>NC_140580.1:151097210-152357669 GCF_964204655.1 Triturus cristatus
TGGAAAACAGTGATACACAATAGGGTACCCTCTACATGAATACTCAGTGACTACCAATAGACTCGAGTCGAGTTCTATCAATCGCCTTAGGTCGTTGTGGACACCCTGGGAATAACTAAATTGATGCATCAGAGTTAGTGTTCTGAAACGAAATCGGTTACCCTATAGCCTATTTACTGTACAGTCAAAGATGGCGCCTAAAATGCCCAAAGTAATATATATGCGTGCAATACCCTACTTAGAACCACCGATATATACATCAGGTGATAACCCTCCAGATTAAGGTTTAAGATTGTATTATACAAGAAAGACACCACATTAAATTTAATTAAATTAATATCGATGCATACGGCGCTTAAAACCCAATCCTGGATATATACGAACTTCCCCAATCCAAAATGGCGCATATACTGGTCCCGCGTTGAGGAGGACGCGTAGGGGGAGGGATTATAAACAGCCTCGGAAACACAACACTGTCGACCGGCAGAGAGAAGGAGCTCCGTGAGGCTTTGGGTGGTAAGGAGGTGTTGTATGTGAGGAAAGGGGGCCACCTTGATGCATGTTTGTCCGGTTTGGATGTCAGTTATCTGTCTCTATAATAACTCGAGAGACCGGGGCCGGAACTAATCTCTATTTTATGCATATATATAAAAAACAGCACTTCGCGTTGCCGGTGATACATGGGTGATTACATACTAGAGGGTATGAGAGTAGTTCAAAACGGCACTGATGAATGCGTAAAGATACATGAGCACTACAAGTCACGTGGGTGATTATATGGCAGGGTGAATAAGAGCATCCTAAACATAGTAGTGATAAGTACGGAGAGAAAAACGATATTAGGAACAACAAGGGGCTTGTTTTAGGATTATGGCATCTGGCTATGATTGTGGTATCCTAATTGACAAATAGAGTTTCTAAACAACAAGAGTTTGAGTGTTTTTATGTTCTCGACAGATTGGCATTACGGTTGACTGCTGCACAAACCACGAGGACTCACACAAGGAGCCTTAGGGTGACCTCATTGAATGAGCTGGTACGCGAGGCCATGGATCCACAAGGGTAATTTTGTAGATCCAACAGAGAGATATCATGTTGATCTATGAAGAAAGGGTGATCATAATGGTTAAGTGTTGTGTGTGTCTTTTCATTTTTACTTTTGGCGGTCCCCGAATGTGACTCTAAGAAGTGTCCCTATCGTGTGCCAAGCGACTGTTGTTGCCCTGACGAAATCGCCACAAAGACTCCTGGCGATGAAACATGTTGGCATATAGGAATGGTATGCATATTTAGCAACCTTTTTAAGCATTGAAGTAGGTGCACTCCTAAGGAGGAATAAAGTTTGAACCTATAGAGGGTGTACCTTTTTCACTTTTTATTCTTCACTATTCAGTCGCACCACTTACCTACGAATTTTCCGTTGGGTTTATTTTGTGGACACCTCGTTTATTACTTTCGAGCGTGATGGCTACCGATGATGATAAGAGTGGGCAGAGCTGACGAGTACCAGCCAGCAGGCTCGATTGGGGTTGCGCACGTGAGGTGCCATCATGTCTCTTTCACATTTTTTCACATTTACTTTTCACGTTTCTCTCATGAAGCAATTGAATTGAGAAACTTCTGGTGTACTATACATGAGTTTGGACACCGTGATGATCATTGGGGAGACTGCTTGAAGTAAAACCTTTTATTAATTTAAAAAGTGAAGGTGGCTGACTTGTTGGTGACTACCCAAAAATGTTTTCAAATCAAGGGGAGTACAAAATACCTATAGGGTTTTGAACCAATTTTTATGGCCGATATACCTTCGTAAACCTAGGTCTTCGTAGTAATAGAGAGCCCAAATTCACATGGCAGACAGCAACACCTTAAAATTGGTCAAAACCTATAAATACCTTGGAGTTCACCTAGACTCCCACTAAACCTACAAATTGCACCTAAAAGGAAGACAAGTTATCACTTATAATCTGCTGTTTGCATTTAAAACCTTGAAACTCAAGACACGAAACACCTCGACTCAACACCTCCTCCAGGTCGTGGGAGCAAAATTAATTTCCTCAATAACCTATGACTCGGAATTGCTTAAAGGAAAAGAGGTTGATACCTCAAACACCATACAATCGAACCTCTTTAAAAAATATTTTGCAATTCCGCGGTAGGTCTTGCAAGCTCAAATGAGGCTGGAGTGTGGCCTGCACCACCAGGGCCCATCCAGGCAGGGCACCTTAGAGAAATCCTTCTGGAGGATGAGGGCAGCTGAATCAAATTTGCCCGCACATCAGTGATGACTGGAAATAGAAAGGCAGGCCCATGAAAAGAACTCAGCACTCAATCACAGCACTGCATTCAGAAGACGCCTGCAACACCCCCATGGCATATACCGCTTTCAAAGGACTCACCAACAAAGTAGCTAAGTTTTCATAATGTGTCACAAACAGAGCCACTCTTGTGACCAAACGACACTCGTGGGTGGCAATGACATCATACTCAGCTTTGGGTCTCCAGCTATATCTGTCTTCTCATTTTTCCAAGGCCAAAAAACAGGATCTAATATGTCTCGGCGTGTTCTCATCTAAAGATCTCATGCCCTCCTGGAAGCAGCTTTGGTCCACCACAGAGTGCCAGCTCTGTGGACGAATCAGTGAAACACTGCTTCATCTATCGAGCATGTGCCCTCTTGAACCTCTTACGTCCAGCTTGAAGTACCTTGCAAATCAGATTATGCTGACCAGCTGTAATCACCTAACTGGGAGGGTCCTCTGTGCAATTGGCGTGCAAGGCTGTGAGCTTCTTGAACCTTGCCACCAAGGATCTGGAAAAATACAGCATCTGACTGATTTATACACCGATCCATGCTCCCAGCCATGGGATGAACAATGGTTATCCTCAGGAAGTAGCAGGCACACAGCACTTCACACACCAGGTCCCGGCATTAATTTTACCCGTTTACACTGCTACCTGATCAGGTCGGCAACGTTATAATAAACTGTAAACTTTATACCTCTTATTCTCCTAGTTTTATTCATTAAGAAAATGCATTTTACTCAGTGTACCAGAATAGCAGCATCAAATCACCTTAAAGCAAGAGGTTTGCACAGTACGCTTAGCACTTTTACTTGACAAAAGTCTCACTGCACCATGGAGACAAAGTTTTAGGGGATGCCCATTTGAAGTAGGCCTTTGTCGATGTTTTAACATTCTGATTATAGAATTTTGACCAATTTCATTAAGCCACTATCTTGTTTGTTTTGATGGTTCTGTTGATGTCGAATCTCCATCACCCTCTTGCAAGCCAAGGCAAAGCCTAACTTTATTATATGCGGTATCTCCTGTTTCCTTCTGAGGATTTGTAATAATTAAATTGTATTGTCATGGCAGTCTTTTAAAGTGTTTTAAATGTACATGCAATGGTTTTAACTAATAGAAATAAGCTCGAAACTACTTAGCCACCATGTTTTTGTTTCCATTCTTTATCCCTTATTTATTTATAACTCAGCCTTTTGTGCTGATTCAAATCCAGTAGTATCTGTTCTTGCATCACTAAGAATGATCATTTCTTGTGTTCTGCATCTCAACAAAAAAAAAATTCTATACCTTTTCTAGATACACCTGCCTGCTAGGAAGCACCAAACCTGTTTTATTTAAAATGTATTCAAGTGTTCTTTTTTTAATGTAACTATGTTATTGCAAGGATTTGGAAATCCGTTTAGGCAGCAACATTTACTTTTTTTGTTTCTTCTCTTTTTCTTTTTGTTGCATAAACTTACAATAACAAAATATAAATACCGTACCAGCTTGCCATGACCAGTCCTTTGACTTTGCCAATGCTTGTTTTACTTGCATGCATAAACGATGGATTTTTTTTTTATAGTGAATGTACATAGTATACATTTTTGTTAGTGTTTGGCTAAGTGTATTTTGCAGATGACAGCGTGCCTTATTTTTATTCAGCAGCAGCCAACATTACAATACTTCACAGAACTATTGTACACAAAGCCCATTAATGAACGAGGTACCACGAATTGCCTCATATCAAATAGCCCTATAAATTGGTTCATTCTAATCAGTCAAATACATCATTGTATTTCTTCAATATGGCAAACCCCGGATAAACAAAATACAATTAAATCCAGGCCCTCCCTGTTTGTTTCCTCAGTGCCCCATCCAAGACCATGAACAATACAGACACAAACGCTCCATTCATGCAGCTCTTTGTGTTATCTGAGCATTCCAAACACTAGCCATCATAAACAAATGCATTGCTTTACTCCAATTATGCTGCATAAACTATGCCTATAAAGCTTATTTGGCAAATATACTTTATAAGCTGTGTTTTTAAAGGAACTTACACATTTAATTTCCTCAAGAATGCAGTGAAGGCGTCTGGGTGGGACTTGTATTGCGACAAGGATGATGTTGCGGCTCCCCGATAGACCTGTTCAGACCTTTTCCCACAGCATATGGTTGGTCTTTGCCTCTCGTCCCTATCACATTTGTAGTGTACCTCCTCGCCGGGGAATGGGGCAGGCACCATGCAGAGCTCGCAGGGTGGAGGATTCCAGTAAGAGTTTGCTTAGAAGGAGTTTCTCTGTTAGGAACGATTCGGGGTGTGAAACCTTACTCGGCATTTGTCTTCCTTTTTCAAAGAGCAGAATGGAAAATCCATTCAGGGAATGTAGAATGTGAACAAAAGACGGGGAGCGGAAAAATGTAATGTCAAAAAAACGGTAGATGTTTAGAAGTAAAACAAGATGGTTGGAGATGTGAATAATGGAAAGTAATTGGTCTCAAGCACAGGTGCGAAAGGAGGATGGTTATGCGTGGGGCTAGCTACCGCACCAGTAAAAAAATTCTTAGCCACAGAAACATCAACCAAAAGATATCTTGCCCTCGGGGAGAGAGGAAGCTTCTTTATGGAGAGCTTTGACACCCTGGAAGCCAGAAAGCCAATTCACCTGCTTTCAACCAAGACCATCACTATCGGGATCTGGAACATGAGGACCATGCACGAGACAGGCAAGAGAGCCCCAGTGGCTGAGGTGATGAAAAGTACAACTCTGCCCTGCTTGGCATCAGTGAGACCAGATGGACACAGTCCGGACAGAAAAGAGTGGCTCCAGAAGGAATGCTGCTGTATTCTGGAAATGAGGTACAGTGGCGCCTGGTGACATTTCAAAGTGGTGGGGCATAAACGGGTGGGCTGTGTTTTAAGTAGAGAATGAGTGAAGATAGAGATCCCGACTAACATAAGGAGGGTTCCCGAGCTTTCTTCTTGCAAGAAATCTTTTAAACAAAGTGGTAAAACTGTTGCATTTTAAAGAAAATTTTAATAAGGAATTTAATGGAAAAGCAACAAGGTTTATGAACCACTATTAAAACACAAGAAGAAAGTTAACATAATCGGAATGATTGCGACATTGAAAACCACTGACTGTTTCACATGCCGCGGTAATATTTAATTCCCAGCCCCACAATACAATAGCTTCAATATTAATTATTATTACAAAATCAATGTTGTAACTCTTATCTTAAACACCTAACAAACATTGACAAAGCCACTAGTCCCGGCTGGTTTTAGGCGTATGTCAGTTGCTCTGTCATATTTCTGGATACCACAAAAGAAAGATCGCACAGGGACCAAAAAACATGTTGGGTGGCAAACTCGGGGAATCACAGACATTTAGCTCATCTGTTTGTCATGCCCTTAATTACATAGGCCATGCCCCTTTTAGAGACCCCTACATTTTTTTCATCCTACTTAAAGCCTTGCTTCAACCCTACTTCTACCTCTCTCTTCCAACCCTCCAGAACAGCTCGCCAGTCCAAACTTTGTGTTGTGCTTCTCTCTCCTACTCTCTGGTGAGCTTCTTCACTCTGAACTCGACCTCCTACATCTGCAACCACTTAGGGCCTCCTCTCTCACCAAAAAACACATCCCTCCAAACACCTGCTTGTTGCTTCTGGCTAGCATTTGCAATGATCCGATTACTCGCCAAAAATGTCATTACTCCGATTCCTTTTTCTGTTCCAGTGCGTACTATATTAATAGTCCATACCTCCACCACAGACATCACTCTGCCACCAAGGAACGCTGCTCCTCCCATCCATAAAGCGCAGCTGCATCTAAATCCCCTGCTGTGAAGCCTGCCAAAGCTCGGCCAGCCTCGCACAGTGGGGTTGTTGAATTTTAACTAAAAAAAAAAGGATTTAGAGCAATGTGACTTTAGAGAGGAAACTGCCCCTTCTGGCCCATTAACTCTATCTGAGACCTGCTTTTACTTGGCCATATTCTAGCACTGACTGACACAGTCAGGGTGTGCACTGAGCACTTTGGAATCGGCAACGCCTTGACAAGTAACTGACAGCCACAGGAATTCAGCTGACCCAATAAAACTGCACCCACCACCATCCCTCGAAAAAAAAACAACGAAAACCTTTTGACCAGACAGGTGTAGGGGTTGAGCATACAGTATCCATCTTACTGATATAGAAAATCACAATGCACACAGAAATATAGGGACATACACAGGGGTGCAGGCTCACCAGCATGCATATAGGCACCCACAGCCATTCAAAAGCACAAATACATAGCAACCAGGGCAGGCACATAGCTGTGTACATGCAACAGAAAACATGCAACCATGCTCATGGGTGTGCCAAGATACGGACATACACATGCACCCTCACATACATAAAAACACACACACATACACACACCTTGACAAAAACAGGCACTCTCTGGACACACAAACACACTGAGGCGCGCACACACTCAAACCAAATACATGATCAAACATACAGCGCCAGGAATGACTACTCAGCAGTAACCTGTCATGAATCATGAAATCCACCCACTGTGTCGCCTACCTACATTGAGAGCACGTCTATTAAGCCCTGTGCATACGACATTTTTCTAACAAGTTGCTATGGCACCCTTGAACTTCCAATGCTAACCGCGTGATATGTGCAGCACGCCAGCAGGTTCTGCGCTTCTGTGAATGAATGAGTACTAAATGTGGAGTGCAGCCACGGGCTCTGCGCTCGTCAGCATGCACATATGTGTAGAGCACACCCACTGGCTCCACAATTCTGTAATGCATCTGTAGTGAATGCGCACCCCCACAGCGCTTCTGTCAACGTGGAGTGTTGGCGTTGTTGTTTTACACAGAGTGTCTTTACATCTTAGGTTTGCGCTCAATTGTTTGTGAATCTACAAATGTACCACTGCCTACCCTTGGGCCGAGACGCGACCGCCCACTCTATGGGGGCATGGAAATTTCTGGAAACGAGGACGAAAAACGCAAATGTAGAAGTGTTAGAAGGTGGTTCTGACACTCTAAGCCGCCAGGATTTTTCGGTTTTTGAGCACCTATTTGTTGAGCTTTTACTGTGGGAGAGCCTCATAAGTTGGGACTCCCCCAGGGTAAACTCATGATGAAAGAGACTGCGTGTGGATTTTACTGGTGTCCCCCTAGCTTGACTAGGCCGCTGCGCAGCAGCTGGAGTAAGGGGCTGGTTACATGCAGACACGTGTACATGCCTGTGCACGCGTGTGTGGGCTGCGCAGGGGAGATTCCTGGCGTGCGCAGTCCAGGAGCAGCTACAAAGTGAATGGTGTGACAGGACTTGCGCAGAATTGGGTGGTGACATGGAATAGGCTTTATACAGTGGGAAGAAACATGCCAGGGAAAGTCAGTGTGCTTTACAGTGTTTATTCTATTATTCTCTTATGGGGATAGGGAGCACATGGGCTAGTTTTACTTTCCTAAGGCCTACAAATTCCAGACACGCACTAAAGTCCACTGTAACGGGTGTGAGAAGAAGTATTCTGCAGAGTCCAAAGTCATATTCGTACTGCTTTTGGGTCATCCAGAAATGTCATATTTCTCTGAGTTAGCCATAACCAGGGCCTGGCTGGGGGTTGACCTCAGCCCGCTGGATTGATGACCTTTCTACCAAGAGCTAAGGTCTCCTCTCCAAGGAAAGAGAAGATGGGTGGAGCTACAAGCTCATCCATCAGCACCAGGCTGCACAAGGGAGAAGGCAGCACTGGGAGAAAGGGGCTTTTTCAGAGACCATGTGGCAGGAGACCCCTGGACGACGCCATTTCGAACAAACCCAGAGGCCTGGGCAGGAAGGAGGGAGCAGGTGCAGAGAAGTAATGTTTCGCTGTGTGATAGGGCAAACAGAGACTTCCTGCCAGCCCCCTCCCCAACTTCTTCAAAGAACTTGCACAGGAAGAGGAGCTCTCTCTGGGGTGTGGTCTGCTGAGGAAGAAGGTGCTGGAGCCTGGCACAATGGGCAGTGGGAAAGAGGAACCCTCTGACTGTCCCAGAATCCTGAACAGCGCCAGGAGAATAGACCAGGACCAGTGCGCAGAAGCAGGGGCCTCTGCGCAGGGAGAAGAGAGGGCCCAGGAGGAGAGCTAGGCAAAAGGCTGGCGCAGGGAGCCAGTGAAGAGAGCTCCCTGTTGAATCCCCTCTCCATGTGACCAGGAGGGCGAAGGAAACTGCTCCCAGTGGCTGGGGTGCGCCACCAAGCACAAGAAGAGGCCAAGATCACCAAGATCGGACCCCTAGGGGCTGAGATATGCCCCCCAGAAGGTAGGCGACCTTTGACCTCTGCCATGACCGACGACGAAGCACGTGGGGCTCCGCCGCCGGTCCAGAAGATGCCCCCGGGGTGGGTCAGGTCCCGGGGGCTGCCCCCTAAAGAAGTGAAGTCGGGGTGCGCCGTCGCGCTCCCCGTGAAGATGTGCAAGGGGGAGGGGCCCGGGATCCCAACTCCAGGCCACGTGTGTGGAGGAAGAGGTGGGGGAGCGCCGTCACACTCCCGCGAAGATTAAAGTCGGGGAGCGCCGTCGCGCTCCCCGTGAAAATGTGCCCGAAGGGCCCGGGACCCTATCCCTGGGCCCGAAGAGGAGGAAGTGGTGTTCGCGGGGTGCCAGGAGCCCACCCTGGCCCCCGCAGAAGAGGCAAGTCGGGGAGCACCAGCGCGCTCCCCTTGAAGCTGGTTCGGGGCCTGGGACCCCATCCCCGGGCCCCAAAGCAAAGCCGGGGGCGCCGTCACGCCCCCCCCGTGAAGATGGCTCAGGAGCCCGAGACCCCATCCCCGGGCCTCGAAGAGAAGGAGGAGGCCGGGGGAGTGCCGCCACACTCCCCCGAGGTCAGGCGGGCCGGCATGAGGCTTCAAGTCTGCCTGCCAGAGCGGGCAGACCAGATCTGCAGGTGCCGGCTCCCACGGCAGCACGCGAGGGTACTGGCCAAGCGGGGAGCCGGCAGGGGCAGCCGGGGGTGGGCTCCCCGGGCTGCCCTCCAAGGATGGAGCGAGGTGGGGTTCCCGGGTGGGACCGGGACCCCGCAAGTGCCAAGAAGAGGTGCAAGGGGACCGGGTGGGACCGGGCCCTGAAAAACAGAATGAGCGGCCGGGGGTGGGCTCCCTGAGCCTAAACACTCACCTGGGGGTCTGGGTGGGACCGGACCCTCTAACGAGGGAACGCAGCCAGCGGAGGCACACATCGCGGCTCTCCCCGACTCAGCGGGAGTGCCGCTGTTATAATATTCACGAGGCAGGAGAGCCTTGCCCCATAATGCCTTGCAGGCCTGGATCGGCCTGCAAGGGGAAACCGCTGTTTTTGTGTGTGTGGTGGCCCCAGGAGGACGGAGTCACCACGAGGTGTGTGCCAAGGTGCAGGGGGAGTTGCTGGAGAAGCGCAGTCTCCCCCAGCACGAAAATGGAAGTCCTTCCCCCTCCAAGACTCATGGGGACTTGAAAAGAATAACCCCTCAAGGGCTTAGCCAGCATTTTAACATCCCCTGGGCTGGAACTTTTGTTCTACAACTGGGGGTGTCTTGAGAAGTGCACCAAGGGATGAAGAACTGAGCTGGGGATGTCTGGCAAAGGGCATTCCCTGGAGGTGAAGAGGTGTAATTGCACCAGAAATGCATTTACTAACGTTATTTCTTTTAGAGGGACTGGAAGTCACATATGTAATGTGAAGTACCTGCATAAGGTGATGTCATAAGCAAAGTGGGGTTATGTTGCCAGACATGCCTGCTAGGGTGTCTGGCTGTATATACTTAATCCTGTGATTTCATCTGTGATGCCTTTAGGGGCTGTAATTGCAATGCATTCTAATGATCCACAAATGTGATGAGTACTGTCATTCTAAAGTGATGCTTAAACATGTGGCCTTGCTGCTGTGCTTAGGTGAAGAACCCAGACTGCTAGCCCTTAAGATGTAGAGGTGTATACTTCATGGTCAGTAGGAAATGCTCAGTCAGGGTTATGTGGCACAAAGGCAGGGTTACCCATTTTTAAGGCTTGTTGAGATAATGGGGTGGGTCGCCACTGGGATGGTGCCAGTGCGCAGGGCCCTCGCTCCAGGATATGTTCAACTAACTGCCTTAGGGGGCAAGATGATGCGCATACATCGGAGTGGTAGTATTAGACCCCACCCCCCTGCAGGAGGGGAGGAGATGTTATGCAATGTCACAAAGTAATTCCAACAGCTTATGTATATTTGTAAATTGGTGCATAGTATTGAGTAGTGTGTGTGTTTAATAAATGTACTCTTACTTTTATACAGCAAAGTACAGACTGGACAATCAATTATTGAGTGTTAGTTCTGTGCACCTGCAAATGGCGATTACT
Organism: Triturus cristatus; assembly: GCF_964204655.1. Lineage (NCBI taxonomy): Eukaryota > Metazoa > Chordata > Amphibia > Caudata > Salamandridae > Triturus > Triturus cristatus. Next base: position 151,107,864 of record NC_140580.1, read on the forward strand.
AGCCCACACCACCTCCCTTGAGTAGTCCTCAGACTGCTCTGCAACGCTATCCTCTGAGAGTCAGGCGCTACAAATGGATGTTTAGTTCCCAGTGAAGGACAAATGTAGTCGTGTTATTTGTGCAGGTCTCTGTAATATAGTTCTTATTTATGCTTCTCAATTAACTCTATGTTTCCTATGATTCCCTGTACATGTTCCATGCTTGAATACAAGATTTCCCTTTGATTAGCACCATGGAGATGGAATGTTACTTCTCTGTGAAGAGTCAGTTGCACCGGACTCCTGCTTGCTGATGGATGGGACTTTATATTCTCTGGATTAGACCTACTTCTTGCAACCTTGGATTTCTATGGATTTATTCACTTGATTTTACAGTCTCACATATACTGCCTCATTTTCCAACAAGAAGAAATAAAGAAACATTTACAGACGAGCCACAGCATCATTAACAGACCACTAATGTTTCCAGGCAAACCCGCAAAAGTGAGATGCGGGATTTTTAATGCTACGAATTAATAAGGAGAACTTTGGGACACTTGACACAATCGTCGTACCCTCAATGATCCCATTCTGATCTTAGAAGTCTTGCTTGACCCCCAGTCTACCTTATAAATCTAGTCTCTGCCATGAAAGCCTTTTTTACCATGCCGATGACTGTGTTCTGTATAATTTCGGAATCACTGTTTATTGACATGCATTAGATCAGTGTACACTTCACATGTTGAAAACCAGAGACTGCGGTCTGATATATCACTCTGCACAGATCCAGTATTATTACCATTAAAAAAACACTGTAAGGGACATTACTGATGAAGTAGCTTCAAAAGCAGGACACTTTACATGTTAAACAGTGAAATCATTCATTCAATAATTAGGAATATAGCAGGTATAGTGCAGAAATACCAGGTATATGGGGTCTAATCCTAAAACGCTTCCAGTATTAAATAAACATATTTCTACATATCTCAAAATTTAGAATAATCATGAAGTACTGAACGCCCGCATACTCAGGGAATAGCACTGGTGCTAACACCAGCAGCCAACAGAGCTCTGTTGGCTGCGAAGCCCACAGTCCCAGAATCATCACAGCGGCCTTCCGTGAAGGATAAAGGGGATCAACATGAATGTTATCCAGTGCTAAGCACCTACAAATGACAGAAAGAAGATGAAAGAGAACAGTTTTACAACAGTCTCTAGTCCATCTTGGAGAAATACCTTCAGTGGGACAGCACCATACTGATGGGCGACCTCAATGCCAAGATTGGAAGCGACAACAGTGGGTACAAAGAAATCATGGGCAACAATCGCTTTGGCGACATGAACAAGAATGGTGAAAGGTTTGCAGATCTCTGTGCCCAGAACTGTCTGGTGATAGGCACTATTGTATTCCTACACAAAAGAATACACAAGGCAACCTGGGTGTCACCATACCAATCAACAGAGAATCAGATCATCCATGTATGCATTGCCAAGAAGTTCTGGAGGTTCCTGAAGGATGTGAGAATGATGAGAGGAGCAGACATGGCATCATGCTATCACCTTGTAGTGGCCTGGCTAAAGCTAAAGCTGAAGAAACATGGATGGAACTGACAAAGTAACTCCAGTGATACAACACCAACCATCCTCAAAGATGCAGAGAAATGAAGTGAATACTCAGTCACCCTCAGTATCAAATTCAAGTCCTGCAAGAACTAAAAGATGACAAAGATCCAGTAGAAAGTCTGCAGGAGAATATCAAAGAAACAGTGACATCAACCTATCAGGATGTACTGGATTCCAAGAAACACCAGCATAAAGAATAAATCCCCACCTCGACTGTCCAAAAAATCAAAGAGAGAGAGGAAAAGAAAGCTTCAGTCAACGCCAGCCGAACAAGAGTAGAAAAAGCAAAAGATCGAGGCAAATACACCAAAACCAACAGGGAAGCAAAGAGAAGCTTAAGAAAAGACAAGCGAAGATTCATCAATAATCTTGTCACAGAAGCCCAGGAAGCAGTATGCAATGACAATTTGCAACAACTCTTTAACATAGCAAGGAAACTCCCCTGCAGACACATAAATCCAAACGGACCTATGAAAGACAAAGCTGAGAAGACAATCATGAGTAATGAATGCCAACAACATAGACCACTTTGAAGAACTGCTGAACCAGCCCCTGCCGACCTGGACTTGACAATCGACTGCAGAAGACTAACCAAGGAGGAAATTTGGCAAGCCATCAAACATCTGAGAAATGGTAAGGAAGCAAGACCTGACAAAATTACTGCAGAGGCACTGAAGGCAGACATTGAAACATCAGTAGACATGCTCTACCCCATGTTTGGAAGCAACTGGGAAGAGGAAAAGGTACCATCAAACTGGATGGAAGGATATCTCATCAAGATCCCCAAGAAAGTGACCTGGGTAACTGCACAAACTACAGAAGGATACATTTTCTTTCAAACCCAGGCAAAGTGTTCAACAGAGTCAATGTGAGCAAAATGAAGCAGCAAGTTGACACTCAGTTGAGAGACCAGCAATCTGGCTTCCATCAAGACAGATCCTGCACAGACCAGATTGCAACACTGCGCATCATCATTGATCAGTCTATGGAATGGAACTCCCCCCTCTATGTCAACTTCATCGACTATGAGAAGGCATTCAACAGCGTGAACCGAAAGACCCTTTGGAAACTCCTCCCTCATTATGGTGGTACTCCTTAGCAGTAGTGTTTCCAACCATTTTAGAATAACAAACCATAAACGGCTCTTGTAGCAGCTCTGTATTGCATCCTATATATATATGAAAAGGGATTTTAAAAAAGTGAGTCAAAAGTTTACGCCATAATTTTGCTTGACGAATTAGAAGCGTGGGTACCAATGCATCAGTCTGGCCTTAGAAATGAATAAGAAACCTTGGATAGTAAAATTACATTAAGCATAACAGTTTAAAGATCGATGAAGTGGCGTGGACATATGATGTATGCTTGCTTTTTCTAATATTTGCCTGCTTTCGACTGGGTAAATTGGGGTGGCTTTATAAAGCAAACTATAACAAGCATTGACAAAGCCAATAGGTCTCGCCTTTGAGTCCTATTGGTTTTGCCAGTGCTTTTTCAAAGGCTATGCAGTGCTAGCAAAAAGAAAAGAAAAAAAGCAGAAATGGTGCACTGTGTGCATGAATGCGTATGTTTCATAACTTGGAATTTGTGATCACTGCATCTTATTTTAGGGCCTAGTTGGTGTTGTGTTGGTGCAGACTTGTTTCTTATTTGGTCAAAGTCAGCCCTTAATAGATTTTATATTGTTAATAAAAATTGATACATTGTATGAGCAGGGTAGGCTAGTATTCGTGAACGTTAGCTAATACTAATTCACGAGCACAGTCTTGGATTATGGCAGAATCCTGTGCTCCAGTGTAAGGTGTTCTGTTCCTTGAAGCAAACCTGCTTCTCTCTTTGACATGGGTCTGGGCAAATGGGTTTCTACAGGTTTCGTTTTGGTAGATGTATGCTGATATTTTCAAAGCTTCCTCCATAAGAAGGTGGGTATCATGAGTTAGTTGCATGTAGTTCTCAATAGATTAGTTTTCCGTGCAGGAGTGGGGCAGTAATGTGGTCAAATTGCCAATATGAAGAGGTTGGTACAGCATTACAGCAACAGTGGTGTCCATCCAGATAAGTGGAGATGAGAACGCAGCCTATGAAGGAACAGGACAGTATGTGTTCAAAGTAACACGCGTGGCAGTGCAGCTGAGAAGTGCAAGACAAGTCGTAAGTAAGAGCAGCAGGGGTCTTCTGAAATGGAGTTGTCTGTGTACTACAATATTTCTAAGAAGGTGTTGCAGAGCTTAAATGTGTCTCATTACACCAGCTTCCACGGTCTTTTTCGGAGGTTGATAATGTTCAGGTAAACCACCGCTTCTAGGTAGTTTTCGTAAATGTAATTTTAGCAAAACATCATAATGTCTGTCCTTACAAGCTTACATTCCATTCATACTGGAGGAGAACATCACATCTCTTCATATAAGGCAAACCTTACCTAGAGTAGAGAAGAAAACCTTCTCCTACAACAAATGTAATTTACCAGATCATACTTCTCGAAGCAAATGTAACATTGCTCAAAGTGAACATAATACCCCTTCTTCAAAAGTAAATGTTGCTTTAGCAGAACATCATCCACATGTGTTTATAAAGCCTATGTTACTGTAGGTGAACCGTATCCCCGCTGTATACACACGTCAGTGCCCCTTCAGCAGATTGTTATTCCGCCTATTTTACCCAACATGCCAAATAAGGACGAAAGGCTCTGAGGCAGTCAAAATTTTAGAATCTCGTTCAATTACGCAGAAGAATGCGGAGTATTTGGTATTGGTGTTAAACTTTCACTTTTGACAATTTTATTATGTGCTTCTCTGAGCTGGCAGTTTACCCAGTGTGTGGCAGCTCTCATGAGAACGAATGCAATCAAACAAGATACAGTGCTCAAAAATCACCTTTAATAAAACTGTGTTTCAGTAGTTACTCGTCTTTAAAAAATCTGTCATCCGCATGTTACATGATGTGCTATTTAAAAGTTATGTTACAGCCTTGTAAATAGAGCATAGGAGGGGCACTAAGTAATCTGAATTTCTCTTTCCTATAAACACTCTCACTTTGAAGTCAGCCAAAAGCAAAGTAAATATCAGGCTCCCTCGAAGACACAGCTTGCCATTTGAACTCTGTTTTTGAATGGACTGCAAACGTGACAATATAAGAACAAGATTTAAAGGCCTGTTTACGGAAAGTGAGTTTGTGGAAGAACAGAGTAAACATGGTTTAGGCAACGAGAGGGAAGAACCGAACCTGGAGAGCCTAAAGCAAATGAAGCCAGCAAATAGAAAGCTAGAAAATGTAAGTTACAAACCACAAAGTTAATGGTAGTTAATGGACGAAATGCATTCCTAAACCAGCAGTGCCCTTAGGCTCAAAGCCAAAGCTCTCAATCGCGGTCCATTTTAAACAGTGTTTATAACGGGCCATAAATGAGAGCTCTGGAGTTGAGGCTGAAGGCACTGCGAGTTTCTCACAGTGCCTGTCAGTGAGTTAAATTAAATAAAAATAAAGATTTACTTAGCCACTGCTCCTCTGCCTCTCTGCAGTTAATGGGTCCTCCAGTACAGGCAGCAACCTCCCAGAGCTTCATCCAACTCCCCTCTACCAATCCTGGTGCTGCTTTCATACTGCTCAGGCAGCATAAAAGAAGCACAGAGATTGGCTGGAGCGTGCTGGTTCGACACTCCCTGAAGGTCTGTGCATTCTCTCCATCCAGCTGCCTAAGACAGCTCAGGTTGGAGTGTTTAAAGTGCGCATGTCAGGCTGGCAGACGCAAGACAGCTGGCAAAAGTGACATGCACACTTTAAAATGAAGTGCACACTATTCCTCCCTGCTGCTGCCCTGCCCTCAGACTTTGCTGTTGCTAGCACGAAAAATTACAATTGTAATAAATATGGTTTATTACTATTCTATTTTCCGTGTTTCCTACTCTCCAGCAGAGGGGCAATTCTCCTTTCTCTCTCATGGAGGCACCACCGCTGCAGCATTGGTGGTATCCAGGTTGGCGTGTGCTCTGGTAACCACTCCCACCTCCTTGTATTCAGGGAAGTTTGCTGCTTAGTGAGGCTGAGGTCTTCTTTGAAATTACACTTATGCAATATGTTTGCTTACTGATGTCTATACTTTTATCATACTTATCAACTCACTCCTCATATTCAAGAATGAGTGTTGGGTCCTTCTGCCAGCCATTGATATTCCAGTCCAGGTTTCGCCATCACCAACCTGCAGCACCAAGCATTCCTGTGTTCTCTTTCTCCAACCCCAGTTTCCCCTTCCTTCTCTCAAGAGGTGTTGTGTTATTTGATACCTCTAGAGAGAGTCAGGAACAGCCGGGACTCTAGGCGGATTCACATATTCAGTCGATGCCTGACAATCCAGCTTGTCAATTGGAAAATGTGGACATGTCAAACCTGGGAAAGAATTAGGGGGGCATATTATCAAGGACGGGGTTAAAATTATCGCCGGTTTAGCGGCAGAAAACTGCCGCTAAAGTGGCGATAATGGGCTTGATAATATGCCCTGGAGAATTCCAATAGAAGCCCATGTTGACATCAGAACATTGACTTCTATTGGAATGCTCAAGGGTATATTATCAAGCCCATTATTGCCGCTTTAGCTGCAGTTTTCTGCCGCTAAACCGGCGATAATTTTTAACGCCGTCCTGGATAATATGCCCCGAAGTCACCAAACTAAAGAGATACAAACGTAGAGTCACAAGGGTAACAGGAAATTAATTAGTGAGGGAACTGGAAAAGGACAAAAACATCAACAGTACAGGATGCCATATTGGGTGAACCAACAAAGGAAGCGGAGACCCCATGCAGTTACGAGTCATTGCCATGCGAGTAGGCTAGGGAGTAAAGATTACCACCCAATCATGGACTGAAACAGGTACGCAATACTGGACCGTTTGTTTTTTAATTTCTATACAACTTACATGTGACAGTTTCACAGGGTTAAGGTATTTCCCTCTCTAAATGTAGAGTTTCTCTGCTTCAGTATGCCAATGGCACAGTTATAATGGATACCATTCATATAAGCCGAAACCAGGCATTGGCAGCCATCAAGGTCTATAACGAGGCTCACGGTCTACAGGGACATAACAGGAAACAACACATTCTGCTGGAGAATGGGGCTAGCCAGACTTGATCAGGTTGACACCCATAATTAACTGGGTTTGTGACAGGGAAGAAGAGCAGACTTAAAATGTTAATTACACCAAAAAGTTGAATACTGCATTCCTGCAACTCATGCTCAGAAAATCATATTCCAATCTATATAGACCACAGGCACTTTCCATTGTTACTGTGGTCAAAGCATTGTCGTGTTAGGTCCACCAGATAGATTAGGAAATAAGAGGCCAAGGAAAGAGGGAACATAGAGAAGGTCAGAAACGGGAGATTAGAGAATTACAGCCTAAGAACTACAACTCCCAGAGCCAAACATGCAGCACCGGCTACAGGAGTTTTCTCCCAAGTATACTTCCATGTCGTTAGTGGCAGACAATATATAAGATCTTACAAGCACAGGGGCTGTTCTGCTCCCTCGCCTTTATTTTTTTCTCCGTATTCAGTTCTGGGGTCCCAAGGGTTTCCGAAACAGTGGTTTACCTGAATCCTGCATTTTGACCTCCATATGTCAGCTATTCCCTCTTCCAGGCTCCCTCCTGCTCTGTGCGGCAGCAGCATTCCATATGTCCATAAGTGTGTCCTCTGAGTATATGCTGTGGATTTCCCTTTGGGGGGATCCCTTCAACTACGGTGTGTCCTCTCGCCCAGAGGTAGATACTAGTCTGCTTTCACTTATGATCCAAGACCTTGGGCTGTGTGACTCCCAGTCCAGATCTTCTGACAGCCCACCTGTAGGAACATATCCATCCTTCTCTCGCCTAACCCTGTTTTTCCCCTAAGCTTGGGTCCTCTTTGCCACCTTTAATACCTCACCAAAGGGTTGGGGGGACTCCAGAGGCAGAGAAGGAGGGATCGGCATTGGCCTCCACACTTCAGAGCTCTGTGGTCATAGCAAGCTCGTACCAATGCATTTATATGGTACCTTGGCTTTTGGGGCTATGAAAAGTGCAGAATTGGAAAAGCTTTAGGCTAATAGTGGAAAACTAATATTCTGTTAACCAAAGTCATACTCACCGACCCACATGAGACTCGAGTAAGGACTCATTAAAATGGCGTGCAGGCTAAGTACTTCATTCATTAAATATTACTATCTCCTTCTTACTGCAACTAATGACTCTGAAGAATTTAGCATGGACGGCGCTAAAGACAGACTTAGAGCACATGCATAGGTAGACCGTATGCCAATAAAGAATTGCTGAAGAAATGTGTATAATCTCAAATAGGGAAGATGCGATTTCATACCCATGTTTTAAAATGTGTGATAAAGGTGAAGACTAAAGATCTTTCCTTTCAAATAGATTTAGAGAAATTCTGTATTCTTAAAACTGTATATTTTCGGCATTAAACGTACATAGCACCCCATCCGCAGTTCTTCAAAAGTAGTTTAACAGGACAATTCAGGAGGTTTAGATTGTACTTGTTACCAATAGCTGACATAAGGGCAGGGTAAAGGACTGAGACAACTCCAAAATGTTGCTGTTGACGTCTCTGTGGAGCGAAATAACAAACTTTATTGCATCTGACTTTTTTTTTTGTTCAGGTCTTAAAACAAACCGTTTTCGATTGTAAGACACGTTTTCGGAATTTAAGGGTGACATCTACTACTAAAGCAGTGCCATTTTGTGTAGGAGGTACCAGATGATAGGCAGAACAACTAAAACGTTTACATTTTCGTAATATAGGGCAGCACCTGGCTTAACCTCAGATTTCTAATGTTTTTCTGAAGTAGATAGTTGCACACAATATAATACTATTTTTTATTTTTAAAGAGGTGCTAGGAACGTAATGTGAGGTAATGTACTGTTTGGTAATTGACAAAGAAAAAGCCAATGTACAATTTTTTTTACGACTGTAATTTTGCTGCATTTTACTGTAATGATTTTAATGAATCCACAATAAATTCATAGAAGATGATAATGATGAATGTTCAGAGGAAAGCCCCATTGCGAGCCCCCTGATAGCCAATGATATGGCATATCGGAACAGCGTTGAACGAATGAGTGTTTTCTTTTTTTTCAGTTTGAAATGCTTTATCGAGAAAATTATGAAAAAGCAAAACAAAGAGGCATCGACCAATACAAATTATATTAACAATGCTGAGTTAAAGGTACAATAGGCCAATACCATCTAGTAGATAGACCAAAAAGCATTTTATAGATAGACCAAAAAGCATTTTTTAAAGATTTTATAGGTAAGACGGGAGGGAATGAAGGAAGAAAAAGAAAAAGAAGGGGGAAGAAAGAGAACAGAGGAAAGGAAGAAAAGGAAACATTATAAGAGAGGTAGGAAGCAAATATGGCAAATAGAACAAACAGATAAGAAAATCAGAAATAGATTATCAGTTGAGTGCAGGAAGAGATAAGCAATATAAGAGATATGATAAGGAGGACAGAGCAAAAAATCACTCATGGAGGTTTGAAATTCTCAGAGGATAAATGTGAAGTGCGCTTCGAAGCCATGCGATCAAGGTATGTTGTGAGGGGCAACCAAAACAAATCTCTATTAAGAGAGGGTGTGGAGGAGGCAGCAAAGCGCACATCAAGCCTATGGTGGTGACAAAGAGAGTTCCACCAGCAATTTATGGATAGATTATTGAGAGATTTCCAGTTAAAAGCTATGTGTTGAAATGCCAGAGCAAGCATAAGGTGCAATAGACCAGAACAGTCTGAGGGGATATCTAAAGAATCAGAAAGGCTGCCTAAGAAAAGAAGAGGAATAGAGTAGGGAATAGAGATAGAGAATAGGCGAGAAACATAAGACCAAACCTCACCCCACAGATTAACAACAGGAGGGCAGAGAAAGAAAAGGTGAAGAAGGTCAGCATCAGAGGATCCACATGTCCAACAATTAGCGTCATGAGTAAGGGAAAAACGAGAAATAGAAACTGGGGAGAGATATAATCTGTGGTATAGAAAAAACAAAGATTGAGTCAGGGAGGCAGAGCGGGAAGTTTTTAAAGATCTGGACCAAATCTTATCCCAAAGAACAACCGACCAGTCACATCCTAGATCTAACTCCCAAGCACATTCCAATTTAGATTTAGAGCGGCTCGGAGAAGGGGACGAGAAAAATTTATAAATAAGAGAGGCTTTGGGAAGGGTGAGCAAAATTTGAAGGAGAGGAGGTTGGGAGATAGGAGATGACAGCGAAGGTAGGGAATAGTAAACGTCGAGCATAAGAGTCATAAGAACAGTGAACTTGTGCAAGAAAGATTGAGGACAGTGAAATAAGAGACGAAACCGAGGAAATGAGCATGGAAGAAACCCATCAAAGAGCTGTTTAACCCATATGAGACCCTTTGTTCTCCAAGAAGACCAATAAATAGGTCTATTGTTTAGGAGGATAAGCGAGTTATACCAAATAGGGGATTCTAAAAAGGATTCACGAGTAATAGGAGTAGAACGGACCAAAGAATTTAGAAGGGAGGAGGTATATCTGAATAAAGGAAGAGAAGTAGACGAACTCTTGGCAGAGAAATGTATGGTTTCAAGGAGAGAAAACGGGGAGAGTAGTGAGCGTTCAATAGAAAGCCAAAGAGGATCAAAAGGAGAAGGTTGCAAGATAAGCCATCTAGAGGCCTGACGTAAAGAGAAAGCTTTATGATAGAGACGAAAATCTGGGAAATTGACTCCACCATTCGATTTCGGTTTTCGAAGAATGGCTAAAGCAACCCTGGACTTTTCATTCTTCCATAGAAATTTAGAAAGACAGGAGTCAAACGTTTAAAGTGAATATCCGGAATGTGTACGGGAAGCATGGAAAAAATGTATATGAGGATAGGGGATATCATCATCTTGATCGAATCAAGCCGACCCCACCACGAAAGATAAAGAGGATTTCAAGAGGATAATAATTTATAAATACGGGAAAGAGCTATAGACATATTCAATTGAATGGATGAGGAGATAGAATTAGAGAACCATATACCAAGATATTTAATTTTAGAGAAATTCCATGCAAAGCCAGTAGAGGAAAACTGATGGGGGAAACAGAATTTTGTAAGAGGAAGAATCTCAGTTTTGTCAGAGTTGATCTTATATCCAGAGACCTGTGAAAAGGAATCAAACTCAATTAATAGAGCTGGAATAGATTGCTCAGGGGCAGAAATAAATAAAAGAATGTCATCGGCATATGCAGAGTTTCAAATGTGTCTTGCCATACAGAAAACCGGAAATAGATGCATTGTTTCGAATAGACGTCAGAAATGGTTCAAGGGCGAGAACAAAAAGAAGTGGAGATAAAGGGCAACCTTGACGGACACCACGCTGGAGAGGAAAATACGAGGATACATGACCGTTGACTAGAACAGATGCTTTGGGGGCCGAATAAAGTAAAGAGATAAGGGAGATAAATTTAGAACCAAAGCCATGCCAGCGCAAAGCAGCAAACAGAAAGGACCAATCCACGCTATCAAATGCTTTCTCAGCAGCAACAGAAATAGCAGCAAGAGGAATGGAAAGAGATGCGACTTTATTTAAAACATTGAGGAAAAGACGAGAATTGTCCGAAGTGAGTCCACCCTTAACAAAACCGCATTGTTCCTTACCAATAAGGTGGGGCATAAGAGGGTCCAAACGTAGAGCAAGGAGTTTGGCAAATAATTTATAGTCGACGTTGACTAAAGATATCGGACGGTAGTTTTTACAGAGTTGAGGGTCACGGCCTTCCTTGGGGATAAGGCAAATCGTAGCTTCATGAAAAGTGCCAGCCGCAGAACCGGAAAGAAAGAAGGATTGAAAAAGTGATAGAAGTTTAGGGAGCAAAAGGTCAGAGAAATGTATGTAAAATTCAACAGAGAAGCCATCAGGGCCCGGTGCTTTACCTTTAGTAAGAGTCCTTAAGGCTCTATCAAGTTCAGTAATAGAAAGGTCATGCTCAAGATCAGGAAAATTAAGGTGGGAGGTGGAGGGGGCAGGGAACCTTTCAAAATAGGATTGAAGAAGTGAAGCGGAAGGAGGAGATTCGAGGGTATAGAGGGACTGATAGAAAAGTTGGAATTGGGTAAGAATGTCCTGTTCCTTATGAAGAAGTAGGTTATCTGAAGAGTAAATGGTGTCTATAGAGGTGCGCTCCTTACGGGTTTTAAGATAGTTAGCTAAAAGCTTACCCGACTTATTGCGACCCCCATAGTAAAGAGCTCTACTCCGAAGCAAAACTGAAGAGGCATTATCAGTAGTGGTTTTATTAAAATCAAGTTTAGCACGTATAAGATCTGGCAAAACAGAATTGTTAGAGGAAGTATAGAATTTATGCTCTAAAGATTTAATATGAGCCAACAAGCCTTTCTGTTTATTAAGAAAGTGCTTCTTTTTTTTAGAAACGAAGTCAATAACAAAACCACGTGCGGTTGCTTTAAAAGAGTCCCAAATAACATGAGGAGCCAGAGAGGGGTCAGAGTTAAGTAAGAAGAATTCCTTAGCAAAGGAGAGAAAAGAAGAAGAGAAAAGAGGGTCCGAGAATGATGAAATCGCCAGCGAGAGGACTTAGGAGGTGCAGGAAGAAGATCGAGGGTCGTGACAATAGGGGCATGGTCAAAAATAACTATGGGTTCGATAGAAGAGGATAAGAGGTTCTGAGAAAGGGGTTGAGAAAGAAAGATATAATCAAGGCGGGAAAGAGAGGCATCAGGAGGCGAGAAAAAGGAGTAATCAAGGGTATCAGGGTGTGAAAGTCTCCATGAATCAATGAGATGTGACTGTGAAATGGTGTCGAGAAATTGTTTGTGTGATTTGTGAGGAGTAAAACGAACAGAAGATTTGCGATCAAGAAACGGATCAACAATCTGATTACAATCACCTCCTAAAATAAACATGGTATCTCTATGCTGAAAACATTTCGAGGTAATTAAAGGCCAAAAATTACAATCAGGGTGAGTAGGGCCATAAACATTAAGAACAGTTAAAGATACAGAATTGATTAATAACTTAACTAATACCCATCGACCTTCAGTGTCAGTCTCTTGGGAAACAACCTTACATTTTAGTTTTTTGTGACATAAAATAGCAACACCATTTTTTTTATTAGAAGAGGGAGAGAACAAAACCGTTACCACCCAGCTTCTTTTCAACTTAAGCGATTCAGCTTCAGTAAGATGGGTTTCCTGTAAAAGGACTAAATCTGGGTTATAAGAAGCTAGGTGGGAAAGGATTCTCTGTCTCTTAATCGGGTTAATAAAACCTTTTACATTCCATGAAATAACTTTGAAGGCAAAAACAGTAAAATCATGAACACAGAAAAAAAAACATAACAACAAGAAATAAGAAAGAAGTGCCAATAAATACATGAGAGGAAAGGACGGAAAAAAAGAAAAGCAAAAGGTACGTTTAAAAGGGAATAAGAAAAAAGATACAGTAATAGTACAAGGAGAAAAAAGATAGAAATAGATAATAAGGGAAGCGAAAGAGAAAGGGAAGAAGAGGAAGGACAGGAAAAAAGAAATACGAGAAAAGACAGTACATATCCAAAAAGGACGACTGAACGAAACATACCTGAGGGGGAAAAAAGGGAGATGATGGGGTTATGGAAGGATTCGACAAGAATGACCACCCAAAGCCAGGAGAGCCAGCCGCACCAGGACGGGAAACGAACAAAACGAACCACATGGGATGGAGGGTAGTACACCAGCCAGTCTAGGTAAGAAAGAAGATAATGCAAACAATTATACTAAAAGCATCAATATAAAAGCAGAAAATACGTGTAAAAAAGAATACAATTCAGCAGCTAATGAAGAACAACGACAAATGGGACAAACGGATGCCAATACAAGAACATTAACCGGAAGACCTGCAAGAAAAGAAGGAAATTAAGTAATTAACCATTAGCAGAATTGGAGGTATCCATGCCAGCATTAGTTTGGATATGAATAACATTTTTGAGTTCGGCACGATCATGAAAAGTCCAGGTCTGATTTTGATGGGTCACCTTGAAGAGACAGGGATGGAATAAACCATACCTAGCACCAAGAGAACGAAGAGGAGGCCGAAGATTCAAAAATTCTTTCCTTCTCGCGGCAGTGGCATTAGAGACATCCTGAGAGAGGAACACCCTCTGGCCCATCCAGGAGACTTGGCGTTTGGAACGAGCTGCAGAAAGGACCAGAAGGAGGTCAGTGAACTTCAGAAATAGAATGATGACACCTCGTGGTTTAGTTGAAGATGAGGAGCGAGGACCAAGTCTATGTGCTCTTTGGATGCTTAGAGAAGTAGTAGTAGGGATGTCTAAAAGTTTCAGAAGAAAAGAAGAGAAAAACGCAACAGGGTCATCTCCCTCCAAAGATTCCGGCTGACCGTAAATACGTAGATTATTCCTCCTGTTTCTATTTTCCAAGTCCTCAGTATGTTGTTGAAGTGCGAGAACATACTTTTCCAGCGAGGAAATACGTTGAGAGTTAGTGTGAATATCCGTAACCTGCTGTTCCATGGAAGATACCCGGCTGTCCATAGTCGCCCATTTCGCCTCAAAAAGCTGCATCTTTGTATTAGTCTCCTCCACAAATGGACGTAGAGCACGAATTTCCTCCAGCAGTAGCTCCATAGAGATAGGAAACGGCGGCTTATCAGGAGGAGGAGAGTCTTGTTTCAAGCGCTTAGACGATGTACTAGAGGGAGACGGCTTATTTAAGGCTGATTGTGGTGGAGAGGAGCGATTGGAAGCCGCTGCCGCCATTTGATCTGTGGATGAAGATTGATCTGCTGTTGAGGAAGAAGAGGAAGAGGGCGTAGAAGAGGTCTTCGATGGCACAAAGACGAACTTTGGGTTACGTAGCTTGCCCATAGAGACCTGAGCGTGTAGAAAGTGTGAAACAGGACAAAAACACCGGTGCACGTCGTGTTCCACATATAACAAAATTCCAGAAAGGACAGAAGTTCTCATTTATGTGTAATATTGTTCAAAAACGCTCCATAAAGAGGTGTGGAAACCAGTGGTAATATTAAGAGAATTACTGAGGAGCAGCAGCATACCGGGTATCAAAGGTAGCCCCAACCAACGATGAAATGTCCGTCTGAGAATGACCCGGAGTTGTGGTGGGAATTTATTTGGTTGATGTGGGAAAAATATACCCCTTTGGCCTGGCGTCTAAGGCTGCTTATTCATGGTCGTGGCCCAATACACACAGCTGAATGCAGAGAAGCAGAAGTCATCTATGAGGCAGCATTAATGGTTAGTGCAAGAGATACTGCTGCTTAATATAGGATAGACTGGGAGGCAGCTGTAAGAACATGGAGATAAGAAGGAGGTGCAGCAAGTCAGAAGCAGCGGACATGCAGGGAGGAGCCATCAAGCGCTATCGAGTTAACTCCTTTGTGAGGAGAAATGCGTACAGCTCAGCCTGGCGCGAGCGCCGCGCTGGCTCCAAAATGGCGGACGCTCTGAGGCACTTACAAATCCAGGCGAAAACGGGGCATTGCTGCGTGAAAGACGGGTCCGGCGATCAACTCTGCGTAAACATATCCTAAATATCAAAATTGAGGAGGCGTAATACAGCAGAACAGTAAGACTTTCACAGGAGTTGTCCACCAATGGTAATTGAGGAAAGACTTGTGGGAAAACCAAGAACCATCAGAAGAAGCAAGGAGGCAGTGCAGAGATCAACATGAGCACTAAAGGATCCGCCCAGGCCGAATGGAGCACAGGGACCAGGTGGCCTTCTTAATCGACAGGTGATTTAGCTGATATCCTCCACACCGTTTCAACTGCACTCTCAGGAACATCAGAGCAGACGGGGAGGACTCAGGGAGAAAGCAAGGAGCCGCAGCAGAAGTGTTCCACTCAAGCGCGCTGGCATCGTGAGAGCGTCGCGAAAGAGACAAAATGGCGGACGCGCTGAGGCGTTTAGAAAATACGCCGAAAATGAAGCATTCTTCAATAAATAAACGTGCTCCCAGACCTCACCAGGTGCCCTCACATTCCGACCTTGAATACTGCCGCGGAAGTCGGTAAAGGAGTAGAAAAAACCTCCGTAAAACATGTAGGTTCGCCCCGGTACGGCAGAGCTCCGGATTCAAGAGGCCATCCCAGCCGGCGTCCAAGCCACGCCCCGAATGTGTGTTTTCTGTCTCATGCGCCCTCTTGGTTGTTGGGTTGTTCAATGAAAAAAATGCTAATAGTGTAAACAACTAACATCTTTCAAACAAGGATAAAGAATCACACAGCAATCATTTAATGACACTAAAGCAGCGAATAAATAAGATGCAATTTTAGCAGGACTTTGACATGAGGGAAGGTCAGCTGAGATGAGGCTTTGGTGTTGGAGATACATGATCCTCTCTCACTGCAGCTAGATCACGCTTCTGCATAGCTTTTGTCATCAGGCAAACCACCAATGTTCAGATTAGGAAATGGCATCTTGGGCCATGATAGAGCAAGTATGGGCTCTGATGCTACTGTCGCTTATGGGGAGGGGACTCCTGGGGGGCTGTGAGGGATGATGCGACAAGTGGGCAGAAATGCACTGCCAGGAATGCTGAAGAGACAGGGGCAGGGGAGGGGAGGACTGCCTGCAGGATTAGAACAATGGAGCCCAAATGAATGAACACAATAGCAGCACACTCCCAAAGAATTTGAACACTTAGGCGTACCATAATGAAGGATTCACCTGGATGCGATATTAGCACAAAGTAGGCCCCACACTGAGGGGAGTGAAGGTAACTGGAGATCAGCTCGAATGTATGACACCCCAAGATGTGGCTGGAGCACGGCAACAAGATTACCTCAGTGACACTTCCACTAAGAGGTCAGGCCACCAAAGCATAGGAGCAGTAACTGTCACACTATAAGGTCCACCCAGATGCTGAAGGATAAAAATAATTTGTTCTGTTTATTCACACCATGTAAAGTTAGCACAATGTATCTATAACGGTATTCTGATCACATAAACACGTATTGAGATGATCTAGAAGAAGCGTTATTTCTTTTCACTTCTCCTACACGACAAAAGGGCCGAAAACCATACTGTAACCATATTGGTTTGTGATAGACCACGTTTCAGATCACATGGTTTCCTTTGCCCACCATCTTCATGATTTAGTTCGTACCAGCCCAGAGACAGGTTAGTTGTATTTACGTCCGAGGCCCAAGGTCACACCTGCTGTAGGGAGTATCAAGCGAATTCCTTCAGGCCCTGGGACGAAAAGGGAGTCACCCTGCCGACCTCCTCTGTATAGATAGCAACCCTTTGTGTGAGACTGAAACTGAACACTGTATGAGCTCATTCGGGAGCCCATGGACTAACTGGTATTTTTCCGCTTGTAAGGCTTTGTATGCTGAATCTGTTATGTATATAAGTGTGGCTTTGTCAAGGAGCCAGCAGTCTTCCTCGGCGCACCTGATGGGTGAGGATCAATGAGGCTCCTCTATGTAGAGTTTTGCTTTGGCCAATAAAACATCTAAACCTTCTCCGTTGCCAACTGACTATTATTTGGAAGGATATTGCGGGCCACTGGTAAGTGTGGCCCTTGGGATTTTTGATTGAGTACTTCAGTTGGCGACTCTGGTGGGACCCCGTGAAAGGGTCTTTCCTCCCCCGTATTCGGGTGGTAGGATTGAGGGCGTCCTGGTCGGGCGGGTGGAGAAGAAGGATTTTATTTATCCCTTCTCCCTGACTTTTTGACACTTCCACTCCGCACTCCCGATCGGGGTGTCCTCTGCTGCTAGTAGCCCTTCACCGGGGTCCTACGGGCTTAACCCAGGAGCTGACCGTGTTGGTCCCAAGAAGTTGGCAGCGGAGAACGAACATTCGTACCTGGGTGCACCCGGTGAGTAATTTGTTTGTTTTGACGCACGCTTTAAGCGGTACATTCGGAACAGTAAACTGTATTTTGATTTGGGGGTCATGAGTACCCTAGAAGAATTACGGAGGTCTTGCAGGGTGGTCCGGTAGGGACTGACTGTAGAGACTCCACGGATTTTTGGTGATTTAGAGACACTGATCAGATACCTAGTTGTTACCTGTGTGTAACACACGGCCGGATTGTATTCAGAAAAGCCTGTGGCTGTAATTTGGTAGCCATGAGACATACCTGAGGTGATGCTCGCACCACATCAGAACAGTCTCAGTGGTGAACCAAGGAGGTCATAGGATGGTCTGTAGTCCAGTCCGTGGTCGCACCTGTCTGACTGCCTCTTGCCAGTCTTTTTGGAAGACTGCTCGTTGTGATTCTGTCGGTCCGGTATTTTGAATAATTCTCCACGAACGGGAGTCGAAGGGCTCGGTTCGTTGTTTGGATGCATCAAGTTTGAGTAAATAGGTTGAGGTTGAACTGCAGAAAACGTTATATAGAAAAATCAGTATGTGTTATATGTAATACAAGAATTTGTTTGTACGTTGTTGGTGTTTGTCTGCTAACTAACATGCCGTGCTTCAGTAAATTGAATTGTTTTGGTTGTTGCTGTCGGACTGGTGGCTCTCGTCTGGCCGAAAGCCAGCCTGCCCCACCGGAAGGCAGTCCTAGCCATTATATGTACATAAAACATGGAATAGCTCCTTTATTGTTTAATACTTTGTGGCATAAGTATACCAAAGGTAATGAAGAATTGCAATGGCCTAAAACTGGTTCTTTTGATGAAAAGAAAATTGCCTTCTTACAGGATCAGTTATTTTCTAGACGCAGTAGGCAGTCTATGTTTGAAGCGTTAAACACCTGGCAGAAGGAATCGAAGCGAAGGCGAATGAGGGAAGAGAAACTAGCTAGAGTCAAAGCAGGGCAAACCATTACCCAGAAGGCTGTTGCCTACGACAGAGCCCGAACGGAAGAAGGGATTGAATGTGTAAATCGTGAGTTTAGATTACAGGTCGATAAAAGTTATGTGGCTCGGCCTGACGCTGAAGATGAAATAGGGGATCTATTGGACATGCGTCCACCACCCCCATATGTTTCGCAACGGTTATATCCGGCAGCACCAGTTGCCCCGGTATCAGCCGTTGCGGGGCCGGCCGCCCCTGCGCAAGTTTCAGCTGTGTCAATAGTAGCTCCTACTGTGTCAGCGCCTCCAGCCCCTCCCCTCCTTGCACCTCAAACCAATTTGTCCCGGTTGTCCTCGTCTGTCTCAGAGATTATGACTTTATTGCCCAATTTGTTGTCATCTGCGGCAGCTGAAACTCTTCAGCTGTCACCCGGGTCAACCCATTCTCCTCATGTGCTGACCTCTTCCTCAGCGAGTGCGACTCCTTTACCAGCTGTTTCCACTCCGGTACATCCGCCCGGGTTTCTTGATGGTAAGAAGCTGTTTACCCGGTCAGCCTTAGGATCAGAGGAAAGGGAAACTATTGCACAGCAAGCATCACAATGGATGCGACAGCCTATTTATACTTTGTCTGACATATGGAGCACTATGAAAGACTATGAGCCCGTGATGCAACAGCATGCATTAGACCATATGGCTGCACGCCTGATATCATTATGGGAACAGGTTCATGAAGGGGGGAGAGCTCCAGCAATATTGTATGATATTCATGACCAAGCGCATAAATCTCAATTAAGCCCGGAGGAGGTGTACAAAAATATTAGAACAATGGTTATTTACAGAATTCGACTTGAATCTGCTGTTCCTGCGGGCTCCACACATTTCCCAATCCGTGAAGTACACCCTATTTATCATCCAGAAATTACTGAAATAGTAGATGCAACAGGGGTTGTACCCGCCCGCGGGTAGATGCTCGTTTTCAGGAACAGTGGGTGTACACCCCGTGGAAACGCAGTGAAGTACTGTCATTAAAGGCTCATTTGCCTGATCCCATGAAAAATCCTACAGCATATTATAAGGAACTTACTGAAGCCGCCTCATCGGCTGTAATGACGTTGGCCGATATAGAATTATTCTTTGCTCTATTAGTACTAGTGGATATATGGCGTCAGGTACATGACCAAGATCATGTGACTGAATTTGGGGGAACATGGGATCAATTGAGAGATTGGGATAGAGATCGAAAACCAGGAGATAAGCCCAGGGCTGAAATATTAACGTTACCTGACAAAATAATTACCTACATGCATTCGTTAATCCCTCCTAGAAAAGTTGATTGGGATAAATTGACAGCATGCAAGCAAAAGAAACATGAGAGTGTTTCAGATTTATTCACTAGATTTGAAGGTGTTTTTATTGACTTCAGCGGACAGGATTTATCCAAGGAGGGTGGTATACGCTTGTTTGTCAATAGGTTTGTAACTAATTTGCTGCCCGAAATTTCTACCCGACTCCAGACGGCAGCAAGTACGTGGACGACGTCTCCTCCTTCGATTATATTAAGCATGGCTCAATACTATGAGCACCGAGAGAATGAAAGTAAGGTCAAACGGAAAAGAAAGCAAAAGATTTGAAAACGCGGGTCCTGTTACAGCAAGTTGAGAGAGGCCGTGGGAGGGGTTGGGGAGTGCCAACTTTTGCTTCACGAGGGGCGGGCCAAGTACAGGGTGGAGGAAGAACTGATTTGGGAATAAACCAATGTGCCTTCTGTAAACAGGAAGGCCATTGGCGTTCCCAGTGCCCGTTGTTGTATGCGCAACACAGCACTATGCGAGGCCAAGGAAGAGGACGCGGTTGTGGTAATCGTGGTGGACATACAAGGCAGGAAGAGTCTGGACAAGGTGGGAATAGCCAAAACTATTTTGATCCTGGTCAGGGAAAGCAGTACTTTAACGAAGAATGTGTCAGTGGTGCTTCGACAGGCTCCTCTCATGCGTAGGATAGCCGAGGGCAGAGTGGGGGACGTGTGTCAATTCCTATAGATCAAAACGGACCTTATGTTAATGCACATTTAATGGGCGCATCGGGTAAGTTTCTAGTTGACACTGGAGCTATGAACAGTTCTGTTTCACATGCCCTTGTCCCTGGGGCCACTCTGTCTGGCCAGAATAATGTGTCCGTAGGTTTCTCTGGAACTCCGGTGGTAAGCCCCATTTCCCAACCTCTTTCTTTCGCCCTAGGCCCTATTTCTATTGATTCGCCATTCCTTTTAACCTCGCAATGTGGTGAAAATCTATTAGGCATAGACTTATTGAAAAGGTTAAATGCTCCTATATATTGTTCCCCGGATGGTGTCTATTTAACTATTCAAGCCCCTTCGGTGCAGTACTTCTCCAAAACAGATACCATACCCCCCGAATTTGCGAAGATTGCGAAAACACTTTGGGCTACCGGAGACACTGATGTGGATTGAGGATACCCCCAATTTCAATTACCTTGAAGCAAAATGCTTGTTTACCAAAAATACCGCAATACAAGATTGCCCCTGCGGGTGAACGAGCCTTGTTGTCCATTATTCAGGACCTGATCCGCACTGGGGTGGTGGAGGAGACCGCCTCCAATAGGTGTAATAGTCCCATTCTTCCTGTTCTTAAAAGGGCTCCCATAGATCAAAATCCTGATTATGTAGATACATATCGTTTTGTGATTTATTTACGAGAAATTAACAAGATTGTGGTACCTCAGTACCCCGTGGTGCCTGATATCACCACCATACTAACCATGGTTCCTCCCACAGCAAAATTTTTCTCTGTGATCGATTTAAAGAATGCTTTCTTCAGTATTCCCATTCATCCTGATAGTCGATATCTTTTCGGCTTCTCATTAGCTGGTCGCAGCTTCAGATTTTGCCGCGCTCCCCAGGGCTATACAGAAAGCCCTAGTATTAATAGTCAAGCGCTCAAAGCCCTATTGGATACTCTAATTTTGCCCACTGGTAATGTACTGCTACAGTACGTGGATGATCTATTGGTGGCTTCGGATACTGAACAGTGTTGCCGGGATGCTACTGTTAAATTGTTGCAGCATTTGGCAAAACATGGTAATAAGGTATCTTTGTCCAAATTTCAATATTGTCGCCCGGAGGTGACTTCTTTAGGTCATCTCCTGTCGAAGGAAGGTAGACGACTAACTCCTGATCGTATAACAACTATATCTAACATGCCTGTTCCTTGCACGCAACGTGATGTCCGCGCTTTTCTTGGCATAACCTCTTATTGTCGCCAGTGGATTCTTAACTTTTCGCTTCTGACTAAACCTCTTCTATATTTGACGACTAAGGATGTGCATGAACCTTTACCTTGGACTGTTGAATGTCAGGATGCTTTTGTCTCTCTGAAATCTGCTCTTTGTTCTGCTCCTGTGCTTGGCACTCCTGACTACTGGAAGCCTTTTGCACTCTACGTGCATGAGGTGGACGGTTGCTCGCTTTCTGTGTTAACATAAGGATTTGGTGGTAAGCAAAGACCTTGTGCATATTTTTCGGCGGTATTGGACAATGTCGCCAGGGCACTTCCCAGTTGTCTAAGAGCCACGGCCGCTGTTGCGGTGGCGATTCGACAATCAGAAGGGCTCGTCCTGAATACTGATCTCACAGTGATGGTGCCTCACGCTGTGGATGTATTATTAAACAGGACCAAGACTCAGCACTTAACTAGTGCGCGGCTCACAGGGTATGAATTGACCCCGTTTGCACCCCACATCACTATCAAAAGATGTACCACTCTGAATCCTGCCACGTTACTACCCCTCCCTTCGGAAGAACAAAATCAGGATATACACGACTGTATATTTCGGACAGAGGAAGAAACAAAGGGACGGATAGACGTGACAGACACTCCCTTATCTGAACCACAAGGGGAGTTATATGTCGATGGCTCATGTTTTAAGTTGCCTAATGGCACTACCACATCCGCCTGTGCGATCACCACTCTCCAGACTGTAGTTGAAGCAGCTAAAGTGCCTTATCAATCTGCCCAGGCGGCCGAATTAGTAGCATTGCTTCGAGCTTGTGAATTGAGTGAAGGTTTGAGAGTAAGGGGCATATGTATCAAGCAAACGCTGCGATTCGCAAAATACAGCGTTTGCGATTAAAAATTCGCAAAACGGGTGACACCTTTGCACCTTTGAAATTATTCTCAAATTGCGATTAGCAAATTGCGATTCGCTATTTGAGAATTACTTCCCATTCATTCCTATGGGTCTCCTGGCCCATAGAAATGAATGGGCAGGTATTCCTTAATTGCGATTTCACAATTTGCTAATCGCAATTAAGGAATTTTAAGAAATCGCTAAAATTTTGCAATTTTTTAAATACATCCCGTTTTGCAAATCTCAAATAGCGATTCCTTAAAAATCGCTATTTGAGATTCGCAAATGGTGATGTTGATACATATGTCCCTAAATGTCTACACCGATAGCCAGTATGCTTTCGGTGTAGTACATAACTTTGGCAGGCTATGGGCAGAGAGAGGTTTCCTTACTTCGCATGGTCAGAAAATAAGGAATGGCCCGCTGGTTCTGAGACTATTGACTGCTCTGACTTTGCCAAACGAAATTGCTGTTGTTAAATGTAGTGCCCATAAAGCTGTGATTGATGCTGTAGGCAAAGGAAATTCATTTGCTGACAGAATTGCTAAAGAAACTGCCCAGTCTAACACCACCTCTATGTTTGTAACCAGTTCATCGAGAGGAATGGTAGAAACAGAAATATTTAAGAGCACCATGGACAGTGTTAGAGAAATACAACAAGAAGCGACCCCTGAAGAACTAGTACATTGGCAAGAACAGATAGGGAAACTAAACGAAAATGGATGTTGGATTGACTTGTCAGAAAAATGCAGATGGTTACTGCCAAATGCTTCTGATGGATACATCTGCCAGTGGATTCCTCACCTTGTGAATATCCCCTGCACCAGCAACATTCGGAAACTTTTGTAGCAGTCCACGCCGATGGGGTCGAAGGCGACGTCACAGAGACACGGCTCCGCTCGCGACTCCGCTGACGTCACCAGCTCCATAAGAAGACCTCGTCGGCGTGATGACGTCAGTTCCCTTTTTTCCGCGCCGACGACGTCAACGGATTTAGGGAATCGTTACTAGTAGCTTTACTTGTTACTTTGTGTATTTTCTGGAATTTATCTGTCTTTCTTCGAGAAGATGTCGACAAGGAAGTCGGGTTTCAAGCCCTGTCGAGAATGTGGCAAGCACATGTCTATTACCGACTCACACGAAGATTGTGTTTGGTGTCTTTCATCCGACCACGATGTGGATGGTTGTTCCAGCTGCCGCAAGATGAGCTTGAAGGCTCTTAAAGAAAGAGAGGCGAAGCTCTTCATTGCTCAGATGAAGAAGAAGGAAAAAAGAGGAAGAAGGAAGTCTGGATCCAGGTCGAGGTCGAAGTCGGCGTCCAAATCGACTTCGGGGCATGCTTCGAAAAGTAAGAAGCATAAGAAGAAGAGGAGGCATTCTTCACATCATCACTCCGATAAAGGTTCGGCTCCGAAGTCGAAATCGCCTACTCGACGTCGGAGAGAGTCAGTGTCTCCTTCTCCAGTCCCGACTTCACCTCCAGCTCCTTCTTCTCCGGTGACTTCGCCGGTTCCGGCTGGGTCTCCGGTGCCGGTGTCATCCCCGACGCCGGTTCCATCTCCGGCTCCAGCTTATTCTCCGGCTCCGTCTCCGGCCCCGGTTGAGGATCTTCAAGCACCGGGTGAGACTGTGACGCCGCTTGTACCACCGTCGGCGCCGGCAGGCCCGAGTCCGGTGATGCCTGACCAGTATCCTGCATTCCCTGGTCCAGGTCAGGACCCCACGCATTATCTAAATGCCATGTACGGGGTGTTTTCAAGGGCCATGTATACCTCTGGTGCACCTGTGGGTCCGATGGGTCCGATGGCTTTCAATTTGGGAGTGCCGCAGGTCTACCCTCAAGCTCCATTCATGCCTTTCTTTCCGGCGACGCCGTCTTGGCAGCTACCAGCGCCGAGAACATCGACGCCGCTTCCCTCTTCACCGGCGCCGACTCGACTTCGTTCGACGCCGGCTGCTCCTGTGGATCCGCATTGCCGGCGCCGTCGGATTCGAACACGGCGCCGCCGACGCCGCTGGTACGGATTCGTTCCAGAAGGGAAGCGCAGAGAGTGGTGGATGAGAGACGCTTTCATTTGGAAGAGGCTGAAGAGGGAGAGTTAGTTGAATCTGATGAGGTATTTGAAGAGCTAAAAGAGGCGAGTGGACTGGATTTGTCTCCAGAGTGGGAAATCACTCCACCATCAGATGACCCCTCTAAAGATGCAGCGCCGTATCATGCGGTCATCAGAAAAGCTGCGGAGTTGTTGGACCTTCAGTTACCAACCACGGAGTTCAGGTCTAACATTCTTACTGAGGTGCTGCATTCGCCTACTGCAGTCTCGGAGCCTTTGTTACCCTTTAATGAGGCTATTATGGAACCTGTGCTAGAGGTATGGCGCAAGCCTTTTTCAGCTCCTGCGGTCTCCAGGGCAGTCGCAAGGAGATATAGAGTGGCTCCAGGGGATCATGAATTTTTAACTTCGCACCCTTCGCCTGAGAGCTTGGTAGTTCAGGCAGCTTGTTCGGGGAGGTCAAAGGGGGCCTTCCCTCAGGTTCCAGGAGACAGAGAGGCCAAAAAGGTGGGCCAATCGGCCAAAAAGGTCTTTTCATCGGCCAGTATGGCTCTTAAGTCGACAAACGCGACGTGTTTGTTGGGGCGCTATATCCACGCACTCATGGACTCAGCGAAGAAGTTGGCACCAAAGCTGTCGGAGGAGGATAGGGCCGGCTTCAATGAAGTTCTCACTGATGCCCAGGCGGCGGCTCGCAAAGTCATTCAAAGTGGACTGGACACAGCAGACTCAGTTGCCAGGGTCATGGGGTCTTCTGTCGCCACCAGGAGGGGTGCATGGCTAAAGTCCTCTGAATTCTCCTCGGATGTGCAGTCGACTTTATTGGACTTGCCTTTTGATGGGTCTGGTTTGTTCGGGAAGAAGGCGGATGCTGCTCTCGAACGCTTCAAGGAGAGTAAGGCTACGGCTAGGTCGTTGGGCCTTCAATCCCAGCCGAGAGGATCTTTCAAAAGATACAGGGGCTTTGGAAGGGCGACTTTTCGCTCTTATAGACCGACCCAGCAGCAGCAGCAGCAGCAACAACAGCAAGGCTCTTTGTCCAAGGGATACAGAGGAAGAATTAGGGGTCGCTCACGTGGCCGTCGACTCTCCTCCTCCTCTACCTCTTCCTCAGCCCCTCCCACCACCGCAAAGCAGCCCTAGATTCGACATTCCGGATCATGCTGGTCCTGTGGGGGCCGGCTTACCCATTTTCTACAAGATTGGGAGTCTGTAACTACGGATCTCTGGGTTCTGGATCTTGTAGAAAATGGGTACGCCCTTCCCTTTCGGGAATTCCCTCCAAATTACCCTCCTTGCCAAGGAGCTTGCTAGGAGGACCACCGTCTTCTCCTGCAGGAGGAAGTCCTGAAGTTGTTTCATAAAGGTGCGATAGAGGTGGTTCCAGAGCAGGAGAGGAGTCAGGGATGCTACTCCCGGTATTTCCTGATTCCAAAAAAGGATGGCAGGTTACGTCCAATACTGGACCTCAGAATTCTGAACTTTTACCTGAAACAGGAGAAGTTCAAGATGCTCACCCTTGCGCAGGTTCTTCAGGCGCTGAATCAGGAGGACTGGATGGTGTCGCTCGACTTGCAGGATGCGTATTTTCACATCCCCATCCTGAAGTCGCACAGGAAGTATCTCCGGTTTATGGTAGGGTCGCAACATTATCAGTTTGCGGTCCTTCCGTTTGGTCTTACTTCGGCACCTCGGGTCTTCACGAAGGTGATGGCGGTGGTGGCAGCCCATCTCAGAAGGTCGGGGGTCTCGGTTTTCCCTTATTTAGACGACTGGCTGATCAAGGTGGAGTCGTCGGAGAAGGTGCTGCGTCATCTGCAGGATACAACTCGGCTGTTGTAAAAATTGGGTTTTTCGATCAACGTGCCCAAATCTCACCTGGTGACCTGTTCATAGGTGCGGTACTGGACACTACTGTGTGTCGAGCATTCCCTCCTCCTCAATGGATTCTCGACATACAGGAAATGATTCCTTTATTTTACAACGGAGCGGTCGTTCCAGTTCTGAAGGTCCTTCGCATGCTCGGTCTGTTCGCCTCCTGTATTCTGTTGGTCACCCATGCACGCTGGCACATGAGGGCGCTCCAGTGGTGCCTCCGCAAGCAGTGGTATCAGCACAAAGGGGATCTCAGGGAGTCTGTGAGGATCTCCAGAGAAGCTGCAGCGGATCTATCTTGGTGGAGCGTGGAGGGCAATCTGTCCCAAGGAAAGTCCTTCCATCTGCCTCCATCGGTGGCCACGGTGATAACGGATGCATCCACTTTAGGGTGGGGTGCTCATCTGGGGGATCTGGAGATCAAGGGTCTTTGGTCACCAGAGGAAAGGTTGCTTCACATCAACCTTCTGGAGTTACGGGCGATACGTTTGGCGCTCAAGGCCTTCCTCCCTTCCCTTCGCGGTCTGTTCAAGTCCTGACGGACAACACGACCGCGATGTGGTATATAAACAAACAGGGAGGAGTGGGGTCTCTTTGTCTCTGCAGAGAGGCCCTGCGTCTATGGTCCTGAGCTCAGGACCATCGGATTTGTCTGATGGCAAATCATCTGGCCGGGGTTCTGAACGTACGTGCGGACAGTCTCAGTCGGCAGTTCTCCGCCGACCACGAGTGGAGGCTTCATCCGGAGGTGGTTCGTCACGTCTTCTGGATGTGGGGAACTCCTCGGGTGGACCTGTTCGCCACTCACGAGAATGCTCACTGCCCGTCATTCTGCAGTCTCCAGTATCCGATGCAGGGAGCGTTGGGGGACGCGTTTCAGTTGAGTTGGGGATCACGACTCCTTTACGCGTTTCCTCCCATACCCTTGATTCCTCGGGTTCTGAGGAAGATTCGCCAAGACCGGGCCCAAGTCATATTGATCGCCCCGGATTGGCCAAGAAGGGTGTGGTATACAGATCTTCTCCACCTCTCCTCGTGCCCTCCGCTCCGTCTCCCTCTGAGGGCAGACCTCTTCTCGCAGTCGAAGGGGCAGGTTCTACACCCCCACCTCCAGAGCTTACACCTTCATGCCTGGAGATTGAACCTGAGTTCTTTCTCTCTCCCGCCAGATGTGGTGGATGTTATTTTATCGGCCAGGCGACACTCCACCAAATCTATATACTCATATAGGTGGTCTAAATTTGTGCTTTGGTGCGGAGAGAGGTCCATTGATCCTTTGAAGGCTCGTTTGTCTAACATTCTACAGTTTGCCCTTTCACTTGCTCAGCAAGGCTTTGCTGTGGCTACTGTGAAAGGATACTTATCGGCTTTGTCGGCTTTCCTTTGTTTGCCGGATCAGCCGTCATTATTCAAGTCACCTATTTTTTTTTTTTTTTTTTTCTCATGTGCCACTTTCCACCCGTTTTTCTTTTGTAGCGCCCAAGGGTGGAAATTATCTTATATATAAGGAGACTTGCTAAACAGAAAGCAAAAGGGGAGAGAATACAAGATCCTCACTCCAACTTTCCAAAGCAATAATCCCCAAAAGATAACAAAGCAACTTAATCATAGGACTGGATTTTCCATCATTACAATACTTCAAAATCTGAAGAGATCCTCGCCCAACCCATCACCCATAGTGATCAAAAAAGAACAACCAAAATCTGTGTTTCTTTTTCAGGGGAACTACCATGTCCAATTTACCAATGTGTCTCATAGCTCTGATCCACATCAAATCAGTAGGGGGTCAGGTGAGACCCAAAGTTTACAGATTTCCCTGCGGGCCAACAATATAGCATAAAACACCAATTTTGTTCTGTCATCCAAGCCCTTGCCTTGTAAATCCATTCTGCCTGTAATAATATTCTCGGGGCTTACCTCAATTTTTTGCTTGAGAATGACTGACAAACCCTTACTTACAGTGTCCCAAAAGATCTTAATCGCCGGACATGTTGCAAACATGTGGATGTCGTCCTCATTTAAACTGTTACATTTAGGGCATCTTACATTACCACCTTCTTTAAATTTTGCCAACCGCTTTGGAGACCAATACGCCCTGTGGAGAGTGAACAAGTGGTTTCTTCTTAGATTCGCAGGTTTAACCAATTTATATAGTATCAACATAGTTACTTGCCATTGATCTTCTGTCGCGATCCTTGGCAAGCTCTCTCCCCAGAGACTCTCCGGCAGTAGAAAGGGGCCATCTTCCAATTCGATTATAGCCCAATACCATGTAGCCACTTCTTTTTTAAAGCAGGCTTCCAATGCCAATTTTGTCTCAAAGTCATTATGACGTCCAATAAGATGGTTTTTCCCTATAGCCCAACTTTGAATCTGAAGATATTTAAATTTGGAGAACTTAGGACCCCAATTTAAATCACATTCAGACCATAACAGCAAGCAGCCATCAACAAATAATTCCCCCCATTTCTGGGGACCCTCTGCTTTTAAGATATTTGCCAGTGCATCCTTTGTCCAGCTTGGGGCGCCCGGAGTATCCCAAATTGGTGCATTCACACTAAAATAGGGAATTTTTGTGGCCCTTCTGACCCGGTACCACACCGTAGCCAGGTCCCTTAAAACCTTCAATCTTACTTTTTTGAAAAATTTTGGGTCCGAAAATTTGTACATAAAACCAACCTGTTTGACCCCCTCAATACTTAGCAAAATTGAAAGTAGTTCCCCGATCACTGAATTTCCTGGACTACCCAAAAGCATTCTATAATTTTTAAGCAAAAAAACCCAGGAGTAAATTTGAAAGTCTGGAGCTGCCAGTCCTCCCTTTACGTGTTTTCTCCTAATCTTCTTCCATGATAGCTTAGACCCCTTAGAAGACCAAATAAATGACCCAATCTCGCTTTGCAACTTTGCTATCCCCTTTTTCTCAAACATCAAAGGAATAGAGTCAAATAAAAAAGTTAACTTAGGAAGCACCATCATCTTAATCAGATTTACTCGGCCAAAAATAGTTAGTGGGAGATGGTTCCAACCTTTCATTAAACAGGAGATGTCTTTCCTGATTTTAGCCAAATTAGTTGTTACAATGTGTGCGATATCCTGTGTTATTTGAACTCCCAAATATCTAATCTGTTTTTTTGGGGTTATAAAGTCTGCTTCCAGATTCCAGGACATAATATCGGTTTTGTCAGCATTCAAACAGTAGCCTGATACCGATCCAAAGTTCTTTGTAATTATTTCTATCTTGGGCAGAGTTTGATTCAAATCTGATGTTAAAATAACAATATCATCGGCATAAAGACCAATCTTCCTGGTCCAACCCTGAAATCTAAAGGGAGGAATGTCATCTGTCTCCCTAATTCTGCAGGCCAACGGTTCAATGTACAAATCAAACAAAAGAGGGGATAGAGGACAACCCTGCCTCGTTCCCCTCATTACCTTAATATTTTTAGTTAGAACTCCGTTCACTAATACTCTTGAAGTAGGAGATTGGTAGAGAGACACCAGAGATTGACTAAAGTTTTTCCCCAATCTAAGATGGATAATTACGACCTTCAAGAAAGTCCAATTGACACGATCAAAAGCCTTAGCGGCATCTAAAGCAACAATCGCTAGAGGAAGCTTTCGATCGATACCAATATCAATACTTGTTATTAGAGAAAAAGTTAGATCTTTAAGAAACCTACCCTTAATAAACCCCTTTTGGTCTTCGTGTACTATTCCGGGGATCACCTTAGCCAGCCTATCTGCTAGGATCTTTGCATAAAGTTTATAATCACTATTCAAAAGTGAAATTGGTCTATATGAGTCCATATACCTTGGTGGTTTCCCAGGTTTAGGGATAACAATAATATTAGCTTGATTCCAAGAGGCAGGAAGCTCTACATTGCCATGAAAAACCCCATTGAATACCTTTAATAGTAATGGGGACAAGCTACTAGATAGTATTTTATACACCTCCACCGGGAGACCATCTGGGCCAGGTGCTTTAACCTTCTTAGCTAATCTAATAACCAAATCTAGTTCCTGCTGATTAATCTCTTGATCCAACATATTTTGTAAATCATCAGTCAGAGGTTGTAAAAATTTTAACCAATCACCCATCGCCTTCATATCGGGGATCATATCTTCCCTGTACACCTCTTCAAAGTAACTAAAGAAGGCATTCACAATATCCTTAGTTTCTGTAACTATGTCACCTGATGTTTCTACTTTCACTTCTTTAATTATATTCCTAGTCCTATCTGTCCTAGCTTTCCAGGCACGTAGTTTACTTGTTCCCTCCCCGTATTGAAAATGAGCTAATCTACTAGCTTCCCATTTTTCTTTTACCCGATTGTTAACAACAAAAGTTAATGTCTCTTTCAAATCCAACAATTTTTGGATATTCTCATCTTTTTGTAAACTATCCCTATGGCTGTTAGCAATAGCTGATTCACCCTGCCTAATTTCTTGTTCTAAGCTTTCAACCTCAAAAAAATATTTCCTTCTTTTGCTGGCCCCAATAGCGCCTAATCTACCTCGCAAAAAAGCCTTAGTCGTTTCCCAAACAATATCCAACCTAGCCGTACCTAAGTTTTGTTCAATAAAGATTTCAAATTCCTGCTGAAGAGACTGCATTGCCACCTGGTCATATAAAATTGTGCGATCCAGCCTCCATACTGACTCCGATTCGCAAATTCCGGTCTCTAGCTCTAAAGTGACCGCCGAGTGATCAGATAAATGTACTCCAACATGCATGCTTCTTTTTACTTTGCCCAATAATCTTGCATCAATTAAAAAGTAATCGATTCTAGATTTATGGTGATATTTTTTATTTAAAAAAGTATATCCAAGATTCTGACCTGCCCTCAGTCGCCAAACATCACACAAACCAAATTGCTCCATCAAGCTTCTTAATTTAGAAGCCATATTGCTATTCACATGAGCTCTACTACTCGCCGACCGATCTAATCTGGGGTTTAATACCGTATTAAAGTCTCCAGCAAAAACTACAAAACCCGTAAAAGTCAACATCTCCTTAGCTAACTCGTCCAATGAAGCTACATTGTCTTGATTTGGGCCATAATACCCAATAACATTGTATAGTAGGCCAGCAATCTTAATATGCACTATCAACCACCTACCCTTAATGTCTGCCTTTTTCTCTTCAATCTGGCAATTTAATCCCTTCCTAACCAACAATAGAATGCCCCTTGTTACAAATGTCTGTGGCGTGTAAAGCACAAAATCTAACCACCGGAGTACACCAATAAATTTTATACTCTCTAGCTCAGTTAAGTGCGACTCTTGAAGAATAATAATATCTGCCGGAGAATCTTCCAAATATCTCAAAATCCTGTCTCACCTAGATTTAACCCTTAGGCCATTTACATTCCACGACATCCAAATAATTTGGTCTGTCCTACCCATGATCAACCTCCCCCTTCTTTGCTTCCCCCACCACCCAGATACCAAAGTGACTCATGAGGACTGTTTTAATATTTAATACCCCCTTCCACCCTCCCGTTATCCCCACCCCGAACCCTAACCCTCCCAACTCCCTGACCCCCAAACCCTGAACCCTCACCCGGGAAAACCCTCCCACTGACATTAGGCCCAACCTAGGCCTATCGAGTGCCGAAACCGGTGGACGTACTGGATCTGTCACTTAATTTATTACATCAATAATTTATAGCGACGTGATTTTTTTTATAAACCTCCAGAGTCATCTCCAGCTTGACAAAATTCAAAAAAACTATCAGCGTCTTCCACTTCTCTAAAAATATGCATCTTGTTGTTCCACATAACTTTCAGAAACGCCGGAAATTTTAACTGTACCGTGGTTCCCAACTTTCTAAAAGATTCAATCCTTTTACCTAGCTCCCATTGTCTGTTCGCAGTTACCACCGAGAGATCTGACCTAATCTCAATTCTTGCTTCATCAACAGCCAAACGACCCTTCTTTAATGCTGCCGCTAAAATTTTCTCTTTTAACCCATACGTCAGAAAATTAATCAAAATCTTTCTAGGTTTCGAGCGGTTTGGATTCAATCTAAAAGGGTCACGATGTACCCTCTGCATTTCCAGCGCTAACTCTTCTTCAGTTTCCTTCAGCTGTAACTCCGTTTTTAGTAAATGGACAATAAAGCCCTTTAAATCATCCCCTTCCTTTCCTTCTGGAAGCCTCAAAATGTTTAACTTATTTCTGCGCTGCATATTCTCCAATCTTTCCAAACGCTCCTCATAAGCCTTTTCTCTGACTTTAACCTGCGTTAGCTCCTTGCTATTCTCCTCAAGTTTATCATGTATCACCTTGACCTCCGTCTCAAGGGAAGCTGTACGCAGATTCAGCTCGTCAAATTTAGCTACCAACAGTCCGACTGCCTCCCTAATTCCATCTTGTTTAACCTTAGACTCTTCGAAACCTCTATGCATATCTAAATCAAGCTTTTTGAACAAGGTAATACCAACTGTATCCGTGTGGGCTTCATCCAACATGTCTTTCTCCCTCAAAGAATTATCCTGTGGCACAGAGTTAACAGCCATTTCTAGAGGTTCAGTCTGTCTAACGGTATCTATTCGGACCCCCAGATCTTCATTTACTCCCACGTTCTGACTTCCTACCTCCATGTTCAGAGGATTATATCTATTAGGAGAGAGGTAATCAGCTCAATTGTCTAAACTACCTTTGGAGTCTGCTGAATCTGATTTGTTTTTAGTTTTTTCAACCCCGACCAAATCTGCTAAACACTTGCCACTCGAGAGTATAAGGGTCTTAGGGACCGGTTTGAAATATGCATTTAGGGAAGGATTAAAGGTTGTCTTCTTACCTAATGCCCCTAATTTGTGAGCTTGCCGAGTATGTTTTTTCGTATTGCTGGGAGTTTTGCTAGCTAATTGTGTACCCCCACCCTCTCCCACCTTTAACTGAGCTACACTTCTAAGCGCGTAGCGTTTATTTAGTTTTTGCGCTGGTTTTGGCTTCAATTTGGGGCAAATGTCTGGCTCCCCACCCCTTAACTCTTTCTTACTAAATGGGATATTAGAAAAAATTGGGGACCCACTACCTGGCTGTGGTAAATCAACTTGAAATTCCGTTGGGGAGGGAAAAATTACTCCTTGCTCGCTAGCAGCTCCCCTTCCCAATGCCCCACCCGCACTAAACTGGATTCTAGAGGCCGCCCGCCTCCCTCTACCTCGCTAGATAACCGCGCGAGTCCAGCGTCCAGACCCTGCTGCTCCGCTTGCTCCGCTTGCTCCTCCTGCTCCCCCTGCTCGGCCTGCCGCTGTGGTGTGCTCCTTCGACAGCTTCTCTTGGAGCCCCGCCTCCGTGGCAGCCGGGTTCTCAGGTGAGTTTTGCTCAAGTGTAGCGTTCGCCATACATCGGCGTTCAAATTACTAAGAAAGTTATCGAAATTTAAACCGGTGATACCGGACACTGCGCAAAAGTACTGGAAGCTCTTTAAATTATCCCAAGAGCTGTTTTCGCCGCTCGAATCACTCTTGTCCAGCACGCCACCTCACAGCACTCCCGACCAGTCTCCCTAGCTGGCCGCCATGTTTTCCCCTGCGCCTATTCAAGTCACCTATTGTTCTTCGTTTTATAAAGGGCCTTACAAACAAGTTTCCTCCAACTCCCTTTATATGCCTCAATGGGACTTAAACCTTGTATTAACTTATCTTATGGATTCTCCCTTCGAGCCCTTACACAAATGTCCCTTGAGGCTGTTGTCCTTTAAGACGGTATTCCTTATTGTAATTACCTCGGCAAGGAGGGTAAGTGAGCTTCAAGCTCTTAGTTCAAAACCCCCATTTTTGACTGTGCATGCTGAACGAATGGTACTTAGGACAAGGGCTGCGTTTTTGCCTAAGGTGGTAACTCCTTTCCATCTGGGGCAATCCATTACCCTCCCTACTTTTTATCCTCCCCCTCACCCTTCCAAGGAGGAGGAGAGACTTCACCGTTTGGACCCTAAGAGGGCGGTGAGCTTTTACCTGGACAGGACAAAGGACATCAGAGTTGATGACCAGCTCTTCGTGGGCTTTGCTGGCTGCAGGAAAGGTCGAGCGGTGCACAAGCGCACCCTTTCCAGGTGGATTGTCTTGTGCATCAAGATTTGCTACTCCCTGGCTGGTAAGGAACCTCCGGAGGGTCTGAAGGCTCATTCTACAAGAGCAAAGTCTTCCACCTCTGCTTTGTCTAGGGGTGTTCCTGTGGAGGACATTTGTAGGGCGGCAACTTGGGCCTCCCTCCACACCTTCGCAAAACATTATTGCTTAGACACTGAGGTGAGGAGGGACGGACACTTTGCTCGTTCCGTCCTTCAGGATTTTCTGGTATAGAAGGGTGGACACCCTCCTCCGGGAGTGGGGACTGCTGTGGAATCTATTCACAAGGTGAGGAATCCACTGGCAGATGTATCCATCAGAAGAACAAGTTACTTACCTTCGGTAACGCTTTTTCTGGTGGATACAGTGTCTGCCTGTGGATTCCTCACTGACCCACCCGCCTCCCCGTTGTCCATCCTTCTATACCTGTAATTCTATGCCTGTAATTCTATTGATGGGTTTCAAATGTGTTTATCACTGTCAAAGGCATTATGTTATTTCTTGTGCTTTGTTATTTATTTTCCACACTGGGTGTGTTGATATGCATATTGTGTACTGTGTATACTGTGTATATATATTGCTGTCAGTCTGTCCGTGTGCCTCGAAGGCACGGAAAAAAGGGGCGGAACTGACGTCATCACGCCGACGAGGTCTTCTTATGGAGCCGGTGACGTCAGCGGAGTCGCGAGCAGAGCTGTGTCTCTGTGACGTCGCCTTCGACCCTATCGGCGTGGACTGCTACAAAAGTTTCCGAATGTTGCTAGTGCAGGGGATATTCACAAGGTGAGGAATCCACAGGCAGATACTGTATCCACCAGAAAAAGCGTTACCGAAGGTAAGTAACTTGTTCATTTGTGAATGTCATAGTATCCATGGCGCATGGTCCTGCACACATAGGTGTTAAAGGTATTTGTGCAGTACTAGATCCTGTGTGGTATAATACCAATATCAATAAGACTGCAACACATTTGGTCCAGAACTGTATGATCTGTTTACAGCATACCCCAGGAGGTAGTGTCCCTGTTCTGAAAGGTAATTTTGCGCCTCCTACCTTGCCCTTTGAGGTGTTACAGATGGACTTTATTCAGTTAGAACGGGTCAACAATCTCAAATATGTCCTAGTAGTGGTTTGTGCGTTTAGTAAATGGGGGGAGGCATACCCCACCAAGGAGAATACCGCTCTAGCCACAGCCAAAGCTTTAGTAAAGGAAGTTTTTCCTCGCTATGGTTTACCACGCGTAATTTGGAGTGACAACGGAAAGCATTTTAATGGCAACCTTATTGAGCACATTTGTAAAGGTTTATCCATTAAGCAAAAGTTTCACGCTGCCCGCCACCCTCAATCAGCGGGGTTGGAGAAAAGTACAATGGGATTCTAAAGTTGAAATTGGCAAAATTGCAAGACACCACAGGGTTGAAATGGCCTGATCTCTTACCCCTAGCTTTGTTGTCTGTGAGAACCACTCCCCACTCTCGTTCTGGAATATCACCGTATGAGGTGATATTTGGTAGGCCCGCTAATATCTGGGGTGTCCCGAGACCGAAATCCTTTAGAGACATTGAGTACCCTATGTTGACAGATTATCTTTACGCATTAACTAAAGAGCTTCGTTCCATTCACCAACAGATATCAGCAGTATTCCAGCCCCTGCCGGAGGGTCCTGGACACCGTCTTGAACCTGGACAGTGGGTTTTGATCCGGAACTACCAGCGAAAATCGATTTTGGATCCACGATGGACCAAACCCCATCAGATACTCCTTTCTACAAGAACGGCTGTTAAGGTTGAAGGGAAGCGGCACTGGATCCACGTGTCACACCTAAAAAGAGTTCCTCTCCCATTGCCGGATGACCAGCAGGATCAGAGTAAAGGGTTAGTGCATGACGGTGAGAAGCTCAGTGAAGATTTACCTTTCTCTGAAGCCCGACGAGAAGTGAACGGGCGAGAGGGAGGTGCTGTAAGTTCAGAAACGCCTACAACAGCTGGCTCAACTATCAGCTCTGCTCCCGGTAATGCTGCATCTGATCAGAAAGATCGCACATCCAGTATTTTGTTTGATCCTACTGTGCCCATTCTTTTCCCTGATCCCAGAACACCTGGTCATGTTCGCTATAACCTGCGGCCCCGACAAGAAGCAAAGATGCCAGGTTCAGTCTAGAGAAAAAGAAGAAAGACTTGAGTAAATCCTGGTATAATCAAAGAACACTGGACTGAACTAGTTGAGAGCTCGGAACTTTCAGTAAGCTCTGTTCAGAAAGAAAATAGAGACATTGATTGGTTAGTGGGGCCCAGGTGGAGTCCTTCAGTAAGAGTTGTGTCAAGTAAAACTCCAACGCGAGAAGCTTTTGTATTTTTTTCCTTTTTATATTTTTCTTTTTATGAACAATAGGAGTCTGCCTGTGAGGCTCTGAAACGGACACAGGAAAGAAGCACCCTCTGGCAGGTTGGACTGCAAGTAGACTTATTCCCCTTAGATTAAATTTGATCTTTTAGTAAGAATGTATCCTTTTGCTCGTTTTGTTCCCGAAGAAGAGCGACCTATGGTGCCACGTCCTTTGCACCCGTATATGCCTATGTTTTCTACCTGGAGTTTGCATATCAAGATAGTATTCATAACTATAATAGCTGTATCACTAGTGACATGTTTAGGTGGGTTCATTTATTTGGAATTTCGTCACCCTGTGCACACCCTTATAGCTTCTACTCCTGTTCCTGAAGAGCATCGTTTCCATACTTTTGCCCCGCATAAGGAGAGACATCGTCAGACATATGTAAAGAATGCCTTTATTGAAATGTTGCACCAGACCCATAGCTCGACGAATGCTACAAATTGCTGGGTCTGTGGCCTCCTCCCCTCGGTTATGCACAAACATGACCTTTTTATTTCAATGCCCTTGTCATATCTAGGCAGTTGTGAAGCCTGGTTTAAGTTACTGTCAATTATATATACGCACTATACTGTTGATGAGCACAGATTTTCAGAAAAGGATTATGAAATGATTCTAGCATACATAGAACTACATCAGGGATTCACTCCGAATGAAGATGGTACAGACGGTACTCTAGACCCAACTGCTTGCATGAATGAGTATACTGAATATGCAAATGACACTTGGTTAAGGGATGAAGTATTGGATTTTATGTCTTTCAATTTCACTGAGTATTTTAAATACTTTCAGGAACGAAATGAATCAGATGACAAGGTCATTCCGGTCCCTGTATTTAATGCGTCATCGTCCTTTTGTGTACATGGTACTAGTCATCTATCAGTTGGTTTGAGTAAATGCAATTATACGTACAGATTACGAACCTTCAGCAGCCCACCAATGCTTACTCCTCCGAATGTGTATTTTGTATGTGGGGAAAATGCATACACATGGCTCCCTAGAGGATGGTCAGGTAGATGCTATTTGTCTTTCCTATACCCACC
This sequence comes from Triturus cristatus, assembly GCF_964204655.1. Lineage (NCBI taxonomy): Eukaryota > Metazoa > Chordata > Amphibia > Caudata > Salamandridae > Triturus > Triturus cristatus. Next base: position 151,145,844 of record NC_140580.1, read on the forward strand.
AGTCTATATAGCCCCTTCTGACTATCATAAGACCCATTCACTGAACCGGCGGAGTTTAGAAAAGAGAGCTACTACGGGGGATGCTACGGATCAGACTGATACCCCTGCACAACACTTTGTGGACATAATGAAAGGAGTCCTGCCCATATGGGGACCCATTTTGACTAGTAAAGAAATCAGAAGATTATCTAGAGTAGTAGAAGGAGTAGTAAATATCACTGCAGGAATACTGACTAACATAACTGTTGGGCTTCAAGCGACCAGACTTGTAACGCTTCAAAACCGTATGGTTTTAGATGTTATCTTAGCTGATCGTGGGGGAGCATGCAAAGTGATTGGCAGCTCTTGCTGTGTATATATACCTGACTCCGCCCCCTCGGTACATTTAGCCATTCAAAAACTGCACCGATTAGCATCTGAAATTCACATAGATACCGGTACCTGGTCCATTTCTAGCTGGTTCTGGGGCCTCCTTACCACTTGGGGATGGAAAATATTCATGATCCTTTTAGGTATAACGGGTTTCCTCTTTACCTGTTGTGTCTGCATACAATGTGGACCTGCCTGCTGTTCTTATTGCACCAATCGACTTCTTCTTGCCCTTCCCGAATCTAAACCACACCCAGCAAAGACAGGCACCCGGTTAGTACAGAAGGAAATATACGACATGATGCAGATATATGAAGGCATCTTTGTAGATTAAGTTGTTATGTTAGCTACATTGTGCTAAAAGGGCCGATCTGAAGGATAAAAATCATTTGTTCTGTTTATTCACACCATGTAAAGTTAGCACAATGTATCTATGACGGTATTCTGATCACATAAACACATATTGAGATGATCTAGAAGAAGCGTTATTTCTTTTCACTTCTCCTACACGACAAAAGGGCAGAAAACCATACTGTAACCATATTGGTTTGTGATAGACCACGTTTCAGATCACGTGGTTTCCTTTGCCCACCATCTTCATGATTTAGTTCGTACCAGCCCAGAGACAGGTTAGTTGTATTTACGGCCGAGGCCCAAGGTCACATCTGTTGTAGGGAGTATCAAGCGAATTCCTTCAGGCCCTGGGACGAAAAGGGAGTCACCCTGCCGACCTCCTCTGTATAGATAGCAACCCTTTGTGTGAGACTGAAACTGAACACTGTATGAGCTCATTCGGGAGCCCATGGACTAACTGGTATTTTTCCGCTTGTAAGGCTTTGTATGCTGAATCTGTTATGTATATAAGTGTGGCTTTGTCAAGGAGCCAGCAGTCTTCCTCGGCGCACCTGATGGGTGAGGATCGATGAGGCTCCTCTATGTAGAGTTTTGCTTTGGCCAATAAAACGTCTAAACCTTCTCCGTTGCCAACTGACTATTATTTGGAAGGATATTGCGGGCCACTGGTAAGTGTGGCCCTTGGGATTTTTGATTGAGTACTTCAATGCGATGGGCTTTACCTTGTAAGGAAGGGCACATGCATTTGGGAGCTAAAAGGGCAAAATAGCGGTTATCCAAAGTCAAAATATTTTCAGGCAACTCGTCAAAATGATGGACTTTCTTCCAGAAGGGATATAATCAATCTGAATGAATAACCCGGTCTGATGCGATGATACCACAGTTAAAACATCACGTAAAAAAGTGTCTTCTAAGCTGATGGGAGTGAAAGTAGTATTATCTCAGCAAGAATGAAAGACTCCCCTGGCTGTGATGTAAATGCAAGAGCACAGCAATCTCAATGTCAGTCCACTTAGAGATGACAGGAGTACAGCAGCAGGAAGCAGGGCCAGTTCATTAGGTCTGCCTAGCTGTTGCATGAGTGTGAGAGCAAAGCAGAGGGCAAATTATGAATTCCCATAGAGGCCACTTGTGACTAGGACTGGCACCAGGAGTTTCCCAGTTTTGCAGAATGTTGCCATCAACTTGAAAGTTAAGAGCTACAAAAGCAGAGTTTGGGTGATGTGGTGCACCCAATTTTCTTATAATAATAAATGACTCAAAGTTTATATTTGCAATCCATATGCCATGGTTATTTAATTAAATTCCATTACTTATTTTCTCCAAATGTCCACATGCGTTTCGGGACTGTACTCATCATTTCGTCAAAGCAGTTAACATCACTGAATCCATATAAAATAGAGGCACACTGAAATGATAAAAAATATAAATCCAGTTACTTTGTTGCCATACTAAATTCAAGCACTATGAATTACAGTTGTTCATATTTCTCATATTCAAATAAAAAAACAGTATAGGTAATCCCACTCACTCATTCCAAAATGTATTCACTTATAATGCCTGTGCTTGTATCCCATCACTGTGAGGTACTTGTTGTATCATAGATTGCAGATTAAGGAAAGTACAGATTAGCAGTTCATAAACTATCATCTGTTTTTTTTTTTTTAACAGCAACAATATTTTATTAAAGAAAAAGCCTCCACATATGCATGGCAGTCTAAAGTGTCTCAGGAAAGGAAGTCGAGAGTTCAGTCATTTAAAATTCTTTCCTGGGATTTCGCTTTCCACAAGTGGGAGATGAAGTGCTGCCGGTAAATTGGAATGGGAATTCTGAATTCCATGTGTACAAGAACACAGCTAAAGGAAACGTGAATGCTTCCTGCCAAACAACACATTTCAATCTATCACGAAGGGTTGAACAGATAGGTGTGCATAGTATTATCAAGTACCTTTATATAATGTATAGTTTTATTTAGTATCCATAAAACTAGCATCCTGGGACTTTATCCTAGTCCGCCCAAGTGTCTCATTCCCAAAACTTCTCCCTTAGCTGCTCTCTGGCACAGATCCGAATTCAATGGAAGCGCAGCATACTAAGGCTGGATATAACCTGCTGTGAGCCACTGAGCATCTGCAGGACAGAACAATGGACCAAGAACAGGCCTTAAACAGTTGGTGGGAAGGTCCATTCCAACACAAAGAAAGCCATAATACAATGGTAAGAAGCATATAATGCTATACACAACTGACTGTTTAGGTAGCAGAAAAATCATTCTTTTAAACGGGTGAAACTAAGATGTTGTAAAGTGTATGGGCCCAACGTCTCTCTTGCAATATACAACGTAATTTGACATTCTGGACTGCATTTAAAAAGATTATATTTGTGGTAAAGTTATTTCTAGGGCAATATTTATTTATGACAAAAGACCATATACTTGAAGTACCACTCAAAAAGTGGCCATAAAGAAGGGATTTTTGTTGCTGCCCATCACAAATAGTGCAGGCTGGTAAGACAAAAGGGTTATAATTCAGACAACACTCACTCCATTGCCCGCTTCCAAGACAACTCAACGGCAGATGGGACACGAGGAATTTTCTGAAAACCAGCGATCAATGCAAAGAACTTGGTACTCATGTGAACAAGGCAGTTTCCGGAGCTTATTGCCTTGTGTGAATTCTGTAATACAAACACTGCATGTCTTCAGAGCATCATTTTCACCGAATTTTCTAGTGGACAGGTTATCGGTTTGTTCTTTGGTGAGTCCTCTTGGCCGATCATCATCGTCCTCATTAAGAAGGAAAAACGGTGCTAGGCTAAGAAATGACAAAGAGCCACTTTCTTCCAAGGTGACCAATCCCCGAATACGACCTCCCGCCTGCCAAAAGCTGTTGAGCCACCTTCCATACCACCTTCAGCACTGCCTTCATGACTGCCCTACGTGCCACCTTCATTACCGCCTTCATTAAAACCTTCGTAACCACCTTCATATACGTCTCCAGGGCTGGCTTCTGTACTGTCACCACTAGAACTACTACTACTGCTACTGACATTTTGTGCCTCAGCAGGGTCTGCAGCTGGATTTTGTACGGGGACAGGCATGCTTGGATCAGCAGCAGCATCACCACAACATAAGGCTCATATTTATTTGAGACAGCTCATCTGACTTTCATGCATATCTGACATGTCGAGATATGTGTTCACAGCAAATTCTACAGTCTTCGTCTTAGTTACTCAGAACATCCGTGATCTTGGTTCTGCATAGTCTTGTCGTGACACAGTCTTCTTGCGGGGCCATCGAGACTGCCTTTACTCAGGCCCAGCCTCACCTGGATCCCTCACGGGTGACCGTCAAGAGATATCTTGTAGTAGGATGATACATTTCGGCCAGCATGTTCTTCCTGCAAGTGTAGAGGTTTATTCTTCAGCCCCTCATAGAACACCTACAGATAAACATTCACAAGGAAACCAAACAATAATGATACAGCGCTCTACAACTCCACCTTACATTACATAGTCCCTCTCCTCAATTCTTCCACCTGGAAGGACAAATAATATGGGAACAAATTTGATTTTATTGATTTCACGGTGACTGTGAGTCTGATCAATATATGTTGAAATTGTATACTTCCCATCTCAATTCTTTAAGGCATGCTGATGTTCCTGTCATCTGATTTTAGGAGGTCTAATCATGCACCCCACATATATTTGACCAAAAAGACATGTGCTAGCTTATACACAAAAGTAAGGGTTGCAACTGAAGATGTCTTGAATTTCAGTAGTGCTTTATTTTCTGTGTTCCTTGTGTATAAGTAAATACAGTTTCCACATTAACAAAAGACGGACAAAAGAGGTGGATGCCGTACATTGATAATCTCTATTTTCTGTCTAGTGAATAGTATCACTCGAGGTTAAGATGTTTTTCAAGGTCTTTCCCCTTTTAAATGTAATTTTTGGTTTGTCACTACTGTATTCTCTCAAAAAAGGGAACAAGATTCCTTTGCTGGAAGGACCTTTTGATTCACGGACCTTCACTCCCTGGAATTCCTGCTGGGTTGCTGCTGGTTGCTGAGAACTGCTCGCCGGACCCGCTTCGCGGGTCCCACATCGCACGAACAGTTGGTGGGGGTCTTGTGTAGGGGCAGTGACGAGTGAGGAGTGCTGGGGCATTGTTGCAGGGCTGCGAGCGTTCTTTGCAGGGACTCCATTTCCCAGGAGTCCCTGCCTGGCCAACAAGCACCACCTGGCCCGCTCTCCCTGCCAACCCCGCCCCGTGCGTCACATACCCCTTATTTTGGTTGCGCTTGCTTCCGCTGCGCTGGAGCGCGCGGGAGCGTCCCGGGAGAAGCCCGGGACAAGGGCGGGACCGTCTGTGGCCGTCCGTGGTCGGTCGTGGTTGGTTTGGGCCACCCCCCCTGTTCTATTATTTCTTTGGTTACATCGTTGTGTCAACATCACCCTGTTGTTGTAACCATGCCTTTACGTTCTGGAAAGGAACGCACTGTACAGCTGCAGACTACCAAGGGGGTAGTCTCTGGCCCCTTAGACGCCTTTATCACCAGGGCTACAGGTATACTTGAAAAAGAGATAGCCATGGTCGACAAACGGCTTTCATTAGATCTGGTTAGCGGGAAACGCTCTTCTTTAGGAAAATTGGCCACAATACCTAGCCCTGACGCACTGGCCTCGAGTTCGAGCAACCACTTGGTTAAAGCCGCGGTGGATGTGCACAGTGAGGTGGAGGGGGAAGGTCTATCTTTGACTTTTTCAGAGAGTGATTCAAACCCCATGAGGACTGTTTTAATATTTAATACCCCCTTCCACCCTCCCGTTATCCCCACCCCGAACCCTAACCCTCCCAACTCCCTGACCCCCAAACCCTGAACCCTCACCCGGGAAAACCCTCCCACTGACATTAGGCCCAACCTAGGCCTATCGAGTGCCGAAACCGGTGGACGTACTGGATCTGTCACTTAATTTATTACATCAATAATTTATAGCGACGTGATTTTTTTTATAAACCTCCAGAGTCATCTCCAGCTTGACAAAATTCAAAAAAACTATCAGCGTCTTCCACTTCTCTAAAAATATGCATCTTGTTGTTCCACATAACTTTCAGAAACGCCGGAAATTTTAACTGTACCGTGGTTCCCAACTTTCTAAAAGATTCAATCCTTTTACCTAGCTCCCATTGTCTGTTCGCAGTTACCACCGAGAGATCTGACCTAATCTCAATTCTTGCTTCATCAACAGCCAAACGACCCTTCTTTAATGCTGCCGCTAAAATTTTCTCTTTTAACCCATACGTCAGAAAATTAATCAAAATCTTTCTAGGTTTCGAGCGGTTTGGATTCAATCTAAAAGGGTCACGATGTACCCTCTGCATTTCCAGCGCTAACTCTTCTTCAGTTTCCTTCAGCTGTAACTCCGTTTTTAGTAAATGGACAATAAAGCCCTTTAAATCATCCCCTTCCTTTCCTTCTGGAAGCCTCAAAATGTTTAACTTATTTCTGCGCTGCATATTCTCCAATCTTTCCAAACGCTCCTCATAAGCCTTTTCTCTGACTTTAACCTGCGTTAGCTCCTTGCTATTCTCCTCAAGTTTATCATGTATCACCTTGACCTCCGTCTCAAGGGAAGCTGTACGCAGATTCAGCTCGTCAAATTTAGCTACCAACAGTCCGACTGCCTCCCTAATTCCATCTTGTTTAACCTTAGACTCTTCGAAACCTCTATGCATATCTAAATCAAGCTTTTTCAACAAGGTAATACCAACTGTATCCGTGTGGGCTTCATCCAACATGTCTTTCTCCCTCAAAGAATTATCCTGTGGCACAGAGTTAACAGCCATTTCTAGAGGTTCAGTCTGTCTAACGGTATCTATTCGGACCCCCAGATCTTCATTTACTCCCACGTTCTGACTTCCTACCTCCATGTTCAGAGGATTATATCTATTAGGAGAGAGGTAATCAGCTCAATTGTCTAAACTACCTTTGGAGTCTGCTGAATCTGATTTGTTTTTAGTTTTTTCAACCCCGACCAAATCTGCTAAACACTTGCCACTCGAGAGTATAAGGGTCTTAGGGACCGGTTTGAAATATGCATTTAGGGAAGGATTAAAGGTTGTCTTCTTACCTAATGCCCCTAATTTGTGAGCTTGCCGAGTATGTTTTTTCGTATTGCTGGGAGTTTTGCTAGCTAATTGTGTACCCCCACCCTCTCCCACCTTTAACTGAGCTACACTTCTAAGCGCGTAGCGTTTATTTAGTTTTTGCGCTGGTTTTGGCTTCAATTTGGGGCAAATGTCTGGCTCCCCACCCCTTAACTCTTTCTTACTAAATGGGATATTAGAAAAAATTGGGGACCCACTACCTGGCTGTGGTAAATCAACTTGAAATTCCGTTGGGGAGGGAAAAATTACTCCTTGCTCGCTAGCAGCTCCCCTTCCCAATGCCCCACCCGCACTAAACTGGATTCTAGAGGCCGCCCGCCTCCCTCTACCTCGCTAGATAACCGCGCGAGTCCAGCGTCCAGACCCTGCTGCTCCGCTTGCTCCGCTTGCTCCGCTTGCTCCTCCTGCTCCCCCTGCTCGGCCTGCCGCTGTGGTGTGCTCCTTCGACAGCTTCTCTTGGAGCCCCGCCTCCGTGGCAGCCGGGTTCTCAGGTGAGTTTTGCTCAAGTGTAGCGTTCGCCATACATCGGCGTTCAAATTACTAAGAAAGTTATCGAAATTTAAACCGGTGATACCGGACACTGCGCAAAAGTACTGGAAGCTCTTTAAATTATCCCAAGAGCTGTTTTCGCCGCTCGAATCACTCTTGTCCAGCACGCCACCTCACAGCACTCCCGACCAGTCTCCCTAGCTGGCCGCCATGTTTTCCCCTGCGCCTATTCAAGTCACCTATTGTTCTTCGTTTTATAAAGGGCCTTACAAACAAGTTTCCTCCAACTCCCTTTATATGCCTCAATGGGACTTAAACCTTGTATTAACTTATCTTATGGATTCTCCCTTCGAGCCCTTACACAAATGTCCCTTGAGGCTGTTGTCCTTTAAGACGGTATTCCTTATTGTAATTACCTCGGCAAGGAGGGTAAGTGAGCTTCAAGCTCTTAGTTCAAAACCCCCATTTTTGACTGTGCATGCTGAACGAATGGTACTTAGGACAAGGGCTGCGTTTTTGCCTAAGGTGGTAACTCCTTTCCATCTGGGGCAATCCATTACCCTCCCTACTTTTTATCCTCCCCCTCACCCTTCCAAGGAGGAGGAGAGACTTCACCGTTTGGACCCTAAGAGGGCGGTGAGCTTTTACCTGGACAGGACAAAGGACATCAGAGTTGATGACCAGCTCTTCGTGGGCTTTGCTGGCTGCAGGAAAGGTCGAGCGGTGCACAAGCGCACCCTTTCCAGGTGGATTGTCTTGTGCATCAAGATTTGCTACTCCCTGGCTGGTAAGGAACCTCCGGAGGGTCTGAAGGCTCATTCTACAAGAGCAAAGTCTTCCACCTCTGCTTTGTCTAGGGGTGTTCCTGTGGAGGACATTTGTAGGGCGGCAACTTGGGCCTCCCTCCACACCTTCGCAAAACATTATTGCTTAGACACTGAGGTGAGGAGGGACGGACACTTTGCTCGTTCCGTCCTTCAGGATTTTCTGGTATAGAAGGGTGGACACCCTCCTCCGGGAGTGGGGACTGCTGTGGAATCTATTCACAAGGTGAGGAATCCACTGGCAGATGTATCCATCAGAAGAACAAGTTACTTACCTTCGGTAACGCTTTTTCTGGTGGATACAGTGTCTGCCTGTGGATTCCTCACTGACCCACCCGCCTCCCCGTTGTCCATCCTTCTATACCTGTAATTCTATGCCTGTAATTCTATTGATGGGTTTCAAATGTGTTTATCACTGTCAAAGGCATTATGTTATTTCTTGTGCTTTGTTATTTATTTTCCACACTGGGTGTGTTGATATGCATATTGTGTACTGTGTATACTGTGTATATATATTGCTGTCAGTCTGTCCGTGTGCCTCGAAGGCACGGAAAAAAGGGGCGGAACTGACGTCATCACGCCGACGAGGTCTTCTTATGGAGCCGGTGACGTCAGCGGAGTCGCGAGCAGAGCTGTGTCTCTGTGACGTCGCCTTCGACCCTATCGGCGTGGACTGCTACAAAAGTTTCCGAATGTTGCTAGTGCAGGGGATATTCACAAGGTGAGGAATCCACAGGCAGATACTGTATCCACCAGAAAAAGCGTTACCGAAGGTAAGTAACTTGTTCATTTGTGAATGTCATAGTATCCATGGCGCATGGTCCTGCACACATAGGTGTTAAAGGTATTTGTGCAGTACTAGATCCTGTGTGGTATAATACCAATATCAATAAGACTGCAACACATTTGGTCCAGAACTGTATGATCTGTTTACAGCATACCCCAGGAGGTAGTGTCCCTGTTCTGAAAGGTAATTTTGCGCCTCCTACCTTGCCCTTTGAGGTGTTACAGATGGACTTTATTCAGTTAGAACGGGTCAACAATCTCAAATATGTCCTAGTAGTGGTTTGTGCGTTTAGTAAATGGGGGGAGGCATACCCCACCAAGGAGAATACCGCTCTAGCCACAGCCAAAGCTTTAGTAAAGGAAGTTTTTCCTCGCTATGGTTTACCACGCGTAATTTGGAGTGACAACGGAAAGCATTTTAATGGCAACCTTATTGAGCACATTTGTAAAGGTTTATCCATTAAGCAAAAGTTTCACGCTGCCCGCCACCCTCAATCAGCGGGGTTGGAGAAAAGTACAATGGGATTCTAAAGTTGAAATTGGCAAAATTGCAAGACACCACAGGGTTGAAATGGCCTGATCTCTTACCCCTAGCTTTGTTGTCTGTGAGAACCACTCCCCACTCTCGTTCTGGAATATCACCGTATGAGGTGATATTTGGTAGGCCCGCTAATATCTGGGGTGTCCCGAGACCGAAATCCTTTAGAGACATTGAGTACCCTATGTTGACAGATTATCTTTACGCATTAACTAAAGAGCTTCGTTCCATTCACCAACAGATATCAGCAGTATTCCAGCCCCTGCCGGAGGGTCCTGGACACCGTCTTGAACCTGGACAGTGGGTTTTGATCCGGAACTACCAGCGAAAATCGATTTTGGATCCACGATGGACCAAACCCCATCAGATACTCCTTTCTACAAGAACGGCTGTTAAGGTTGAAGGGAAGCGGCACTGGATCCACGTGTCACACCTAAAAAGAGTTCCTCTCCCATTGCCGGATGACCAGCAGGATCAGAGTAAAGGGTTAGTGCATGACGGTGAGAAGCTCAGTGAAGATTTACCTTTCTCTGAAGCCCGACGAGAAGTGAACGGGCGAGAGGGAGGTGCTGTAAGTTCAGAAACGCCTACAACAGCTGGCTCAACTATCAGCTCTGCTCCCGGTAATGCTGCATCTGATCAGAAAGATCGCACATCCAGTATTTTGTTTGATCCTACTGTGCCCATTCTTTTCCCTGATCCCAGAACACCTGGTCATGTTCGCTATAACCTGCGGCCCCGACAAGAAGCAAAGATGCCAGGTTCAGTCTAGAGAAAAAGAAGAAAGACTTGAGTAAATCCTGGTATAATCAAAGAACACTGGACTGAACTAGTTGAGAGCTCGGAACTTTCAGTAAGCTCTGTTCAGAAAGAAAATAGAGACATTGATTGGTTAGTGGGGCCCAGGTGGAGTCCTTCAGTAAGAGTTGTGTCAAGTAAAACTCCAACGCGAGAAGCTTTTGTATTTTTTTCCTTTTTATATTTTTCTTTTTATGAACAATAGGAGTCTGCCTGTGAGGCTCTGAAACGGACACAGGAAAGAAGCACCCTCTGGCAGGTTGGACTGCAAGTAGACTTATTCCCCTTAGATTAAATTTGATCTTTTAGTAAAAATGTATCCTTTTGCTCGTTTTGTTCCCGAAGAAGAGCGACCTATGGTGCCACGTCCTTTGCACCCGTATATGCCTATGTTTTCTACCTGGAGTTTGCATATCAAGATAGTATTCATAACTATAATAGCTGTATCACTAGTGACATGTTTAGGTGGGTTCATTTATTTGGAATTTCGTCACCCTGTGCACACCCTTATAGCTTCTACTCCTGTTCCTGAAGAGCATCGTTTCCATACTTTTGCCCCGCATAAGGAGAGACATCGTCAGACATATGTAAAGAATGCCTTTATTGAAATGTTGCACCAGACCCATAGCTCGACGAATGCTACAAATTGCTGGGTCTGTGGCCTCCTCCCCTCGGTTATGCACAAACATGACCTTTTTATTTCAATGCCCTTGTCATATCTAGGCAGTTGTGAAGCCTGGTTTAAGTTACTGTCAATTATATATACGCACTATACTGTTGATGAGCACAGATTTTCAGAAAAGGATTATGAAATGATTCTAGCATACATAGAACTACATCAGGGATTCACTCCGAATGAAGATGGTACAGACGGTACTCTAGACCCAACTGCTTGCATGAATGAGTATACTGAATATGCAAATGACACTTGGTTAAGGGATGAAGTATTGGATTTTATGTCTTTCAATTTCACTGAGTATTTTAAATACTTTCAGGAACGAAATGAATCAGATGACAAGGTCATTCCGGTCCCTGTATTTAATGCGTCATCGTCCTTTTGTGTACATGGTACTAGTCATCTATCAGTTGGTTTGAGTAAATGCAATTATACGTACAGATTACGAACCTTCAGCAGCCCACCAATGCTTACTCCTCCGAATGTGTATTTTGTATGTGGGGAAAATGCATACACATGGCTCCCTAGAGGATGGTCAGGTAGATGCTATTTGTCTTTCCTATACCCACCAGTCTATATAGCCCCTTCTGACTATCATAAGACCCATTCACTGAACCGGCGGAGTTTAGAAAAGAGAGCTACTACGGGGGATGCTACGGATCAGACTGATACCCCTGCACAACACTTTGTGGACATAATGAAAGGAGTCCTGACCATATGGGGACCCATTTTGACTAGTAAAGAAATCAGAAGATTATCTAGAGTAGTAGAAGGAGTAGTAAATATCACTGCAGGAATACTGACTAACATAACTGTTGGGCTTCAAGCGACCAGACTTGTAACGCTTCAAAACCGTATGGTTTTAGATGTTATCTTAGCTGATCGTGGGGGAGCATGCAAAGTGATTGGCAGCTCTTGCTGTGTATATATACCTGACTCCGCCCCCTCGGTACATTTAGCCATTCAAAAACTGCACCGATTAGCATCTGAAATTCACATAGATACCGGTACCTGGTCCATTTCTAGCTGGTTCTGGGGCCTCCTTACCACTTGGGGATGGAAAATATTCATGATCCTTTTAGGTATAACGGGTTTCCTCTTTACCTGTTGTGTCTGCATACAATGTGGACCTGCCTGCTGTTCTTATTGCACCAATCGACTTCTTCTTGCCCTTCCCGAATCTAAACCACACCCAGCAAAGACAGGCACCCGGTTAGTACAGAAGGAAATATACGACATGATGCAGATATATGAAGGCATCTTTGAAGATTAAGTTGTTATGTTAGCTACATTGTGCTAAAAGGGCCGATCTGAAGGATAAAAATCATTTGTTCTGTTTATTCACACCATGTAAAGTTAGCACAATGTATCTATGACGGTATTCTGATCACATAAACACATATTGAGATGATCTAGAAGAAGCGTTATTTCTTTTCACTTCTCCTACACGACAAAAGGGCAGAAAACCATACTGTAACCATATTGGTTTGTGATAGACCACGTTTCAGATCACGTGGTTTCCTTTGCCCACCATCTTCATGATTTAGTTCGTACCAGCCCAGAGACAGGTTAGTTGTATTTACGGCCGAGGCCCAAGGTCACATCTGTTGTAGGGAGTATCAAGCGAATTCCTTCAGGCCCTGGGACGAAAAGGGAGTCACCCTGCCGACCTCCTCTGTATAGATAGCAACCCTTTGTGTGAGACTGAAACTGAACACTGTATGAGCTCATTCGGGAGCCCATGGACTAACTGGTATTTTTCCGCTTGTAAGGCTTTGTATGCTGAATCTGTTATGTATATAAGTGTGGCTTTGTCAAGGAGCCAGCAGTCTTCCTCGGCGCACCTGATGGGTGAGGATCGATGAGGCTCCTCTATGTAGAGTTTTGCTTTGGCCAATAAAACGTCTAAACCTTCTCCGTTGCCAACTGACTATTATTTGGAAGGATATTGCGGGCCACTGGTAAGTGTGGCCCTTGGGATTTTTGATTGAGTACTTCAATGCGATGGGCTTTACCTTGTAAGGAAGGGCACATGCATTTGGGAGCTAAAAGGGCAAAATAGCGGTTATCCAAAGTCAAAATATTTTCAGGCAACTCGTCAAAATGATGGACTTTCTTCCAGAAGGGATATAATCAATCTGAATGAATAACCCGGTCTGATGCGATGATACCACAGTTAAAACATCACGTAAAAAAGTGTCTTCTAAGCTGATGGGAGTGAAAGTAGTATTATCTCAGCAAGAATGAAAGACTCCCCTGGCTGTGATGTAAATGCAAGAGCACAGCAATCTCAATGTCAGTCCACTTAGAGATGACAGGAGTACAGCAGCAGGAAGCAGGGCCAGTTCATTAGGTCTGCCTAGCTGTTGCATGAGTGTGAGAGCAAAGCAGAGGGCAAATTATGAATTCCCATAGAGGCCACTTGTGACTAGGACTGGCACCAGGAGTTTCCCAGTTTTGCAGAATGTTGCCATCAACTTGAAAGTTAAGAGCTACAAAAGCAGAGTTTGGGTGATGTGGTGCACCCAATTTTCTTATAATAATAAATGACTCAAAGTTTATATTTGCAATCCATATGCCATGGTTATTTAATTAAATTCCATTACTTATTTTCTCCAAATGTCCACATGCGTTTCGGGACTGTACTCATCATTTCGTCAAAGCAGTTAACATCACTGAATCCATATAAAATAGAGGCACACTGAAATGATAAAAAATATAAATCCAGTTACTTTGTTGCCATACTAAATTCAAGCACTATGAATTACAGTTGTTCATATTTCTCATATTCAAATAAAAAAACAGTATAGGTAATCCCACTCACTCATTCCAAAATGTATTCACTTATAATGCCTGTGCTTGTATCCCATCACTGTGAGGTACTTGTTGTATCATAGATTGCAGATTAAGGAAAGTACAGATTAGCAGTTCATAAACTATCATCTGTTTTTTTTTTTTTTAACAGCAACAATATTTTATTAAAGAAAAAGCCTCCACATATGCATGGCAGTCTAAAGTGTCTCAGGAAAGGAAGTCGAGAGTTCAGTCATTTAAAATTCTTTCCTGGGATTTCGCTTTCCACAAGTGGGAGATGAAGTGCTGCCGGTAAATTGGAATGGGAATTCTGAATTCCATGTGTACAAGAACACAGCTAAAGGAAACGTGAATGCTTCCTGCCAAACAACACATTTCAATCTATCACGAAGGGTTGAACAGATAGGTGTGCATAGTATTATCAAGTACCTTTATATAATGTATAGTTTTATTTAGTATCCATAAAACTAGCATCCTGGGACTTTATCCTAGTCCGCCCAAGTGTCTCATTCCCAAAACTTCTCCCTTAGCTGCTCTCTGGCACAGATCCGAATTCAATGGAAGCGCAGCATACTAAGGCTGGATATAACCTGCTGTGAGCCACTGAGCATCTGCAGGACAGAACAATGGACCAAGAACAGGCCTTAAACAGTTGGTGGGAAGGTCCATTCCAACACAAAGAAAGCCATAATACAATGGTAAGAAGCATATAATGCTATACACAACTGACTGTTTAGGTAGCAGAAAAATCATTCTTTTAAACGGGTGAAACTAAGATGTTGTAAAGTGTATGGGCCCAACGTCTCTCTTGCAATATACAACGTAATTTGACATTCTGGACTGCATTTAAAAAGATTATATTTGTGGTAAAGTTATTTCTAGGGCAATATTTATTTATGACAAAAGACCATATACTTGAAGTACCACTCAAAAAGTGGCCATAAAGAAGGGATTTTTGTTGCTGCCCATCACAAATAGTGCAGGCTGGTAAGACAAAAGGGTTATAATTCAGACAACACTCACTCCATTGCCCGCTTCCAAGACAACTCAACGGCAGATGGGACACGAGGAATTTTCTGAAAACCAGCGATCAATGCAAAGAACTTGGTACTCATGTGAACAAGGCAGTTTCCGGAGCTTATTGCCTTGTGTGAATTCTGTAATACAAACACTGCATGTCTTCAGAGCATCATTTTCACCGAATTTTCTAGTGGACAGGTTATCGGTTTGTTCTTTGGTGAGTCCTCTTGGCCGATCATCATCGTCCTCATTAAGAAGGAAAAACGGTGCTAGGCTAAGAAATGACAAAGAGCCACTTTCTTCCAAGGTGACCAATCCCCGAATACGACCTCCCGCCTGCCAAAAGCTGTTGAGCCACCTTCCATACCACCTTCAGCACTGCCTTCATGACTGCCCTACGTGCCACCTTCATTACCGCCTTCATTAAAACCTTCGTAACCACCTTCATATACGTCTCCAGGGCTGGCTTCTGTACTGTCACCACTAGAACTACTACTACTGCTACTGACATTTTGTGCCTCAGCAGGGTCTGCAGCTGGATTTTGTACGGGGACAGGCATGCTTGGATTAGCAGCAGCATCACCACAACATAAGGCTCATATTTATTTGAGACAGCTCATCTGACTTTCATGCATATCTGACATGTCGAGATATGTGTTCACAGCAAATTCTACAGTCTTCGTCTTAGTTACTCAGAACATCCGTGATCTTGGTTCTGCATAGTCTTGTCGTGACACAGTCTTCTTGCGGGGCCATCGAGACTGCCTTTACTCAGGCCCAGCCTCACCTGGATCCCTCACGGGTGACCGTCAAGAGATATCTTGTAGTAGGATGATACATTTCGGCCAGCATGTTCTTCCTGCAAGTGTAGAGGTTTATTCTTCAGCCCCTCATAGAACACCTACAGATAAACATTCACAAGGAAACCAAACAATAATGATACAGCGCTCTACAACTCCACCTTACATTACATAGTCCCTCTCCTCAATTCTTCCACCTGGAAAGACAAATAATATGGGAACAAATTTGATTTTATTGATTTCACGGTGACTGTGAGTCTGATCAATATATGTTGAAATTGTATACTTCCCATCTCAATTCTTTAAGGCATGCTGATGTTCCTGTCATCTGATTTTAGGAGGTCTAATCATGCACCCCACATATATTTGACCAAAAAGACATGTGCTAGCTTATACACAAAAGTAAGGGTTGCAACTGAAGATGTCTTGAATTTCAGTAGTGCTTTATTTTCTGTGTTCCTTGTGTATAAGTAAATACAGTTTCCACATTAACAAAAGACGGACAAAAGAGGTGGATGCCGTACATTGATAATCTCTATTTTCTGTCTAGTGAATAGTATCACTCGAGGTTAAGATGTTTTTCAAGGTCTTTCCCCTTTTAAATGTAATTTTTGGTTTGTCACTACTGTATTCTCTCAAAAAAGGGAACAAGATTCCTTTGCTGGAAGGACCTTTTGATTCACGGACCTTCACTCCCTGGAATTCCTGCTGGGTTGCTGCTGGTTGCTGAGAACTGCTCGCCGGACCCGCTTCGCGGGTCCCACATCGCACGAACAGTTGGTGGGGGTCTTGTGTAGGGGCAGTGACGAGTGAGGAGTGCTGGGGCATTGTTGCAGGGCTGCGAGCGTTCTTTGCAGGGACTCCATTTCCCAGGAGTCCCTGCCTGGCCAACAAGCACCACCTGGCCCGCTCTCCCTGCCAACCCCGCCCCGTGCGTCACATACCCCTTAT
Source organism: Triturus cristatus (assembly GCF_964204655.1). Taxonomy (NCBI): domain Eukaryota; kingdom Metazoa; phylum Chordata; class Amphibia; order Caudata; family Salamandridae; genus Triturus; species Triturus cristatus. The sequence continues at coordinate 151,162,433 of NC_140580.1, forward strand.
TTTGGTTGCGCTTGCTTCCGCTGCGCTGGAGCGCGCGGGAGCGTCCCGGGAGAAGCCCGGGACAAGGGCGGGACCGTCTGTGGCCGTCCGTGGTCGGTCGTGGTTGGTTTGGGCCACCCCCCCTGTTCTATTATTTCTTTGGTTACATCGTTGTGTCAACATCACCCTGTTGTTGTAACCATGCCTTTACGTTCTGGAAAGGAACGCACTGTACAGCTGCAGACTACCAAGGGGGTAGTCTCTGGCCCCTTAGACGCCTTTATCACCAGGGCTACAGGTATACTTGAAAAAGAGATAGCCATGGTCGACAAACGGCTTTCATTAGATCTGGTTAGCGGGAAACGCTCTTCTTTAGGAAAATTGGCCACAATACCTAGCCCTGACGCACTGGCCTCGAGTTCGAGCAACCACTTGGTTAAAGCCGCGGTGGATGTGCACAGTGAGGTGGAGGGGGAAGGTCTATCTTTGACTTTTTCAGAGAGTGATTCAAACCCTGACGACACACAAGGCAGTGGGGATGAGGGCAGTGTGCTCCTGGCCAGTCAACCTCAGTCGGACTTAACCATGGATGAGGACTCTCTGAGAAATGTACCCCGCAAAAGGAAAAGATGCAAGGGCCACCAGAGGGGGGGTGTTAACAAGATCCAAAGACCCAATGCCCCAGCTCAGCCCACCATCATAATCCCCGAAGTTATCCCCACCTCACACCCTGTCTTGGTTTTAAATGATCCCCTGTGCCCTCCCCATATCCCCTTTGGGCCCTCGGACCCATGTCCTACCTGTTATAGTAGTGATGATAGCCTGCTGGCCAAAATGGAAGCTTTGTTTAAAACTCTCTTACTTCCCGTACTTGAAAGAACACGTTTGATGACCTTAAAATTGGACGCACTTGAGACTCTTGTAAACACCAATACTGGCTTCTTAAAAAAGATAGTTAACCCTCAAAATGCCTTGGGGAATCCTAGTTCTTCGAGTAGTTCCAAAGGTCAGAGAAATGTAACCATAGGTAAACTTCCATCCTTAGCATTTGCTAGGCCAGTATCCACTAAGCCTGATCTTAACAAAAACAAGGGCTCAGTGGCAGGGGGGAGTTCTGGGAATAATGATTGTACGCCTGTACCAGCCACTTTGCCACAGGTGCCTAAGAAGGCTCCTTTCAAATCTAACCAACAATGCCAGCCGTACATCCCTACACCTCCTGTGGCTACTCAGGTACAAGATAATGTGAGTGGTGTCCCGAGTACATCATCACAGCCCAAAATAAGTAATGGAGTAAAGGGGAGCAGATCCATAAACCCTCCTATTCCCCTTGTGAAAGCAAATAAACGGGCACCCCCCTGTCCAGACCTACCCTTAGAAGCCACCCCATACATGATAGTTCTAACAGGTGTTGCCCCACTTAGGGAGGGTTCAAATGAATTATATGGGGACCTCAGAAACAAAGTTGTATTCTGGCTAAATAAAAACCGCCCTCTTCCCCCCTCCTCCTCGACTGAAATATTGTCTGTGAGAAGAGTTGAATGGGTGGGCCACTGTACCAAGGACCTAGAGGGGGACTGCATCATTATATCCTTTAAGGATCTCTGGGTGGTAGATTGTTTGCGTAGGAAGGCAAGGTTTGGGAGGTTGGGTGATGTGCAGACCCTGGGCCTTGGGTATTTTTATCCCAAACGATCCTGCGAGTTCCCCTCTTGTCATACCTTCCCTAGAAGACCTGTTAGGAGATATCTTGCTGATAGAACACCTTACATCCCGCAGTACCCATTATTGTCTAATCGTTACGAACCCCTCTCTGGCCTGGAGTGTATCGATTGACTCACCCGGTAGCTGGCAGCGGGAGTGTTCTGGGTAACCAAGTAGGTGGGGCTGACAGAGTCTGTACTGAGGTATCGATCCAGGGGGTGTCATCATGGAGAAAGAGAAGGTGGCGGACTCTGCATATCATTATCAAGATGACAACATGGTGGAGGGGGTCCCAATTTGATATAGTTTCATCTTTGGGAGTGGATCATTGTAGCATGCATAGCACAACAACACCCAGTCAGGTCGTGACACTAAAATTAGCATCATGGAATGTAGCAGGGCTGAAGGGGCGTATGGCCTCAGAGGACTGGCTGGATTTTATTGATACTTTTGATATCCTACTGTTCCAGGAGAGCTGGGCCCCTGATCCAATTCATAGGGCCGGGTTTCCAAATTTTTTTAAACCAGCAATAAGGGGCAATAAAGGTCGAGCATCGGGGGGGTTAGTGACCTGGGTTAAACAGTCCATTGGCTATCGACCAACGGAAATTGTTCTGGATAACCCGGACCTTTTGGGAATTAGATTAAGTAAGGATAACTGCCTGGACATTGTAGTCATTAACATCTATGCACGTGGTCAACCTGGAGGGCGCCGTCCTAGTATCCTTGATGTGTTAGACTCTTACCTTGAAGGGATAGGGAGAGATAAGTTACTCGTCCTTGCAGGGGACCTCAACTGCACCTTTGAGCCTCTTTATAATGCGGGGGAGGACCTGGGGTTTGAGGAGGACTCTGTCTGGAATATCCCGATGCTGTCTTTGAATAATATTAAAAGAGGCTCTGAGGCAGCTTTACACTGGTTGGGGTTGTGTCTGGATTGGGGTTTGAGGGCAACCAATGGTCGTACGGCCTCTGATAAAGATGGCAAACCCACTTTTGACAATGGGGTGAGGAAAAGTAGAATAGATTACATCTTGTTAAAAATGGAATATTGGTCACTCTTGGATGATATGGAAGTTGTGTCCCGACCTGAAAGTGACCACAACCCTTTGTCATTAAGCATGAGACTCCCAGGTGGATTCGGCAGGCCTATAACTGCTGCTCATCTAACAGGTGATGCTATCTTGACAAACGATAGGAGAAGGCTCAGATGGTCCAGGGTGGTGGAGGATCCGACCCTTTTAGATATCATAATGAAGGCAGTCTCGTCGACTTTGAGCGATATTTCGATTCTCGCCCCTACCATGCATGTTAGTGATCAGATTTGTGATCTTCATGAACGGTGCTTTGCTAATCTTAAGGCCCTCTTAACCCTTCCACCCACACAAGGTAAAGTAAAGGCATATGGATCCCGTGAGAAATGGTACAATAAAAACTGCAGGGAGGCACATAGTCGTTTAGTCAAAGCAGTGAAATCTAGGATTTCCAGCGATATAAAAGAGGCACGTTTAATGTACAAACAAATTCAGTGGGAAGCGAAAACGGAGTGGGATGACCTATATTGGTCTGACCTATTGGATGCCTGTACTTCTGGCAACCAGATCAAGTTTTGGGAAATTGTTAAGTGGGGCAGAAACCCCGATTCCCAAACCCCAGTTAATCATGTGTCTGCAGAAGCATGGGTTGATTTCTATTCTGGCCAGTTCATGGATCCTGATTTAGAAATAGACATTGAACGAACCAAGCAGGAAATTACCCTTACTCCCAACCAAGAGTTAAACTTCACGCCACTGGAAACTGAGTGTGCGCTCCGCCTGGTTCAAAGGGGGAAGGCGCCAGGGATGGACTCCATCCCGGCTGATTTATTAAAAATCAATCCCCAAGTCTGGGTTCCTTATATAACTGCGGTAGCGAATGCTATCGCCAAGGGAGCCCGGATCCCCGTGTCCTGGAAGGGGGCGGAGATTCTCCCCATTTCTAAAAAAGGGGACCGTTCAGTCCCGGGAAACTACCGTCCAATAAGTTTAATTGATTCACTTCAAAAGGTCATTGCAAGGATGGTCCTTGCCAGAGTTCAGGGGTGGATGGAGTTGGAGGGTATCCTGTCTCCCCTACAGGCCGGTTTCAGATCAGGTACCAGCACCATTGACCAGGTCTTCAGATTTTGTCTGATCTACTGGAAGGTGGTGCTGTTGGGCGGCGGATCCATCTACGCAGCCTTTATAGATCTGAAATCGGCCTTTGATCTTGTGCCAAGGGCTAAACTCTGGACCATTCTTAGAAATCTGGGACTGCCGTTAGAAATATTGGATATGATTGTAAGATTACACAAGGGAAATTTTGCTAGGGTGAGGTGGGGAGGCCAAGGGCAGGTGACGGATTGCTTCCCCGTAACACGTGGCGTCCGTCAGGGTTGCGTTCTGGCACCCACACTCTTTTTGTTGTTCATTGACCAGGTGGTCAAGTTCTTTGCTAAGACCCCCACTGATGCACCCTCCTTGGGCGGGACCAAGTTCCCTATGCTCATTTTTGCCGACGACACCTTACTTCTCTCAAAGACTCGTAGGGGTCTGCAAATTGCATGGACCCGATTTGAGGAGTTTTGTAATGTCAACGATTTAAAAATCAATGTGAGCAAAACTAAATTTATGGTTTTAACTAAAAGTCGCCCTATTAAGAGCTCAGTGAGCATGAATGGAGTCGGATTGGAACAAGTTGAGGTTATGACCTATCTAGGAGTAACCTTGGACTACCGTCTCCGCTGGAAACCACAGGTTGACATATTACACCTAAAATTTGCTCGCCTTACTGGTTGTCTCCTGCAGGAGCAAAAAAGGTCCTCAACTAAACGTGTCAAACCTGCACTTAAGATCTATGCCACCAAGGTAAGCTCCGCGATACTGTACGGGGCAGACCTCTGGGGGCATATGGACCTATCAACCCTGGTGAAAGTTCAAAACAAATTCATGCGGAAACTGGTAGGACTCCCCCAATAAGCACCAATCAAACCACTATGTCTGGACATGGGCTGCAACCCTATTAACGAAATGGCTCGATACAGGCTAGTAGCCCTGTGGAGACGTGTCTGGACTTCCCCAGACCTAAGCCTCTTTGCTAGGGAACTTGAGGAAGTAAGATCCATTTGGGGGTCCAGTAGCATACCCTGGCTTCGTGAAGTGAAATCGATCTTGGATGATATGGGCCTTAATCAGCTGTGGGTTTCCCCGGGTTCAACCACTTTTCCTTCAAAACAGGAATATAAAGCACTTTATTGGGCTTCTGTTCGCCAAGCATTAGTTATCGCCTCAGACTCTACTAGCTTAACAGGAAGGTTCTTTTCCCATAAATTGGACCCTTTCCTGGAGAATTACTGGGACGTTATAACTAAGACACTTGACAAAAAGCTCTACCACCAGTTCCGAGTAGGGTCTCTGCCCTTAAGATCCTTCACCAAGAACTGGTCTAACCGAGCGAGTGATTTCTGCCCCTGGTGCATTGGTCATAAGGAGAGTGTCGGCCATCTCCTATTTGCATGTCCAGCTTATTATGCTCCAAGAAGCAAATGGATTAGACCCATTTGCCGCCATCTTAAAGTCAGAGGGAGTGCTGAGGCTATATGGGTGCTTCGTACCAATACTTCTGAGGTGGTAGTTGTGGGCGTAGCCAAATTCCTGGGGTGGGCATGGGTGATTAGAGCAAGATATCTGCAGGCACCTTGATCTTGCTCTCGTTTTTTAACTTCTCAATGGTTTTTTTTCATGTATTAGGTCTTCATCATACTGTTTGATTCTATTTTTAATGATGAATGTTTTTTGTAATTTATGAAATTGTAATTGTGATGGTTTTAAACTACCTATCTTCTGTATGTCTAATTTTTACTGTTTTGAATTGTCTTTTATGATGTAAAAATCGAAATAAAGACTTTAAATCGTGAAACCGTGATTCAACAAGTGAATTTGAAGTATTAAGGATATCTGACTACTTTCCGTTCAGTAAGTAGTGATAAATCATGCAAATGAATTCTTTGTTTCATTTATTAATAAATATTTACTTTCTATTTTACAGGCCCTATTTCCTGTATGTGTCACAATTCTATCATTATACCATCTTTGTTTAAAATGTTCTTTGACTTTCAATTCCTCTTTCTTATAGTCACTCGATTTAGTGCACAACATCTTAGCGCTCAGGAAATCCCCATTTGATATAATTTGCTTGTAGTGTTTGAGTTGTCCTAATTGTGTGTGACGGATACTATTCGTTTATGTGATTTTCTGAATACACAAGTACACATTCTGTAATGTATAGTTTTCAGTCTAAGGATGTAATCTGGGTATAACTTACCCCCAAACTCCTTTAAATATTCCAATTGTTCTGATTGGTCAATAGGTGAAATGTTAACAGTATGGTACAATCAATTTTCCAAGTCATGAAATTATCATCTATAAAATGACACCATAAGACTGTTCGGTTTTCATCGGATATCATTTGATCATCTTCTGTGTCCACTCATACCTTCCCAAAAATAGGACGGAAAAGAGGATGCAAATCCCAGTCCCTTGGCTCTATCCCTGAGTTGTTAAAGTAGTGCATTCTGAAAATATAGCTCTGATTTAATGCAAACTTTAGAAGTTCTAACAGCATTGAATTGTGCATTAAGTAATTTTACGTTAAAAAAGAACTGAATTAATTCTCTGCAGGTATACAATGATTCCACATCCATTGTGACCATTAGAAAATCTTTTCCCAAGAAATATCGTAAATTCTGCTTAGCACCTTAATGGTGTCCCTGAAATATGAGAGTAGAGATGTTAGTAATAGTGATAAACATTTGTCAATTCATCCTGATGTATGTTCTATAAGGCAATCTATGCCAGCAATAACAGCCCTACATGGTGGTGGTCTACTGTTTTATGCATTTTTGGAAGACTGTAAATGGCATGTGTTACTGATATGTCAGTTTGCAAGAATTAGACTTCATCTTCATTCATCAATTTTTGTTTTATACATTTTTCTGACAGCTCAAAACTTGAATGTTTCCCTTAATAAGGTTTTTTCTATATCCTTTCATAGCAATCATGATCACTCAATTGGTTCACTGCTCCCATCTCATATTCAGTGAAATTCGGAATTAATAGGTTGACACTTTTCTCAGAATTTCGGATGATAATAGAGTTATCATTTTCTGAGGAAGCAAGTATTTTTATAGCTGTTGTCATATTGTATTTTGTCTACATCAATAATAGATATTTAGGACTTATCCATATGTAATAGGAGATACAATTTAGAGAAAGTTTAGAGCAGCAAAACAAAATAGGAAACACTTCATAGTGCAACTCATCTACATTTGAACAAGTGTAGAGTAAAAGCCATCAGTGGCTGGTCAAAAGTTAAATTTATGCTCAGGGTTGGATTGGGATAAAAAATCGGCCTGGGCACAACAAAAAAAAGTGGCCTACATTTGCGTATTGCCTTTCCGCAAAACACTGCTTCAGCAAAGTTTTATGAAAAGAAAGGGGGTGGGGGCATGTTTTATTATCTTCACTTAGATTTTGAAAATGCACAGATTCGTTCACACTGCTGAGCAACACATGAATGCAAGTGAGACCACCTCTGCCAGGCCCCATGCCCCTGCTCAATCAGCATACATTAATGGGCCGGCCCATCGAGAGAAAGGGAGTGATACCTCCGCCCATCGGCCTCTAGAAAGGTCACTCAGGCACCCACTGGGCTGCTGGCGGCATCCTAACAGCACAGATAGCCCCCGGGCTGCCCAAAAAAGCAGCCCACAGCTAGAACTCGGCTACTGGCCCTGCGGCATTTTCCCAAGTGCCTGCTTTACCAATCTGACCCTTTTTAATATGCTATAGTATGAGGCACACATATGGGTTGTTTTGGGCAAAATATTGGTTACAATTTAGTACAAAAAGTGTGCATGCAACAAAGGTGGCATACCACAACATAAGCAGAGTGGATTTGGCAACAAAATAATATATACGTATGGATGTCTACTAGTTTTGAATGATGATATATGAAATAAAGGCAGCCATATAGTGCTAGGAGTCACCTGAATGGGTAGTTTGAGAGGTGCCTTCCCTTGGCTGGTACAGTTGGAAGGAATGAACAGGATCACTGCCAAAATGACCTCTAGAGTCAAAAAGAGGAGCCCCTACAGTGGCCCATCTGTTACCTCAGACACCCTTAACTGCAGGAGTCCTGGAAATTGAAAGCAGTGAGAGGTTTCATTTTTGATATCAAAAAGTTACATGTTGAAGGGATGCAAAGAGGCTCCATATCCCTGGGCCAAGTCTGGGCCTAGTCTGGTCTAGTGTCATAATCTTATGACTTCGATAGCAAGTCCCAGTGAAGCATTCTTCATGATTCAGGGAGGAATTCCAACTAATAGAAAAAAGGAGATAGGATCTATAAAGAGCAGTCGTCATTTGCACTAGAAGAAGGTAATCTATAAATTGAAAGATTAAGGGGGTCATTAGTATAGCGGGCGGATCGCCACCACCCGTATGGCGGTGGCGATCCGCCCGCTATAAACCTCCGCCCGCTGCCAATTTCCCCCGCCACATTACCATGGCAGGGGGGACACCGGCGGACGGGAAGACCCTCCGCCGGTAGGCAATCCGCCCGATTGCCTACCGGGCGGAAAAGCAGTTTATATGGTGGCGGTGTCTGGTAGACACCGCCATCCATATTACTATGCAGGCGGGGACCTGCCTTTCCGTGGCGGCAATGCCGCCACAGAAAGGCAGGCGGTGTTTGACATTGGGGGCCCGTAACGCGCCCCCAGGGATTCTGGGGGTGGGGGGTGCACATGGTGGGTACCTATGGTACCCCCCTGCATTTCAGTGTACAACGTGGCAGGCACCGCGCGGTGCCTGTCATGTTTTGCATTGAAAGGCACAGGCTGCCTTTGTGGCATTGCGGCAGGCGCCCATCAGTGTGGCGGGCGCATACTAATCGGGAGTGCGGGACCGCTGCACCCTCAGCGGGCGGTCCCGTTTCCCGTGGGTATGGCGGGCAGACAAAGTCCGCCCGCCATACTAATGGGGCCCTAAGAATCTAAACTCTGCTTAGAGGGCAATGGGGAAGGCCTACAAAGAAGGGCACTCATGTGTCCCGTGGATAATGCAGGAGTATTATATCATATCAGTAGGATTTGTAGAGCACCGCTTATCACCCCGGGGGTATCCGGGCACTGAGGATGAGCAGAGTATGAGGTTTGGATGAGTATGAGGTTTAGAGGCTCAATAGCCGGTCCCACTGAAAAGCTGATAGGTCTGGGGTATAACCAGTCATGTGTCAGGTTACAGGTAGGTCCCGCCAGACTTGTCTACCTTAGCCTGGAGGCATCAAAGGGGAGGCCACACACCTGAGGTTAGGAGCTGTGGCCTGCAGACTGCATACAGACCCGTGGCAGGTGCATTAACCCTTACTACTCATCTTATCGCCTTTATGTGCTGCAGGAAAGTAGGAAATTCTTAGCTGTAACCAAGCAAAGACGACTGGCTTATTTCACATAACATGCCAGCAGCAACTGCCCATATGACAATATTTATTGCGCCCTATTTTTTTTTTTAACAGAGGTAAGAGTTTTCTAGACTGTTCTCAAAGGAAGGCTGATCTAGCCTGTCTCAAAAACGAGTTTTTAAAAAAAATTCTCTTATGATTCTCATTTTTTAATCTCTATTCATAATTTTTCCAATCCATGTTATCATTTTGATTGTCTTAATAGGTGTAATACGCATAAACACGTGTACAAATGACACCCAATGAACCTTCTTGCGGTGACCACCTCTCGCCTTGCCTTTCCGCAGACACACTTATCATGCACAGCCTTGAGGCGCACTAAGTGAGGTAGGAACAAAATATGCTAATGAGGCCATTGTGCATTCAAGGATCCGGGCTCGAGCGGCAGATGGGAGAAGTTGTGGTTCATAACCCCCGCCGTACTCGACAGGATAGCAGTCAAATACCCTGCGCACGTCGCGCTGTTTCCCTCAGTACCTCTCATCGAAACTTAATGTAAAGTGACAAGAACTGCGTTAGTACCTCTTAAAGGGTAATGCAAACTTTTGACAGCTGATCAAAAACTGCTCCCACATGCATCTTTCTAAGGTGCACTCTACCGGTCCGTTGTAAATGGCTATTGTTTTTCTGACAGGAAAATATATCTGCTTCTCTTAAAGGCACGCATGATTAAAGGACGCTGACCAGAAGAGTTGGCGGGTTATTTACATCCTTGGCTAAACGACATCACAATAAAATAAATCGATAAACATAAATGTTATATATATGAATCTGAAAAAAAGGCTCAAGCCAAAAAAATAAGGCACCCGGACCTGCTCGGCGAAGCCACAAATGAAATACATTTGAGACTGCAGCGGTGCAGGGCGCCGTCTCGAACCTCGGACCCGCACCAAACCCCTCTGGGCCAGTGCCTGTTGGAACAGCTGACTTTTAACCTGTTTTTTGTAAGCGAGATGCATTTCGCGCTCAGGACCAGCCAGGAGCATCTGATGAAATGTGTCTGCCGTGGGCTTTCTGTGCTTCTCCATGGGAGGGGTGGAGGCTTCTTGCAAACTGGCCGTGTGTGCACACGGGAGAGGGCCAGCTACACCCGATTACGAAGTGTGTACGAATCTTTGGCAGCAGTGGTACCCGGAGAAAAACAGGTTGCACTGTGAGTCAAGCTGAGAGCTCAAACCACCTTTTCCGCACAGCAGACAGTGTGCATCTCATAGAATGGGTTGGCTGACGCAACTACATGTTGACTTTGGCGGCAGGGGGTTGTAGAGCGGCCTGGCTCAACATGGATGTGATTTGGCAAGGCCTCTTCACCACCTCTTCCTGCTTTACACGTTTTATACAAAACCCACAGCGGCGAGTTTTCCTCCAGACTTTCTTTGCTCGTGGGACAGGCAAGTGTGGATCTTTCACCATCACTAGTTGAGGCCTAATACTCTTGTTGCCTCCAGTGCAGTACAGCGTTTGCCATTTCCATATCCCTGTGACGGTTTTAGATTATCAAAGGACAGGTTAAAGTCTGAAATGTGTGGTTTTGCCCCATAGAAGGGCCTGCGCCCATCCGATTCATGTGGCTCATGGTCCGCAGGGTGAGAGGTTTCCCTCCTATGTTGCCCTCTAGGGAGAGTCAGAGAGTTTTCCCTGCAGGGTGTTCCCTAGAAGTGGGTTGCACTTTGCAGCCCTCAACCATGTCAGCTACACCAGTGTTATATGCCATTGAGGGCGCCCCCACGGTTTTCTCTGTGGGGACAAAGGTCGGGTGACCAGGTGGCCCGGATTAGCTGGGACAGGGCCGGCAGATTTCGCCATATTTGGTTCATGTCCCGGTTTTTTTGAGAGGGTAACTGAAAACAGTGAGAGGAACTTTTTAGGTGTCCCATAGCAGGGCTAGTTAGCAGCTGTTATAAGTAAGCACTTTTATTAACAGGTAAAATGCTGGTTTTAAAAATTAAATTTTATTTATTTTCTTAGAGCTTCTTTTGTGTTTTTATGTTGAAGGTGGCTGTTATTCCTTGCCACTTCCTTAATGTAAAATTGTAGTGCTTCCTCTATTTTTGCGAAATGCCCCGGTTTTTTGATCACAAAAGCTGGTCACCCTAGAAAAGAGGAAGGCGGGGCCGGCATCGGCCCCGCCGCCATTATGGTGGTCGGCCATGCCCCCGTCTCTCTCCCGTCCCGTAGCACCGCATTGGTCGGAGGACCGTGCCCCGGAAGTGATTGGATCACTTCCGGGTCATGGAAGGCTCCTCCGCGCCCCGGAAGTGATCTGACCACTTCCGGGTCACGGGTGATCCTTGCCTGGAACCAGTTCCAACTGGTGACTGGTCACCCCTTTAAAGCCGCGGGGAGCGTGAAGTGCAGTCTCTTTGCACTCCGCTCCCCTCAGAAACACACTCGTCGTGTGTGCCCCCTCCCTCGGGAGGGTTTTCTAACCTTTTTTCCTTTGTCCTTACAGTTTCGTCGGATACGGACTCGCCGGACTTCTGGGTCTCCGTTGTTCAATTTTATCTCCTGCCTGCAGGTTGCCCGGCGACGAGCGGGAGAGCGGATCCGGCCGTCATTGCTGTAACAGAGCAGATCGGAGGGTGCTTGAGGCAGCGCATCGGAGATTTCATCCAGCGGGACTCGGGGGGAGAATCGCGGGAGTCATTGAGTGAGCGTCTGGCGTGGTGCACATCGGGAAGACGCCCGGGGAGTCGTCTTTCGAGAGGGCCTGCCGTCACGGAGCGGATCAGAGGGTGCCTGAGGACACGTACAGGGCCTGCATCCCGGCGCTGCTAGGAGCCAAGCAGGTTGGAGCCTATTGCTCACCTGCCTTGCTGGGCTAGCCAGTAGTGAGGCTCTGGTAGCATGGGTGCTGTGGCCGGTCGTGTTTCCTCCTACAACAAGTGGTAACGTTTTCGGAGTAGGGTTACCATGCCCCCAAAGGTTAAGCGCGGCGAGCGGCGTCCTAATATTACAATGGTGTTAGACGCTCTGATGAGGAAGATTGGGGAGATGGATAGCACCATGACACAGCTGGCGGACAGGCTGGATGCGCAGGAGGGGTCTTCAGGGAGGTCACGTAGGGACGCTCTACCCCCTAGAGAAGCTTTCCCGCCCTTGCCAAAAAAGAACAGGGCAAAGAAAGGATCGCAGGTTGTCCCTGGGAGCGGTGAGGGGGGGGCCAGCTCTGCCTGTAGTGCCCACGTCCCCCAACCCACCGGCAAGCGAGCCTTCACCCGTAGATCCGGTAGGGGTGCCAGGTCCCGTGGTCCCTGCACTAATTCCGGTACCTCCGGTGCACCCTGTTTTGCCACCAGCATGAGTAAATCCTAGCATCACAGCGGTGGTACCGGTGCCAGGGGTGCCCAACGTTTCTCTAAGTGTTCCAACCGCACCCGGGGGGGTACCAACGCCTCCAATTGATTTTGTCCCCAGCCTAGCAGCCGTGCTTCCCTGGCTTGGGGGCATGGGGTTGAACTTGAGTGCGGCGGGTGTTGCCGGGGCGGACGCATTGGAAAAGGCAAGACAGCTAATCGACCAAAGCAAGCTTAAAGAAGTTCCATTGGTTGTGATCCCCAAAGACACTGCAGGAATTTCGCATGGTAAGCCGCAGACATTGCCATTGTTAGGTGCGGGCGAATCGCGCACATCGTATGAATCATTGTCCTGCCATTTGTCGCAGGAGCTTAAGGAGAGGATTTGGAAGGGGACATACATTGACATTTTTTCACTCTTAATAGATGATGTTGAGAGGGAAGAGATGAGGAAGAAAAAAGATTATATGCCCGTTCGTGATTGGGCGAATGAAATGCAGAAGTACAGGGTGGAGGAGAACATCCGGCATTGGATGCTGGCGTTCCATATTTACATGGCTGTGATGACAGAGCGTTTCCCAGAAGAGGCGCCCGCAATGGCTTGTTATCTGTCCAGGATCAGCACGGCGCAGGCAACAAAGGGGGGCGCAGGGTGGTTAGAATATGACAAGAAATTCAGGCGAATCAGGGCATCCGATCCTACTCTAAGATGGAATCAGGTGGAGGGGATAGCCTGGTTAGATCACTTGGGCGGTCTGGCAGCAGAGCCTGCAAAGGACGCGCCAAGGCTGCAGCCGTTTCGGTCGTTCCCCTCATCTGCACCAGGTGGGGGGGCTGGGAAGAGGGGATATTGTTGGGATTTCAATAGGCGCACCTGCGAAAGGCCTCCAGGGACATGCAGATTCAAACACGCGTGTAGTTTCTGTGGCAACTCAGGGCATCCCGAAGCCAAATGTCTTAAAAAACAGAGGGAGAAGGGGGGCAAAAAATTGAATTGAAGGTGGTTTCAGTAAAGCTAGGTCCCCGATTCTTCTGCATGCAATGACACCCTGGTTAAACAGATACAAATGCACGTCCACTGCGAGGATGCTGGTGGAAGGTTTCAGGGAGGGGTTTAGAATCCCAGTGGCGGATTTTGTGGGTCCATCCTTATGCAGGAACCAATTGTCGGTCACTCAGAACAATAGGGTAGCTGCGGCAAAAATTGAGAAAGAATGTAGGATGGGCAGAGTGGCGGGGCCGGTCGACAAGATTCCTGTGCATAACTTTGTGTGTTCTCCGCTGGGGGTGGTACCAAAGAAAGAACCAGGGGAATTCAGGTTGATCCACAATTTATCAGCTCCAAGGGGGCAGTCGGTAAATGACTCCATTGATGAGGAATTCTGCTCTGTGCGTTATGCATCTGTTGATCAGGCAATTGAACTCTTGAGGGGTTTGGGCCCAGGGGCGCTGATGGCTAAATCAGACATATAATCTGCTTTCAGGCTGCTACCCGTCCACCCGAGCGATTTCCACCTACTCGGTTTCCAGTTCGAGGGCAAGTTCTTCATGGACATGTGCATGCCTATGGGGTGTTCTGTGTCTTGCGCATATTTTGAAATGTTTAGCAACTTCCTAGAATGGTCTTTCAGACAGGCGACGGGGCATAGACATGTGCTGCATTACCTTGATGACTTCCTTTTTCTGGGGCCACCGGGGAGCACGGTGTGCGAGCAGGCGCTGGAGCAATTTTGTGCATTGATGAAGAGTTTTGGGGTACCACTGGCACAGGGAAAAACCGTGGGACCAGCCGCGGTCATAGAATTTCTGGGGATCGAGCTAGATTCTATCGTGGGGTGCTCACGGCTCCCCAAGGATAAGGTGAAAAGGTTTGGAGACTCACTGAGGCAATGCTTAGTAACAAAAAGGGTAACGTTACATCAGTTGCAGCAAATGGTGGGTCAACTGAACTTTGCATTGCGTATCATACCAATGGCGCGCCCATTTTCAAAATCCATTGTGCAAGCAATGTCTGGCCTAAAGCAGAAGCACCATCACACCAGACTGAGCGAAGAGGTCAAGCAGGATATGCGTATTTGGTTGGCATTTCTGCGGGATTTCAATGGCTCTGTCCTGTGGCCCGGCCCAATCACCTCCTGTGCAGAGTTGGGATTAATGACAGACTCCGCGGGCAGTGAGGGGTTCGGCGCCATACTGGGCACTCAGTGGGTGGCACAGCGTTGGCCGGCATGGTGGATTGACGCTGGACTCACGGCGAACATTGGTTTCCTTGAATTGTTCCCCATCTGGGTGGCATTGTTCGTCTGGCCGGAACAACTGGGAAACAAAGCAGTTGTTTTCTGGTCTGACAACATGACAGTAGTTGAGTGCATAAACAGTCAGTCGGCAAAGTGTAAAATGATCCTACGTTTGATCAAGGAGATAGTTTTGAAATGAAATGCATGCAGTTAAACTTACAGTTTAGGGCAAAACATGTCCCGGGGGTATTGAATCACGCCGCTGACGCATTGTCTCGTTTTAAGATGCAGGTTTTCAGATCGCCTCTCCCGGGAGCAGCACCACACCCAACGCCTTTCCCCGAACAGCTCTGGCAGATTGGTGCCCCCACTTACCGGACTTGGTGGCAGCTAGCCTAGCACCCGGAACAAGGAAGGCATACGAAGGGGCGTTTGGGGCATACTGCAATTTCTTAGGGGGCCAGGGGGAGGGGCACTGGGCGGACTCGGCTATGGTGTGCGCTTACTTGCAAAACTTGCGGGACGAAGGGCAGGCAGTGGGGTCAGCTAGGAGACACATGGCAGCCATTTCCTTTTTTGCACAAATGAGTGGCAGGCGGGACCCCACTCAGACATTTGTAGTGCGCAAGGCATTAAAAGGTTGGCAGCGCCTACAGGGGTCCACACCTGACACTAGGCGCCCGATAGGTCTTACTACCTTGGCAGCAATTTTGGGGGTGCTAGAGCAGACCTGCACTACCGTGATGGAATGTTTATTATTCAAGGCAGCTTTCACCTTAGCTTTTTATGGTGCCTTTAGGGTGGGGGAATTGGTGGCTAAGAATAAAGGGGACCTGGGGGGAGGCCTGCAGCTCAGTGACATACTCCTACATAACAATGCCTTGCAGGTTACTATTCGAAGATCCAAGACAGATCAGGAGGGACGGGGGCAGGTAGTCGTTTTGCGGCGGGCACCGGGGAACCCTTGCTGCCCGGTGTCACATATGGAGGCGTTTATGCCATACAGACCAATTAACAGGGGGGGCCCGCTGTTAATGCACACGGGAGGGGACCTACTGACCAAATTTCAATTTAAACGGGTCTTGGATATGGCGGTAGGCAGAGCGGGGCTGGACTCCAGTGATTTTGGAACACATTCCTTCAGGATAGGTGCCGCCACCGAGGCAGTCGCATGGGACCTTGGGGAAGGGGAGGTACAGAAGATTGGGCGGTGGTCCTCCAACTGTTTCAGGCGCTATGTGCAAGTGCATATGTTATGATACTCCCTGACGATGGTACTGATGGCACTATTTTCCTCGTTTTCTTGTCAGTTCCCTCGGCCTGTCACGCAGGAAGAGAGACAGCGACACTTCACCAAGAAGAAGACACAACCAAGACGAAAGTAAATTCTCTCGACGCCAAGTTGGAACGTCATGCGTGTATTTTTGGCCATTCTTATGTCTCCCGTCTAAGTAACTTTTTTATTGCAGGAAATGGGGCAGCGCGCGCAAAGCGGTTAGGTTTCAGGGTCTCCTTTTTTGGGCACGGGGGCTGCGTTTAGACAGGTTCAGAGAACGGATAGGTCACATGCTTGCTTCCTTAGGCACTCCCCCCGACGCTATCATTTTACATCTTGGTGGTAACGACTTGGTGCACCTAAATAGGAGGATCCTGATTGAGACAGTACTGTCAGAGGCAGCATGGCTGGCCAGGCGCTGCCCAGGTGCTGTTATTGGTGGTCTCACATGATCCCAAGGCTTCAGTGGCGGGGAGGGGAATCAGTGAGGGCTCTCAACCACTCGGTTCAGAGGATCAATAATAAATAGACAAGCTGTTTAGGACCCCCAGATTACAAGTTATTGCTCATGGGTGCATAAGAGGGGACGTCTGCTACTTGCGGGATGGGGTTCACCTCTCTCGGTTGGGGAACGAGATATTCCTGGGCAACATTTTAGCTTGGCTGGACAAATTTCAAAGGTGAGTATGACCTAGGGCTTGGGGGGGCCTGATAGTCGGTCAACTATGCAGGCCTGTGCGGTAAGGTCATCGGTTGGACAGATTAAATTTACAAATCTTTGGGGGCGCCTTATTAAGTGGGGCGCCCAGAGGGGAGGGACATGTGGCTCTCACCAGACTCCAGGGGCAGTTACAACCGGTTGGTTGGAAGGGTGCGGGGCCAAAGGGGGGTTACGCTTTCCATTGGCTGGTTGGCCACCCCGCACGCGGGCGTCAGTAAGCTGCGCGGTCTGCATGGCCCCTTTATGGAGTAAGTCTTGAACATATGGGGGTTGCCTGGTGGGAAGTACTTCCGGGTCAGCTGGGCCCCCTGCGCATGCGCACTCTGGTTAGGGGGCGCTGGACAATTGACTTAAAGGGGGAGGGGCCAACATTTGACCTTGCCGTAGGCCCAAAGGAATACGCAGAAATGTGATCATCAATATGCATAGACTAGGATAGGAACATTATGTATTAGAGTTTTGTTAAAGCTAGGAATGAGTCAAATGTACCAAATTCTGTCTTGTCATTTCTGCGTAATTGTATATTTGTTTTCAAATATGTCTGTTTTTGTTAATAAATACGATCGGGGGTCTACGACCCCCTATTCCAAACAAATGTTTGCATTGGTTTCTGTCACAGCAAAAGGGGAGGAGGGGGCGGTAGGCCGTACCGGACCATAGAGGAAGGCGAGGCCGGCATCGGCCCCGCCGCCATTATGGTGGTCGGCCGTGCCCCCGTCTCTCTCCCGTCCCGTAGCACCGCATTGGTCGGAGGACCGTGCCCCGGAAGTGATTGGATCACTTCCGGGTCATTGAAGGCTCCTCCGCGCCCCGGAAGTGATCTGATCACTTCCGGGTCACGGGTGATCCTTGCCTGGAATCAGTTCCAACTGGTGACTGGTCACCCCTTTAAAGCCGCTGGGAGCGTGAAGTGCAGTCTCTTTGCACTCCACTCCCCTCAGAAGCACACCCGTCGCGTGTGCCCCCTCCCTCGGGAGGGTTTTCTAACCTTTTTTCCCCCACCCACCATCCCTGAGATAGATGTTTGTTTTGAAGTAAAGTATTGTTAGTGTGTTTTTTCCACAGGGTGTCAATTATGATGAAGGGTTGAATGTATAAATATAAATGCCTTTTTGTCGTGTTTTAGGCGGCATTTCGAGTCAGGCGGTAAGGTCATCGGTTGGACAGATTAAATTTACAAATCTTTGGGGGCGCCTTATTAAGTAGGGCGCCCAGAGGGGAGGGACATGTGGCTCTCACCAGACTCCAGGGGCAGTTACAACCGGTTGGTTGGAAGGGTGCGGGGCCAAAGGGGGGTTACGCTTTCCATTGGCTGATTGGCCACCCCGCACGCGGGCGTAAGTAAGCTGCGCTGTCTGCATGGCCCCTTTATGGAGTAAGTCTTGAACGTATGGGGGTTGCCTGGTGGGAAGTACTTCCGGGTCAGCTGGGCCCCCTGCGCATGCGCACTCTGGTTAGGGGGCGCTGGACAATTGGCTTAAAGGGGGAGGGGCCAACGTTTGACCTTGCCGTAGGCCCAAAGGAATACGCAGAAATGTGATCATCAATATGCATAGACTAGGATAGGAACATTATGTATTAGAGTTTTGTTAAAGCTAGGAATGAGTCAAATGTACCAAATCCTGTCTTGTCATTTCTGCGTAATTGTATATTTGTTTTCAAATATGTCTGTTTTTGTTAATAAATACGATCGGGGGTCTACGACCCCCTATTCCAAACAAATGTTTGCATTGGTTTCTGTCACAGCAAAAGGGGAGGAGGGGGCGGTAGGCCGTACCGGACCATAAGGAATTTACTTTTTGAAATCAAAAATTGCAGTTGCAAACCTTGCTATTTGCAAAATCATAGTTTTTGAAATCACAAAAGAGTGTTTAGCAATGCGCAACTCCCCTTTTGCTGCTCAAAAGTATTTTGGAAGTCAAAACATATCTCAATTGGGAAGGGGTGTGCCCTCCGAATTGTGATTTGCAATGACTTAAAATATAACTCAGTGGTTTGCAATTCCAGTCGCTAAGTCATTGATTAGATACTGACATCTCAAAGGTGGTGGTATCTGTCCCTCGAGACAACTACCCCATTGCCAATCATGTCGGTTGTCAACATGTAGAGGCTTTCTCAGGATCACTTTCTGCCCCTCCCTCCCTCTGTCTTCCTAAACGGGGGGGGGGGGGGGGGGGGGGGTTAAAAACCAGCACCTGTTCCTTTAAGAAACACAGGCTGCTTAAAAAAAAAGAAAATCCCTTGGGAATGCAAATAAAGGGCGGAGGTTTGCAGTCTCTTCCAGGCCAGCAATCGCAGCCAATCACAGGGTGTCACAAAAAGTGACCTGTTTAGTTAATATTCAGAAGACAGTTATTTTTCGACCAAGTGTTGTGGCCAATCTTAGACATGGCCTGTTAGTACACAGGTTGCATCGCAAATTACATCCCTGTTTTGCAAGGGACAAGATATGGGGATGGTTCCCTGTAAGATCAAAAGGGGGTACGCTTCATAAACAACAAATTGCAGATCAATAACATAGATTCAATTTAACCCCTTCAGTGCCCATGACGAGCTGGACTCGTCATGGGCTGCGGTGGCGCTGTGCCCATGACGAGTCCAGCTCGTCATGAACTCCGCCCGCTAATGGAAGGCGCGGCACTGGGCGGGGAAAGGGGCGGGCATGCAAGGGGTTAACAAATGGGTTGTATTTAGTGATACATATATAATTTTATAGCAGAAACCGTACTTTTGAATTAGTGATTAATTGGACAATTACTTCAAATCAGTTAGGGACCTCTTTCAAGTTGAAAGGAGGCTATAGGGTCAAATTTGTATCTCTTCTATGAGGTCCAAAAAGTTAATGTCCAGCTGTTTCTTCACATAGCCTCCCTCCACAAGATGACTATTTCTTATATAAAATGAGCTGTTGCAAGTGCAATGAATCTGAACAGAATTGCAATTAGATTTTTTTCTCCTTTTCTAGTACGCAAGCAGTTTTTGCAATCTATTCTATTCCTCTAAAATTATTTATTCATGCAAAATATTTTGTTTGCTTTAATGTCTAATGTGTGAAATGAATGTATCTGACCCTGCCTTTCAAAATGTCTGATTAAGTTTCTTGAAAGAAATTAATATTTAAGATATATTCATTTTCAGTAAATAAAATTCATTTGTTAAATTGCATTCCACGCCAGGATACCCTCGTGGGTGGTAGTGCTCTTTACAAATACACATAACATAAGATAATATCTAATTTGCTGTTTTACAATTTGTTGTCTACAAGGCTTGGGGAGTACATATATTTTTTTTCCTGTGTCCCTGTCCACAAACCATTAATTGTGCAATCTGTTTGTAAATAGAGAATAGTACATGAGGCCCAAAGGAACTGGGGCAGGCCTTCCCTTACTACGTAGGTGGGGTGTTTGAGTTTTTTCGTGTACAATGTTTAGGAGTCTTCTTGTCTGGGAGTGAGTTAATGCTTGATTTTGAGTTTGGCAGACAGGTTATTTATCACAAACGTGATGGCTATGTCGTCCGCCTTATTAAAGTGAATTATGTCCTATGCCACATTTGTTTTCTATTTTTGTTATGATGGAGTAACCCTTCTGCCAAACTCTAAATCAGACCTTAAGTTGCCTTATAAAGATTCTATTGCTGCCAGCAATGCCCCATCCTTGTGCTCCCTGTATCCTTCTTTTCCCTTGAATGTAGACTGCCCTTATCACTCCTTGTTCTATATTGTTTTCAAGTTTCTTTGACAAATGTCCTTCTGTCTGATATTTCTCACAGCCCAGTGGTGTGTGGGTTTGGGCAGCCGCGATCCATGCAAGTAAGAGTGGTGGGGCCCATGGGGGGGATTTCGACAGAGGGCCACAATGGAAAATTCATTATTTATTTAACTTTCCCTCACGGTCGTATGTTGAAATACCCCGCCACCTTGCCTCGCTGCCCACCGTTCTTTTCTGCATGATTCGCAGATGGGTTTAGGTGCTGTGATATGGTGTTGGATGGCATGGTTTGGGATGGTGCTGCAAAATGTATGCGGTTTGGCCTAGAATATTTGTTTTTTTCTAAGCTGGAAAAATGTGTTGCACCCAAGACATGGGCAACTGTGCATAAGAGATTATCTACTCTAATGTCCAAACAAAAGCAAAAATTATAGAAAACAGCAAGATAAACAGTTAGAGCCTCCTTACAAGGAGTCGACAGTCCCAACAGCTCATTTATGATACAACCGCCGTGCAGGCGGTCCTAAACATTCCTTTTTCTATTGCGGTTTGTGCTGTGGACTGGAAAAGCCACAACAGATAAAAGGGATGTTTTTAAACATCCTTGCACCGTGCCTAGCACAGGGTGCATGGATGTTTGGGGGGGGGCACCACATGTGCCCGCTTGGCCACATCTCGGAGGCCCTGCTAGGGGCCCCCAAAGTCACTTTCCGACAGCCGAAAAGGCTGTCGAAAACTGACATTCTAATACCTACAGCGGTGCCTCACATGGAATCTGAAACAAAATCACAGCTGGATTCGGTACCACAGGGCAACCAGGAACAACAATGGAGTTAACCTTTCACAGGTCTTGGACAATGCAATACTTCCCATTGGGTTTCAGCAAACCCATGATGAGTGAGTTACAGGGACTCCTCATCATCTCTTTCAGAATGCCTTGCTCAATGATTGAGTCAATCACAGGAGTAATCCCAGCAACAGTTTCATTGGACAGATTGCATTGTGGCACTCTTGGGTACTCAGCATTAAGTTTCACTGTTCTGCAGACTGATTCAACATCCTTTATGAGACCTATATCTTTTCCTGAAAAGTCCCAGACTTCAGGTAATACTGTGGGGGAGATTTTCAAAAAATCTGTGTAATGCAGCGCAGCCCCCCACGAGGCTGTGCTGCGTTTCGCGATAGGGTGGGAGCAGGAAAGTGGCATATTTTCAGAGGTATGGCTCTCTTCTCCCCTTTCTCTTGCACCAGTGATGATTTCAGCTGCTGTGCGCCAGGCACACACCTTAGCGCCATAGCGCTAGGGTGAGTGCATGAGTCTAGGATAGGTTATTTACAGGAAGTGTACTCTTACTGTACAAACTACTATGCCTAGACATGATGTAAATCTTTTCACACTTTGTATGCATGCTGCACAGTGCAGCACGCATGCAAAGTTGGAAAAGCACCGAGAAATGAAAGCATTTTCCTCTTAACGCCTCTTTTGAAGAGGCATTAACTTTTGGGACAAAACCATGTCTACAAATCTTTGTAAACATGGTTTTGCGTCAAAAGGCATGGGTGGTTGCATAGGAACACCCATGTACCACCCATGTAACACCCTCTTGGCGCTAAATAATGCAAACCAGTGCTTCTCGCTGCTTTGAGTGTGCTCTCCAGTGCACAGCATGTTTTGCACTGCAAAACAAGTTTTGCACTGGGAAGTAAATAGCTAAAAACATTCTGCGCTGGTTAGGGTCACTTCTGTGGCGCTGACCCAGCGCAAAATGTTTGTAAATCTCCCCGTGTCTCTAAGCTCTGAGGGGAAATCATCTTTTGTAAACATAGGGTAAAGTCTGATCCCTGCCCTCGGATTAAAAAGTTTAAAGACAATGTCTTCATCATGAGTTTGGAATTCTATGCCATTTGGGGTACAGTAAATGGAACAGTTTAGTTTGCCCAAAAGGTCTCGTCTGAGTAGGTTACTGGACTCGAATCACACACCACAAATCGGTGATTCTCCTCAGAGGACACTGCAGGGGTAAGCTGGGAACCTCTGTTGTTCTCACAGTAGAGCCGGTAGCACCTGTGTCAATCAAGAATAAAATGGGATAACCATTCACTTCACCATCCACGAGTGGACCACTCTGGTCTACCTCTAAGTTTGCGCCAAGAACGTAATCCTCCTCCCCTCTCAGGCCGCATCATTGTGACAGGTCTGAGCTGTAATACTTATCTGTCTGTATCATAGAGTACTGTTGAGTCATACCTTAATTCTGAAAAGCATTGGTGTTTACATTGGGAACTTGAGTCAAATATAATCTGTGGACATTTGCATTTTGTTGTGGCATCAAGGTTTGTGGAACCTGCATTTCCTGAGCTTGGGGCACATTGTAATTTTGTACTCACTGTCTCTCTGCTTGCTGTGTCTGAGCCATATTACTACCTTGAGATTGCACAAACCCACCATTCTGAACCTGATTCCCATTTGCCATGTTACCAGCATTAAATCGGTATTCCCACTTCCAGTGCCCCTACTTGATGCTGACGTGGCATGGATTGGAATTTTTCAAAGTCGCCACATCAATCCCTGTACTCGGATCAATTGGAACACCACAACCTCTACCTTGCGATGAGACCAATTTCCACCTTGCATCATAGGAGCTTCCTACTGATACACTCCCTGCATGGGACTAGTATTCCCAGCAAACTGTTGATTCAGACCTCGCCGTGCAGCTTTCATTTGTGCCATCATTAGCTTCGCCCTCAATTTCTTATGTTTCATTTCCAAGTTATCGCTGCAATATTATGCATATCTCAATATCTTGTCACTGGGCTTACTCTGCCAACAAATTAAGTACTGTTGAATCTTCAAACTAATCTCAGGTTTCACATTAACAAAGTAGGTCGCACACTGCTCGTCATACCCGCAAAAAGCCCCATAGAACTCTGGATAATGTAGTAGCAACGGCGAGTACGCCTATGCCACGAGTGTGTCACTATAATGCCATCCCTGGACACGTGTTTCGAGGTAATTGCCTCTCGTCAGCAGGGAGCAGGTAGGTATGTGGGGTGCCAAGTAGACTGCCAAAATATTAAAGGTAAAATACCTCTACCGGCGCGCAGGTGCGGAACCAAGGCTCGTCAGCCCAAATCGCTCGAGGGAGCTTAAACACATTAACAAAGTAGGTCGCACACTGCTCGTCATACCCGCAAATAGCCCCATAGAACTCTGGATAATGTAGTAGCAACGGTGAGTACGCCTATGCCACGAGTGTGTCACTATAATGCCATCCCTGGACGCTACTTCATGGACCACAATGCTTTGGGGTAACACGCTGGTGGGACGAGCAGAGTGCGGCCAATCGGATTTTTGTTTATATTCAGGCTCCCTTGAGCCGGTGGGGCTGACGAGCCCTTGGCTACGCACCTGCGCGCCTTGAGTGGTACTTTACCTGAGAATATTTTTTGGCAGCCCACGCAGCAACCCCACACACATACCTACTCCCTGCTGACGAGAGGCAACTACCTCGAAACACGTGTCCAGGGATGGCTAACGCGACACTCATTTTCATTTTAAACTTTTGGCATAGGCGTACCCGCCGACGCTACTTCATGGACCACAATGCTTTGGGGTAACACGCTGGTGGGACGAGCAGAGTGCGGCCAATCGGATTTTTGTTTATATTCAGGCTCCCTTGAGCCGTGGGGCTGACGAGCCCTTGGCTACGCACCTGCGCGCCTTGAGTGGTACTTTACCTGAGAATATTTTTTGGCAGCCCACGCAGCAACCCCACACACATACCTACTCCCTGCTGACGAGAGGCAACTACCTCGAAACACGTGTCCAGGGATGGCTAACGCGACACTCATTTTCATTTTAAACTTTTGGCATAGGCGTACCCGCCGACGCTACTTCATGGACCACAATGCTTTGGGGTAACACGCTGGTGGGACGAGCAGAGTACGGCCAATCGGATTTTTGTTTATATTCAGGCTCCCTTGAGCCGGTGGGGCTGACGAGCCCTTGGCTACGCACCTGCGCGCCTTGAGTGGTACTTTACCTGAGAATATTTTTTGGCAGCCCACGCAGCAACCCCACACACATACCTACTCCCTGCTGACGAGAGGCAACTACCTCGAAACACGTGTCCAGGGATGGCTAACGCGACACTCATTTTCATTTTAAACTTTTGGCATAGGCGTACCCGCCGACGCTACTTCATGGACCACAATGCTTTGGGGTAACACGCTGGTGGGACGAGCAGAGTGCGGCCAATCGGATTTTTGTTTATATTCAGGCTCCCTTGAGCCGGTGGGGCTGACGAGCCCTTGGCTACGCACCTGCGCGCCTTGAGTGGTACTTTACCTGAGAATATTTTTTGGCAGCCCACGCAGCAACCCCACACACATACCTACTCCCTGCTGACGAGAGGCAACTACCTCGAAACACGTGTCCAGGGATGGCTAACGCGACACTCATTTTCATTTTAAACTTTTGGCATAGGCGTACCCGCCGACGCTACTTCATGGACCACAATGCTTTGGGGTAACACGCTGGTGGGACGAGCAGAGTGCGGCCAATCGGATTTTTGTTTATATTCAGGCTCCCTTGAGCCGGTGGGGCTGACGAGCCCTTGGCTACGCACCTGCGCGCCTTGAGTGGTACTTTACCTGAGAATATTTTTTGGCAGCCCACGCAGCAACCCCACACACATACCTACTCCCTGCTGACGAGAGGCAACTACCTCGAAACACGTGTCCAGGGATGGCTAACGCGACACTCATTTTCATTTTAAACTTTTGGCATAGGCGTACCCGCCGACGCTACTTCATGGACCACAATGCTTTGGGGTAACACGCTGGTGGGACGAGCAGAGTGCGGCCAATCGGATTTTTGTTTATATTCAGGCTCCCTTGAGCCGGTGGGGCTGACGAGCCCTTGGCTACGCACCTGCGCGCCTTGAGTGGTACTTTACCTGAGAATATTTTTTGGCAGCCCACGCAGCAACCCCACACACATACCTACTCCCTGCTGACGAGAGGCAACTACCTCGAAACACGTGTCCAGGGATGGCTAACGCGACACTCATTTTCATTTTAAACTTTTGGCATAGGCGTACCCGCCGACGCTACTTCATGGACCACAATGCTTTGGGGTAACACGCTGGTGGGACGAGCAGAGTGCGGCCAATCGGATTTTAATCTCAGGTTTCAATCGATGCACAATCGTCTCTGTTCCACTATACTGCTTAAATGCCTGTGACAGTCTTTCATAATAAGCATGTATTGTTTCTTTGGACCTTTGAGTCGTTCTGTCAGTCTTGTCCCAATCTACATCTTTAGGAGATATTTTCGATTTAAAAAATGTCATCACAACTGGTGATGGAGCATATGATTTGTGATGTCTCAATGGCTCCCTTACAGGGTAATCCACAGGAACTTTGCGCTCAATCCACAAATCACCTGGAACCACAATCTCAAATAAGGTATTCAAATCATTCCACAGAACCTTTGATATAATTTCAAACCAATCATCCTGTCTTTCCCATTACACTGGATTCTCTCTCAATTTCAGAGAATCATTTGTGAATGACGCAAAGTCAGTCCTGCTCCAAGGCATGTGAGCATATCCTCCACCACACACTTCTCTCATGGGAAGCATGCATATATCTTTATCCTCGGCTCTAGATGGAGGCAATTTTATTCTTACTTTCTTTGGTTCCTTTTCTTTGCCCATCTACCTTTCCATCTATCAATTTTCTAAGATAGGCCATTAATTCTTGAACTGTAACTTCATACCGGGCAGTCTCACGTTAGCAAGGTCTCTGTCACTAAAGCTTAAACAGTAACTTCTCTGTAGGGCTTTAGATTTCTGCAAGTCAATTTCATATCTGAAAGCCAATTCAGACAATCTTTCATAAGCTTGCCCTGCACGCATAGTAATATCTTTACACATGTACAATATTCATCATCTCGGTAAGCATTTAATTGGGACAGGGCAAGAGTTCCAAGTATAATTTCTTCCATTTCTAATTTCAGTTTAGCTACAACTAGTGTTCTTTCCTTCTCTGGGCCCTGAGTATCCCTTCCACTTATTCTGGGGTTTCCACTACTAATCGGGATATCTACACCTCTCAACCAATCATCGAGTTCTCGGGCAGTAAGACCTTGTTGTTCTACTGGAGTATTAAGAACTATTTCTATGCTAAAGGAACCAAGATTTACATCTGGTGGTGAATTCAAAACGGACATGTCAGAATTTAGTGAACCTATAGGCATTTCTGTCCTGGGGGTGCTGTTATTAACGCTTGAAGGCACATTTGTGTTAGGCATGGAAAAAAGATGGCGATCCTTTGGGAAAGCCTTCCCTTCCAGTCAAACCCTGTTCTATTTAATGTAGGGTCTACACTCGCAGAACATGGGGTTGTCTGACAACCAAAGAAGTTTGAGGAATTGGTCTCATTGTCGAGTGCACGGGATAGCTGCATAAGGTACTCATCCCATCAGGAACAGTCAAAGTATGTGTAGTATTTACTACCGATTCACGGTTATACAAAGGAACTGCAGGACCAATTGTACAGGAACTGTTAGTGTATCTGGGGCATTTAGAGTAAGTGAATTTGAAGGGGTTGTCATTCCTGACCTTTCTCCCATTGGATCGGAATTTAGATTTACTGATGCCTTAGGTACTGGTGCTTAGGCACATCAAAGGTTTCACCCATATGTACATTACTCACTACTCAAGTTTGGGTCACATTGTATGGTGGTGGGCGATTTAACAATAGCTCGGTTTTAAAATCCTCATAAATAAATCACTATCACTTCCCTCAGCTGCATTCTCTGTGTTATCTGTCTCTTTCTTCTTTTTCTTATAATTTTGTTTACCTTTCCCTTCTTCCTCCCTTGTTAATGCAAGATATAATCCAGCTCCCTCTATCATGTCAGTTCTCCAAGATTTCTGCTCTGTATCCCATCTAGCACCGCACAAGTGTGTATGGCTTTCTTGACCCTTCCTTGAAATCTCTCTCTCTGTTTAAGATGAGCTGTATGTTCCCAGGCATAAAGTGCTTGTTGGGGTCTAAGAGGTGGTTTAATATCATACAATGTCCTCATTAAATGTTCAATGATTCTCAAATTAAATGTCCCATAATGAGGAAATGTCAAAGGGCCATCTTTCTCAGTAATTTTATGCCATTGTTCAAGCCAATTACATGTTAAGACCCACATCTGTTGCCTTAATATGACCTGGCGTACCTTGGGGTGGTGCCTCTTCCACCTTTCTAACAGGTACAGTTACAGCTCTCTTCATTAGACTTTGTAGTGATTTAAAGAATTAAATTTTCGATCAAATATGCAAGATTCACAAATTACTTTTCATTTAAACCAGGAAATTATATTTCCACCCGCATTTCTCTGTTCGGGAATCACAACCAATCCCAGTGCAGTTCTCTATGACATATCCAACCAACACCAGCACAGCTTTAAACCAACCGACCAATACCAGCTAGGTACACACTTCAATCTCACTCCTTGCAGCAGCTTATCCTCCTCCACAATTTCAAGTGCGCGTTTCTGTCTCAGCAATTTACGCACAAAGCAAATGCAAGCAATTTTAACAACTAATTGTCTGTTCCTCTAATTAAATCAAATTATCATACAGACAAGTACTAGTTTGGAGCAATTCTTTCCGACATACTCTGACATTCACTTCAAATGAAACCTCGACCAGCAGGATCTCACCTGTATTGAGATGTTCCTCCCTGTGCACTGAGATTCACTATACTAACCACGCCTCACAATCAGATAAAGTCTCTATCTCAATAATGCTGTCGACAACTTCTCACGACCAGCACCACAACACAGCAGACAGCTACACCAATTGTCTTCTACACTGACAACTTATCACCATGTTGGCATGTATCCCGAGATCTTAGGCCTCAGTGGACCCAATAACCACTTCAACTTCTCTGCATGAAGTGCCACATTCACATGACAACTTAAATCATCTCTGCAGAATACCACACAGCCACTGCAAAATACTGCAACCTAAGCATAAGCAATTGCAATGGATATGTCAGGATCCGCCGTACGAAGTCCTCGGGATTGTGCCGATGCTCAAAGAGGTCCACCTCTCAACTGCCCCAAGTCCGAAGAGCAATGTACTCGGACTAGTGAGATAGTTAAGCGGGGGAAGGAAAGGATGGGGACTGCAGGGAGAGAGAGCTGAGGAAACACAAGAACACCTGATTAGTCCCTGCTGTCCATTCACCATACCCCACTTCCATGCACACTCCTCTTAGTTCATATTATCCTCTGTGGAACCCTTCCCCCTACCTGAAACAAAAGGTTGAGGGCTGAGACTCGAAGAGAGATGAGGGTGACTGCACCCTTTCGACCCAATACTATTGGAAAGAAAAGAGAACAAACCATAAACAGGGTACATGGGTGCCGGGTTCTTTCCTGCAGTTCACTAGACTCGGTCCCCTTCCCCCTCAACCTACCCAGAGGCGAGGACGGATAAGTGGATAGTGCAAACAAGCGGCTACTGCCATACCCTCCACGGACTCTCTCTCCTAGTGAAATAAATATAATAAACAAACTCAACACAAAGCCTATCAACTGCTATGGTACAGTCATTTCTTGAAACAGGGATACTACCCGTCTGAACTGCGATAACTGCTTTCTTGGCCCAAAGTACAGCTCCTCAATCCCTCGGGTGTTTGTCCTGCCAGAGATATCCTGGAAAGTCTGGGACACTCTAGATGTGGAGTGAGCAGCGGGCCCAACAATCCTGAACCAAAACAACCATACCGGGGAGATTGATCGGTCCACTCTAGAGTCTCCCAAGTATTGGTTTGGTTCCTGACTGTCGGAGGCAATGTTTGAATCCCAGTATGACACTCTGAAACGAATGTACAATGAGTAGTAGGGATAGCCCTATCCCTTTAGTCTTTCCTCTGCAAGAGCCTCAATAATTCCGGCTCGCCAAGAGAGAAAAGGAACACTAGAGAACTCTCAAGCGCTATCACGCTCCTCTGCACGAGACGCCGGACGGCAGTCTCCCCAACAGAGGAACGAGCGAAGCGTCGGAGTTAAAGCGGCAAAACAAGAACCATAAAACTGTCAATGAAACAAATAGGTTCCTCTGCACGAGACGCCGGGATGCTGTCTCTCCAACAGAGGAACGAGCTAAGCGCCAGGGTCAAACAATGTACTGAAATACAGCGGATGTCAACGGGGCTCAAAGAAGCTCCTCCGCATGAGACGCCGAGAGGCTGTCTCCCCAACAGAGGAACAAGCCGCAGTCCCACACCTCTTTAACAACCAGAGTTGCGTGTACTCACGGTACCGCTTCGAAGTGAGGTGGCCTCATACCACGGGGTCTTCATAAGGAACCTGCATTTCTCGGAACGCCATCCGGGATGAGAATAATCGGCAACGATGGATCTGCTTCGAACGCCTATATCCGGTTTCTTACGTAGCGGCGGTCACGTGTGACGCGACGCCGCTAGGCCTCTTGGGAAACGTAGTTTCAATATGGTTCGATTGCTTCCTGGTTGCCCCCTTGCGATGCCGTCAGTGTTTACCGAGGCTGTGCTCTGACAGGATAACCCTATTCATACTCACGCTTCTCAGCTGCTACAAATCATTTCTGAACCACAAGAACTCCATCAATGCTCCGACCGAACAATGGGCTTTTGTGGTTTGGACTGGGCTTGGGCAATTTCTAAATGGGACACCTTAACTTCCTCATGTCAATAAAAATATACATGTACTTGTAAGGTTCCATTCTGTGCTTGCTTTCAAATACCATTTCTTAGTTTCTGGGTAAAAATTAAAAATTATTTTCCTCAGAATTGTTTTGTATTTACTGAAATAAAACAGTTTCTTTGTTTTCACTATGTAGAACTAGAGTGACAATTAACATGCTGGTTTGAACCCCCCAACCCAAGTAATCATTTATTTGTGAGTGTTAAGAAAGATAACTTTAAGAGTGTTCTCTCCTTTCTTTTGTGTCCTTTGCTCGTATTGACAGCTCTATAAATCTTTAGCTTTGGGAATTTTAGAAACTTCCTTTCAAGGTCAAGTACTTTAATGCAAGGCACAGCACACCATGTGTTTTATAAAAATGGAAATGAAACCTTTCTTATTAATTAAATGAAAGCTGTTTCATTAAAGGTTCTTACTATAATTCTGTCTTATGCCAGCTTCTATCTGTGTCTGTAAGGTCGAAGGTTACAGAAATTATTCAAATTCACGCTAAAACAAATATATTTGAGTCTGCTTTGGGTGTTTGGAGTTACCATGTCATTTTGGTTTGTTGTGGGTTTACATCAAAACCCAGGTGATGCCAATATCAGATTGTTAAAAGGCTTTGGTCTTACCGTAGGTGCACAAAAATATAATTTGCAAGGGCAAAATCTGATTCATAGAATAAGGAATGGTGGGGGTTGTTCAGACTAATGGGATTTGCTGATTGAAAAATTCAGGTAGTATTGTGGAATTTCTGTGACAGTAAATCTATAATGTGGAGAGGATTTCTGTACATTCTAATCAGGGCGCAGCAGCAAACATTGACAATGAGATGTGAGGGTAGTTTCACATTCAGATTCACTCATTGCTCTGTCAAGCGCACAAGGAAATGCACTTTTGTGGTGGGAGTGAGGAAATAAGGAACACCTAAAAATTAAAGGAGGTACAGAGAAAGAATATTCGAATTTCCTAATCCCACTTGAGAGTAAATAAAATAAAGTTTACAAGTGCAAATGCTCATGTGAGTCACAAATTGGGACCTTTTTAACGTTTCATTCTTGTCATTTCTGGAGGAGTACCAATGGTTACGTATTTCACATTAGTCGATCAATTATGTTTTTGATCACCCCTACTGTATTGTGTTGTTTGCACATTATGAATGAAAAACATTTAGGGCCAGATGCATCAAAGGGTTTTGCCCATTCTGTGTCCATGGGAAAATGTGCTTATGCAGATGGCCCTTAGAGACTATTCCATTTGCTAAGTGCAAAGTGGTGTGCCTAAGCGTGGGTATCTGCCACAGTCACAGAATTCCAGAAGTACTCCTGGAATTCTTTGAAAGTTTCCAAATAGTTGGAAATCCACTCCATATGTAGGCATAAACCTCCAGGAATAAGTTTGCAGCTTTTCTTCATGGACTTTTGAACTGGCCTTGGGATAGAAAAACTTCTAATAAACCATTTAGAAGAGGCATACAGTTAAAACTAGCTTTGCCATTCAAACATCAGTCTGAGCAGATTTACCAGAGCTAAATATATATCTAATTTCAGCTTATGTTCTACTTTGCGTTGTATGTTTATTTATTATTTGCATTTTCCTCTGGAATTTTCGTGTAGTGCTTAAGTATATCATGTTAGCACAATCTAATTTAGGCAGAACAATTCCTCGCCTCCCAAGAAGCTGGGGTGAAGCAGATTCATTCGTCAAGAGAAGTTATTATGCTTCTCATCAACATTAGTAAGCAATGGCATTTCTTGATGACCGCAACCATATAGGTGTAGAAATTCTCTTTATTGTCAAACATGACATCCAAGTTCCAGCATTGCTGAACAGGACATATGGGGCACAGGGAAACAACTTATGGGCTGAGGACAGTGGAGCTGCTATCAGGGGTGGATGGATGGAGGGGTCACCAACTAAGCAGCCTGGAAACAGTCCTGAGAGCATGAAAACAATGTTCTTGCAGAAGCCTATACAATATCTGCTACCCAAATTCACCTGGAGATGGTTGGGTGCGGACAGTACACCCTGGGGCTAGTATGAACATGCTTTCCAAGTCTGCTCTTAGGTGCCAGTGCACCATAAAACTCAGCAACTTGTCCATTGATTATAATAGGATCTAGTAAGCAAGGGCATCTAAGCAGAGATTGTGCCTCACTCGAGAGATCAAGCACCAGAAGCGTGGCCTTTCTGCACTTTATATCCTGCCCGTCAGATTCCATTCTTCAAATGATTTTGAGAAAACAGTCAGCTAGAGAATCATTGCCCTCTGCTGCAGTTGATTATCACCTACATCTGATGATGTTACTTGTGATGCTGAAAACCAAGTGCGTGTAAACTACAGTCATGAGAGAAACTGTGTGGACCTGCCATTAAGATGGGTTTGAGATACATTGAAAAGAGCCTCATAGAAGCTTTTGGGTCTTTCCAACATACAAACATCTAACCCTTGTGAAGGTGCTGTCATTTCACCTTTCTGGTGGGTTTGTGCAACTCATCAGAAAGTAAATGAATGTTGCACCCTGATTCAAGGAGCAGATTCAATTTCAAATTGCTGTCCCCACAAACCAGTTGTCAGAAAGCACTAACCTTGTAGTCCAGATCCAAGGGAAGTGATGTAGGTTTCCATGCCTCTCTTCAATCTCTTCATGGAACCCCTTACAATCATTCTGAAAGAAGCAGGAGTTAAATATCACCTATATGCAGATGACACGCAACTCTATTACAAAATCAAATCACCCAGCGACATTCAACATCTAAATGTCACAATAACCAAAATCCAATCCTGGTTTAACGCAAGCCACTTAAAGTTGAACCCAGACAAAACGGAATTAATACTGTTCGCTACAAAAAGCAACCACCTTCCTATCCATGACTGGCTCAAGAACCTGGAAGCCCTAAACTGCTCCCTCGCTATAACCGACTCGGTTAAGTCACTAGGCATTACCTTGGACAAGAACTTATCGATGAAGGACCACATCAAAAACTCTTCAAAAAGACCTCTGGACTCTTTAAAACACCCGAAGAAAATGAAACCTTTCATTCCCCAAGACGATTTCAAGATTGTTGTTCAATCCCCAGTCCTGTCCAAACTGGACTACGGGAACGCTATCCTTACAGGGACACCAAAAGCTCACCTAGCCCCTCTAAGGTCAGTCCTTAACATGGCTGCTCGACTCATAACGGGGTCAGAAGGTTTGATCACATCACATCATCCCTCCATTCCCTCAACTGGCTACCCATTGAAGGCAGATGTATCTACAAATTGGCCTGCATCACACACAAAACCATACACTCACATTCCCCCACCTACCTTAACAGCAAACTGGTCAAAGCTGGAAGATCCAAATCCCTAAGAAGTTCCAACTCACTTCTTCTCATCCTGCTGAAATTCAAAAAGACAACCACTCAGTCCTGATCCTTTTCTGGTAACGTACCCAGGATATGGAACTCACTTCCGATTAAGCTCAGATACAACCCCACCTTCCCGTGCTTCAAAAGGGACCTGAAACTCATTCTCCTCAAGAAATACCTTACCGCCCCAGTCAACGAACCAAAACTCAAATAACCTAGTTGACTCCCTGCTTATTTGTCCATCATGGATAAGTGGAGACTGGACTGTTTTTAACCTTGTGAACTCCCCCTCTATCCTTCACTGCATGCCTAATTATAATGTGTTGCTTATATCCTCATGCACCGTTATGTCCTGCTATGCAATGTACGACTACTTATAATGTTTGGCTTTTGTCTGTATGCATCCCTCTGTCATGCTATGCTATGCACCTATGTATGTAAAGCGCTCTGATACCCCCAGGTCTAGGCTAGCGCTATATAAAACAAAAATAAATTAAATAAAATATACATATATTTTGTTTGAAAGTAGACCTCAGAAAAAGGGAATGAGATAAGAGAGAGAAAAGAGACACTGGATACGGCCACTCCAATGTGTCATTTTGCCTTCAACTGGGGAAGTACTGATATCTAATCTGAAAAGAGGCCTTTGATTTCTTATCAATCTTGCTACAGCATCTAGTTTTTGATAATACCTTCAAAACATCTCTGTGTCACCAACACTGTAAAGCTTGGTGAACCCTTATATTTTTCTAGAGCCGAAGTGCAATTAGCATCTATACATTAAATGTCAAAAGAATTCGGAGTTATTTTGCCTTTCTCACTACTGACAACTGACTTCTGTGTTATAAGAACATGCTGTGACTTGAATTTTGTTGGAATCACTTTCCCCACCTTATTGATACCTTAATACAATATGAGTGTCACTAAGAAATTAAAGTCGATGAAAGGCTGAGAATCTTAATCTATCCTCATGGGTAATAATAAGGTGGGCAATATAAAAGTTAATAATCCTCAAAGCTACCGTCTGAAACCGTACTTAGGAATGCAGCCTAAATCCTCGAACAAAATGTTTTTCGGAAATACATTTTTCGATGACGTCTTTCATTGAATTTCAAAAGTATCATAAGCAGTCTGCAAGGTTTCGTCTAACTCTGGCAACAAGGTCCTTGTTGCAGTTACTACATATCTCGATTACCTAGTGAGGATGCTCTGGACCATGAGGACTCTTACTCTGTGACTAGACAGTAAATGGCTGCAGCCACTTGCAAGCCTCATAAGAGACCTATGGATTCATGGGGCTTATCTCCTCAATATGCATCTCGTCCATCGAAGACTAAAAGTCTTTCTCTAAGCAGCATCGTGGCAACTTTTCCTGCTTCTGGATGTGCTCATCATTAGGCACTTCGGAGTATCATGCTTCCACACGAGTCAAGCATGAAGAGGTACGTGCAAACCACAGATCACATCACCAATGGATTTAAAAGTTGAAGGCAGACTTCGACCATGTCACATTTTGTGTATGAGGGAATATTTAGACAACAAATGTACTCACTCAAAGTTATGGCCTGTGCAAGGACTGGTCTATTCTATGGTTGTCCCAGAAATCATAGGGTAACTTAGGCAGGGTTCTGCACTCTTTGCCTTACATACTTCACAAAGGCTTCCCAAACTTGAGATTGGCAGTTAGCAGGCCAAAAGCAAAATGACCTCACCATAGGCAGCCAATCAGAAACCATGGGGGAGATGTCATGGGGACCATAGGAACAGGCCAAGTCACATAAGACAAGGCATGTGACATGACCAATTGTGTAGGATCCTTATCCAGCCAATAAGCATCTGTCTTCCCAAAAGCTGAAAACCCCATAAAGTAGAGGAGTCCCATAGCTGTCCCACTTTGCAATTTCAGTTTCAGCTGTGGGAACACAACTAAATGTTACAGGGGATTCACAGGAGGTCGGATTGTAAACACTGAGGAGAGGGGAGATGGTCTATTGCTTCCCACAGGCTCTCACTGACTTGTCCTACGTACCATGTTTTCTAACCAGTCCTCTTTGCCCTTATTCTCCTCACTGTCACCCTCTACTTCAACCTGTTTCCAATTTTTATTCCATGTCGTACTCCCCTGTTGCACTCTCTCGCATTTATCCACTGTTCGTTCCCTCTCTAATTGTCAGGCAAATACCTATGATTCGTTACTCACAATACACTTTTGATCTTCTCCATAGGATACTGGTATTTTGGGTAAGCTCACCAGACTCATTGTTAACTCTAGCTTGTTTCTTCCATCAATGTCTCCTGGTTCCTCTTTTA
The DNA here is from genome assembly GCF_964204655.1 of Triturus cristatus. Classification (NCBI taxonomy): domain Eukaryota; kingdom Metazoa; phylum Chordata; class Amphibia; order Caudata; family Salamandridae; genus Triturus; species Triturus cristatus. Next base: position 151,198,294 of record NC_140580.1, read on the forward strand.
CGTCTCTTCTGTCCTAACTCTACTGTATTCTGAGAAAACCTTATGGTGGTGTTATATAGCGATATGAATGTGAAATATAGCATGACATAATAATTAAAAAAGGTTTTTCGAAAAATATCCACCCCACCCTAGCTTTCCTCCACAAAAGGTCAAATAACCTGAAAAAAACAATTTTATTCTTATTGTTTATTTGTTTTCATGAGCAAAACCCCAAAACATAACAAGCATATATTTAAAAATGACAGTAAATATATCCAAATTCTGTTCAGAAACAAACGCTTTCATATTACATAAAGAATTTCCTTTCACAATGACAACTGTTATATCATATATACTGCCTATTAATTCCAAGAATCCTGAGCGCAAGTGCTAATACAATAGGATAAAAACAATAGAAGAAGATTGGGGAGTCTTTATAAACCAACAACAGTCTAGTAGTATATGCTCCTTAGATATTGTAAAATTCAGTGCACAGGTAAAAAAACTTTATTTTCACCAATTCTATAAACTCCTTTATTTGCCACCATGGATCATCAATTCCCGTCTTAAATAGCATTTCTCTTGCCCAGATTTGGAATCTTAGGGTACATCTGAATATGTTTTTAATTCCTGTGGCTGACTTTCATTTTTTTCTCATTATAATCAGTCCGGTGCTTTGATTTTTTCCAATATTAATTTTCAAAGAAGAGGTTTTTTACTCAAGTAAGACTAATTCTGGACACTATCGAAATAACTCCTAAGATTCGGTAAATGTACTAAAATTCAGAAAACGTGATCTCCAATTTTTCAGTGGCTTGCAGGCATAATATTGAACGTTTCTGTTTATGAAGGGAACTTGTCCCTAAAAAGAAGTTAATAGCTCCCATGTGTGCATCCCTAGTTCTAACCTTACTTCCTTTTATCATTACTCATTTAAGAATCACAATGTACTGTTCCAGTAAAATCTTCTCTTACCATGTAAACAATAATCTCCCTCCCATGAAGCAACATGGTCGTTATTTGTCCATCAGTAGGGGTTGTGGAATCTTTAAATGAGCCGGGCAACCGGTTTGCATTTCTTGGAATAAATCAAGTATTCAATTAAACAGAATGTAAAGGATTTCAGGAAAGGTTACACCGTGCAAAGAAAAACTCGAGACCACCAGCCACAAAATGTAAAATTTCAGTGCTCTTTAAAAGTATCTTAGGGAAATGGCAAGGATAAAAAAGTGATAAAGGGATGATAGAAGACGTAAGCAGCTGACTCTATAGGTATATTGTGGGCTGCGACCAGAAGGCGGGTGTGGTGGAGTCAAGAATTGGAGCACAATGGTCTATGGGGAAAAAGCCTGTCATAAAGGTATGGGATGTGTGCACAAATGCCTGTGTTAGAGTGTATTTGTGGCCCTAACACCGAAGACAGGCAGCACGCTGTGACTGGCATACCTTTATTTTTAATGCTAGCGTGGTATGGGCAGTGTTCTGCCCCCTTTAGACCAAATTACATCCTTAACATGCCAAATTGTGCTCATAATGCAAATTGACCCTGCACTCGAGAAATGTAGTGTAGTGCCTAATATTTTGTAATTTGAATACATAAAGGGAGGAACACATCCACTCTATACTACTTGTAAGTATTACACTAATCATATTCAGTCTGTAGACAGTATCCTTACTAAATAAAGACAACTAATTTCATTCCACAGTCTCATGATGCATATTGATCTTCACAAATTCATAGCTTATACACCAAATCAACTAGGGATGATCCATAGTTCTAATTCAGGGGAAAATATTGTCCATATTGACAAGTCACTTTAAAAATGTTGTCCATACCTCATCAACGTGCAGTCTCTCTTGTTAATGAAAAGTATGGCTCCAGGCCAATTCTTAACCGCAACGCAGGTAAAACACTGTATATCTATAAACAAACACAGTTTTTCTTCAACTCTTGAAATTTAAATCAATGCATGTATATAATAAATTCCAACATGTATGTCTTAATATTGATATGCTAATGCAGAACTGCGACACATTACACATTAAAATACAATAATGCAGTAAAAAAGGCATAGATATCCTCATATCACCACCTTGAACTTAATACTACACAGCCTATTAATAATCTGCTGATTATATTAAACAATTAAATATATAGGTGTAGAGCACCTTTCTTAAAGGTTCATAATAAACACATTGAATAATATCTTCCCAATTATCATATTTTGACCTAATAAGGTTAAGCAATAGAACAAGAAACCCACTTTGTCCTGCTACTCATGGGACATATGTTAAATATGAGCACTGAACTTGTCCGCAATGATCTCTATTTCGTTAGTATTTTTATTTCATTAGCTTTCCTAAAACATCATACCTATCTATATTAAATGAAGCAGTTTGAGGAGATCTTCATATAGTCCAAAGAAGAAGAGCTAAAGAAATGAGAGATTATAAACTCTTCTAATGTACATATCTATGGCATGCAATTAATTATGTTCTAAAATACATGTATTAAGGTACCTTATCAATCCATTGTAATCGTCCAACCAAAATGTCCAAGATAATATTAAATGTCCAAAATAATGGAGAAACTGTATGGAGATAGAAATATATATATCTCAATTCAGATTCAGGGACTATATTTTGTGACCTGCCCATAATGACGACAGAACATAAACACTTACTAGTAAAACTCACCGTGATTCGTTTTTGAATGTCTACGTGCGGCCAATAAGTACTCTAAGTATGGGCTTCGCTCTATGTCCAAAAGATTCAGTTTTCCCTCTAACATCAATCTGCAAAATATATAAATACAACCTGGGCCTTAATTGTCTTCTCTCATAATCATATTGCCGTCGAATTTAGTGGCAAAACATTTCCTAACAAAAAATTAAAGCTGAGGGAGCACATCATTATGTCCCCATATCGCATAGTTTCAATAAAATGTAATACATTTTGATGTTATAAATGTAATGCGTCTCACCAGAGTATATAAAATACACTCATCCTCTATTAAAATTGAATGAGTGCATGAATATCACTACTATTAGGTGCCATTTTCATCAGTATTGCTCCCCCACATAAACTCACATACCATCATATTTTCATAACGATCAAAGTACTAATGCCGAACGTGACATAGAGCGCTCTCCAAACAAAGAATTGTGTCAGCTTCCGCTCAATAGCCCACATACTTTATTGAATAATACGTCTCAGGACTTAATATTTATTAATCATACAGATTGAATTAATACAGAAAGAAAACACAACTTATCAATTAGAAAAGAGTAGTGTCAATGAAACATTTCCCAAAGGCACTAACTATACTAGATAGAGAAATAATCCCCCAAAAATTCTCGCTTTCTCAACAATAATCAACGAACCCCTGTGTTTATGAACAATTCCAAAACGTCCGTATTAATCGGACACTTCCCAAAATCACTGAAAGTGCAGAGCAAATAAATATAACAAAGAATTCTCGGCAACTCAACCATAATAAACCAAACCCATAGTCCACCTGTATGTATTTATTTTTCGACAAGTGTAATTAGACTTACAATGCAATATTGCCTTTTCCATACATGTGCCGCACGACCGTTTATCCGCAGTAAAGGAGCACAAGCGTTTCACAACACTACGTTTTATTCTTTCTTGAAAGTGCTCACACCTGTTGTCTACCTAATTAGTCCCGCGATCACATGACTCGACGCATATCGATTAGCGCCATCTTAAAATGGATAATCGAGTAATTTAAGCAATATTTAAATATATTGAAAGATTTTATGGACAGTTAGTATGACTTTTTGACCGTATTATATCGATGTCTACATGATGTTATATCCTTTACAAAGATAAGGCTAGCACAGAATCTTTTTAAAACTCAACCCGATATGAGTCAGGAAAGTCCCGCGGTCATATGACCCTAAAAAGAACAATGGGCACCATCTTGGCATGTGCAAAAGCACAGTTTAAATAACACTTGAGTAAAATGTATAGCTTTCACCCTTATTGAAAAAATATATTTTTGTCGGTGCTCAACATTGTTGTCACTGTAATTTTATATTTTCTTTACGGAATGCAAAAACACAGAGTTTTATATGAAACTTGAAACAACACGTAAACTAGTAAGTCTAAGCCCTGTCATTTATATTGATAGCGTAATTTGTAAAATTATCGACATTATCTGTACATTAGAAGTATATGACAGCAAAAATCCTCATGAATAACATATAGTATATATTCAGACTAACAGCTCAGTGACGCAAATAATGATGTTTGTGTCATATCAATAAGAAAAGGAGAATAACGATTTATCAAAATGCATCACCAAATTAGATGATATATATAAAGTGGTATCCTTAAAAAAATATATATTATTAATTATTGAAAATATCCTATCGAGTTTAGTGATCGAAATCACTTAACCAAACGCGTCAAATCATTAGAGATATCCTGACCCTACATTTCATAGTTCCTACCGTTTAAACAGTTATTAACGGTCTTCCGATTATCTCATTATTAAACTCATGTTTTGTCATGAAATGTACATTAACAACCAATATTCTTGTTGATAGTCAACTTACACATCTTTTGATCCAATTTTCAATAACACATATCTTGACTGTACCATTTGAATACACAATAAATTAAATAAGTAACTGTCAATCTTAGAAAATGATGGAATTCATTGTTATGGTTAAGAACCAATGTCACTGTTCTCAAGCGACATATCCATAGCACTTCAGTTTATCTCAGCATAGTCATCCTGTCACCACCTCTGATATTATTTTTTACCTGATCAATCGCATGAAATGTGATCTGTGGTCTATCGGGGTGAATGTCATGTATATGTAGGGCAACCGGAGAATGGACATTTTTATTTTTAATGTCTCTAACGTGTTCTTGTATACGGATCTTTAAGCACCTAATGCTACTGCCCACATAGATTTGATCACATGCACATTTTAATATATAATCTGTGTGTGTAGTATTACAGTTTATAAAGGACAGTATATTGTATTTTCTGGAACACTTATACTGAAAACTAGAGCACTTATTTTGTCCAAATTTACAAATGCAGCAATTGCCGCAGATATGAAAACCATCCGATTTATCTGGCAGCCATATTTGTGATGACGCTTTTGGTCCCCTCACATGACTAGGACAGAGCATATTTCTCAAAGTTTTGCCTCTACGATAGATAACCCGGGGTTTGAGAGAGACAATATTCACTGGTAATGTATTGGATTGCAAAAGATGCCAATTCTTTCGCAATATATTATAAATATGTGTGCTATACATGTTGTATTCTGTCACAAATGCAACCTGATCTGAATATTTCTTATTCACATTTGGGGCTCTATCTGCAATGGTGTCTCTTCTGCGTAGTCTTTTTGCCTTTGCCGTAGCTTTCTTAAGGCAAGTATTGTTATATCCCCTTTCCTTGAAGTCTCCCTCAATGCCTCTCAATGTTCTTTCAAAATCATTTTCCTGGCTACAGTTACGTCAGGCCCTTACCATTTCACCATATGGAATGGCCGTGATGGTGGAGCTAGGATGACAACTATCTGCACGCAACACACTGTTGCATGCAATAGTTTTCTTAAATATATCACTCTGGATACTATCTCCCAAAATGTATAATCGCAGGTCCAGATATGTGATCTCTATTTTGGAGCTACTAGATGTTAATTTTACATTAAAGTTGTTATTGTTAAGATATAAGCAATATTTCTGCAAATCTTCATCACTGCCCTTCCATATCAACAGTATATCATCTATATACCGGACATAGAATAAAATATTCTCAATCCAGTGATGAGCTCCTGGGCCCCAGACATGCTCCATCTCGTACAGCCCCATGAATAAATTGGCGTACGATGGAGCAAATCTGGAGCCCATCGCGCCACCTTGTTGTTGTAGGAACCAATCTTTAGTAACATTTGGGTGTGCTCCAAATGGCTGGCATTCCTTTCATAGAGAAAATGTGTCAGAGATCTCAAACCTTGAGTCATCTCATTACAAGTATACAAACTCTCCAAATCCATCGTAACGAATGTGAAGATGTCTGTTTCCCATTGAAAATCCTCTAGTTTACAGAGCAATTCTTTACTATCTCTTATATAGGAAGGGAGATTCCTAACAAGAGGTTGGAGAAACGTATCTACATACTCCGCTAGATGTTCCGTGGGTCCGCCATTTCCTGATATTATTGGGCGACCTGGGGGAAACTTACCCCCCTTATGTATTTTAGGGAGTATGTAGATACAAGGATGCTGAGAATTCTGAGCAAAGAGATATTTATATTCTTGGTCATTAATTAGACCAGATTCCCCCCAATCAAATAATTTGGCATTGATATTGCTCTCAATTTGTTTTGTGGGATTAGATTTGAGTCTTTTATAGCACTGTACATTATTGAGATGACGGTCTATTTCCGCAACGTAGTCTGTATAGTCCATCAGGACTATATTCCCTCCCTTATCCGCTTCGCGGATCACTATGCTCTTGTCATCTCTCAATGTGTTCAAACACATTTTCTCTTCTCTAGTAAGATTGAATACATGTTTGCATTTACTGTGTATGTTGTGTGTTTCTTCTAGATGATAAAGATCCTCTGTGACTCTTGATGAGAATTCATCTATTGCAGAGCAAGATTGACTCGGAGGTATAAACTTTGAGGTGTTTCGTAACCCACTGTCAACTGTTGAATCTTCTGTAACCTCCAGACTACGTGCAAAATCGACCAAGTCATTAGTTTCCCCTTCATCATACAGTGTTGCTATAGCATATGACACATTGATGTCAGCAATAGTAAAGTCAGACTTGCATACATTATTAACTGACACATTACGTACTTTTGGATGTTCATCAAAAATTTGTTTTAATCGCAAATTGCGAACAAATTTGTACAGATCCACGTGTACATTTTGTAGGCATGGTTTCTCAGTTGGGCAATAATTTAACCCTTTGCACAAAACCGACAATTCTCCTTCACTTAGAGCTCTTGAGGACAAATTAACAACATGTTATGTATTTGTATTACTTTCTGTGTCATCACTGTCCACAGTAGGGCTCACAGTCTCCTTGTCTATTTGGTCTGTCCGTTTGCTATCTTTGCCTTTGTACCGGCCCTTGTATTTTTTGCCACCCCTCCTTGTTCTTCTATCTGATTTTTCTTTTTGTTCCCTAGTCGGAACCTTTGGACTTCTCTTAAAAAAACAGAGGGTGGTTCTGTATTAATCATACTGGTGGTGGGTCCCTCACTTAAATCACTCCCTATAGAGGAGAGGGAAGCAGAACTAGACGAGACACTCAGATCTTTAGTAACCACTTCAGGGGCTTGGGCCGGTTTATTAGAAATATCATCATACTTTCTAGCGAAAGTAAAGATCTGCCCTCGTTCGTAATCGCCCTGGTCTCGTTGTATTTTTTGCAGCTTTTTATCCTTCAGATAAATTTGATAATAGGCTAGCTCTTTTTTTAGAATAACATAGTTCTTTTGGATGACATCCGTCATATTAGTGTCACTGATTTCTTTCTCTAATTGTACGATATCATCCCTGATCTTCTTAACCTTACGTTCCGAGTTCCGGATCAAAAGATCCATCATTTTGTAAGAGGCATTATATAATCCATCCTCCCACTCGCCTAGGTGGTCCGCATCCAGATCGTCATAGTTTGGGAAGATGAGAATCCGGAGACCCCGTGGGATATGCCTATTCTCTAGATATTTCTTAAGTGTTGCCCCGTCCCACCATTTGGCGAGTTCCTGTTTTTTCAGTCTCTCCAAACGTATAAATTTGTTTTTTAACCCTTCGGTCTTCGCTATTTTGGATGATGTCTGTACAATATTAGTATCATTTTTATAATAATATTGTACTAATATTATCCAAAATAGCGAAGACCGAAGGGTTAAAAAACAAATTTATACGTTTGGAGAGACACTACAATCAAGACTCATGTCATTGATAGATACATGTGCTGTGGGAAGCCGAATGAATGTATTACCTTGTTATGTTTCTTTTTTTAATTTTTTTTTAAATTTTATTTATTAAATGAGACGCTCACAGTGATGTACATTGCTTCATGCCTACAACCCTGAGGCCGGCTGACCAAACTTCATGAGATATTTGGTGGCACCGCACAACCCAACCTCCCTCCAATCCTGTCGGCACAATTGTCAAATCAGCAATGCGTTAGGGGCGTCCGATAGTTCAGCATAGCACATCACTGCCATAGTAGTGATCTCCACCAAAGTCCACAGTTTTCTCATTTAGCATACCTTATACAAAACACCCAACTCCCTCCCCACCCTCACCCGAGCCTGTAGCATCGCGTGGGCCGTAACCCACCCATACACCATACAGAGTCGCGGCTCCCCCGCAGAGAGCCGCACCCCCCGCTGCAGAACACCACACGCCCGTCTGTATGTCACCAATGACAGTGATGAAATCTCAAGCCCTGACGCCCCCTCTGTGCTGATGCCACAACCGCCTCCCCACTCCAGTGCTACCTCCTGTGTATGACATGTATTGCAAAAACTAGTTAGACAGTAGCTTCCCCTGCGGTCCCCTCGCTTTCCGTCCCCAGCTCAGCGTCCGCTTCCGTGCGGTCCCTCCCCAGGTATTCCGCGTATAAGCCCCAAAACATTTTGGGCCTGCTTCTAGGCGAGAGTAGTTCGCTGTAAGTATCTGATTGCGTGCAGCAGTAAAGTACATCTCGCTCCCACTGCGCAACTGTCGAAAGGGGCCCCCGCATCCAACACATCGCCACCCTGCGCTTTGCTATCTACAAGCCTCCGCGCCGCCTTAGGCAGTCCCTTAGAATAGCCCAAAAGCGCAACAGCAGGGTCAGGGGTGAGCTCCAATGTGGCTATTGTACCTATCTCCTGAAAAATAGCTTCCCAGAATTTGTGGATGCCCGGGCAGTCCCACGCTAAGTGGTAGAAATCTGCTACTGAATGGCTACATCTGTCGCATGACGCCTCCTCTCTAAGGCCATACCTATGCATCCTCTCCGGCGTGTAATAGGTTCTATTTATGTATTTGAAGTGAACCAATCTATGCTTGCCGTGTAGCGAGATCCTGCGAATGCCTACGCAGCAGTACGACCACATGGCGACATCTATGACAGTATCCAAGTCTCTTTGCCATGCCAATCTAGCCTTGATGTACTGCCGGGACCTCTGCGACAGCGCAATGTTGTATAGATGAGATATCAACTTGCGAGGACTTTTTTGCTTAATGAGGTAAGTTAACTCCGGGACCTCCGGGGGTTCCGCCATGTCGTCTCCCAAGTGCCGTTTCAATGCCCCCCGTACTCTATGGAACTGGAAGCGTTGCAGCTGGGTGGGGGCTTCAGCCTCCGCCGCCAAATCGTCCCAATCCTTGTTATGTTTCTACTGCAATAAGTTGTACTATGCTAGTTACAGAGCAGAATTACATTTCTCGAGTGCAGGGTCAGTTTGTAGTTTGTTAATGGTGGTTTTAACCACTAAATTGGGATGCATGTGGGTCACATCCCAGACTTGCTGCACTGAGGTTCAATATTAATACAATAGGCAGACTTGTTAGTGACGTCTGGTGCTAGTCATTTTAAAAGCTCTGACCCTGATCGTTGGTTAATATACAAAATTGTGCTCATACCCTGGTTAGACCTAGATAACTGCTGATTCACCAGATGCCTAGGGTCAGGGCAAGAGCTCTGGCAGCCCGGACCCTTCTGCTGTGGGATCGGAGGCGTCAGGACCCTTTCATTAACTACCCAACATTCCTTTTGTGTGTAACCCTGGTGTTTCTATACTCCCAAAAGTCCAACACTTTTAGGGAAATTGGCACTAATCTCCTTTTCCATGCTATTAACCCACAATGAAACTCTACTCACTACAGATAAACACATTGATTAGTGACAGTGAAGGCCGTAATGCCTGCAGGTAAATGTATCAGTTTGTGGAAGGGGGTGGGAAGGCCCGTCCAGCCCTGGAGCCTTGCTTGAAAGCGCTCTGAGAACACACCAGCACCTTGACAGGGAATGAACCGTCACCATTCAGAGGCAGGGGCAATAAGCCAAATATTTACCCTACTTTGACAGCATGGCCATCCCTGCTCAGCCACAGTATCCCTCAGTGATTCCAGACAGCCAAACTATTTCTGTCCATCACAGTCAGCACAAGTATCCCTCACTTCCCACAGACATCATGTATCCATCACCTTCACTCAACTGACTGATCTTTCATTTAATGCTGATAGCAAAGCAATCCTTCACTTGCTATGGATAGATGAGCTACCCCTCACCTGTTGCAGACAGCAGAGCTAGTTCTCACTGGTTGCAAACAGAGAGCTTTCCCTTGTTGTGTTGATCTGTCCCCTGACTGGTGTGCTCCAGTCTGTCTGATTATCTGCCTAGCAGTCTACCTGTGTGCTTTGTCCATATATCTGCCTGTTGCACTCATGCTTCTATCCCATGGCTCCCACAAATGAGATGTTACACAACAATGAAATGATGCCTGGCACATTTCAGGTGGAGGGCCATAAGTTGCAAATTTCCTCTGAAGAGTACTTGGCTCACACCCAAATATGGCCAGGGGAGATTTGAATACAGCAAACACTTGGAGACCCTCCATGGAGCAAACCAACTATTGCCGATATGAGACTGCTCATGAGCACGTAAGGCTCAAAGAGGTTTAGCAGTTGACGATGGCTGAGCTACGCAAATACCCTGAGCATATTAAGAAACTTTACTACTTATGTGAAGGTAGTCACTGGCTAACAACACAGAGACACCAGCACAGGTGCAAGAGAAAAGAGGGACCAAGGAAGGGCTGCCCTAATGTAAACTTCTACAGAGAGACTTTCCTTCATCATCTGATCTAGACAATACATTACAACGCTTACTCTAGGATTACACAGATCTTGAACCCAATATTCTGACATTAGAATCAAATTATACACTTTCAGCGATGCCATCAGCTACATGCACATGACACACCCACGTACACAAACATTCCACTAACAATGAGGATTGATGTTGTACCCCATACAGCACAAGGTCTCTGAGATCTAAAACAGACTCACATGGGTTAGGAGGTGGGTCAAATCAGCTCCACTCCCACAACAATACACCATGGATAGACAATTGTGTAAACATTTCAAGCGCAAATGGGTCTCGCTGGCGAGTCACAATGACTCACGCTCTCTTTGAACAGCATCGGCTGAGAAAACCCAACGTGCAACAGTCTACCCAGGGGTGGAGCTTGGTCTATAAGACTGGGCGGGGGCAGGGGGGTGGTGAGCTTCAATTTTTCTGACAATCAGGCTGGCATATAATGTTTAAATAAATTATATGACAAGAAGAGTGCATGAAAAGAGCATAAGGGGCATTGGAAAGGAAAATGAATGCTAAGTACTAAGATAAAACAACATATTGTTAAAAAAAAAACACACACACACACATTTTTGAGGACTTTCAAAAAAGCGAATGAGAGAGTGTGTGCGCGTTTTTATCTGTGTCTATGTAGAGATTCCTGTTGAAATATGATTGGCATCTCACAATACTCCACTGAAAGCACCCGTACCCACCTATTTATCTGAAGATACATTTATTAGGGGGGTGTAACACACCCCCTAAATCTACGCCCCTGAGTTTACCACACACTATACTGGGCCTGGGCTGTCAAAAGCTGCTCCACTGATGACCATCCCTGAGCATGGCAACAACGGCAAACACATACGTTTGCAAGCAATCTTGATAAGGGTCCAAGTAATTGGTGGATATGTGGTGCAGAAAAAATGCATAACAGAACATAACTGTTCCGATATACATTCTTGAGAGGATGGTTAACAACCATGAGAGCTAATCACATCTTGGAAAAATTGCCCCAAAATATCTATTGCTATGTGGAGGATCGGAAAATGAACCTTAAGTGTACCCCACTAAACAACCCAAAGTCAGTCTAACCGATGTATCCTCCACACCCACCCCCCGATATCAGAAAGAGACAATGTGCACAAACCAAAAGAGACAGACTAACAAAGGAAACTAAGAAGCACATCCTAGTGGTATTAGAGAAAGGGCATGCCCACAAACTTCAGTTTGCAACAGAAATATCCAAGGCTGTATTTAGACAAATGATCTAACTAAGGATCATGCCTACATCCCTTGGCCTCCTATAAATGAACGCTATTTACCAGCGATATATTGCCATCATATATTCTAAATTGTAGGGCAATATAGGAAGGCAAAAGCTGGAAACCTTTATAGTGTGCCATTTATAGTGTTTAATCTAGCTAACTCATCATGACCAGCTTCAGAGCTTACTTCTTTAAGGCAGAAAAGGGAAAGCGCGGCTCCACAGAATAACCACAGAAACATCGGCAAAATGTAGGGCGACTCTAGAGCATAGTCTTATCCATGTGGGTTTGAGGTAGTAAAAGACTTTACCATAAAGGGAATGTCCCTTTATTTCTTGCAGCACATCAAGGCGTATGTGTCGCCCAAGGTCTGACCAGAAAAAATTAGACCTGTTTCTTTGTCCCCCGAAGAAAATCAATTCTTGCAAAAATGGGTTAGACTGTACAACACCTTTTAGTAGAGAAGCTTGCTTTTTTAGGCACCATCCTACGAGTCTGTGTTTGCTGAGAATGTTATAAAAGCAAACCAAGCATGAGCCTAAAATTGGGAGTTGATGTCTTCCTGGATCCTCTCCAGAAAGCCTAATATGCATATTGTTCCTCAGGCCTCTGTTAGCAAGGTCCTCATTTTAAGGATGTTATTTGATTATATTGAGATGTGTAAGATGCAATGTTTTGTCAGAGACTTTGACCTTTGATGTCCTAGAAAGATCCTGCTCAAGCTAATCCACGCTGGTTCCCAAATCTTTCTCATTGTTTCCGCCAAAATAAAAGGAAGACTGTATTACCAACCTGACTACATGTCTATTATTATAAATAATACTTATAGGCTATGAGAGTCCCCGACCTGCAGCCAAGAAGTACCCCTGAAACTTATAATGACTTTGTAAATTTGGGATCCTGCTACTTGGCAACTGTCAGTCAATGAAATATCTTACCAAGTAAAATAAGAAGATTAAGGCACCTTTAAGTCAGTACCATGGCACTTCTATGAACAAAGAGATCAGAACAGATTGGCTTGAATGTCCATAGTGCAAGGTAAAGATACTGTGCAGAGCTCTCTGTTAATATGACCCAGCCTGCATAGCCTTAAAGAATCATATCTGCTTTCCGAAAATGTGCTCTCCTTAATTCTGAGTAGGACCCCCTCCCCCCCCCCCCACCCCCGCAGCACGCATTCTTTGCCTCTCATGCTCCATGAATTATAAAAAGTGACCAGCATATTAATGACTGCTCAAATGCCAAACTTTTTGTTTTTTTATCCAGCTTAAGCACAACTATCACTAGTGCCTCAATATGCATCAGATTTCGTACGTGCATTTCCTTAATCGCATAAGTCGCTGCGTGGAAGTCTCTGTAGCCTCAGAACTGCCAATCATTACTTGCACTGAGACATAGTTTAATCTTTGTAAGTGACTGAACGAGACCGTAAGAGACTATATCAAGGGGGATGTCCTTTCATTTTCTTGCAGCAAATCAAGGTCTGTTTCAAAGATATGTATCGACTATGGCCAATGTGAGACATCTTTTGCATCACCTGAAGAAAAACAAGTCTTCCAAACCTGGATAAAACTCTTCAACACCTATTAATAAAGACGTGTTACAAAAAGACCCTTTGGATATTGTACTAAGGATGTCAACATGATGCAATCCCAGCATTGACCCAAGATGTACCTGAGGCCCCACTGAGCTATAACATTTAAAAACCAGTCTACAATCTGCCTGTGAGTATGTAGTCGTACAATACATAGCCAGTGTCTTAGAACACAACCTACAGCCCTGTCGAACCTGAATCAGTGGGAACAGTGTAGACTATTTCTCCGTAAGATTCTTCTTGGTATCTTTCTGACTTTACTTCTGCATACTAGATTCCAGAAGAAATAGGCTCCTATCCACAAAGGTCAACTCAGCTGTAAAGCATTGTTTAAATACAGAATTCAAAAGGAAGCGTTAGTGAACAAAGTAAATCCAGTTCAATGGTATCAAATGTGACAAGCGGAGCCACATAGATACTGATGGCAAAAGTTTGAAGTAATCTAATTAGGTCTCTAGGTTTAGATTGAGGATGGTTCCGATTTGGAATCCCTAGCAATGCAAGGAATAAGACGGTGAAATAGAAAGGTGTCAGCATATCGAGGATTCCAGTAGAAAACTTCTAAAAGAGGACAAGCAGTTAGCATATAGATTTACTCTCTCAAAAATAGGGGATTCAGAGAGGTCTGTACCTCCGTAAATCTAAAAGACATCTGCTCTGCTCTCTAGCAGTGCATACATTACTTAAAACATACAGATACATCCTCATAGTATGATCCTCATGCCACCCTTCTAGGAACCAATAGAATTTATCTTTATGTGCCCATTTTCCATCATGGTTGAATATCCCCATCTTGTGAACCCTAGACATTCACAGGGCCTTAGATGAAACATCATTGCTGATCTACGATGAATAGACACTTTTCCTCCCGTTCATTAGCTCCTTATGTCTTCTGCCGAGATTTTCTTCTCAGCCTCACTATCACTAATACACAGTAACCCTTTCTCTAACCAATGAAGCCTTGAAACCACACCCTCAGAGGAGAGAATATGCAAGCCAAACAAAAATATACTTAAAAAAACAGGCCTAGTTGAATTTGTATGGGTAAACACTAAAATGTGCACTTCAATTACATGGTTATATGTAGTATAACTTCAAAATAAATACAGCATTATTATTGTAAATGAGTTTTTGCTTACATTAAGTCAAGTACTTTCAAATATATGCAACATAAAATAAAACATAAGCGTAAATATGTATGAGAACTACATTTCTTCATCATGGTTAGGCTAAACATTAATGTGCACATGTTTATAAATCTCTAGTTTCAACAGTATTTAAAATTCAGTAATACCTTGAATACTTCACTTGTCATTAATAAAGTTAGGCACCCAGAATATATAGCGGTAAGCACATGTAGCTCTTGCACTTCTGTGATGTGTAAGCGAGGAGCTAAAATTACACTGTTCCGGTTACAATCCATAGCTAGCTTCAGAAAACTTGTTGAATACCCATAAACAATTATGTTTAGGGGCATTCACAACCTACTATCTTTCCCATTTCCAGTCTGAAAAGGGTTGTATATTTACTTCGGCCTAGTGCTGGTATAAATACTCTTCCCGGGGTGAAATGGGAAATGAAACACTCCCAACTTTTGTTACGAATGTAGGTGAAGAAGTTTCTCCATGGGGAGGAAAAAGAAACAAATAAGTGTGCATTGGAACTAGGTAATTGACTAGTCCTTTGCAGAGTTCTCCACCAGGGAGTACTCCATACAGAGAAAATGCATACCCAACAAGTAAATCACGTGATTTCCCAAGGAATCTACATGCATATGCCAGGCACAACATTCCATATGGAATCTTTGAGGAATTTGTGAATTCCAAAAAGTAGCAAATCTAGATATGTACATAAATGTAACTATCCAAGTGTAGATTTGCTACTTTTTGTGTGAATATGTCCCATAATCTACAATTAATGCCTCAGAAACTTTCAGTGGCCGAACTCAACATCGGGTAAGTGTATTATCCAGTGACAGCTCTACGGAGTATTTTGTAATTAGAACAAATACTGGCAATAGGTTCTACATGGATGACTTATCTGTGGCCAGGAGATCACATAAAGCAGAAACCAAAACAGGACAAGGTGTTATTAGTCCTTTCATTAGAGGAGGCAATACAACTGCAATTTATATGCTTTTATTCATCAAGTGCTGCAACTAAAATGGCTGCCAGGTTAGCATCTCCAAAGTAGACGTTGGATTAAACGTTTAAGCCTAGACATTAAAGTCCAATCAGTTTATTTTTAAGATGTAACTATGATGAAACAAGTTGACAAAATCTGATTTAATCCGTTAAATATAGATTATAACCCCGAGAAAGGAAATCAATCAGAAGAGCATTTTAAGAAATTGCTGGCCTCATAAAACTAATGTCTTGTTTACATTTAATATATAGAAGCATTTGTATTGTTTTCTGTCTCAGAGCTCAGATACTCAAGGGGGTCACAGCAAACCCCGACTTCTGAGGTCTAAGTGATCTTCCAACATGATTCGTATAACCTTGGATTGGGAATCAGTGCTCCATAAATTTGATAAATACCCACCCGTGATGAACACTAAGAAAGTGAAAGACACAGAAAAAGGACATTAACGAACCTTCTGCAGCAATTCCCTAAAGTGAATTATTTCAGTCGCAAGTGACATCACATATTTAGTATAATTCTATGTGCTGCAGTCGGGAAATAGTCGGAACAACGCGGGCAGAGCCACGTGTGTTCCAACTTCGCAAGTACTACCACTCTTGCCTTAACCACGCTCTGGCTGGCAGAAGCAGGAAGGATGGGGAGAGGACGCGACGCGATGAGGTAAGTGGGGCTGCAGCAGGTTTGGAGGTGGTTAGTTCGTATGGTTTTAGGGGGCTCGGGTAGTTTTGTGGGGGCCGGGGTAGTTTTTTGGGCCAGGGGCAGGGTAGTTTTCAGGGCTGTGGGGTTGGGGTAGTTTTCAGGGCTGGGGGTTCAGGGTAGATTTCAGGGCTGGGGGTTCAGGGTAGTTTTTCAGGGCTGGGGGTAGTTTTTAGGGCTGGAGAGGTGGTTGCTTTTTAGGAGGGAGGAGGGAGGGGGTAGTGTTAGGTGTCAGGGCGGGGACTTGGGGCCGTTCTAGGGCTCAGGTTGGGGGGCAGAGATTGTAATACTTTTTAGGGCTTGGGAGCAGTGTGGTTTATAGGGCTCGGCTAGTTTTTAGGGCTTAGGGGAGGGCGGAGTCGTTTTTAGGGCTCAGGTGTGTAGGTTTCAGGGCTGATGGGGGCAGGAAAGTTTTAGGACTGGGGCATGGAAGTTTTTACAGCTCGGGGAAGGGGGTTGGTTTTCAGGAGGGAAGGGGTAGTATTAGGAATCAGGGCAGGGGCAGGGGCAGGGGTCAGGGGGTTAAGACGTACCTGTCAAGTATTAACCACGGATATATGTCTTTACCAGACATGCCTTAACAACGCATAATTCATTGTAAAGGCATGCGTGGTAAAGGCATATTCCTGGTTATGACTTGCGTTGTTGAGACTGCGTGGAGCCGGCATGCGTGGTAAACGCATGCATGGTTCCATCAGACAACTATTGTGGTCCCTAGATCAGATGCAGCATTCCTGCTTTTCAATGGTAAGGATGTAAGAAACCTACCTGCAGATCAAAAGATAGAAGGGTCCATTCACAAAATCAGCTAAAAGTATTGGAAGTAGTAATAAAGGACTGTTTTTAACGTGCTATCACATGCTTTGTGAATCGCCCCTAACACGTCTAAATGCCTATTAGTACAATATGCAAAGAGGGCACCATCCTTCATATTTGTACGAATTTGATAAGCATGCTTCCTGTATATTCCCATTTTAGACGTTTTGTGGCGGATTCATAAAGCCATGTCAGAGAAGATAATGCAGAACAGTGCTGCTTTATGCACTCCGAGATGCCTTGGCGATCAGGCCACACAGACTGTTAGCAGCTCAGTAGTCTTAGAAAGGCCTATTTTGAAAAACTGGAAATTCTCAATTTCGCCCTCAGTAAAAACCTGGATTGATGACCTATTACTAGCTCCGACTACCAAATGTACTGTATCAAGATTCAAGAACGATTTTGAAAAGTTCGAAGTGTATGGCAAATTTTTAATACTAATATGTCACATACCTCAAGGTACATATTACATATTGGGACAGACCATTATTGCCACTTTTTGCTTATAATGTGCCACTCCAGGTTTCTTTTTTCTAAGCATATCCATTCTAGCACCCTCAAAATTACTAAAATAGTCATTTTGTGTTAATTATACGCCGTGACTTGTGAATGAAATTATTTTATTGTACTTCCCTGCATAGTCTAAACTGAACAGTAATAAATAAACAGCTCAGTTTAACCCCTTGCATGCCCTTGACGGAACCACTCCGTCATGAGTCACGGGCGCCGTGTGCTCATGACGGAGTTGTTCCGTCATGCTGTGGCCGTTGGCGGCCGCTCCGCCCACGCGGTGCTAATTCACGCCTGTGCGGGCGATTAGCGCAAGTGGGTGGAGTCATGACAGAACCACTCCGTCATGAGCACAGCTCGCCCATGACTCATGACGGCGTGGTTCCGTCATGAGCATAGCGGCGCCGCAAACCCCCCAAACCCCCCCAGCGCTGCGGCGGAATTCGCGCCGCAGCGAAGGGGTTAAGAATAGAGAAATACAAAATCCATAGGATGAGTCTCCTTTGCCTTTCAGAATTATTTTTCAAAGGTCGTTATTCCCCTCAAGATGTGGGAAGGAGGAAACATTCTCCTGTGAAATCTGCAAAACCCAAGGGGGCATATTATCAAGGGCATTATCTCCGCTTTAGCGGCACTTTTCGATGCTAAAGCGGAGATAATGCCATCGCCCTGTTAACAAGGCAGCGCAAACATGCATTAGCACATGTTTGCTGCCTTTTTAGTAACGCCTCGCTTTGCATCGCTAATGAGATGCAAAGTAGGCGAATCTTCAGGAAAGAACAGGGAAATTGATCGCTAACTGCACATCGCGGTATTAACAAGCCGGCCCAGACAACGCGCAGCGATCAAAAAAGCCGCGTTAACCCTTGACATCGCCGAAAACGAACGTCTGGAAATTTTCCGACTTAGCCATGTGCATAATGGGAGGTGGATTGTAAGGTTACATCCACTTCTCCCTATTATCAACATTTTACTCTGCGCAGTGCAGACTTCGCTGGTTTTCAGGAGATATTGCTTTAAATCGCCGTATATCAAAGGTTTAACATTGCCTGTTAGCAAACCGTTCTAAATAAGCCGCTAACGCGGCGATGTGAACCGGCGATATACGGCGATAATACAAATCGCGCTAAGCGCAATTTGCGATGATTACCGCGGCCCCTTGTTGATATCCCCCACGATTGGGATTCACAGGCTTCGGTGTGCTAAATATAATGGCTCAAGCCAACTTAGTGCTACAGTCTAGGTCAGAACTGGTTTATATACATTTGGGAGCCGCAGGTGACTTGGATTAAACTCGCAGCACGTTTGTAATTCTGAATTGCGCTTATATTAGTCAATGTCCATCTTTCATATAGCACTTGCTAATAAGGGACATTCACTTTTATAAGCACTAATATTTTTTACAGCAGCCAATGAAAATAAGATACTTCAAAGTAGGTTTCTTAGTCTCTAACAATTTATTCAAGGGAAGAAGACTCTCAGGTCTTCTAGTTCCACAAAAGACAAAATAGCCATGAACTCAAATCTCCTGGCTGTCAATGGCGAGAGCAGGTGCGTTCTACCACATCACTTACCTGTGGCCTATGTACTGGTAAATTACAACCTCTGACATGGCTTACTTATGTCCTCTTAGATGGTTGGGTGAATGTATTGCTCTCTCTAGGGTCTCCGATCACCATCTCCAGTCACTGCAGGTACACTGAAACACTGCCATCAGATAAGCACCATCTGCCAAGGTGGGAGGAGGCTTTCTTGGTTCAGACTCCTGGGCTGAATCTGAGGGGTCACTGGCCTCCTTCTGTTCGAGTCTCCTGCATGGCAGCAGTCAGGAGCCTCACACCTAGGTGCCAATGGGGGAACAAAGGTGCACATCTTGTTAGCACTTCACACATCTTTAAGAGAGGCATCTTTTCACCTTGTTCAGGCTCTATTTAGGAGATATGCCTGCACTGTAAGAATGTCAGATGCGTTGATCTTTCCCTGTATTTACACAAAAAAATGTAATTTATCTAGTGCTTACTACCCCTGAAGAGGCATTGAAATAATTTATTTTTCTTGTAAAGCACTATGGGTAGAGGAAGTTTACGCTGACAAAAGGCAGCATTGTTTTGTGTGTAGCTTTCAAAAGTGTGAATCTTCTGCCTAAATCAGGAGGGTTTCCCTGTGTACTCGAAATGTGCTCCAATGTACTCATGATAGACCTGCTAAACATACATGTTTGGTCTTAAGTTCTGATGTCACTTCTTATGATGCCATTTCCTGTGATGCCACGCCCCGTGATGTCACGCGCCGCGATGTCACGCGGTGATGTCACGCGCCGTGATGCCACTTGCATTCTCATTAACTAGGTTAGTCCCCCCATTTCTTTTGTTAGGACTTGTGCCCTGCATTACATTGTCTCCAGCCTTATATTTCATGCATGCATAGGGGTCCTATGCCATTTTCTATGCACCTCTCATCACCTGCAAGGTGAAAAGTTATGACCCGAGTTAAATTTTCAATCAAACCATTCAACTAAAATTTGAAAGAACATCAGCACGTGGTCATTTTCGTACCCAACCTTGTAATCTCTAGAGTCCCTCCCGTCCCCCCCAATGTCTTTATGAAGCAAATTCCTTTGCACATTCTCTCAGCATCGCCACAATACTTCTGAGTAGCTTACAATGTGGCAGCAGATACCTGTGTGCCTAGAAGGGGCTGTGCTCAGGAGCAGCACACTTGTATGCAGGCAGATTGGTGCTGCCGGGTATGTGCCAGTTTCCTGCCATCGACTTTCTAAAAAGAAGTTTCCAAATCAGCGTTACTGACACAGTGTGCTATTTTCTAAGCATAAATGCCCAGATTGTCTTTACTACTTCCCCTTATTAAACAAGTTTCCCTGTTTTGAAATCCCCTGTCAAATCTCGCTTTTTAATCTAATTTGGAGGACACATTTTTACTATTTCAGTCTTGTGAAGCTTGTCAAAATGTGCTGCCTCTCCACTAGAATGCACGAGGGAGCATAGATGGTAACAGTGGCATCAGCACTTGAAAACAGCTCCACCCAACTGATAACAAAGGAGAATGCCTATTGGATCAGTGAGACTTTGGGAGACCAATCATGTGATTACACAACATTCTTATTCACTGTGGGCCTGAACTAGAGGTGGGCGGTCAGGAAAAATCGAATTTCTTGAACAGATAGTAAATTTGCCAAATCGGCTGGCGGAATTTTTTTTTAACATACTAACCCCATAGAGGAGCAATTTCGATTACCAGCCAGCTCTAAATCTGGCCTAAAATATCCAAGACCCATGGGTAGGTGCAGATGAAGGAGACATGCCGATGATCGAGAGTGGCAATATATGAATTGGACTTTGGTAGGATCACAGAGAGGATTGCTGCACGGGTCAGAACTTCTCGATCTTCAGACTCCCAGTCACCAGGATATCCCTCATCCCACGAGGCACTGTCGCATCACCAATTTCCACCTTATTCTACAGGTGTGGTCAGATCTTGAATATGTCCAAGAGACAGGCTGCTACCCGATGGAAGCTCAAAGTCTTGGTTGACTTTGAGATGCAGCTTCCGACACCTGTTCACACATCCCTTTTCGTCGTTCCTGAAGCACTGCCGCGTGTTTCACCGTGGGCAGCAGGAATGCTAATCTGGAATTATCTGCGGTCGGGGAACTGCGTGCTCCGTCTATGACTGAAAGAAAGCTCTAGTATTTTCAGATGAAGACACGGTGACAGGCAGCAAGTGTGACTGCTTGACAGCAGGGCTCAGCCCAGCAGGGAATGAAAATAACGATGCCTTTCTGTACGGAGACCGAAGAGGGGGGCACGCAGCAGGAGCCTGTGCGCGAGCGCGCCCGGACAGCGAGCACTAGCCTGGGGATGGAGCTACGACCTTGTGACCTCGAGCCGCGAGACAGCCCTCGCTTTAAAGGCAGAGCATGCAGGACCAAAGGCTTTAAAAGAGCTGTAACTGGAGGGGGCTGTTAGGCTCTGCATTTAATGGGGATGAGGAAGGAGCCCTCAGCATTTAGTTGCACACAAAGGAGGCACACCTGCACTCCAGCAGGCCCAGTCGGGAGCGCCACACTGATTAGTTTGATAACAATATCATTAGCTGGCCTCTGCTTTTCCACCAAGAGGGAGATCGCTGCACGCCGCCTTCATCTGATTATGATGATTTCCCTACCCACCTAGGGGCACATCTCAGCACTTCACAGATCCACCAAACATTAGAGAGTAATTAGATAAGGAGTATTTCAGCGAGATTTGAGGCAAAGGTGAAGAAAGGCAGGATAGGAGCTCTCTCGCAGTAGGTGGGAACCTATAGACCTCTACAGTATAGTACATAATGCCAACATTGCCATCATCAGGGAGCGCCCAAAGGATCCTGTCATATGTGGATTGTGCTCATTTAGGTAGCTCAGCCAATTCATAATCTATAATCAATATTGTTCTTTCTGTTCATTAGTATTAGTAATTAGTATTATAATTAATATTATATATATATATTATCTACTGGCGGTCGCCAGTAGATAGTTATAGTTACAACCTAGTTTCCATAGGAAATCTCAAAATTCTATTTTGAATAACTTTGGCGCCGGTTGACCAATCCTCACGAAATTTTCAAAACTAATGGGGCGCTCCGTTCAGCTCCTACCCTGAAAGTCTCGGGGTGATTCGTCAAGCGGGCGCCGAGAAAAAGGGGGGTCCCAAAACGCGTTTTCCCCATGCATTTTTCCATAGGACATTTAGTCGCAGCTACAGCCCGAACGGCTGAACAGAATTACGTGGAATTTGGCAGAGAGGTAGCCATAAGGTCAAGGAAGTGCCTTTTGCAGGACTGGTGTAAATCTGTTCAGTATTTCCTGAGAAAATAGCATTTAAAAGCATATCAATATCTATACGCGCGCAGCGTGCGCGCACTGTGCGCACACCCTGCCGTGCATGAGCGCAATTCTGATTGGTTGTTAGATGTCGGTAAACATTCGAATCGGTCGAAACCAGGAAGTGTCGCCCGCCATTTTGTCTCTCGCAGTCTGAGGGGGTGAAAAACAAAGGTGGAGAACGTGAAAAGGGGGCAGAGTGGACAGTTCCTGACCCCCTAGCCTTGGTCAGGGGGCCACAGTACCCCCAAGGGAGAAAAAAAACAATTATTTTTTTTTTTTTTAAATCGCAAGGTGCGCGCTCCCTGCCAGCACTGCGGACCGTGTGCGCTCGGTGAGCGAAGCGCACCGAGTGCCCACAGAGCGCGCACGGTGTAGAACCTGGAAAAAATAAAAATAAAATAAAAACATAACTTAGCATTTTAAAAAACGTACAAATTCACTGAAAAAACCATAGGTTTCACACACGTTATAGTTACGAATTAGCATTTAAAAAACCTTGCAAATTCACTTAAAAAACCATAGGTTTCACACATGTTATAGTTAGCTGGACATTTCACTCGTAAAAAAACAATGAAATTCCCCCGTTATAGTTACTGCAGGCAACTATAACTCACGCGACCGCAATCCTCTGCTGATGACGTCAGATATTACATCACTGATGACATATGTGTCTTTCTGAAAAATAAATATTTGTAATATATGTATAGCTAAATATTAATGGAAGAAGACATGGGTAAATAAGTGTCTAAATACAGTGATGTAATATCTGACGTCATCAGCAGAGGATTGCGGTCGCGTGAGTTATAGTTGCCTGCAGTAACTATAACGGGGGAATTTCATTGGTTTTTTACGAGTGAAATGTCCAGCTAACTATAACATGTGTGAAACCTATGGTTTTTTAAGTGAATTTGCAAGGTTTTTTAAATGCTAATTCGTAACTATAACGTGTGTGAAACCTATGTTTTTTTCAGTGAATATATATATACACACATCTATACATATATAAACACACACACTCTTTCTGTTTGGCACCAGAAATACTGAGAACATAAGAAATCTTGTAATCCTGGAAAGGTGTAAAGGAAATGGCAGAATATATTTTAGTCCGAGATACATTTGGATTACATTTCAAGTTAAATTATACAGAGTACAACAACCAAGAATGAACAAACCGTGAGGCCTGTTTAGAGTGATAGCAGCACCTCAAGAGGGTAGGACCAAGACAACTACTCACAAATGACATCACTCTTGCTCAGGTGTCACCCTCGCAGTGAGTACATATCATTGTCATCACACTTTTCACCTGTTTGGACTGTAGTCACAGGTACTACTTGGCCAATGTCGATAAACGTTTACAAATAACTACATAAATCCATGAATACTCTAGACCACCACACTTATTTATTATTATTCTTTTTAGATGTCCCATGCATCCTTTTGTCCTGATGAGACACCTGTACCACGTTGAGGGTCAAAACAGAGTCAATTTATATAACAAAAAACAAATACATTGGATATTGTCCTAATAGTGGTCTATTAATCTTGTTGTTTGTTAAAAGACACACAAAAGAAACTGTGGCTATACCTCCTCTTCATTCGTCTTGTGACTAACTGGGTTCTGGTTTCTTTTTGTCACTAGGACACACTGCACTTCCAGAAAGAAAATTAATTGTGACATCAAAATGTTATACTATTTAAATTAAGCTAGTTTGATATATGGTGGTTTGGAAACGTATTTATTCATTTCTTTGCATTGATTGCGTACAGGTAATTTGGCTAATAAAAAATGAATGAATTGAATTTAATTTAATGATACCAATGAGAACCACTGTATATTTAAGGAAGTATTGATAGTCCAGGTTCCCATAGGTTTAAGGACGGCTATTGTTTCATAGTACATTGTGGTTGTACAGCAGTAATATCTGGTGACCTCTCAGTAGACCATGTCCAATGGATTGCTGGACAGATCCATTACACAGGGGCCCCTGCCACTGTGTATTGTATTGTATGATTGCCACACTTTATTAACAGGAATGTCTTGGTGAGCTACAGACCAATATTAAATCATTCTTCATCCCACTAGTTTCAAGGCGGGAGACACATGAGGTTGTTTCATGAAGGACCCTTCAAATACACGTAGTGTCCTCTCAACATGGAGTACTAGTCAACTATCGCAGATGGGCCAGGGGTAAGATCGGTGCTAGTCAGACTTCCAACTGTCCACTCACCGGGGATAGCTTGTCACTCTGAAGCAGGATAGGGATTTATTGCTGGGTCAGTATTGAAGTCGTAAGTATGGCCTTCCTGTTACATCAAGGCCTTTGACGTCATATCATATTTTGAAGCACGAATTTCAGGCTGAGAAAAACAAACAAAATACTTTGGTAGCAGGAGTATTCTCATTTATGGTCACAGTTCTTATTACTGATGTTCTTTACCAACTATGGTCAGCTTTGATGCATGATCCATATCAGAGATGGGTTCAGCTACCAGGGAAAATACTGATAAAACACTATTTTTATCTGAGTTGCATTATCCTTCAGTGGACCTTCCACTGTCTAGAAATAATTTGCACCATCCCCGTCCCCAACTGAAAGTAGCTACAGGTGAGAGGACCATGCAGCTCAAAGACCTTCATGGCGCATGTGGTTCTTGTTAGATCCTCCATTCCTCTACTGTCCACTGGATGCGCTTCCTTATCGAGGCAGTATGCAGGGTCAAGTTTTCAAGTTCATACAAATGCTCTGACAATTTTGTATTATTTTTCATGTTTCTGGCACTGCTCTTGAACATTTTAATAGTATACAATCATTGAGAGAAAGGGGATCTTTTTGCTGGAACCTCATTTAGAAACAACTTTTTGAGCAGCTTCTCAGCCATTCCATTTACTCTACATGTCTATTTATTTAGACATTTAAATAACATACAGAAATAAATCGTATAGAATTTGTCATAAATGACCCATTTACTTTACTTTAGTATACTCCTCGTTAAGACACACATCAATTAGCACTGAAGAACTGTATCGTCAATCACAAAAAACAATCACATTTTCTCGAAAAATATTTGAGCCGAATATCAGCTACTGCACAATAGTTAACTACTAGGCCATCCTTTTTTATCACCCAGCCACTCACTGTTTAGAATATCCTTCTTTTCTTTTTGCCCGTACAAAAGCACATTAAATCATCTTTAGTATGACTAATTGAGAGAAAGTGGATTATTAGTTATGGTGGATGGTAGTCCACCACATGTAATAATGACAGTATTCCTGTTAGATACAGTAAAGTTTCCAGTAATATACACCTGAGCTCAACTTGGTAGCAATGGCACAGAGCAGACAGGCTAAACTTAAGAAAATGTGTAAATAATTTATAAGCACCAAAACAGTTTTTTAAAAAAAAGGCAAAAACAAAACAGAATAAAAGTTCCACTCCACTACATAAAAATAGTAAACATTTTAATGATCACAATGACAAAAATCCAACCAGAGATATGAATTTTTAAAGTTTCAAATAAAAATAGGCCTTAAAAACACAAAGCACCAACTGCGGGCAACTAGTCACTTGAGACCAGGGCAAAGGTAAGGTTTAAGGCTGACAGTGATGGAGCATGGTCAGATAAAGGGCCAGCCTGGTCCCAGTCAAACAGTTACCTTCTGACGTGGAAGTCTTTTGAGAAGATACAGTCCTCTGTAGAGTAAGGCAGCAGGCTGGATCTGAAGATGGGGTTGTTTACAAAGGGTTAACAAAGTAGTAGGTCTCAATTAAGCTGTTGACGAAGGCAGGAAAAACTCAGAGCAGGAAAAGTCCAGTGTTCTCGCTCAGGAAGGCTTTGATGTTGATAGGATGCTGTTCGGCATCGGGTCCAGTGAAAATTTCAACCTTCAAACTTATTCTCTTTTCTGAAAGTCTAGTTCTTCCCATGGGGCAAGGGTGCAGGCTGCATCCGGAGAGGGTAATGCGCAAACACCCCCTTTTCCCCCGTGGTCACTCAAAACCGGTTCTGAGGGCAGGTCCTCCTTCACTTGAAATGGGGCCTGGCTGGCTAGACGGTCAATAAAGGGGCAGGCCCAGGTGTGAACTACATCTGCTATATAATTAATTAAGTTCCAATGCACTACACCGATGGTCGTCCTGTCAGAGGAACAGAACACATTCCCACACCCAAGGCCTTTCTCTAAACCCTGGGATGCGTTAATAAAGTATCCCAGTGCTTTCCTGTGGAAAAGTTAAACTTGCTACAGTGAAAATAGATTTGTAGGCCTTTTTTACTATAAGGTAATGTTTAACATTAAACTTTTACATGGCCTATTTTTAAATACCATACACCCTGCCTTATGGACATTTAAGACATACCAAGGGGTGACATATTATTATTCAAAAGGAGGGTTTAGGCCTGTAATATAGGGTTATTGGACGGGTCCAATTTGCAGTTTAATCCTCCACAGCCAAATTACTGGTGGCAGACCTGCAGTCATGTTTGGCATTTTCACTTTGGTGGTGGCAATACATGTGCTGCAGTCCACTAGTGACATTTCACATGCAGGCCCTAGGTACACTTTGTATACCATACTAGGGACTTATCGGTATGCTAAATGTGTGAATAAAGAACATAGCCAATTTTAACATGTTTTAACATGTTTTAGGGGTCACAGCACATGCACTGGGCTTGGTTAGCAGTGCACAGAGTCAAATACCCAGCAGCATCAGTCCAAAGAAATGGAGTGAATATGTCAAAAAGAAGCATTTTCTGACACTAATGACATGACACAAATTTAAACAGTGTCATATTGAGACTATTAATTAGTATGCCAACAAACCTAAACATCATCTTGTCTATAGCTATTTTTAAAAAAGTAGGCCTTCATATATTTTGATATTTTCTACATGATATAATAAATTAGTGGATGTAGAGATTAAAGTGGTTCTTGTGCTGCTCCCTTCTTTTAAGAGAATTGATTAATTCAGTTGTGGAGATGCATATAGTGGGAGTATCAATATTATAAGGAGAGACAGGAAATCAGTTTGCGCAATTACCTACTGAAACATTGAACATCTTACACACCCAATGTCTTATTGTCATATTTTGTCACATTTTAGACATGATGGTGAGAGTTACCATTAAGGTAATGTTGTAACTGTTGTATTGCTTAATTCTTTAAGGTTTTCTCTTGTAAACATTATCAGCCAGCTAACTTTAACTAAACCTTAATAAAAGTTTATAGCCAGGCAGGCAGGCAGATTGGCAGGAAAGCAGATTACTGATTCAGTGATAGCAACTTTGTATTTCTAGGTATGATGCATTGTTCATTGAAAAGGTATATTTAGTTTTTTTGGGTGAATCTCCATGAAATTTTCCTAACACAATTTTGTATTTTTAAGGTGCATTTTGGAAAGTTTTACAAACACTGACTGGCTAAGTCAGGAAAATTAAAGGGGAACCCCAGATTTTGCACTTACCAATCAAAATCACAAAGTAGAGTTTTGAGAAGGGAGAAAGTAAAACATAAGTGACAAGATCAACACCATACCTGTCATGAAGACAGAAGCCATGGCTTTTTGGATTTGTTTTAAATGTATATGGCATTTGTAAAATAAAACAATAGGTTAAGGAGTAATTGTTTATTTAAAAATGTGTCTGTGGAAGTTCACTGACCCAAACTTTGAAACAGAGCTTGAAATCTCCTTGGCTACCAGGATTCAATATTGTTTCCAGTACCCATTAAGAGATCGGGGAACCCTATCCCAGTGCCCCCATTGTCAACTGGTGAATGCTGACTTGATTCATATGCATTGGGGTTGGCTTGCTCTAGTCACTTACTGGTGTACAGTCACCACCCATCTCACAGATTGTACTGAACGCACAGTGGCAAACACCTGGGAGACTTGCATTCTGGGGTCTATACCGCTGATCCAAACAAAACAAAGCATCGTCATGCTTCATAGATCTGGGCTTGATCACTGCCAAATGCCTGATCACCAGGCATTGCAAAAACGCAGAATCCGCACCTTGGGAGGCATGGCACGCTCTTACCTTAAATGGGCATAAGCTGAGAGTGTAGCGCTGAGGCGGGCAGATGCTTTGGGCTTATGCCAGATTCTGCTGAGGTCCGCCTGGGATGTAATGCTTATGGACTTACAAAAGTCCCGTCAGGAGCCCCGCTCCCCCGCCCCGGAAGTGCAGGCTGCGCCAGAGGCAATCGAGGCTGACAACGCTTAGTAACTACTAAAACTCCTAACTGGTGTGACAACTCGAGCCCCCTAGACTCAATCTTCTATCACCCAATAAAGCACGCATTCCTCAACTGTGTGGGTTGCTTGTCACCAGAATTTTAGAAAGAGGCAGGAACTGATTTTGAATTGCTTGGGCATACAATTCGATACCTTTGGAGAATCTACGATCCCAGATAACTCCCCCACCCACATGCACATTCGAGTTACTTTGAGGCCGCTACGATATGTAGCCTTACCGGTTCACTACAAGTATGGACTCCTTTAACCCCGCTTACTACACTACTGCCCCACTGATTTCCTGCATAGTTGATTGGTAGTAATGTATCTTATGTCTTTGATCTGCTGTTGACTCGACATTGGAATTCACACCTTGAACTTGGATCATGATTGCATGTTTTCTACCCCCTGTTTATTCCACAAAATGTGAATAAAGAAATTTAAACAAAAAAGAGGTCGGGGAACCCCACTGTGAACAATATTTTGGTTGGGCCTGTGTGAGTACCAGATATTGGTAGAACAGCTGGCATGGTCGTCAGATGGTTGAGCAAAGCCCTTACCCCCACCCCCAAAGAAAATTGACACCAGTTTTCTCAAATCCAGACTTAAGCTTGAAAGCTGATGTGGCACACTTAGGGCAAGACCCATAGATATTCCAAAGTGGTAAATCTGGCCCTGTTTTATGTTTCAAGTCAAGTTGAACTGGAACTTGTTCATGAAATTTACAAGTTGAATTACAACACAGAAAACTATTTTATCTTATCAAAGAACTGCAACATCCATTTAACGTTCCATTTTGAGTGAAAATATTTATAAATATCCCTCCATCTTACTCCCCTCTGATCTGATGCAAAAACAGGTTAACAGCTGCACCTGCAGCCATTTGGTGAAAATATCCAACTTTACCATTAGAATTTCATTTCATTTCAAAATCTTTATTCGGATACAATAAATATCCATAAAAGTGCAAATCCAAAGATCACAGCCTATAATAATAAAACATAAGTTCGATAAGAGGGGAGACAGTTAAAAATAAAACGGATCATTGCAGAAATAATTTCTAGTCAAGCATCAAACAAATACACCATGAATTTCGATATAGGTTAAAAATACAATATAGAAAAACAGAGTCCAACAAGATGTATCTACGGTATTAAATATAAAATATGTAAAACAGGCTTCAAAGGGTGCACATTGAATTTCGAGCACGTGCTGCCGCTTTCAAGAAGGAGCCTACGCGGAAGGTTAACTCCTCATCTTCCAAGGTAACGATATGCCTATAGGCTGCCTTGTAATCAATCAAAGGTATAGTCTTTAAAAATGGCATCAAACCATTTAGTGTATTTTAAATAAAAGTTGCAAAAGAATAAAAATTGCAACATTGATTGATTACATTGATCATTACAAAGACATGGAAGATGATCGAGGTTAGGATTGTACCCCAGAGGGAAACAGAGCAGAAATGTCATAGTATCGACCCTTAATCGAAAGAGCAAACCCCTCTCCCAGCGTCCAATAGGTTTTAAAAGGTAGCTAGATGGTAAATGGGAGGTATTCTCGATCATCATATATCTGGCGACTGAGGATTTCTGTACCTCTGTTTCATATCTGGTTTTACTGTATACAGCATAAAGTGACTTCTGCAGACTTTTTTTACTTATACCATCTGAGTCAATAGGATTTAAGAATATTCGCTCCAGATTCACACTGATCAAACTCTTCCTGACAGCAGCAAGCCAGGGTATTTCCCTTCCCTTATCACAATTGAGGCAGTCTTTTATTATATCCCTAGTTAAATGTGCTGTGGGGTTCTTCCAGACCGCAAGCCAAAATATTGCGGGCGGGACTTAATGTACTCTTTGATGTAGGGTAGTTTCGGTTCAGTGTGACAGGCATACTCTGATGAAGAAATAGGGCACCCAGTAGTTTACGACAAAATATATTTTCTTTCCCCTGGATGCTATCACACTGTCTAAAACCCCAAACTTCTGCACCATAAGTAGCAGTGGGGGTGCATTGTAATTTAATTTTTTTTATAATAGCCGAAACTACCTCTGTCTTTCTAGGTTGGGGCAGGCCGAGTATGTTATTAATTGCTTTAGAAAACTTTTTTCTACTGTGCGCCACATGCTCAGCCCACAAACCATTTGCTGCGGAAACCAACCCAAAATAGGGAAAACTGCAAATGCTCTGTAAACTATCTGAATCTACAATAGTATTATTAGAATACTTTTTTGGCCCACAAGCTATTAAAAACGATTTCTTAAAATTAGTACATAGGTCCAAACTAGCCATAAAATCAACAAAGCCCCGCCCCAAAACGCGTAAAGGATTTGGTGTGCGGGCCATTAGGACCGCATCGTCAGCATACAGTAGGGCGGGGAGCATATTACCTTTAATGCTAGGGGCATCAGAAGTAAGTAATACCAACGACTTATTCAAGTCATTGATATAAAGAATAAAAAGGAGAGGGACAAGAACACAACCCTGCCTGACTCCTCTACCAACTTTGATGTTTTTTGATACCTCTCCGCCCTTACTGATCCGCACCCTGGCATTCAGGTCCTTATGTAAATAGGCTCATAAGTGTACTAGATCCTCGTCCAGGCCGTATTTTAAAAGGATAGACCAAAGCTGGGACCTGTTGACAAAATCAAAGGCCAAGGTAAGGTCCATAAAAGCTAGGTAAATAGGGGATTTTTTTAGCTATTGTGTATTTACCAATTATCAAGTTGAGGTTTAGGCACTGCACGACAGTGCCAATCCTGCTTCTGAACCCCAACTGACAAGGTTGTAAAATATGGCCCGCCTCACCCCATGTCCTGATCTTGTTAAACAGGATCTTCCCCAGAATTTTCAGTGTATTGTCAATCAGGGAGATTGGCCTATAACAGCTTGGGTTAGAACAATCACCCTTTTTAGGTCTCGCTGAGTCAGCGCGCATGCGCTGCTCGGAGAGACTTTAGTAAGGGCTTTAAAAAATGCTACCGCCGGCTACAGCTTGCAGTGCATGTGCGCAGGCTTCAGCAGAGGCGCCATATGGCGTGATTACTGCTGCGCGTGCACCACTCGCGCACATGCACTGCAAGCTGTGGCCAGCGGTAGCATTTTTAGCTTGCTAATCGCGGCACCGGTGCTTTACTTTTAACACTAAAAGTAAAGCGCCGGTGCCGCGATTATAGCAAAAGTAAAGAAATAGAAACAAACATCTATTTCTTTACTTTTGCTATAATCGCGGCACCCGCGCTTTACTTTTAATGTTAAAAGTAAAGCGCTGGTGCCGCGATTATAGCAAAAGTAAAGAAATAGAAACAAACATCAATTTCTTTACTTTTGCTATAATCGCTTTACTTTTAATGTTAAAAGTAAAGCACCGTTGCCGCGATTAGAAAGAAAACAAGCATTGGCATAGCCAATAGGTCTCACCTTTGAGACCTTATAAGTGTTTAGCCATGCAACAGTTGCATAACTAAATACTTAAAAGGTCCCAAAAGCGAGACCTATTGGCTATGCCAATGCTTGTTAAAAATTGGCACGATGATGCTAGTTGACCATGTATTTGGTATTGATGAAACTGTTCAATTATTAAAAACGTTCAATAAAAGAGGCGCCCAAAATTCTGGCTGGTTTTTAATGAGATCAATAGGCAAGCCATCTGGGCCTGGGGCTTTATTGCCCAGGCTCTGTTGAATTTCTTCCTCCACTTCAGAAAGAGTTATCTGAACCCTGGTAACTACTAGGTGCTCATTGGAGGCCATATTTTGAACGGGAGCTGAATAAATCTTAGAAAAATGGGCCTCCCATGTCTCGCTGGTGATATTGCAGCTAATCGGAGACAGGAGATGTCCTAAGGACCTCATGTCTTTAACAGCCAACGAAAAGCCATTCCCGTCCTTTAGCGTAACGGCACATGCAAGATTGTCCCAGTGCTCTTTAACTATTTGCTCCTTTCTTAGCATGATGACTGCCTTATAACGATAATCTAATAGCAGCCTGATCTCTGGGGTGTTTTGCAAGTACCCTGCGAAGATCCCTATTAGCTGCAGAGCAGTCACTATTAAACCATCTAGGACCAGAAAATGTTTCCTTAATGGGCCTAGATTGCATTTGTTTGATACCCTCACATAATTGCGTGAAAGCACCAACTACTGCAGGATTAAATTCTTTAAAAGACAAGCAAGTGTCATTAAGATAAGAATGTCCTCTTACCATCTTGTCAAATAAAACTGTATTGTCAACACCATGCCAGACCAATCTAAGATTATCGATGGAGGGAGAAAAATCTCTAGCACCACACTCTTGACCATATGTTGGCCTGGGGTCAAGTCTCAGGGTTAAATTAATGGGGTTATGATCTCCATAAATCAGGGGAATAACTTCTGCTTTTAGCAGACACTCTTCTAATGAGGGGGATTAAATACTTAATCAATTATGGAGGCACTACCCCTGCCTCTGTGTGTTGGTATAATATGATTATCCCTATTAGATACTGCGGCAATCTCCATTACATCTAGGAGGTTGTTGATACACAAATGGTCTATAAATTCAACCCCCCTATTACACAGCGGTGTCTTGCTAGTGGGATGGATAGCCGTATAACTTCCTCTGGATATCTTTGCGTTAAAATCTCCCCCTAAACAAATCCCTGAAAACCTAGCAAAACTCTTTTGATTCTTTATAGTGGAAATACATTTAAACAAATTGATGAAATTCATATTTGGTACATTCTGAAAATCATTATTATAAAAATTGATAAAAAAGATAGAAACCCCTCTTTTATATATGATTGCCTGAAATGTATCATTGTTAGTATAAAGGGCCTTTGCACTTCCACCTGCAGAGATATTTACCCAGATTGAAAGGCCACCTGATGGGCGGCCTAAGTTTGGGATAGGAACAACGATGTTAAAACACTCAAACCGCTCTAAAAATAAATCCCTTGTAGCCCATGTCTCCTGAAGCATTAAAATGTCCTGTTTTTGAACTAGTTCTAACCAGTCTGGTGAATTTAATCTGGATGCCAGACCGGAGACATTCCAGCTTAGTATTTTTAAGTTAGAATCGAGGGTGGACACAATTGGTGTACAAGAGCCACAGGATAGAGACTCAATTGGTAAAGAAATGGGCTCAGGTGATACTGCTACGGGGGGTAGTCTATCCTGACTGTCCAAATCAGATAATGGTAAAAACTTATTATATTTAGAAAGGGGAGGAGCGTCAGTGTTTTTGGCCCCGACGATTGGCTTATAGAAATAGTCCAGTGGCAAAGCCCAAATGCATGTTGGGATGTTGGAGTTGGTCTCCTGTGCCATTACTATAGATTTAACCAAAGACGGGTTACGAAAATTGATGACTATACAGTCTCCCTCGATGTTTTTTGGAGACTGTCCCACCCAGCCAACTCTACGTGTCATGATGATATTATTAATAAATGACACCCTAAACCCCTTATGTTTGGATAACCAGTCAACACTTTCATTATGTAATTGATCCCAGGTTTCGCTTGTCAAAATATCGGTGTTAGAAGTATGAGCGTTATTCATTGTCACGTTCGGCTCTGCACTCCCGAGCTTACCAGGCTCAATAGAATTAATCTGAGAACTTAAATTAACACCAAGCGTGTCTAAATGATCCAGTTGTTTCCTAAAGATAACAAAATTGTTATCCATTAAGTCTCTGATACATCCAAATACAGTGTCCGCAACAAGATTGATAAAAGATTCTCCTTGATTACAGCACTCTGAGAAAGAGGAACCAATATCAGTCTGGGTGCCGATAGAATTACTGAGTTCCTTATTTGGAATGTGCGCAGGAACTTCAGAAGCCTTGGAGGAGGCAGAGTCAAGTATCCATGAACTCAATGCGGTACGGAATGAGGTTGGGCGGGTGGGTTGTTTCCTCTTAGCGCTGATAGGTCTTATAGTCTTTTTCTTACGTTTTGCCCCAGGAGCTGCCTCAGAGCCTACAGAAGTTGAAGAGGGGGCCGGATTTAGTGGAGGTACTACTGCATTTACACCATCATTTGACTCAGCAGGGGAAACCTCGGTGTTAATGTTAGGGTTATTGTTAGGGCCATTGAGCAAGGGGACATTTGAGTTATTGCCCGTCAAATTGCAAGGAGGGGAAGTAGTAACACAATCTGCCCCTATCGTAGGGCCAATCAGAGAAGCCCCAATACCAAGGGAAAGGCACCTCTCAGTTAATTCAATCTCGTTGGCCACGATGCTTACGGCCCTTTCCAGCATACAGTCAATACTGGATGTAACAGGTAATTGTGGGGGTAACCCCCCGCGCTTCCCCATGTTGAGTGCATAAAAATGAAAAATAAGTGTGTGTTCACCTCAATTAGAAAATTCAATTAGCAGGCGTAAGAGAGGTGGCCCAGCCCAGTTTCATCCGGTCGCAGACGGGTCCGCCCTTGGCCCAGGAATGCCCAAGCGCGTCCCGTGGAGCGGGGGCCGCAGGTTGAATTTAAGCGCCCCCAGGTGCGCAGAACACCGTCAGCACCTCCAGGCGCGACAGCTAAGCAGGCTGGGGGTTAGAGTCCCCACTGAAGGCAGGCAATAGTGCTGGCGAGCGGCTCCTGCGGAGGCCGCAAGTTGAATTTAAATGCCCCCGGGCGCGCAGAATGCCATCAGCGCCTCCAGGCGCGACAGCAAGGCAGGCTGGGGGTTAGAGACCCCACTGAAGGCAGTCAATAGTGCTGGCGAGAGCCTCCCGCGGAGCGGGGGCCGCGAGTTGAATTAAAGCGCCCCCGGGCTGGATGGATGGATGGACGGATGGACGGACAGAGAGGCGGGTAAGTGGATGGATGGGTGGATGGATGGCAAAGCATTTGCTTGTGGCATTCCGCTGCCTCTGGAACCCATTGAAAACGAATGCAGCTGCATGGGGGCCCAAAAGGTTAGGGGCACCAAATATCTTGAGGCAGTGTCGGTTTTAGGGTGGTGCGACCGGTGCCACCCCACCCGGTGCCAAACTCGGGTCCTGCTGTATTATGCTGATGCTTAACTCCTTGTAGTGAATACCCTTCAGGCAGCTATAAAAATGTCAAAGTAATGAGGGTGAATCATGTACTTGCTGGAGTGATCCAAGTGTTGTCTAGTTGCAGTTGTGACTCCTCATAACGTAGTATAGAGAGTTAAAGTGCCTGCTGCAAAGCACAACGTGTATTATATTCCTTGTACTGCAGACAACCCAAACCACTGTAATATTTTAAATTTTGACATTGGGTTTCCTCAGAGCGAGTAGTCTTAACATATAGCGCCTACTAGTGACGGTGGTATGCGACTCCTTCCCCTTGAATCCTTCAGTGGCTTAGGAAACTTTTTCTATACATTGCTTTATACACTTGTATGATTGATTGTCTCTGTATGTGTGTCTGATGTAAAGCGCTTTAATACTAAAGGATGAGTAGCGCTATAAAAGAAATTAAGTAAATGCGAGAGGGGCCTATGGAGAGAGAGGGGCACTTTTTGAGGGTGGTACTGAAGCAATTGGTATACAGGATGGTCATTGGGATGGGAGGCAAAAAAGACTGTCGCACTGGGCACCACCAGCGCTAAAAGCGGCCCTGCCTCGAGGCATCCCCTGCATCCAGAGAGCTATACAAACCTCTAAACTAGACCTTGGCGTCAAATCAGATAAACCACGGAGAAAGAGAAACATGATGCTGTTTAGTGAGGGTGGCACAATTTACCCAGATTAATATTGCATTTGCATTTAGCCAAAGAGACATTAACTAAATATCGTACCTTTGCGCTTATCGTGTGACTGCGGTTCTGATGCACCCCACTCGGAGTACTCAGAAGCGGCCAAGATGGCGCCGTGAGGCCGGATGCTGAATTTCAATGATGCTTTTGCTAAGTATATGCTAAAAAGAACAGAACCATAGCGAGTCCCGAGACGCAGCGCGCGCCGAGCGTGTCTCGGTGTCCGTGTTATTACATATGCTCTAACAATGCTTTTAAAACCGTGCCACTGGGCTTTTTTTTCAAGAGATCAAAGTGCCCTGGAAGCCAGAGAGCAATCATCTGCAATTTTAAAATTATTGAAACCTTTTAGAAACTTGTATGTGTATTTGATGTGTATGTGGTTTTTTTTTGTTTGATGGACCTAGTTTTGCTTTGGTGTTTTTTTTCTGCGTTAGCAACACGTCCTTTCCTTAGGAGTTTTGTAGCCAGAGTTGAGGGTTCGAGATCGGACTTTCAGTAAAAAAGGGGAACGTGCGCCAATCTTCTTTGTCCATAAGTTGGTGCATATAGAAAATAACGTAGACGTCATGTTAAATGTGTAACGCTCGAATTGAAACGCAAGCAGCCACAGGGTATACATACATACAGGGCACAAGTCCTAAAAAAAGAAGTGGGGGGACGCTCCAAGTTAGGTGGTGTCACCGGAAGTGACCTCACAGCCGGAAGTGACGTCACGAGATGGAGTCCCCACTAATTAACAAAGGTTAGAAGGCATGGGGGCAGGTTCAAAGTCAAAAGGAGAATGTTTACGTTGGAATTAGTCACCGTATTGACACTCAAAGGAGCGGGGAAATTAAAGATGCGCTTGTTCGGTGCGTATTTATTGCCCACAGTAAATTTGCCGGTCTCCGTCTGAAATGCATAAACACATACTGACCTTTTCTAATATACGGCCACGAGCGCCCGTCTGTCATACTGAACGGCTCCATCAACGTGAAACAACTTAAAGAGCTCTGTTTGCCCTCTCTCGACAATAGAAGGTTAGGTTTGGTGAGTGCTGAGCGCGCGCGCAGGCTCGGGTACCGGCTCCATCTTTTGGGCAGGGTGGACGGCGTCCACCCGCTAAAACCCGGTAAAATAAGTGGGGGGACGCCGTCCACCCGCGTGGTACCCCGACTCGAGCCCTGCATACATACACCAGTACTCCAAATTCATGCACAAACACACGGGCATATTCATAGCCGGCAAAAACACATAAGTACATAGTACCGTGCATGCACACCACCAACATGCATTTCCAAACTTGCAGACACGCTAGAGACTTCACCCACAAAACACACAGGTAGACTTACTTACACAGTCACACACACATATATCTGAATAAAGCCCGAAATTATGACAAAAATGCAGACACATATTTCCTACACATGCACACAAACATATAAAACTTTTATGGCACAGAGGCCTTTCTGTCGTTCAGAACTTTTCTTGGGGTCTGATTACGACTTTGGTGGTGTGGGAGCAGGCCGCCACACAGCCACCCAAAACAAAGCTCACCTCTGGCCACCCACCAGATTGCAAGTATTTTTTTAGTCTGGTGAGCGTTCCTTTGGCATTCCCACGGCAGTGCCTTTCAAAAAGGCATCACATAGAAAACGTCAAAGGCCGTTCCTGCTCAGCATGGACAGTTAAGCCCATGCCGTGCAGGAACAGGAGGTGCATGCACACAGGGGGGTACACCATGTGTCTCCCTGAATGTATCCTAGGCCCAGAGGCACAAGGGGGTGCTGTAGGGCCCCCTTTTGTTTCCTCCCCACCTCACTTTTCACAGCCGACTCACCGCAGTGAAAAGTGAGGCGGGGAGGAAACTTGTAATATGCTTTACAGTGCCGCAGTGGCACCGAGCATATTGCGGTCTCAGTACTGGCAAGCCAGGGATCGCGGATCCCCGTTGGTCCCCTCGGGTCTGACGGCCGCGCTCGTAATGTGGCAGTGGGACCACTAGTGCGGCGTTCCATGACCGCCGCCACACCTCCACCGTGGGTCTGGCGGTCCGTGCTCAGGCCCTTGGTTTGGTAAATATTTTGTTCAGATATGTTGGAGAGAAGGGCTGGGAGTTAATTTAAATGACTGCCAAGTCTTGCATATGTACTTGAGAGGGGTATGCCACAGCCGCGGTCTGTGCAGGTAACAGCGGTGGGGCAGTTGCGGAGTGTAAGGGGGGATTCTGAGGGACAATGCAGAGGGATAATTAATTATTTATTTAATTTTCCCTCTGAATCCTCGCTTACATGGCCCCACCGCTGTTACCTGCACGGACCGCGGCTGGTATGCCATTATCCCCACCTCACTGAAGGGCCAGGGAAAACATATAAGCCATGGGGCAGAACGCAGCAGTGCTGCTGTCATTTCAGTTACCTCCCTGTCGAAGTGCGGAGAGCAGGGAGTTTTTCAGTACACCTCCTGCCTTCCCCAATGCAAGGGGGTTCTGTCCCTTGCATTGTTGATGTGCCATCTGGCATTGGCCAGGGCGGGGGTACAGAATCAGGACCCTACCCTACATTTAGCCAAGGCAGGGGGTGGAAGAGTAAATAACCCCTCCCCTACTCAATTCATTTTTTAAAACATTTAAGTTTGTGAATTTTATAGGAAATTAAAAAAACATACTTGGGCAAGGTGGTGGGGCATTAAGGCTTGGTACTCCTGCCATTTTACAGAAGACATTATGCTGTTTTAATTGAAGAAGGAATTTTGTCAAATTATGTGCATTTTCACGACAAAACAGCTATTCAGCCACCTGATTGTTTCCCTACAATTACCCGATGCTCCCGAACATTTGGAACCATTTTTAAAATAATGAATTACACACCCACAGTCCTCGTAGCCAGCAGGGGAATTATTAATATGCCGCCCTACCCCCACCCTTGGACAAGGCAGGGGGCTACACTTTGCCCTTGTCTTTAGGCAAGGAAGGGGCCTGAGGAAAATCTACTCCACCGGTTTGGGCAAAGCAGGGTGATAAAATAATGCAAAGTCACCTTTCATCACTTGTGAAAATAGGATGGAAAATATACCCTCACCTTTGGGCAAAGCAGGGAGAAAAATACACTTCATACGCCTTTTGGGGAATTGCAACACACCACTCCCACTCTTGGACAGATGCGATGTTTAAAATATCTATTACGTCACCTTTGGGTTGGGGGTTTGAAGTGCTGAAACGTCCTCTACCCTGTACTTGCTAAGGGAGATGGCAGAAAATGACCTTCTTCCGAAAGCAGGGGAGGAAGAGATGTAGACCTCACCCTTGGGTAAGGCACAGAAGTAAAATGATGACTACCGCCTAATGGCCTTGGGCAAGGTGGGTGGTGGGAACTATAACCCCCAATCCCTGCAATTGGCCGATGTTGGGGGAGAAATATACATCCCCTACCATTGGGCAACTCACCGTTGTTATGATTAGTCTAGGCAAGGTGAGCCAAAAATGTAACTCTCTCCCATTGGTCTAGCATTGGCACACCCTGCCTTGGTCACGGCAGCGGATGACTATGGGGCAACACTCACTACGGTGCTCTTCTCTGTTATGGAGAGGGCACCTGTGCAGTCTGGCAGCTGTCCTAATCCTCCTTCAACCACAAAAAAGGTGAGAAGAAAGAAAGGATGGCTTACAAGCATCTACCCAGACACCGGGTTTGGCCTGTTCACAGTTGTGGGCAAGACACTATATAAATGAGGCTCGCCACAGATGCTACATGAGCTGTGCAGATCAAAGATCCATGAAATTTGGTATAATAGCGTGAAATTGTGTAGCGTGCTGCTGTATGTGCAAATAGATGTTTGAGGCAGGAAAGAGTGCATTGGTAGGTGGGTGTTGAGCTTAAGTGAGTACAGCTGGGGTGAAAACTAAGGCTTGGGTAGTACTTTCACATAGAAATTTCATGTCCTTTTAGAGTTTGCGCTCAGTGGCGTAGCTAGACTTTGTGCCGCCTGTGGCGGTCCCTGCCTTTGCGGCCTGCGGCGGCCGAATTGAAGCGCAGGGGGCTGGCGTTTCCTGCGTTTGCCGCCCTACAGCCACAGGTAAGAGCAGGGGGGTGCGGGAAGCCTGCCAACCCAAAACTTGTGCTGCCCGGGAAGGACCGCCGCCCCCCCTCCTTGCTATGCCACTGTTTGCACTGTGGCCACTATTACCTCTATTTACTTTAACTCCCTTTAAGTTTGTTTTTTAAAGACTATAGATGTATGTATTCACATAGATTACTAAAAATATGTAATTCTTCTACTTAACATTGTATTATGCTGTGCAAGAAAAGAACTGATAATTGCATTTCTTCAAAAGAGTTATTCATATGTCATCACAAATATAAGTGAGACATCAATAAACTGAAGAAAAAAGAGCACATAATTCTTAAGAATCATTAAAAATCATAAAAGGAATTCACCCTGATAGGCAGGGCGCTTCAGCCTGTCTCCAGGTGAGTAGAATTTGCTTTTTATTGTGCAATAGTCACCTTTCAGCAGCCACAAATGCCACAGTGACAGGTAGTGTTGAAACTGAGCCCACATCCTCATCCTCCACATGTCTCGCGCAAGTGTCTAATGGATCTTTCAGCGCTCACTTAAAAAGGCAGACCAGTCCTCATTAAGATTGCAGGCATAGCCTGTGGGATCTGGTGATTTGAACATATTTTATTTAACCAGCTTTGTAAAAGGTAATATTCAGCAGCTGTGATCTATCGCAGAATTACAATTTTCAGGGTCAAGGAGGATTTTGATGTAAGGAGGTTGGGCAGTAGTGCTGCGGAATCTCATGAGCGGCCATTAAATATAAATGAGAAAATGGGTTATCCAAGAGTCATTGTAAGGGGAAAATCAATAGGCAGCGTCTATCCACTGGGGCTATCAAAAACCTTGAAATCAGAACAAAAGTTCCACGTTTAGCAGGCTGGGGGCTGTGCGCGCTGAAGGCACCATGGATGGGTACCATGAATAAAGGGCAGGCTTCCAGTCGTCAGACACGTTGTGGTGGCATACAGGTCTGGCTTCCTAATTTACTGCATACCACTGGACTTTGGCTTTTTGGACAATTAGGGGTTGGTCTGGCACTTAAAAGTCGATTTAATATGGGAGGAAGGGATTTCAGTTGTCACTGCCTCTGGTTTAGTCTCCTCTGAAGTCACAGGGAATGAGTCTCCAAATGTCCTCTATAGAAGATGCAACGTTGATCCACTGAGCAAGGAAATAACACCAGGAGGAGTGCAATGGCAAAGATGTCGGCTGCACAGTGGCCGACCAAGCAGAAGCAAGACATGCCATGCCTCTCGTCTGTGTGCCCAGACTTCCATTTATGTGTATGTGGGCGCTTCAAACACTTGCGTTTACTAACACACCTGGTTGGTGCATGGTCCAACCTTTCGTGTGTATAGTTCTTCTTGAGATAGTACACACACTGCTTGGGATTCAGCCATGTTGTTCCAATAGCTTTTCTTCCTCCAGTGTTTTAATGTAGCTCTTGCGTCAACAACCTATCCAGCGAATCGATTCCTCTTCATTTTGCCAACTGGAAGTGATGTGGCCATTACAATGTGTAAAGATGAGTATATAGATTAGGCGCTGGACTGACGGATTATTAGGTTCCTTCTCATGTGGGCGAAAGAAAATTGGTAAATACTGCCTACTGAAGCGGATCCATTACTGCTGCTCCTGCCAGAGGAATCTCATCCTGTTTGGACTGTCTGAATGATTCTCTCCTTACCTTCTGCTCTGAGAGGCAACCTACCCCTCATTTCTCTATGGACAGGTCTGTCTAAGGCAATCCTGCTATATCACCTGAAGACACTCCCCACCCTGCCAAAGGAATCAACATACCCTGCTTAGGGTAGACCCTCCTATTAGACCCCAGCATGGGGGAATGCCTCTCCCTGTCAAATACGTCCCATAAACACACCAGATAGAATCTATCTTTATGGTCCACCTTCTGAGCATGTAAGCCGTGATATTTAAATGGAGCCAAGCAAGGTAGAGGGCAATGGAGCTCTGGGCAATGGGTGTGAGCATGGTTATAGGGCTGAATTTGGTGTTTATTGTACTTCTTTTGTACATGCCATAATGTTTGAAACAGCACACTTATCTTTAAAATGCATACTTCCCTCTATGGAACACATATAACCTGCTGGGGGAGTCGGTCTGGCTTTGCACTTCTGGAATATCCTCTCCATTTGGGAAATCACCAGCCCTCACGCTGGGAATTCTCCTTTTTCTCTTTGGAGGAAATGCCCCCGTACACCATGTTCTCAATAGAGTCCATTAAGTTTTTTCCAGTTTAATTATAGTTATCAGAATGAATGGTAAATTCTGACACCTCCCTATAGAGCTGTTCTAAACCTTTGAAGAGAATGCCCACCCGGCGAACAGAAGATTTTTTCATTGATTCAAAGCTTAAATTCATGCAAAGGAACATTCAGCAGAAGCACCTGGGTTTCATTGACAGAAACACATGTTTATTGTGGTATGAGGAGCCACGCTGTCAGGTTGACTGGTAAGGCTGGAGTAGGAAATCTAGGTACCCTGGGGCTGACATACCAGCAACAGTGCATGCAGCCCATCTGGTGGTTACATACGGAGGAGTGAAGCCCTTGTGACTTCCCTGGGTCTGTCCCCTTGTCCACCATCAAAGAGTAGAAAAGACACGGTGCACCATGATAATGCAGGGGACCAGAAAACTAAGGAGTGGTTCTGTCACGATAAAGAGGGTAGGTGGCCTGAGTCTTTGTTCGCTCAGGCATCATGTTGATGAGGCGTAGATACCAGCTTCCGTAGACCGTGCGTAAGAACAGTAGCGTTGCAGTGCGTGTGCACCTACTATGTAGCCAACTAAGTGTGCAAAACTGTAAAAAGAGTAAGCACCTGTGCTTTTTGGTGTTCAGCAAATCCATCCTTAACAGGCAAAAGAATAAATGTATTCACATTGATTGAACACCTAATAGCAGCACACATGCAAAAGAAGCTGAGAATGTGTCCATGTGTGTAAACGGTTATTACAGAGTGTGTCACAATACCTCTGTCGTTACGGTTCGATTGGTTAGATCATGGGAAAAGCACATTTCTTTGCTAATAATCTTGTAATTATTCGCCGTATCTGTGCAAAACTTTACACTAAAATGTAATACATTTTTGTTAAATCCTTGAACTCTTTCCGTGAATTGAGTAACGGGGAAAAGGGGTGATCCCCAGAGGCGTAGCTAGACCATGGCCCACCCATGGTGGTCCATGCGTTTGCCTCCCATGGCGGCATGCAAGAGCGCAGGGGTGCTGCCGAATCCCGCGACGGCCGCAGGTAAGAGCCAGGGAGTAGCGATTCACGCGACGGCTGCAGGTAGGAGGGGAGGCCGCCGCCTCCAAAACTCGGGCCACCCGGGGCAGACCATCCACCCCCTTCTTGCTACGCCCCTGGTGGTCCCAAAACATGTTTTCTCATTTTGGGATGACAACAGAATGCCTCAAGAGCTGGATAGTGAAGCTGAAGCCTGGAAGAGACGCTACATTTTCCATGTTATCAACGAGAGGGGTGGAGTCTTCAACCATTAATCACACCTGCCTGTCAAAGTGTGGTATCAAAGGCAGAGTCTCACACTTGTTTACTACCCCTCTCTTTGCTGGGAGGAGCAATAGCCCAAACACTGACAGAGAATTCCATTTGACTACAT
The DNA here is from genome assembly GCF_964204655.1 of Triturus cristatus. Classification (NCBI taxonomy): domain Eukaryota; kingdom Metazoa; phylum Chordata; class Amphibia; order Caudata; family Salamandridae; genus Triturus; species Triturus cristatus. The sequence continues at coordinate 151,242,677 of NC_140580.1, forward strand.
CCTTTACCCCTCATTCCCCCATCAAGCGGGGGGTCGAGACAGCAAAGTTCTGAAAAGGTACTGGGATATTTAATTCACTTAGCCTTACTCCTCCTTGTCACAGACCTTACATTATGAGGTTGGGTCATGGCAAGGACAACAGGCAGTAAACATAACAAAATAGTTCAATAAGCATGTCACAGAAGCAGGGCATTGTCACTGTTCTTCTGTCTTCAAATAAGACAAGCATTTGCAATGCAATAGGTCTAGCATTTACGCGAGTTTGAGCTGTTGACATTGAAAATAACAAAGCCTTTTATTTTCGTTTTCGTTTTTAAAACATAAATAAAAGGCAGTGTCATTTACAATGCCAATAGCTTAAACTTGCGTAAATGCGAGACCTATTGCATTGCAATTGCTTGTTGTTCCTAGCTGCACATAATTGGAAGACCCTACTGCAACAACCGACATTGCTGTAGTGGCGTGTGTACGGCAGAGGACAGATTAAGGGAGGGTGAGGACTGCCCCAATATGGGGAAATAAACCATGCACATCATGAAGTGGACACGTGCTGTGGAAATATGGATTTTTCTGATCAGTTATGTCCCCTATCTTGGACCCCAACGGTTTCATGTATGAATCACAAGTACATGTATGCTCCCTTCAGTTCCAGTTATGAAGACGCAAACACATGTGCGTCCACCGTCAACATGTCCTCTTTCAGATCCGCCATGAATAGGCCGGATATTCCATTCCTAAGTATGAAAGGCCACCGGCTTTATATGGTTCACTTATGCCATTTTACAGTCCAGGCAAGTAGGCCCTGATTCTGTCATCAAGCTTTTCTTGCTTTCTGCCTCTGAAGCTCCAGTCTGAGCCTGCATCTGTGACCATGAACTTTGTCTCATTCTCTGCGCGGCTCACGAAGCCTGACATCAGCCCGCCGCCTGCCAAAAACTGTATTTCACCTTCGAAATTATCTGCTCCGTTCCCTGCCCAATGCATTCCTGTCTAGTAGTTCAAGTAAACATTCTTCCAGCTACCGAGCAAGGGCCCGGTTTTCTCTGTCCTCATGCAAGTAATTCATAGCCCTTTAACTATGGAAGATTCCTGCCCTCGCATCTAGTGTAGACACTTAGACGCTTGTACACGCACTAACAGTCAGTATAGTCAGTATAGAATAGGATTCTACTCTAAGAAGACCTCTCTTTTGGATAACATAGTTCTTTAAACATAGGATGTTAGATATGATTTAGGATTAGGTTGACTTGACCCTCCAGACTTCTGTCGCCACATGTAGAGCTAAATGTCAAGTCCCCTTCACCCCCTAGTTGCACGTCAATCACACGTCATACTGCTGCGCGCGCATCTCTGCCAAGTATTTCTGCTGACATTGCGAAATTATTTCATAGGTCCACCCATATGTGACATCATAACCAATGACGTTTTCCTTGTTACACCCAATTACGCCTCCTTCAGCTACGCATGTGAAATGTTATCTTTGCTATCAATTGTTACGCCTCTTGCATTGGCTTCACTGTAATGCCTATTGTATAAAAGTGAATAATTATCAATAATGTATGTACTTCACTTCCTGAACCTTCGTGGTGAAGGAACTTGGAGCAACCGATTATAATCGACCATTGGAATAAAGCCCATTCCGAACCTCTAATACCACGGATTCTGCCTCTTATTTAATGAGCTATTTTATTATGTTTCTGTATCAAATTAAGTCCCGGTAATTAAATTATTTACCACATAAATGGCGCCCGAACAGGGACACTTTCTCATCTCACGCGCCGGTGGTGCGTTGCAGGCCCGGTCTCCTGCCACAGCTGGACGGACAACAACGCGTACCAGCAGGATTTCCTGTATCTCCCTCCGGTCAAGCGGGGGCGACTGAGGCTGCGATCAACACCCAGACGAGGCGGTGAGAAGTGCGAAGTATCCCGACCAGAGCCTAGCTGAGAGAGCAAGATCCGAGGTATACAGAGGCCCACCAGTTTCCGAAGTCCCGAGTCGAGTCCAGTTTCCGAAGTGTTCGAGTCGAGTCCAGTCCGGTTCAAGTTCAGTTCCGTTCCGAGGCCTTCCGTTCCGAGCTACCCGGTGAGTACCATTACTGGGGAGGCGTTCTGACGTGCACATAGGTTGTGCCGGTCAAGACGGGTTTGGGTACACAAATCCGGTCTGCACTGTTTCAGCAGTGTATCTGTACTGTTTAGCAGTATATCTAGTATACCAAGTATATAAATTCAGAATAATTCAGTTAATGCAGAGTATTATGTTTAGTGATTAAGTTTCCTTAGATCGTCATTATCATCGTTGCTCAGTTAAATGTTAAAATGTTAAATGTTAAATGTTTTTGATACGTTCTGCATATTGTGGTGTGAATGACTGTTCATTATCGTGTTTTATTGTATTAAGTTTTGTTCAAAATCAAGTATCAGACCAGTTCTCAATATGCCGCTTTTTTCGAAATTAAGACAGATCACAACTAGAAAAGGGGTACTCGAAGAAGCCGTTCCCATTCCTCCTAGGGACACCCCAGGGTACTTCATGTATCATAAACACGGCCTAGACGCTATATTATTTCTTGATCTATGGGCAGACTACACTAAGGAATTACCAGAAAGTCAGAGGTGGCCCGCAGCTGGGACCTGGGATGCAGAGTGCATCGTGAAAGTAGAGGAAGAATTATGGAAAAAGAAAGCTAGACAATCACAGAAAGACGCCATTGAATTATGGCGTAAAGAATCGTATAGACGTACAGAAAAAGCACGTAGACAGGAAGAGAAGAGTAAAGAGAATTCAAATGAAGTCCGAGAAAATCTATTAATTGAAGAAGGTACACGAGTAAAATCAGAACAAGTAGACAGACAAAGACATGCCCTTATGAAGGGTATGTATCCCCTTCTGGCCGAAGGATTACCTAAGGCTACTCCGGGGATACCAAAAGACTTGCCACCCCCATTATTTCCAATAAAAGTACATCCTAAGGGACATCCTAAAACCGCAGAAGATGTTTTTCTTTCCTCATATTTAGATGACGCAGCTCCCGAGTATGCTAGCCCCGCCCCGCATAGACCGTCGGCCGGGGAGGTTCAACGCCAAGATCCTGTATCTGTATCTTTACAACATCAAATCCTGACACAAGTTCCGGCAAGCACGTCCGTTTCCACATCTGTTCCTACAGCTACTTCTATAGCTGTGTCCACACCTATAGTTGCTGTATCGCGTTCTACAAATCCTTTCACGCCCGATACTCCAGACGGGGCTACTGGAGGTGCTACCAATATTTTTTCTACGCCACCCAGAATAAATAAACTTACTTTTCAAGAAACAGCACATCCACGTACCCCCAAACTCATAAATGCCCGCACGCTTAAGGAACTTCTTATAGATTGTAGATATGACCCTGTGCCCGGCAAAGAGGACGAAATGATCCTGGCATCATTACGTATCAGACGAGCCGCGGTGTATTTAGGGAAGTTACCAGGAATGACTATGCATCTAGATAATATATATCATTTTGTCCAAACAGGGCGAGATTCTGAATGTATTAACAGAGCTATGGAATACCAGAAAGTGGAGATACAAGGGGAACTGTTACGTTTCCTCATAAATTGTGTGATCAGAAATCAAGACCGACCGGGAGTAGACCCGGAAGCAATGCAAATTCTTACTAGATGGAGCCAGAATATATCAGAAGGGAGACATGATAAGCAAAACTGTATAATAGCCATGTGCCGAAAGATCCGTAAAGAAATAGAACGCCTACACGAAGAGAGATTAGCGGTAGACCAGTTTGAACAAAACGAGGAGGAGGAAGGATCAGGACTGCCCACAGGACAGTCAGAAACCATAGCCTATGTAGGTAGAGGAAGATCTTGTAATAGTACTAGATGTCTTACTGACCCGATACGTCCGATATGTCTAGAAAATAACAGGAATTTTCAAACACCTATAATAAATATAAGGTCCCCCGAGCATTCGTTCCAAGCCGCTGACAAATTACTGCGAGAACGAAGGGGTTATCATTTTCTCGATTCTATGGATGAACAAGAATTAGCCAGGTCAGCCGTTCATTGGGTTGACAGTCCCGGAAAGTATGATGATGATACAGTAGCACACACATTTTTTAATCTCACCCCAGATGAACAGCGTTTAGCTGGGATTTATATGATCCAACAACTTCTTATACTATATAAAAGCCAACATTCAGATCCTGGTCCCTTACCTGATATATTGACTGAATTACTCACGAATAGATGGAGAGGTTCAGGTACTAAGCTAATTAAAGAAATACTAGAATCAAGAAAGCAGTACATTCTTTTCGTATGTCCAGAACATGTCTCACTGCCCATCAAGGAAAGACCGATGTATTACATGGACAGACAGAATCCCTTACGAGAAGTACACCCAATAAAGGGCGAGGACAATGAGTTTAAACGTGTATTTGTATATACGCCCATATCGAAAATAGAATTGTTAGAAATGAAGAAAGTGGTACCCAGTCATGACAAAGACCCAGCGGGTTTCCACCGAGAAATTAAAGACATGTTACTCATGGGAGAGTATACCTATCCCGACATTATGACCATATTAAAGGTATTGATGCCTGCTGGCATTTATGAAAAACTCAAGGAAAAAGAGTGGGAGGTGGGAGACCAAAAGATAGACTGGACAGCATTAGAAAATGAAGAAAAGGCCCGAGGTCCAGGTTCGGGGCTTGGGGACAAAACTAAAGCACTACCAGGTTTACTAGTACAGGTACTGCCACGTTTATTAACCACGAAAAAGGAAGACTGGGGTGCAATTTCAGCCTGTAAACAAAAGCAAGATGAAGACACTAGTGATTTCTATGCACGATTTGAAAAATGTTTTGGTATAAATAGTGGCATAAAAGCAAGTAGCGAATCATACCCACATCTGTTTGTGACAAAATTAGTTGAAAATTCCTTGCCCCAAGTGAAGAATAGAGTATTAAAATTCGAGAGTACCTGGCAAGGTAACACCCCATCACAAATGTTACAAATGTTACAGTATCATCACAATAGAATTAGAGAGGAACAAGATCATGAACAAAGACGCATGAAAGACACGAAAATGAAAATGCTAGTCTCCCAGACAGTTCCTGCTGAAGGACATAAAAAGGGTACGACACATTCCGGTGATTCAGCAGGACCTGTAAAAGGGACATGCAACTATTGTAAACAGCCAGGACATTACATACACGATTGCCCAGTCCTGAAGCGTAATATCGCCACAGGTATTACAAAAGAAAGACCACGGCCACTTAGACAGGATCAGAATGAACAAGGAGCACCGCAGCATGCACAGGCCATGCCAGCTCCACAACAGTCTATACAGTTTGTGCCAGCCGCACCAGCGCTGCCGGCTGCTGCCACGAAAACCACGACACGACAGCTGTACCAGACCGCACAGTATGACTATCCTGATTATCAACGATATGCATGAACCAGCCTAGAGAGGGAAGTTGACTTACCCCTTATCGAGGTCCCTGTAGACCAAGAAGGACCTTATGTACATAGTGAATTATTAGGCCAAGATAGAAAATTTTTACTAGATACAGGGGCAAGTCGAACAACTATAAAACGTAGTGAAGTTCCAGGGGCACCCCTCTCAGGCTCACAGAATATTTCCCTTGGTTTTTCAGGAAAACCTATAGTTAATGAAGTATCACAGCCTCTTCCACTTACGATAGGACCCTTGACCAGAACTACAGATTTATTACTTACTAAATCATGTCCAGAAAACTTGTTAGGTATAAAAACACTGAAAGCTCTAGGAGCTATAATATGTTGTTCTCCGGAAGGAGTAAGATTGTTTTTACGTGATTTCAAAGGTCACTATGTGTCTCGAGATATGGATCCCCGACTGCAGACTTTACCTACACATCTATGGGCACAAGGCCCTACTGATGTTGGTTGCATGAATATTACACCATATCGAGTTACACTAAAGGCAGGAGTGGTACTACCACGAATGCGACAATACAAGTTACCACCAGATGCTGTAGTGGCTTTACTACAAATCATTGACGAGCTAATTGCCCAAGGAGTGGTTGTAGAAACAGACTCCAATGTATGTAATTCACCGGTAATTCCGATTCTTAAACGAACAGATCCTAAGGCCCCGCCAGTATATCGATTGGTTATTGATTTGCGCGAATTGAACAAATGCATTGTGCCACAATTCCCTGTGGTCCCAGATATCTCGTCATTACTGACAGCTATTGATTCCGAAGCAACATTCTTTACTGTAATTGATCTCAAAAATGCCTTTTTCAGCGTCCCAATAGATCCGGAAAGCCAATATTTGTTCGGATTTAGTTTAAATGGACGTAGCTTCAAATTCTCACGCGCACCTCAAGGATTTACAGAAAGCCCCAGCATCTATAGCCAAGCACTGAAACGAGAACTCGACAGTATCCACATGCCAGTTAACACTGCCTTGCTTCAATATGTCGATGATCTGCTGATCACCGCTAGAAGCGAACCCGAATGTGAGAAAGCATCACTGATAGTTTTACAATTTCTAGCCAAAAAGGGGCACAAGGTGTCCCCTTCTAAGCTGCAATTCTGTGTCCAGCGAGTTATTTACCTTGGTCACTCGCTGTCCAAGGAGGGAAGGCAGCTTACACCCGACCGCATTCAGTTAATAGCTAACATGCCAATACCCAAGACACAAAAGGAGGTACGGGCTTTCATAGGCCTCACTTCATATTGTAGACAGTGGATCCCTCAGTATGCATTTCTAGCAAAACCACTCATTCAGTTGACAACACAGGAGGCAGCCACATTGACTGTTCTCCCTTGGACTCAGGAACATACACAAGCTTTTGAAAGCTTAAAGACAGCCTTATGTCAAGCACCTGTTTTAGCAACACCATGTTACAGTAAACAGTTTACACTCTTTGTTACAGAACGCGAAGGCACTGCCTTGTCAGTACTCACACAGGAACAAGCAGGAGCACACAAACCATGTGCTTATTTTTCTAGTACATTAGATCCAGTAGCTCAGGCTTTGCCTGCGTGCCTAAAATCAGTGGCAGCGACAGCTTTAGCAATCAGACAAAGCGATGCTATAGTGTTAGGACATCCATTGACAGTTCAAGTACCACATGCAGTAGAGGTTCTTGTGAATCGAACGCAAACACAACACTTGACTATAGCACGACTTACAGGGTATGAACTAACATTGTTCCAACCACATATAGAAATCAGACGTTGTAACACATTGAATCCTGCCACACTTTTACCCGTAATTGGAACGGACCCACTAGCGCATGACTGTATTGACGTTATTACAATCACGACGAAACCCAGACAAGACTTGACAGATGTCCCATTGTTAGACCCAGACCTGACGTTGTATGTAGATGGCTCATGTATGAGAACAAGTACAGGAGAACTAGTGGCCGCTTACGCAGTCACAACAGACACTGAAATCATTGAAACAAATTGTATAAATACCCTGTCAGCTCAAGCCGCAGAGCTCATCGCTCTGACACAAGCCTGTATTCAAGCCACAAATAAAAAAGTCAACATATACACTGATTCACGTTATGCATTCGGAGTTGTACATGACTTCGGCGTGCTGTGGCGAGAGAGAGGTTATTTAACTTCTCACGGTGCCCACATTCAGCACGGACCCCTCATTCATGCTTTATTAGATGCAATACATCTACCCACTGCAATATCAATTATGAAATGTAAAGCTCATACGAAAGTTACTGATATCATTTCTCAAGGCAATGATTTAGCTGACAGAACAGCTAAACAGACTGCTCAAACTCAAACATCCGACATGACAAAGACAATAGTCCCGACGCCAACACATTGTATGACGGTTAAAGATCCTACTCTTGACGTAATTGATATACAGACACATGCTACACCAGACGAAATAAAGAAATGGACTGAATTAGGAGGGATCCAAACGGATCAAGGATGGTTGATGAAGGAAAAGTCTGTGTGGTTCCTTCCTGACTCAATGGTCCAGGTTATAATTAACACTGTACATAGTCCAGCACATCTAGGAGAAAAAGCTATGCTAGACAGCATTCAACACATTTGGTTTAATAAACATTTACGAGCAGCAGCCAAACAAAAAGTTCGTACCTGTATGATCTGTTGTCAGTTCAACCCAGGAAAAAGCGTTCCCGTAGAACAGGGTGGATTTCAGCCTCCTGATCACCCTTTTGAAGTCCTCCAGATGGATTATATCCAGATGGAACGATGTCGAGGATTCAAATATGTTCTCGTAGTTGTCTGTGCTCTTTCCCGTTGGACGGAGGCATACCCGGTTTCAGATTACACGGCCCCGACTACTGCCAAACAGTTGGTTCGAGAATTCTTCCCACGATACGGTTTACCACGTGTTGTTCACTCAGATAACGGCCAGCCGTTCTCATCCGAACTAATGAAACACGTTTCACTTTTGTTAGGCTATCAGTGGAAATTCCACTGTGTCCGACACCCCGAAGCAGCAGGTCTCGTAGAAAGACATAATCAGACCCTGAAAATTAGATTGTCCAAAATATGCAGACAGAAAGGTGTCGACTGGGTAGTAGCGTTACCAGTTGCACTCTTTTACACAAGAATGGTAGCACACTCTCGAACAGGGCTATCCCCATATGAAGTGATCTTCGGCAGACCACCAAATATGTGGGGGACGCCTATACCACGCAAAATAACTGATGTTGACTGTAATATGCTGACAGATTACTTGGCTTCCTTGATGTCTGCACTACAATCTTGTCGTTCACAGGTAGCTGCAGCTTTTCCTGACAACACTGAGGTGAAACCCCATGACGTAATTCCGGGGGATCTCGTTTTAGTGAGGAACTTTGATCGAAAGACTCAGCTGGATCCTAGGTGGAAGTCACCGAAATTGGTCTTGCTCACCACAAGGACAGCCGTGAAGATCGAGGGCAGAAAAGGCTGGATTCATTCAAGTCATATCAAGAAATTTCATGGACTACCAGCGGATGTGAATACCACACCTCGTGTGTCTTCACCCATTGACTCAAAACTTCCTTTTGTTGAAAAGAGTAATTCCGAACTTTATAAACTAAAACTCAGGTCCAATCAGTCAAGCAATTTGATTGTTTAAGTCCTCTCCGAGGTGAAGCGGTTGAATTGTCTCTGACATGTATCCCTTGGACCTGAATAGAGAATGCACCCGAAAAATGTTGAAACGACAGGCGTACTGTAAATCACTGCGTAGTCATTGTACAGTGACGTTATTAATTTTGTTTTCCTTAAGTCTTTTAATAATTACCGCAAGTATATTGTTGCACATATATTATCCTATTTCTAGACACGTTTATAATGTTACTGCTGAACATTCTTTTAGCGAATTACCTCCGCATGAATTGTCTTATAGATTTGCGCTGCGCAATAACACTTTTATTAGTATGTTACATCATTCCCATCAGGTTAGCAATGCTACAAATTGTTGGATATGTGGCCGACTCCCTCCCTATCAGAACTATAAAGGAATTCTACCTCTCTTTCCATACCCGTTCACACACAACGGCTCCTGTGGAGCATGGTTTAGCTTAATCAATTCCCTAGATTCGAATTCTGCAGTTTATCAAGATAACTGGGTATGGGGAAATTTGAATTTAGTTTTACTTAAAGTCTGCCACCCCAACAAGGAGGGATTTCCCCAGAGAACAGGAACTGATCTAGAAAATGAAGTGTATGGATTAGGTAATTTTACGCTTAATCTTATGATCCTAAATGTCGAATCCGAAGCTACTCCAATTTTGCCCGCTATGTCAATATTTCCAGTAAAAGGTGAATTATGTGTAAGAAAGAATGGTTCCATACATATGGGCCATAGTAGATGCACCACTGTAGTAGAATTTAGTGATCAAGGCAAGTCTACATTTAGAGCTTCCCGCCATTCCTATTTCATATGTGGTCAGACGGCCTATGTACGTTTGCCTCTAGATTGGGATGGTACCTGCTACATTGGATTTCTTTTGCCACCTGTTTTCCTAGCTCCTCCTGATTATCACAGAAATACTCATTTAGTATATAATAGAGTAAGGAGAGATCTCCCAATTGTCGATTACACTGAAACAGCATGGGAAAAATACACAGATTTCAATAAAGGTCTCTTTCCCTATATAGGTACAGTTACTAATAGTAAGCTGATACGTAGATTAACTAGAACCCTTGAAGCAGTAGTGAACGAAACTATTTCCGCCTTAGGCAATTTAACAGAAGAGCAGTCTGCTATGCGGATTGTTGTGCTTCAAAATCGTCTTGTCCTTGACGTCATCCTGGCCGATAGGGGCGGAGCTTGTAGGGTCATCGGATCAAGTTGTTGCATTTTCATACCAGAAAATTCGCCATCTGTATATAAAGCCATAACTCGCCTTCATAAGATTGTAAGCCAGATACACCAGAATCCAGGCACCTGGACTTGGTCCGGTTGGTTTTGGAATGTATTATCTACCTTTGGATGGAAGGTCCTATCCTTCCTAGGTATTGGCTTTCTCATACTATTCAGTTGCTGTCTATGCCTACAATGTGGACCAGCGATTTGTGGTCTGTGTGCCACATCGTGTGTCCCATCACCAAGATTTCATTCGTCCCAGAAGAAAAAAGAAGAACAAATGATGCTATATGAACAGATCAATGGATTGATGAAGATTGATATCTCTTGACGGGCAAGTAGGGGACAAGGAGGGAATGTGGAAATATGGATTTTTCTGATCAGTTATGTCCCCTATCTTGGACCCCAACGGTTTCATGTATGAATCACAAGTACATGTATGCTCCCTTCAGTTCCAGTTATGAAGACGCAAACACATGTGCGTCCACCGTCAACATGTCCTCTTTCAGATCCGCCATGAATAGGCCGGATATTCCATTCCTAAGTATGAAAGGCCACCGGCTTTATATGGTTCACTTATGCCATTTTACAGTCCAGGCAAGTAGGCCCTGATTCTGTCATCAAGCTTTTCTTGCTTTCTGCCTCTGAAGCTCCAGTCTGAGCCTGCATCTGTGACCATGAACTTTGTCTCATTCTCTGCGCGGCTCACGAAGCCTGACATCAGCCCGCCGCCTGCCAAAAACTGTATTTCACCTTCGAAATTATCTGCTCCGTTCCCTGCCCAATGCATTCCTGTCTAGTAGTTCAAGTAAACATTCTTCCAGCTACCGAGCAAGGGCCCGGTTTTCTCTGTCCTCATGCAAGTAATTCATAGCCCTGTTACTATGGAAGATTCCTGCCCTCGCATCTAGTGTAGACACTTAGACGCTTGTACACGCACTAACAGTCAGTATAGTCAGTATAGAATAAGATTCTACTCTAAGAAGACCTCTCTTTTGGATAACATAGTTCTTTAAACATAGGATGTTAGATATGATTTAGGATTAGGTTGACTTGACCCTCCAGACTTCTGTCGCCACATGTAGAGCTAAATGTCAAGTCCCCTTCACCCCCTAGTTGCACGTCAATCACACGTCATACTGCTGCGCGCGCATCTCTGCCAAGTATTTCTGCTGACATTGCGAAATTATTTCATAGGTCCACCCATATGTGACATCATAACCAATGACGTTTTCCTTGTTACACCCAATTACGCCTCCTTCAGCTACGCATGTGAAATGTTATCTTTGCTATCAATTGTTACGCCTCTTGCATTGGCTTCACTGTAATGCCTATTGTATAAAAGTGAATAATTATCAATAATGTATGTACTTCACTTCCTGAACCTTCGTGGTGAAGGAACTTGGAGCAACCGATTATAATCGACCATTGGAATAAAGCCCATTCCGAACCTCTAATACCACGGATTCTGCCTCTTATTTAATGAGCTATTTTATTATGTTTCTGTATCAAATTAAGTCCCGGTAATTAAATTATTTACCACAGTGCGGTAAAAAAAAAAAAAGCACACAACACGAAGTGCATGGATGGGGGAGGGAGTGGGAACAGTGGCCTGATGCAGGAATTTGGACCGTAACTGAAACAAGCAGGAGGGAGGATGCAGCAGCTACCGCCCAGGGATCGAGCGTTCGCATGAAGAGTAGCTCTTCCCAAAACTTTATTAAAGCCATTAAAGTAAAAGCGCGGCATAAGGCGTTTTGTAAAAAAAAAAATACTTCGTTAAAGTAAATACGGCTAGCCACATGTAAACAAATGCACGCAGTCGCAATGAAAATGAAAGCACAGCAAAAAAAAAACAGTGGACACCATAAATGAATCAAGCAGGAGGTAGGGGGAGGAGGCAATAGGCCAGGGAGCACGTTCGCATGTTCTCACATCGGCTGAATACCGTTCTGTACACTTCGCGGTGGGAGTCTCTGTAACTGCTGCAACGCAGCAGTAATATTCCCTTACCAGGCCATGGGAGAGCTGCTGCTGGGACTACACACCCAGATTACTCTCGTGGAACCGATCAACTGCGATAAAAGCGCTGCGAACAGCCGTGAAGCGGGGAGGTAGCATATTTAAAAAAACGAAGTGCAGGATCCATTTCAAACGCGCAATGGCATAAACTAAGTAATTAAAAAGTGTCAAGTGGGCCGGGCAGCAGTGAGCCAGCACACCGCATGCGGTATGCAAATAGGGGGCTCTCACTGCAGCAATTAAACTCGTCATCGAGAAATGGGCCTATGTACGAGAGCGCCTTCTCTCCCTAGGCGTGGTTATGTTACAACAGCCTTTCCCAGCGGGGCTCCCGTTGTGTTATCGCACATGTGGATGGATGTGTGTGGCCTCGGAAAGTGCTGAACTGAAAGTGACAGCTGTTTCTAAATCTAAGCATGTTTTCAGTAAATGGTAGCAGAACACAGAAAGGAAACTTCCTCCTTTAAAAAAACAGAAAGGGCATACCCGCTTCCGTAGAGCGTGAGTAAGAACAGTGGCGTCGCAGTGCGTGTGCGCCTACTATGTAGCCAACGAAGTGGAAGCTGAGGGGAAAAAGAAAGGGCATGCCCACTTTCAAGCAAGACGCATGCAATAGTAAAAAAAAAAAGTGCTGAAAGTTAAGATGAAACCCACCATCTCACGCCGCTGGTAAAACATCCAGTCCAGGTAGGTGTGACCTAAAGTGGACAGGATGGCATGCAGGAGGGACTAAGAACACTCCGGTGCAATCAACATAGTATGTTTAGCATAATCAGTGACGACAAATGACGCTCGCCAATGAAAATTACAGGCGGAGCAGAGACACGACTTGGAAAACCGTATTGATTCCAAGAGGCACTCACATGACGAGGGCAGCGCATGCGCGCTGCTAACGCCAGGCGAGACCTAAAAAATGATATGTGGATGATAGGGACGATGCCAGGATTACGATACCCACCTAACCAATAAGAAAAACACTAATTAGGATGTATTCAGTACCATGTTTGTAAAATGACCCAAGAACTGTGTTTTCACTATTGTTCTTGATACCAGTAGGCCTTCCCTATTATCCAGTTACATTTGGTTGGTTTTAATAAAGACTTCCTTTTGACCACTGTTCCGACCCGGGATAAGTTATGGTAGAAAGGCTCAAACATCAGCAGCATACATTTTGGACATTTTGCATCGACCACTGTATGACCATCCATCAACATGTAGATTGCATTAACTCTCGGCTCACAATTAGCTTAATGAAATAGAGCCAAAGTGCCTTTCAACGTTTAGACATGTTGTAACACTGTCTACTTTGTCCACCGTACAATGTGGATAGGAAGACCATTTGACTGTTACTTTTTAACACTCTTTAGTTCATACAAAAAAATTCTACGTAACAGAATACGTAGGAGAAAACAAAATACATTTCTTTCTCTATTTCTCATTGATTGTGCTCAAAGCCCTACTTTTGTTTTTTGAACTGATGCACAGTGAAGAGCTTTAATTAACTGATTTCCTAGATGCAGTTTGGTCGGACTGTGTTCCACTATTGATCAATTTTCTTCAAAGTGATTGTTAGGACCACTGTTTCTCTCTTATTGAAAGTGTGATGGGCATCACATGATTTATATATATTTGTTATTTTAGAAACTGTATACTGCATAGAAGTTTTGGAACGTTGGAATTCTCAAAACCAGAATTGTAAAAACAGCATATGAAATTACGTTCTGTCTTACTGTGAAGGTATGATGCTCTTTATATTTTGCTAATAACTGATGATATTTTAATATAATCTGTGAATTATAAGAGAGAGTACCCATTATAATATAGTCCTCTCGTATATAAGTTGTTCCCAAATATAGAGATATTTAAGATACACATGCCTATATCTAATTATTATAATAGATTAAATAAAGAATAAATAATTTTTATGATATAAACCCTTTCTGAAAAATATGTGTTTTCTTATTTAAATGTATTGTATTTGTTTTTGTATGTTGAAACAAAAAAATTAATTTTCTTTAAAAATACTTTATTTGTATTGTATTTTTTAATAGCCCTGAAGAAGTCTCGTTATGACACGAAAAGCGTTGGCTATGGCTATGATCCCTTGATTTCTGGAAAATAAAGAAAACATTTTAAAGAAAAACAAAGAAGAACTACTTCAAGAATTATACACTTTGGATGATTTATTTGTGTGCTAATTGTTGTGAATTTTGATATGATACGTATATGCTATATAGTGCTGGACCTTTGTGCGTTAAATTACATCAAATGTTAGTAAATCTGCCCCTGCTTTTAATCTTTTTTTAATTCCAGGTCACCTGCTGCTCATTATCTTCTCCTTAGATGGTCAAACTCCATTTTTGTTCACTTCCCTCAGTATTCCTGTTTCCCTTTCTTCCCCTTTCACTTCATTCTTCCTTTCTATTCTGCTCCCCTTCATTGCCCTCTAAGATCCAAATTGATTGAGGAGGGGAGTTTTGGTGGAAGAAAAGGAGCGGTGAATTTGTATTTACAGATACCGTCAGTGCTCTGAAGTTAATAGAAAGAAAATGACCTGAGCTGTGGCGGCTGCTACATAACGGGGGTGGCAGGGCAAATAAAAAAAAATCACTTAGCTGCAGGCCGCCCGCTGCCTGTGGGTCGGTCCTCTTCGGTTGATTCCAGAAGCAGGAAGCACAGAGGCTCCCACACTCCCCTAGCCAATCATAACGCTGCTGGCCCCAGCATGACAGCAGCGTTGTGATTGGTCTGAGCACCGTGGTTTGGCACTCAGACAGGGACTGGAAGCCTGTGCATGTTCTCCACCCAGGCTGTGCAGTACAGCCTGGTGAGGAAAATGCAAAGTGTGCAAGACTGTTTAGCAGGCCCAAGATGGCTGGCCAAACCATCATGCGCACCTAGGAAAGTGCCCATTACTCCTCCCCCTGCTCCTGTGACAGTCCAGCCCCGCCCGCAACTAAAATGTAAACCAGCTGAGCCAGGATGGAAAAATTAAATTATTGTATTTTTTTTTAACTTCTCACCTAGCAGTGGGGTGACACTCCACCACCTTAGTGGAGGAGCCACTGCTGGACCTGAGTACAAAAGGCCCCCTACTGAGACAACATGCACCAGCTCCAAGAAGGAAGATGAGGAAGAGAGTGGCAGAGAAGGTCACATAGAGCACACCATCCATAACTCTCTGTCACCAGCCAGCAACATTGTCTCTTTTTCACGGCTTCCATCAGATAGGTCCATAACAACCACTGTTGGATATTCTGCAGGGTTGCCAAATTTGGTTTCGCCTAGGTTACTATCTGTTCAAAGGCTGACCCTGTCTTCAAAATGATCTAAGTAGCAAAAGTATCACTTGTGATAATGAAATAATCTTAAACCAAAGCAAATAGGAATTTCTTGTAGATCGCTATCAAAAAGCGAGAAGCTGTAGCTTTTATTGCACGTATCGTCCCATGGCAAGTTGTAGATCAATATGCTAAGCAGCGTTCCTACCACTGCGATCCATGAACGGCTCAATGTTGTTTTTCGCAACTGTCCATTTTGCTTTCTCTGTTTTTGTCGACTTGCTGCACCGCTGGCTCATCCAGTGGGGACTGCACATGCATTACGTGGCCCCAGGACCCAATGTTCAGTGGAAGCCAGCCAGCATAGATTTACAATATCTACCAGGAGGGCACTGATATGAGCACACGTGGGAAAAGCAGCAGTTCACTGAAATAACGGGACATGAAAGATGAGTGATGCATATGGATTGCACTCTCTGTGGAGCTGCATTAGCTCCAGGAAAGGAGAATAATGGAAGGCAGGAGGAGAGAGGAGCACAACTCTGCTCTACGGCTCCAATTCACCTGCAAGATATTCACAGAGACGATATATAGAGGCACTGCATGAAACAGGGGGAGCTCAGCTGTAGAAAAGGAACAGGTGATGAAATGCTATTTAAAAAGGATACTGAATCTTGCATAAGGGTCGAATTCACCACTGATCTTTGCTGAACTCTCAAAGTTTTTTTTTACAAGTGGCCGCTTAAATCCCCCCTCCCCCTCGTCCCACGGCTTCGACGAAGCTAGCAATGAATAATATGTAGTATGGTGGTTAGTCATGGCTTCTCATATGGTAAGGGAATTCCATCAGGAGATTTCTCTCCCAGACAACAGGTGTCAAGGAGAAGATGTCCAGTTAAATTTAAAGGGGGAAATGAGCCTTTCTGAAAGTGGTGCGCTGCCTTCCACGGATTATGAACTGTCCTTGAAAAGGCAGCCTTGCTGGGGATGCTGGAGTGCAGCCACCTAATCCTTTCACACTGGCTATCTGCAAGAGAGCCAGAGAGTGGAATGTCAACAATACAGAGATATTCCCCTCAGTATGGCAAGACAAGTTCCAGCCTATGAGGCAGGTTAATAAAACAACACCTACATGTGCCCACAGTAGTAGTACCTCAGTTCAACTTCCAATCACACTAATAATGCATATAATTTTGTTTGGCTAAGAGGTGTGTTAGAAATATGGTCGCGTGTGGACTTGACTGTAGCATGTTGTGGAGTGTTGCACAGCTCATGAGTAGGTGAGGCTCTGCACACAGTAGCAAAAAAAAGTAGATTCAACTGGTCTAAATCACAAACGATAAACTGAAATGTGACTATTTGAACGACTGTTGCCCCCTAAACCCATCCCTGTATTTATTTATCTGTATGTATGTATGTGTGTGTGTGTGTGTGTGTGTGTGTGTGTGTGTGTGTGTGTATATATATATATATATATTATATTATCTACTGGCGGTCGCCAGTAGATAGTTATAGTTAGGACCGTGTTTCCATAGGAAATCTGAAAATTCTATTTTGAATAACTTTGGCGCCGGTTGACGAATCCTCGCGAAATTTTCAAAACTAATGGGGCGCTCCTCTCAGCTCCTACCCTGAAAGTCTCTGGGTGATTCGTCAAGCGGGGGCTGAGAAAAAAGGGGGGTCCCAAAACGCATTTTCCCATAGGACCTTTAGTCGAAGGTACAGCCCGAACGGCTGAACAGAATTACTTGAAATTTGGCAAAGAGGTAGTCCTCAGGTCAGGCATGTGCCTTTTGCATATATGGTGTCAATCCGTTCAGTAGTTCCTGAGAAAATTGCATTTAAAAGCACATAAATATCTAGAAGCGCGCACCGTGCACGCACCATAACGTGCGTGAGCGTAATTCTGATTGGTGGTTACATGTCAGTCAACATTCGAATCGGTCGATATCAGGAAGTGTTGGCCGCCATTTTGTGTGTTTTGTGTGTGACAGTGAAAAAGAAAGGTGGAGAACGTGAAAAGGGGGCAGGGTAGAGAGTTCCTGACCCCCTAGCCTTTGTCAGGGGGTCCCTGAAGGACCCCGAAGGGTGAAAAATACATTTTTGTTTTTTTTCAAAAAATCGCGGGGTGCGCACGGTGAAAAACCTTTAAAAAAAAAAAACATTTTAAAGAAGCCATTCCATATTACAGGATACAGTCAATCTATAACTATATACATAGGTAGCTTATTGTAAAATAAATATATAAAAAATATAATAAAACATACATAACTTAGCATTTAAAAAACCTTACAAATTCACTTAAAAAACCATAGGTTTCACACACGTTATAGTTAGGAATTGGCATTTAAAAAACCTTGCAAATTCACTTGAAAAACCATAGGTTTCACACATGTTATAGTTAGCTGGACATTTCACTCGTAAAAAACCATTGAAATTCCCCTGTTATAGTTAGTTCAGATAACTATAACTCGCGCGACCGCCACTCTATCACAAGGATGATGTCATCAGTGATGTCATGAGTGATGCCACTGACCATGTCATGAGTGATGTAATATGTGACGTCATCAGCAGTGGATTGCGGGTGCCTGAGTTATAGTTATCTGAACTAACTATAACGGGGGAATTTCAATGGTTTTTTACGAGTGAAATGTCCAGCTAACTATAACATGTGTGAAACCTATGGTTCTTTAAGTGAATTTGCAAGGTTTTTTAAATGCTAATTCCTAACTATAACGTGTGTGAAACCTATGGTTTTTTAAGTGAATATATATATTACCTACTGGCAGTCGCCAGTAGGTAGTTATAGTTAGGACCAAGTTTCCATAGGAAGAGCATTTTTTGTTTTGCTTATAACTTTGGCGTCGTTTGATCTTCATTAAATTTTCCAAACTAATTCTTTGTTCATATCAGCTCCTATGTTGAAAGTTTGGGGGTGATTCGTCAAGAGGGGGCCAAGAAAAAAGTGGGGTCCCAAAACGTGTTTTCTCAATGTAATTTCCACAGGAAACTTTAGACAAGGCTACAGGTCGAATGGGTGAACGGAATTACCCCAAATTTGGCAGGGAGAAGGGTCTTGGTCTAGAAAGCACACTTTTGTTTATTTGGTGTAAATCCGTTCAGTAGTTTTGGAGAAATATCGAAATTTACAGATATCGATATTTGGGAATTCTGTCATCTGATTGGCTGAGGCGTTATAAGCACGAGCTTGCTGGTTATTGGCTGCGAACGGTTGCAACTAAGAAGTGTTGGCAGCCATTTTGTGATTCCGTTGAAGCGAGTAAGGGGAAAAAAGGGTGAAAAAAGTAGGAAAGAGGAGGGTAGTAGCACTGTGAGCTCTGTGGGGTGGTTAGGGTGTGCTATAGAGGGAGTGTGAAGCGAAGTATTCACCCCTACCGGTGTGAAAGTGCTGTTTTGCCCACAGTGAGATGGTGCTGAGGTGAGGTGCCGGTACACTCGGGGATGAAACTGTGCACCTAAACCGTGAGCTGATTGCTGTAAACTGATGTGCTCTGGGAGCTGTAGCATAGCTGTGCAAGTGGTGTTAGTATGAGTTTAGATTATAGCGGGAGTGGGAAGCAAACTACTCCCTCCTACCGGTCTGAAGACTCGGGGATCAAACCGTGAGCCTAAGCCGTGAGCTGATTGCTGTAAAGTGATGTGCTGTGGGCGATGTAGGATACTGACCGCTGTAGCATGCCTGTGTAAGTAGTGTTAGTATGCGTTTATACTATACAGGGAGTGGGAAGCGAACTACTCACCCCTACCGGTGTGAAGACTCGAATGCAGTGTTTTAGCAAGCAGGAATAAAGAAATAATCGTGAAGAATATAATGCAGAATGTTGCAATGCCACAGAAGACAAATGGTGAAATCAGGTGTGTCTAAGAAAGTGGCTATGTGTAATAAAGCGATGGAGTCTGCAAGTTATATAAAAAGTGTCTTTATTTAAGTGCCATAAATGGACCCACTGGTGCAAGAGCTGAGGCATCCAGCTGGGGCAAACTCCAATCGCTTCTGCTGTATTCAAACCTAAGCTCCTGCATCAGTGAATTCCACATTATATGTTACAGTTCCATGTGACATAAACAATACCTATTAGACATGAATGACTAAATTCTATAATGAAAATAAAGGTAGGATACGATTACCACATGTATCCTTTAAGAAAACAAAAAATCACAAAAAAAATATTCCAAAATGTAATCATCAAACTTCTTATGTACCCTGGTACTACTTTTTTGTAACATAAAATTATCAACAGCAGGACAGTCACCAATCTCTTCTACAGTAGATCAATCTGGTGCGTGTCAGAATTGGTAATAGTTCTACTCACATCGGAACTTTGAGGAGGAACACAAACATTGCGCTTCTCAGAAGCACATTCGGTACCCTTCTCGTCAAACCATACATTATTGTCTTCAGCCCTTTCAAAAAAACGTTCTTGTGCAAGAGCTAAGGCATCGAGCTGAGGCAAACTCCAACCGCTTCTGCTGTATTCAAACCTAAGCTGCTGCATCAGTGAATTGCACATTACATGTTACAGTTCCATGTGACATAAACAATAGCTATTAGACATGAATGAGTAAATTATATAATGAAAATAAAGGTAGGATACGATAACCAGACTGTGCCAACTAGTTCCTAAACAATGTTGTGTTTTTTGATCTTGATTGCCAGCTTGTAAGCAGAGGCTGAGGATGAGCTAATTTGTGTGAAAGGGCTTCGTGGATAACAGGCAGGCAGAGAGACGTGTGCACAAAGAATAGACATCGTTTCAAAATAGATGTCAGGTTTAGGCTAATTTAGCAAGTAAATAGCGTATTTGCATAGGCCATACATCACCCATCCCTGGTTAGGCTGGAGACGTAAGGGGCAATAATGAAAACAGAGTTCAAATGCCGGAGTATACATAGAAAGTTATTATATGAAAATAGTTCAATTGAAGTGTATTAAAAAATTTTATAGGGAAAAGTCAAAAAAGTTGGAAAAAATCAATCCAAGGATAACGTGAATTTCTTACAAGTCTTGGAGATTGCAGTCCGGAAGTTCTTCAGCGGCTTGAGATGCGTAATGTTCTAAGAGGCGATTGTAGCCATCGTGTGAGAAAAGCGAAGCAATCCAATTCATATCCTCGAAGGGACAGTAATGTTCCTCGAATGTTGGAGCGGCAATTTGAATTGGCAGGCAAACTGCGATGTTGTCAAAGGTCGCACGTTAAAGGAGATCTTTCGCTGCTGCGCAGAAATCCCATTCCGCCAGGATACCTTTTTGCGTTGCATTCGCCATTGCTCCACTGCCCGAACAATCAAGTTCACGGTTTTCAAGATACTCCATTACCAGCTGGATATCGAGAGCGATTGTTGGGATGTTGGCAAGGCATAGATCCATTCGCCAGTCGAATGGGCAAGTTTTGCAATAAAAAGATGGTTGCACGCAGATTGCATATGTGTAAATAAATGTCATGTTGTAGCTGGCTCTGATAATAGATAGAGGCAGGCAGCCGAAAAGTTGTTCCATTTTTTCACGGTATTGATGTAGTTTCGCATAGAGGCGTATTCTGTCGGACATGATTGTTACCACAGGGAGCGCAGCCATTTTTTACAAGCAAAAATAGTAGTAGGAGGGCCGCAAACAGAGTGAGAATTATGGGCACTGTTTCGGTTATTCCAGAGATGATCGAATGAATGAAGTCTAGTATTATACCAAAAACAGTTTGAAAGCCTTTGACAAGGCCGGAGGAGACAGTGTTAAAAAAATGTGCCAGACCTTGAGTGTCAGATGTGTTGAAAATTGTGTAACAGTTCACAAAGTGTAATGGGAGGTTAGTATTTAAAAGGGACTGTATTTTACTTGAAGTTTGTGCTATCTGCAGTTGATAAATTTCTTTTGCAGAAGTGAGGGACACTTCTGTTTGAAACAAAAGCGCTTTCAGTTTGCTCCGTTTAATGAAATCTGTTTTCAAAGTAGGTATTGAAGGCCAAGTTGAACTGTGGGAGTTACTTTGTGTGGGTGGGAATAGACATTGCCACAGGAAGTTACTCGGTTTGAAACAGTAAGGACATATGGTATGCCAGCTCACATTCCATAGCAGTCCATGTTATTAAGAACCAGATAACTGCTGTTAGAAAGCTGTGTGAATGTTGGTCTGATTGTGGGAGTTGGCGTGTTTTTAAGAAAGCACGCATGATTGGTGGCTGTAAGCTTAGAAGCATCGTGCAGTTGGACATTCTTGCATAGTAATGAATGACTGCCATTGTGGTCGCACTTTTCACCTGTGAGAAAAACTTCTGTATCCCCTTTAAGACAGCGGTATGTAAATGGGAGAAACCAATGCTCGTGAACAAACGCGCTACCTTATATAATCACATACAACATGACAAACAACATGTACACCTAGCAGACACAATGACACTAGGTACTATGGGAACCGTGGCTAGCCATGTACACAAACCAAACATGGCATGGCACGTCTGCCACACAATGCAGAATGCGGGAAGAGATGGGAGTAAAGTATGTGCGAAGGTGACAAGACTCTCGATTATAAAAGTATACAATGCAAAGTGTTGAGGGGATGTGCAGGAGAGAATTGAGTATGCAGAGCACAGACATGTACATGTCAACATACACTGATGGTCTATTGAGTAAAGTGGACAGTGGATGCAACCATGATAGTACAGTCAGTAGGGAACATTACGAAAACATAGCGCGTACATGCCCCCTCCCCACCAAATCTTTAGCGTAGTGGGCTGGCTCGCCGTGCGCAAGGCTAGCGTAGGGGTATGAATAAAAGGTACATTTCTCTGGGTGTGGTTCTCTTCCGGAATGGTGAACATGTCTGCCAGGTCTGCACAGCTTACACCGCCATGAGGCTGACGCCGTGAGTGAAGGTGGGTGCGTGAATGATGCTCTTAGCCTGCTGGTACCCAGAAACCGCCATGGCCGCTGCGACGCACATCTGCCCCACAGTTCACCTTTCGACACCGTCGTATGTGAAAGAGGGCCCACCGCGTGCCGGCTGAAGCTCCTGGGCCGAGGTCTGCAAGCTGGGAAGGCTTCTGAGATCAACGCTGGCTACCGCGACACAGGCACACAGTGCCCAGCCTGAGGCCCAGCACCATGGAGTGCTCTGCATACTACTAACACAGTAGTCCAACAGGTACCAACAGTGGAACGGTGTCTTGATCCCACAATGGACGATGTTAGAACTGCATCTGAGAGTGGAGATGAAGGTACTCCCTTCGACCAGGTGCAACCAACTCTAGGTCCCAACAGTGGAACGGTGTCTTGATCCCACAATGGACGATGTCCGATATTACCTGCTGCTTGGTTTTCACAGAACTCGCTCCCTTGAGGTGCATCACACTCTGTGCTTCCGTAGCTAACTGCTGCACATGATTATTGGGCTTGGTTGACTGTTGTCGCTGGACTACACCGTGGTACAGCAGGTCCGAACAGTGAAACAGGGTCTTGATTCTATGATTGAGGATGTCAGAAGTTAAAGTCTGTGATGATTTCTGTGTACCCCCTCCGATCAGGTGCAACCAAGTCCGTGCTTCCGAATCCAACGGCACGTGGCTGTGAGGCGTTAATGACCACTGCCTCTGGGCTACACTGCGGTCAGCAGGGCTCACAATTCAGATCAAGTGGTGATTGTTAAATTACAGAATCCAGTAGGCAACTTACTACAACGTCTATTGAAATATACACAATATTCTTTTAGTATACTTGTTTGAAGAACTTTTTTTAGATGAGTTATAGGTTTAGTACAATGACCAAATTCTTCTTGGTAGTGGAAAAGAACACTGAATAACAGTCTACACTGTGGACAGCAGAGATCGCAATTCGAATTGTTTTGATTTATTTACTGCAGAGTTTTTTGTAAGTTATGTTGTTGTATTTTGTGAAGAGGAAGTGAGAAAAAAAGTATTCATGGATGTCTGTGGTGACTACTGCCTTCAATTTACACTGCAGACAGCAGTGTTCACAATTCAGATCGAGTCGCTATTGTAGATGACGCAGTCCTGTAGGCAACAGACATTGCTCCAGTGCGCTCTATCCGCACTACGCATACGCATCATCGCAGGCTCCGCATACGCTTTTTGTTGCTTTGTGTACTGCAAACAGGTAAGCTCAAGTCAACGCCACGTGGCTGTGGGCCCTTACTGACCGCTCTCTCTGGCCTACACTGTAAACAGCAGTGTTCACAATTCAGATTGAGTTGCTATTGCAGATGATGCAGTCCTGTAGGCAACAGACATTGCTCCTAGTACGGCCCGCCCGCAGCACAGATCATCGCTGGCTGTGCACATGCTGAATGCTTTTGATGTGGCTGAGTGCACTAGAACTGATGGACCCATTATGATACAATCTTTTTGTGTATTATTGCAGATCTACTGCCTGTATCTCAGTATACCACAAGTTATGGCTCTTTTACGATAGAATCTTTTGTGTATTATTTCACATCTACTGTCCCTACCTTACTGCAGCACAAACTATTGATCCTTTTTTTATTGAATCTCTGTGTGTGATCCAATGATTACTGTTGTAGTTGATGCTAGCAGCAACCATTCCCTGAGGGCTGGTTTACACTCACCCCACACGCATTCAGCACAGACGTCACTTGATATGTGACCCTGGTAATAAAAAGGAGTCGAGCGCATGTGCCCGTACCCACTTCCACTATCTTTCTGTGTCCGTGTGTTCATTATCTATGCATGATACTGCCCCTGGGCCGTACCACATTACATACATTGTGCTGTGGACAGCGTATGCAACCATGTTACCTCTGGTAGTGGGGAAACTTTGGTAACATAACTTTTAGGTGCATGGCTATCACAGGTGGAAGGCTACTTTACAGACCATGAATATTGATGAAGATGATGGTTGCATGTTGTGTGTAGTGTAAGATGTGTACATAGCAAAAGGTTTTCAAAAAAGCTCTCTAAGCAGAAGAGGTGTGTCTCATCAAATGCTGTAGAGAGAATGACTAAAATGGGTGGTGTTCTTCAACTGCTACAATGGGAAATGTTATGAACCAATCAAATTTTTAAGGTCACATGGCAATCGCGCACCGAGCGCGCAAGGAGGACGCACCCAATGCGATTTTGAGAAAATATATTTAACATAATATAATTTTATTATAGTTAGAAATATATAAATGTTTAAAATATTTTAGATTAACGCTTGCTCTCATATACACTTTAAACTTATTTAGATATAATTTTGAGACATAAAAAAAAATGAGGGAATGGCATACCCGGCGTGACACCATACGTCTATGACGTAACAGGGCCTGGCAGCGTGCACTCGTCGCATAAGCGACGCGCAGTGGGCGCGACCCCATACGTACATGACGTAATGCGCGGATTTGTACTGCGTACCCGTCGCATACCAAAGTAGCAGCTGGCGCGACCTCATATGAATATGATGTTACGCGGGACACGGTGCCACGAACCCGTCGGATACGAAATGCGCATCATTTACGAGGTTAGCAATATGGCGGATAGGATACGCGTGCTGATGGAGCTTGGTACACTACCAGTACGGGACTCCAGTTTTCTCAAAACAAAAACAAAAAAGAGATACATATGTTATTCGAAGATATAAAACATTACATAAAGTTGCAAAGAATAGAGTTCCAACATATTACAACAAAAAAATGGAAAAAATATAGGTTTTATAAATATTAAAATATGAAATTAACATTTAAAAAACCTTCGAAATTCAATGAAAAAAACATAGGTTTTACAGACGTTATAGTTAGGAATTAGCATTTAAAAATCCTTTGAAATTCACTAAAAAACCATATGTTTCAGAGACGTTATAGTTAGTTGGACACTTGACTCATATAAAACCATAGAAATTCCCCCGTTATAGTTGGTTGAGCTAACTATAACTCGCGCGCCCGCAATGCACTGCTGATGACGTCACATATTACATCACTCATGACATGGTCTCAAAATAGGTGGGGCGCTCCGCTCCCCTCCTACCCTGAAAGTCTCAGGGGGATTCGTCAAGCTGGGGCTGAGAAAAAGGGGGGGTCCCAAAACGCGTTTTCCCCATGCATTTTTCCATAGGATCTTTAGTCCGAGCTACAGCCCGAACGGCCAAACAGAATTACTTGAAATTTGGCAGAGAGGTAGCCCTCAGGTCAGGGATGTGCCTTTTGAAGGTCTCGTGTAAATCTGTTCAGTATTTCCTGAGAAAATAGCATTTAAATCAATATATATATCTATGGGCGCGCTCCGAGCGCGTACCGTAAGCTTACCGTACGCGCACGCCGCCGTGCACGAGCGCGATTCTGATGGGTTGTTAGATCTCAGTAAACATTTGAATCGGTCGAAGGACCCCCAAGGGCAAAAATTAATTTTAATTTTTTTTCAAAAAATCGCCGAATGCGCGTAGCGTACGCGCACGGCGTAAACTGAGAAATTCCGCGAGTAGAAATTCCGCGAACTTCGCGTAACTATTACGCGTACCGTGCGCGCACCACAAAAAAATGCTTTCAAAAAGGAAAGCTTAAAAAAAAATAAAAAAAATTGTGAGGTAAGGTTGGCTCTTAAAAGAGCCGTTGGGTTAATACAGGGATGGAGGAAAGAAAGAATGGGAATATTATGAGCGTCTACAAACGTGCTGGTCTATCTTATTGTTAATAAGGGAAACACTGGTCTCCCCAAAAACAATAAGACCACAACACGTTGTACACCTCATTGCAACCCTCCCAAATCGAGGGTTAATGTCCAGAGGAGCAGAAGAAGGTGATGCTCCCACCTCAGAGGAAGGGCTCAGCTGAGCTGCCGATGATGTACTCGGCTGAGCTTCTGAGGTTGGGCTCAGGTGACTTACTGAAGAGTTTTCTCCAGTATGTCGAGCAAAGATCCTGGGATGTCTATCCCTAAGGTGTCTCTTCATAGAGTGATTTCCAAAGGAATACTTCTTCCTTGGATCTCCTCTAGATAAAACACGGTCACAAAGTGTGCAAGTGACCAATGGAGCATTGACCTTTTTCTGCCCCTCTGGAAAAGTAAAATACTCCCACACAAAAGAATCCTTTTGTTTCCTCCTTCTCTGTCTGATGATGGTGCTGCTAGGCTCACTCTCAGAAGAGGTCTGCTGCTCTGCCATTGTATCTCAATGTCAATTCAGCTCCTTCTCCTAGGGGATCTCAAGCAGTAATGAGGGGAATGGGTGTGGTGTGGGAAGTTTCTGGAACTGAAAGTAGTTTCAACCAATGAAAAGTGTTCTTTGTGGATCACATGACCTACCGTGCGCGCTCCGTAAGCTTACGGTACGCGCTCGTAAACAAGTACGCATGCGCAAACGTGACGCTTACGGAGCGCTTACGGAGCGCGTACGTAAGACGCACTCGCGCATGCGCATTACACGCCCCTGCGTAACCGCGACGTTGCTTCCGCGCAACGCGCATGCGTGTACGCGTACGTCACGTACGTATCACGTAAGCGCACTGTACTTATGACGTACGGAGCGCGTAGCGTCAGCTTACCGTACGCGCATCGTATCACGTAAGCGCACCGTACTTATGACGTACGGAGCGCGTAGCGTCAGCTTACCGTACGCGCACGGAAAAAAATGCATAAAAAAAAAGAATTACCGTTCCATAATGCAGGATATAGTACATATATTATTTTATACATAGGTTTACCAAAAATCTCCCAAAAAAAATTTGTATTTAAAAAACCGTACAAATTCACTGAAAAAACCATAGGTTTCACACACGTTATAGTTAGGAATTAGCATTTAAAAAACCTTGCAAATTCACTGAAAAAACCATAGGTTTCACACATGTTATAGTTAGCTGGGCATTTCCCTCGTGAAAAACCAATGAAATTCCCCCGTTTTAGTTAGTGCAGGCAACTATAACTCACGCGACCGCAATCCTCTGCTGAGGACGTCAGATATTACATCACTGATGACATATGTGTCTTTCTGAAAAAAAAATATTTGTAATATATGTATAGCTAAAAATTAATGGAAGAAGACATGGGTAAATAAGTGTCTAAATACAGTGATGTAATATCTGACATCATCAGCAGAGGATTGCGGTCGCGTGAGTTATAGTTGCCTGCACTAACTATAATGGGGGAATTTCATTGGTTTTTCACGAGTGAAATGCCCAGCTAACTATAACATGTATGAAACCTATGGTTTTTTCAGTGAATTTGCAAGGTTTTTTAAATGCTAATTCCTAACTATAACGTGTGTGAAACCTATGGTTTTTTCAGTGAATATATATATATATATATATATATATATATATATAAACACCAAGCTCTCCAAACCTCCTTGCAGCGAAAAGAGAGTCCCGAACTCCAGTGGGTAAATTGGCATGAACGTTCTTTATTCCTCACAAGCCTCCGTTCTGACACCTTTCGGTCAACAAGTGACCTTGATCACATACAGAAAACGCAGTCTGACATATTTTTTATACATTGCACACCACTCCAGTGTCACATGATCAAAAACACAAAAGAAACACTATAGCCTTGGCTATTCACTGCTTTAGTCTGTTCTCTCATTTTTTTGCTCTATATGCAGCAACATGATTGTTTTAAATCTCTTCAAGACATAGCGATTGTTAAGGCAATAAATAAATATCAATAAATATGATTAAATAAATAAGTATATAATTAAATAAATACATGGATTTCTTAATACAACAATACAAAATGCTTATTTTTCTCATAAACAAAGTTGTGCAAAGATCGCTGTTAAAACCATGTTAAAATGCCTATGGCTGCTGTGTAGTGGGACCAATACATCACATTATATCAGCATGTATGCTTGAAAAAGATTGCCACACTGCCACTTTAAAATCGCCTTTTGTAAACATTACCATATTTCTAGTATGTTGCGCTTAGTGGTCCTTTTATTATATATTTTTAGTCAGATATTACTACTTATTATCTTTCATTTGTTTTCCCAAATTTTGAGTGTACAAACTCTTACAAAGTGCTTCAGTGCCTAGCAGCTCCAACCATGAGTGCTTAAATCACAAAAAAGTGCTAAGTGCCATAAAGTGCAATAATAATTGGATTGAAAAGTGCTAGTGCTAAGTTAAAACCATATTTCTTAAACTTGTCATCTGGGATTAAAACAAATGTCATATTAGTTACAACGGGTAGCGTTTTTTTAGGATTTCATTGTTATGAGCCCTTGCTTCTTAGTCTACTGTGGTAAAAGGATAGTAGTGGTAATGGGGCATGGTTGTACACATAATTATAAGGAGGCACAGATATTAACGTCGATCTTACGTTTTACAGGAAATTATGGAGGTCTTCCATATTCTTCAGGCCGTTTGGTGAGTTGCAATCAAATTCAAGGATCATGCGTGACTTCAATTGTTGCAACAACCTTTCCCTATTGCCTCCTCTACGTAGACTGGGAATAGCATCTACAACAAAGTACTTGAGGCATTTCAAGTCATTTTTGTGCTCGGTCTTAAAATGGCGTGCAACTGGATATGCAGTATCATTGTTGACAATGACTCGCAAGTGCTGCAAGATCCTGACCTGCTCCTGTAGCTTTGTACTCCCCACATATCTTAAGCCACAGGTGTATGTCAGTACGTATACCGCATATTCCATTCTACAGTTATAACTGCCCTTTATGGCTGTTCCACCTGGACCAAATGGAGTGGAGTAATGCATGGTGTTTTCTCCAAATTTACATGCTCTGCATGTTGAGCATTTAAAAATCCTTGCCTAGGTTTGAGCCGCATATCTTTAGTGCTCAATTCAGGGCTATTCTTTACAATCTGGGACCTCATAGATGTTGCTTTCCTGTAGGTGATAGTTGGTTCAGTGGGAAGTCTAGTTGCCAGTACTTCATCCATGAGTATGATTGTTTTTTCTTTATAATCGACCTCACCTTTCTTTCCTGCTGACAATATGTTGTTGTTAGCCTGGGGGCATTCTCTTCCTGTGGGGGTTCCTTTTCCTCCTCCCCTATAGGCATAAGGGAAGCCCTAGGTCTTTCTCTCACTTTCCTTTCCGCCTCCCTGAGTATTGTGTCACTGTACCCTCTTCTCCTGAATCTTGCGAGTGCCTCGTGTACATTTTTCTAAATCACTTTGTGCACTGCAAATTCTTTTAAGTCTTAGAAGTTCACCATACGGGATACTTCTCACCAGATGTTTAGGGTGCGCACTACTGGCGTGTAACGTGGAGTTACCAGCCATGGTTTTCCTATATAGAGTTGTTTCCAACTTTCCTTCCTTTATGTATACCCCCACAGCTAAAAACTCAATACTGGTTTTACTCATATGTGATGTAAATATGAGATTAGCAGTGTTCTCATTGATTTTCTGGACAAATTTAATAGCACTCTCCTCATCTCCTTCCCACACAATAAAAACGTCATCAATATAATGCAGCCAATGCTTTACATGCTGCGAATACATGTCAGATTGCGCTTTCTTGAGAACCTGTTCCTCCCACCAGCCAACATGCAAGCAGGCATAGCTGGGGAGAAACAGGCTCCCATCGCCACGCCCCTCAATTGTTTGTACATGTCTTTCTCAAACATGAAGTAGTTGTTATAAAGACACCATGAAATGAGATCTAGCAGCATCTTGTTATGGTTGTAACAATTTAGGGGTCTAGTATCAAGAAAATGCTTGACCGCGTTCAGACCGGTTTGATGTTCAATGCTAGTATACAGCGACTTGATGTCAAATGTTATGAGTATCTGATCATCTGCCCACTGAATGCCACTCACTTTTTTTTAGAAAGTCCCCTGTGTCTTTCACGTAAGTTGGAAGCCTTTTGACAAACTCCTGCAAAAAAAAGTCCACATACTGTGTTATATGTTCCCCCACACTATTGATTGCAGAAATAATTGGTCTGCCCGGTACTGGTGTGGTATTTGTATGGACTTTCGGAATAAAGTATATGATAGGGAGGACTGGATATTCATTATTAAAAAAAGTATACTCTTCAGTTGATATTAATCCATCCCTTTTCCACTGCTGTAGATCTTTTCTGAGGA
The DNA here is from genome assembly GCF_964204655.1 of Triturus cristatus. Classification (NCBI taxonomy): domain Eukaryota; kingdom Metazoa; phylum Chordata; class Amphibia; order Caudata; family Salamandridae; genus Triturus; species Triturus cristatus. The sequence goes on from NC_140580.1 coordinate 151,273,340, forward strand.
CTTCTTTTGCCTTGTTGTATTCCTTGATGCTCGTTCTCTCATAGCATTCCTGATTGTTCAATTGTCTTTGGGCTTCTTGGAGGTATTCTGTTTTGGGCCATATTACTATATTACCGCCTTTGTCTGATTATTTATTACCACTTCATGATTATCCTTAAGTTTTTTTTTATTTATTTGGCGTTTTGTATTAGTTTGAAATGCTTGATGCATTTTTTGTGCTTCACTTGATAGTACAGTTTCTTGATGTAATCTGGTACTCACTCATGAAAGATGTTGATGGCATCTTTTGGCATGATTAGGAGAAATGTACACTTAGGTTTAAATGGGCTGCTGCCCGCGCCTCGCTGAGCTATATTGAAGTGTTGTAAGTTTTCTTGTGTTGGCTCTATATTGCTAGGCTCCTCACTTGTCATGTTTGTTTCTTTGCTTAGCTCATGCAGGGTAAACAGAGTTGGAATATCTGATACTTGGAGCAACTCCTTGGTGCATTCAGTGGTTTGATGTGCCGATTTTGATTCCTTTCAGCCTGCTTTTACGGTAAAGAATTTCTTAAGTTTGAGTTTGCGGATGAAGCAAAAAACATCAAGTCTAGTTCGTGCATAGTCAAAATTACTTTCTGGGCAGAAAGTCAGTCCCAACGAAAGCAGTTGCTTTTCCGCTTGTGTTAATATCATTGGTGACAAATTGATGATAGTATTGTCATCCATCGCTTTTTCCTGCGTCATTGTGTTTTTTAGGGTTTTGAGTTTCCTCCTTTTGTGCCTTGCCCTTCTCCTTGTATTTCTTCTTTTTCTGTTGGCCTCTTTTGATTTCGGGGCCTCAGGATCTAGCGGCGGTCCAGAGATAAAAAATCAGTATCCTCCTCTAGGCTGAGTTTGCTTCTCTCTGATGGTCCAGTCATGAAGCTAGAGCTTCCACTTTCAGACCCCATTTCACTTGTTAGTGAGTCTGCCTCTGGGTTTGAGAATGCCTCATTAGCTGCATTCCCTGATTGTTGTGTAACGGTTGCTGCATTGTTCTTGGATCTGTTATTGAATCTCATTCTTTTTCATTCTCATACTTGCGCGCACAAGTGAAGATCTGGCCTTGCTTGTATTCAGCCTTATCGCGTGCAAACTTATATGCCTTGCGGATTTTGATCTTTTCCTCCTTTTTTTAATTTTTTTTTATTTATTTTTATTGGTTTATTACAAACACTAGCATCATCAGAAATGTCACATAAGTACACAATGCATCAGCAATACATCTATAGTGTCATCAGAAGCACAGTCATCATAGAGATATACATCATCAAAACATGGCATTAAGTCAGCGAAACCCTCGAGGGCCAGTTAGTATACGCTCAACACCATCACAGCCATCATTAATTAGAACCATGTAGGTCAGTCTCCTAATATTCTACATGGTACACATTCCAGTCTCCTATCAACAGGGGGGAGCGATTGATTCCAGAAACACAACATCCTCCCATCTCTGCGCTACAACAATCCTCCATTCCCATAACCATAGCCCCCAGCCTTCTAGTGTGTTACCTCCCCTGCTTCCGGTCCCATTGCCTCCTGCGGATGCTTAAGCAGATAACTGGTCAAGGGAGCCCATATGTTCCGCGGCCTAGAGGCACTAGGCAATAGCTCCGAGTATGTGTCAAGCTGCTCCCGGCATGTCACAAGATCAGTAATCCAGTCCTTGAATTTAGGGGCTCGGCCCCTACCCCATCGACAGGCCACCCTCCGCTATCTTTTCCTCCTTTTTCCTTACCCGTTTTTGTATTTCTTTCCTTGTTTTTTTTATAAATTCAGTTGTTTCTAATTTGCCCAATTGTTCGTTGATTTTCTCTATTTCAATAATCTGTGCTTGTCGGTCTATTTCGGCTTTTTTGATTAAAATCTTCACCAAATTCATGGATGCCATTAAGTTGCTCTCACCCCATTCCTTCAGCATGTTGGGGTTGGGGTTGTCGAAGCTTGGTGCTAGAAGAATTCGTAGCCCTCGTGGGACTCTTCCCACTTCCTCATACTTGGTTAACGATTTGTGCTCCCACCATTTAGTAATTTCATTTCGCATACACTTCTCAAGAGATTATAATAGCGTTTTTGCATCGTTGTCTTTAATGGTTGTGCTCGCATTAAAACCTTGTCCATTTGTAGACGCCTCGGGCAAGTTATGAAAGAGTTCATCTGCCGCTGTCTCCCTTTCACGTACTGCATCCGCTGACATACTGAAGCTTAATCTGTGAGTGCCTAGACTTTGCGATGTAAAACTGCTGGCAATCTTACTGCCTACCGCACCTCCCCATCTACGCCTCTTGCTGATCGTCTCACCGCCGTGATACCACCTCCGACGGGTCCTCTGACCCTGCCGCTGCCGTCACTTGGCTGGTTATCTTTCTTTCAGCTTTCAAATTTTGGAATTTTCAAAAGCAGCCTGCACTCTGAAAAAATGTAAGTTTTTTCACCAGAGTCTTCTGAGCGCCCACGTACCTTGTTCATCATGCGTGCACGGTATTAAGGGGCATTTTCCTTCCTGCATCCTGGTGTATCTGTACACCACATGTAGGAATATTTTAGAATCATCATGGAATTCGAAATGCCACTAAAATAACAGTTAATTACACATCATCCCCGTTGTTAGAAATGGGGGTCTCTAGTTGGCAGAGGTAGGTGGCTTTGTCCAAATAGGGACCCTTGCTTCTAGTCAGGGTAAGGAGGATTTACACTCTAGATAACCTCTGCTCATCCCCTTGGTAGTTTCGCACGAGCAGACAGGCTTATTCCAAAGGCACTGTGTAAAGTATTTGTACCAACACTCATAGTAACACAGTGATAACACCACAAAGGTTTAGAAAAATAAAATATGGTTATCTAAACTTAACAAGCGCAAAACGACAAAAATCCAACATACAAATATTAAGAAAAATTACTTTCAACAGGTGTTAGCAACTGAGTCCATAGAAAAACTATGAATGAGTGATTTCCTGCAAAGGACTTGTTGTTGCGACAAAGTTCACCAAGCCAAACAGCCCCAGCGTGAGAAGCATCGAAAAACAAAGAGATGCGTCATTCCCGAGACCTTCGTGGATGAGATGCGACAGTTCAGCTGTACACAGGGGAGCGATGCATCGGGTCCGGTCTGTAGGGGGAAGCGATGTGTCAGTTCTGAGATGACTCCGATCCGCGGGTGATGCTTTGGGGAAAACTTGCGGCACAGGGACGATGCGTGGAAATCCAGGATGCATCGGTGAACGATGCGGCGGCGGCAAGCGGCGCTGTGTCGACCTTTTCAGCCGCGATCCTTCGATGCGTCGATTCTTGCAGCGGCGACAGGCGCAGAGGCATGGCAGTGTGGGAAGATTCTTCTCGCACCATGGCACTGCGTCAGAAAACTGTCGTCAGAAAAGCGAAGCGTTGACTTCCTTGTTTGTTGCGTTGCTTTCCAGCTCCCAGCAGCAGAAACAACCTCTAGAGGCCCCACACAGGCACTCCTAGCAGGTCAGAACTCCCAGCAAGGAAGTTCGGTGGAGCTGGGAGTGAAGTCTTTGTTGTTCCTGTGACTTCAAAACAGGAGGCAAGCTCTACTAAAGCCCTATGAGACTCTCCTCAAGCAGGGGACACAGCACACAGCTAAGTCCTTCTCCTTTCTCTGGCAGAACCAGCAACTGCAGGCCAACCCCAGACACACAGCAAGGGCAGTACTTCTCCTCAGTTTCTCCAGCTCTTCTCTTCAGCAAAGGTTCCTCTTGATTCCAGAAGTAGTCTAAAGTTCAGGGTTTTTAGATCTAATACTTATACCCCAAAATGTCTTTGTTCTCTTTGTGCAAGGGTCTCTGAGCCCAGTCCAAACCAGTTCTGTCCTCTCTTGTGCGGCTGCCTGGCAGGTGGTGGAGACAGCACTGTGTAAGGCAGACAGGCCCTATTCAGGTGCAATGGAAATCTCCTCCCACCACTCTACATGCAGACCAGGCCTATTCAGGTGCTAGTGAGAACACCTTCCCCTACTCTGAATACAGCCCAGGTCTATTCCTCCCAGCCCTGACTCATTCAGGAAAGGCAGCACACATATCAAGTCTCCTCCCGGTGGCTATCTAAGAGAATGCTCCTCCCCAGCCCCAGTCACTCCAAAACCAGACAGTAAATACACAAACAGGAAGAGGCACACAGAATGGTTAAACAAGAAAATACCTACTTTCTAAAAGTGGTATTTTCAAACACAGAATGTAAAAACCACCATCACTTAAAGATGCATTTTAACATTCTGAGTTCAGGCATACTAAACTTTATTTTCCCATCTTGTTCCCAGGGGCAGCTATGTTTATAAGATGTTATAAATAAACTCCCCATTCTGTTCAATGGGAACAGGTAGCCTTGCAATAGTGAAAAACGAAATTGGCAGTAATTCACTATCAGGACATGCCACACACACAAGGGCATGTCCTACCTTTCACATGCACTGCGCGCTGGCCACAGGGGTACCTTGGGCCTACCTTAGGTGTGACTAATTTGTATGAAAAGGGAAAGTTAGAGCCTGGCAAGGGGGTGCACTTGCCAAGTTGACATGGCAATTAAGAACTGCGCACAGACACTGCAATGGCAGGTCTGAGTTACCGTTTCAGAACTACGCATGTGGATGGCACAACCGTGCTGCAGACCCACTAGGATAATTTGATTTACCAGCCTCGATACACTCAGTGCACTTTACTAGGGACTGGCCGGTAAATCAAATATGCCAATCAGGGAGAACCAATCATGTTCACAATTTACACAGAGAGCATTTGCACTTTAGCACTGATTAACAGTGGTAAAGTGCCCAGAGTCCTAAAACCAACAACAGCAGGTCAGGAAAAAGTAGGAGGAAAAAGCAAAACGTTTGAGGATAACCCTGCAAAAACGGCCAAGTCCAACACCATTATTATTGTTTAGACTCCTGATATAATTTATATGATTATACTGGGTATTTGAGTATTTTTCAGATGAATTAGAGTCCCATCCAAAATGGGTGAAGCTCTTCCTTATTCCATCACATCCAGTTTGGCATTATAAAAGGGGAGTCTATTTTGAGTCCAGTTTTGTTGCAATTGTTCTTGCTTGCCTGCTTGCTCACTAGATTTGTGGCATATCTGCCTTCTCCATTTCCTGCTTGTTAGGCCTCGCGCCTAGCGTTGCACTGCGTAGCAGTGCTCGCGCAGCGCGAGATTTTTAGTAGGTAAAAAATGGGGATTTAGCACTGACCTAGGAAATTCCTTTTGTGCTACCCCATTGGCTTTTGCGTGCGTCTTTTCATAAAAGACTGCACGCAATTGGCCAAAAGCAGGCGCGTTGCTCCGCCCACGGCCTATTGGTGTCTATTACACGCTTGGTGCGCGTAATAGACACCAATAGGCCATGTGGTTTCAATTATCGTGCCCAGACATGGGTGCGATAATTCAAAGCACGTCTCGCTGTGGCGCGCGTGCACCACTCGCGGGATTGTTCATTTTTGGATCCATTTCTCAGGGAAGCAACGGAAGGAAAAAAAAAAGGTCACGTCTTATTTTTGCCTGGACTGATTTTTGGGTTGCAGTTCAGTTGTGGGTAAATTCAGCAGTTTCAGGGACAGATGTCTGGCACCGTTGTGGAGGAGGATTCGCTGCTGTTAGGATGGAGTGCCAAATTCGCTCCGGGGCACTTGGTGCTGGCAGAGAGGACTGGCCCGCTCGTGAATGGGTATTTGATGAAGTGAATGGCACTGGCAGGAAGACCTATTTGCCACCGACCGTGGTGGTGGCGGGGGTATTTGTCGCTACAAGGTGGGCTATCTGGCACCGAGGAGGTGAGGTATTGGTCACAAACAGAATGGGTTTTTGGCATTGGGGGGAAGGGTCATTTGCGCCTGATAGGATGAAGTATTCGGCGCTGTTCTAGAGCAGTATTTGAAACTACTACTGAACTACTTGTTGTAACTGCAATCATGAAGAATGCAGCACTGCCATAAAATAGTATTACGTGCTGTTAAAAGAGAGTATTTGCTGCTGTCAGAGAGCAGTGTTTATCACTCACTCAGTGAAGTCTTCGGTGCTGTCAGACTGAAATATTTGGCGGCGGCAGGATGAAGCATTTGACTAGTCTGTCAACAGGTTTGAACGGGTGGCCCTTCCTCTCAATGACCCCCACCCTCCCAGGGCTGCCTGTCATTAGGTTGTAAAAGGTTGCCAATGACTTGACATTTGGCAGCGTCGATTAATTAACAGGCCCATGCTGTCTCTCTCCCTGGGACGGAGACACCCCCTCTCCCTCCTCACATCCCTATTCTAACTGCGCCATTTGTCAGTGATGAGCAGCCCCCCGTCGTTTGAACGAGATTACTGTAGGATCGCCCTTCCGCCCCCAGGGGTCGGGTTGTCAGCCTTCCACGGACAAGGAGCAGCAGGAATGGGACAGGAGTCCTACAGGTCGCGACACTGCCCAGAAATACCAACATCTGATTGAGGGGTGTGACGAATTGGGCTAGGCAGGAGAGCTCGAGAAGTCTGTGGGGAAAGAACTGGCAGAGAATGGGGCCCTCGGTGGGAACACAGGCGCGCATCCTCCAAGCGCGTGCTGGTATTATTCCTTGTTCCACTCAGTTGTCGGATATGGGTCTATCGAGCCCTGCCTGCATCTGGGGTCGGTGTGGAGCGGATTGACATGGGTGCACCGGGGAGATGTTGCACAGCCGCTCTATGTCCCAGGAGGCCTGCTTGCCCGGGCCCTAGCAGCGCAGGCCTCCTACGCTCCTCGGTTACCTTCTGATGTGGCTTGGGCTCTCCTTCTGGCCGCTCGGATCACACTGGCTGCTACGATGTAGTTAGTTTCATTGCCGGCGGCCTTCAAAAACCTCCGCAGTAGCTGTCTCTCACTTTTCTCGCCACACCGCCGGGCACTCCCGTGAGTCAGCCACACCTGGGTCATCACTAGCTCCCAGATGCACCACGAATACAGGCCTCTCGGCGTCTCTTGCTCGGTCAATATCACCGACCCTCCCGATGTTAGTGGATGGCATCGGTAGGTTTCTGGAGTCAGCAACCCTCCTTATGATGGCACAATATGCCGATAATATGTTGGCTATTCTGGGATGTAGGCTGTTTTCTACACTTGCGGACTTCGCCCTGAAGCAATGTCAGTGGCGCCGTTTGTGACCAAGAGCCTCCCGGCCTGTAGCAGCCAGCGCCACTTGTCCATCTTGTCCCTAGCGCTGCTTTAACCACAGTTGTCAATACTGACTGACTGTGCTGTTGTTCAGTCGAATTGACTTGTGGCCCATCACTTTTGTAGCTCTCTCTGGAAGTTTGCCCCCGGTGTCCTGGCTGAAGCAGGGTGACTGAATGGGAATAAAGAGTGTGGTGCTTGTTTAGGCAGAGGCGAATGTTATTCCCACTCTTCCACCCTTGGCAATGCAGGTTGCTAGGCTTTTTTAAATTGCACTCTGACATCTGCTGGGGTGTGTGTGTTTTTTTTTTCACATCGGGATGGTTCACGTAGAGGTGTTTTCGTGCCCTGAACTCAACCGGCTCCCATGGCTACAGGCTTACACCTTATACATCCAGACAATCCTCAACTCAAAGTTGACCCTGCTCCAAAGCCTTCTCCCGTTCATTACTTCAACTTCAGAACCCTACTGCCGCCTTCACATCCTAACGGGCGTAGCTGGTCAGTAAAATTGGGGAGCATGTGAGCCTGAGATTTCCTAACACTCACCATGGCATATCCAATTAAGGTCTACTTTCCTATCTCTAACTTGGGAGCTTGCGTGACAACATCGTTCAGCAAATTCGTTTTGCGGCTGAAACCTGACGTGATCAAAGCACAAAATGAATTCTTAACATGACGCATCAATGCCACCTATTATCTACTGCGATCGCTACAAAAGCAAATAAATAAAAAATAAATATGGCAGGCGCACAACTTTTATTTTCTAATTAGTGACTTTTGTGGCAATGGCGGCACGCCACCCTTTAGCTTTAAACATCTAAAGCCAAAGCGTGGCATGCCGTCATTGCTTCAAAAGTCAATAAACAGAAAAACAAAGGCGGGAGAAAGGTGCATTGTTTTCCGTTGATATACTTTTATAGCAATCACGGCACGCATTGCTTTACTTTACACATATTAAGCTAAAGCGCGGCGTGCTATGATTGCTACAATAGTAAATAAATAGAAAAAAAATACGTCAGCCGCAAACTTTCTTTCTATTTAGTAACTTTTATAGCAATGGCAACACACCACGCTTTAGCGTTTAACATCTTAATCTAAGGCGTGCCGCGATTGCTACAAGAGTCAATACATTTCAAAACAAAACCAGGCGGACTGCACATTTCTATCCCATTTGCAAAGCCAATAGCTCTCCATTTAACTAATGCGAGACCTATTGCATTGCAAATGCTTGTGTTTTTCCTTGCTCTTCACCTTGCTGTTTTGTATGGACAGTTGAACGTTTTTTCTGGTCACCGCCTTCCCTTCACCTGCTGGTAAATATTTGCTGGAGGTATTCTAGGCTTCCAGTTTTATCTGGCATCTGGCTTTGTTTCCAAAGGTAGTAGGCTGTTCCTACTTACCAAGAAGACCCTACACCCGGCGATAAGAGGACCTGCTCTTGACACCTTAAAACTACCCATCCCTGAACTCTAAAACCTCCAAACCATGAAACACTTATGCTTTATCAACCAACACGTCTCAGGGATTTACATTTGGAAGGTCCCATGATTGAATAGAGGCCATAGACCTTGGGGCCTATATTCATCCCCAGTTACCAATATTACAATATTAGTGTGGGATTTGGTGTCAGTAAACTCCATCTTTACAACATGTCCCCTTCCCGCTTATGTTGCAGGGTAAATCAAAAATGAAGAAAAAGACTGACTCCTCTTTGGCAGTGTAAAGACAGCTCTTTACTGTCGCAACTGTGAGAGTGGCAAGTCCACACAAGTAAACAGCCAGTCTCAATCTGCTGCTTCACAGGCAGTTTCTTTAACACAGATTTAAACAATGGGGGGGTTACAAAAATTCAGGCAATAGATTACTAGACGGTTACACATTGGTACACATTAATTATTTTAAAAAACGAGGTCACCTGCGACCCTAGACTTTAAACTAATTTACTACAAATCCTTTATTGCACTTCTAACAATGCTTAACAAACTAAGGGCCTCTTTACGATGGCGGTGAGACCGCCACTGCCATCCATAGATTCGGGCCAACCACCAGATTATGATCCGGTGGTTGGAGGCATTTGTTGTAGGGACAGACCGCTGCTTTTCCGATGGGCTCAAGAAACTCATTGGAGCAGCAGTTGGACCGTAACCCCAACAATAGGGGTAGTGCCTGCTCAGGCACCGCCGTAGGGATTACGATGTCCGTTTCCCTCGGCCTGTACATAGCGGTCCGCATCCCCCACTGGCCTACACTAGAGGGCTTGGGGGGCACATGTGGTGCGCCCCCAAACAACCATTGACCCTGGCACACAGTGCATAGATATTTGAAACATGCCTATTTCTATTGTGGCTTATGCTGCAGCCCTGTTCTGGGCCACTGCACAAGTCACAATAGAAATAGGCATGCAGTCAGATCGCAATTTGACGGGTGGAACCGACTGACTACATGTCGGCCGGTATCCATCCCACAATGATGGCCGTCAGACACTCGTCCGACCGCCATCATAATAAGGCCTTAAGTATTCTTGTTCTTTTGAGTGCATGTGTATTCGGATTGAATGCATGTGTTTTGGTATGTGTGCTCTACCATTGTGCCCTTAAGACCTCTTATCAGATTCTGTGTGTTCTTTGCTAATTGGATCTCCTGCTCCCATTGTCTAGTCAGTTTCCAATCCATTTAAAAACATAGAATACATGCTGTTAGGCCTGTATGCTAAGACCATAAGTTCCTTTAGGCTTGTTAATCACAAGTTTTCCTTTAACTATTACATTACAGTGTACAGATGGAAGAACGTACGGTGGAGGGGGAGCTACTGGGGGGCTAGAATGATGGGTCACGGTTGCAGAGGTTCCTAATGATGGGTTCGAGGGTCCCCAAAGACTGTCCCCATATAATACGGCAAGTGGCTGAAACCTGGAAACAGGCAGTCACGCTAGTTCTCCGTAAGGCACCCTACGCTGATGTGCTCCCACTTCAGTAGCTACAGGGATTCCAGAGTATTCAGGCATCCATGGTTCTGTCAAAATGGTATGAGGGAGGGTGTAAGTTGGCAGGGAATATATACCAGAATGGAACCTTTCTGTCTCAACGGGGCTGGTTCCAGATACCAGGAGGTCCCTTTCTGCAGTATGAAAAAATCTCGCGTACAGTCCGCGAAATATGGACCACATTCCCGGGGGAACCTCGGGAGTCACGCACATTGACAATGCTGCTGGATCCAGGCTCTAGCAGAGGCCTCATTTCACACATATATAAAGCACTAAAGGCAGACCGTATGGCAGATTTATCGGCAGTCAATAGGAAATGGGACGAGAACCTACCTATCCCATTGACGGATGGGGAGTGGAAGAGAGCTTTAGCACAGGTGACTGAGGCAACAAGTAATGCTAGGTTCAAGCTCATCCAAATCCATTATTTGCATCACATGAATCTGACCCCACAGCGCCAAGCACAGTTTACCCCGGGGATGTTCCCGTCCTGCCCCCGCTGTGGCACAAACCCTGCCACATTCGTACATATGACTTGGAGTTGCGTGCGTCTGCAGGTGTACTGGAATCAGGTGACACAGACTCTTCGCTCCACAACTGCGATGCATATAGAAGCCTCCATAAAGCAGTGCCTGTTGGACGTACTACCGACACCGAAGAAAGGGACACGAATACAATATAAATTTGCAATGTTAGCCGTGGTTCTGGCAAAAAGACAGATTGCAATCCATTGAATTCCCTCTGCGTCCCCTATGCTGGATAAATGGAGAGATGATATGTGTAAATGGGTTGTGGCGGAAGAGTGTCGCCTCAGGACTGTAAGAGTTGATGAGAATGCCGAGAGAGATCTGGCAGAATAGGGACAAATGTTAACAGAAGTGTCTTTGACGGCAGCCCAGAGTAATGCCGAGACTGCACCTACACCATCGCCCACCTGCAACTCACCGATACCTAGAGCAGGAGGCGTGACCGTCCCTCTCACTAAAACGTTAAACTAGTCATGCCAGACTGCCTGCGAGACTGTACAACAAGTGATATTGCTGCTGGTTGCTGCCAAAGGAGTAGGGGGTGTGGGGTTAATTCTTATGATTATGTTCTAAGGTCATTATAAAAAAATTAAATGCGTTGCAGTATATAGTAATCCACTAGGCGAGTGGAGCTGATTATATATTAATATGTGAATAACAATCATGAAAAAGTGTTGGATACAATGTAATATGTATATGAAAATGTTATGCTGTGACATGATGCACTGGTACCAATAAAAACAAGTTTAAAAAAAAACTATGACCGTACAGGTCATCACTCTGTTCTAAAGAAAACGCTTCACCTTTTCCTCATCAGCACAAGTTTTGGGCCTGCACTGTTGTTTTACCACGAATGACTGTGTGATGCTCTCTACTTTTGTCTGATGTTGCGCCATGTTTTCAAATGTCTCATTTCTCATATCATTCCCTCCTCTAGTTGATATTTCACTACAGTATCTAAATCTTGGTATACACTTGTTACTAAGTGATAGGTGTTGCCCTGAGAATCTACTACTTGTGTTGGTGTCCTAACTAGAAACATCCCTCCCGCCTATGTACCTATCCTTCTACAACATACTAAAATTGACTGGACAGCACAATAAATTAATTTTAGGACCACAGTAGTTAGTAACAAGGCTCCTAACAGTCCAGACATCCAGGATTGCAGTATTGACAACCACCCGCTAAACCAATTATGTGAGGCACCTCCTTCATCTACCATTTTCTTCTGTAAATCATATAAAGTCTGTATGGCCTCTGACTAAGTTTAATTAGCCGCATCATTTGTTGGGATAAATGTACAACAGACAGTTCCAATCCTGGCACATACCCCTCCTTGCATGGCCGTCATAAGGTCAAGTAAGTAACGGTGCTGTATTATCATCATTCTCATAGCACGCAGCTCTTCCTTTATGGCATTAAATCTATCCATAGTAGCATTGATGTATTTGACTAACTTCCATCAAGTTATCTACAACCATAGTGCAGTTGCTTTAGCCTGAACAAACTGTAGAATGCTTCTATAGAATAACTATGCATCACTGAACAATCGATACTCTTGAGGAACATCGTTCCATGTAGTGGTACCATAATACTCTGCAGTTCTCTTCCTTTAATGATGATGTAACAAAGCCGTTGGGCGCTCACGGGGTGTTCATGTAAACTGGATATGTTAAGGGCAGGAATTACCAAAAATAGGGCCGTGGAAGATGACGATTGAACAGATACCACCCCAGTTCAGTGATAACTGGGCATACAGTAGCTCTACACATTACCAATAGCAGTCCATGAGGTTGGAAGTGCCCACCTGTATGTTGACATTATCTATTGTATTCCTACACTTACACTGAGAGCACCATTTCCTCTGAAACATAAAGAAACTGAAGTTAGTCTCAAGACTATCTGAGGACTTTTTGTACTATCTATCCAAGTGTAACTCGCAATGTTTTTGTCCCAAATATGCACACACTTTTTTTTATTGCATCCTGACTAACATCAATGCCATTCCATAAAGACATAACGCTACAGGAATATTAAATACCAGAATGCTGTTGATCATGGGCAAAAAGAGATCCAGTGACTCTAAATCCTAGCCTACCAACACAATCTGGGGGGAAGGATTTACTAAATACCTATAACACTCAGTGGGCAGGTGTGTTCCTCCTAAAAACCCTAAATCTAAGACCATCTGAACACATTATATGGCAGTAGGATGACCTGGTGTTATTTCATGCGTGATATTTCATCCTTAATGTCCTGTCTATCTGTTGTCAAATTTCAGCGGTCATAAAGGAACTGATCCTAAGCAGAAGTGTAGGGCAAGGTTCTTATTCTATATGTCCTGTAAAGTCCAAGCCAATTTCTACTGCTCTGATCTCATTCTACAGTAGCATTGGTTGTTATACCTTTGTATTACACCCTTAAATGTTATTGCCTATATACATTTTTATAAAGAATGTATTCTACTTTTTAATAATAATGCCATATACCGTTAGACATATGTTTGGTGTCACATTATAGCGATATTGAAAACAAACATTTTGATATTGAGACACTGCCATAGCACTATTGTTTGAAAGTAAATGCAAATAAAGGGACCTAAAGTTGGCATCGCTGAAATTTGACAACTGACGTTTGACAATAAGAGCCATATGATTGTTAATGCCTCTGCAGCTTTAGATTATAGTTTAAGAGCACATTTGCACCCTTGAAGGTTTGCTAGTCCTAAATCACCAGAATTCTGCATTCATTATTTGTACACTCTATACTGTGGTTTATACTGTATTCCCTTTAATGATGGTATCTAAAGCAATGGATTAGGCTGAGGCTCCATTTAATTATGAGGTAAGTATGGGTAGCCACCATGTGCACATTCTAGTGAGAATATTCTTGGAAAAGATGGTTGAGAGATTAACATCAGCTGTGAGATAAAGCAGATGTGGAGACACAGACCATACTGCCTAGGATGTGGCGATGTCTCTGATATTTACTTTTGATTATCAGCATTTCATTTTGGCTTCTCGTCAGTTCCATGAACAGATTGTTTATGACTAAGGTCTGTGAACAGCCTAAATTTCAGGGAATATGTCAGCCCCACCTGACCATGACCTGACAATAATAGATTTAGTTCTGTCAGAGAGGAGAGACTTCTGCTATATGGATACGAGGAAGAGGGATTAGTATGGTATGGACCCCTAATCTCAACAAATCCAGTGATGAATTTAAATAATGCTGTTGTATTTCCAAACTGCATGCCAGGGGCTATCTCCCTATAGACTGCCCAGACTTTACTTTAAAACTGACTGCTACGTTAACCGGCAAGAGAAGAGTAAGCATGCTATTCACATCTGTCAGAATGCAATAATTGCAACCATTTCCATTACATCACGAGTACAATTATTTAAGTAGGTAAAAGTGCAGCAAAGGAAGACAGAGAATTAAGGATTATTCAACTGATATACCAATATAAATCGAAGTTCTGCTAGCCTATAACCTTCAAGGGGAAACCATATGATCTCAATCACAGCCGATGGTAGCATTAATTCGAACTAGAAGGCTCAGTCCTTTTATATGTTTGGTGAGGGTCCCTCTACGTTTTGACCGGGGTCTGGGATGAACTACCTTCTAAAATCATATTGTAACCTGCCTTAATACCATGTTTACTCTGAACTGCAATTATACTTCACAACCACAGTACTTCAACATCAACAAGAGCTCCATGATTACTAGAACCACCCCTGGATACTGAGTGAAAGTTGAAGGAATGACATGACAAACTAGCCATAACCTTGTTGCATGAATGTTTGACGGAATGCACTCAATATGAACTGCTCTGATGAAGTTCTGATGACAGAACTAAACGCATTGGCTGGGCTGATAGAGTGATTTTGAAATAAAGTCTACAATTCGATAAATGAGAACAAGACTCTGTCCTGGTTATCAAATTGAAATTTTGCAAGAAAGATTGTGCTACTGTACGGAATCCTGTTGAATAGGGACAAATAGATCACAATAGGAACACTCATGGTGCTTCCTCCACACATTTGTTGGTTTCCGTCAAGGGATGGGAATAACGTCAAACCTAATGTCTCTCTCATTAATCATGGGGAAAAATGTAACGTGCCATGCATTATTATACTTTTGCTTTGTGGATTTTAAATCTGCACTTGATCGAGTGCCTAGCAATGTCCTGTGGTAAAAAACTACCTTGTTGGGAGAACCATCAAACTTGTTCAGGGGCATCCAACTACTGTACACCAATACATGTTCCATGTTAAAACTGGTGACTGTCATGGGGTCTCTCAGAACGTTTTTACCTCAGCAGGCATAACGCAGGGATGCGTGCTTACTATATTATTGTTCAATTTATTTATAGCAGTTATACCATCAGACTTGTGCAAAATGAATGCACCCCCTCCCAAGCTGGGTGGAAGGTTCATAGCAAGCTCATTTTACACAAAGGACTTCCTGTTAGTTAGCAAAGCAAAGTTGGCCTGCAGAGGCTTCTTAGCAAATAGAAGAACTACTACACCAAAATTAATAACCTGGGGATTACCCTTAATGAAGAGAGAAAAAAACAATATTGAGAAATACAGCGAAGATAGAGACTACAGGCTCTGGAGAAGGAGAAAAAGAAAGGAAAGTAAATAGAAAGAGCAAGAGAGAGCAGGAGAAACACTAAGCGGAAGATAGACAGATCTAACAGCATACAGAAAGGGGTAATGAACAAAAGGATGAGAGAGTCAGAGGGGACATAGATCAGGAGATGAACAGAGAAGAGAGAAAGTAAAATAAATCCTCCAGGAGCAAAATGAGAGTTAGATACACACGGAGAAAAGGTGATCAGAGATTTTAAGTGGAATGTAAAGCATATCATATTTTGGAACATACAGCTGGCCCCATGCAGTTTCCATATACAAATTTACACTTATTTTCTAAGCAGTATTTAGTGTAAAATCACATGGCATAGTGGTCTTTGAAGTCCTATTAAGATCTAATCATTGTTACTTGAACCACATTTCCTTTTACAAATGCCTAACAATGGCGTCTCCTTGTTGCTTATTATATGCTCTGAGATATGCTGATGATTTCCCATTCAAGGGATAACAGCCATGTCTATATTTACTAGTATAGTGACTGAAAAGTTGAATATACTTGCTGAGAAGCACAAGCTCTAATATAGAAGTCATTTGGCTTTGTAATGTACCTTTAAATAAGGCAGTCTCTTAACTGTTTCATCACATGAAGCTTGACCTTTATCTGCATCTATAGTAATACCGAACAATACCTGTGAAAGTAATTATTTTAATTTCTAGTACACATTGCCGGCTTTCATGCTTTCTATAGTCACCATTCATAAATGTGCATACCTGCCCAAGCAATGTTGGACACAAAGGGTGCCAGCTCGAGGATTCGATGCAATGAATCTACTGCATGTGCGAGAGGGGAGAATGTCCATAATTCTGGAAGGGAAGGATTCTGTAGCATCCAAATAGGAGGTATCACTCAGGAAGCACCAAAGTGAGGTTATCATACAGCAGGATCCTACATGAAAACCATGAAACCACCAAACAGAGCCTTAGTGGCAGGGCTTCTGCCTGCCCAACTATGGCTCCTCTAACTGGAGATGTAGATATTGTCCTCAACAAAGCCACAGGCCTCATATACACCCATACCAAGCTCACAGAATCACCTATCATTTAACATGCCTACCTACCTATCTTGCTTGTCTATGTCTGGCAAACGTTTCCTCTTGTACAGCACCTTACGCAAAATCTGCCTGTAACTATGAGGAGTGTATGCCAATACTGCACTGGCTCCCGGTCAACAAGAGAATCACCTTCCGCCTCCTTACCCACGCACACAAAGCTCTCCACGACCAAGGCCCGAGCTACCTCAACAACCGAATCAACTTCTACGCTCCCAAACGCCACCTCCGATCCGCCAGCCACGCCCTCGCCACCGTCCCACGCATCCGCAGAACCACTGCTGGAGGAAGGTCCTTCTCCTACCTGGCCGCCAAGACCTGGAACTCCCTCCCGGCCGACCTGCGCCTGACCCAAGACCACCTCTCCTTCAGGAAGAAGCTCAAGACCTGGCTGTTCGAGCAGTAGCGCCCCCCCCCCTCCCCAAGCGCCTCGAGACCCTACGGGTAGGTAGTGCGCTCTATAAATTTCTTTGATTGATTGATTGATTGATAACAATTACATTTTCCTTGTGCATTCAGGTTTTACTGTAGTGTGCTGCTACATCTGTTGCACTGTGTCTGGCAGTGCCAACTAACTAATATAAGGCTACGTCGGTCAGACGCATCAGTCACATGGATGTGCGCACTTTTTCTTGAAACTGAACAAGTTTCTTAACTTGATTTTATAAAAATAAAGAATTTTTCACAAACTTCATTGATGATTTATGATTCCATGAATTTATTCATTCATTTTCAATCTTCACTCAAATTTATTCATTCATAGTTGCAGTTCAATAGCATCCAAATGCAATATCTTGACAAACCCAATTCATTTCGGGTCTTGACAACCCTTCATCAGGGGTCTAAGAATAAATACAGGAAAACCCAATGAGCATATATACAGTATAACTTCATCAGATAAACAAATGGCTCATGGCGCCAAGACAAAACATTAGTGCTCTCATGAATTATACACAATAGTCTGAAACCCCATGCACCAATAGTAATCACACAGAATAGTGAATCGTGGCATGACAAGCTGCATTTTACCATTAATGCCGCTCTTAAAGAGCTTTGATTCAAGGCATAACGTTTTTATCTGTATTCTGACTCAGTGATGGGTCATGGCGCTATGTCAGGGAAATTTATCAATAACCCCAATATCAAACTGTTCCTGCATATTCAGACACTTACTATTAGAGCGTTTCGAGGAGCTTAAATCCTGGGTGGCGCGTTAATCTTCGTGCCGCGTGAAAGCTACGGGAACATCGTAGACGCTTCCACCTTAGTCATGTGTTCAAAATTAGCCTACGTTTTTATTTCGAACGCGCTCCCTCTGCACGTGACTATCAAAGATCCCCTTTTCACATGGTGTAAGCTGACCAGTACCCTCACAAGAAGCGCTAGAGTTACGCGCGATTCTCCATCCTTCGATCTACATCGTTATGCGTTCATATGGTCTGAAAACTGCATGCGCCGAATCTTACGAATAATATGATTATATATGTTAATGATAGAATAGTATGTCTATATACAATATCTGTTGTCTAAGCATATCATCTACAATGCATGACTGATTGTGTGCGCAAGGAAATTCAATACAGATCATTGTATACATAGTGATGAACAATAAAGCATGATTCAAAAACATACTTCAAAAAAAGAGGGCCACAAGTACAACTCGAGAATCTAATTTGTGCTATGGTGTGACCTGCTTCAAGCCAATGTGTGGCTACCGTGGACTTTAAGTTCTTCAAGCGGATGTTACTTTTGTGTTCCGTTATCCTTACCTTCGCTTTTCTTTCTGTTTGTTCCACATAAATGTTGCCACAGGGGCATTTTATAGAATATATCACGTTCTTAGTGTCACATATACAAGAAGTATTATTTTAGATTTTTGATGCTTGTGTCGAATATTTTAGACTGTCGCGGTCTTTTCTGTTTTTACTTTATTAGTAAGTAGAGTTTATCTGTCAAGGTGTGCTATTTTCTTAGCTGATTCTTCTATGATGTTCATTGGGTAACCTCTCTTCCGATATTTCATGATCTGATTGTTGATTGTGGCTTGTAGATCTTTAGGGTTAGAAGTAATACGTTTTAGGTGAATGAACTGTGACAAAGGTAAATGTTTTTTTAAGTATTCTTGATGAAAGCTTCTATAATGCAAACAACTGTTACGATCTGTCACTTTAGTGTACACATTGGTTTTTATGATGTTGTTTTCAACAGTTATCAACACGTCCAGAAATGCTATTTGACAGAAACTATACTTACTAATAAAGTAAAAACAGAAAAGACCCCGACAGTCTGTGTACTAAAATATTCGAACATACTACAAGATAACATCAATCGATTGAACATGGGCCATGAACGGATCAAATTCACCCACCACATGGATAACCGTCAAATAGTATTTCTGGACGTGTTCGCCTAAAACGTATTACTTCTAACCCTGAAGATGTACAAGCCACAATCAGATCATGAAATATCGGAAGATCATATAGAATGAAGATCATAGAAGAATCGGCTAAGAAAATAGCACACCTTGACAGAGAAACTCTACTTACTAATAAAGTAAAAACAGAAAAGACCCCGACAGTCTGTGTACTAAAATATTCGACACAAGCAACAAAAATCACCAATATCATGAAAAAACATTGGGCACTTATCCAACAAGAGCCAGATCTTAAACCACTATTTGATGAAAAAATTACTTTTGCTTTCAAAAGATCAAAAAATCTAAAAGAATACTTATCAAGAAAAAAAGAAAAGAAAGATCGGCAGGCATTGAGAGGTATGCGGAGATGTGAAAACTGTACGCACTGTAAAAATGTAATCCAAGGGAATGAATTCACACACCCCACCAAGGGCACCAGGATCCCGTTGTTACATTCATCACTATGTATACAATGATCTGTATTGAATTTCCTTGCGCACACAATAAGTCATGCATTTTAGATGATATGCTTAGACAACAGATTCTGTATATAGACATACTATTCTATCATTAACATATATAATCATATTATTCGTAAGATTCGTCACGTTCATTTTTCAGACCATATGAACGCATAACGATGTAGATCGAAGGATGGAGAATCGAGCGTAACTCTAGCGCTTCTCGTGAGGGTATTGGTCAGCTTACACCATGTGAGAAGGGGATCTTTGATAGTCACGTGCAGAGGGAGCATGCTCAAAATAAAAACAGGCTAATTTTGAACACATGACTAAGGCGGAAGCGTCTACGATGTTCCCGTTGCTTTCACGCGGGCCGAAGATAAACGCGCCACCCAGGATTTAAGCTCCTCGAAACGCTCTGATAGTAAGTGTCTGAATATGCAGGCAAATTTGATATTGGGGTTATTGATAAATTTCCCTGACATAGCGCCATTACCCATCACTGAGTCAGAATACAGATAAAAACGTTATGCCTTGAATCAAAGCTCTTTAAGAGCAGAGTTAATGGTAAAATGCAGCTTATATGCTTGTCATGCCACGATTCACTATTCTGTGTGATTACTACTGGTGCATGGGGTTTCAGACTATTGTATATAATTCATGAGAGCACTAATGTTTTATCTTAGCGCCATGATCCATCTGTTTATCTGATGAACTTAAACTGTATATATGCTCATCGGGTTTTCCTGTATTTATTCTTAGACCCCCTGATGAAGGGTCGTCAAGTGACCCGAAATGAATTGGGTTTGTCAAGATATTGCGTTTGGATGCTATTGCACTATAACTATGAATGAATAAATTTGATTGAAGAGTGAAAATGAATGAATAAATTCATGGAATCATAAATCATCAATGAAGTTTGTGAAGAATTCTTTAATTTTATGAAATCAAGTTAAGAAACTTTTTCAGTTTCAAGAAAAAGTGCGCACATCCATGGGACTGATGCGTCTGACCCACGTAGCCTTATGTTAGTTAGTTGGCACTGCCAGACACAGTGCAACGGATGTAGCAGCACACTACGAAGATTGTGAAATCTGGATTATCAGTAAAACCTGAATGCACAAGGAAAATGTAATTGTTATTAGTATATATTTCTTCGTCTAACCCTTTTCCAGTGCACCAACTCAAAATGTTTTTTGAAGAAACAGCACAAATAACAACCAATAAGGCTCAAACTTTAGCTTACACACCGAAAAAAGCAGAAGAAATATATGGATTAATACAGGAAACCAGAGCATTCAGCCTACAGATGAGCACAGTCAGTCAGCTATTGAAGCAATTGGAATATGTCAGTAAAAGAGAAATTAATCAACGGCTGCATGCCACTACACTCATTCATTACCACAAAAATAAGCGCATTCCAAGAGGATTAAGAATTGCATTGAAACCCATGCTATGTAGAAACAATAAAGCATTCCTAGAAAAGTGGTACCAAATCCTAGATAAATGTTCATTGGATCTGATTTTATTGATTGTAGAAGAATTGTCAAGTATTTTGAAAACTTTGGAAGAAGAACTATCAGGAATCAAAAAAGAATTAGAAAAACATGAAAATCTGCAAGAGACCTTGGATGACATAAATCAAAAACTGGAAAGATATGCCAAAGAGATACATTAAAGAAAAGTCAAGAAATACCGTCGTGATACGATAGATTATAAGCTGGAAGAAGTCTACACGTGGGCCGAGGTATACAATCAAAGAAAATGGCAACAACCAAAAGGCCATAATAGTTCGTTACAAGAAAGTGTGGGCTCAGACTCTGATGTCGTCCAGAACAGAGCTCCGCTGGCAAGTACCTCTACTCAACAAACGAAATCAATAACTGTTGATAAAACAAAGAAGTCAGCTTTTTTGTCCATAAACCCAGCAGCCAACAATGCCCCACGAATATAAAAACAAAGAGGGGGCAGAGAAACGGAAGAAGAAAGAGAAACACGTATCACGAGAAGCATGACCAAGATAACTTAGTGATGAATATCTCAAATTATCCACTGACTAAGGCACAAGAAAAATTGTTAAATAAAGGCACTTCATTCGTACCAGTGTACAGAACCAATCTACAAGAAACAGAAATTGCCATCTTTAAGTTTTTACGTACATTAAGATTAAGATACTTTTTCAAAGTTATACAACCATCAACAACTACTGAAGCATCTCGAGAAACTAACGAATTCAGGGTTAAGAGTAACTATTGTACTCCAGTGTCACATACAACAATTGATGCATTTGAAAGAGTGATTCAGACTGAGACGAGTAAGGTTAATTTCAATAGCAAATCTCATTGTAATTTTTCCAAAAAAGAATGGAGTACACTACAAGGATTGCTGGATAACGCATACCTCACCTTCCAAAAGGCTGATAAGGGAGGAGCCCTGGTAGTGATGCACACAAAGTTTTACGAAACCAGTGTGATGAATCATTTACAAGATTGGGAGACATATAGGAAACTAGAGCAAGATCCTACTAATGTTTTTCAGATGACTCTCCTGAAAATCTTAGATCATGCTCTACAAATGAAATGGATCACTGAGAAAACATATAAATATCTTGACATAAAATATCCTCATCGACCACAGTTCTATATGCTCCCAAAGATGCATAAAAATGCTACATGTCCACCATTTCGGCAATTGTTTCAGCATGCGGTTCTATATCCGAACCAATCGGGAAATATTTAGATTGGTTTCTGCAACCTCTTGTTCAAAAATGGGAAAATTACATTAAGGACACTACAGCATTTCTGAATTTGTTGAACACGGTAAATATTGAGCACAACAATGATCTGTGGCTATGTACAGTGGACGTCACGGCGCTGTACACCTCGATCCCTCACAATGAAGGTTTGGAGGCTATAGAATGGAGCCTATTAAGAAATTATGTGGAGGACACCAACAAAGTTTTTTTGTTAGAACTTTTTAATTTTGCATTATATCACAGTTATTTTCAAGGGAAAGACATGTTCTTTGAACAATGCAATGGTACATCAATGGGATTTGGGGGGGCACCGTCCTACTCAAACATTTTAATGGCAAAGTTCGAATCAGACCATATTCTACAGAATCCAGATTGGAAAAAGGGTTTGATAATATTTAAAAGATATATTGATGACATATTCATCATCTGTAAAGGAGAAAAGAACATACTACAAGATAACATCAATCGATTGAACATGGGCCATGAACGGATCAAATTCACCCACCACATGGATAACCGTCAAATAGCATTTCTGGACGTGTTGATAACTGTTGAAAACAACATCATAAAAACCAATATGTACACTACAGTGACAGATCGTAACAGTTGTTTGCATTATAGAAGCTTTCATCAAGAATCCTTAAAAAAACATTTACCTTTGTCACAGCTCATTCGCCTAAAACATATTACTTCTAACACTGAAGATGTACAAGCCACAATCAGATCATGAAATATCGGAAGATCATATAGAATGAAGATCATAGAAGAATCGGCTAAGAAAATAGCACACCTTGACCGAGAAACTCTACTTACTAATAAAGTAAAAACAGAAAACACCCCGACAGTCTGTGTACTAAAATATTCGACACAAGCAACAAAAATCACCAATATAATGAAAAAACATTGGGCACTTCTCCAACAAGAGCCAGATCTTAAACCACTATTTGATGAAAAAATTACTTTTGCTTTCAAAAGATCAAAAAATCTAAAAGAATACTTATCGAGAAAAAAAGAAAAGAAAGATCGGCAGGCATTCAGAGGTATGCAGAGATGTGAAAACTGTATGCACTGTAACAATGTAATCCAAAGGAAAGAATTCACACACCCCACCAAGGGCACCAGGATCCTGTTGTTACATTCTAGCACATGTGACACTACACTAAGAACGTGATATATGCTATAAAATGCCCCTGTGGCAAAATATATGTGGGACAAACAGAAAGAAAAGCGAAGGTAAGGATAACAGAACACAAATTTAACATCCGGTTGAAGAACTTAAAGTCCACGGTAGCCACACATTGGCTTGAAGCAGGTCACACCATAGCACAAATTATATTCACGATCTTGGAAGCCATCCAACCACGCTGTGATATGGATCCACATAAACAAATTCTGAGAGCAGAGTATTTTTGGATCATAAAACTAAATTCCTTGCAACGGCAAGGGTTGAATGACCGGACTGAATTGACATGTTTTCTTTAATTTGTGGATTCCCTAAATGTACTCTTATGTTGCCTTATCTGAATGAGTTGACAGACTTTTTTAGTATGCTTAATTGTTATCTCTTTACGCAACAAGTGCTCCTCTGCACTTGGGATGAATGATTGGATCGAGTTGTACTTGTGACCCTCTTTATTTGAAGTATGTTTTTGAATAATGCTTTATTGTTCATCACTATGTATACAATGATCTGTATTGAATTTCCTTGCGCACACAATAAGTCATGCATTTTAGATTAATATGCTTAGACAACAGATATTGTATATAGACATACTATTCTATCATTAACATATATAGTCATATTATTCGTAAGATTCGGCACGTTCATTTTTCAGACCATATGAACGCATAACGATGTAGATCGAAGGATGGAGAATCGCGCGTAACTCTAGCGCTTCTCCTGAGGGTATTGGTCAGCTTACACCATGTGAGAAGGGGATCTTTGATAGTCACGTGCAGAGGGAGCGCGTTCGACATAAAAACATAGGCTAATTTTGAACACATGACTAAGGCGGAAGCGTCTACGATGTTCCCGTAGCTTTCACGCGGCACGAAGATAAACGCTGTGTCCTGTTGAGTACATAGGAGGAGAGTCGGCTGTTCAGGTAGGCTGGGCTGGTTTTGTGGAGTGCCTTGTGTGCGTGGATCAGGAGCTTGAAGGAGATCCTTCTGTCGACGGGGAGCCAGTGAAGGTTCCTCAGGTGGGGGGTGAGGTGGTCGCGGCGCGGCGCGGGGCGTCGAGGATCAGGCATGCAGAGGCGTTCTGGATGCTTTGTAGTCTGTTGATGAGCTTGGACGAGGCTCCGCGTAGAGGGCGTTTTCGTAGTCGAGTCTGCTGCTGACTAGGGCCTGGGTGACTGTTTTCCTCGTGTTTGTCGGGATCCAGCTGTAGATCTTGCGGAGCATGCGGAGGGTATTGAAGCAGGTGGAGGAGACTGCGTTGACTTGTTTGGTCATGGTGAGTTTCGAGTCGAGGATGACTCCCAGGTTGCGTGTGTGGTCGGTGGGGGCCGGAGGGGTCCTCTGTGATGCGGGCCACCAGGAGTCGTCCCATGCTGAGTGGTTGGACCCGAGGATGAAGATCTCCGTCTTGTCTGAGTTCAGCTTAAGTCGGCTTTCCTTCATCCAGTCGGCGACGGCCTTCATTCCCTGGTGGAGGTTGGATCTGGCGGTGAGAGGGTCCTTGGTGAGGGAGATGATCAGCTGCGTGTCGTCGGCGTAGGAGATTATGTTGAGGTCGTGCTGTCGGGCGGTGCGTGCTAGTGGTGCCATGTAGACGTTGAATAGCGTCGGGCTGAGGGAGGATCCCTGAGGGATGCCGCAGATGATCTTGGAGGCCTCAGATCGGAACGGGGGAGGCAGACTCTCTGAGTTCTGCCGGAGAGGAAGGAGGTGGTCCAGTCCAAGGCCTTGTCACGGATCCCTGTGTCTTGGAGGCGCGTGTGTAGTGTGTGGTGGCAGACTGTGTCGAAGGCGGCGGAGAGATCCAGGAGGATGAGGGCCGCCGTCTCGCCGTTGTCGAGAAGGATCCGGATGTCGTCTGTGGCGGCGATGAGGGCGGTTTCGGTGCTGTGGTTGCTGCGGAATCCTGATTGGGAGGGGTCCATGATGTTGTTGTCTTCGAGGTGACGGGTGAGCTGGATGTTAACTATCTTCTCGATGACCTTTGCTGGGAACGGAAGCAGGGAGATAGGCCGGAAGTTCTTGAGGTTGCTCGGATCCGCCTTGGGTTCATTCAGTAGGGCGTTGATCTCTGCGTGCTTCCAGTTCTCAGGGAAGGTAGCGGTCTCAAAGGAGAGGTTGATGATGTTGCGCAGGTGGGGTGCGATGGAATTGCCGGCTTTGTTGAACATGTGGTGTGGGAGAGGGTCGGACGGGGATTCAGAGTGGATTGTGCCCATGGTCTTGATTGTGTCCTCGATGCTCACGTTGGCCCAGGTTGTCAGGGAGTCGTGGACGGTGGGGTGCGGTGGGTCCGGTGCGACGAGGCCTGCAGGGGCTGTCCGGGGTTTGAAACTGTCATGGATGTCTGTGATTTTTCGGTGAAAGAAGGTGGCGAGGGAGTCGCATAGGGCTTGCGATGGCGGGATGTCGTTGGCGCTGGCGCTGGGGTTGGGGTTGAAGAGTTCTTTCATGATGTTGAAGAGCTCCTTGCTGTTGTGAGCGTTTTTGTCAAGGCGGTCTGTGAAGGAGGTCCTTTTGGCGGTCCTGATGAGGTGGTGGTGGTTGCGGATTGCGTCTTTGTGGGCAGCTCGGCTGTCCGGCATCTTGTCGTTATGCCACATGTTCTCCAATTTCTGGCAGGTGCGCTTTGAGGCGAGGAGTTCCGGGGTGAACCAGTTGGCTCTTTTGCTGGTGTCTTTGTTGGTGGGTTTTTTCAGTGGGGCTACGGTGTCGGCGCAGTCGTTCATCCAGCATTCGAAGGTGAGTGCACCATCATCGGGGTTGGTGGGGTTGGTCGGGGGTTGAGTGCGAGGCTTGTCTGTAGTTGTTCTTCAGTGACTTTGCCCCAGCAGCTTCGGGGGATCTGTAGGGTGCGGTGGTGTGTGGGGGGTTTTCCGAAGGAGAAGTAGATGCAGAGGTGGTCTGTCCAGGTGAGTTCGGAGGTGTGGCTGAAGGTGACGTGGGGGCTTGAGGAGAAGATGGCATCAAGTGTGTGGCCGGCGATGTGGGTCGGCGTCGTGACGAGCTGTTCAAGTCCGAGGTTGGCGAGGTTGGCGATCAGGGTGGAGGAGTTGTTGTCGTTGTTGTTCTCCAGATGATAGTTCAGGTCTCCGAGGAGGATGTAGTCGGTGGAGGTCAGCGCGTGTGTGCTGATCAGGTCGGCGATGGAGTCGCAGAATTGAGGCCGGGGTCCTGGTGGTCTGTAGACGAGGGTGCCTCTTAGGGTGGTCTTGGGGTCCGTGTGAATTTGGAAAGTGCATGTGTTCGGCGGTGCGGAGGGTGTCGTTGGTGTTTGTTGAGACCCTGATGGTGTTTTTGTGGACGATGGCGATACCTCCTCTGGCCCCGTTAGTGCGGTCTCTGAGGGTGATCTTGTAGCCGGCGGGGATGGCTATGGTGATGTCCGGTGAGGAGGCTTCGTTCATCCAGGTCTCGGTCAGGAAGGCGACGTCCGGGGATGCAGTGTCGAGTAGGTCTCAGAGCTCGACAGCGTGTTTGCGTGAAGGGACCATGGGTGCGGTTCGGGGCGGCCTTGCAGCAGGTGTGGGTCCTTCCTGGGTTGAGAGCGACAAGGGTGTTGGCGTCGTATCGGAGGTGGACTTCCTGGCTGGTGCGAAGGGGCAGGGGTTCTGGCACTGGGCGTGGTCCAGGCGCGGATGGGCGCAGACGGGCTTGCCTTAGGTGCGCCTTCGCCATATATGGGGAGGTGGGTAGGGAGGAGCAGCTGGGTGGTGTGTTGCAGGGGCAGCGAAAGGGAGCGGAGGGGGCGGGCCGCAGGGGAAGCAGCAGTGGGGACTGGCGCCGGGGAACAGAGCGGGGCGACCGCGGGGAGGAGAAAGGCAGAATCAAGGGGGCAGCAGTAAAAGAAAAACGGGTCACAGAATCAAGGGGGCAGCAGTAAAAGAAAAACCGGGCACAGAATCAAGGGGGCAGCAGTACACGAAAAACGGAGTACAGAATCCAAGGGGGCAGCAGTACAAGAAAAACGGGCCACAGAATCAAAGGGGGCAGCAGTACAAGAAAAACGGGGCACAGAATTAAGGGGGCAGCAGTACAGGAAAAACAGGGCACAGAATCAAGGGGGCAGCAGTACACGAAAAACGGGGCACAGAATCAAAGGGGGTAGCAGTACAAGAAAAACGGGGCACACAATCAAACGGGCAGCAGTACAAGAAAAACGGGGCACAGAATCAAGGGGGCAGCAGTTAAAGAAAAACGGGGCACAGAATCAAGGAGGCAGTAGTACAAGAAACGGGGCACAGAATCAAAGGGGCAGGGCAGAAGTAAGAGAAAACGAAGCACAGAATCAGATGAGGAGGCAGCAGCGGAAGAAAAGGGGCACAGAATCAAAAAGGGCCACAGAACAGACCGGCGAGCGGGGGGCAGGGGGGCACAGGAGAGGAGCGGGCAGGCAGAGAAGGTACGGTAGAGTGGATACAAACCAAGGCCACCACTGGCCACCAGGGACAAGGCGCAGGTGGAAGCCTGCGGGTCGTGGAGGGCCTCGACTTCGGCGGCGATCAGAACACTTCAGCGGGGGTGCAGGCGGAGCTGCAGCGGGGGGGGAGTGACCTACCAGGAAGGTCAAGGGTCGCTCTCCTCACCGCGCAGCGGCCGCCATATATGGGGGAGGTGGGGAGGGAGGAGCAGCTGGGAGGCGGGAGGTGTGTTGCAGGGGCAGCGAAAGGGCGCGGAGGGAGCGGGGCCGCAGGGGAAGCAGCGGCGGGGACAGAGGCCGGGGAGCGGAGCGGGGCGACCGCGGGGAGGAGAAAGGCAGGGGTAGGGGTCAAGAGGGCACAGAAGTCAGCGAGAGGGGCACAGAATCAAGGGGGCAGCAGTAAAAGAAAAACGGGGCACAGAATCAAGGGGGCAGCAGTAAAAGAAAAACGGGGCACAGAATCAAGGGGGCAGCAGTACACGAAAAACGGGGCACAGAATCAAAGGAGGCAGCAGTACAAGAAAAACGGGGCAGAGAATCAAGGGGGCAGCAGTACACGAAAAACGGGGCACAGAATCAAAGGGGGCAGCAGTACACGAAAAACGGGGCACAGCATCAAGGGGGCAGCAGTACAAGAAAAACAGGGCACAGAATCAAGGGGGCAGCAGTACAGGAAACGGGGCACAGAATCAAAGGGGGCAGCAGTAAGCGAAAACGAGGCACAGAATCAGATGAGGGGGCAGCAGCGGAAGAAACGGGGCACAGAATCAAAATGCAGCTTATATGCTTGTCATGCCACGATTCACTATTCTGTGTGATTACTATTGGTGCATGGGGTTTCAGACTATTGTATATAATTCATGAGAGCACTAATGGCGCCATGAGCCATTTGTTTATCTGATGAAGTTATACTGTATATATGTTCATCGGGTTTTCCTGTATTTATTCTTAGACCCCCGATGAAGGGTCGTCAAGTGACCCGAAATGCATTGGATTTGTCAAGATATTGCGTTTGGATGCTATTGAACTGCAACTATGAATGAATAAATTTGATTGAAGATTGAAAATGAATGAATAAATTCATGGAATCATAAATCATCAATGAAGTTTGTGAAGAATTCTTTAATTTTATGAAATCAAGTTAAGAAACTTTTTCAGTTTCAAGAAAAAGTGTGCACATTCACGGGACTAATGCGTCTGACCCACGTAGCCTTATATGAGTGTATGCCAATGTCAGAACCCACTTCGAGTCCATGCAGTTTTGACTGGCACTTTTAATCAAGTATCATTGAACTGGGGGGAGGAGCCTAGCGCTTGACCAAGATGGCCGCGTGAGCTCAGAGCTCCCGAGACCCTCGCGCCCTCCGTCGACTATCCTGTCTCTAATCCTGTCGGTATGCATGGCATCGTGTAGATGATTGGTCAGGGAGGCGATTGATGCTACCCGCGGTCGGATCGCCCACCGGGAACCGGACTTACGCCTGGCGGAAGATTGCGGCCTATCTCCCGGGGAAGCCAGGGGCTAGAGTTGGCTGGATGCCCGACTCCTAGTTGAACAACAACGGCCAGGCGAGGTGTGAACTGTCGGACGGAGGTCCCCGCTCTTTCACTTTCGATTTCGCTCCCTTTGTCAGCCCTGCCACTGGAGAGCTCTGGGTGGCTTTATTACCCCAGGGACGCTCTGCAGGCTACTCTGGCGGCCCACGGCAGAACTGATCACTCCTTATTCCTCTCCTTGAGAGGGACCTGTCTTAACTGAACCGACCTGCTTGGAGTCAACCATGTCGGGCAAAGCAGAAGGGGATCGGCTGAAGCCTAAGTCTACCAGGCGGGGAACTTATACCCAAGTCAACAGCATGGACCGATATGCTCTGCAGAAGGGATCACCGAGTGGATCGAGCCAGGCGCCGGATGCCCAGAAGGAGGACTCGCCTGTGGCCCCGGAGCTCTCCCTACAGGATGTCATGGGCGCGCTCGAAGGGATGCAGACTTCGATTGGGAGACAGTTTGAGGCCCTGGCGCATAAGGTGGATGCCATTTTGGTGGATGTCAACCTGATCCGTGCGGACTTGGGCAAAACGAATGAACGGGTTAAGAACTTGGACCTCAAGACCACGGGCCTCACTGATGATGTTACGGAACTGCAGACCGAGGTTCGTAAGCTGAGGACCGAGAGTGATCTCGTCGCCCGCCGGCTGGAGGACTTTGAGAGCCGGGCCAGGCGCAACAATGTGCGCGTCATCGGGGTCCCGGAGTCCTCGGATGAGGCTTCGGTTGACCTGCTTGTTGAGGACTTGGTCCTTAATCATCTGAAGCCTAAGGGCCTTGGGAAGTTCTTTGCGGTGGAAAGGGCCCATAGAGTGCCGGGCGGGAGGCCCAAGGCGGGTGCCCCGCCGAGGCCGATCGTCGCCCGGCTCTTTCATTTTCGAGATCGGGACGCTATTCTGCAAGCATCGAGGGTGACGGGCCCGGTCCCCTTCCAGAACGCGTCGGTGAATTTCTATCCGGACTTCACCCAGCAGGTGCAGAGGCAGAGACAGGGCTTCCTGGGGGTGAAGCGGAGGCTCCGGGAAAGAGACCTGAAGTATGCCATGCTCTTCCCTGCCAGACTGCGGGTGGTGCACGACGATCGGACATTCTTTTTTGACTCTCCTGTTATGGCCGACGAATGGCTGGACGCTTTGCCCCGGCGACGGACGGGGGACGACACAGCCGAGGATGGAGACAGTGGCCGGGATGGACAGGGCTGACATCTCGGAGCCGGTCTGACTTGACTTGACTATACTTGAAGACTTGCATAGAGTGCAGTAACTGTGGAGGGTTGCGGGAGGACGAGGGGTGCTCTTTTCCTCCCTTAGGGTACTTTTTGTAGACTTTTGGTTTTGTAGGGCGACAGGCACACTGCAAGTTGGGGGGGCTTTGTAAGCTGCAGCAGGGGTGCAGGGTGGGGGGAGTTTCAGGGATTTTGGGTTTGTTGTTGGGGGGTTTATTTCTGCAAGGCATGATGCTTATTTCCAGGGCTGTTCCATGGTGGCTCCTCGGGTGTGGGGTGGGCCTCTTTCCGTTTGAGGATGGGGGGTAGGGGCTTAAGTGTTATAAGCTGGAATGTTAATGGTTTGGGGGATCGCATTAAGCGGGGGATTGTTTTGCAACTCTTGAAACGATCAATGCCGGATGTTGCCCTGCTGCAGGAGACGCATCTTATAGGTAATACGTGCTATGCCCTGAATAGGAAGGGGTATAAATTCATTGCACATTCAGGATTCTCATCTGGGTCCAGGGGTGTGGGCATCCTAGTTAGAGCTTCGTTGCCATTTGAGGTGGACTCCACCATTGTTGATGATAGGGGGAGGTTTGTGGCGGTGGCGGGGCGGTGGGAAGGACGGACTTTGGGTTTAGTTTCTGTTTATGTCCCGCCGGCCCTGCAGGCCTCCACGTTTGCAGATCTGGGTAGGGCCCTGCTGGATCTCCCGGGGGGAATGCTTGTGGTGGGAGGGGATTTCAACGCTGTTGGCTCCGGCCTGCTGGATAGATACCCGCCCAGAGACACAGGGGGGGCTCAGAAATGGCTTCCAGACTTCCTAGACACGCTTGGCCTGATAGACTGCTGCCGGCTCCGGCACCCCACACAGAGCCAATACACGTTCCACTCCGGGGCACATGGTAGCCTTTCCAGGATTGATTACCTGCTCACTCTGGCCGCGCATGCCTCGTTGGTGTCCGAGGCGAGGCACATGGCGCGCGGTATATCTGATCACTCGCCAGTGTGGATCCGGCTGGATCTAGGTCGGGAGGGAGGAGGAAGGGTGGCCCCTATTAACCCTTGGTATTTCCGAGACCCCAAGATGCGCAGCGCCCTGGTAAAGAAGGTAGATAATTTTTTCAAGGACAATCAGGGAACCGTGGACTCGGCAGTGTCGCTGTGGGAAGCTTTTAAGACTGTGCTTCGGGGGGAAGCCCTCTCCCTAGTAGTGGCTGCCAAGAGGCGTAGAGATGGTGAGATTCTGCAGGTGGAGGAGGAGATCGCGGCTCTGGAGGGAGCGATGGAGGAGGAGGTTACAGAGTCCTCACTGCATGAGCTTTGTTTGAAGCAAACTGAGTATAAAGACCTGGTGACGAACGCCGCTCAGACCCTCAGTAGGGAACAGCAGGTCCGACTGTATGATGTTGGTGATAAGGCAGGGAAACTCCTGGCGTGGCTGGACAAAAAAGAACGGGTCAATAGAGTGGTGCCAGAGTTGACGGGAGAGAGGGGAGAGGCGATTGTGGAACCTGAGGGGATTGTAAAGTGTTTCTCGGACTATTTCTGTAGGGTTTATGCCTCGGCGTCGGATAGGCCGCCCGAGGACTCGTGTGACCTCCTCCGTGATATCGAGTTGCCCTGCCTCTCTGCTATAGATAGGGACGATTTAGATGGTGACATAACGGTCGATGAGGTGGCGGGGGCTATCCGCGCGTTAAACTCGGGTAAGGCCTCGGGACCGAACGGCTTGCCGATCGACCTGTACAAGCTGTTCCCGGATAGGGTCGCCCCTTACCTGAGCGCCATGTTCTTGGAGGCGCGGGGGGTGGGACCCTCCCGTTGGATCAGCGACTGGCGTCGATTGTGGTCATACACAAAGAGGGTAAACTCCGCGATAAGTGCGCCTCATATCGGCCTATTTCACTTCTTAACGCGGAGCCGAAAATTCTGGCTAAACTCCTGGCGACCCGTTTGATTAGGGTACTTGGCGACTTGGTCCACCCGGATCAATCCGGCTTCATCCCGCACCGAAACACAGCGTTGAATCTTAGGCGTCTTCATGGCGTAATCGCCAGGGCGGGCACGCTGCGTGAACCGGCTATTGTGGCGTCTCTTGATGCCACGATGGCCTTTGACACGGTGGAGTGGGCATACTTGTGGGCCGTGCTGGCCAAGTTCGGCTTTGGCCGCGGTTTTGTGAGCTGGGTGAGGTTGCTGTACGAGGGGCCGCTAGCTAGTGTTGTGGTGAATGGTCGGGCGTCGACTCCGTTTCAGCTTGGGAGGGGTACTCGGCAGGGTTGCCCCCTGTCGCCTCTGTTGTTCGCCCTCGCCCTTGAGCCGCTGGCTGCGTGGATACGTTGGCACCCGGATATACGGGGCCTTCGGTGGTCGCCTGAACACGAGGACCGTATTTCGCTTTATGCCGATGATATCCTGTTGTATCTTGCCTCACCTAAGAAGTCACTTATAGTGGTCTGTGACGTACTCACATCTTTTGGTAGGAACTCGGGTCTCGTCATCAATTGGAGCAAATCGTACTTGTATGTTCTTAGTGGCGAGGTTCCACCGATCCCTAGAACATGTTCGATACAGGTCGCCCAGCAGGGTTTCGTGTATTTGGGGATCTTTATCTCCAGGGACTCTGCTGTGCGCTATGAGAAGAATCTGCTCCCCCCCCTGGCACGCCTGAGGCGCGATGTTGAAGGTTGGCGGAGGCTGCCGCTCTCCCTCGTTGGGCGTGCGGCCCTGTTCAAAATGATGTCTCTTCCCCGCTTCCTCTACGCCTTACAGAATACCTTGGATTGGGTGCCGGCCAAATACTTTCGGGAGGTCGAAGGCCTCCAACGGACGTTGCTGTGGGATGGGCGGCCGCGAATTGCTATTGCAAAGTTGACGCTTCCATGGTACGACGGGGGCATTGCGCTCCCAGACATCCGACGGTACTATTGGGCCACACAGCTGAGCGCGATCAATCATGGGCTTTATGGCCCTGCCCTCAGCCCTGGGTATGCCATGGATAGGTGGTTGCTGCGTGGTGGTAACTACTACAGGGCGTTGTACTCGCGGTCCCTAGACTCATCCCTCACGGGGCCCACCGGTGTGGCAGTGCGGGTGTGGAAGATGGCAACTGACTCGCTGGGCTGGAAGGATAGGCTCACCCTCGCTACCCCGTTGTTTGAATCGGAGAGATTGGGAAGGCTTTGGCATTCAAAAGGCTTTGATAAGTGGGACCTGATTGGCATCTCCAGGGTGGGTGATGTGCTGCATAAGGGGAAGGTGAAGTCCTTTGAGGAGTTGCAGACTGAGTATGAGCTGGGGCCCTCCGAGTATTTCAGGTATATTCAGATGCGCCACGCCCTCCGATCAGTCCTCGTGGAGGGTGAGAAGGTGCCTGAGTCCTCTCCTTTGGAGGACCGGGTCCTTGATGGCCATATGCCCGAGAGCACGATCTCGCTCATATATAAGAAACTGATAAACGTCCGGGCGGATATGCTTCTGGGGCTGAGGGACCAGTGGACTAGGGATGGCCTCGAGTTGGATGATGAGGACTGGCAGTCAGCTGTTTCTTCTCCTAGGGAGGTTGCGATCCCGTCGCGTCTGAGGCTGGTGCAGCTTAAAATACTGCACCGAGTGTATGTGACGGGGCCAAGGCTGGTCCACATGGGGTTCTCGGAGGACGGCCTGTGCAGGAGGGGGTGTGGTATGGTGGGTACATTCCTGCACATCATTTGGGAGTGTGGTGTCATTGTGGAATTCTGGAGGAGAGTCCATGCAGTTATGGGGGAGGTGACGGGCATTGCTGTGCAGCCGGAGGCGCGGTGTTGTCTCCTGAATGTCTGGGGGCCTACTGACCTCGATGAGGCGCGGACCCAATGGGTGACTCTGGGTAACATGGTCGCTAAGAGGGATATCGCGCGATTGTGGGGCTCCTCGGGGCCCCCCACACTGACTGCGTGGAAAGAGAACATGGACTGGAGCATGTTTAGGGAGAAGACGGTCTATTGCTCTAGAGGCCGCCCCCGGAAGTGGCACGCCATCTGGGGGCGGTGGAATCAATACAGGGGGGGAATATGTCTTGCCCCTGATCTGGAACCTCCCGAGGAACAGCTTTCCCCCTGACCTTCTTTCCAGCACAGTCTGGTTTATGAACTATTTGGGCCTCTGCTGTCCCCCTTCTTCCTCCTTACACTATCTTGTAACTGGTAGATGAGTGGGGTCCGGCCTCCCCTGGGGGCTCTCACCATGGGTTTTTAGTGTTCTTGCCTTGCTGGGGTTTGCTGTGATTTTTTGTGTTTGCTTAAAATTGAACCTTTGCACTTCTCTTTGTACTTTAATGGGGACGCATCACTGTTTCTAATTATCGATGCTGCCGAACCTCCGGGTTGTCGGCTGAATAGCTGTGTCCTGATTTTTAAATAAAGGTTTTTCAAAAAAAAAAAAAAAAAAAAAAGTATCATTGAACTATCCATCCTTATAGTGAAATTCACTAACCTTCCCAACTTCCCCTGTAAAATGACATTTCAATTCTATTTAGTCCACACCATTGTTGCAGCCTTAAAGTATTTAAAACACACTGCTGGACACTAATTTCCCTAAATGTCCTTGATGAATATGCTCCAAGCTGTCTATAAGGTTATTTTAAATTAGTGGTGAGTTAAATTAAAACTTTGCTAACGAAGTGTGGCGGAATGAGTAAACTCCACACTTTATGAACCAGATTAACTTTCCTAACTTTATTTGAGTTAAATGTTATCCCTTTGGGCCTTTCAGGTGTGATGATTTCCTGATGCAGAATGTCACAAGTTGAACATTCTCCAGCAAAACAATGTTGAGTGTGGAGGCTGGACATTTACCACCTCAAGTAAGAAGTGTGAAAGGGAGGGCTCTAAGCTCAGGTCAGCTTATCTAAAAAAACAAAAATTCATAAGCCTTGCATTTCACAAAGCTCGAATAGTTTAGAAAATAAACAAGGTTGTGAGTCAGCCAACTTTACAATTTTACACTCTCATTTTAAATACCATTTTATTGACAGGATTTATAAACTGGTTGTGGAAAGTTGATTGAGTATGCTTTAATATGTAACTTTAAAAAAAATCTGCGTATTCCTTCATGTAGAATCACACGGTGTGCACCCTGAATATTAAAACCAGAATACTGGTGGCACAGAATATTGAGGATCAAATATCGATTCCAAAATGTCGACAGGTAAGCAAGCATAGATGTTCTAAACCTTAGACCACATATGTACCTACACCATATATATATCTTCAAGGTACGTAGATGTGGAGTTATAAATAACAAATCTATACTTTCGTGCATGCACTTACCTTTTGATAGTCTGTGCTTGATACTTTTGTGCCATGATATTCTGGTGGTTGATATTGAGTAGTACAACCAATCACACCAATAAACAAGCATTGGCATAGCCAATAGGTCTCGCCTTTGGGACCCCTTATAAGTGTTTAGCCATGCAACACTTGCATCACTAAATACTTATAAGGTCCCATAAGCGAGACCTATTGGCTATGCCAAGTGGCCGTGGGGCCGCGAAAGTGAAAGTGATCGCGATGGTGATCACGATCAAACATCAAAGCGGCCGTGCGGCAGCAAAAGTGAAAGTAATCACGGTAAAGCGTGGCGTGCGCGCACATGCACTGTAGCTCTAGGCTGGCCTGGTAGCACTTTTTGGAGCCCTCTCAATAAGTCTCGCCAGACCAGCGCATGCGCTGGGTCAGGCGAGACCTAAAAAAGGACCAAAAAGCATTGTGTGCTTTAAAACCTTGCATACTGTACCTTTTTTCCCCAACAAATATTTGGGAAAGAATGCACCTTTAATACACAGCTTTAATATTTGATCATAGCTGAGGACTATGCCCCCCTAAAATTATACTCCTGGCTACAGGCCTGGATGTAGGAGAGGTTCACCTTCCTCATCCTCTCATCCATAAGTCACCATCAACATGGTCACCTCCACCCTGGTGGCGAAGTGAGCTAAAGAATGATGATGAATTCAACCCAGATCTTTGACCGAAGGGGATTGTCTGCAAAGTTTCAGCGCTCCGGCCATTGTATCCTTGCTTTGTTCACCCTAAGTTATCAGGGTATGCTCAGAAGGGGGCCCTTTGCTCACTTTGCCACTGGATTCAAGCTAGCCTGCCTGATGAGGGGTGTTACTCCGAAATCGGTCCCACAATGCTTGTTTCAGGTCCAGCGAAGACCTGGCTTGGCAGTTCGGGCTGAACTGTTCCCATGAGGTTTAGGGTCTAGACTGATTTGCATATGGCTGGGTCTGAACTGGGATGGTGAAGTGAGCTAAAGAATGATGATGGATTCAACCCAGATCTGTGACTGGGGGTGAGTGTCTGAAAAGTTTCAGTGCTCCGTCCGTCATCTTGTGTTTGCCACATCCACCCTATGATAATAGTCTTTCAGGCAATTGACATTGATCACTCTGTGGGGGACTCAGGGGAAGCCAAATTTCACAAAGTTCTCCAGAACCATGTAGGCACAATCCACTTGCTCTGGAGGCCCAGGGGAGCTAATGGCTCTACAACCCAAACCTTTTCGCCAGGTTGGTCCTTAGCCAGTTTCACATTCTGATCATACCACCGTTGGATCAGGTCTTGACTGGCCTTTAAGTTCTTTCTTAGCCCTCTTCATTGCTCAGACATTCTGGATCTAAAGCCCAACACATAGTCTACAACATTCTGCTTGGGTTTCATGAGAGGTTTGTCACACCTTTCTCAGACCAAACTTAAAAAACCTCTGACAGGGTTCCCATACAAATGGTCTAAGGGGCTGAAGTCAACTCTCTTCTCTGGTTCCTCCCTGTTGGCAAATAAAAGGCATGGCAGCAAGACTTCCGTCTGAGTTTATCAGTCAATCCCATAATCATGGATTTCACAATCCTGACAAACTTCTCCACAAGTGCATTAGTTTCGGGATGATACGGTGTGGTAAACTTATAAGTCACCCCACACTCATTCCACATAGCCTTCAGATATTCTGACACGATGTTTGTCCTACAGTCTGAAATTAGCTCTTTTGGGAACCCTACTCTGCTAAAGATATCAAGCAGGGCCCTGTCCGGCATGGGAGCTTTCACCGCCCACAGAGGCACTGTATCATCATATCTAGTTGCATGGTTTACCAAGATGAACCTTTCCCTGAGGATGTCTTAGGGTCTAAGGGCCCAACAATGTCAGTCCTCAAAACTGATAGTAGGATCGAGGGAGTCTTTGGTTGTTCTCTTTCCTTGCCACTGACTTGGAAGATGTTGCAGCTGTAGGAACAGCATAACTTCACCTTCTCAGACATCAAGGGCCATTTAAAGTGGTTGAACAACCTATCCCAGGTTATGGTCTAGCCCAAATGCCCGACCAATAACATGTCATGGGCTAAGTCCAAGAGGAGTGCTCTTTAACTCTGGGGAACTATCAATCTCCTATCTGTCTCAAGTTGTGAGTTCCAAGCTTCATGATACAGGACACCCTATACCAGAGGATCTTATGGGTTCCAGAGGTAGCCCCCGATCTTTGGCCTCTGCCTGACACTAAGACCCTCAAGAGTTGGATACTCTTTCTGCACTTGGCAAAACTCCTCCTGGGAGGGTCATTCGACCCTATACAACTCAGACAGTTCTGACAGGTCTATCTACCAGGAAAGGGCCTTCTTTCCCTTTAGCTTCAGGTCCACCACTTGGTGGGCAATACTCCTTTGGCGAAAGGAGATTTTGAGGGTGGTAACCTATGGCCCTTGCACTTCCTTATCATTGTGGAAACCTGGGCCATTGTTCCAGACTTCATGCTCTCTTTACTTCCCTTATAGGCTGTTTGGGCCTCAGTGGTAGTGCACACCCACACAGGTAGACCCTACATTTTAGCATGGGTCCTCTTTCCCACCTCGGCACAAGCACGGATTTCTAGGGAATTTCCCAACAGACACTACACTGGTATGGCAGGGCTTACAGCTACCTTTATAGGGCCAGTAACCCCTAACTACTCAAAGGTGATCATTACCACAGTATGGAACTTCACCGTGTTCTCTGCGTTGACAACCCTAAGGATAACATTTGGGATGATCCACCCTGGGATTACAGGCTGTCCACCACTTTGGTCATGCTGGCATCTATATTCTTCAGCACATCTACTTTGGTCCTGTTGATGATTGGCAATTACCTGTACTTCAACATGCTGGAAGGCAAGGCACCCATGGATTCAACATTCATTCCAACCATGTAGGCTAAAGTGGCTTCAGTCCAACCCCTGTTTTACCTAGGTCAATTTCAACCCCAATTCCTATTCAAGCAGTCTCCCTTCTTGTTGTCAGGACTGTGGCAGTCTAGGCATTCACCAATCTTAGATGCATTAAAGAGTTTCTTCCCCTGATCCCCACCCCACCTAGATTTAGGAATGGTGAGTGCCTCCCCCTCTGGGTTAAACCTTTGGGGTTCTTGTTGAAACTCTTTCTTTCTATCCTTGTTGCTCCCCTCCTTCCCCAGCAAGGGGCTTGTCCACCTTTCTTGGCATCACCTCCAAGGACTTTTTTTTATCCTAAAGCACACCCACACATCAGCTGGCTTACCAAGCTTCCTGGGGCCAGACAGTTTGGAAATCTCTGTATGCCTTTAGACCTCTCAATGACAATTACGCAAAATGTTTTTATTCATGGTCAAATTGTATAGCCCATCATAAATATCCACTGATATGCCTTTCACCTAGTCTTCCAGTGCATTTATTGGGATATCTACCAAATTTGCACAGTGGTCTTTGTATGTATCATGGCACGTTTTTTTCCGTATTTCTCAGGTGTAAGACCAAACTTCTGCACTACGACATCCTTCAGGTGTGCGTATAACTCCGTTACCTCTTCCTCTAGAGTTAGGAGGGTATCCCTCCCAGTGTAGGTAACAACTCCTACAATAATTCTACTCACTGCTGTTTGTCTGCCCTGTGCAGTCTTAGTGCTCTCTCATAGGAGGGGAACCATTTGTCAGTGTCATCTCAACCACATAGCTAGGCTTTATACTCTTCGGCATATGAGGGGTTGGTGCCCCCCAGGTAAATATCTCACCATTGCAAGAACCCAATCAGAAATCAGTTTGTAAATGACCAGGATTTAGATGCAATTTCAGGCCAATCCCAATGGAGAATGAGTCAAGTACATCAATGAGGTATGCCCCAGTCAGAGATTGTACCTTAGGACTTAGTCTCTGAAATAGAAGTCAAAATCTTTCAGCGGGGCAAGGCTGCAGACTGTATCCAAGGAAGTTTTTTCAAAACTGGATAGTTGGAAGGTCCTGCTGAAGCCATGGTTTTTGGCAGGAAAAGATGCTTTTCGTACCTTCGCCTGTCAAGATAGGCTTGCAGCAAGGGTCAGCTTAACAGGTTTTTTCGAGCGGCAAAAAGCTTCAAGTTGGACCAACTTTATTATGACCTTTTATTCCACACAGGAGGTCAGGCGACTGGCCCTTGGTGTCCACTTCTTTGTCTTGGATGCAAGTAAGAACAAGTCCACTCATTTAGGTCTCAACAGCAAGTTCAGTCCTTCTTCTGTTCATCCACAGGTCTAGAAAATGTCCTAATGAGTTGTTCGTGAGATGGCAGCTTTGTAGGTGTCATTAGCCAGTGGGTGGGATGACTTCTGGACACTTCCTAACCAATGAGGAAAATGCTCCCACCTATTTTTATAGTACATCCTGTTTGCATTACTGCGAACTATCCCAGAGTGTACAATTCCAAGGGAAATCCAAGAAGGCACAGGCCTTCTGCCTTTGGTGGGAGTTTTTGTGCCAGTCAGAGGTGCGTTTAGTGAAATGAGCAGTACCCTCCTCCTAAGCCGCACAAAACTGTTTCTGGGACCAGCTCACCCTTCCACTGGGTTGATGCTCAATTGGCTATGCTGGGCCTAAAAAACAAAGGGTTTCCCTTCCTTTGGTTTCCTTTTACTTGTAATTGTGAATGGGCAGGCTTCACCTCTGTTCTTTTCAATTTATTCAAGTTCCTGGAAACTCCCTAGATGATCCTCCTGGCCTCTATGTATCACATTCTCTACCCAAAGTCCATCCTGTTACCAGGCCCAAGCCATTGTGTCTGCTCTGGGAGCAGTTTTCACACCACATTAAGGTCAGGCACTGGCTTAGCTGTCGCTGTCGTATTACCACAAATTAACCTCCAGGAGCTTCAGCCAGAGAAAAGATAACTTTCTAAAATTCTCACTTTACCATTAGATTGAATTTTAATAAATATTAAAAATTGTGCTTAAATAATTGTACTAGCTAGCCCCAAACCTGAGATAACAGAAATAATATTTTAATCTGTACTCTAGCTTTCTTATTGGCCAGAGCCTACAACAGTGAAAATATCTTTTGGGGGCTTTTCATTGCAGGGACATGATAACATTCAATTTCTACACGTCCCACTTTTAAATAGAATACATCCTACCTTATGAGCCACAAGGCTTACATAGGGTGACTTATTGCCATAATTTTAACAGGTCAGGCTGTAAGTTTAAACTACAGCAGTCTGGCTATAATGCTAGGCCTGATGTCATGTGTTCCTTTGTTACAGTAGTAGATGGCACAATAGTGCTGCAGTTAACCTGTGTTATTTAACTTTTCATACCATGGGTGTATTTCTGCTCCATATGCTATACCCCTATAGGAAAGTTAAATAGGTTGGTTAGGCGTTAACCCTTTTAATCAGACTTTAGGGATCAGAGCACATGCACTGATGCCTGATTAGCAGTGACCCAGTGCAGAGTCAAACAACCACCATTACCAGTCCAGAACAAAAGTGGGGCAATCACCAAAAAAGGTACTCACGCCG
This sequence comes from Triturus cristatus, assembly GCF_964204655.1. Taxonomy (NCBI): domain Eukaryota; kingdom Metazoa; phylum Chordata; class Amphibia; order Caudata; family Salamandridae; genus Triturus; species Triturus cristatus. The sequence goes on from NC_140580.1 coordinate 151,314,524, forward strand.
CAAGTAAGAAACAGATTAGTAATAATATTTTGTTTACCCTTTCAGTCCCTCACAAACATTCCTGAAATTGGTATAGGTTTGCTGCAGTTTGACTGCTGCTCTCCTCCTTTCTAATCTCACCCTAATAATGAAGTGAAGTATTTACAACTAATGATGGATCCTCCCATACTTGGTTGCACATGTGCACCTTCTCTCTTCCACTCACTCCCAGTCTCCACCTCCCGCCATTCACCACTTTCATCCTGTCAGACATCCCACCATCTTGTCTCTTTACTTCTAAACCCAACTTATTCTTCCCCAATCTCAATATATTGAACAAAGCTAGAAGAATAAGATTCAAATTCATTGTCACATTTAAGATCACCTCATTTTTCCTAGGCCTGAACTACTGAAACATGGCTAAGATAGAGGGCAGCACTCATTGTTCATGATGTTACCCATGTGTTTACAAGAATGTCCTCCAAAATTATCTGAACAAATATGCTGGTGGTCTTGGCATTATTCTCTAGCCCTTGCGGTTAGGTATTGCAACTTATACTTTATATACATATATTTCCTTGCAGCATGCTCTTTTTGAGACTTTGTTTTTTCAATGGTTCCCTATCTCTCCTTCTTGATCAACCTTGGTGACTTAAATGTCTGTTTTTAACATCATTACCACAGTGCAACTTAATCAATGAAACCTGAACATATTTACCCTGTTACCTATGAAGAAGGCATGTTATTAATCATGATAGTCAATATTCTCCAGCCAAATGGCCATATGGAATTTCGATCACTGTCTTCAACCAGAATTAGACATCATGGAGCAAGCTCCTGGAACAACTCTTTAACGACGTTTTACTAAAGGTCCACTCCCTTCATTCTGGAATGGTTCTTTATTTCAGCCCACTCAATAAACTATTGTCTCATACCTCTGTTTGAGGAAGATAGGAAAAGTATGGTGGCAAAAGTCGGCTGCAAAACTTTAAAGAATGAGCCAATGAACACAAAATAACCGTTTTCAGGCCAGCATGATCTATGCTCAGTAAGATAAATGCCTTATGTTTATTAACCAGGGAGGCAATTGAAAGGATGGAAAAAAAACTTTTGCCTGCCACAGAATTTGGTGAGGTTAACAGAAACCACCTTAAAAATTAAATTTTCCGGGGATTAAGAACACCCTTCTGCTTTTTCTGTCGGAATTACACAAAGAGACCTGTGCACAGGTGAAACTATCAAATGGGGCTGGCCTAAACCCAAAAACATAAGCTTAAAACGGATTAGGGGAGGCTGTATCCTTGTCCCATTTTTATTTCCCTTAGACACTGCCTTTTACCAGAACACTTTCATTCTTTGGAGGAACTTGCTTCAAAATTGTCTCTCCATGAAATTAGTCACCCAGCCTATGCAGACAATCTTTTTATATTTTCATTTACCCAACTTTGTCTTCAACATCAACTAAATTGAATAAACCGACTGAATGGCTTATCACTGAATCTTAAAAAAATTTAAATAATTACTTTTGGTGGAACAGTTAAACAATTTAAATGGTAGTTGGGAGCCTTAATAATTCAGCTAGTTAAAAATGACCTCTGTCTTGCCGTGACCATTGATTAATGATTTAACATATCATGAAACCTACCAACACAAAGATAGTCATGTCAGAATCGATCTAACGTGATCCTTGCTGTAATGATAACTCACCTGAAAGCTAGGACTTCGGCAGGAGCAACATAATTCCAACGAAGCCCCTGGAGAATACATCTCAGTGCACCAGAGAGCCTCGTGTGCTGGCTAATGCTCTCTGGAGGATGAGGGTTGCTGGAAAGAGAGAGACGGGACAGACTTCAGTTCTGGAATTCAGCTGGGTAACTTTGATACAAGGTCAGTGCGGTGTCTTATCTCTCAGACAGTGACCTGATTCAACCCACATATCACATCACCTTCATGCACAACAGAATTTTGATTTCATCATGATAGAGTTAGAGTACTCTTTCTCTATATCGATTGTTATTGCCTACCTTCTTTCGAATGAGCCAGATTACTCAATTGCCTTTATAATGACCACCTCATCATCATCATAAACTGGGGTTGGTTTTCCTTGGTTTCTTTTTTAGGTTGACCTATCTGGAGTTAGCTTCATCCTAAAATAGCCTTATACTATGCTGTGTCTTCTTGTTTGTAGTGCAATTCTAGGTGAAAACTGGGCACCAAAGTTCTTGTCCAGTCCGTTCCCAAATTACGGTCAAGAAGCTGTTATTTTCAATCTTTTGTTACGCTGATTGTCTCGTTAGTCCTTAAATTGTCTTAGTCACTCCAAGAAGCAAAGTTCAATTAGAGCACTGTGAAAAAGTAGGCGATTATTTTATAACTGTTATCGCTATCATTTGCTTTGTGATTGATTTGATTCTAAATTGATACAATAAAGTATTACCATCGACATAATTAATTCTACCGGCTCTCGAAGCGCTCATCTTTTACTGAAATATCTCTTGACAAATAACAAATACTTCCACCTGGACCAACCCTGGATGCTATTATCTCTAATCTCCAAGCCACAGGAGTATATCAAACTTGACCCTTAATATGGACAGACTACTTCATCACTCCCTTTTCTATCAAAATACCTGCCAGAAAAACCCCATAAACCAAGACTGATCCTGGGGTCTTGACCCAGCGATAAAGCAATTAAAGCTACCTCAGCCCAGTGGACCTCTTGAAGAACACAGTCCTTACTATGCGATCTATGGGCTCAATTGAGTATGGAGGTTTGTCTTTCAACCACTGAATCACATATACTCAGTGGTGTAACGAAACTTGAGGGGGGGCCCTGCAAAGTACATGCAGGAGGCCCCCCATGCTCAAGACTCAGTCTGGTGCTCTCTGGCCTGGGGCCTTTCAGTATCGGAGGGGCACCCGGAGCTCAGGCCCCCGCACAATGGGGGCTGCGGGGGCTTTTGTTACTCCACTGCATATATTCTCAAATCGATGTTACAAAGAAGGGCATTTGCCACCGCCATGCAATTAACCAAATGTTTTACAAAAAACAGGTCCATCAGATTCCTATTTTTAATATTAGCATCCAAGAATGTAAGTGGACAAGATAATTGTAAAATAGATAATACCAAAATACCAAAATAATATACATTTTACAATTGGAATTATACACAAGATTAATGAGGAAAACAATGAAATAGTACTACACAACCCATTTTACAGACTAAAATTACCCCTCAAGCTCTTCATAATCTTGCCCAGATTCCTCAAGCAAGTACATCTGAATATTTGTGCAAAACTCTAGCATATGTCAAAAACGTTATGGATCTCAAATCGCCCCTCACAACACATATTTCCACACAAAGAAGGCAAGCACCACTCATGGACTTCTCCTCAATGCTTCCCTTCGCCCTATTGTACTCCTCCTGTAGTTTCAAGCCTGTAACTTCATCAGTCTTGCTGACATCAGCCATTAATCAGTTTCAGCACCTGACCCATGCCAACCAGCAGTCTTCATGAACCTCTTGCCACTCCTTGCTCTCTCCTTGGCAGCTCGAACCATCACAAACACCTGCAACCCCCTGATGTCCTATTTCAATTTACTACTGAAAAAGACTGTGCTTGATCTCTGCAACCAAGACAACTACAGACCAAATGACCATTCCAGGATAAAGTGATAGAGCAGCATTCTAGCAACTCAATAATTACTTTGTGGTCCAGGAAATCTTGGCAACCAGGTTGGTTTCCATTCTTGCTGTGGGGAAGAATCCTCCATCATTGCCACGTGAGATGACTTTAAGTCACAAGTGGATTAGAATTGAGCTGCTTTTAAAGGCCTCACCCAAAATTCCAAGCTTTGTTTGGCATCCAGACATCCCAAGAGAGAAAACTGTGTGCTCCTCACTGTACCTACTTGCAGAGAATCCAGCCCTGATTCACCTCTAGGAAAACTCCAGATTCCTTGCTGCAATTCCCCACGCCTGTGTACAATAGAGAAAAGGAAACTTGGTAAAGAACTTGAATCTTGATCCAAGGACGGTGCCTGCAACCAAAGGTTAGTGCACTAACGAAAAAAATTAGCAAGACTAAAGATAAGACATTTTATAGAACTCTGAAGGTTTTTTTGCACGTCAAATAACAGAAACAATCCTTATGCTCAAGTATAACCCTCCGAATAGAGTGACTTGATCTTTAGGCTTTGTTTTTGATAGTGTTATAAGTTGTGTGAATTTGACACACATAGGACATTGGAAAGAGATAAGATGAGACTTGGAAAGTAAACCCAAGACTAAAATTCAAGAAATGTCTTATCTTTGAATGTCGTTCTAATACTGTGATTGTGGTTATAGAAGCACACCCTCAGAGAGAGTAAAACAGGGAAAGTGATCAAGGAAACTGACCAAACAATTAGGGAGCTGATAACTGTATTCACATCTAGAAAGCTCTTGATTATCTGTTAAGCTTGCCGATGTTTTTGCTTAGTTTCTTAAGGAGTGAACAACCAATCCGAAGGTCACTCATTCTGAGGTCGCGCAGTAATCGAATTCACCCACTTCCCCGTGTCACAGGATAAGAGTTGTCGTCCAGTGGAGGTGACTCTCTCCCTCTTTTCCCAACCCACTTTCCCTAGCAACTCTCTTTCACATAGATAAAGTACACCTGTGTGTTGAAAATCTGCTTCTTTGGCGTAGGCGGTAAATCTTCACTTCCGCAGAGACCTGGAAGTTCAGGTGAGTGGATTTGATTTGACAGTAGTTCCCCACTTGAAAGTATCATGAATCTTTATGACCAACTATTCTTTCGTAAAGCACTGTGGATGCAGCTCTTCCTGTAGGTCTCAACCACACACTGGTGCAAGCCCTGAAAGAATTTGTCTGATCTGCTGTCAAAGCAGTGAAGCACCATCCTCAGAAGCAGGTCCTGTGGTGAACACTGACCCAAGAACACAAGGAGGATGAAGCATGCCTCCTCTCCACCTCTCGGGTCGCTTCAGAAGGACAGGTGAGTGGCAATGGTACACTACCAATAAACTGCCTTCTCCTTTCAGCTGTAGGCTGGCACAGGGGATTATATCTGTTCCAACAGTGACTCAGTCAGAGCCTCTGTCAGCATAGCGCCTCTTTCTGCTTCTGAGGTTTTTTTATAGGTTATTGATGGGTATAGAGATTAGTGATTATATTGTGTTAGACTCATAGATTTGGGGGGTTCTCACATCAGGCTTCCAAGTGACATTATAGGCAATTTGAGCTTCACTCTTGCTGTCTATTTAATGCAACTTGGAAGGCTTTGGTGACATCACTACCCAACCTGCAATAAAAAAAACACTACCTGTCTGTACTAGCTGATTAGATTTGAGTTAGTACATACCAATGCACAACTGAAGGGATGACAAGCTTGCAGCTCCCTTACTTGATTCTGTGTCTGAAATATTGGTACACTATTGCTTTACTTACTTTTACAGCACACATTCCAGGCGTAATGTACACATGTGTAGTCTATAGATTTTGTTCTTCAGAAGGAGCAAGGTACAAAAGAAATTCTAGATGTTGGGAGTTAGCGAAGGTGTCACCATGCATTTTAACGACTACAATACTGTCTACCATACGTGATAAGATACAGCAAGATACCTTAGATTTTCAAAACTTTATAACGGAACTTGCCTTTCAGTCTTTTCCTCTAGGCACAGAATTCATTGGTGACTTGCAATATTTTGATAGTTTATTGGACGGAGTAATGTATATAGTATCGTTCATAACTCATAGAATCTGCCACATCATAAAGACACAAGGGCATCCATCACTGAAACAATTTCACTAGTGTTTTACTATAAATGGACCTGTGTTTCCCAAATTGCCCACATGCAGAGACCACCAGCTTCTCAGAAACGTCTGACGAGGCCTCGCGATCCATATACAAACAGAACAATCAGACTTCATCAGATTAGAAGTGAAGCCAAGTACTAGCAGATAAGAGCAGACATGGAAGTAATATTATGTTTAAAGTGCGAATCAAAGCAATGAATAAACATTGATCGCAAATTCATCACTCTTACAAAGACTTATTTATGGTGGATATTGGTGGAGTAAATTAGCAGAAAAATGCTAAAATGAATTTTATTTTTATTTATTTTTTTAAAAATGTATACAAGAAAGCATTCGTAAACAGCTGTTACAGGGTTAGTAATGGTTGAAGCAATTGCCGTTTATACATCGGTGTTTATAAAACTAACCCCACGTGGCATTATTTATTGAGGAAGAGAGAAAAGCAGACAGAAAGGAGCAGGAAAGCAAGGGGTGAAAAGAGAGATAGGAACAGGCAATAAGAAAGATAGATCATTCTTAATTACATCTGACATTCTGACATTCTGCGATGGTATATTGGCTCGCGTGCAGGCCTATAATTGGATGTGGCCATTGGGTCCAGTTAGATACAGTTGTCTTGGTGGATCGATCATGGGGAGTACCAGAGTGTGAAACTAGCATATTCACGGGGGTTCATAAGAGTCTAGGTAAGTGTCCAGGGATCTCCACATCCCTCTGGTGGACAGTTTCCAGGGTGAGTTCTGTAGAGCAATATTGTCCGCTCCTCTAAGATGTGTGATCCAGTTGATCCAGCCTTTGTAAGTTGTTTTGCTTGTGTCCTTTCAGTTGGCTAGGACCATTTTCACAGCTGCTGTCAGTAATAGGTCTAGTAGGTCCTGATCTTGTTCCGTTCTCAAATCCGTGCTCAAAAATGCCGAAGTGAGAGTGGATAATTCTTTTGCTAGTGTACAGTCAAACAAATCATTTATGAAAACAAAGATTTTGTCCCAGAATACTGTGAGTGTTGGACAAAACGAAACGTACCCCATTACATTCACAGACCTCAAATCAAGACATCACCTAACAGACATTGAATTCTATAACTTTCTGAAAATCAGAATGGCCCTATCAAAAACAAAAACTAAGCTATCTACCCCACAACCCTCAATCTTCCAATATGTGTCAAACATTAATAAATTAGGACACCAAGTCTCGAAGCTCTACAAACTCCTCCGCCCCAGTACCTCCAAACTCAATGATAAGACAGTCACCTACTGGGATAAACAAACTAAAACTCCACTCACCGAACAAGAATGGGCCACACTATGGGTCTCCGCCTCACACAACAAGATCTCGCCAGTGCTCGCACGAACAAATAAAATGAATTTCTAATAGCAAAGGTGCATCACGGTGCTAGAGACAGGTGAAAGGGACTAACAGCTCCAACCAAGCAAAAATGATAAAAGAAAAAGAACCAGCGAAGTAGTGCATAAGGCAACTATTAACAATAATAGGAAACCTTGGAACAATAGGTTGGAGAAAGAGTAAGCGTAAAAGGGTGTGAGAAAAGGGGTGAGCAAACACTCCTATTAAAAGAGTGCCCATAGTACCTCTCTTACTCACAGAAAAGTATTTTTTAAATGTGCAGCAATGTTCTTACAATGGTCAAAAATAACTTCAATAAATGTAACACCATGTATGTGTATCATTTGTTTTAGATCTGCATGGGAAATATCCAGCAAAGTGCAATCACTGTGAATACATCTGTTGAAACATTAGCAGCAAGTCTGCCTTCGAACATATGCCTTGAAAGTGGTAACAAGCCCATGTTGCTAAAATCTCAGACACTTGATGTGAGCACCTGATTGACATGTGAAAGAATGCACCTTAGCACACAGGGGCACACAACCAGTCTTCTATTCCTAGAGATTGGATGTTTGGGGGGATCTGAGCTAAAATTACCATGTCAACTATTTATCTTTTCCACAAACCTGATTCCTTTTCTCAGGTCTAAAATAGTTTTGTTCGACCTTTTGTGAACCAGAATAAAAACCTAGACCCATTTCTTCCTTAGGAACCGTCTATGCTGTGCTACAAAGAGAGTATATATCCTAATAGGTAGGACTAAAGGCTTTTGTTTTGTAGCAGGAGAGAATTTATCTGGATTGGCTTCAATGAAAAGCATGAACTTCTTTAATGATCTTTAACCCGTTCGCTCCCACGGTGGTACACTAATGTGTTGGAGCTTTTTCTAACAAATTGGCATTAGGTTGTTCAAGAACATGTACCTCTCTGGTTTCTTGAGGTAGCCATGCAAGCTGCATGTATTTTCAAGCATGTTCAGAATTATGTATTGGTGCAAACCCCACATCAATATCTCATCACAGCCTAAGAGTACAATGAAAAGGGCAGACATATTATAAAATACTGCTCAATATTTTGTTTTGTTGCATTTCTCAAACGACTGGCCAGCCAGTAAAACACTCAGAATATTACATTTGTCAGATTTTCAGCCTTGTTTTTTCAGAACATGGTAATTCCCTCTAGTCTTCCCTGAGCAGGAACAAATCCTGCCAAGACTTGATTCCCAGCTTTGTTCTACTGAGTCTTCTGTGCATGTTATACTAGACACGTGTGTTTTCTTTATGGGTTCAGGCAACCAGCTAGGTGAAGTGCATTTTGGAAATTTGGAAAGCAGCTGCAAACAAAATGCTGTTTTAATGTACCGATCTTTTGCTCACAGATATCCCTGCTGGGCTGTATGGAAACAAGCCGCAACCATTTATTTTCCACATCCTAAGGTCTCCTCCCTCAATCTGATTGGCTGGCCGCAAGATTGAACTGAATAAGACATTTGTTAGATTTTTACAATTTTTTCCTAAAACATGCTAATTCCCTTCAGTCTCACTCAGGCAGGAATATATCCCTAACAAGGCTTGACCCCCACCTCTGTTCTTTTTGTGTGTTTTGATTGTGGCGGCACCAAACATGTATGGGTCCTCCTTTGGTTTTGAGAAATTTGGAAATTAGCTGCAAGCAAAATGCACATTTAGGGTGCCTGTCTTTTGGTCACATTTATCACATTGGGGCTGCATAGAAACAACAAACCCTTCAGGAGGGCATCTTGCTTGGCAGTTCAGGGTGGTTTAAACTATTTGCAAGCTTTCCTCCCATCCCCTTTTGTGTGTTTAACGCAACGCCCCTGGTGAACAAGAGTATGCCCCAATGTGGGTCCATTGCATGCTCTGCTACAGGATCCATGTTATACCTCACTGATGAGGCCTAATAAGACCTAAACCAGCCTGGGGTATCTTGGGCTCTATTTTGGAAGGGATTTTGCCTATACATTCAGGGTGGGCTGTTCCCAAGAGGAACAGGGTCAGTACCGATTTTCATAAGGCAAGCCTTTCTCTAGAGTAGCACGGTGGGTGAAAAGTGGTGGGTTGGAACGCTACCCAGAGCAATTGTTTGTGGTTTAGACTATTTTCAGCATTCCTCCCATCACCTTTTCTGTTTTTGATGTAATGCTCTAAATTGCCAACAACATACCCAGACATGGGTCCCTTGCTCGCTGTGCCACAAGATCTCACCTATACCTCTTGCATATGGTGGGCCTCTGTCTAGGGTGGCAAAGTGGGTGAAAGGCAATGCGTTGAAATGCTACCCAAAGCGGTTTTCAGTGGTTTAGACTATTTTCAAGCATTCCTCTTATCGCCTACAGTGTGTTTGCATATATGGAAACAAGGCACAGCCCATATTTTTAGCATCTACATATTCTAAGGTTTCTATTTGTGGGTCATAGTCCTCCGAACCCTAATTGGCTGGCCAAGAGACCACACTGAAGAAGACATTTGCCAGATGTTCAATATTTTTCCCCAAAACATGCCAGTTTCCTTCAGTCTTCTTCACACATTAACATATACCTACCAAGGCTTGACCCAAAACTTTGTTCCCTGTCTTCATAGTGTGGAGTTATCAGACATGGGTGAGTTTTCCATAGTTTATAGCAGTAATCCACATACTAAACACTAGGGAATGTTTTTTTTTTATTGCAGAGCAGGGTCATCGGGCACTCATGAGAACCTATATACACGCAGGTATTTCCGAAAAACAGAGATACAGGCGACTTCATATTGATGTGGCGTGCATGAATCACAACATGTTTTGTTACCCAGCATCCTCTGCAAATGTGACAGTATCGGCGAAAACAGATTACAATTCTTTCTTTTCCTGTAACAGAAAACTCCATAACTTCAAGCAAATGGCAAAAGTCATACAATCCAATGCTGCTACACTTCTTCCAATAAAAACAGTACCACACAAGTGTGAATGAGCCTAGTGCATGGGATAGAAATAGGCCACAATTGTGAAGTAAATATAATGTGAAGAATACATTCACATTATAGTTACTTTACACATTCACATATTTAGCCTGTTTCTGTTAGTTACGATAACCTCACCCCCGTGTGTGGTTCTGCTTTCATTGGTTGAAGTGATGATGGCACATGGTGTTCTAATGTCACCACAAATTCTAGAACTTTCTGTCACAGAAACATGAAAAAACGGCTTTTTTAACCAATGTTTGACCTGTACAGGACATTCTGCATAACAAAATAGTGATAATATGATGCAAGTCACCTCATTAAGGACTATTCTAGGTCTTTCATGTTCTGAAATGACTGGTGTTGGTGGATTTCCCTGGGTGCTAGCTGAACCCAAGCTGCAAAACATGTTTTTGTGCCCAACGAGGAGCCTGCCGCTGGTCCAGTCTTCTCTCTGGGGTGCAGACATGGGTGTGTTGTACATCAGTGAGGAGATGGGTTCTGTTAACATATTTTTCTGAGGATAGTAAAAAAAATCCATCAAACAGCATCTTGGCTCCTCGGTGGGGCGCAGACGTGAGTTTCGGGCCCCAGAAAGGATTCAAACATTATGTGAATTTTTTAGGATAAGAAAAAATCTAAACTGCACCTGAGCCCTTGCTGGAGTACAGATAAGTCGTCTGTGCACCAGGAAGGAGTCAGAGACAGTGTTTGGATTTCTTATTAGGCTAAGGAAAATCCAAACAGTGTCTAGCTTCTTAGACAGAGAATCATTGGGAAATATAAGAGTTGTCTAAAACTGAATCAGGAAGTGCCGGCTGGAAGGAGATGGACTAGGGTTGTTTCCATTCAAATTCCTATCTTTAATTCAAATCTGTTGATAGGATAGGATGGGAGAATATATGATTTTACATCGCAATCAAGTAGCACGCATGGCATTACCACGCGAATTTTACATCGCAAGTGGCATTACCACGCAGCTTTTCACTTCAGAGCATTCTACCACGCATTCACTATGTCACCACTTTCCTTCGTTTTTACATTTTCTTTTTTTGGGGGGGGGGGAGACCCCCCCAAGCCCCCTTTTCTTTTCCGCGTACTTTTTTTAATTTTTTTATTTATATTCAATATTCACCAGCAGCCTTTACTTCCACCAACCACTGAAACAAGCGTGAAAACACACCTAAGACGACTGTAAAAATCAAAATAGGACTACTCAAATGACGTTCGCGCAGGACGTAGGAATGTAGAAGACGATGAAGATGGATGAAGATACTTGCGTGGTAAAGACGATCGTGGAAGGAGAACGCGTGGTGAAGACGTTTACGTGGTAAGTGTACCGTAGTAAACGTACCGCGTTGTAAAGTCTTCGTGGTAAAGGATGTTTCCCAGGATGGGAAGGGTGGCGGGAGCAAGGGGTGGGAGGAGCTAGTCTTTGCATCCCACCCTCTTGCTTATATCCTTCCCTCCCACCAACAGAAAATGGAGGCTCTGCATGGTGAGCATGGCTAGGGAGTATCTGAGGGCAGCAATGGCTTCCCTTGGCCCCTTCTACAGCCGTGCCCACCAGCTTGATCACTGGGTGGACATGGGAAGGACTAGGGAATCTCTTCCAAGCACATGGGAGGGCCAAATGAATCTGTCCCAAGCCCATCCAATATGTGTGGGATGTCACTAACGCTCATTGCTCACTGGACCTGGAGCAAGACATTTCCAGCAGGTCATGCAGAGGCCTGCGAAGACCAGAACCTGAACAAGTAATGTGGTGAAGGCAAGTGCAACAGCAAGACTGCACACCTTTCACAAAGAGATGGGCCACTGCTCATCACTACATTCCTACATTCTGTTATGCTTGACAAAGGAGGTCCCTGCAACATCACCAGACTGGCCAGGAGATAGTCTTTAAATAAATACACAACTGACGCTGGTAGCTTCCCTGCAGCTAGGTGCCATGGGGTTGTGCCTCACCTGAAAAACAATTGTACTTTGTCATGAGTGTTTTTCCCTCTGAACAAGTGGAGCGAACATTGAATCTAGGTGAACAGTTGGGTTCAGGTCCCTGCCCTGGACATAAGCTGAACCTCATAGCTTATCCAGTGTTCAACTTTTACTCTAGGAGCTCTGCATGCCTGTGTAGAGGGAGATGAAGACCAAGGGCAGAATTCTTGCCTATTTCTGTTTAAGGTGTTTGGACTATAGATTAAGGCTGATTAATATTCTCCGCTGCTGCCAGATCCAGGTGGAAGATACCCTTTGGAGAAGACGATCTAAGGAGTTGTTTTTTTTAGCAAGAGCCCAAGTTTAAGTTCAACAATAGAAAACCTTGCAATGAGAATGCAGGAAAACCCTAGTCAGGAACCTGCAATCAGTGCCCAGCAGTGGCGGCTGGTCCATTAGGGGCATTGGGGCAGCGCCCCACAAAAGAATCGGCGCCCCATAAAAGAATCGGGCACAGTGAACAGGAATGTAAACAGACGAATTGACAGCTTACAATTCGTCTGTTTACATTTCCGGGCCCGCCTGTGCCGTGCGCTTCATTGGTGAAAGTGCGCTGTGCGCATGTCACGCACAGCACACGCAGGCAGAGACGAGCAGGAGTTCAAAAGATGGTCTGCGCATGTGAGAGAGGAGCAAAGCCCCTCACTCACATTCACAAACCATTAGGTTTGCTGCACATGCCCAGTGTAGAGCAGGAGTTTGAGGATAGGCTCCTGCTCGGGCGGTGATGCGTTTTGCGCAAAGTCGCCCCATGCCCTATCAAATACCAGGAAGGTTCAGCCGCCCGGCCCCCCAGTCTCCTAATTGGCAAAAGAAAAGAGCGGGGAGAAGTTACTTCCACCACGTTGCAGAGTAGACGTGTTGCGACGCGGGACCGGAGAAGATGCCTGGTAAGTTCTTTTATTGATTAAATTAACCCCCCCCCTGCCCTCTCCAGTCATGCCGGCCGCGCCTGGTGTGCATACAGCGCTATGGCCTTTTTTTCGTAAAATTGTGGTTTGTGTATGGACTGAGAGACTATATGGATATTTCGAAAGGGGAAGCTGAAACAGTGCAAGCAAACGCAAACGTCCTGTTGAGGCATGATTTACGTGGTAAAATAGAGTCACGTGATAACAAAGTGCTCCGATACTAATACAGGCTCCATTTAAGAAGTCAAATATGTTACTCTTTCAAGCACTGTCTCAGTGTCAAGTAGTAGAGGAAATATGTAAGAATATTTATCTGTATTTTTTTAGTTAAACCTTTAAAGATAGCGAAGAAAAGAGTGCCAGTGTGAAACCATACTGACCGATGCGTTTTAGAACTGGACTAATTGGCATCTCCATTATGAGAGTTTAGGATGTGCCATGAGCCTTTCAAGCTGGTAAAACGTAGCATTCGGCAGCTGGTTTTCAAAACCTCCACTGCCCTTGAACGTGTAATCTCTCTCACTAACAACAGTGAATGTTCACATGAAGGTGAATGTTATCACTTGACAGCCAGTGTGGGCATCCTCAGTTGGGCCAGCTTGAATGGCGCCTGTGCGTGGGCTGTTAATTTGTTGGTCCCATGGGCTCTGTAGGTCAGTGAGTAGATAAGAAAAAGCATACACACAAACTTTACCTTACTAGCAACTACAGATGTCGAGATTAGCCTGCCTTTCACTGCTTTAGTGGATATTTCCCATACTGGAAATACTGTACCTGTGTATGGTGAGAGTGCTGTGATTGTGTATGTGGAGGTAGTGCTGTGCTTGTATGTTTACCGCGCCATGGTTGTGAGTAACGATGTGTTTACACTTAAGTTACGTGTTTGAAGTGTCTTTGTTCTCTTTATGGAGTACCACGGCTGTGTGTGTGCAGTGTGCCACGGTGCTTCAATATGCAGTATTCTCTGTGTGTGTGCACATTTGTGATTGTGCAGTGCGGGGCATGCCTGCCCGCAAAAAAAAAATATGACGGTGTATAAATCCATGATGGGGGAGCTTCGCATGCGCCCAAGAGCAACCTCTAGTCTGCCGATATTGGCAGGAAAAATCAGAGCTCGGTGGCGGTGATATTACACGATTTATTGCACAAAAACCAACAGATTTTGCATTTAATTTGTAAACAAATTATTTTGTAAACATGTATATTGATGCCGTCAGACTTGGTAATAAACCCGAGTGAAGTTTTTGTTACACTGGTGTTAGTTATCTTCTTTAAGAGGAAACGGCCCCGTCAGTGTCCCATCCTCCACGTAAGACCCCCATCCTTTGGAAGTGTAGTGAAATGTTCTGCGAGGAGCTCAGATGGCATGGAGTCTCATAAATGAGTATTTTAGTGTTTCTTTCCTGGTTGGTAAATTCATTTATTTCGTTCATGAATGTGTTTATTACTGTTTTTTGTTTATTCAGGCACTGCTCTCTTCATATGCTATTCATTTTGCATGCATACTCTTTTATCGTTGCATCCATGCTGGGTGGTGTTCTTGGGTCACATTATCACATAGGAGGCCTAGGGGCTTGTTCCCTGCATATGTTGCCTGTTTTCCGGGTGTCAATCGCTCCAATTCCTTTCGTTGTTACCCACAGTGGCCAATTACCTCGCATGTACATGAATTGTGTGACTGTCCAATACCGTGTGCGCTTCAGTGGTCACGGTACCATCTCTGTGCAGTGTTCGCCATTTTCACCTGGAGTTTTTTCAGATATTACACAACAGCTTAATCAGCATCTGAATACGGATAGCCTGTGTTAGTTAAGCTCTGGGGATAGCCAGAGTAATTACAAAAAAGGCAAGAAGGACCCTCGAACCCACCTCATGGCAGTCCGGCTCCCTCGCTAGGCTCACTCGCCACCAAGCACTCGTCCCAAACTTTTACGCCCCACTACTTTCAAATGTCACCAGCCACCACTGGTGCCCAGCCTGACCTGCAATCTTGCTTTTAAGTGTGCAGACGTGTGTGTGGACACACAAGTTTCACCCCTAATGCTATATCATGCATCATGTCATTTCCCATTTTTTCATGCTGGCATTTACAACCTCCGCAAATAAATCCACATAGTGCGAGGGAGGTTCACCCACAGTATGGGAATTCATAAGCACACTAAGAGACTCATGTATTCCCAGTAAATATGCTACTTAGAAGAACCTTAGGGTCCAGGGGCCCCCTCTCTCTTTAAACATATATTATGAGAACAACAGAGTGCATCACTTTCTTCAGCGACCTGATGTCCATGCCAGCCCAAGTGCCTGTTTGTTGAATCTTCGGTGCAATCATTTTTGTTCAGCCAACTGATGCCAATGTGAGACCCATGTGTCCGAGGTTGCGTCATCACTGTGCAACCCACTCTTCAGTGACCCAATGTCTATGTGAAGCCCCAACGCCACACCTCACAATCTGTGACAGTGGAGTCTCCTATCAAGTAGATGCACCAGTACGAAGGCCTAAGTGCTTCCCCCACTGTTACCTGATTCCCACTTTTCCTGAACTGTGACTGCTGCATCCCCCACACTGTTCAGTGAACAGTGTGACCATTAGCTTGCTAGTGTGGAGCAGTGCAGTCCCGATCTTAGGCCCCAGAGAGACACAAAACTTGTAATAAGAGAGAACCAAAGCGGCTATTGAAATATACTGGTGTGAACACTTAAACCCACAGACTGTGCCGCACTTGGTTATAGCAACATATGCATTTTTGTTATTCTGCCCCTGCTTAAGCTTAATGGCATAGCTCAGAAACTTGAAAGCATAGAGAAATTAGAGAGTGACTAGATTCACATTCAGAGTACAATTTATGGCATAAATGTTTTAGAGTTGCTGAGTCTACTATCTTAATATACATTATCCTATATTTTACCTTAATTAATGACACTACTTGGATTTTATATTTACTGCAAGAGCTATATGGAAATCTGGAATAGACATAGCTCCCCACTCTGCTTTGAAGAGTAAGCATTGAGGGTCCAATTTCGCCCCCTACTTGAAAGTCAACCCCTATAGAAGAGGTACTTAGCAATAATCGTTTAAGGATATCCGAAGAGAGAGGCAATACTTATTGCAAAAAGTCACTAACCTGCTACAAGGTTTTGTATAAAAACAAGACCATAGAATAAATATTGTTTTAATGAGCGAACTTACAGGGCTGTCATCCCTTTTCACTCCTTTCCCCCCAACCCCGCTTTCACAATATAGACTGTGTATCTTGTGGCTAAACTGAGGACGCAAACCAAATATTAGTGACTAATTAATAAAGAATCGAAGACCAACTTCTAAACAGAGGTTAGATTATCACAGCAACAGATCATGATCAAGTAACTCTGGCAATAACAAAGATGTGCAAACCATTTAGGAAGTTGGCCCGGCACATAGTAAATAAGAGCAAAAATGACATGCAATATGTAGGGCAGCCACAAGTCAGAGGAAGTATGTGAATTTCAAAAATTATTGGTGAATAACTATCAAACAAAACCATGATTTGATTCATCAAAGTAAGTATATACACTACTTGATCAAAATTGCCCCATTTAATTATTAGACCATGGTGACATTATATGAATGTATGTTTTTCAGTTTTTGCTTGCACTCATGTAGTCTAGTTAATTTCTCTGAGAAGACATGAATCAAGAACTGACTAATTTAACTGGTGCTCCAACTCTTTGTTTATGATGTAAGACAGTGTTCTGACTCAATAAAAAGAGACATCTCTACCGACCCTACTTGTCAGTGTAATATTGGTTGGTCTCCGTCATTAGATTCATAATATCCTCACTCTCAAATGCACTTATTCTCTCTTGTCAAGGAAATGGATTTGAGTTTTGCTTCTGATTTGCCAATTTTGAAAAAAATGTTTGCATAAAGATAATAGAATCACTGTGTCAGAGATGGTCAGACATCTTCAAATTCCGCCACTAATCAAATTTGACCTCCCAACTACCCTGATTCCTTATCTGTTCATTTTAAATCTAAAATTCTCTATTCCAAAATATCTCTTTTCTTGAACATACTATGAGTTGCCTGCATCAGAATCTCGTTATCTGCATCCAAGCAAATAAAATTGCATTAAATAGCAAAGAAAATGTATTCTACATTATAGATTTCTCACCAATTCAAAGAAACTATTGAAAATGCATATACCTATTTCTCTCATTTTAAGACTGAACTCTTGGTTTCACAAACATTCGCCTAGTATGCCTCAAAAATGATAGCATCCGATTGGCTGATAATGGTGTTTGCAGACCACATTTAGAACAAGAATGAATTTGCCATGAGCTCGTTCAAATCTTGGATGCAATAAAATACAGATAGAAGAGAACAAATATACTGGTGATTCATATAGCTTACCAAAGTCAACAAGGTATGAACATCAACTAATCGAGCAACATCAATATTCATTCACCTCCCACTTATCTTGGCCAAACGGGAAAATGTTCAAACAGTTCCATTGAAGTGTTGTAAATGTTCGACATCACGACCTTGTCACCATTTAGCAATTTGAATGTTTCCTCTAACTGAACTTCTTTTTCCAGATCAAACCATGTGTTTTACCTTCCTCTCTAATCCCTGTTGGTGTGCAGATTTAAACCATGAAAGTCTAGAAAATCAACTTTGTTTCTCTATCATAAAAACAGGTCTCTTAACATATCCAACCCTACTCTTTTAATGGCAATTCAAGACACTCATACATGCCTGACCCAAAATCTATCGCATCCAACATGGACATGAAATTAATCCATTTAGGCACATCCACTTCTCTTGAAAAATCACTCTACTGATTTACCCATCCTTCTATAACTTGCAGCCTAATCTTTTTTTTAAAGCTTAGCCAAAAAATAGGCCACTTCTATTGATGAGGTGACAGAATTCATTGATCGATAAGACTATAATCTGAATCTTGATGTATTACCTTTTAACAGGCCCCCAATCTCTTCAACAGGGAAACCCAGTAATATAACCTTACATCCAGTAGTACACATCCCTTTTTTATACAGACATAAAAAGCTTCTTCCAGGATAGCCTCGAAGATTTTACAGTCAAGAGAAGTGAGTGGATTTGTTGAAGAGGAGTATCTCAACATGCTAATGTTGGAGTGATCTTTAATTAGAAATATAAATGTGCTTTATATTTGGTGTTGTGAATGAAATGAAAAAGCTATGATACGTAGATCTGCGTTTGTGGCCTAATGTTAAGTAGGTCTCAACCAGACCGCTATTCCATTTTTTATAAAAACAGGGCTGCTGACTTTATAATATTCACAGTGTGTTTATTTGACTCATTGACACTACATGCAGCAGATTGTTTACTGTTTATTTTGAATGATATGTTGTTCGCAAAGATCTCTCTTGAAGAAGCCTTTCGATACGTTCCAAGGCTTTTCCTACTTTACACTGTATTGCATTCATACATGACTCTTTTTATTGTTCGTGTAACTAGTTTGTTCTGACACCTCCAGATGATATTTGGTAAGATGGGGCAAATCAGTATTCATGTAGAAGGATAGTGTTAGGATGGTAGGGTTATATGATGTTTTGTTATGCTGAAATGCGATTTCTTAATATGCCAATAATTTTGCTTGCACCATGGTGACACTGCAGTTTTGATTTCTTTTAATGGTTAAATTGGCTATATAAATCCTTAATTTAAGGGGTGAGCCAAAATCTTTTGGGTTTCAGCTAGGGATGATGCCCAATTCTCTGTTGATTTGCTGCACACTCTGGACTTAGTCTATTTCCAGACTCTGCTCCTTGGTGGATCTGTTTTATTTGCTAAGTGCCATCTTGGCAGAGGATTTATGTGTCTTATGATTGGCTTATTGAACTAACTAAGCCTTAATTTTGTCTTCTGTATTTCATTTCAATATTTTTAATTAACCTTAATGGTTTCAAAATTTCTGACCTCAAACTCACTTTTTGGGTCTATTCTTACTTCTCAATTTTATTTTGAAATGCTGTTTTGAAATCTTGTTTTTAAGGACATATTGCCTCATCTATTATTGAGGAGAACACAGCCCCCGTCTAAGCGATACCACCCACACATACAAATTATATTAGGTAGGAATTGCTGACAAGATTAATCATCGGGTAATTAACTTTTCTCTAAAAGATTAACTTTGTTGCTGACAAAATATAGTCAATATGTGAAGCGGTCAACTCTTGCAGATTTTTTTATGCTTACTCCCAGATACTTGATAGAACTGTTTTCTGGGGGTCGGGAGAACAACAGCTGTAATCTACTGTATGGTCTTTAATGCATCATATTAAACTTTGTAATCAGAGAGACCTTCAAATTATTTTAGAAAGTTGGGGCAATATTGATCATTGAATTACATTGCCACTGAAAATCAAAAGTCCTCAGTGTAGAGTCAAGTTTCCAGTTTCATTTGTTAGTAAACAAAGAGAGGAATCATCATATCATACCTAAGATGTTGCACTACAGGTTTGATTAAAAAGGCAAAGAGGGATATTGAAAGAGGATATCCTTGCCTGGTACATGAAACGTCGAAGAAATTATAGATGATTAACCCATAATAAATAGCCTAGTAATTGTATAAAGTTCTAGCTTGCTTGAGAAAGCTTCCTGGGAATTTAAAGTAAGCCAAAATATTACCCTGAGGAATTCTGATGTACATGTCTTACCTTTTTTTACACATCTTCCTATCACTGGGACATGGGAAGATATGAGGGTCATAATCTATGGCCCTTCCCTAGTTTATTAAATATAGTTAATTCAGCCAGGTGTCGACGGGAAGGGATAATCACTTTCTGGGACACAATAATTAAGAAATACTTTATCAGGACCCATCCTAAATTTATAAATATCCATTGGAATCCAATCAGGATCATCAAGTTTTCCAATTCTTCTGCAGTTTCAATATATCTGTAATTTACACTTTTATGATAATGATATGTAAAAGTTCCCCAGTTCCTAGATTAAGCCTAGAAAGAGTTCGCTTTTCCAGAAAAGAACAAATCACTCCGCAAGGGGAAGATATCTTCCTTAAATAGAGTCTCATAATGTTGCCTATAGGCGTTCAGCTTTTCTTTCTGTATAATATGGAGACATTGAGTGCCGTTATTTAGAACATGCTTTATCTTATTCAAGCCCTCGTATTTTTATATTTTCCTTGCAAAATGAGATGGGTCTTTCTGCATGTTCAAAAGCTTGCATCATAGATTTACCTAAATGGAATATTCTGGGTCATATGAAAATCATCTTGTATTTCTTCCTTCTAGACATCATGACTTAATCGATAATCCATATATCTGAACTAAAATTCTTTAATGTCAAGCCACCTTTATAGTGTAGCTCTATTCCAGACATTCCGTACAGTAACCCGTTCTACACAATTTGAAAAGTATCTCAAACTAACAGCTTGTCAGAAGAGCCCAAGCTAATGTTTGTAATTTTAAACTTTAGTTCATTCTTAATCTGCACAATTCTTCCACAATTCATTCAATATATGGGAACAAACACCTATCTAAAGATAATCTCTAATCGGAAGGTATAATGATCTTCTGCATATCCTGAATGAATTGTTCTCCTGATTACCTTCTCTGTAAATTAGAAAAAGACTCTAGGAAAAATGCTTGTGTTTTATCAGGAAAAGGTATGTTCTTTCTTCTCCTGAAGCATAATATTCCAGACATCCACCAATTGTAGGTACTTAACCAAACAGTTGATTTTTTTTCCTAACGTTTGTAAGATGAGTCAAAGTAAACTTACCTATCTTTTCCAAAGTTGGCTCGGAGGGGAAGATGTTCCCCTTTAATACCCAACAATACCATCCACCATGTATCCATGACATCAGTAATGTGTCTCAAAGTTTCTAGTGACTATCTTCAAATTCAAGTGTTGAGTAGGAAAAATATATGATCCTCTCTTGCTGTCAAGTGAGTAGGCTTGAAAAAATCAATGTTCCTATATAAATGATTTGTCCTATTAACCGGTTTGTTTTTTTTGGGGGGGGGGCTCCTATTAGGCCACCTATATGCACTAAGATACTCTAATTGTCAAATGTAGGTACAGATATCAGAGTTCCACTGGAGGGGACCATGGTACCCAGTGCTGCAAAATAGGAAAACAAATTTGAAATCGACAATCTGAAGGAATGGAAATTCAAACTAAGAAGACATATAAGGAGTATATATCATTTTATTTTATGTCTATTTTCGTGCCTGTCAGTAAATGCATGACAACTGCTTTCATCCCTTAAATCGGCATTACAAATGTGCTAGAAGATGGCATCTGAGCACTCAAGCATGTGTGTGACTGCATTTGAGCATCCTATTTTCACAAAACACCCCACGACTAACATGAATGTGTTCACATGTGAAATGGAGCACTTTTTGGGGGATAACCTGTGTTTTTTCATACACAAGTAGGCACATTCTAACACGTGCCACTGTAAAAAAAAATGTTTTTTTAATATTTTATGATCAAAATGTCATTATTTAAAATTACTCTTTTGCTAGGAGTTGCAAGATGAATGGCCGCTGCTCGGGTTGCAAATTAAGTACAATTATTTTCCTTCGACACACTCGACTGTAAAGTCATTTAAAAGGGGCTACCATCAACCTTAATTAAATATTAAAGCCGGCCTGTACCTGCTGCTATTGTTGCCCCTTAGAATAAGACGTAACCTGTTTCTGACAAGTTTTCATCTTTCTCTACGGAAGACGCTACATGAAATCAAATCAGTGGCAGGGAGGAGGATAATGAATAATCCATTTCATATTCCGAGTACCCAGAGCTCAGAGTGGAGTATGAAAAAAAGATTCACTCGGATGGTAGCACGCGGCTGCGGAGGTATCACATGACGCAGCTAATGTTTAAATAATAATACAACGGAGGGCGAAAAAGGCGATAAACAAATCATTAGGCTTTAACAGTTATTTAATGTAATTTGTTAATGAACATAATGGTGGGGACTCATAATGAAAGAAAACGGGGACGTCTAAACAGGCGCCAAGTTGCCAATGATGCTCAATTATTTCCTTGTCAAGTTTTTATGATTTAATGAGCTCCTGAGGGACAGACGGCTGTCAGTCAGTCGTGACTTTTTGACACCATTACAACTTCAAATACAGCAGCAGGCAGGCTGTTTTCCTAGGATTTGAAATACTGAAATGATCTGACAGGTTTAAAGAAAAGAAGTGAAAGAGGGGGAGAGAGACACACAGTTGCTTTTTCATTCTATCTTATTTTTTCTCCTACTGGTTCTGCGGAGCGAACACAATTTCTGGAAGCGGCTCGTGAATAAAAAAACCAATCACGGAGGTCATTATCGGATGAGGATTTTTTTTTTTTTTTTTTTATTCCTCACCCCGGGAACGGGTAGTTTCTCCCCTCCGACCGAAGATCCTTTTTCTTGTTCTCTTAACTTAATGATAACCCTCGAAGGGTTGGCCCCGCACGGCATGACCAGGGCTCGCGCCAATTTTGTTCGCTATTAATTTTAGCCTTTGAAGCCGGCTGCTCTCAAGGCGGCAACAAAGAGCGCCCCCTCTCTGCTCGCCCACCCTCCCCTTTCCCGCCAAAATAAAACAATCCGAGACCTGCAATAAAGAGAATAGTCAATGAATTTCCACCTTAGAGATGAGCGCCGACGTTCCCCTTCCATTATCCCACGATGCTGTTCCCCAATGTAGAGGGCATTTAAAACTCTTTAAAAGTCCCGATTGAATCATTATATGGCTTTTGATACAAGGTCGAAAGCCACAGGGCTACTGAGCCATTCCGATACTACACATTCCAATAGGCACATCATTCAGACACAACTATTCATTCATTTTTGCTTGGTTGATTTTTGGACGTGTTTAGCAACATGACAAATATATTTCTATATTCAACAGTCGCCGTGACCTGAAAAACGCATCTGCAACAACTGTTATTTGCATGTCGGTAGTTTTGGCCGTATCACCACCGTTCTAATTTACCCGATTGACCCCAACCATCTCCCTGCACTGCGAACATGTAATACAGAGCTTACTTTTTGTAAACGTATTGTATGTTTTTTCAGGTGCTTGTACGCATCAGCTTTCGGCCACATATGCAAGTGTGTTGCATTCGTATCAATAAGTGCCCGGACCGGAAGCAGATTTGCACGGTACAACATTTACTGCACTTCCTGGGAGGGTGCAATGACTCATGACCCTCCTCTAGTATTTCCCACCACTGGACCATCTAATCTTCTCCCATGATTCGCTTTGTCAGCCTCAGGATGTTAAAAGTGGGGTTTTGAAAGCAAAGAGGCCTTGCCAAGTTGGAGAACACACACACTGCGTATGAAGAAACGAAGAAAAACAAAGTACATCCGATCTACTCCGATCCTTAACTCGCACTTTTCAACTGACACTAAAAGAAGCCCCAAGAGAATCAGTCTAATGACATCGATGCATTCCACAGCACACTTTTTCACTTCAAAAAACAAACACGCATGCATGCACACCCACACAAAGATGAACACACCACCTCCAAACACACATAGCATGAAACAAGGCAGAAAACGCACGATAAAACTCTGCATATGACAATCACTAAACGTTGCCTCAATACGAGAGTCCACCCATACTCCATCACTGTAGTAATAGGTCCACACACTGCAATATGGCGCTGACCCTCCAGCACAACAACCTCTGACGTCTATTCCCCACCACACACGGCTTCCGGGAAAGCACACAAGAAGGCAAATGATGAAAAACACACACATGGCGACAGAGGTAATAATGTACGAACACAGGCCTCAACCACAATTTGTTTTCAAGCTGGCCCTACTTTCTAAGCAAATTGCCGCTGACCGCGGCCCCCGCAGGGGGCCACTCGGCGGTCGGCGCCTTAGTGGCCCCGGGGCCCCGGTCACCCCTCCCCACTCCCTCCTTCGGGGGGGCGGGGGGCAGGGACTCGTACTGGTGCCCCCCTTCGTGTCAGGGCCGGAAGTGACGCGCAATGCGCGTCACTTCCGGGCCCAGGTGTGAGGGGGAGGCTATTTAGCCTTCCCCCACCCTCACTGGCGACCTCTTTGTCGCCCACCTCGCCTTTTTCCCTCCCTACCGCTTACCCGGCTTAGGCGTCGTGGGGTGGGGTTTTTGCTGAGCGTTGTAATGTTTTCCTTTTCGTTGCAGGCGGAGTTACAGGGCGATCTGGAAGCAGGCCGGTACAAAGGGTACCTCTGCGCGGCACCACGTGGTGCCTGAGCCAAAACGAGGAGCCTCCAGAGAGGTCCCGGAAGCCGGTCGGCGCCCCGCTAGGCCTCGGGCGGTTGTGGGCCTGAACAACCGGGGGCCTGCTATGCGACGCTCCGCCCCGAGAGGGGGGGTGTGAGTAGAATTTCAACGGCACGTGATCGTAAAAAAGAATCACTTGGGGGGCAGCACTTGCGGGTCGTTCCCGTGCTGCCCGGCTCATCAGGCGGGCAGGTGAAGTAGATGGCCGCCTGCCCTTGGATCGCCCGTAAGATAACCCACCTATTACATATCCTGGAATTATGTAATAAAACCTGCAGCATTTGTTACCCACTTACAACTGTTTCTTGTGTTTTCTTTGGGTAACCTAATTTGGGGGAGGGGGGAAAGCGGGGTGCCCCTGGGGGTACTATGTACACTGTCATTTAAAGTTCTCTGGAACCTCTCCACCCTTTTTCGTTCCCGTTTGAATTATATAGTGCAGTGGTGTGAGGTTGAACAGAAGGCCTACACAGATATTGTTTCTTTCCAGTGATTGCATGTTCACCCCATTGCCCTGACCAATTCATCTTTAAAACCACAATTCGTGAATATTTCAAATGCTCCCAGAATGCTGTTATTAAATGCCAATACACAGAGAAGAATGGAGGCGAAATTGGTGATTTTATTTTGAATGTAAACAATAGACCCACAAAACTGCAACTTGAAAACACTGGTACACAATTTTGTTAAAATTGTAGGCAATTTGTTTGCCTTTAAAAAGAAATAAACTCAAAACAATATCTGCATCTTGGATAAATAGGCGAGGTCAAATACAGTTTTACTAGCCCATAATGCAGTTGTAAGGGCAAGTTTAAAATTCATTTTTCTAAACTATCACTAAGTAAATATGTTTAAAGGAATGCCCACATTTGGAGAAAAAAAACAGTTCTGTAGGAAGGTGGAATCTGACTAATGGTTGCCCCCAACTTTTTGCCTGGTATTTGAGTGGTTTTTGACTAGTCTGGCTGGGATCCCGCTATCCAGGACCCCAGCCTATCTGCTTTCTCCTTAAAAACGATGTGAGTTCCCTAGGTACAAACCAATTGGATACTGAGGATGCCCTGACAGTCCCTTGTAGATGGTACCCTAGGTACCCAGGGCATGGGTCCCTCAGTAGACCTACCAGGGCTGCAGCACTTATTGTGCCACCCTGGGACAGCCATACAAACTGACACCACCAGACCACTACTGTAGTCTGGGTAAGGTGGTGCTAGCACCCCTTACAGGGATATAGGTACCCTATATCCCACACCATTAGAACACATATACTCTCATAGGTCACCCCTATAGCAGGCCTTGCTAATCCTACACGGCAGGGTGCTGAGGTATGTGTGAGGGGGGACCCCTACCTTAGTAGGGCCTCTCTGCAACCTTTGTAAAATCATTGCTGGGTTGTTTGTAGTGTAGCCATACCATATACTCTTAACCGTATTATAAGTCTATCGCGATAGTGTGATAACTTGAGAATGGCTACACAGAACCATATCGTGTTTGGTGTCAAACATGTAGGAATCCTACCCCCAGTCCAGTCATGGGCATGAGGGCACGATTCCCCCCTGCTAGAGGGGCGATATGGGAAAAACGGCAGAAATTAGACACCAATTTAAAAGTGCACACGTAGCACAAAATGGCTACTACCCGCCACCCACACGACTCTGGCTGGCTGTTGCTGGGGAAAATCCCAGCCTCGCCAGCTGGACAATAGGGCTCCTGTGGCAGGAAGGTGCTAGCACCTCCCCAGACAGGATATGTGGATTGGAACCTGGTGGGTGCACCATATGTTGCCTTTCAGAGTTGCACGTAGGCTGCTACAGCGCCTACATTCTGCATACACCGCCTGGAACCAGTTCAGGGGCATCCTGCCCCTCACCCAGGCGGGAAACACACAAAGGGGAGAGGGTGTAGCCACCCTTTCCCGCCTCACCTCTCATTGGTGGACACTACTCTGGACACTCCCCTAATCTTGGGGATAAAGATGAATAACGTGGCCCCAGAGCCTCAGATTAATCTTGGACTTCACAGACTTGACCTCCGACGAGCTGCTGCCCAGCTGACTGAAGAAATCTCCCTTGGGGTAAAGGAGTTACCCCCCTGCTTGGCAGGCACCTGAAACACTGCAAGTGACCCGGTTGGAACTTCGCTGCTCCTACGGACTTCATCGACTCCCAGCAACCTTGAGGTGGGTTTCCTAAGCATCCCAGAGGCCAGTGAGTGTGCACAGCAAGACTGAGCACCATGGACTGCGTGGGTGCCGAGATTCCCAATACCCCAGGACACCGGCCACCTCTTGCATAGCACACGACCCTGACCAGTGGGGAAGTTGTCCTTTGGCCCATTTTTGAGCCAACCACCAAGCAGCAATTGTGCCAAAGATCAGCGCCCTAGCTCCCTCCGGTGGCCCGTGGGCTCCCTTTTACGCACTCCATTTTGCTGCCGTCCGCGGTCCCTTGTCTCTCGACTTGTGGGCCCTAGCGGAGAACAATCTCGACTTCCAAGAGTTCCCCTGGTTGCTCAAGGCCTGCTCTACAGTCTCTCCAAAGGAGACCTCTCACAGACCTCGTGGGTCTGCACCAGTAGCTGATTTGTTCATCTTGCGTGGGATGCGGTTGCCAAGGCTTAGTGGATCCAATCCGGACACTAACACCGCAGCGACCCTCAACCGACGTGGGACAGTCACCCTCCCAAAGCTGGCCTTCCTTGAAGCCTTCCGGAGCCCGTGGCTGCAGATCCAAGCTACACCTCTTTCCACTTGAAGCACCCGACATTGAAGGGCTCTTTCCTTTGAGCTCCCTGGTCACTGTGCCGTGACCCAGACTCTGTCCCCTCTGCTTTCAGGTTCTTCTCTACAAGATCTACAACTTCAATCTTCACGGCATCATCAACGCTTTTGGCTAGCAGCAATTGTGTACATTTTCCCATTAAAAATCAGCCCGCGACCCGACATCAAAAACGACCTATGCACCCGGCTTCCCTGGGGCAGGTAACAGTGGTACCTCGGTACTCCCGTGGTAGTGGGCTCCTCAAAAGCTGAACTCTAAGTTTTTAACTTTGAACTCCTGCTAGAAGTGTCTTTAATCTGTTTAAATCAAACCGCGACATTCTCCATAGGCTTTAATAGAGATCCCGATAGCAGCTATTTCCACTGCACGCGCCTCCCGTGGGTCCCCTTCCTCATAACCTGGGGTGGATTCTTAAGGGGCCAGAGATCCTAAATGCCCTAGGCATTGTCTGTAGAATTGTCGTGGTTCTTATACCACTTTTTTAATATATGGTTTGGTCCCCCCCTGGGGCCCTATGATTCCAGTGCTATTTATTGTATCTGTCAATGCTTGTTTGAATTGTAACTTTGCCTCAGCCTCATAAAGAGACTTGTGGGATTCTATCTAGAATAAATACATATATTTTATATATATACCTATGTGGACTACTCTTTCATTTGGTCATTCAAGAGGTTATCTATGGTAAAACAATAAGCTTAACACTCCTTCAAGACTTAGCCTGAAGGCTGCTCTCCACAGCTACCACTAGGATAGCTTTCTTTAAAGGTTGTCTTAAACCTATCATCAATAAGAGTTGAATTGGACTGGTGCAAGGTGTCCCCTATAACTAGGAGACAGCATATGCCAGGCCAACTTCTCACAAGTTCTATCCGAGAATCAGTGCCAAACCAAAATGGGATCCCTTCTTAAAGAAAGTCATGAAAGAGCACCTGCAAGTGTTGGACTTTACATAGGTACAGTTCCGACTTCAAGGAATTCGAAAAGGTTTACAGAAGTAGATCTGGAAATTTACGCAGTCCTAGGTTTCCAGGTGTGCTCCTAACAAACTTTTGTGACTCCATATTTGTTTATCTGAAAATCTGTACAGAAAAAGTGCAAATTCACTTGATAAAACTTGTAATTCTTTTTTTTTTGTCCACACCAAACATATTGTAGACTCCTAGAGTAACTCCCTTCTTCTTTAGCCCCTATGACTAGATTTGCTCTCACAAAAAGCTTCATGCGAGTATGTTCTTTGGTGAGTGAAACCACAACTTTTCAATGTGTAAGCCAAACGTACATGTGTAGGTATCCCAAAACATCTCAATTTCACAGGACTTTGTTTGCAGTTTACCAAGTCATAAATGTGAGTCATTGATATGGCACTTAGTATGTGATGTGCTCACCATAATGGAAAACAAGGGAACTGGAACAGTGAGAGGCAGTCATCTGCCCAATAATTTCATAGTGTGGTCGAGCAAAGAATGTCAGACTTGAGGCAATCTCTTTGTCAATCTCGGCTCTGTACCCCAGTAGAATCTAAGTTAGTTTACAGTAACATTTAGTGAAATCAAGTGAATGCATACAAATACAATTACCAACATGCTTCCTCAGAAACTAAATTAAGAGAGCACTGATATATCATGAATTCTGCTATAATGCAAACGCCGGCATAATGAAAGTGTTGGCATATTCAGAGCCTTACTCTGATCAGAAAGCTAGCATAAGGAGAGCCCATTCATAAGCAGAGCGCACGGAGAGCTTGTGAATATTAGAAAAATGTGAGGTGAAAAGAGTCCTGGTATGTTCAGATTCCAGTATAATCAGAAAGGTGTATGCAGAGCCTTGACAAAATCCAAACCCGGAATTATTATTAAAAAAAAAATAATAATCTTTATTGGCATTTCGGTTTTCAGCACTGCTAGCACAGTTTTTGGTACGAGAATTTGATTGGATTTCAGTGTATATAAAAAAGTTTTTAATTAAGGATCATAGTATTGTCAAAGCTAACGTCTCATTCTTCTAGCTTTAGGTGTAATAAACATCTGATATTAGTAACAAATCTAGAACTGGGAGAGAAACAGGGTGGGATTGAGAAGGGACAGGGGCATTGGTTCCAGAGGAGTGGAGATGATGTGGACAAGTTTAGGGCGCTTCCATGGGACAGCGAAGAGGGGGAGGTTCAGAGGGTTTAATTTATATCATGCAATTTTGAGTTGCAGCGCTCAGGTGAAGGTATTAGAAAGGGATTATTGCTGTAGCTGGTGGTGGTGGGAAGGGGGAGTGGATATGCCAAGGTGGAGCAATTCCAGGTAATGACAATGAAGGCTTCGGAGTCTCCAGGAGAGTGTCTCAGGTACTGGCTGTGGGGTGTCTGCGGAGGCCTCTGGATTCTTCTCAAAGTAACGCTCAGCTTTCTGCTTCAGCCCATTTGAGGAAGGTACGACACCATACCACAAAAGAGGGCAGAGACTTGGATTTCCAATTCATGATGATAGTGCGCTTCGCAATTAGGAGTGCAAGTTTAGCAAAGTGGGAGGCTGTCTTATCTCTCTTGGAGCGCTTGTTTATGCTGAGTGTGACCAATGCCTAATCAGGCACAGGTTTAAATGTAATAGTTGATAGAATGCCTAGTATCTGGGTAAAATCAGCTGTTGTCAGTACACAATGGGGGCAACTGGCGCATGCCTGCGGTAAGCATTTGTTGATGGCTGCAGGGGATAAACAAGCCCTATGAAGGATGAAATAGTGTATCAGTTTCAATTTGGCATTGCAGGAGACCGAGTGCGGGAAGACTATGGCGACGGCCATTCTTTTCCATGGAATATCCTGCCTACACCTGTCTCCTATTTGTCTCAGAGTGCTGAGTAGTGACTTATAAAACTTGGGGCTAGATGTATCTATATTAGAACTAGCAATTACCTAATTGCAATTTTTGCAAATTGCAATTAGGAAATTGGTATTCCTAATGTATGAAACTAAGGGCCCGATTCATAGAACTAACAAGACAAAATCCTAAACTTACCACCATTTTGGTATTCACAGAAGGCACCTACTCATTGATGAGTAAGTACCTTCTGGGAATACCAAAATGAGTAAGTGCACTCTGTGATTACCAAAATGAGTGGGTCCCTTCTGTGAATACCAAAATGAGTAAATGGTAGTAAGTTTAGGATTTTGTCTTAAGTTAGTTCTGTGAATCGGGCCCTGAGTTTCCGTTGGATTCCTAGTGGGCCGCAAATCAATCTACCTCATGAATATTAATGAGGTACGTCACAATTTGTGACCCATTAGGAATCGCGCCATTACAGGAGGTCAGCAGACCACCATGTCTGTGATTGCTTTTAAATAAAGCTTTAATAAAAATTAAAAAAAACATTATGCAACCAGTTGCGTTTAAAAAGAAAATGTTCTTATTTTTTAAAATTTTGTTTGTTTAAGAAGACACGGTGGTCCCGTGGAACAGTGCTTTCTCTTAAAATAACTTTTTTTTTTACTTTCACAAATGGAAAGGTGTCCCCAGGGGCCTCTTCCTATTTGCAAATGCATTACCGCTACACTTCAGTAGTCGGTAAATTATTAATGATTTTGTGACTTGAATTCAGTGGCAACACATTAATACATACAATTCCAGTTCCGTATTTGAGATGAATTTGCAATTCGGTAATGTGCTACTGAGTTGCAGATTGGATTTGATACATACCAAAATGTGGTTGCAACAGGGCCAATTCTGCAAATCGACCCGTATTTGACTGGGGAAAAAACTTGATACATGTGTCCCCAAGTGATGTGCCATCAACCCAATCCTATGGTGTAAAGGGCTTGAATCAGGGATTGTGTCTCTGGCTGGGAGTCCATTGCAGATCAGCATTTCAGAAGAGTATGCAGAGTAGTGCAGTGTATTAGGAATTGGCCCCAGTGTAGATCAAACCGCTCCACTAGCTCATCAAACTAAAGAAGGGAGGTGACTTCAAACAAATCATCAAGCGCAGGTAGGTTTGCTATGTGCCAGTGGATTA
Source organism: Triturus cristatus (assembly GCF_964204655.1). NCBI lineage: Eukaryota > Metazoa > Chordata > Amphibia > Caudata > Salamandridae > Triturus > Triturus cristatus. The sequence continues at coordinate 151,345,584 of NC_140580.1, forward strand.
AGTGCCTCTACACAAGGAGCCCATTCGCCCCAGGGAGTCCCAGCAGAAAAATGGCGGGTGTGAATGTGATAGTTCATTTAATGAGGCCTAATGCACAAGAATAGCACCAAAGTGCGACCCAGAGAAGGCGATGGTGAGATTTGAGTCTGTGAGTTTGTAGTATCAGAAGTTCATTTAACTCCTCTAATTGGAGTGGCCTGTTTCTGAGCAAGTCTCATCCAGGAAGTTCTGCAGATCTTGCTGGATGTGTCCTATTTTTTTACGAACAAGTACAATATCGCCATTTCAGCAATGAAAAATAAAGTTCACAGAAGAGATGACTCCCTCTGCCAATATTCAGTAATCCCATAGAGCAAATAATATAAATTGTGACAGACAGAGTTAACAAATTCTCTGGAGCACATGAATTACAAATCACAACTACCAACATTCAATCACTTGTTGGTTAAACTAATGCAAATTCCCACCGTGAATCGGAATCATATCTAACACTGTGAAGAAAACTGATTTAGGAGTAACCCTAAATGTTATATCTTTAAGAAAGGTCACATTTCCCTTTCTGACTTGTACTTTTTGCCAATGCCCAATGGACCTCCTGAACGGACAGTCCTTCTTCACTTTCTGGATTCCTTGTCGGAGTCGACGCAGTTCAACATACTTGCCTCAGGCTTCCATTGTAAACAGACACATGACATTTCAGTGGTGAGATGTAGTGTTCTTTTGTATTTTGCAAAAGCAGATAAGATCTATGCGAAAACCAACTGCTTGTTGGGAACACCAACAGGTGAGTTATGGATGTAAGACAAACCCCAGATCCTCGTTCCTCGCTTAGTTTAACCAAATACCAAAGAAGTGACATTCACGAGGGTATGTCTCAGTCCACATTTGTATCATATATGTAGCAATTGTAGCCGTTACACCAGCCATAGCAGTAACTGATTCCATATACAAGCCTTGGCATTGAGTCAGATAGTTTAGAGATTTGGTAAACACGGCTTAGGTCACACTACTGGCAACAGATGCTCTAGCATCAAAATTCTGGACTCTTATTCCCTTTTGTTTCATGGTGTCAGTAAACCAGGTATATGCTCCAAAATTGTGCTCAGCACCAATATAAGAGTTTTTTTCTCTCTGTTGTAGAACACAATATGTATTATAAACACAAAGAATTGAATCAAAGTATAGCCAATCTCATCTAGTCCTACACCAGCGTCCTACACCAGCTCCCTCCACTGTCACCTATAGAATTCCCATGCCTAGCATGCCAGTGGCATGACCACACTGCGATTCTTTTTTTTTTTTTTTTTTTTTGAAACCTTTATTACAGAATTCAAAAGATATACAAAGATGGGCCTACAACCTTCGGGCCGGCCGCTAGCAAACAGTAAGAGCATAGAATACAGTCAGTAAACAGTCGCTGCAGCGTGAGAGAGGTCACAGGAGTTGAAAGAAGCGTTGGCGGCCACACCGTCCGGACCCCCCACATGGCAGTTCCATTTTTATATAAGAAACGACAAACAAATCCACAGGGCAGCCAAAAGTCAAAGCAACAGTATGAGCTCCCCTGGGGAGGACCCTACCGACACACAGGAATAGCGGGGGGGGGATAGGAGACAAAGTGGACCCAAAGCCCAGAACCAAGGCGACAAGCAGACTAAGGAGACGGGGCCAGTGCCAGATCAGGCGTCAGCGGCGGGGTACAAATTCCGCCACGGTAGGTGTTCCAGGGGCCCCACACTTTCACCCATTTCCGAGGCTTACCTCTCGCAACATACACTACCTTTTCCCGAAACATACACCAATCCATGTTGTCCTTCCACGCCGAGACCGTTGGCAACCTCTGGGAACCCCACAACTGCGCAATGTAACGCTTGGCCACCATATATCCCAGAGTCACCCACCACGTCTGCGGCACTGAGTAGTCAGTCGGCCCCCACACATTTAGCAGACATCTCCTCGCCTCGGGAAGCAGCGTCACATGCGTGACCGCCTGCAACACCGCATGCACATCACGCCAGAATCGCGCCACCTCCGGGCATTCCCACAAAATATGGAGGAAGGTCCCTAAAGAACCACACCCACGCTTACACAACCCATCCACGGCATATCCCATACGCATCAGACCCGGCCCCGTAACATAGACCCTATGGAGTATCTTGAGCTGGACGAAGCGAAGGCGAGCCGGTATGGCCACCTCTTTCGGGGAGGCCACCACAGACACCCAATCCTCGTCATCCAGCTCCAATCCATCGGCCACCCACACCTCACGAAGGCTAGTCAGCAGTCCCGAGCGATCGTTGATGAGCTTTTTGTAAATCAATGAAATCGTGCCGTCCGGTACATGCCCATCTAGCACTCTATCTTCCAGAGGGGAATACTCCGGGATGGAGGCAACATCCGGGAATACGGAGCACAGCGCGTGACGGACCTGGATATATCGAAAGTACTCCCTGTCCTGCAACTGGAATTCAGTCTGCAGCACATCGAACGTTTTGAATCCCCCCCTCGTCCAGAGATCGCCCACCTTGCTGATGCCTATCATGTCCCACTTCTCAAAGCCCTTCGAGGTCCACAGAGAGCCCAGCCGCTCAGATGCATACAGCGGCGTCGCCCGGGTCAACCGATCCTTCCACCCCATCGCCGAGTTTGCCGCGTGCCACACCCATACCGCGACCCGCGTAGGGCCCGTCAGACGTGCGTCGAGCGATCTAGAATACACACTGCGATTCTTACCGGACAGCACCAACAACAAGCAAAGACCTAGCAACCTGTAACACCAGCAGGGACACTTTAAGGGTATTAACTCCCTGCTTACAGCTAGTTTCTCTTCATACACAGAAAAGGTTTTGGCAAAACTAATAGGTCTCACCTTTGGGACCTTTCGAATTTGCCAATGGTATTTAACAGTGCTGCACGCTAAGGATTAAAAAAAAAAAAAAAAAAGCCTTTGGTATGGCGGTTTTAACCCTATAAAAACAATACCTTACCTTCTTTTAGTATTTTTAGGTCTAGCCTACGCAGCACGCATGCGCTGCTTAGCAGGACCTATAGCCGTCGTTCTGCTCTTTTTTGAAGCTCCTACTCGTGCTTGTGGCAGCATCCACCTTGCGGGAGCGCACAGAGGCGCGCCACAAGCACGAGTATGTGCTTCCAAAAAGAGCAAATAGCTGCTGCTTTGCGTGCATTCAGAAGCATTCCCAGGGTGTCTCTTCTATTCTGTGCACTCCCCCCACCCTTCCCACTGTTACTTGAGTTCATGATTACTGCATAGACGATTTTCAGTGACCTGATAATCATGTGAGGTCTGAGTGCCACATTTAAGCATTTCCGCTGTAGAGTCATGAGTCAAGTGGTGTGTAGGTCCATGCACACCACCTCTGTTGCTACTCCGTCCTAAATGTGATTGCCACTTCTTCCTGCAGCCACATGTTATTATACTGTGTGACCTTTGGCAGTACCAATCAGTGCGATGCTGACCTTCAGCCTGAGATAGCTACATCCACCAATTGCAGCATCAGTCTCTAAAGCAGGTATTGAACTGCGTTGTTGAGAACACTCACACCCAGATGCTGTGCTTGGCTATAGTAACATATGCATCACTGCAACAGTATCTCTGCTTGAAAGCACTCCTATCCACAAAAAACATTAATTTTATTTAGCATACTGCAAATGTACATAACGTTTTTCCTACGAGAATTAGGAGAACGGACCTGCTTGGCATTGTATTTATTGCATCTGACATGCATTGTCTACAGTTAAAAGCCTCAGCTATTGGACTCTGCTACCTCCTGAAAGTCAAAACCAAAAACAAAAGCTTATTTCATTGCGTCGAAGGACAGCAGCTTTACTTGAACCAAGGATTCCCTACCTGCATTAGAGTTGCGGTCACTAAAGAACTATCCTGACAGTGGAAAGGCAGCATCAGGGCTTTAAGTGGGATGAAAAAACTGGGGGGTCTCTCAAAGGGGCGTGGTCAATGTAATTAAGGGCGTGGTTTAAAAACACGTAAACTAAAAATCTGTGTTTAGCACAGTGTGCCGCCCGACTTTTATTTTGCTGTTCCTGTCATTGCGTCCAGATATATGATACAACAAGTCACATCATACCTACAAATCAGGACTATTGGCTTTGTCAATGGTTGCTAGTTGCATAAGATAAATAAGCAGCAACTATGGCTTGTATATAATATTGAAAACACTTCCACTTAAAGCCCTGGTGGTGACACCACAACAATGTTGCTGCTCCTAAGATTCAAAAAGAGAAGGGCAATCCAGAGAGAAAATTACTCTCTTTAAAGGGTTTCCCTTCCCCTACAACGCTCACCACACGCACATCGATTTGCCTGCTGTCACTGAAGTCCGGAAAAAAAATAACAGACCGCCTGTGCCAGGGCACAAAACAGAGCCCGATAGAGACCTGTTTCGAGACCGCCTAAATAAAACTGCTGGTGCTCAGACCCGGTGAGACCCAGCCCACTTAAAGCCCGGATTTTAAACCTCATGACGCGTTGCTCAGTACAATAAATGTGCTCATACATCTCTGGGTCAGGAGGTAAATCCATTCCTCATATCACGTTTTCCACACCGCTGCCTGCCATAGAACCCTGGTGTATCCCAGGGTGCCCCTCGAAGCCAGAGGAAATGATTCAGTCACAGACATTGGGGACAGTTTTGCCATTGGGTTTCAGCGCAAGCATCTCTCGGGTTGTCACTGCTTGTGGCCGGTGTGCTTCATAGCGGGTCACCCGATGGATACAGTAAAACCTTGTCATCAGCACGGGTCAGCTTCTACTGCTGCTTGTGTTGTTATACGGCATAGCCATTTTCAAGTCTACCCCTAACATTGACTCAATTTCGTGAGCGTCCTCTGGGTGTCGAGATGGGAAATCAATGCAAAGCTTACATTTCAGTATCCTTGCCTGTGCCACATTAATTAAATACCTCTAATAAATATGAGATTCTGAATACCCATGAAATGTACCTACTGAAACATGTAGTGCAAAGGAGCTCTAAAGAAGTTTGAGTTCGTAACGTGGGCCATAAGTGCAAGGATTTTCTGGTTTTCGTTGCTTACCTTATTTTCAAGTGTACTATTAGGTTACCTGTTAATAAAACCAATTGCTTCTTTTGTGAAGTACTCACTGGACACTGAAGATATTGAGTGTTACTTATTATATAACTCTGTTTCTGATTTGCTAAGCCTCACCGTGAGTAAACTTTCAAAGCTCGATCTCAATCCCTTGAGAGAGTCTAGTGGTTGCAGGAAGTCCCACAGCAATCTAATTTAGAGTGCACAGGTACCGTGGCCCAGTGTAGAACTGCTAATCAACAGTAGATATCCAGGATAGGGCCCAGTAACCTCTGAATACTCCAAGAAAAGGCCTCACATTTTCACAGTATATTCTGGTCCAATTTAAATAGTCTGTGACACTGCGATTTTAACCCTTTTGTTCCCCATTCCGATTCATTACCATTTTGTCTCATATTTTATGTTTTTTGTTCAGTGCTTGCCCCCGTCTCATCTCACCTTCTCTGTCTTTTCTGTTGTTCCTGTCTTTCATCATACCAGATCAGGTGCCTCCTCTGATCCCTCCCCCTCCTCTGTCTGCTTCTCCACTAGAAACAGAGGTAGTACTCTTGGAAATGGAGAGGAGGGCATAGTTCTGCATGATAGGTTCTTTAAAAAAAATATAGTTTTTTGTATTTTTTTTTTTTAAATGAATGCAATTGGCTCTGTTCCTAGGACACCCCAAATCATCTCCCTCCCTTCTCCTTTTCTTCAGTATTCCACTATTACATTGTTTTGTTCTAGACTTTGTCAAAAGTATGTATTTTCTTCAGCGCAGCAATGTATTTTCCTAGCATACTGTACAATATTTTAGAAAAAATTAATTTAATATTATGACAGTGTTCACTGGTCACCTTCCACCATGTGGTATTGTCCTGTTACAAAGTCAGTTATATCAAGCATATTTGAGAAGGCACAGCTTGTTTATTTTCAGTAAAATAGCAGCTGGTAACAAGCATTGGCATAGCCAATAGGTCTCGCCTTTGGGACCTTATAAGTGTTTAGCTTATACAGTTGATGTTGCACCAAGGATATTGTACTGCATAATTAAATACTTATAAGGTCCCAAAGGCGAGACCTATTGGCTATGCCAATGCTTGTTTTTTTTTGTTAAAAAGGTAGCTGACACAAGCAACCTGGTTACTCAACATGGAACATAAGAAATGTTCTGCATAAAAAAAAAAAAGTGAGCAGCGGAATTCAAATTGAGAACTTGAAGCTAAACAAGATTTTAAATCAGAGGGAGAAGCTTCTGCTCGCCAAGATCATCACCACATTTAAAACAGCACAGAATTTAAAAGTGGGGTTTGAGGATGTCAAGGATCTACTGCCGAAACGAAAAAATGTACAGCGGTCTCAGCTGGCTAAGTGGTTGCACATATTAGGAACCAATTAAGTGTTGGAGATGAGATAACAGTATCAGAAGACCATTTGGCCACTATCAAGTGGATTCAGTAGAGACAAAGCTATAATCTGTTTTTATGGCGAAGGAGTGGGAAGATGGTGACCATACAAGATTTTTAGGTCTCGCCTGACCTAGCGCATGCGCTGGTCTGACGAGACTTATTGAGAGGGCTCCAAAAAGTGCTACCAGGCCAGCCTAGAGCTACAGTGCGCGGGCACGCGCGCCACGCTTTACCGCGATTACCTGATGTTTGATCACTTTCACGGCCGCTTGGCATAGCCAATAGGTCTCGCTTTTGGGACCTTATAAGTATTTTGTTATGCAACTGTTGCATGGCTAAACACTTATAAGGTCCCAAATGCGAGACCTATTGGCTATGCCAATGCTTGTTAAGATTCCCATTGACAACGTATCCTTTAGAAGGTTTTGAGTCAGAAGTTTTTTCTGTTCCTAAAGCCTACTAATTACTGGTAATCACGCCAGGCTCCTCTTCCCTAGCCCACAAGATCCGGGATTTTAGCAATTAGTTATTCTGTAAGAGCAGGAATTTATGCTACATATACAACACACATGTTGCTAAATGGCTTCCAAGACTTATATGATGTAATGCAGGAAGGCAAAAACTACACTGACATTTTGACATCTATGGAGTTTCTAACAAGATGTTTTACAGTGAACAGAGTCACTATCTATTTTGATTCAATTCTTTGGGCTTTCAACTTTTCTAAAGGTATTTACAAAAGGTATTACGGCCAATTGTTGTTTCTTTGCAGGATCAAATTATAGTTTTGCTAGATTTAGATGAATGGCTATTTTTAAATGTTTCTCTTCTTAAGGCTTTCAAATACGTAGAATAAGTCTGTGAAGTAGTACGAGTCTTTGGCAGGACGCTGAACTGGAAGAAATCTCATCTTCAACCATACCAGGACTTACAGTTCAAAGGAGCCAAATTCCAGTCTATGTAGGAGATTAGATCTCTTCCTTTAGCTCGAGCAAGAACATTTCATAAGGTTCTAAAAGACACTCTACAATTGAACACAGCAAGGAATGGTTTGGAAGAACATGGACTTTTAGCTGTCACTACAGCAGTAGTAAGATGGGCAATGTTGCACTTAAATCATTAGGTCCATATTATGATGAGTGATGGAGCGGGGTTTTCGTAAAATGAAACCTGCTCAGATTGAAACTCCCTAGTAACATTTTCTAATTTTTCTAACAGCGCGTTGTAAAAATGCGTGGTTTAAAAGACTAACATGAAGGAAAATAATACTGTGCAAGCGCGTACTAAAGCACTGAACTAGGCCGCAAATGCATGACTAATGAAAATAAAGACTAATGCTGCTTTTGCGCACGTCATTAACGTTTGCTAGGAAAAATATGAACATGGGTTGCGCATGGTTAGATGCAGCATTTGAAGGGTGCGTAAAGAAAAAGCATTGCAAAAGGAGTAATAATGCTTGTTTTATTTTTCATAGAAGCATGGGTTAAGGAAAGAAAATCATTTATTAACCGAAAAAGCAAAAGAGAATTTGGAAGGAAGGCAAAGGCGAGCTACCTTCGAATTTATGTGGGCCTGCCAAAAGTTAAACGTGGAGACAAAAAACAATCAGCAAGTGATGAACGTTCCTCTGGAAGCGCAGGAGTGGCACAAGAAGTAACACAACTGGAAACATTAGCGGAGAGAAGGAAGCTGAAGCCTGTTATTAGTATACTTGTATTTCCTGGTATGATGTAGTTGTGATGTTTAAAACAAAACAATAGAACCTTGTGTAAGATGGACATGCCGAGTGTGGTGTGACAGTACACCCCCTTCCTTAACCAATCAAATGAAACATTTTCTTTCATTTGAAACAAGTGTGGGTTGGACATTTGGGTTTTAGGGTATAATTGAGGTGCCCGGTGGAAGGGGATGTTGAAAGGCGTTTAGGCAGATCCTTGGGAGATCGTCGCTGTCGTCGGTCTGCTGTAGAGGCCTACCTGTTTCTTTCTGTTCCTGATACCCGACTTAGACTTTGTCCTTTCAAATCTTCTTGAGGGGCCTTGCTGCTCTTGTGGCCAGAGAGTAGTTTTCCTGTTCCTACTGGGTTAGTATAGATAGAAACCTGAATTTGCATAACGATTTGCAAATGTATTTTGTCTCTGAACCTTTTCTCTCTTCTCCTTTCCACTCCTTCAATGCACTGTCATTATGATGTGAATTTTGTCATTTTCTTTGCTTATAATTTACTCAGTGATATTTCATGAGTTATACTGTATATTAGTACCTGATGAGCAATTATTTCACATTATTTAGATAAACATTATAAAAATACACACTGTGTTCGTCTTTTATTCAGCGTGTGTTTATAGATTATTGCCTATAATTTTTCAACTATTAAAAGATGTCATCGCCACATATTTTTCTATGAGAAATGCAGGTTCAGTCAGAGATTGATAAGTTAGGTACGAACTTTGATTTACACTGAACCCAGCGTGAAGGGACTTGTTGGGTAATGTAATTGGGCCTTGTTCATTGCAAATTTATTGATCTCTGAGCGCTGGATCAGTGGCTAGAGGGGAAAAACTACAAAGCAACTCTCCAGATAACTCAAGATGTAAGAAAAGCAATAATTTGATGGATGGAGACAATAATATTTAATTGAGAAATCCCCTGGACCCTCCCAGCCTTATTGTGAACATAATAGATAATAGTCTGGTCGGGTGGGTGGTAGTTCCAGACTATCAATTAATTCAGGGAACCTGGTTGCAGGAAATGACTCAACAATCATTCAACTGGGAGAGTTGATATAAACTGAAAAAGCCCTTCAGGATTTTGAACATTTGATCTTGGGTCAAGCATATGTGATAGAGACAATAACTTGGCTCAAGCAAACATAAATTGCCAAGGGGGAATAACATGTTTCCAACATTCCAAATTTACACAATAGATATGTTTGTGTGCAGAAAATAAATTGATTCCTCTGCAGGCAATATACATTCCAGGGAAAACGATTCAGAAAGCAGATCTACTGAGTCGGTTATTGCTCTCATTGAAAAATGTCAGATTACATCCAAAAGCTTTTCAGATCATATTTCAGAGATAGCAGATCTGTTTGAATACATGGATGACACTCATCTTTCTCATTTTTGTTTGTTATGAGGGGAGGTGGAATGGGAGATACATGCCCTACTGATCAAATGGCCTCATGGCCTGTTGCAAGTCATACCCTAAATTTCCCTCCTCCCCACTGAGGAAGACTCAGAAGAATTTGGATAATCCCAGCAACTCTACCATGGTCAAGAGGACATTGGTTGGCTGTCCTTCTATGGATCTTTCATAGGCTTTTAATTAAGATGCCCCCCATTATATCATTTAATGAGTACAGTACTCCAGGTATCACCTCTGAGAAAGCTGTGATTGATGGCCTGAAAAGTGAAAGGTCAGGGATACAGCACTTAGGCTGCGCAGCATAAGCAGCAAAAGATCTTCAGGCCTTTAGGTTATCAACTCTGAATGGTGATTGCACCTACTCATGTGACCCCCATCTTAATTCTTGCTTAACTCAGAGATGGGTTCCTTAAAGGTTTGAGCTTTACAACACTGAACTACTAGTGGACAGCAATTAAGGCAAGTAGGCCTCCTGCCAGGGGGTGGTCAATTGAACTGATGAAACAATAACTAGATTACTGATAAGTTTCAAAATTTGCACAACCTTGAATGGCTCCTCCTTTGCGTTCTTGGGACCTTCCCCTTACATTAAACGTATTACAAAAGGCCCATTTGAGCCTTTAGCTGAGATTTTGATTCCCTCCCATACATATAAAGCAACATTTTCAGAGGCAATGATATCAGCTATGAGATCATCAGCTTTAAATAAAGCTGAGAATTCAACATTGCTTATTACTGAGGGCACAGCCTTCATTTGTTCCCAAAGTAAGCTCCAACCTTCATGGAGTAAAAGTCACTGGTTTGTCTGATTGTATCTGAATCCTAGAAACAACATGGAAATAAAATTACATACGCTGGAAAAACAAAGAGCTATCATAGCATACTTAGAACATACAAAATTATTTAGGCAATTGGATATTCTTTTTGCCACAATTGATCCAGGGAGCAAAAGTAAGACTGTCTCTACATTTACTTTTAGTATGTGGGTTAGATCAGCAATATGAAAGCAGATTTCAGAGGTCCATATTCAGGGTAGGCTTCAAGGTCATTCTAAATAACAATGGCAGCCTTTTGGGCTGAAAGACAAGGCGTTCCATTGAAGGAGGTTCGTAGGGCAGCTATTTCATCATTTAAGACACTTTTGTTAATCATTATAAGTTATCAGTTTTGAATTCTGAGGAAGGGTATTCCAGCCAAGCAGTCTTGAATGTTGTAAATTTATGATTGTGTAATTTGTCCTTCAGTGTAACAATGAAAAGTACAAGAATGTGAACTACATTTAAGCACGAGAAGTGAACATTTTAGCCTGCTAGATCCTCATTTGCTAAGGACTAGGATGAAAAACATGGGCTAAGAGGTAAAGATTCAATTGCTTTTGAGTAATCTTTATTACTTCAGGAGTAAGTCTTCCTCATCCCTGTCGTTTACCTCCCTCACTTTCTCCCTCATTCCTTCTCATGGAATTAGCTTGAATATAAAAAGAAGTCGGATGTGAAGCAGTGGGTATGGGATGAACTCAACAGCAAATAAAGATTACGGACCATGCTATACACAAAATGGTGAGTCTTTTTTAGTTGAACTAAAAGTAATATGGTCCTCATTTTGCAAGGACTGGGACAAGGAAGTCTCGAGATTGGTGTAATGAAAATAATAAGTAAGTAATTAAATCACTGTAGGAAATTGGGTTACTGGTAGATGGGGGGGGGGGGGGGATGAATCCCTTCTCAAGCGGCAACTATAATTCTTGTCAGGATGAAACACAAGTAAACCCCAAATTACCCTATGCCTAATCATCTGGTGGCATGGCACAAAGCAGTCAGGCTTAATTTAGAAGCAATGTGTAAAATATTTATGCAGTACTTCAAACAGTAATAAGGTGGAAAAACAAAACAAGTAATATCCCACACCAATTCAGAAAAATAGAGTGAAATTTAATAAATGATTTGAAACCAAAAGACAAAAATTAAATCAGTAGAACCAGAGATGGGCAATTTGGAAGATGTAGGTAAAAATAGTGCATAAAAGCAAAAGGCGCCAACTGTGGTCATTTGGTCATGCTGGACTGGGACAAAGTCGCAAGTTCAGGTCGACTGTGATGGAGCGCAGGCCGGCAATGCGGACCAAGTTAGGCCAGCTGAACAAAGTACCTTAAATCCTTGGACGCGGTCAGTGCGGTGTCACTTTGCATGGCTTTCCATTGTCTGGAGTCCTTGCGGAGTGATGCGAGGTCCACAATGCGAGGTCCTGCATCAGGTTGGGCTGCACTGCTTCAGTTCTGATGAACTCTGTGGTGAGGAATTGCGAGGCTTTGCATCGAGTCGCATCGGTTCCGATGGGCTGGTAGCTGGCCGGCATGGCTTGGCAAGGCATTGAGTTGCTCTATGTCAATTCCGTGGAGACGGGCAGCTATGCAGGTGAGGTTCTGCCGGGCTCTGCATCAGTTACAATGAAGGTTTTAGATGTGCGGTGAGGCTTTGCGGGGCTTCACAACGCATCTCACCGGATTTGGTGGCTAGAAGGTCTAATAAACAGGCCACTTGTGGATTATCTTGAGGCCAATAAGATTTCAGACCTGTCTCAATACGGGTTTTGCCGTTCTCACAGCACACAGTTTGCAACATTAGATGCTCCCTTGGTGCCAACATTCCTTCAATTCTCATGCTGCTGGGTCTATCCACAACATTTGATACGGTTTCTCATCCCAGGCTAATTCACAGGCTGCAGGAGATTGGAATCCAGAGTTTAGCAGTTCAGTGGCTTAAGGATTTTCTTTTCAATCGCACTCTTATAACTCTGGATAAGGGGGGCCACAGTGCTCATGTCTTAGCCCACTTTATTTAACATCTATATGGTCCCCGTTGCGAAGATCATCAAAGCCTTTGGTTTGGAGGTTACATCTTATGCAGATGATACTCAGTAAATAATCTCCTGTGATGAAGACCAGGCCAAAACTAAAGAACAGTTCTCAGCTAGGATGATAGAAATTGTGGACTGGATGACAGCTAATTGGCTCCAGTTGAATGCAGGTAAAACTGAAATAATGCTGTTTGGTAAGGCCCAACAGCTTTGTTACCCTTACTGGTGGCCCCAGTCCCTGGCTCAGCCCCAAACTAGAGGGAAAAACTCTGGATGTCCAACTGGACCAAACCCTTTTTTATGAAGGAGCATGTTTCATCTACAACCAGCACGCTTTTATATATTGCGCTTCTTAAGGAGAGTGTTCCTCCTCTTTCTGCAAGGAGAACATTGGTACAAGCGTTGGTCATCAGCCAGTTGGATTATTGTAAAGCCCTACTGGCTTCGACAAATGAGACGTTGCTTTCCAAACTCCACAACACCAGACCAGCATACCTGAACAGCCGACTCAATTTCCACGCACCCCAAAGGACCCTACGATCAGCCCAGCTCTCCTACGCCGTGGTCCCCCGCACCAGGAAGACCAGATCGGGAGGCCGCTCCTTCTCCTACCTTGCGACCAGAGCCTGGAACGCCCTTCCGCTCCACCTCCGACAGACATCGCTTCCCATTTTCACAAGAAACCTCAAAACCTGGCTCTTCGACAGACCCCCTTCCTTGATGGACTGGAACCTGCACCCTTCCTTACCCCCAGCGCCTTGAGACTCTTACGGATGAGTAGTAGCGCTTAACAAACGCCTGACTGATTGATTGATTGAAACTTCAAGTGGTGCAAAACACCGCCGCTTGTCTCATCTGTAATCTCCCATCTGGTGCTGCCTCTTTTATGGTCATTGCACTGGTTACCAATCCGTAAAAGGATTATCTTAAAAATTTGCTGTCTGACACACAATTCTTTGCTTGGAAAAGGTCCAGGTTACCCATCATCTAGACTATCATGCCACAGCCCTCCTAGACTGCTTAGATACAGTGATAAAGTGCTGCTTACAGTTCCACATGTCAGAACGACCTGCACAGGAGGCAGATCTTTCCCTACCTAACCCTTATGTACTGGAATAGGTTACCACTGCACATCCGCAGGTGTACGGTTCATCTCCAGTTCCGAAAATTACAGAAGACAGTGATCTTTTAATTCAGAAGTCTCTTGCATGGCTTAGTGTTCTGTTCTTGGAGCCGAGATACCCCTCTCAGGGTGATTTGTGTGCCATATATACATTATTTTAACAATAACCACAGCTGGGCTGGCAATGTACCTCTATCCCCACTACTAGGAGTACAGACTAGAGGGGAACTACTTGGGGGCTAACAGAGTCCAGGTGCAGAGATCATGAGAGTAGGAGCATTTTCTGTCCCTGAGTCTCTGATCAGGAGGCCAGCCAACTAGCCCTTGGAGTCACTCGGTTGTTCCTGGGGTCAAGATGCAGGTCCAGTTCTCCTCACTCAAGCAGCAGGGAAGCAGAGTAGCAGTCTTTCCTGCAGTAGATCAACACAGCAGTCCTTTTTTAGGTCTAGATGTGTACTGAAGTGTTGGGTCTGAGGGGCCACTATTTATCCTTGGTGCCAGCTTTGAAGTAGGTGAAGTTTCTAGAGGGTTTCACCCACCAGAGGGGCTTGGAATATCCGCTCGCTCTGCCCTGGCCCTAGCTTATCTGGGGGCACAAAAGACTTGTGTTGAACACTTTGTGAGTGTGCTCAGTAAGAAGCTTTCTGATGTGTAAGTGTGGTAGGTGACAGCTCCGTCCCTATCAAGTCACAGATGGCCCATCCTGCCAAAACCTATTCCCCCTTTGTCTCACTGTCTGTGAGCAATACACAAAGACCAACTGCCAGCTACACCTGGCCATGCAACCCAGGATATATACTGCAGGCACCAAATAGTTGGAAGAAGAAATGGCAACGTTCTTAAACTGGAAATTTCCGCTTTGTGACTTAACATCCAACTTTACCACTAAAGATGGTATATAAAAATAATTCTTTGGACCCCAAAGTCAACATTCTTACTTACTCCCAATTGAAAGTTATCACTTATTAAATGTAATAAGGTAACCCAATGTTATCCAAGGAGAGAGGTAGGCTTCACAATAGTGAAAAATGAATGTAAGAGGTTTTCATTACCAGGACATGTAAAACGTAAAAGTACATGTCCAACTTTTTAAATACACTGCACCCTGCCTTCAGGGTTTTGTGGGGGCCAACCCTATAGGCCATGTATATGTATTCAAAAGGAAGGTTTATTTTGCCAGGTCAAAATGGCAGTTTTAACTGCACATACAGGCTGTAATGGCAGGCTTGAGACATGTTTACAAAGGCTATTTAAGTGGGTGGCACAGTGAGTACTGCCGGCCCACTAGTAGCATTTCATTTACAGGCCCTAGGTACAAGTAGTCTCACTTCACTAGGGACGTAAGAGTAAATTACACGTGCCAAATGGGTGAAAGCCAACTTTACCATGTTTAAAGGAGAAAGCACAAGTATCAATTTACTTTAGCACTGGTTAGCAGTGGTAAAGTGCGCAGATTACCATAACGGGTTCAGAAAACAGGAGGGTGAAGGCAAAAGGTTTGGAGATGACCCTGCAGAAAGGGCTAAGTCCAACGATCACTTTCAAAAGTTTTTGGGGAATGATAAAACCTTAAACTCACTCTTTGAGATAAAGGAATCAAATTATTTCGATTCAGCCAGGACATGTAATTCAGGGGCAGTATTTACAGCACATCAGCTTGAATTTTTACCAACTCATTACCACTATTCATTTTACTGAATGTAAATTGCAATGCCAAAAGTTTAGCATACTGAAATTTATGCATTTACGAAAGCAAATGCAACAACTTAATGTATTCCTGCTCAAATAATTAAATACTTGTCAAGAGTGTCACAGAATAGATCTTCTGTATGTTCTTTGATTCGAGGAGGGAGAAGCTGCTGATATCCAACTTGATTCATCACTTAGGGTTGACCAAGGCACCCTTGGTAAACAGGGATCAATAAAGGCCCTACATCTTAAAGGAATGACCGCTCAGCCCTCCACAGGGCTTGGTCGCCCCACTCACTGCTGCCGCTCCTGCCTGCCTTTGCCGCCTCCTGCCTGCAGATTCCTTCGCTCGCTGCCCGCTGCTCCTGGGAATTTCCCGGTGCTCCTGGGAATTTCCCGCTGCTCCTGGGAATTTCCTGCTGCCCGCTGCTTCTTGGAATTTCCCGCCGCTGCCTCCCTGCGGCCCCGCCCCCCTGTGATTCCATTCGCCGCCCCGCTCCCGCCACCCAGCTGCTCCTCCCTCCCGGCTCCTTACTTAAGGGGACCATAGGGGACCACAGAGTGTGACTGCTCAGCCCTCCACAGGGCTTGGTCGCCCCACTCACTGCTGCCGCTCCTGCCTGCCTTTGCCGCCTCCTGCCTGCAGATTCCTTCGCTCGCTGTCCGCTGCTCCTGGGAATTTCCCGCTGCTCCTGGGAATTTCCCGCTGCTTCTTGGAATTTCCCACCGCTGCCTCCCTGCGGCCCCGCCCCCCTGTGATTCCATTCGCCGCCCTGCTCCCGCCACCCAGCTGCTCCTCCCTCCCGGCTCCTTACTTATGACGCCCCCAGAGCGACCGCGCAGCGGACGCGCGCAGCGGGAGCGCCGATTGAGCGCAGAAGGTGTGCCAAAGGTAAGCCCGTCTGCGCCCGTCCGCGCCTGGACCGCACCCAGCGCCAGACCCCCTGGTCCTCGCTCTCGCCAGCACACCCTGCACATCTACGACGCCAAAACCCTCCACGCACTCAACGCCAGCCGAAACACCGCCTGCTACAGAACCACCCCGAGACGCACCCACGGACCCTTCACCTGCCTGACCTGCCACTTCACCGGCCTCCGACCCAACACCGCACCTGCTAAACCGAGCCCCAGCAACAAACACCTGATGTGCATCCTGCTCAACACCCGCTCCGTTCACAGGCATGCCGTCGAACTCTGGAACCTCCTCGACTCGACAGCACCAGACATCGCCTTCCTGACGGAAACCTGGATGAACGCCTCCTCAGCCCGACGTCGCCATCCCGGAAGGCTACAAAATCACCAGGAAGGACCGCGTCAACCAGACAGGAGGAGGCATCGCCATCATCCACAAGAACACCATCCGCAACACGACCAACTCCGATGACACCCTCACCTCTGCCGAACACCTCCACTTCCAGATACACACCGACCCCAAGACCACGCTCAAAGGCACCCTCGTCTACAGACCACCGGGACCACGCACACAGTTCAGCGAAGACATCACAGACTTCGTCAGCCCGCACGCCATCAATTCCACCGACTACATCCTCCTGGGGGACCTCAACTTCCACCTGGAGGACAACAAGGACCGCAACACCACTGCTCTGCTGGACAACCTGGCCAACCTCGGACTCAAGCAACTGGTAACCACCCCCACCCACTACGCCGGCCACACGCTTGACCCAGTATTCTCATCCAGCAAATACGTCACCTTCAGCCACTCCACCAATCTCCAGTGGACTGACCACAGCTGCGTCCACTTCAGCTTCAGTAAAACGACGACCCACCACCACGCTCAACAAGCCCCCCGCAGGAGCTGGAACAAGATCACCGGCGACCAGCTCACCACCTTCCTCAGCCAGAACCCCCCCACCAGCTCAACGGACCCCAACGAAGCCGCCAACAACCTCACACAGTGGATCACCAACTGCGCAGACGCCCTCGGACCACTGAAGAAGAACCCTCCCAGCAGACGCGGCAGCAAGAAAGCCTCCTGGTTCACCGACGAGCTCATCACCTCCAAGAAGAACTGCCGCTCCCTGGAGAGCACCTGGCGCACCAACCAGACCACAGACAACATGACGGCCCTCAAACACGCCACCCGCAAACACCACCAACTGATCCGCGCCACAAAGAAGACAGCCTTCAAGGAACGACTGGAAAACAACACCCACAACAGCAAGGAACTCTTCAGAATCGTCAAAGAGCTCTCCAACCCCGACGCCGGAAACAATGACATCACTCCCTCGCAAGACCTCTGCGACTCCCCTCGCAGCCTTCTTCCACAACAAGATCGCCAACATTCACAACAGCTTCGGCCCACCAACCACGAACCCCACCACCGAACCGATGCCCCCCACCGCCACCCTCCGCACCTGGACCCCAGTCAGCACCGAAGACACAACACGCACAATGAACACCATCCACTCCGGATCCCCTACGGACCCCTGCCCACACCACATCTTCAACACGGCCGACCACATCATCGCACCCCACCTCCGCGACATCATCAACGCCTCCTTCAACACCGCCACCTTCCCGGAGTGCTGGAAACACGCCGAGATCAGTGCCCTGCTGAAGAAACCAACTACAGACCCCTCCGACCTCAAGAACTACCGCCCCATCTCGCTCCTCCAGTTTCCTGCCAAAGTCATCGAGAAGACCGTCAACAGACAGCTAGCCGCCTTCCTCGAGACCAACGGATCCCTCGACCACTCGCAATCCGGCTTCCGAGCCAACCACAGCACGGAGACCGCCCTCATCGCAGCCACAGACGACATCAGATCCCTAATGGACAACGGGGAAACTGCGGCCCTCATCCTCCTGGACCTCTCCGCAGCGTTCGACACTGTCTGCCACCGCACCCTGGTACAGCGCCTGAACAACACCGGCATCCAGGAGAAGGCCCTGGAGTGGATCACCTCATTCCTCGCCGGAAGAACCCAGAGAGTCCGCCTCCCCCCCCGTTCCAGTCAGCGGCCACCGAAGTAATCTGCGGCGTTGCACAAGGGTCATCGCTCAGCCCCACCCTCTTCAACGTCTACATGAGCCCCCTCGCAACCATCGCACGTCAACACAACTTCAAGATCATCACCTACGCCGACGACACCCAGCTGATCCTCTCCCTCACCAGCGACCCGGACGCCGCCAGAGCCAGCCTACACGAAGGGATGAAAGACGTCGCCGAATGGATAAAGAACAGCTACCTGAAACTGAACTCAAACAAGACGGAGGTCCTCATTCTGGGATCATCACCCTCCGCCTGGGACGACTCCTGGTGGCCCCCCGCCCTGTGAGCCACCCCCAAGCCAACGGACCACGCACGCAACTTAGGCTTCATCCTGGACTCCTCCCTCTCGATGACCAGACAAGTCAACGCCGTCTCGTTTTCATGCTTCAACACCCTGCGCATGCTTCGAAAGGTCTTCCGGTGGATCCCCACCGAGACCAGGAAGACGGTCACCCAGGCGCTCGTCACCAGTCGGCTGGACTACAGGAACGCCCTCTACGCCGGCACCGCCGCCAAACTCCAGAAGAAACTCCAACGGATCCAGAACGCCTCAGCACGACTCATCCTGGACATCCCCCGACACAGCCACATCTCCGGACACCTGAGAGACCTGCACTGGCTCCCCGTCAACAAAAGAATCACGTTCCGACTCCTCACCCACGCACACAAGGCCCTCCACGACCTGGGCCCCAAGTTCCTCAACAGCCGCCTGACCTTCCACAAGCCCACCCGCCAGCTCCGCTCCGCCAGCCTCGCTCTCTCCACCGTCCCCCGCATCCACAGAGCCACCGCCGGAGGAAGATCCTTCTCCTACCTGGCAGCCAAGACATGGAACTCCCTCCCCATCCACCTCTGGACAACGCAAGACCATCTCGCCTTCAGGAAGCAACTCAAGACCTGGCTGTTCGAGCAGTAGCGTTCCCCCCCCCCCCCCCAGCGCCTTGAGACCCTCCGGGTGAGCAGTGCGCTATACAAATGCCTATGATTGATTGATTGAGAGCCACCCTGTGCACACCAAGACAGTGATTAGGTTGTGACACCAAGCCACATCCAAATTGGGATCGAGGAATAGAATGACTAAAAATACTCCCTTATTGTGTAGCAACCAACTGAAAGACCTAAAAAAACATGAGCAGTTTCAGCAAGTGGAACGTGATTGTCATTGTTAGGATCAATGAAAGCAGAGGGGCTGAAAAGCTATGAACAATTTAGTCGTGAATGAGCAGACTATGACAAAAACTTCGGATATTTGCAATTTAAACATGCTTGGGGCGACATGTAAGGGACAATGAACAGGTGCAGGACCGTTCTCAGCTGAGAATGAACAGGTGCCAGAGAATTACTTGAAAAACTACGTCTTTGATCTTCTCAATGTTAGTAGTTAACATCCCTGGTGTTCTAGACATTTTAAAGGCCCAAGGAGAAATAGATCTGGACACCCTAGATCAGAGGTATTCAAACTTTTTTCTCTGATCCCCCTAAAGAAAATGTTTTGAAGTCGGGCCCCCCCTCTAAAACTTCACGGCAAGACTAGAGAGAGCCGTGGTGTTAAGGCTGAGTGCAGAGGTCTGGGGGTATGAGATAATTTCAGGGGTACTTTTCTGTAGCTCAAATTCTGCACTAAATGTGAGCAGTGTAAAAGAGCAAATACATCACACAAAAACAAAAATTTACCCAAAAACTCTGACCCACATAATTAGGGTGTTGTGAGCACCTCACATTCCTGGGCCAGAATGCAACTGTACCTTCTGCATTAATGATAGTTGCAGCCCTGAGTAGCAGGCTGCTTTGCTGCCTTTCCCATCATGTCTAGCCATCACTTCAGACCTGAGACAGACTCTCTATCCCTTTCAGAAACAAATGAGCCACCACATGTTGCCCCCACTTTGCAGCAATGGTTTTCCCAGCTCTAATGTTAGCAAGGCCCCATGCCTTCTTTTGGAAAGCAAGGCAGTCATGACTCTGATGCAGTGGGCCTCTCAGACCCCTGGAATCCAGTGACACTTTACCTACTTTACTAATTATAGCTATTGCCTTGTGAAACAGGCTGTCCCCTTTGCTCTTTGTTAAAAACATGGGCCACGATCTTGAACCATACCCCTCTGTCATCACTCGGAGGCCCAAGCTAAGCTGTCTCGTCTGCTTTAATATTCACCTCCCTTAGGCAATTGGTATGAGGCCCAAAATACTGGTACATCAAGGGTGCACTGCAGCCTAATGCAAACAAGGAAGGATAGTGAAACAGCCATAATTGGTGTTTAGCTGGCACCTCACACCACTAGGCCCCAGTACCATTGCACCTGCAGCACCCATGATACCCTCAGACTTACGATACAGGCTTTGTTTCTGCCCACTACATAGATCTATCAGTTGTAGGCCTGAGGCTCAGACTAGGCTGACTGCCCCATTGTGCAATTAAGAAAAAGGGAACAAAGCCCCACATCTCGCCCCACCCCACCTTCCCTTGTGCTGGGACCCTGTTCCCTGTGCAACAGGGGTGACCTGGGCTCAAATACTAGCAAGGAAAATGGGCCTACACTTCTTGCTAGTAAGACAGTCATAATTTGGGTGCACTGGCCCCCTCACACTCTTGGTCCCAGTGCTACTGCACCTGCTTCAATAATGGTAGTGCTGGCCCGTTCATAAAAAAACAGCCCCCATATGGTGCCCCAAATGTCCGTCCATTTGTAGATGGAAAAAAAGGCCCCTGACAGCACCCCTACTATGAGCCATGTCTTTGATGTTATCCATGGATCTCACTCTTTTCCTCCTTCTCCTGGGCCCTTATTCTAAAGCCCCAGGGGTCTGGATGATCAGGGCTCTGTTCCTGAATGTGACCCAATACTCCGCCCTTCATCTTACCTCACAGAACATCTGCATGCCAAAGTGGGCAGGATTTATCGGGACCGACGTGCCTATTTTGTTTTTATTTCACAGAACCAGTTCCCATAATTTTTGGTAAATAAAAACAGATACTGCCATCCCTGAATGGTTAATGTGGACCTTGAGGTGCCTCTGGGTGAAAGTAAAAGGGAAGGGGTGGTGCTCTCATGTGTAATGAAGCCAAAGTCAAGACAGGGAGGTAAAGAAGACCTGAACGAAATGTAAATGGGTGAAATTGGCTAAATGTAAGGGCTGCTTGGGACTAGTATGGGCCTTAATGTATGGAGTCACTGGAAGATTCATGATGGCAAGTGACACAAGGGTGTTGAGTTCTGGAAAGGGTCCTTTAATTGATACTTATAAAAATGCTTGCACTAGGTACAGTCTGATTGCCTATTAATAAATAAATGCTTTAAAAGCACTTCTTTTATCACTAAACCCAGAGCCACTGAAATTATGAGATACTGTGGCTCTTTTTGCATAATTATGGATCTTCTTCATTTGCCACATAATCCATCATCTGATGCATAAACTGCAGATTTTTAGAAAAGAAGTGGTTTCTAGCTCAAATGGATCAAAAGTTACTAAAATGTGGCAACGTGTTCCCAGGCAGTGGGAAGCCTTTCAAAAAGGTTAACTGGCTTACCTCTCATTTGTTTATTTCAGAATTGTGTTGTTAAACTGGTACTACTGAGGTAAAACCTTTGCCTAAGCAGTGTTACTATAAGTAAAAGTACAGAATAAGGAAGTAATACTATTAAATCAAATCTGCCTTCTTGCATAATTTCGCCAAATCTGCCACATAATTTTTCGCACCCTGCTGCATCTTTCCATTGGCTCTAACAACACCATTCTGAAGCAGCCTATCTTATATTGGGTGGCAAACAGTTTTAAAATAATGATTTGTGTATTCAAATTCACAGTGCTTTCTGTTACAGGCTGGGGCCTCGTAGCACTCACCAGCCCCATGTTCCCACTGCGCCCACCAGGATTTAATTCTATAACTTTTTGGCTTCACACACAGACATCTGCAATGATTTCATTAACCAATTGAGGATTCATAAGTATTATCTTGAAATTATTTCTCATTTAAGGTATGAGTTATTGTATCTGCAATTACCTGCAGGTGAAAAAATAGAACAAAATAATTGCAGAATATTTTGTTCTTTTTAATCATGTCTTTGACCCTGCCATGCACTTCAGCTGCTACTTGTAAATGAAGACAGCCTGCAAAAGCTGTATCTTGCAGCTTATTAACACAGGTAATTACTGATGGTATGCATGAGGTGGTGTGGAGTGGCGGATATTTAAGGAGGTGGAATGCAATGTGAGGTTGTCAAGAGGCATGAGTTCGGTCCACTGCGGACAGTGAGAAGTTGCAAGACTCATGCTGAAAGACTTGGGGCCTTATGTAGGTGGGCTGGCATTTACCACTTCATAAATACCGAATCATACCGATTCGGTATTTATGAAGTGGTAAATGCAATGTAGGTAATGAGTCGGTAAATATTACCGATTCGGAAAAATTCGGTAATTACCGAATCGGTATTTACCGATTCGGTAATGAGGCATACCTTCCCATTGATGAGAAGGTATGCCTCATTACCGAATCGGTAAATACCGATTCGGTAATGGGGGAGCACATGCAAGGGTGGCAGGGTGTCACATTGACACCCTGTTGCACCCCTGATTCGGCCATGTGTGCACATGTGGCGCACATACATGCCCTAAGGGCATGTATGTCTGCCACATTGCACACTTAAACGTGCACAAAAATGCTTTTTTTCACCTATTCGTCATTTACCACCAACCTTTAGTTGGTGGTAAATAACGAATCCCCACACCCACCACACACTCCCCCTACATCTCATTTCATGATTCGGTATTTACCGATTCGGTAATATTACCGATTCGGTAATTTTACCGATTCGGTAAATACCGAATCATGAAATTCACCCCCTACATCTCAAAAGGCAAAATACCGGTCGGTAACGGTATAATTACCGAAAATCGGCCGTTACCGACCGGTATTTGGCTTCCTACATGAGGCTCTTGGTGTTTTGTATTGTAGTGTGGGAGCTATGGTGAGGTTTTCTTGAAGTAGGTGATGTGTGAAATACTGCAACCCCATGCTTGTGACTGGGGTTGTTTGTTGTGTCTTGGTCTTCAGTCAATGTAGGTTTGACGCGTGATGACTGATACACGATCTAGTGAGGTGATGTGTAATGGTGAGGTCTTGTAGAACACTGCAGTGAAGAGTAGTCATTTGTGATGAAGGAGCGTTCTTTAATGTACTGCTAT
The DNA here is from genome assembly GCF_964204655.1 of Triturus cristatus. Classification (NCBI taxonomy): domain Eukaryota; kingdom Metazoa; phylum Chordata; class Amphibia; order Caudata; family Salamandridae; genus Triturus; species Triturus cristatus. The sequence continues at coordinate 151,369,066 of NC_140580.1, forward strand.
CAGTGAGTGCTTCATTTATACCAGCAATGGCAGACGGGGACATTGACACTCATTTTGGGGGACAGGAACTTATTTTTCATAATTGGACTTCGGCCCAGAATAAGAGCAGGCTACCAATTTCATTTGCTAGCTCGTGGCAGCCCCTTTTCTACCACATACACAGCTTCAGGAACTCCAGAGTTTTCCCATCTCTACCCTTATACCTGCCATTGCACTCTTTAAATGAGGTAGGCAATACATCCCCAGGCAAATTTGGAGAAAGTGACGTCTGGCAGAGGCAGAAGCTTTCATTAGGTTTACAATTAGGAAATATGTGCTTACAGAAATACTGGGAGGACAAGAATAGCAAATTTTATTTCAAAGATGTTCTAGTTGTCACTTAACCCACGACACCAGCCAGAAGACAGTCAAGATAGGAGCAGGATGTTTTTAAGCTTAACAATGCTCATCGTATTATTGGGTGTACTTTGGCTGTGACACGCATTGCTCTAAAGCTGCACTATTGCTTCATCTGAAGCTACTTTGGAAAAAAGAAAAGCTGCTCACTACACTGTCCTTGTATTGCACTATTAGCAAATGCGATTAAACTGAAACTGAGCACAAGAAAGGTACTCTCTTAAGGTGTATTGACTTTTTGTTGGGTTTGTTGGCTTTGACCCATCTTTGAGTTGGGTTTGTTGGCTATGCCGTTGGTTGATCTGGGAAGTAAACTCACTACTGTAAATATCAGCTGAGATTCTGTTATTTTGTAAAATTCCTGTCAGGGCCATAACAAAATCTGACCCATTTACTCTTGCATTCATCACTCTCATTGCACAGATTACAAAATAGATGATGATAGCAAAGGTTATGTACAACGATCAGTGGGCAGCTGGAAGAAAGGATTGGGAAAGGTATTATTGTCCATCTGGCCCAATGGTGTTGTACGACTATACCAAGCAAACTTTGCCTTCCAAAACAATTGAGAAACAAAAATGTTCGAGAAACAATGTTAGAATTTTTGTTGCACAGCCCAGTCTTCCTAGGACTGAAGACTGGGTGGGCGCATCTCAATACAAGATTTTGTTATAACCATGTTCTCATTACAGGTTGAAAAACAATATCTTGAACTTCTTATAAGGGTTGAAGCTGAAGAAATAACACAAGCATGTTTGCCAAAGTAATTTTTCCCAACTTAAAAAAAACCTGTATATTAATTTGTGCTAAATAATTTTACACAATTGACCGACTTGCATATGGCAGAGATGACCTGTACAAATTCCTAATGGCCGCACCAGCACCAAGCAAGTCTGGGATGTGGCAGCTGTCCCACTGTTGATCTCAACATGTTTTTTCACCAGAAAACTTCATGCAACCTTGAACATCAGACCGTACGGTCCTTTTTCTTTTCCGCCTTTGCTTCTTTTATGCTGGGGCACAGAGCCAGTTTAAGCGTGACTCTGAGGATCTCCACCTGGCCCTCATTCCGGTTTTTAGGGCTATGAAGAAGTTGGAAGAGCTGCGGCAGATGGTGGCTGTCACTCCAACCAGCATTCCCACTTCACCCAGGGAAATAGGCAGGCCCATGCATTGTGGCACAGTGCTAGACTCCAATTAGCTCCCATAGTTAGCTCATGCCATTCTTTTTTCTAAATCATGCAGATAATCTACATGTGGCAGTAGGATCTATCTGAGATGAGCATTTAAGCAGGAAGGGAAGACCTGGTCTTTAGCTACTGTCGGCTTCCCATGAAAGTCATTCTGGCATGTGGTATGAAAGTGTCCTAGGTTTGTGCTCATTGTGTGCAGATTTCCAGAGGAAGAGGTAATGTTGCTTAGGATATCATCTGTAGGCCTGGTGCCTGCCAAAAGCGATGGAGGGCTTTGAGAGGATAGGAGACTCCATCTGCTCTTGTGGTCCTGTTCCATGTCTTTTTGTTCAGGATGTAAACCACCTAGTATCCCCCGCTCCTTTGAGGCTCAAGATCACTTGCTTTCACACACACCCTAACTAATTCCTCTGTCCAAGGTGCATTAAGCTATCCTAAGAGTGAATCCATGCCACTTGCCTAACCAGTGAGGAGGCCACCTAAACCTAAATACTTTGCCAAACTGTTGCCCATAATCTATGACCTTTGGAAAGATGACTGGACACACCATCACCCTGCAATTGCTCCCACAGTAGGGACACTGTCTGGTTACCTACATGTTCAGGACTCCATTTTTTGCCCACATGCTGCAGGTCTAATAGGACCTAGGGTACTGCCACCGCCAGCCACAAACGTCTTTGCAGAATTTATATGATCCAGCTAGCCACCAAGCCCAACCGTTAGGGTGGGGGTGCACTGCTATGGTAATATGGAATGTGGGGCTATCTTGCAGCATGCTTTGTGGCAGAGACAGTAGCCCCTTAGGAATACAAACAAATTAAGTTAAAAGAATAAATGAAAATACCTGGCAGAGTAGTGAGGAGAAAAGAGAAAGTAAATAATATTTCAAAATAAAATAACTAGCACAGTCAGAGAAAAACTAAAACTAAAAATAGTATATCTCTTTTAGTCAGGGAAGGTTAGAGCTTACCAAAAGCTCAGAATATTTGTTAATAGATTAACAGAAATGCCATGGAAGCTGCAGTTAAGAAACCCGTACCGGAGCACTTGTCCAGGAGAAATCTGTGGATAGCAAAATGTAAGAGCTCCTTTCCTCTGGGTATTTCAGGGTCAATGGCAATCTTAATTTGGGAATTTCAAGCATAAAGGCACACAGTAAAGATTAAAAAACAAGAGTGTTAGCACATCATTACTAATTAGGAAGGCTGTTGAACTGCCATTAGTGGGAAAGGTGTTACCAGCTAAGGCTAGCCAAGGTGACACTCAAAAGAACCAGGGACTACACGGGGCACCACTTAGCAGAGAATTTAGGCCAATTGTAGAGAATTATCCAAAGCACAGACAGCGAAGACTTCCACAAGAAGAGGAGAACAAGAAGGGGAAAGTGCATCTCAGAAGGAATTGGATTGCAACAAAATAGTTCTAACTGGACACCATCCGCCTACTGTTGGCAATTCCTGGGCATCAAAACCTGATGGCTGCATGTAGGTGCTAGAGAGAATCAAATCTTAGGACACCCTGCAATACACTAAGAGGTGAGCTGTTGTAGTTTATTGGCATTAGATGAAGTTAAAAAACAACATGTGCCCCCGGAGTCCAATGAGGAACATGTGGAAAATCTCAAGATAGTATTTCAGAAGATGCAGAGAGATCATTGAGGACAAGCAAACAGGCCCCCTAGCAGCCAGCACTCGTATACATTTTCCTCACACTGAGGAGATTTTATATAAGATCAAAAATGGAAACATTGAAAAGATGTGATATGTTTTTGAAGTTGTAAAATCAACATCTCACAAATAAATTTCATAGAAGTGGTAGGCGAGTGATTGAGTGGTTACTGGCCAAGTCAGGGACTTAACCGATGTTTTGGTAAAATAAAAGGCACATATGGCCGAATTTAAGGGAGACAGGAAAAATTTCCTAAGAAAAGGAAGTATTAAAAACAGGAACTCAAAACGAGAATCACTGCGTGAACATGCTATCGATCACTTGGCAGGAACTGAGTTATTAATATAAGAGTTTTTTTGGTCATGAATCAGATCAGAAAGTCCTAGTCAGTTCTTGACCAAAAGGCAATAATCTGACAATATAAGAGAGGGCAACACAATCAGTCTGATTTAAAAGAGTGTTGCAATCCTGTGAAGTCTAGCATGCAAGTGTATCTGGATGAAAACGAATGTGAGCTCAATAAGCTCTTGGAATCAGCAAGCAGGCATTATCTGACAGGCCTGAAAACAAGAGAGCGGGAAGAGGCCTCAGTTTTATGATAGTGTCCAGGATAGAGTTCCAAACAGAGAGGCACTGGAAGGCAACCAGAAGCTAATTGTTAGACCCGTCACACTTAGGGTGGTCTTCCCCAAACCTTTTGCCTACTTACCTCCTCTTTTGCTGTATATTTTTGTTGGCCTTAGGACTCTGAGCACTTTACCACTGCAAACCAGTACTAAAGTGCATGTGCTGCTCTACTAAACATGGTGACATTGGTTTATACATGAGTGACATATTTAGTTTACTTATATGTACTTTGTAGAATGATATACCATATACACAGAGCCTGTAATCTAAATGCTACTAGTAGGCCTGCAGCACTAATTGTGCCACCCAAACAAGTGGCCTTTCAAACCTGTCAAAGGCCTGCAATTGCAAGGCCTGTAATGCAGTTTACTGCCACTTCAACTTGGCATTTAAATCTATTTGCCAAGCCTTAAACTCCCCTTTTATTACACGTCACCCCTAAGGTAGTCCCTAGGTAGCCCCAAGGGCAGGGTGCTGTGCAAGTAAAAGGTAGGACATGTACTTTTACATGTCCTGGCAGTGACAAACAGCTAAATTAGTTTTTCACTACTGCGGCCTACTCCTCTCATAAGCTAGCATTGGGAATGCCTCGGAACACTTTTAAACCTTAATTCCTGATTAGAGAGAGGGGTAGCGGCATCATGTTTCATCTTTGGAACAGGAATGCAAAATCCTATTTAGTTGTAAAGATGGATTTAACATGACTATTTTTGAAAGGCTACTTTAAGAAAGTGGACATTTCTATGCTCTTAACTCAGCTCTGTGTGCCTGCAGCCTGTGTCCGATATACACCTGAGGTGGGTGGCAGCTACACTTTGTGCATTCTTTTAGAAAGCCACAAACACAGGAAGGGTGGGTGTGACAGATAACGTATCTGCATTCTGATAGCTATTCCTGGGCAGGAAGAGAAGGGGGAGCTGACACACCTGAATAGGCAGTGACCTGTTTCCCACACAAAGGGCTGATTACCCCCCCCCCACACACACACACACAGATAGCCTGGCAGACAGGGGTGGTAATGAGTGGGGACATGTGCGCTTCAAGGGTCTGCTGTGAAGTCACCCCCACTTAAAAGGCACATTTGGGTATAAGTACTGGGTCTCTGACCCTACCAAGACAGTAATCTACTGGACCGGTGAAGAACTCTGCCAGGAGTAAAGACTGCTGTGCTACAAGGATTACCACTCTGCTTGAATGCTGCTCTCGAAGAACAACTTTTCGGCTTTGCTGTGCTGCCCTGCTGATCTCTGTCTACTGAAGACAAGGACTGGACCACCTCACTTGAACCCAGAGTGACTCTAAAGGCTTGCCGCCTGTTTTGAAGTCTCAGGGCCATCAAAGACTTCCATCAACTCCGCAACAGCATCTGGACTCTGCCATCTGTGGTGCCAATCCAGTCCTGGGCCCTTGAAAGGTGATTTCTGCTGTCCAGAACCTACAAAATTGCTGCAGTGACAACTGTGAGCCGATCGGAACCAACACATTGCCCTCCGACGGCGACGCAGGAGCCAATGGCCTCGGCGGACTGCCCGGCTTGATGATAACGGACAGCACGACTCGACGATTACGCAGTGCCTGCATCGTAAACGGGTTTGGTGCGAAAGCTTTTTTTTTTCTTCTTTTTTTTTAAGTTTTCAAAACCTTTATTGAATAGATCTGAGTTACAGCCTTATCTAATAGTCAAGCACATACAGAATGGAGGTATACAGTATGAACGATTCAAAATATTTTTTAAAACACATTTATCAGAGACTAAGAAAAAGAGAGAGAAGCCAACCAGAGATACAGAGAGAAAGAGAGGAAAGAGAGGAAAAAAAAGAAAAAAAAAAGACCAAGCTGGAGGCCAATCCGATATTTAACTTTTGTTGTTCATATCGTTCAACCAATCTTTAAGTGGTCTCCAGATCTTTAGTCCCTTAAGTTTCCCTCTCTTCCCCTTTTGAGCATAGAGGGCATACTCCAGGTGAAATGCATGTAGCAGACGCATTTTCCATTGTCCGAATGTAGGGGGTAGTGGATCAAGCCACGAGGAGGCAATACATAGTCTAAGTATAGTCATCCCAATAAAGAGAAACTCCTTGCAACTATCCTCCGGTGTTGATACCCCGAGTAACATAAGTTGGGGAGTTAACAGTACCCTTCTATTCAGGACATATTGCAGAAATGTAGTGACCTCCAACCTAAGTTTCTCAAGCTCCGGGCATGTAGAAAAAATATGCACCAGGTCTGCACCCAAAGTTTTACATCTGAAGCAATGGATACCCTCGGACCCGCCCCATTTAATAATTTTAGCAGGAGAGATATAGAGATCAAAAAATGTTTTGAAGCATTGTGCACGAAGATTAGCTGAAGACAATACAGTGTTAGCTAATACAATAGCACTTTCCAGGCACGAATCAGTAACCTCCAACCTTTCCTGCCATTTATTAGAATGCTTTTCAATATCATCAGGTACCCCTTCAAGAAGTATCCTATAAAGCTTCGAGATTGTAAGGGGGTCACTGCCAGCAATGACCTCCAACAACGGGATCACCGTAAACCCAATTATGCCCCCAGTTTTCTTGATGATGAAGTCCCTTATTTGTAAAAACTTAAAGAAATCACTATTAGTAAGATTAAACCTATTTTTAATTGTTTCAAATGTGGCTAGCTGATCTCCATCAAGCAAGTCTGCTATATTACGGACACCCGTTCTTATCCACCGATCAAAGTATCCATCCAACAATGTTTCAGAGATCTGGCTATTATCAAGGAGTGGAGTATATCTGCTGAACCTGCCCATACCTAATTTTTTTCTAACCCTGGTCCAATTTTGGTATGCAATGGTCAAAATCTTGAATCGGGTTCTTTTATAGTAACTGGGCTCATACATTTTTAACAGACAGCCACGAACTCCCGGGCCCATTAACATCTCATATATAGTGGTCAAAGCATTTGATGTCATGATCCTATTATCTAAGGATCGAAACATGGGCCAATAGTATTTGAGTGACGCCGCCAGATATTATAATCTGATGTTTGGTAGTCCAAGTCCGCCTCTTTCCGCTGGTAATGTTAGAAAACAGTTAGCGCAACGCGTTTTTTATAAGACCAGATGAATCTTGCTATCTCTCGCTCAATCTGTTGGAACCACGTATTATGTATTTCCAGAGGTATTGTGCGGAAAATATATAGTAATTTCGGCAGGACTACCATTTTAATCAGATTGCATCTCCCAATAATAGATAGCTTCAAGTTGTCCAATCGACCCATGTCTTTCTTAAATTTATGGATTATAGGGGTTAAGTTTGCCTCTACTACCTCCTTAGTTTGGGCCCTAACTCGGATACCGAAATAGATCGCCTCCTCCACTATTCTATCATCTGTAGAAATCATACATTTATTAACTACAATCTGGGTTTTCTCCCTATTAAGCCTATAGCCAGTATTCGGCCAAACTTCTCGGCCAGCGTTTCGACTTTGGCCAGTGTAGTGGATAATTCCGAGGTGACAACAGCGACATCATCTGCATATGCCAAAATGTTGGTATCTATATGATTTAAGCTGAAGGGGGATATATTCTCTGAGGCCTCCAGAAGCCTAAGAAATGGGTCCATATATAGTGCGTATAACAGAGGCGAAGATGGGCATCCTTGTCTTGTCCCTCTTTCTATGGGGAAGGTTTCAGAAAGGCCTCCCATAATCTGTACCTGCGCTGACGGTTTATAATAAAGAGCCTGCATTGCCCTAATGAAACCTTCTCCTAAATTATTATCTTTGAGGCATTTCCATAGGTAATTCCAGGAAACACGATCAAATGCCTTTTCGGCGTCTAGGAAAGCCACTGCTAGTGGGAGTTTTAAGACATCAGAGGCATCCAGCATTGTAATAAGTCTCCTTATATGATCCTCAGTCCCCCTTCCCTGTATAAATCCATGCTGCCACCGGGAGACCAATCGCGGCATAACACTGTTAAGACGAGAGGCAAGGATCTTAGAATATAGCTTGGCATCACTGTTTAGGAGTGTTATAGGTCTGTAGGAGCCCATATTTAACGGATCTTTATCTTTTTTTAAAAATAGGACTATATTTGCCGAGCCCCAGGTCATCGATGGTGCATCTCCCCCCTTGACAAAGTTAAAGAGATCGAGAAGCTCCGCACTAACCTCCTTGAAGAAAGTTTTGTAGAATTCTAACGGTATTGCATCGGTACCGGCGGCTTTGGATGATGGTAGATCGTATAGTGCTTTCTGAAGTTCTTTATCTGAAAATTCTACTTCGAGATGACACGCCTCTTCATATGCCAGTTTTACTTTAGGCAAAAGCAAAGGGTACCAGCCCTCACTAGGAAGCGAATCTGCAGTATATAGGGCCCTGTAGAAGTCTTTAAAAGAATCTCTGATCTTGCCCTTGTCAGATATTAAGGCACCATTCATATTTTTTATTTGACTTATATGTCGGGCAGAAGTTTGTTGTCTGGTCCTGACTGCAAGTAATCACCCAACAGATTCGCTATATTCATAGCATTCTTGTCGCTTGACTAAATATAATCCTGCAAGCTTATTTAAGTAAAGATCGTTTAGAGTTGATTTGGTCACTAAGATTGAGTCCAGAATTGCGGTTGGTTCTATTTTATCTCTTATATTTGCTAGTAATTCAATTTCAAGCTGGGAAAGTTTCTGATAATAGCTCCTCACCTGCTGGATATATCTCTTCCTTCTACACGTTCCAAAGCTGATAGTCTCCCCTCGTATCCAGGCCTTAAACGTGTCCCAGACCACTCCTGGAGATGCCGTACCCTTATTGATACTAAAAAATTCACCTATCCTGCTTCTCATATAATTTCTATAGTCTTGATCTAAAAGAATAGCCCTTTCGAATGACCATTTTTTATGTTTGTTTACCATGCCATCAATGAGGAATTCGAAAATCAGTGGATTATGGTCAGATAGAACCCTGGGGGATAATTCGATTTTTGCATCCTTTACTAACGATGATGAGACCAAAAAGTAGTCCAGCCTGGCACATTTTTGGTGAGGGGCTGAATAATAGGTAAAACCTGGGTCCGTACCCCTTAATTTAGGCCAAACATCGATGAGCCCCACATCAGTTATTAAATCATTTAATGCCCTGCGCACTTGTGGTTTACGGTCCGTGGTTCCAATACTGCCAGCATTTTTAGCCCCATTAATGTTTAAATCCCCGCATAAAATGTTAGCTCTGGCCAGGATGGAAGCTCGCTAGATAAGAATCTCAAAACTGATGGATCATCTAACACTGAGGAGTATACTGAACCCAGTGTAAGGTAACCCGATCCGCACTTGATAACCATGAGTATCCATCTACCCAATTTATACACACTTTTTCTGTCGCAACTCACACTGTTATTTCTAGATAGCACAGCGACTCCTTTTGTCCTACAGTCCTGGGTGGTATGCGCTAGTCTCTTAAACCCCAGAGTATCTAACAAATTACAATCTTTATTAGCTATATGCGTCTCTTGTAGACATAACAAGTCTACCCCAAGGAATTTAAGGTCTTCTTGTGCCCTTCTTCTTTTATTCTTATCGTTGAGCCCACATATGTTGATGGTAGCTATACGGCGATAAGAGCTAGCCATAGTTTATTAATATTGCTTCCCTCAATATAATATAATAAAGTCTTTCTGATATGGTTCTTTAACTTTTTCCCGGCCTACATTTATTAGAGACTTGACATAGACATAGACAATAATCCTACCAATTTTGGCATTCAAGTAACAAATTAGAAAGAAAACCTTGCTTCCACCTAGCTGTACTGTGCTTGCGAAGCTTGCGAAACTTACATCATTTGAGCTAAACAAGAGATTGTATTTTTCTCCCCCCGTCCATCCCCCCTCCCCCCTCTCCCCCCCCGAGCCACCCTGAACAGACCCCCTCCCCACCCCCCACCCCTACTCCATCCCCATTCCCTTAGACACGGCAAAAGGACCAGTGGGTCCCTAGTGATGTAGAGCAGGGGGGCTCCCCTGTAGATATCCCAAAGAAAACTCAATATACACCGGCTCGTACATAATAACAAAGCTTGACTGGACTGGCCAAGAAAAGAGAGAGAAAGAAAAATGTAATAAGTTTCAAGTCATATAGTTGTTGGCACAAAGAGTATGCATCCCGGAACATAAAAGCCTTTTATAATGTATTTAGAAATTCTTTAGCCTGAATTTCTGATAGAAAAAAAAATTGTTTTCCTTGATGCAGTATTTTTAGCTTTGCAGGATTGAGCAGAAATACTTGTGCGCCTTTCGCCTGAAACAGGGACATCAGTGAGCGAAGCTGCCACCTTCGCTCAACTGTAGCCTGACAAAAGTCTGGCCTAACAAAAAATTCTTGTCCCTTTCCCTTTCTCTTCCGGTTAGGTCTGGCTGCATTGTAAACTGCTTCGCGAGCCAAAAAATTATTGAAAGAGATCAGGATGGCGCAGGGTAGCGCATTGTCTTGGTTTGGCTGTTGTCGCATCTTAAAGGGGAAGCGATGAGCTCTTAATATTTCAGACTTCCAGTCCCAGCTCTTTAGATCCGGGAATGCTTCCATGAATAGCTCTACCACAAACTGACGCACGTCTGACGTTTCTAATCCTTCCGGTATCCCAAGAATGCGAAGGTTGTTCCTTCTCATTCGGTTTTCTAAGTCAATGAGCTTACAGGAAACATCCTCCCTCTGATTTTTCAAGCTCTCCGTAACCCCTCTCTGTGCACTCAGTTCATCCTCGAGTTTTGAGACCCGCTCCTCAACTTCGCATGTTCTAGCTGCAATTTCTGCGCACGTTTTGGCGACTCTTGATTGAATTCTGTAGTTTGCGGCAGGCACTTTGGGCCCTTGAGCTTTCTGCCCTAGTCTCTGCTCTGTGCGCCATGATGAGCTGGTAGATAGAGTGAAGAGTGACTTCCTTAGGGGCCTCCTGCTCCCCGCCAGGACCTAGAGTATCGCCCCCTTGTTCGGTGATTATATCAGTAACATTGCTAGAAAATGAGTAATCCCAGGCTAATGGCTCCTGTATGTTATTAGCGAAGGACTCCCCCAACAACCCATGTACCTTAGCTTTCCGGATTGTATCTGGTTCATACGGTGTCATTTCTTCCAGATGGTTTTCATCTTCAATAGAGGAGATACTATCAATATCCTCTTCATGCGCTTTTTTTTTGCTCTGGCTGCCGTCTTCAGATGATGTTGAGGGATCAGACATTGAATAGAATTTGTCCCCCGTTTCCAGCTCCTTAGTATGTTCAAATCCTGCAGCTGCTGAAGCCCCCGCAGAGAAAATGCCTCCAACCTGGTTATTTGTGCCACACAGGTTGTTGCTTCGACTTTTCTCAAGTGTAATCGCGAAGTCCGCCGGCAGAACTACAGGCCCCACAATGCCTCTGCTGCACTCAGTATCACGCTGTCTTGAACCACAGCTCCCGACCTCTTCGACCGGGGGTGGGATCGTTCCGATATCGGCAGCCGGCATAGAGAGTGTGTCCCCCGCTGCTGAATCAGACGCGGTAAGCTCCTGCACGGTTGCCGGTTTTATGTCAGGTTTCGAACTCTGCGATTTAAAGAGCGGGTGGACGCTTTGTTTGGTTCGGGCAGGCTTAGGTGTCGGCTCCTTCGAGATGCTATTTATCGACATTTTCTTAGAAACCTTTGCCGGGCTGTTGGTGCCGCCTGCAGGCTGGCGAGGCTTGGCGTTCTTAGGGAGAGTTTTCGGCGCCATGCCGATTGAAACTGACCAAGCCACCGGATTCTTCAATTGAAAAGCGCGGAGCCTGGCTAAAAGCTCTATGCAGGGGCCGCGGGTCTGTTTGTAGAAATAAGGCCAGCCGCCAAATCATTCCGGATCGTTATGCCGGTGGTTTTTTCCCATTGCTGTCAGCTAGAAGGCATTAGCAGGGAGCGTTATCAGGAGAGCCCGGTGAACCTGCTCACTCGGCTGACTGACCAGCCGCCATCTTGCCGCCACCAGCCGCCATCTTGCCGCCAAAGCTTTCATAGCCTGCATGGATCGGAACAGATGCGAGTCTTTGACATCGAAGCTCCATCCAGGGTACTTTTTTAGCAGGACCTGGGTGAGTCCTGTAGCCAACTGCCCTCCTTCACAGTCGGCCAGAACTTTGGATTTACCCAGGTCCAGCATGACCTCAAGTAACCCCATACGTGCTATTTGACTCTAAGCACTTGATTCCAAATTAAACATTAAAAATTCATAACTCCGGGGGCGGAGCTTAGCTCGCAACGGAGATGGCTGCTTGAGCTCGGAGCTCCGGCGAGCCAAGCCATATATTCGCCAATAATCCTGTTCCCAACGACGCCCAGAACAACGGTCGGCCCCAGCGGAACATCCTGAGGTGCTGGGCAGTCGACCGGCGGAATTTCCAGCCCGATCGAGCGAAGAGGCGACTTCTGGAGCCGGAGACTCGGGGCGCGTCCTAGGCCGAAGATCCCCAGCCTCGCGTGAGAAGGACGGCCGACGACGTGGTGCAACGTGCGGCCAGCGGCGGCCGCGAGGGGCGGACCCGAGGCTCCGAGAGGCGGACAGCAGAGATTGGAGGTGGAGACCTGCGGCGAGTACAGAGGCAGCAGATAGCGCAGTAAGCGGGGTGCCGCGGAGGAGCGAGCGAGATCGGCGGAGAGCACATTGGGAGGCCCTGGGAGAGCCCCGCGGCGCTCGGTGCATGGAAGGTCAGCTGCACCCCCTTAAACCCCCGCAGCGAGCAGGAGAAGTGGCAGAGCGACCTGGAGTAAGACACATTGGGGCATTCCCGGGCCTAGTTGAAGTGGCGGCCTGGGCGAGGGAGACTGGTGCAACCCTGCTGCGGTAGTGCGGAGGCGGCAGCAGGAGAGGAGAAATCACTGGTGAGGTGCCTCCAGTGTGGGGCTGGGTGCAAACGCCACGAGCTTGGAGTGAGAGGAGTTGAGGCAGAGCGGGCGGCCTAGCGGCAGCGCGGTGAAGACAGCAGACGACTGGCACGCCTGGTGGTGCCAACTGGAGGTGAGCAAGCCACCAGGACGCCCACGGAGGGCTGCCTTCGATCGAGGCACAGCTACGTGGCGGCTGGAGCGCGCCCAGGCCGGACGACGCTGCGCTGAACGGTGTGTGGGTCCAAGATGGGCAAATCCGATAAAACCCAGTCAAAACTGACGTTCGAGCAGCGGCGCCCCAAGACGCAGACACCGCTGGAGGGGGCTACGGGAGGCGAGTCTGCGCCCGCGGAGGACGACCGGGACTTGAGGGGCCTCTTGTTGTCCATGGAGAAGGGGTTGCAGAGCGGCATTACCGCCCTGGGCGCTAAGATTGACGCGCTCTCCTACCGAATGGACCGCATGGGGGAGCGCCTGGACAAACATTCGGAGCGCCTGGACCAAGCCGACAGTCGCATATCGGAGGTGGAGGGCGCGCAGACGACACTGGATCGTGAACACAAGAAGCTCGAGCGCCAAATGCAGGTGTTGCAGGACAAAACGGAGGACTTAGAGGCCCGTTCTCGGCGGTGCAACTTGCGAATCACTGGCCTGCCGGAGTCCACTGCCACGGGCCGAATGGAGACCTTCGTGGAAACGCTGCTGATTGCGCTGCTGGGGAAAGATGTGTTCTCCGGGATGTTCGTGGTGGAGAGAGCGCACAGGTCCCTGGGCCCCAGGCCTCCGCCGGGTGCACCACCCGACCGGTTATAGCTAAACTATTGAACTACAGGGATCGAGATGCAGCGCTGAGGGTTGCCCGGGAAAAGAAGACATTGTCCTACGAAGGGTCGCCTATCTCGCTCTACCCGGACTTCACGGCCCGAGTGCAAGAGGCCAGGCGACAGTTTGCCCCTGCCAAAAAGCAGCTTCGGGAACTAGGAGTTGACTATGCAATGCTGTACCCGGCTAAGCTGCGAGTCAACCGGCAGGGCAAGTCGCACATCTTCCAAGACCCTAAAGCACTCCAAAAGGCGCTGAAGGACTGGACGAAGGAGCAGCGCCGGAGCCCAGCGACGCCACTACGGGAGGACGAGAGAGACGGCGATCTGGACGCACAGGACTGACCACGAGGACAGGACTCACCTAGTTTGTATTTTTGGCGGGATATGCTTGGCTGAAGGGAGGTAGGCTTGGGGGAGAACGGGTGGGGAGCAATTGGACGATAACGTTATGGAGTACAGTACAATGTGAGATGCACCCCCCCACCCCCCCCTGACTAGACGCGACTGGGAGGCCCATGGACAGTGACTCCTCCCCCAGTTGCTCCAATCCTTTATATGGTTATCGAGGGCGCTGCTGGGCCCTGCTACCTGAGAAGGGCGGCTGAGATGTGGTACCTTTGCGCTGGGATGGGACGGGAGACACAATAGTGGCTCGCTGGGCCGGGCAGCGGCAGTTAGGTACTAGGCGCTTCCACACTAGTGTGTGAGCGCTGAGCGACCTCCGCCCGCGTGTGCGTGCCACACCTTTCTGAGGGTTCAAAAGTTATGGGTGGGGTGGCGGGAGGTATGGGGTGCCCAAGTGTGGGAATCTGCAAGGCCAAGTTGGGGTGGGTCTGCTGTGGGTGGGGGGGGGGGGGTTTGGGTTACGGGGGTTTGAGGTCACTAGGTTGGTGTGCGTGGTTTTATTTGCTTGTGTGCTCCTGCGCTTTGAGACGCGCTCAGTTGAGGGATTTGCGCCCTGGAGCAGGCTATGGCGAACACCGAAGCACCGAAGCGGCCATGCCTGAGAGGCACGACACACTAAGAATCCTCACTTGGAATGTGAGGAGCCTGAATGATTACCGCAAAGCCCGTAAAGTAGTGCACTACCTTAAGAGGCATAAGATAGATATTGCTTTCCTGCAAGAGACGCATCTTCCTAATAATAGCCCTATTCTACGCACTAGGGACCTGCGGGAGACACATGCGGCGGGGTTCACTACACACTCTAGAGGGGTGCTGACATGGGTTAGCGCGCGGGTGGAACACAGATTGCAACGCGTTGCCACAGACAGCGCAGGCAGATTTGCGCTCACGCGCTTCCAGGGAAAGGGCATGGATTTACTCCTGGTTAATTGTTACGGGCCGAACTATGACTGCCCGGAGTTTTTCACAGCGATGACAGACGCGGTTGGGGATGCAGGCGCGCGGAATGTGCTTTGGGGAGGCGACTTTAATGTAGTGTTCGACCCGGAGCTGGATAGATCAGGCGGCCCGAAACGAGCGCAACCAGCGGCAGCGAAGGCGATTGCTCGAGGTATGCTTTGTTTGGATCTCGTGGATTTGTGGAGAACTCGTAACCCGGCAATAGGGGGCTACACACATTACTCAGCATACCATAACCTGCACACGCGGATAGATTACTGGCTACTATCTGCGTCCCTCCTCTCGCAGATACGCGAGTGCGCGGTATTCCCGCGCACGCTTTCCGACCATTCGCCGATACTGATCTCCCTGGCGGCGCCCAGAAAGGTCCCCTCGCCGTTACTTTGGCGATTTCCCCCTTACTCGCTGCTGGATCCCCTATTTAAGGAGGAGCTGGCAGCTGCGATCGAGCTATTCTTTGACACCAATTTGGGCTCCGTGGAGGATTTCCAGACTGTCTGGGAGACCTTTAAGGTCTACATTCGAGGAGTGTCGATGGCCAAACACTCGGGGGTTCTCCGAGATATCCGGCAGCGCCTTGCGACGCAGGAGCGCAGTCTGACTGCACTGGAGACCAGACTACTAGAGACGGGCGGAGAGGACGTTACTGAGGAGATAAAAACTCTCCTGGCACAGTACCACGAAACTGCTGAAGCAGAGGTGCTACATCTGGGGAAGTATGCTACGGCCAGGGTTTATGGTGAGAGCGACAGACCGGGGTCGGTGTTAGCTAATCTGCTCAAGGCCCGTAGACGCAGAACCGCCGTCACGCAGATCAAGTCTGGGGATGGCTCGCTGCTCACGGCGGAGGAAGATGTGGTGGAGCGATTTAGGTCGTACTACGCCGGGCTCTACGCTTCTCAGCGAACCGGGATGGAAGACAGCATAGGGGACTATCTGGACTATATAAAGTTGCCGTTCCTAGCGAGCGAGCACAGGGAGTTTCTATCCCTGCCCATCGAGAGGGATGAAATTCTAGAGGCCCTTGCGAGCATGAAGGCGCAGAACGCCCCGGGAGCTGATGGCCTCACTGTCACGTTCTACCACGCTTTTATAGACCAGCTTTTGCCACACGTGTCGACGCTGTTCGACGATATGTGTGTTAAGGGACATATGCCGCCGTCCATGCGCGAGGCGCTCTTGGTCGCTATACCGAAACCGGGCAAACCACCCGATGAGTGCAGCTCCTATAGGCCGTTATCGCTGCTCAACGTGGATGCGAAATTATATGCCAAGGTCCTGGCCACGCGGTTGGCCCTTCTCGCTCCCGAACTGGTTGCCCCAGAGCAGGCGGGGCTCATTCCGGGCAGGAACCTCACATACAATTTGCGGACGGTGTTTGGCGTCATGCAACATGTCCGCCCTGACGCGCGCGCGCTCGCTGTCTTCCTCGACATGGAAAAGGCCTTTGACTCTGTCGAGTGGCCATTTATGCGGCAGGTCCTGACGAGAATGGGGCTAGGCCCGATCTTCCTTCAAATGATAGGGGCGCTGTATAGTGGCCCCACGGCGAGAATACGATTGGGCGATCGAGTCACGGAACCGATAACAATCTCGAGAGGCACGAGGCAAGGTTGCCCCCTGTCGCCCCTGTTGTACGCCCTAGTGGCAGAACCGCTGGCATGCGCTATGCGTGAATACCACAGCCTACGAGGTATTAATTTTCCAACTTACAGGATAACGGTATCCACGTACGCAGATGACACCCTGCTGTATGTCAGGGACCCAGAAAATAACCTGGCCCCAGTGTTGAGGGAGGTGGTTCAATTTGGAGCGCTCTCCGGGCTGAAGGTTAACTGGGACAAGTCTATCGTGTTCCCGCTGACACCGGTCACGACCCCATTTGATATGGAATACCCGTTGCAATGGTCTGAGGAACCGGTCCGATACCTGGGGATCCAGCTCCATAGGGACTCAGAGGTGGTGCTGTCTGAGAATTACGAAAGGGCCATCAGTAAACTGGAGGACGACGTGGAGACCTGGATCAAGCTGCCCCTTTCGTTATTGGGGCGCATATCCATCATGAAGATGGTGGTACTCCCTCGGTTTCTGTTTCTGTTTGCGAACATCCCCATGGTGCTGTCCTGTGCTTTCTTCGCGCGGCTACAGGCGTCAATGCTGAGGCTGGCGTGGGCTGGCAAGCAGGCGCGGACCAGCTGGAGGGTACTGACGCTGCCTTACCAGATGGGCGGCCTGGGGGCGCCCGATATGGAGCTGTACTATCGGGTGGCGCAGGGGGCCCAGGCGCATAGCTGGATACACGGTGGTGAGACTGTCCCGTATCTCAAGTTAGAGACATTGTTTGCGGCGCCGCAGCCGCTCCCCGCGGTCATTTTTGGACATCCGGACTGACGCACGGGGTTCCCCGATTCCTTGAACTCCACTAGGCATGCCTGGAACTGTATACTACAGCGCGAGTCGGGGGCGCAGCTTTATTCGCCGGCAATGCCAATTGCTTGGGCGGTATGGCTGGCCCCTTGTAATGAGGACGGGGTGCGGCGATCGCTTAAAGAGATAGGTGTACACACCATGGGTGACATGTTTGCTGACGGACAGGTCAAGACATGGGAGGCGGTGGCAGCCTCGGGCGTAGAGGGCACGCAGTTGCAGCGTTTTCAGTATCACAGAGTCAGGCATGCCTGGAAGCAATTGTTGGGGTGTGACATGGAGGAGCCAGCGGAGGTTCAGGAACTGACGTACATAATTAAGAATGACAACCCCCAAGGGTTGATCTCTAAGCTGTACCGAATGGCGCAATCTCATAGGGTGCATGAGTTCGCAAAATGCAGATTGGACTGGCAAAGAGACTTAGGTGTTACAATTGACGATGCTATGTGGGCATACTGCTGCACAGGGATCAGACGCATCTCTCTGCATGGCAGGCATCGGCTCGTCCATTTCAAGTTCCTCAACAGGTACTACTACACGCCGGAGCGCTTACATAGATATGGGCTGCGTGAAGACCCTGTATGTGAACGGTGCAAACACCCGACGGCGGACTTCCTTCACCTAGCGTGGCAATGCCCGGGCATATACAACTACTGGGAGGCGGTATACCACCAGATAGTAGAGGTGACGGGGGTGGAGTTGGCTCCGGACCCGGCAGTGGCGTTATTGGGGCATTCCAGAGTGGTGCCGAAGGCGGCCCGGCGCCTGGTGGATATGGGGATGCTCGTTGCGAAGCGACGAGTTGCAATGAGCTGGATGCGTGGTCCCTTGCCCACGGTGGAGCAGTGGAAGCGCGATGTGCTATACTGCTGCACCCAAGCGGAGAGGTTCAGTGAGTTGTTGCCACCGCGTAGCCGGCCAAAAAACTTCTGGGAACTGTACGTAGACTATCTGGGCAGGCGGGAGACTGCAGCGGGGGGCCCTGATGGGGGTCCCGTCACGGAGATTGCAGAAGAGGAAGCTCCCGGGGGAGGTGTTTGTGTGGGGGACGCAAGATGACCCAACGGCGGCGATCAGGGAGGAGGCGACGGAAGGTGCTGGGGTGCCACTCGGGCGGAAGATGAGTGGAGGCTGAGTGCGGGAAGCGAATGGGGCTGCGACTGACTTAGGACCTCAATTGTTTAGCTGGGGTGGGTGGGTTAGGGGAGTTGGGGGAATCGTGGGAGGAGGGAGGGGGTTTGGAGTTTACGGCCGCAAACGTGTGACTGTGCCCTACGTTCTGAGGGAGGAACACGCTACAGCCTGGCCGCCGACAGGGGGACTGCCCCGCAAACGAGCGTCGATGTGGAGGGACACTCGGTAAGCAGTGGGTATTAAATCAGTTATGCACGGCGATGCCCGACCTCCGGGATGTGGGATAGCCGATACAGTTGGTTGATATATGAGAAAAGGTGGCGAGCCCCTGGTTGGTGGCGCACGGATATGTACATTACTATGCCTTGTTTGCAGTCAATAAATACATTTAAACTAAAAAATTCATAACTCCAGTTCTACTTATTGGATATTTGTCATTTTGGTTGTTTTACTCGTACGATTATTGTCTATTTTTCTAAACCTGTGTGGAGTCTTTTTGTGGTGTTTTCAGTGTGTTACTGTGTGTGTTGCACAAATACTTTACACATTACCTCTTTAGATAAGCTGGACTGCTCTGTGCCAAGTTACCACAGGGTATATCTCACTGCTTGGTGGCAGTTTTCATTTTTTTACAGTACCTTTCTATATATGTGGAATTATGAATCTTTTATTTTCATAGATATTTTCTTTACTGCATAATTACTTGTTCACCTGACCCCTGGTGCTTTATCATTCTATTTGCCTTCCATCTTGCTTCCCTCTCTTTTCTTATTGCTGTGTTTTTTCCTTGTAGAGTGCTTACCCTTTTCAAGATTTTTCAAGATGATATATTAAAATGTATGTTACTATATAATTGTATCAACTTTTATTTATCAGGAGGAAATTTCCATTTTTTAATTCAACACTTTTTTAGCATGTAAGGTAAGCAAAGAACAGAAGAAAGCACTTGTAACAAGTAGATTGGTTACTGGCATCCTCACATTCATGTCTTCTGTTACAATGAGTTGGTATGTACAGAGCAGTAATTACTGTATCTATCAGCCGATGTCCACTGCATGCATGGGAATATTGTCTTCAAGTCAAGATGTGTTACTGTGCCCAACTGTCCTCATATCTTTTTATGCATTTGAGGATATCCTCTAAGAATGCATGAGGCTAGTTCAAGTGTTCTACAGTTGTCCATACCAGTTTTCAATTCATCAAAGTTTGTGGCCTCATGTTGTCTCCAGTTCTGGGAAATGTCCCCTTTTGCCAGGATAAGCCCAAATCCTAGGAAGCTTTTCAAATATCTACTGTGGCAGTGTCTTCTAAGATATGTGAGAATAACCTCTCTGAGGTGAGAAAGATATGTCTCTTTATAACCTCCGACACAATGCGCGCAGTTTCATACAAGAAGATTCTATGGATACTTCAGTCCCACACTGTGAGGTAGTAATCCCCCTCCCCTCGTCACATTAAAGGCACATCGGGGAGGATTCTCTGTTTAAGCACTATAGTTTTTTCATAGTGAACTGCACTGGATGTAGGCATTTGAATTGTAACAGTTGGAAGTTTTCTCGATAAAGCAGTCGTCCTTGGTGCCATAAGTGCCTCCTGTCAACCCATATCCGTACAGGGGGCATAGGTCTTCCTTCAGGCTCACCTAAGGGCATGGAATTTATCAGGGGTATGGATGACCAACAACTTTCAAGATTTGCTTGCCGCAGACATTGTCAGTTTGCAGGTATTTCACCTACTCTTGCAAAGTACTGGAAGGAGGCATTTCTTAAATTGAGGTACCTATGCAACTGGTTTTTGAGGAAGCCAAACTCTTTGTGGAGTTCACTGAAGTGTTTCATGCTCTTGAGAGTCAGCACTGCCTCAAGTGTTGATATTACCAGCCTGTCCCATCCCTCAAACCCCGAAAGAGTGGATACTTGAGAAAGTCGAGTACCACCCACAGCAGAGTCTCCAGGTTCAGTTTCTCTCGCCATTTAAAGCGAGTCAGCGTATCTTTCCATGGCCTACTACCAGCCATGGTAGTAGGAGGAGAGATACTTCTTAAAGAAAATGTAGGTTGTGCCTCTGGTACGTTCAGCCACTTACTGATCACCAAAAGATGGGCCTCTTGATAAGATGTAATGTAGGCTGTCATCTCAAAGTCTCCTTCATAGGGGAACTTGTAACATTTAGCCACTGATGTTCTAAGGATTTCATTCTGCCACATGAAGGGCCGTAAGAGGGAATTAATGCGCTTACAGAAGGGGGTCTGAAATGGAAAGTTCTGTTTTGGGGCCGGATTGTTCAGGGGTGCTAAGATAGGGAGCACTTAAATAGCGAACAAAGAGTTTTTCATAAACAGTAAGGAGCCAGCGAAATACTGGGATCTCTTCATCAAGGTGAAGCCCTATTGCCAGTGGTTCAATCACTGTGGCAAAGATGAATGGCAACAGCAGGAGAACTTGTCTGATGCCCTGTAATCTAGGTAATAGTTCTGATAAGACTCTGTTCACTTGTACCAGCGCCATGAGCTGTATAAAGCTAGCAGATACAAGATATGAAGTGAGGACTCAGGTTCAGTATGGACAGCAAAAGGAACAAACTATCTCAATGAAGTTGTTTATTAATTCAGTATACATTAAAAATGACTAACACCTGCAGCACAAGCCATTCTTATAGCTTTGGCAGCCTAAAATAGTCAGAACTGTAACACTTGTAGGGTGTGATGGTTAGCAGTTGTGTGGGTTTGTCACTGTCGGCGCTTGCAGGGGCAATGAGTGGTGGAAACAATGTATACTTGTATTTGAATCTTCGCTGTGTGTTAAAGACCCCAAAATGGCCACAATCCTCAAGCCACAAACGTTAAAAAATAAAAAAAGAGCAGTTAGAAATATCTATATTTCTAAATAAGTAAGTAGAAAAGAGATAGCTATGGAAGTTAGAGTTTAACTAATAATCCAAAAGAACGCTTTAAAGCAAAGACCAAACATGGCTACTACTATGGCAACATTCAAGAGCAAAATGGTGTCCAGGTCAGTGCTATGGAAGAGTTATGTCAAGTAATAATATGAATCGGTTTCTAAAAAGAGCTGACGTGTTGTGGTAGCTGCTTTAATTCCCAGCAGCAGCGCTGTGGGAGCTGTATCAACCAATGGTAACTCAGGGAGTGTTGCAACAGGGTAATTTATAAAGCACAGTATACAGGAAAAGACAGCCCCAAGGTAACAGTTTACAGCTACATCACTTGAAAAGCCAACCAGTGTCGTCATAAGGAGTTTTGAGGTCCTTGGCAAGACATATTTTGAGGACCCGGGTTCGTAAAACGTCAAATTTTATTACCACTTTCTGCTAACTGAAGCACTCATGATGCCAAACAAACCTTCAGAAACAGGGTTCACAAAAAATCTGTTGCAATATGTCTTTACAGGCACACAAAAAGAGGCAGAGGTGAAGAAATAGATAGAGATGAGCTAGATAGAGAGGTTTTCTTTACATGGGGGGGGAGGGGGGGTTAAAACGTCTATAAAGACAAATGAAAAAGACAGTATTGTCTAGTAAAATCTTGAGTCTATCAGTAGTGAACATGATGATCACAAAGCCCCTATGATGTTTCTCTGGTGATCCTTGTGCTGTAAAAAAAAAAAACAATTGTTAAACCACTTTTTACCACAAGTTTCTAGCTTTGGCATAGTAGGAGATTTATAGCGACCACTTCCGTTTCTACTCTAGAAAGGAGTCGTTGACAGTCACTGATCCAGTCACATAGGTACGGTGATGTCACAATCCACAGTCACCTATTTCCAAAGATGGGGATCAGGAAAAAAATACTTTAATAACGTGAGGATTTTTTTTTTCTTCAAGAAAACGTTCATAAACTGCTCCATCACAATGTGAAAATGAAAAGATTTATTTCGGTGCAGAGAGAGAGACTGGTTTGAAAACTCGATTTGTTTCAATTGAAATGTAAAGATTTTGTGTCCCCTAACAAATAAAAACGACAAATGTTTAAGTCACTTTAACACAATTCTGGCAAATTGACGTGGGGCAGAAATATGTATTTCTTCAACTTTTCAACATGTATATTACAGACATGATCACGGCAAGTTAACATACGTTATTCTACAGAAATGTACAGTTCATCAGTAAGGAAACAAATATCATAAAATACACCTAGGAGTTAAATAAGGAGTTATCGGATTGAAAGACACACACCTCTCACATCGGCAGTGGTGAAGAACATCTCTTCAGTGGATCGATGCCACTGTCATGTGCGGCATTTCCAGTTACTATTCAGAGGTGCTGTCCTTGTGGCGAGTGGACATAATCAATGTATCTACAATTTTAGTGTGTAATTTCCTCTGCACTGTACTTGTAGTAAAAATAAACTACAGTTTTAGCTTCCATTAAATGTGTAGTACATGATTCTGTAGGTTCTTTGAAGATTTTTTTTTTTTTTAGCCGATCTATAGATTGCTCAATTGCACACTTCCTCTCTCCGACCCTACAGATCGGTGGAATTTTCTACTGTTTATTTATGTGGTTTTATATATCCAGAAATAAACTGGAACTTTGAATGAGATGCTTGAGGAAAGAATACTATCGCATCTGTGTAGTCAACAGCAAAGTCATTCTACGCCTGCAGAAAATGTAGGTTATTAGAAACAATTGGCTTGCTACAGAAGTGCATTAAGGGTCTTGCTTGGGATGCGGCAGTGCTTGAGACGGCCTTCAATGAGAACAGAAGGTACCATGATGGTCAAATGACCTAACGGAAAAAACTTGTGTATGATCAACAACGCCATCTGTACAATTCATCTTCAACCGAGGGAGATGGACCTACCTGAGTTCAGGCAGAGGTAATGACCTCTTTAATTTGCCTGAAGTAATAAGGAATGAGTCAGAACTACTCAAGTCAAGACAACATGAAAATGTGCACAAATCCTCCGACTTTTCGGCACTCTTTTTTTTGTACTGAGACACGGTACGGTTGCAGGTCAGCACAGAATTATGAGAGCATATATTTTTGTATTAAAGCACACTATATGCCGGTACCACACGTACAAGTTTTGGAAAAGCTGATATTGGGATCCTGGCAGCAGAAGTGTACATAGGTCACCGAGACCTAGAGACATTGGTCTGTGAAGGCGGATATGAAGACTGCTGCTTGGAGGCTGCCATTAGTCTTTGTGCATCGCCATCACCTACATGCAGTATTCACACGGCGTGCCAGGGGGATCTCTATCGCCATAGCCATACTCAGAACACAGGAGAGCCCGTAGGCTTACCACTCTCCCTTCACACAACAAATACCTCACTGGAAACCTCTTCCATCTGTGACCATCAAGCAGACAAGGCATAATTACTAAGAAAGTAGCAGCCATTTTGTCACATTAGACTATGCCACAACAGCGATAGGTTAATCTGGCAGCCCTTTCAGACATGGAGTCTTACAGGAGCATTTATGTGATGCATATGACTAGTTGGGATAGTGGAACCCTTTAGGGAACAGGGATCAAGTCCTTTGTAGTCTTAAATTAAGTTTAAAGCTTTTTCAAGCCAAGATTTACACCTGCAGAGAGATCTACGTTTAACACAGAAACAGGCTGGTTCTCCTGATGCCCAATATTTAAATTCAGAACACGTTCAGGATCACAGTCATTGCAAAAAAGCATTGCACGAGGAAACATAGGTGACAAGAAATATTACACAAATCCTAAAGTAAAGTATATTCAGATTACATTGCACTCACTTGGTTCTTAAATAGAATATTCCTTTTGAGACGATTATTCACATTTCACCCAACTCTTTCCTACATTGTCCCTCCACTTCTTACATGCTTCAGCTGCATTAGAGATAAACCAAGAATAGAGCATGATGTCATCAGTGCGAAGTAGATGGTCTTGTTTATCTTGATTAGGAATACCACTGTGTTTTATTGTAACCATGACAAACATCCATTTTGTAAAGTGGCTGGAGGGAAAAAAAAATATGATTGCAGTAAAAAAAAACTGAAGAACCTTTGGGATGACTACAATGAAAATATGTGTCTCTTCCACCCAACTTGCAGAAAGCTTGGCAAACAAATCTTTTTCACTGGAAACTGGAGTCCTTCAGGGTAGACACACGCAGGCCCTGCACCTCAGGTGGAGAAGCTGCAAAAAGGTTAATGACCAATAGGAGGAAAAGCCGGTAAGGTAGTGTAGGGTTCACAGCTGGCATGGGGCACGCCATAGGTTTCAACCAAAACAGGCAGCAGCCCTTCTGCAATACAAATCCTAGGTGCCCTCTGCTTACAGTTATTGTTTTTAAACATATTGCGTTTCTACCAAGGCTATATAGGTTGCATTGCCCAGCTTATTCACTACATAAAGGACTATGATTGACTACAGAGTAAAGGAATGGCCAGATGCCCAAATTGATAAAGACGTGGAATCGATTCCTCCGGGCCTTTAGAAACAACTCACTAAAATACGTATACTTCAAACCTAGGTTGCCATCAAGTTGCCAATGAATTATATCCCCACAGGGCTCAACAGGCCTTTTAAAATTTTCTGTATAATAGTTTTACCTCATTATCTTTTCGTCATAGCCCTGTCCATCAAATAAAACCTATCCTTATTCACAGAACGGATCCAGTAAATAGGTGTCACTGGTTCAGCTTCTTGTTCTGAAGGGTGGACTGCTGCCTCGGTGAAATTCCTTACCACTCTGGACAGATTACCACCCAGAAAGTAAATCAACTGACAGGAGGCCTGGTGATGCAGAAACCAGGACACTGGTCTGCAGAGTGACATGATCAAACCTGCTGCCCATCACATGTGAATATTATGGCATTGACTTGCATTTCACCACTAACATGTATGCACTGGAACAAGAGACATGCATGAAACCATCACAGATTACATAAAAATCTATACAGCCTTCCTGCCAAGCAGACAACGGGGATGGGTGAGGCATGTCATAGAACAACGACCCGCCTACCCTAACCAGTCCATGACAATCTGGAAACTTTAACCATGCGTAATCAAACTCGAACAAACGTTAATCAAACTCGAACAAACGTTTCTTGGATATTGAGGAAGTGAGTAAGACATCAGTACATGAACTTCTCCAATGTAATGCTGGGGGAAGAATCAGTTCTTTGACTTACAGAGACACCCTTCCTATCACTGTGACCCGGTAACTTGAATGCATTCTTTGGCCTAGAGGTTAGTAACTGTGCCCTCTTAGCAAGAAGTTACCTAACTGTGCCCACTTAGCAAGAAGTTACCTATGATCTTGATCAGGCAGATTCAAAAGCAAGTCGAACCTCAATATTCAGCATTTGAAAAAGGCATTTCCAGTGGCACGCAGCGAAAGAACCAACTACTGCTTGTAACGCAAAGAAGGGCTGCCTCCTAAAGTAATGGCTTGCAAGTGTTATGAAGGAGCGCTTCATCAGCCGTTTCTCAGCATCATTTTACAATTTGTGGGTGACTGAAGGTGTGCTTGGCTAGCTATGCTTCTTGATATTGCGAAAGCCCCCCACTGCTTTGTAGAACAGCACCGCACAAACACATGGGCAAGCAGCATCTTTAGAATCGAAGGGCAAGCAGCATTTTCAGAGTCCAAGGGCAAGCAGCATTTTCAGAGTCCAGGTTATAGTTGGGTAAGTCTCACATTACTTGATAGACATTTCAATTCAGCCGTTAGCATTGTGGGCTCAGTGGTTGCATTGGTGTTGGCTGAGAAGATTCACAATACTGGACACACTATTCTCCTGCAGGACCTACCTAGATAGTTCTATAACATTGCAAACAAGGGGAGGAGGGAAGCACGGAGACATGCCATCAATAATACAAAATATCATCACACCACTTGCACCCGAGGTGGCCGGGGTGAGCACAGGAAGTCTGTCAGCGCCATGAGATGATTCATGCGCCCACTTTGTCTTAATTATGCGGGACAAGTCGGTGTGCTTCCTGGATTCCGCGTGAAAGGCAGACAGATCAGTGTGAACGGAATGAAAAATAAATAGCCAGTATGATGGTAGCAAGGAGGACGATCCCCAGGATGACGACCAGGACACGGTTCTGGATGATCCTGGAGAGAGGAAGAGACAAAGAAAGGGTGACTAAAGAGGCCTCCGCAAAACACTATATTAGCAGCAATTTGTGGCAGGACAAAAAAAACGAATTCCAGTTTCTAAAATACAACATATTAAAAACACACGTTGTTTTGGTGTTTATATCCAGATACATATTGCAATATTTACTTTTTATTTTAGAGTGAGTGCAGACGGGTTTCTTCCTATTTGATGGCAGAATATTTTTCTCAAGCCCATGTATCCCAAAGGATGACCCTTTTTTCCTTTCAGCTGTAGTTATCATCTGTTCATAGGCCTACACAGTCTCCATTCATTCCAAGAATGGTGACCAGGTATTAGTCTCAGTCTCGTCCCATCCCATCCCATCACCACCCAACTCAGACCCATAAGCTCACAATGTGTGGCCTGAACAGTGGTCCATATTGCACTCGGTCCTGGAATTGAGGTCCATATACTTTCACCTACCCTTCTATTAAAACGTGACCCAAAGGCTTCTACTTTACTTTCCAGCTCATAGGCCTGCTTCATGCCTCGTCATCTCCGACTCACCAGCAGCCCATAATATTCCACTCCACTCCACACACCACAGCTACAGGCTCGGGGCTTATACTGGCTAGCCTTAGAGTCCATTCATCAGCGACCCATGGGTAGATAAGTCTTCCTTTACTCTCCAGCGGTCGATTAGTTTTCATCCTTGCTAATCTATTTGCTGCTTCTTCGTCCTTCACCCCACCACCCTTACTCCCAGGGATTTATGTGGGACGGTTCCAGCCAGATCTGACACTAGCAATAATAATTTTTAAAAAGTTGGCAGAAACGGGTCCTTTTCGGACTGTATAGTTAGCACCTTTATTTATCAACCCTGAAAAGGAAATGGGGGCTTTTAACCTGCTGACCACTGGCTGGATTTTCTTGCAGCCTTGTATTCGTGTGCTGGCTTCTGATGTGGTTTGTTTGCAACTTCCAGTGTCTCAGGCAGCATACCGACTTTCACAATTTGTGAGACACCGGCTTCTAGATTCACTTGATTTAGGCTATGCCCTTAATTACATTTGCAACATCCCATGCAAAGAACTCTTGGTCATGTCTCTTTGGCCATGCCCTTTTAGAGAGTCAAGAGTTTTTTTTATCCTACTTAAAGCCTTGCTCACTCCACTTCTCCCGCAAACATCCCTGCTACATAACCTATAGAAAATATCCCTGTTTGAAATTCTGTTAACTTGTCTTGCATACTATCCATCCCTCAAAGTCCTCAAACTATTAAAGAGCCATGGTCTTTCCACAAAATTATTTCGCTGCCTAACATCGCTTTCCAGCCACACCTTCCTAAATGGCACATACAAACATTATTTCAAATCAGATATGATTTAATCTCTAATAAAATACTCCAACAAATCTTCTATCATCCATTAT
This sequence comes from Triturus cristatus, assembly GCF_964204655.1. Lineage (NCBI taxonomy): Eukaryota > Metazoa > Chordata > Amphibia > Caudata > Salamandridae > Triturus > Triturus cristatus. The sequence continues at coordinate 151,397,036 of NC_140580.1, forward strand.
CACTCTTTAATTTTTGCTCTACGACATTAAAGCACCTAGTCTTGGACAAACTACACATCTCCTGTCCAATGATTTTCTCAAGTCTTTCCAATCTGGCTTTTGGGACCTTCATTCAAAGGAATCCACCCTGTCCCGTGGCACTAACTTTATCACCTATGCTCTCCACAATCACTTATTATCCAGCCATGTTCTACTTGACTTATCAGCACTGTTGATCCCTCCACATGTCTACCTTCAAACCACTGGGTCAATGAAAACACTTCAGCGGTTTCCCTCCAACCTATCTGACGCTCATTCTCAGTGGAGTGCACTCGCATAGAACCCAACCAACACCTATTCCGGAGCATACACCACCTCTATTGGTGACATCCTCCCCTCTTTAGGTTTCCAAAGCCGCTTCTACGCCAATAACTCCCCAATCTTCTTCTCTTTCTCAACGTTCATTCCCTATCTTCAATCAGGCATCTTCTGCAATCGACGTGGGATGGCCCTCCGGTCAACTTGACTTGCTTAACTGTTCCAAGACTGACATCCTCTACTTTTTATCCTCCTCTACTACATTATAAATCTATACCAGTGGTTCTTAACCTTTTGATTTCTGTGGACCCCCACTTATTCACTACTGGAACCCTGGCACTCTTACTGAATCATTAATGGAATCCGTGAACCACCCACTGAGTCATTACTGCAAACCAGGGACACCAGCCTAAACATTTTCGATGATTTGAAGCACAAAACAATACACAAAAAACACAGAAACAACTATTCATTAAAAATACATAAATTATGAAATATTATGAAATATTTGATTTAATTCATAAACAAATATAAAAGAAATCAAAACATTAATTTTAGTGGGAAGGTTGAAGCCTTTCCAGTTTCAATTGAGGCCAAAGATTACCCATACTATATTCTGTTTGATTCACTTGCATTGCTTTCACGATCAATCTGAGGATAATAGCTTAATGTTTACCCTCCAATTTCAAATTTCTTTAAATTTACAGAACATTTTAAAATTTTCACTTTTACATTTTGCTTCTTTAGTAATACACTCGTTATTAATACGTTAAATTCATAAAATTTTCTAAGCAGTCGCAGACCCACATGAGTAGGCTTTGCGGACCCCAGGAGGTCCCTGGACCCCAGGTGAAGAAACACTGTCCTATACTATATCCATTTTCCTACCAATAGCCCGTCATTTGCCTCCTCCATAGGCCATAGACCTATAACATCTCACGCACCATGTCCCCTCCGCCCCGTATCGATAGACTCAGTTTCAAAATTGAAACCATTTCATTTAAACATTCTATGTGAAACAGCTGACATTAAGTACAATCTTCACTGCATTTCTGCAGCACTTATTCAGCGCATGAAAAAGTTGAAGTTTCATTTATGGAGACTTTGTTAAAAAAAAAAGTGTCTGTGGGCTCTTCCCACTATCAACCTGTGGGTATCGCTGCCACCTAGTGGCAAAGCTGGAAACTGCTTTGCAGCTTTAAAACAGATGTCTGTGTGTGGCAATGTATGTCATACGCAGACTGACTCCACCCCAGCACATATGCATGCCATCACCACCACCTATCACTGCGCGGCACCGCCCCTGCACATATGTATGCCATCACCACCGCCAATCAGTGCGCGGCACCCCATGTCATTCACAGACTAAACCTATCCCTGCAAATATGCATGCCATCACCACCGCCAGTCAATTTGCTGCACTGTATGTCATACGCAGACTGACTCTACCCCTGCACATATGCATGCCATCAGCACCGCCAATCAGTGTGCGGCATGGTATGTCACATGCAGAATGACCCCACCCCTGCACATATGCATGCCATCACAAACACCAATCAGTGTGTGGCACCGTATGCTGTATGCAGACTAACCCCACCCCTGCACATATGCATGCCATCGCCAATGTCAATCAGTGCACGGCACTGTATGTCATACGCAGACTGACCCCAGCCCAGCACATATGCATGCCACCACCACCGACAATCTGTGTGCGGCACTGTATGTCATATGCAGAATGACCCTACCCCTGCTCATATGCATGCCATCACCACTGACAATTGCTGTGCGGCACTGAATGTCATACGCAGACTGACCCCGTCACTGCACATATGCATGCCATCACCACCACCAGTCAGTGCGCGGCACTATATGTCATACGCAGACTGAGCCCCCCTGCACATATGCATGCTATCTCAACCCCCAGTCAGTGCGTGGCACTATATGTCATACACAGACTGACCCCACCCCTGCACATATGCATGCTATCTCCACCGCCAGTCAGTGCGTGGCACTATATGTCATACGCAGACTGACCACACCACTGCACATATGCATGCTATTTCCAGCGTAATTCAGTGTGCCTTATGATGGGCACTGGCAGACAAGTGGTAGGAAGGAGCCTAAGCACTAAAGGTAACAAATTCACCATGAAGGTTACTTAATTCTACTCGATCTTCCTAGCTCTTTGGTTCTCATTTGGTAGGTAGAGAAGACGGCAAATGGAAAAAGAGAAAGAGTGAAGGAGAAAGGTGGCATTGGACAGCTCATGTGCATGTAAACAGACTTCACCTAACTTCCTGGCCACGTTAACACCGCCCTGGAAGAGAGCATCTAAATCATAGTGTCAGCAGAATGCATGTGGGGGACTTCACAAATATGCCCGACATACGCCTCTGGCAGGCACATGCCTGGAAATGCTGCTTTAGCCCTGACGAATTGTGCCCTGGCACTGGATGGATGTAGGGCTGAAGCAGTCTGTGGCAATAGATAATGCAAGATGTTATCCGCCTAACAATGGAGGCCTTAGCAGCCACAGGCGGGTATCAGTGCCCTAAAGGTCACAAAGAGGTAGTCTGATGAAAGCGGGCCCCTGTTTCAACTTATTAACTGAGTTAGGCAAAGCCTGAGCAACTGAGGAGGCATGCTGATTTAAAAAAAAGGTCAGATAAACCATGCCCTTGTTTAGAGTCAAATCGTATAGCACATTGCGTGTGAAATATCATAACGGGCCTGGAACTGGCTTTTGGGTCTGGTCAATGTTATTACTCCTAAGAAAGCCATCTTCCATGAAAAGAGTTTAAGGTCACATGGTGCCACTGGCTCAAATCTCTGTCTCAAACATGCGCATTGTGCATCAACCAGGTGAGAAACAGGTTAAGGTCTACGAGGTGCCCAGTGTCAACACTGTGGCTATTTACTTGTATACGGGGTTCAAGGGGAAGATTGCTGGCAGGGCTGTCACCAGAATTTTCAGGTTCTTGAAGGGCATACCGTAGGTGTTGATATTCATCAGGTACCAAGTGGTGAAACTCAACTACAGTAGGGAGGGCGAGGAACCATCTCTTCAGGAACTTTCTCTTCCTCCACGGATCAAAGCGTTTCCATGTAGGGCGAAACACACATCATCTTAGTAGGAGGTGGAAGAGGTGGGCTAGGCAAGAGCCACTAGGATCAATAAAAACCTATGACTCTCCTTGCTTGTCTGGAGAACCCGCAGTATCAAAGACGTCTGGGGAAAAGCATAAAGAAATTATCTAGTCCCATTGTTTTCTGATCCGAAGAGCACAGTGGTATTAGTCGTAAATGAGAGTTGTGACTGGGGCCATCTCGAGTGTTATTCTCCCAAAATATTGTTAAAGTTACAGACCATTACATGGACAGAACCAAGGATTGGTGGACAGTGATGAGTTCTGATTTATCTTCCAGCTGGTCGAAGTGCTCCACCAGATAGCGTTGCCGAGCACAGCCCCAAGGCAGTACAACGGGAGCCCCTGAAGCCATTGGAACACCAAGGATGTCACTTGCTCATTGGTCCAGAATTGTAATAAAGTCTGGTTGATGGCAGTCACCCTCTCCGATAGAGGCAAAGCCTTTGTCTAATTGGAGTGAAAATCACTCCTATTAACAAAATCTTTTCAGAAATGTTCAGAGACAACTTTGGGGTAGTTCATCGATAACCCAAGCCTGAATAGGGTGTCCCCTGCTAGGGACAATATCAATTCTGCATGAAGTTTGGATAAACTAAGACAACTGCCTTATTACAGGGAACAAAGAAAGTTTTGTGTATACATGAAGGCCCCAACGGAGACAACATCTTTGTAAAGACCAGAGGAGCAGCAATGAGATCACATTTTTTTTTGATAATCAATTTTATTGATTTTAAGATCATGCACATTAACAGCACAAGACATTTGATCGATGTTACAAGCATTTACCGCAGTTGTCAGTTTTGAGTACATACAGATTAATGGCTGGAAGCACCATCCTGACGCGTTAGCATTACAATTGTAGAGACCACATGTTAATGTTCAGTGCTGGTAGTTAGTTTTCCCAATCAGGATCCAGGGTACTTCCTGTACTCCATCAGGATAGGCACTTAGACGCAGGGATCCTGAAAGACCGGTGAGTGCTTCCAGTCAATGTTCTGCACAGCTGCAAGTATCTGAGCCCAAGTCAACATTTTGAACTTCTGCAAGGGATGGAACTGGTGGAGCTCATGAAAATCCAACATGCAAGGGAGTGATCTTCCCTTTTTCCTTACAAGGTATATGTGAGTGGGAACAGTATCTCTAACCTTTTTGAAGGTGGGACCAACTAGAAGGTTTCTTAATGGAGGAGTCTCGCTATCTCCTGCAGAAGTGTTGGGATATTGACGGGGGTAGAGGTGGTCTGCATGGCGGTGGTCTGCACGGCAGTGGCCATGCCAGCCATCTTTAACACTTAAAGAATCCATGCATCTTTGGTGACCTGGGTTCAGTGGTGAAGAAAAGCCTACTCCGCTGCACACTCGTGTGGAGTAGGCTTCATAAGAGGGCGTAGAGAATGTATTTTTTGTTCGGGGATAGGTCACAAGTTTGTTCTTGCCCCTAAAACATCTCTTGGCAAACCTACTCCCTGTGGAAAAGGAACACCCACCTTGGGGCGCAAGTACTCCATAACCTTTAACGACTGAAAAGAGCGGTGTCAGGTGGAAAATATTAGGCCTTAATGTCCTGGGACAGCACAGAGCCACCCCCTTGGGCCACAGCCGGGTCACAGTTCACTGGAGTACCAACAACAAGTGAATGAGACTTGCATTAATGTGATGAAAGGATTTAGAGGAAAAAGCATACTACCACATCCGAGCATCACAAAGACATTTTTACATTAGTTAGGCATTTTATTCCTGTGTTATCATGGAGTCGTCTGTTTACCCTAAACAACACCATCTGCCAGATCCCCTCGCCATGAACTCTCTACTAAAGTTAGAACCTCACTCCTCAGAGAGAAGAGGCTGGATAGGCGGCGCAAGGCACTGGTAGAGCGATAAAGACTTAGGGGACACTGTGCCGGACCTCCACAGTTACACCAATGCTCACTTTGGGCGGTGCTGGCAGAACAAGGCCAATGGCAAAGGGGGAGAAAGGCGTCACGAGCAGTGCACACACCATACAAGATGTCCAAGTCTCTTCAAATCCGTTTCCTGGGGTTTGGGTCACGTCCGCCTAATGAAGCGGGAGGGAAAGAGGCATCATGGGGTAAAAGACTTATCTAAGCTCTACTTTTCCTTCTCCTATCTACTTCCATGAAGCTGGGGGAAGAGGAGAGAGCTTGGCTCTGTCAGGCGGCCTCTCTTAAAACTGGTGAAATTCAACCATCCCAGGTAACAGGGCAATATGTTGAAAATGAACGAAACGCTGAATCAAAAATGTGTTGGTTTTTGACTTCTCGGCTACGAAAGACCAATGAGACCAGGGGAATTCTTGCCAGACCGGCAACAAAACACCTGCTAAGGCGAAGCCCCAGCATGAGCTCTTTGTAGCAGCTCCCGCAGGCCCAGGAGCAGGTGCACGCTGCATGGGAAGCTGCGGCCGTAGGGTCTTATCGATCTGCGGGAGCAGGGGAAGTCAGCAAGCGAGGCACCGAGGACCCCGCAGCAGCCATAATAAAGATGTACTCTAACCAGTCACCCAGGGTACCAGGGGCTGCAGGGTTCGAGCCAGGGGAGGTGGGCTTGCGCTGACATGGTCTACACATGCTTGAAGAAACCACCAGCAATTTAAGCACAATCCTCATTAAAATGTAGAATAAATAAAAGAGGAATACATGTGCCATATGAAGAACAAGAGATACAGCAACCTTAAAAAACAGCTTCGTGGTGGACAATTTATCTCCAAAATCAAGGCGCTGGAGGAAGCTGTGGTTACACAACATTATACTGGGTTTTTTGCTTCAGTGATCATGAAATTGTAATATATATTTAAAGTCTTCTGTCTGCTGTTGAACAAACCAGATGATCCCATCCCTTGTGCTGACTGTGTGAAAGAGAACGACATCAGTGAATTAATCACTTGCTTCTGACATCTGTTTGTAGACTGCAAATCACAGAGTCACATCCATGCAAGTCTCACTCGACCGTTTACCATTTCAACGCCAACACACTGCTGAACATAAAGTTGGGTTATTAACAAGTCAGTTGCTGTTCAACAAACCAACCCAAAATGGCATTAAAAGATACATTACAAGCAGTGGCAAAGCAGTAAGTCTCTCCTTCTGGGCCCAATGGCTTTACTAATGCCTTTTTACAATGTTATGCATATAACAGGACAAAAAGTAAATTAAAAAAGTAAAACATTTATATACATAGAAAAAGACTAGCGATAATATAGCTGTAGTGGTCATGTCATTTTGTAGGTGCAGGCATCTGTAACAACGTATGCATAAGACATTATGTATGCATACAAATGACGCAAATACTATTTTTTTTTAATTTACCAATGTGCGATGGATCAGTAAATAAAAAAAGAAATAATTAGCACAAAAGCACTTTTTTTAGGCGACAGAGCCAAGAGCAATTTTCTGCCTGGTCAGCCCCCCAAATAGTAAAAAAAAAAAAAAAGAAGAAAAAATGGGTGTGCAGTAAAGGAGTGGGTGGGGGGGGAACAATGTTATATGGGCGGATGAATGGCAAAATAAGCACAGGAGTCAGGGGGAGAAGCACATTGGAAAGAAAGCAACACAGAGTATGTTGGAAGCAGGGAGTGAGAGCATGCGGGAAGCAGGGAGTGAGAGCGTGGGGGAAGCAGGGAGTGAGACCGTGGGGGAAGCAGGGAGTGAGACCGTGTGGGAAGCAGGGAGTGAGAGCGTATGGGAAGCAGGGAGTGAGCCTGTGTGGGAAGCAGGGAGTGAGATCGTGTGGGAAGCACAGAGTGAGACCGTGGGGGGGGAAGCAGGGAGTGAGACCGTGGGGGAAGCAGGGAGTGAGACCGTGTGGGAAGCAGGGAGTGAGAGCGTATGGGAAGCAGGGAGTGAGCCTGTGTGGGAAGCAGGGAGTGAGATCGTGTGGGAAGCACAGAGTGAGACCGTGGGAGAAGCACATGGGGGGGGGGGAGACAATAAAACAGTGTGCGGGTAAGTATTTGGCACGGGGCGAAACAAAGAGGGAAAGAGCTCAAAATATGCAGTCTCATCGAGTGATTAGGTAAAAAAGAAAAAAAGTCCAAGCATTTCCCTAAAAGTGAGCAGTGAAATGATAAGAGCCAGCCTCTCAGAGAGATGTGAAAGAGGCTATGCTCCAGGGGAGGGACAAACTCAAGCTTGGACCATAGAAAACCATTGATATGGAAAAAGCAAATGAGTGTCACGGAAGCCAACTGATGGGTGGAAATGTAAGCCCCTGTAGGTTCTTGGTAAACCCATAATAGGTCTTTGCAACCAGACAACTTGCACTGACTGCTTGTTAGGCTCGAATTAAAAACACTTTTTATTAGAACTGAAAGTGCAACAGCAAAGCGTGGAAAAAGAGACACAAAGTTACCCTATGAACGTAAATTAAATTCTATATAGTGCTTGATTCTTTGCTCAGTTGTGATTCTAAGTGCTCCCAATTTTTGGGTATATAAAGCAAAAATCAAATGGCAGAGCGAGGCTTTTATAAACACAAAAGTTGGGCAACTTGGGAAGCCAGATTTAGAACTGGTATGTTTTTCAGTTCAGCAACGGACAAGCTACTCACTGACTAGACCACAACTGCTCCTTAACCAACAGGCTTTAATGATGCCAATCGTTCTGGTGTTTGTAAAATGGAACGATCTTTATTAAGCTTCATTAACACACAATAGAGATCCAACTCAGTCGTCAGCAGCAGTGCAAGCTTCCCTGGGACAAAGAATAGTTAAAGGACCATTAGAATCAGTGCAAGATTTTCACACACACGCGCAGGCGTAATCAGTGCAAGCTTTCCTAAACAGAGAACAGGTGTGACAGGACAGCAGCAGCACACACTTCCCTCCTTCGCAGAACCGGGAGAGCAGCAATACTTGTGCGAGTCTTCATTCCTCACAGAACATTTGTAGTTCAGGCATAGTGGCACGTATGTACACAGACCTCTGTAGTAGGCGCTTAGAAATCTGTGCTGTCTTTCCAGGTGGGTGAGTAAGTGAATGAGCACTTAAATGTGTGAGTACTGATGCCACTCTAACTCATGAGGTGTCCACCTCCCTTTCATCCCTTGTATTCCCAATCAAGACTAAGCAAGAGATGCCTCTGTCATATCCTGAACATCCTTCTGTGGTCACTCTGGGGCCGTGGTATCTCTGATTCCTACATTCACTGCCTGCAGATCCTACTGTGAGGATTTTAATTCCTGCTGTCATTGGGTATGACTGATGAAGCTAGTTTGCCCTGCAGAGATCTGCCCATCAAGAAGAATGTTGTAATGCTGTGCCGGGCCGGCTATCATTTCTACTGCTCTCATCGCCTCAGGGTTGGTTAGAGAGGATAAAAACCAATGCGGGTGGATGGTGGAGCACTACGGCAAGTCAGTGAGAGGCTCTCTGCTCATTGTAGTGTGTGCTCAGCTGGGGACACTGCAGCACGTACTGGCTTGAGAAGCAGGAGCTGGGCACCAGATTGTGAGGTGGGGGGATGGGACCTGGGGCACCAGGCTATGAGGTTGGGGGGGGGGGGGCAGGAGCAGGGCACCAGATTGTGAGGTTGGGGCGGGGGTGGGAGCTGGGGCACCAGGCTGTGAGGTTGGGGGTTGAGGGGCAGGAGCAGGGCACCACATTGTGAGGCTGGGGTGTGGGGCAGGAGCTGGGGCACCAGATTGTAGTGGAGTTTGGGGGGGGGCAGGAGCTGGGCACCAGATTGTGTGGTTGGGGGGCAGGAGCTGTGGCACCAGATTGTGGGGCTTGGAGGGGGCAGGGGCACTAGAATTCTGGACTTTGGGGGAGCAGAAGCAGTGCACCAGCTGGGAACTTGCACTGCCCGAGGGAGAAAGAGTTGTCCACTAACTGGCAGTCCAGGATCTTCATTTCCACCCTAGTTGCTGGAGCTGCACACCAACCGGAGATGCGGATGTGGAGTAGCAGAAGACTACAGACGGAGAAGCTGCCTGGTCAACACAATCAGGATTCAGGGTCCTCTACACACAATAGCCTGAAGGTGATGGACACCTCAGCAAAGCAGCTTCGATCACAGCTCTCCCTGCAGAAAGAGCTTCTTTGTTCTCACATTGATGTTGGTGAATACTTCTTTCCTTCCTTCTTCTGTAACCGCACGCGCATCTGGCTGGCCGGAAGGAAGACTTGGGGTGGTGAGCAAAAGCTGTGCACTGGATGTAGCAACAGGAGCCTGGTGCTGGGGATTTGGCAGCTTGTGCACAAATCCATACACCTGCATTTACACAGGGGTACCCCTTTTTCCCGCTGGCTATCCCATGGTGTCTAGTTAATCCTGCAGCTGTGCCTTATCTTCTGACACCCACTAAGTATATTTTTTAGAAAGCGTCACTTCCAACAACAACAAGGCCGCAGCTGGGACCTCAGGATAGAGCTGCATTTGCACATCCCTGGATCCATCCACTCTGCTTTCTGTTTCTCAACTCGAATAGACATTGCATATAAGCAACAAAGCGACACCACCAAAATTAAATAGCTAAAATGATGTGTAAAAATCCCATTTGCGTTTCACATAAAATACATAAAGAGACTCCTAATCACTGCCACATAATTATCACATATCAACAATGCATATATATCTTTATTTCCCTAAATGTCTATCCTGCATATGCAGTGCTGCAGACCTTCTAGCTTTGAAGAAGCCCCACCATGTCCTGAAATCTCTCTATTTTCTGGAAGGTCTACTCAACTGGTGTTGAAATGTTGCTGTACACCAACCATTTAGCATCGGAGTAACTTGTCTATACTGTCCTTTAGTGCCGTGTTATTCCTATGTCTGCCCCCACTAGTCACACCTGCCCACAGAAGCCAAAAATGTACAGGTTAGCCCCCCGCGCCTGTAACCTTCAAGTCCAAGTGCTACCTCCAAGAGCATGCAAGTGCCTCCTCTCAAACCTTGCTAGCGCAATGCACGAGGATAAAAAACAATGTATAGCCCATTTACTAACCTTCCTTGAAAACTACATCCCTATCATGTTTGCACTCTAATGTCCCATAAGACCGGCTGCCCTAAAAACGTCCACTAGAGGCAATGCAATGGAAATTATCAACATGCAAACATAAATTGTTAGCACAGGTGAGGTGACGCTTTGGCACAGGTGAGTGCTGCTCTATGGCAAAAAGGCTTAGTTAGAGGTCTAGCTATAAAGAGCTGTGTGCTATCATATGTGGCAATGTGGACTAGGCTATGGTGGGTTTGGGCGACATACTTGACTCAGGACAGGAAAGCAGGCATGTTTCTACCCTTTACAAGAAGAGAGGCACCACATAGAAAAAGCGGCATTCCGCAGGACTCGGCTACAATAGGCCACATGTAAACCTTAATTTACCTATGCATCCCATGCTTACGTTGGCATGGTTTGCATACTATATAATCTCAATAAAGTATCTTGCACTACCTGGTTTTGTTTTTAAACGTGGGTTCTCCCACTATTAATATGAATGACAGTCTCTAGACACAAGGCCTATGTCCTGTACATCTGCCTTATTGCAGTTGTCCTAGAAATCCTACAGAAAAAAGGGCAAAGTTATGCAGGCTGGACTGGCCGTATCAGGCACCGGGCATTTCCCCGTTAGGCCGGAGGGGTGGGGGCTGGTTTTGTGCCCGTGTGGGCCAGTTTTGTCACTGGGGGCCGGTTTTGGAGCAGTGCTGCAATATCGGCCCCCTATAACAAAAGCAGGAGGGATGCCCCCCCTTGCTCCCGGGGCCGGTCGAGCAGCAATCTCCCAGGGCTGGTTGCTGTTATGTGCCCTGCACCTTCCACATATTCTTGCCACAACCTTGCTAGGCTAAGACCACACTGGCAATACCTGAGCAGCCAGCTAGGAAAACTAGGAACAAGGCTACACCATGAGAATTGCTGCTCTTGCCACACTTGGCTAGACGAGTGCTGGGTCATGCTTTTAACACACTGCATGCCCACAAACCCGGATACCACTTTCCGAGCAGAACCCTGAGCACCAGGGAAATAAGTAGCCTTTCTCCACCATCACAAGTGTTCCTCATACTCCTTCTTCAGCAATTGGCTCCAAGGTCTATGTAAGAGAGGCCTGCACAAGAGGCTTCACTGCAACATTGTAATACGGTGAAGATGCAACTTCATCTTATGGCCTTCTCTGACACTGTGTTGACGGGATGCAGTCTGCCCTGGTAACCCGAGAACAGGGTGCCAAGATTTCTAACTTTGTCAGGTCAGGATTCCCCTTCACTGTTACCCATTGCTTCCTGAAGTTTACTTTTCTGCTCTATTTTCTTCTTTTCTATGTCTACTCCGGTATCTCCCTTGTTCTGCTGCTTCACTCCTCCCTGTCAGTCAGACATTTATGACAGGCTAATCACAATGCACTATTGCCCTAACCAGTGATATACCCTGTTTGGGTAGAAGCCTACCAGACAGCACAGCTATCTAGTTTGCTGAAGATCTTTTGGGGCATTCAGAAAGCTTCCTGGAATGTATTCTGCCCATTGCTTACCATTGGCTTTGTGGTTTGTAACTCTCGTTTCCTTACTTTCGATTTGCTGGCTCTATTTGTTTTAGGCTGTCCAGCTTGGTCAGCTAGTTCATCTCTGTTGCTCAAATCTAGTTAACTGTATCCTTCCAAGCTCTCACTTTCTGGAAACAGGCCTTAAAATCTTGATCTTATCTTGTCAACATTGGTTGAGCATTTAAACATAAAGGTCAAATGTCAGACTGCCTTCAGAGGTGAGCTCGGTACTTACTTAGAGGAAAACAATAGGAATGCAGATTACCTTTCCCATAGAGCCTGCTAGTGTCCCTCCTATGTCTGAGATATTAGGCAGTAACATAACCCTTAAAACAGGCCTGTAGGGATGAGGTGCACGCACATTCTGTGGCTGTGCTAAACAAATATTAATGTTGAGGTTCTCTACTCTAAGCTACAGCACTCTACGCCACACTACTCCACTCTGTAACACTGCACTCAGCACCACTTTACTCAAAACCAATGCACTCTACGCCACTATACACAACCCTGCAAAACTCTACTCCACTGCACGCTATGCCACTCTATTCTACTTTGCACCACTCAACGCTGTGCGACTCTACCCTGCACCACTCTACTCTACGCCACTGCACCCTAAGACATTCTACTCTGCAAAACTGCACTCTCAGCCACTGACCTCAACACCACCCTACTATGTTCCACTGCACGCTACGCTACTCTACACCATTGCACTCTATGTCACTGCCCTCAAGGCCAATTGGTTTTTGTCTATGCCACTGCTCTCTGCACCACTCTACTCTGCAAGACTGCACACTACACTTTACACCAAATGCGCCGTTTGCCACTCTATTCTATTCTGCAACACTCTACTCTATGCCACTGCAGTCTACTCTGCACCACTCAACTCTACACCACTCTACTACACTCTGCATCACTCCATGCAACCCTATTCTGCACCACTGCACTTCCCGCCACTGCACTCTATGCTACCCTGCTCTACACCTCTGTACTTTACCCTGCACCACTCCACTCTACCCTAAACCACTCCAATCTATTCTACGCCACTGCACTCTTCCCTGCACCACTCTGCGCCACTCTACTCTATGTCACTGCACTATATGTCAATGCACTCAATGTCAATTCACTCTACACCACTTTACTGAAAACAAGTGAACTCTATGCCACTGCACGCTACGCCAATCTACTCTGAGACACTTTTCTTTATGCCACTTCACTCTAGGCCACTCTACTACACTCCACTCTATGACACTCTACTTCATTAAACTCTACTTCACTCCATGACGCTCTAAGCAACTCCCCCTATGCCACTTTACTCCACTCTGTTCTACGATACACTATTCCACTCGACTCTACAACACTCAACTCCATTCCACTCTCCTACACTACTCCACTCTATGCCAGTCCACTCTACAACAATCAACTCCGCTCTACGCTACTGCACAACACTATGCAACACCCTCTCTACCACTCCACTCTGCTCTACACCACTCCATGGCACTCTAGGCCCTTCCACTCTATGACACTCTTCTCCCTCCATGCCATTCCATTCCATTCCATGCCATGCCAGTCAACCCTACACTGCCACTTTACGCCACTTCCCTCTACGCGACTCTCCTTTACCCCACTAACTTTTAGCCATGCTGAACAGCACCCACACTGGAGTGCAACATGACAAACATGGCAAAGCCAATAGCTCTTGAATAAGCAGGACCTAATGGCTTTGCAAATGCTTGTTTGGACTGTTGTACATTTCTATGAATGATGCCCATAAGAGATTGGTGACCAAGTCTTACAGTTGGCAGTCTGTGACTTTTAAAAATGCACTAAATGCACATAATGAACCAAGCAATGCACCTGAACAGTACAACTCACTGCTTCCTCAGCCATCTTTTACATACACAAAAGAACATGTTACATAGACCTTTAAAAAGCTTCAGTGTGCAATACAGCACCAAAGCCACATAATGCACAGGTTGATGCTCCCCAACAACCCAACACAGTTCTCCCAGGTATTAGTGCCTAGAAATGCAACATAAAATATCAGACAATCCAAGCAGAATTTCACAATACACGTGTTTAGAAGCAACCCTCTTTATCAAGGCGTAGTTCTATTTTAATCTTTCGGTCAGAAATACATTTCATTAGAATTTTGGATGAATTGGTCTCTTATGTTTCCAAATGTGATAACTACAACATGTAAGTAATTTATGAAGTGCTCTTTAGCTAAGAATCCTTTCAGCCCTTATTTATATTTAATTGTCTCCCCCTCCAAGAGTCATCAGGAGATTTGATGATCTACCTTATCACCATGGATTACATGCTGTCAGGATTCAAAACTGGAGGTGAAGGAGCTCGGCTCTGTATCCCTACCCCGATTATAAGATCTGTAATCTAACAACACAGCAGCAGAGCCCCAGAGTAGCCAAGTTATGCCCTCAGACAACACAAATCAACACAACCCACTGGGAAATGGACAACAATTTGATCTTGGAAACAAGATAATCTGCAACCTCTACAACTCAGACTCAAAAAACACATACAACAAACATATAACTCTAGAGGGCTTATAATAATAAACAGCATTTCCAAAATTACGGAGGGCAAAAGTTTGCAATCATTACAAAAGGCCTTATTAATGCTCTTGCCAATGGGTCCTGCACCATGCTAATGCTGCAATAATGGAGGTGAAGACAGCAAAGTGCGAAAGAGGTGGCATGGTGGTGGTCTTGAGTCATCCTAGACTTTTCTTAAACACAGTTTGCACACTTTATAGAAAACTGTGATTAGCTCAGCCAATAAGAGTGCTTTGAATGCTAGCACTAATTAGTACTGTTTGAGGTCTACTTTCTGAGAGGGAAAAATAGGGAAAGGAAGGTGGCAAGGAATCAGCTGCTTTTCCACCTGTGTTGAGTGAAATTAGGAACCTGATTAGTATAACAGCCTTATTGTCCACATTCTGTGAGGAATTAACAGATTGTAATTGCTTTTTCCATCATCATGCATCCTCACCTTTGGATCAGGCCCAGAATGTGGGGGAGAGCTACAGTTAGCAGCAAACAATGTCTTCAGCAAAGGGTACTAATGCTCAAGTAACAAATGGGAGGCAAAAAACGAATTGTTGTGTTGTTAGCTTAGCACTTTCCCTTTTAGACTCCTATTTAAAACAAAGGAATGCCACCAGCACCAATCCATTTCCAAAAACGCCCCCCCCAATGGTAGGCAAGTCCATTCTATAAATTCCTTCAAACAACCATCAGAAACTGGATCTGGTCAAAGCAAACAGGCCAGCTGGCTGCCCTTCTGACCCAAGTCCACCATAAATCCTCAAGAACATTCTTTTAACTACCTCTGCTGAAACACCAGTCAGACAATCATCAACAATTCTTTAATTGCAGGAGTCTTTCCAGAAGGCTTAAAAAGACATATATACACCCAATGTAAAATAAAACAAACCTGGACCGAGACAACTCAAACTACAGACCGCATACAAATGGACCTCTCCTGGACAAACTGATAGAGCAGCATTCGCCCATTTATTAAAGACAACTCCATACTTTCCGACTTCCAAACAGGATTCCGTCCAGGAAGAGGGATGGAATATGTCCTCATCACTATCTGGGATGATCTTAAAAACACAGTACACCAAGACGGGGTCACTGTACTACCTCTCTTTGGCCTTTCAACTGCCTTCGACACAGCTGATCATGACACTCTAATCCAATGACTCTACAAGGCTGGCTCTCAAATGGATCACAGCCTACCTTCAAAACAGAACAAATGTAATACATACTTTCCCTTTCTCATCCAAACTATACTTCACAAAAGCAGGGGTCCCTCAAGGCTCTATCATCTCACCCATGCTTTGCAACATCAACATAAAGTAATTACTGGCAATGATCAATTAATTTCAGCTCATTTCTAGAACTATGCAGATGACACACAAATACTTCTTAAACTGTAAATCCCCATAGACATTAGAAACTCACAAATCTTCAGTTGGCTCAGAGCTGTTGATCATTGGATCACCTGGAGTCAACACAAATTGAATGCGTCCAAAACTGAAATACTCACATGTGGTGACTAGAAAAGCTATGACCCACTCTGCACCTGGCTTGATGACCTGGGACACATCCTAAAGTACCCAAGGAAGTAAGAGACCTTGGAATTGCCAAGGACTCCAAACTATACAAGGATGCCCAAGTGGATAAGTTAGCAAGATCACACTTCATTACTATGAAAACTCTATGACGCACCTTCCACCACCTAAGATTTCCCCACAAGGTCCAAGCTCCATCTCTCTTGCACTGCCAATGACCTCTACCACGGATCCTCTTTATCAACTATGAGAAGACTACAACAAATTCAGAACTCTGCTGCCAGACTACTCCTACATGTAAAGCCACAAGTCCACATCTCCCCTGCCTTGAGGGCCATACATTGGGTACTAGTTGCCAGAAGATACACCTTCAAGATGCTTTGGATCACCCACAAAGCAATACATGGAACAGGGCCACTTTTTTTATCAGGAATAAAATCACCGAATACATACAACAAAGGAACCTCTGCTCCAGATTGGCACCACACCTCAAAACCACAGCATACAAGAAAAAAAACATGGGTGGTACATCTTCCTCTGTTCAAGCAGCCACACTGTGGAATTCTTTATCCCCAAACATAAGATCCACTGATAACTATCTTATCTTCAGAAAACTACTCAAGAGGTGGCTCTTTCCTACATGACCACCATACTCAAAATACAAATGTACAGC
This sequence comes from Triturus cristatus, assembly GCF_964204655.1. NCBI lineage: Eukaryota > Metazoa > Chordata > Amphibia > Caudata > Salamandridae > Triturus > Triturus cristatus. Next base: position 151,413,747 of record NC_140580.1, read on the forward strand.
ATATGCCTGTGTATGTTAAACATGTATAAATTGATTATATGTTTTTCGATATGCCCATTTTTGTACAAACATATATACTACTACTAGTTTAAAAATATTTACATAGTCTTCTTAACAATTTTATATATTACTTTTGGTTACATTGTATATATATCATTTATGCTTAACATGTATATCTGTCACTGCATAGTTTACATTTAAGTTATTTGATGATCTGCTTATGGGTCTCCGCTTTATTTATTTTTATCTATCACACCGTGTGATAAGTTATACAAGGTATTTAATTAGATGCTTATGGGTCTCTGTTTTATTTTATCTATCACAATGTGTAAATGTGATCATAACAATTGTATCTATAAGTGATTCACTGTTGAAATAATGGGGAAAATATCAAATAAAAATATACAAATATAAATAAATTTTAAAAATGCATACAAATTCCCAATAAATAATACAAATAAAATTATCTTTATATATAGCAAGACTTGAAAGCCTGAGTTTCTAACTATTTATCCAGACATGCACATATGGGACTATATATGATACAACTTTATATCTCTTTATTATTTGCATACCTTTCTATTACATGTATACCTTTCTATGTAGTTATGTATCTATATATTTCTTACATTTTTCCTACTGTGGAAAAAAGAAAAAATATCAACTCTCTCTAGTGCACCACCCTAAACCTCACCCTATACATCTCTCAATATCTATGCTCTTCCTCCGCTCTCTCACTCATACCAAACCTCATTCTACTAGTATTATCTTCCAATAACCCATTCTAGACTCCTCCCCCTCTATCCTTCTTTTGACTCATCCCAAATCTCATTCCAAACCTCATTTAAACTACTATTATCTGCCTAATAACCCTTTCTAGACTCTTCTATTCTCTATCCCTCCTTTAAGTCATCCCAAACCATATTTTACTGCTATGATCTCCAAATAACACTTTCTATACTCTTCCCTCCTTTATCCTATTAAATCCAACTAAAAGACTCACATGTCCCCTGCTCGAATTAACAACTACTATTTCCCTATACTAATCCACCACTAATCCATTTTGGGTTCCGGAGTAGCGTGCTATTTGCCAAAAGGCGCTTCAAGGCCTCGTCAGAGGTAGTAAGCGCTACATAAATACAAATACAATCACCTCACAGCACAACCATTCCAAAAAAAAGTAAAGGCCCAGCTCCGAGCTGTCACAGCAGCCTCGACGCTCCCCTGTGACACTCTCAAAGGACGAGCGCTCCATCCTCTTGACAGGCAACAAAATGATCACATTTGCTGACATGTCTTCCGCAAAACTGCTTTAGTGTTCATGTCCACTTGCCTAGCAGGAGATGAATGGCCTCTTCTGCCCTCATTTATCACTTACAGCTGAACTAAGGATTGTCTGCTCTGCTTCTCGCCCGCTGCAGCAGTTATTCCACCGGCAGTGACAGCCAAATCAAACCTAACAGGACACATTTACTGAGCTTGAGCTCGTGGTGTCCTCCGAGGAATTTTAACAGCTTAACAGCGCTAGGCTAATTGTAGTCTTTTGAGCTGCACTGCCCTGCGCTCAGATTTAACCCACCTGGACTTATTGATTTCCTGTCCTGTGACATTTCATTAGGGCCAAAAAATGAAACGTATCTAAAGGTCGGGTGTATATAAATAAACGTGTAGGTTAATTCAAGTTCGTCTTTAAATACAGCACATCTTTTCTTCTCGTGAAGCAGAAAGCAATGATAGTGTCTGGCACTAGGTATGTTGAAATCGCTCACAATCGCACTAAAAAAATCACCAAAAAAGGACCCTTAGTTTCCTGGCCCTCACGGTGCTTTTCTAGGTATCTGTTACGCTTTCGACCTGGGTTTGAAGTCAAAAGAACAAATAACTGCTCCTGAGGCCGGGAAACAAGTTTCTTGGAGAGCTGACACTCAAATCAATTATCCCCATACACCTGCAACCCACAACTCCTGGCTGATATCAGCAGCACCACCAGTGTAAATAAACACAAAAAAAAGGAAAAGAAAATGAACCTTGAATTTCATCTTACATCCTGTGAGGGTTAGGATTGTCCTGGTGAAGCTGATACACAGCCACAAAACTGCCCATCCTTCCACTTCACTACAAACATATTTGGCTCTACATTTCCTGCTATTTATACGGGGCACTCAGAGTCTGTGTAACAAAATGTAGTCATGATTTGGGCAAAGCACTCATGGATTTTTGGGGGGATATCTCTCTCTATACACAAATATTGTTGCTTGCTATTTATTTCCTAACTTTTCCTTCATTTACGGGAATAGAAAAGTTGTTTAATCTCTTGAAATATTACAATCCAATCGACATTTTAACAACATTTTTGGAAGCTGTCTTATTAAAAAAATAAGACATTTTCTCACGGACTCCATTTTGTGAGTTGCATTCGAACCCTGAAATAGGAAGTGATGTTTAAGGAGGACAGGAAGTGCGGTTTGCAGATCTATTATTACACAAGTAAAACTGCAAAGTTAACGAGGAAGGAGGTGTGGGGGTGAAAATGGCAGAGGGTGCGATGTATCCACATGTGAGAGAAGAAAATGCTGCATGTTTTCCATTGGCCCTTATGTTAACACTTCTTTTAAGCAATTAATTATAGTCTACAAGTTCATCACGGTGATGCTACAGAATAAATCAACATTTCTCACGTCAATCTTTTGTTGGTGGTTCTAATCTTGTAATGTGAAATTTCTTCACTTCAGCGGTGTGCCTGATGTCAGTATAAAATACTTCCTTGCTGCAATTTCGCTTTGTTCCCATCCCTGTTGCCTGCCCCCGATTCTCAATAGTGCCCCCCGCCCCCGAACCCTCCCAAAAGAGAAGGAAGGAAACCGATGTAACATTTAAGCACCCCCAGAGCAGCATGCTCCCTGTAACGCTGCAGCACCTCGTATTATTTCAAAATGAAACACAATTTCCATGGAGGGCGTGAAACGGAATAAATAAATGCCCCCAAAAATATAAATACGTAAAAATAACAAGTGCTGAAAGGTAATAAGTGGAACAAAATGTATCATACAATTTTGAGAACGTTGGTACATTTATAAAGGTTTAAATAGTAAAGACGAATCAAAGGGTATATTTTACAGTCTGGGTTCGTGGAATATCGTGTGAAACTTCTGGAGTGACCCTGAAACCGCATGGCATATATAATTCAAGAGGCATATGACCGTTTATATTTGAATAATAGTTACATATCCACATAAACATAGAGCTCCTGCGGACAGATTTCGCAAAATTAAAAATCAGCAGTTTAAACAGATTTGCAGCCACGAAATTCTGCCTCCAGTAGTGCACTGCAATATGCCTTGTACACAGCTGCCCTAACAACCATTTTAGTTATGGGCCGAGGGCCCCCAAGGCATCCGTACTGCTAATTTAAAAGGGACTGAATGTGGGCGACATGTACTTTATCTAATGGAGACAGAAAGGAGCGCGCGCTACTCGCAGAATAAGTAAAGCCATCTTCTCATCTCCAGGCCACTTAGGCGCGTTTTGTCGTTTTACATATTGAGAGGGGCCCTGTGCGCTATCACCGACTCCCCCGCCTTTGTCTGAGCGCTGCTGAGGCCGCGTGCCCGATTGGGAGCCCACCTTATCTGTGCAGCCGCCGGTAACTCCCTCCTCAGGAGGAACCTACGGCAGCAGCGTGCATTCACGCCTCCGCGACGTGTCATTACGGGCCACGCACGCGAAGCGGCGCCAATATTGGGATAGGCGGCCTCGTGTCTCGAGGAATCTGCTACTCCCCAACCGCCAATTTAAATAAACACCACATCACAATGAGAAAGATAAACTGTTGCTTGTAATTACTTATCTTCGCTGGCTGGCTTCTCAACAGTCTGCACGCCTTAATATAATAATGTTACATTTTCCAAGCCATTACATTTCGTAATGTCCTAAATAATGCATACTATACATTCCGACCTTCTAACTATAAATATAATGTGTTTCATTTCAATGGAACGCATACATCATAATTACAAAACCCAAGTCACAGATTTGGCCCTTATGGTTTATATAGTTATCCGATTAAAAGGTGCAACGGTCTACAAATAATGACTACTTCTGTATTCAAAATTTATACTCACCATTTGGGTCAATAACTTGTTTTAAATTAAACTACTATTGCAAAACGAAAGGAAAAAAACTGTTGGGCTGCTGAATTTGCTTTTTACGATCTTAACACGAAATGGGCGCTGAGAAAGAGATAAAGTATTGCATCATGCTGGTACCCAGTTGAGGATTAAAGGTTTTCTTGCATTTCAGTAACCCAACATAGGGGCTGATTATGATGTCGGTCAGAGTTGCCTGTGACCGACATCATTGCGGAATCAGGATCGACCGACCTCTGGCCGGCGGTCCAGACAGCATAATTACGATGCCACTGCACATGGTGCAGTCGGATAGTCCCATTGCCCTATGGGAGATTGTGTTCATCCCTGCATCGCATGGCAGGCACCTCAAGGTGCCTGCCACAGAGTGCAGGGATCAACAGGGGGGTACCTTAGCTGCCCCCTGGGCCTCCAAACGGATGCCGCAAGGAGAAGGGGCCCTGCTCGGGGCACCTAAACTCACTTTCAAACAGGCTTTCCATGTCGGAAAGCCTGTCGGCATCGGAGCATCGTAATCCAGACAGCGGAAACGCCGTTGTATTAGGATTACGTGCCTGTTCCGGCTGGCCTACGGGCTCCTTGAACCCGCCGGAAGCCAGCCGGAATGACCGGCCGGTTTCAATTCCGAATGCCTTCATCGAAATTAAGTGGTTGGAATTGAAACCGTCGATGTCGGTGGGAATGCCTCTAACCGCACTTTCCTACCGACATCGAAATAGGCCCCTTAGTATATGCTGTTTCCATCTGCAATACAGTGCATGTTTATGCTTATGCTTCCACTTTTGATCACAGTGCTGTGGCATGCCACCTTAGTTTGGATCCAGCCATATGCAAATTTGGATTCAACCTACTCTAATAGGAACAGTCCAGCCAAACCTGTGAGGCCAAGTCCACCCTTAATCGGAACACAAGCAACCCATGACAGGTTTCGCTTGTACCTTGAGGAGAGCTGTATTTGTTTTTTTTTTTTTTTTGAAAATTTTATTGAACAATAAATCAATTACAAGCATGGGCCTACAACCACCAGGGCCGGCCGCTAGATTCAGAAAGGATCATACAGTACTTAAGGCAGTAGTCGGCTCCCGGGGCCCAGTCTCGTACACGGCTCCGGATAGTACTAGGGAAGCAGGATACATAGGTTTAACATAAATAACAAATAAAAACAAAAGGCGAGGCATAAGGACAAAAAGTGTGGGTCAGGCTACCTCCGGGGGACTCTACTTAGACCTTCAAATAGCTATCAAGAGGAAGGAGTACTGATAGGTCGGGGGGGGGGTCACGGGAGAGGAACGTCTATATTCGGTTATTCCAAAAGTCGCAAGGAACCATCAAGGGTCAGGGGGACAAAGCAATATCGGTGTCCACTAGGGGGGGAGTACAGATACCCCCACGATACGCGTTCCATTGCCCCCAGATTCTACCCCATGCCCCCGGTTTACCACGAGCCACATACACAGTCTTCTCCCTGAACATGCACCAGTCCATGTTCTCCTTCCATACGGACACGGTGGGAGGCCGCTGGGAACCCCATAGCTGCGCTATATCTCTCTTGGCAATCATGTTCCCCAGGGCCGCCCACCGAGTCTGAGCCGCGTTATAATCATTGGGCTCCCACACATTCAGGACACAGCGACGCACCTCTGGCAACAGCGCAACCCCGGTGACTTGTCCCATGACCACATGAACCCGGCGCCAGTATTCAGCCACCTCACGGCACTCCCAAAGGATATGGAGAAAGGTGGCACTGAGCCCACATCCCCGCTTACAGAGCCCGTCTTCAGAAAATCCCATCGAGACCAGACGGGGACCCGTCACATACACCCGGTGGAGAATCTTAAGCTGGACCAGGCGGAGACGGGCTGGAATGGCCACTTCCTTGGGGGACGACAGTGCGGACTGCCAGTCCTCGTCGTCCAGTTCCACCCCATCCCCCGTCCACGCCTCCCGGAGGCGCACCAAGAGGTCAGCCCGATTATTGATAAGTTTTTTATAAATTAAAGAGATAGTACTGTCGGGGACATGACCATCGAGTATGCGGTCCTCGAGGGGCGAAGAAGCCGGGATCTTGGTCCCCTCCCCAAAAACAGAGAGCAGGGCATGCCGAACCTGGGCGTAGCGAAAGAACTCCCTTTCCGTAAGTTCGTATTCGCTCTGGAGCGCCGCGAATGTTTTAACCGCACCCTTAATCCATAAGTCTCCCACTCTACTAATACCAATCGTGTCCCAACGTTCAATCCCCTTCGTTGTCCAGAGGCTTCCCAGTCGGTCGGAGGCAAACAGGGGAGTAGCACATGTTAATCGCTCACTCCAGCCCATGGCTACATTGGCCGCCCTCCAGATCCGTACCGCAATCTTAGTAGGGCCCGTAAGGGTCCGTCCAGCCGAGCTGGAGTAAAGTGCCCTGTTATAATTTCCGCCGGGAAGCAGGAATTTATCCATCTCATACGCCGGATTCAAGCCAGGCGCATACGTGGCATGGTTAATGGCCGATAGCTGTGAGGCCCAATAATACCTGCGAATGTCGGGAAGCGCGATGCCCCCGTCATACCAGGGGAGAGTAAGCTTTGCCAGAGCGATACGAGCCCGTCCGTCCCACACCAGTCTCCTCTGCAGGCTCTCCACCTCCCGAAAGTAGGACACAGGAATGACATCGAAGGAGTTCTGAAGTGCATAGAGGAATCTGGGAAGGGACATCATTTTAAACAGCGCTGCCCGACCCAGCGGGGACAGGGGCAGCCTACACCACCGAGCCGTGTCCTCCCTCAAACGCCGAAGTGGAAGCAGGAGATTCTGCTCATAGCGAGCCACCGGGTCCATCGAGACGTATATTCCCAGGTATTTAAAGCCGGACAGAGATAATTGGATCGGAAGCCGAGGCGGCAAGAGAGGAGGGTCGCCGGAGATAGGATAGACACAGGATTTAGACCAGTTGATCGTTAGACCCGAATTTCTCCCAAAGGAAGTCAGAACATCAAAGAGAACATTAAGCGACTGCCGCGGCGAGGTGAGATACAGGAGAATATCGTCTGCACACAATGAGACCCGATCCTCGAAGCCCGGGGCCCACCGGATCCCTCTGAGCGAGGGCTCCCAGCGGAGCCAAGCAGCGAGCGGCTCCAGGGCAAGAGCAAAGAGCAGAGGGGACAACGGGCACCCCTGCCTAGTACCCCTACCGAGAGCGAAGGGCCGAGAGACCCGACCATTAACCACCACCTGAGCCATGGGTCCCGTGTAAAGAAGCTTCACCCAGCCAAGAAATCCTTCCCCAAAGCCGAATTTGGTCAAGACCGCCCAGAGGAATGGCCACTCGATGGTGTCAAAGGCCATCGTGGCGTCTAAAGAAACCAGCACGGCCGGTTCGGAGAGGTACGCCGCCCTGGCGAGGGCGCCGTGAAGACGCCGCAAGTTAAGAGCGGTGTTACGGTGAGGGATGAAGCCGCATTGATCAGGATGAATCAGGTCGCAGATGACGCTCAACAAACGATTGGCAAGGACTTTGGCCAGGATTTTAGGTTCTGCGTTTAGCAGTGAAATAGGCCTATAAGAGGCACAGCGGTCTCGTGGCTTACCGTCCTTGGGGATCACGACTATCGTAGCCAGACGCTGGTCGTCAGGAAGGGAGCCTGCCTCAAGGGACTCCTGAAACATACGACGGAGGAAGGGCACGAGTTTATCCGGGCGCAACTTATATAATTTAATAGGCAGACCGTTGGGACCCATCGCCTTGCCCGAACGAAGGGACCGAATCGCAGATGCAATTTCATCTACAGACAAGGGGGCGTCCAGCTGCTCACGGTCTTCGACGGACAGGCAGGGCAAAGCAATATCCCTCAGCAGAAGGCAAGAGTCTTCCTCGTCCCTATCAGTCACCGGGGAGTACACGGCCCGGAGGTGGTCAGCAAAACATTCCACAATCTCGCCAGGCTCAGTCAGACACACTCCATCCGAGACACGCAGCTCCGGGACCACACGATTCACTCTCTCCTTCTTATCCAGCCACGCAATCAACTTTCCCGCCTTGTCCCCGGCATCATACAATCGACCCTGCTGCTCCCTATACATCGTTTTGGCAGCGTCAGTGACAAGAGACCTGTATTCAAACTGTTTCAGGCTGAGGGCATGGAGCCCGTCCGGAGTGACACCCGTCTCCAAGGCCGACTCCAGCCCCGAGATGTCAGTCTCCAGCTTCACCACTGCCTCACTCTTATGCTTCTTAGCCACCACTATCTGGGAGAGGGCGTGTCCGCGGATTACGGTTTTAAAAGCTTCCCACAGGGACCTTGCGGACGACACCGACCCCTCGTTTTCAAGGAAGTATTGGTCCATAGCCTTAACCAGACTGTCGCGAGTCGTAGGGTCTCGCAGGTACCACGGGTTGATGGGAGCGATCCGCCCTGCAGACCGCGACTCGGTGTCAAAGAGCAACCACAGCGGGGAATGATCGGAGATACCCCGCGCCAGGTGCCTAATCTCTCGTATCCGACCAGTCTGTGCCGCGGGCATAAGGAAATAGTCTAACCTAGAAAGACTCCCATGCGCCCCAGAGTGAAAGGTGTACTGACATTGGGTCGGATGCATTAATCTCCAACTATCTACCAGACCGAAGGTCTCCAGCAGTCCACCAAGCCACGCCTGGGCAGCGGGGAGGGCCCTGGGTGGGTGACGATCCAGGTCACCCGAAACCACCGAATTAAAGTCCCCGCCCATAAGCAAAAGACTATCCGGAAGTTCAAGCAGCATTCGACCCAAGTCCGCAAAGGTGGAATTCTGGAGGCCCGGGGGGACGTAAACTGAGACCAAGGAAAGGGGCTGCCCCTCCCACCTTCCAGTCAGAGACACATAGCGCCCTCTGTCGTCCGAGATTACCCCAGTGATATCCAACGGAAGTGAGGATCGCAGGAGAATGCCCACCCCCCTGGAACCAGTTGTGAAACCAGAATGGGCCACGAGGCGGTATCCCCCCCTGTTCATTGCATGACAAACATTACCAACCAGATGCGTCTCCTGGATAAACACCACATCAGGAGTCAGACGGCGCAAATACTGCAGTACTACACCCCGTTTGATACGGTCCCCCAACCCATTGACGTTCCACGACATCAGCCTCAACCCGTCCCCCCCCATCCCCTCCAATAGATCAAAGGCCCCCCATTCAGTAGCACAGTTCCCGAATCTGGACAAAAATCAGTACCTCGCCCTGCAAACGAAAAACACACAGCAAAACAACCCCTCCCTCCCCTCAACCCCCCCCCAAAAACAACTCCCCCCACCCTGCACCCCTGCGGGCCAGAAAACCCCCCCAACTTGCAGTGTGCCTGTCGCCCTCCTAACCCCATTCTACGAAAAGACCCCGGAGGAGGAAAGGGACCCGTCCCCGCCCGCCCCCCACACAGGTCCTAGCGAGACAAAATGAACAAAAGAAGTAAAACCCATCTGAACAGTGCAAAATGGCAGAATCAAGGACCAAAAGTCACTCCAAAGGGGACCCGTCACCTTCGGCGCCCGCAGAGGGCCCAGGACGGCCACCTCTGTCTGGCAGCGAGTCCAGCCAGTCACTCACGGCCACAGGAGAGTCAAAAAAGGCAGTCCGATCCTCATGTTCCACTCGGAGTTTTGCAGGGTAGAGCATAGAGTACTTTAGGCCCAGTTCACGGAGACGACGCTTCACCCCCTGGAATCCCATCCGCTGTTTCTGGACAAGTTGGGTAAAGTCCGGATAAAAGTTAATGGATGAGTTCTCATGACGAACCGGGCCGTGGACCCGTGAGGCCTGCAGAATCGCATCTCGGTCTCTATAGTGGAACAATTTGGCCACGATAGGCCTCGGGGGGGCCCCCGGCCGCGGCCGACCGCCCGGAACTCGATGTGCCCGCTCCACGGCAAAGAACTTGCTTAGGCCTGCAGGGGCCAACTGTTGGAGGATGAGTTCCTCGACCAGGAGGTCAACCGGGCGGTTGTCAGAGGACTCCGGTACGCCTATGACACGGATGTTGTTGCGTCGGGCCCGTCCCTCGAAGTCCTCCAGCCGCCGAGCCATCTGATCGTTGACCGCCTTAATGTCACCCAGCGCGGCCTGCAGGTCCGACACATCCGCACCAAGGGCGGAGGTCCGCGCATCGAGAGCCTGAACCCTCTCGTTAGTTTTGGAGAGGTCTGCCCGAATTAAGGTGACATCGATTGCCACCGTGTCGATTTTATGGGCCAGGGCCTCGTATTGCGTGGCGATGGTTTCCCTGATGCCATCAATGGCGCCCATGATGTCCTGCAGGGAAAGCTCCGGAGAAACGGTCGTGCCACCGCCGGCGGCATCCGGGGGGGGGCCGGTCGCTCCAGGGGACCCTCTGCCCTGAGTGTAGCGGTCCATGTTGTTGGCCTGGACCGGTCCCCCGCGGAGGGAGGCCTTAGTCTTACGCCCCTCGGGGCCCCCCTTGCCCCCCATGTGGTCACGGATACCGAAGGGGACCGCCGATCAAGAGTCGCAGGGGCACCGGCACCGCAGACCAGCGCCTCACCAAGGACCACAAGATAGCGGTGCGGGGGGACCCAAGGCGATGGGCACACTAGTGGCGGGTGGAGACAAGGCCTCGTGCAGAGGCCAAGGAAACACCTCGCCACATCAAGTGCGTTCGCAGGCCAGCCCCCTGAAGTCCAAAAGTGAAACCGAAAGTGGTAGAGCGGCCACTGGCACCGCACTGCAGCCGCTGTTGTTCAATTACGACACGGCTCCACGGTTCACCCTCGCCCCGGGCACCTCCGTCGGGTGGGTCCCAAAAGTTCGAACAACGACAAATCAGGATCCCCAGGTCCGATTCGAGTTCTGAAAAGAGATACGTGCTCAGCCGGTCTTCATCTGCCAGATTTCATAAACCACATCAGGATATTCTCAGGATAAATTCCGAGGAGCAGCAAGGGTCCGGGGAGCCCTGTGCTCACGCGACCATCTTGGATGCGCGCTAGGCTCCTCCTCCCCTGTATTTGTTTTAAAAAAAAAAAAAAAGAAAAGAAAAGAGGCGCAATCAGCTTCCACGCTGCCGAATTCTAGGTTTTCGAATACCGAGAATATTTATTCTGGATTCTACCTCACCCCTCTTTCCAACACCACTCTATACTTCCCCTCTTAATCTTGCAGTTTCTTTTTCATTCCTGTTGTTTTCCTAGTGTTTAATATCTTTCCCTTCCTTCTTTCTCTCTTTCCGGCCTTTATCTTTCTTGCTCCGAGTCAAAAGTATGAGGGTGAAAAAGAAGTCCCATAGCCTAAAAATAGGTAACAAGAACATTACTTTAATTAGCAGTGATCTGCATTGGTGTCCAATGAAGTTCAATTCAAGTTAGCTGCTAAGGCATATAAAGCACAACAGTGTCTTAAGACTGAAAACTGGATGGTTTACTTATACCCTTCAGTTCTCAAAGCACCGACTACTCACTACACCTGGGATTCTTCGGCAGGCTCGGACTGGCTTAAAAGGGAATCTGTCAATTCCCGATGGGCTGGTCGTATAGGTTAGTGTGTGGGTCAGTTTTTTTGCCTGTGTGTGGGACTGTTTTATGGTCTGGCAGGTTGTTTTTTGTTTTTTACTGTTGATTTTCCTGTTCAAAACTGCCCTAATTTGCAATTGAGAGCCATTATTGAGCTATCTGTTTAGCTAATGGAGGCCACTTTTATATTGGTGTCTGGACTGTGCAAAATTGCACATTGACACTAGGTTTTTTACTGCACAAATCGTTTTACTAGCCAGTCTCACGGAAACCACATGCCATTTTGACATGCAGACCACAGTAATACAGCAAAGTGTGGTTACAAACTCCCACTGGTAATTTTACTGACTGCAATTCCGGGTCACCTCAGGATGGGGATCATCATTGTTTTCTCCTCCACATTCTAGCATTTACCACCGTTTATTGAAAACATACAAAGGTAAACTTTCACAAAAAGCTCTGTAAACATCTGCCACTGAGTAAAGAAAAACTGCAAAAGTTTCAGGGAATATGTTTGCATACATATTCCATCTGAGTTTGATTACAGCAACAGTTTTTTGCAATGCACAGAAAACTTTGAACAGAAGAAGGTACACTGGGTACCTTAGCAATCTTCGTGAATGGCAAAACTCAGGAACTTTGCTGACTGGGCAGAAATAAACATTGCATCCATCTACGCAGCAGTCCCTGCTTCTATTTACATTTGGCTTCCTTTGAGATTTACTGCTCGGTTTCATTTTGTCATCATTGATGAAAATACCACAACTTGTCAGATCGTGCTTTATGCAATACTGTGATACAGTGAAGTTATCATGCGTTTAAAGCAAAGGGTGCACGAAGCTTGAAAAAGCTGATAGTGGCACTGAAGTGTAGTTTCCCATCATATACTGCCAGCCTGGTACCTGTGCGGTCTCCGGTGGTAACCCCGTGTTCTGAGCCCACAGCACACATCAGTGGCCTGCTCCAGCTTGGGTGTGTACACACACTTGACTTGCGCATTCAGCCCCATCAATATTTAACTGAAGGCGTCCATCTGTGAATAACTGACCGGATGGTCTAGAGACCCCCTTAACTTCAAGGGTGAGCTAGCATAGCCAGTATGGGGGGAAATCATATAAAATGCTCCGGTGGTGTGGGGCCCATTGGCGGCCTGGGTACCTACTATACGACAAATGACTAGAGGTAGGAAACCACATTTCAACTTGGTTGAAGTGCTAAGGGAATCAGGATAATTGAATAAACTTGAAAGTATTAGCAAGCCTTGGGCTGGCCACCTACTTTCTAAAATTATTTTGGCCACCTACTTTCTAAAATATTGTGGTCCTCTATCTAGATTCGCCTAGATGCGTTACAAACAGATTGCAGACTACGCAGAACGCTGCCGCTCAGCTTCTTCGAAATGTTCAGAGGCACCAATCTGTAAAAAGAGCCTTAAAGGACCTCCACTGGCTCTCAATTGAGCAGAGGGTCCAGTTTAAGACTCTCTGCATCCTGCACAGATTGCTTCATGAGAAAAGTTCCATTTTACTAAGACCGTTAGCCATTCCCTAGTCCCCTGGAAGGCTACTCAAATCGTCCTCAGCTCATCTACTGCGGGTCCCTACGTTGAGCAGATCCCGTTGGATTGGCCGCTCTTTCTCATATCGGGCCCCCAAACTTTGGAACACTCTACCTTTGCTCTCCAACTAACTTACATTTCCATTAGGCTCTGAAAACGTGGCTATTTAGCAATTAGCCCTGCTGAGTGCTGGCTAATATGACCTTTTAGACCCTTTCAGACTGTTCTAGCGCTGGGAGGCCTCTGGGTAGCTACGTGCTATACAAGACCTATAGAATAGAATAGAATCTAATCCAAAATACAATTATCAGCATCGTTTATAGCTGAGACAAATTGGACCATAATATATAGCTCAGTTGATCTCGTCGGTAACAGTGCAAAGATGTTCAGTGCACCAGGCAAAACCATATTTTGCTGCTGGAGTGCTGCTCCACACCTGCAATTCCATGCCACTTGCTCGGTACCATAAGACAGCAACCCTGCTAAGACCTATGGATGTGCCGATCTGAACCTGGCATCTTAAACCTGCCCGTGACTGAAATAGTATTTCTTTGCATTCCTTAGTTGTATCCAGCCAGCATCTACTGGCCTTCTACACACTGCCTGAAGCACCTAGTCCGCCTGCAGTCCCTCTTAGTAGTACAACTAGCTCAGAAGTAGAGCAACATTTAAATACCAGATCCCCTTCTTAAATACTGTTGACTTTGCTGAAAAAAAAATATTAATTGCAAACTAAATGAGTGCAGAGGCCTAAAGTGTTTGAAAGGCGCCTGCTGCTGGTGCTGCTGCATGTTGGGGCAGCCTGGTACAAATGAGGCCTAGTCTTGATTCTACCTCGGGCCTTTTTCTTCCTCAGGCCGGCATCTCCAACCTCTGGATCTCACTCTTGCAGGCTCCTTGGCATCCCTGCTTTCTCCTTCTCCAGCGTTTTCTTATGTTTCTCTTTCTTCGTCCTTCTTACCTTTCTCTCGCTTGCGTAGAGGCCAAAGTCTGATGGTGATAAACAAGTCTCACCCCCAACCCTGCAATCACCGACACACATTAAGCGATGGCACGTTAATTCCAAAGAGTTCTTTCATTTTACACAGGCCTTTCTGAGAGTGTAATGGCCGTACGGTAGCTATCCTTTCTGTGCACCGCTCATAGACTCCAATGTGCCCTGAAGCCGAAGTGGCGCTAACTGTCGCGCCACAGAATTGTCTATCACTCAGTCCATCACTTACTATGACTTGGGTAATTAGAAGGTGGTTTCTTCCGATAGGACGGACTTTGTGTCTCAGTTCCAACTCCACAGCTGTTAGCGTGTCAGTGAATCATTATGACAAAGGCTCACTGTGACAATTAGTCACTCTGACAGTGAATTATGCTTACAGCTCGAGGTCAATAATGTGATAAAGCACGTCAATTACCCACTCAAACTAGCCAAAGACGGCGCCCATTTGCTGGACTTGCAATGCAAAGCCACGCCGAGATGGACCATTGGTTCATGGTGGCTAAACCAAAGCAGCAGACGCTACATTAGCCTTCCTCTGAAACAACATTTAACAAAACCCACAAGAGACGCAGAACTGAGTATTCCACTAACCTTATGAATGAGAAGACTCCTACAGGATTGACGCAGGTACACATATTCACGGTTATTCCAAAAAAGATCATAACGTCCACAGGTAAACAATTCTATCAGTCATGAGGAACTACAGTGCAAATATAAGGTTTCCATCCCAAAGCGCCTCCTCCTACTCCTTAAACAACAAAAGTCTCAGCACTTCTAGCTTCCTAAGAAAGAGATCTTGCTGAAAAGGGGCTGCTATTTTAGGCATCTACAGTCTGGGGGTAATACATATTTAAAGGCATTGATATATATTCGTTCAGGATTATGGGTTAATTAAACTAAGAATTAGGGCAAGGCTCCTGAATCCTCCTTTTTCCTAACTACATCAATAATATACAGCAAAAATGACGCTCAACTGCATGCTCCTATACCATACAATGATATACATCATGTCCAAAGGCGGGCTCGTCTTTTTTAAATCCTTGGAGACAGCGCAAGACTGGGCAGTGGAGTGGAAGGACTTTGCTGCTAGTCGCAGACTGTCCAGGCACTATACTACCTACGGACCCATCAGTGCGCCCGTATTACAAAAAGTGCCCCTGAAGGGCGCAACAGGTGATGGCGCCCGCTTTGTGCACCTTCGAGGCACTTTGGTATTACAGAAGGGGCCACAGACGGTTGTGCGGCGCTTCAGGTAATAGCACTAGCGCTGACACACAAAGTGCCAGCGCTATCTTCAAAGGGGCGTTCCCTCATTTATATGGGGGCATGTCCCATGCAAATGAGGGAATCCCTGCCTCTGCGCCCGTGCTATATTACTGATGCGGACGCAGAGGCAGAGAAGCCCACAGGAGGCACACAGACAGTGCCACAGCCCTCTGGAGGGGGGAAAGGGGGTCGAATGGACCCCCCAGACACCCCTTGCAGGTGGGTGCATGTGCCCTATTATGATGAATGCGCTGCCCCCAGGGCAGCTGCAAACCCTGGGGGCAGCGCATTCTGTGAAAAAATGGAGCGGCTGCTTCACAACCTTTCCGTGTTTTTCAGTGCAGGCTGCAAACCACCTGCACTTTTAAAGAGGATTAGAGATCCTGTTACAGGCGGGTGCCGTCAATGACTGCACCTGCCTGCAAGGGGCTGTCTGAGGGGGTCCCCTCCCACCAGAGGGCTGCCTTCAGGGGGCGCACTCACAGTGCGCCACTTGTGAGTGAGCAACCTGAGAGCTGCTTTGCCTCTGCCCCAGCTTCTAATACGGCGCAGGCGTAGAGGCAAAGGGATTCCCTCATTTGCATAATGCACGCCCGCATGTAAATGAGGGAACACCCCCCTGAAGACAGTGCTGGTGCTTTATGTGCGCCAGCGCTATCGGTAATACAGAAGGGGATGCACAAGCGTCTGCGCCCCCTTCTGTAATACCAAAGTACCCCGGGGGTGCGCTAAGCGGGCGTGAATGCCTGTTGCGCCCCTGGGACACTTTCTGTAATACGGCCCCACAAGTGACTGCCTCACATAATTGTGAGCAGGGAGTTAATTGGATCTGACAGGGTAGTCTTCCTGTCTTGATCCTTCAATGGAGTGGCGACTCTCAAATAAATCTACAAGGGAGGTCTAACTCTAGACTGAGAAGTGGAACAAACAGTGCACTGAGGTCAACTGCTGCCCTTACTATACATTTGGTTGCTTATGAGCTGGAATGTTGGGCTTGGTTTTTTCATAGTGTTGACACACTCTATGCAATAAGTGATGTGTCACATGTGTTCTCAAACCTGACGGACAGATGCTTAATGTTCCGAAATATGCGGTGGGAGGAGTGAGGAAAAGTTGAGGTTAGTTCACCTGTTAATTTTTTATAGTCTGTTTATTTTGCTCTTCTTGTGAGATGCACAGACACGGTCAAACAGGTCACTAGACCTTTCCTTGATCATGGCTGAACTACTGACGCCATACAACCGTACACCCTCAGACTCCTCTCGTGAAACTTGACTGGTCTACTAGACTAGATTAAACGGGGGCAGAACTTAAGGTAGCTAAAAACACCTCTGGCACCCTCCATCTACAGGAGACCCGCTTTGTGGCCAGATGTGCCTTACAAACAGTTATACATAAGGGATTCAAGAGGGGGTTAAGGGCTGTAGCTGTATTGTTTATGCCTCACTTATTCTTCCAACTCCTAAAAACACAAGAGGGATTCCTGTGGCTGGGTCATGGAAATTCTCATGTCTTTTGAATGGTAACTTCTGTACTATATATTGATGATATATATTCCCTCCCTTGCCGCATTCAACGACATTGCTAGAGAAACTGGCCAAAACTACCTCAAGTTGTTTGATGGTGACTTCAACCAAACATTCAACCACGCACTGAACAGATCCCACACTCCTATGCATTCAGACAAGACTCCCGCCCTCCTGGCCGACTTCTCTTGATCACTGGGCCTTGGAGGTGTCCGGTTCCTATCACACCCACACGAAAGACAGCTGATCTTCTTTTGCGGGTCCCACAACTCCCCTTCTAGGATAGACTACCTTCCTGATGCTGCTCCGTCACCTTAGGGAGAATATTAACACTTATGTTCTAGTAAGAGATCTGTCTGATCACTGTCCTATTATATTGACCCTAAACTTGGGGGGTGGGAAGCAGCAGACAGGCTAGAAACTTAGTGGCTGGTGACTGACTTATGCTGAGTTCTCAACGCAGCTGCTAACTGATATCGAGCACTACTTCAAAGTAAGCTTTTATATTGGTTAAGTAGGTAGGAGGACCCCGTCGTGTCATCGGACAAACGACTAAGTCTACTGGTTCTACTGGTTGTGCCGCAACTGATCACCGGATGCTTCTCAGACCTTATTGACTTTCTAACTCTTTCTGAAGAAAGTGGACGATCCCCGCTCACCAGAGTCCTGCATCATTTTGTCCGGGGTCTGACTATTTGGTACTAGTCAGCTGTGGACTAACCCAAAAGCACCACAGAAATGGGAGACACACTTATCCACCTCTACAGACCAGAAGTACCCCTGGGTCTCCATGGATTTCCAAGGTAATCCCACCGGATGTTTCTCAGACCTTCTGCCTCTCCTTGTAGAAAGTGGATGACCCCGATTCACCAGAGCCCTGCATCACTTTGTCTGGGGGCTGCCTATTCGGAGATTGTCAGCTGTGGATGAACTGACCAAACAAACCCAACAGCACCATGAAACTGGGAGAGTCACTTATCCACCTCTACAGACCAGAAGTACCACTGGTCTCAGTGGATCCCCTAGGGAATTCTTTAAATGCCTTGCTGGTATGATCCTTACACATCCTAAGGCAATGTTCGAATCCTTTGCAAATGAGGGACTACTATCACCTGATCTCCGAAATGCAGACATTACAATAATTCACAGCCCTGGTAGCCCCCGCATCTTGTACATCACATTGACCTATCACTCTCATAAACGTGGAAGTTAAAATTCTAGCAAAGGCCCTTATGTACCTCTTGGTCCATGTGGTGGGCTCACTGATACATCTGGATTAAAGTGACTTCATGCCAAAAAAGATTTGCAAGACATAACATCTATAGGCTTCACAGTGGATTGGTCCTACCACAAAACCTCAATGTCTTTCTGGATCTGCGCATGGTGTATTTCGAGAACACCCTTGAAGCAACTGACTGGGAATCCTCTACTCCATCCTCACTAAGATGAACTTCAGCCTTATTTCATTTGTTGTGTCTGAAGGCTTTACATTGAATCTCACTGCAAAGGTCTGGATTAATAGCATACTGTTCAAACACCTCCAAGTTTGCTCTCTGTCCCCACTCCTTTTCGTCTTGTCATAAAGTGGCTGTCAGAATGGTTGCAGTGAAGTACCCAGGCTGAGGGATTTGAGTGGATAGAGGAAACCAAAGAGTGTTGTCAGTACACAGATGATCTCCTTTTCTACCCTCTGAGCAGGGCTGGACTGGGAACACAAACCAGCCCTGGCAATACATCTGTACTGGCCCCCTGTATGTGGGGGGCAGGGGGAGGGGTTGGGGTGCTTGTGAGAAGCACTGCTGCTGCTTTAGCACTCCTGCCGGACGCTTTAACACTGTTGCCGCTTTTGTTACAGGGGGCCGAGTTTGCAGAACTGCAAAACCAGCCCCCAGTAACAAAACCGGCACCCACCCTTCCTGCCAACCGGGAAAACGCCCAGTGCCTGCTTCGGCCAGTACGGCCCTGCCTTTTTGGAACAGGGATAGTCTGGTCCACCTGCACTTCAAATACTGTGCATACACATCGATTTCCTGATGCTCCAACTCAACAGGTCTAAATCCGTGGTATAGACAGCCAGGGGAGATAAAGCAGAGACAGACTTGACTTTGAGCCTTCTAAAAGCGACTGAAGGCTTCACTTAGTTGAGAATGTATATGTTGAGAGACAAACCCCAAAACTGGCAGTGAAACATAGCGCCCTTGCGGGATGGTCAACAAGGACAGCTTACATGTTTGTCCACTTTTCCACTATCTATGTTAGGACAAGTAACATTAATTGAAATGGTATCCGTCCCTACAATTCTAAACATACTCCAGAACTATCCCTTCAAGATCCCCGGCAACTTTTTCATCTTACTTGCTTCTATGATGAGGGTCTTTGGAACAGTGAGTCACTCAGGGTGGTGATGAACAGGTGCATCAAATCTCTATTTGATGAGGGCATGGCTCACATGCAAATCTATTATTGAGCCGAGCAGTTTGTAGCCAATAATGACTGGGTATTCAGGTCTGGCTCAACCCTCACCTACACAGATGAAATCTGGTCCATGGATTCACACACCCAACGCATTTCCAATACGGAAAGGGACTGCAACCCTGACCTACCACATGCTTTCACCACACTGATCCATGCATGGAAAGATGCCTTAAACAACACTAGCTGATCCAGGCTTCTTTGAAGTTTGTCCAATCTTTCCCAGTTTTCGGTGGGTAGGATGCCATTGACATCCCAAAGTTGGGATACGTACTGACACAAGCTACCACCTGATCATACGCTGACTCCCAAACAAAATTAGGCCTCCACAAACAGCATGTTTTCAGATAACCTACAGCTCAGGCACACCTTCTCCCCACACCTAATACCAGAATTTAAGCCACTTGAGGCTAAACTGCTAATGGGTGAATTGGGTGCGCACAAAATGTCAACACCATCATTCTCCGGTAGTTTACCCTCCTGACTCCTTCCGGTAGTTTACCCTCCTGACTCCTTTCCACTCCCTCGGCAAGAGAAGAAATTGCCATAGAAATATAAAGTGCACCTTTTAATTTTTTAAAAAACTAGAACGAGCATTCCCATTGGGTCTTCACAGCACCATTCTGTCGATTTCTGATTCATTAAAGCGTCCCATTGGCAAGACTCTCAAAGTCTCGAGGAAGGGATCATGGTGCAGTGACAGAGAGACAGCTGACACTGGCGGTGCCCATCTGTATGATGCCAACGGTGCAGAAGCACGGAGTCTGGGTGTTTCGGCAAGTGACACAGAAAGAAGGGAAGCGAACATCCGAGAGGATAAAGACAGGTCTGCATCATCTCCTGCCCAAACCCCTCCCAGAAGAAACACCACCACCAATATTCCGGAAAACGGATTCATGTTCAACTTTCTAATCCTCACGCTGAAAACGCCACAACATTTCAGTGCACAGATCTACCCCCTCGAAATGCAAAGCATGTTTACCCGGTAAATAATTTAGGGAAGAATATGCATTTGAAAGAAGACACCCATTGAAACAGCCAGGAGTCAAATGCCTGCAGGCGATGCCTTGTGCCTTTGCGTGGTGAATTTGATTAAGTTTGTGGGCTGGAGCATTAAAATAACACATGGCAAAATTAAAGGATATCTACGACAAACACGAAGCCACTCGGTGTTTACATTCTGAATCACAGCGAAGCAGCTTAATTGTGTGTGAGTTTAACCATTTGCACCATGCCACTCTGCTAGAGTCAGGAACCATGCACCTCCAAGAGGCCAAGTTTATTTTTAATGAAAGAATGGCCTCCATCATGGTAGGGAAAAAAGAAAAAACATCCGTCGATACGAGGGATATGGGAGAAGTTTGAAGGCGCTCTTAAACTAACACAAACCCTTATCGGTAGAATTACTTCTGTACATGTGACGATATGGTCACTAAACGACACCTCACTGGTTGAGGTGAAAGTGACCAAAGCATACACATCCCAACTGCAGCAAGCACTGGGAAGCAGGTGGAGCGGGGGGGGGGGGGGGGGGGGGGACTTGATCGCAGTATTTATCAATGGCTTCTCAGTGGTTGTGTGTTCACAGAAATATAATCTACCTGGTGTAGCCTTTCCCACTGGTGGTTGGTATCTGTAGAAGGACCTGGGTGAGGGCATCCTCAGAGCTGGGCCTCAAATAAGCTCGACCTGATTTTGGGAGGGACTGTGTCCCTTTTGAAAGGGGAGGATGACTCAAGTGGTGTTGAACAGGGAGAAGAAACCTCTATTAAGAAGCTGGTCTTCACAGGCTGTCAGACTAAGCTGGCCCCTCAAATTTGGGAGTAGAGAGTTCCAGAGTTGCACACCTAGGAACCCAAATGTTCTTGAACATCTGTTTTCATGGTCCTTGTAGTTAATGCTCTGAACAACCTCGAGGTAGACAAAATGTACATGAAACTGTCCAGGAGACCTGCGGGAAGCTAAATGAGTTTGTTTTTCATAGGAGGCTTGCTACCATAGTTTTAACATTTAGTAGTCCAATATTAAACAGATTTTTTCTAATGCTTAACTCGAAAGCAGCGATTTCAGCTAAATCTATAGGATGAATTACTGCACCAGGTCTTCTGGATTCAAATGTATGACTTGCATGTTACTGAGCAGTCTCAGCAGTGAGTGCTTAACTCATTTCCTTGTCACAGGGAATTTTCTACTGAGAGAGCTAGATTAAAGATTGGAATCTTGAAAAACATATATGTCAATAGCAAAACCCAAAAATTAACTTGAAAATATGCACTTTGATGATTTTGTTCAAAAGAATGAATGGTCTTTATTAATTCAATGACAACAAGGGATCACAATGCTATTAGCTCCATAAGACTAGAGGTCAGATGCTCCACCGGTGAGAAGTGAAGCTGGTGACCAGACAGGGTTTCAGTGCCTTGTAGCAGGAAATGTGATTCAAAATGTTTCAAATGGACTTCACATGGAGATTACCAGCTTTCGGTCGCGAGATGTGTCCACAATTCGAGCACATCAAATCCTAGGAATGACCAAGTGGTTAGCAGAAAAGGATTCCACGACTTGAGATGGTTTTTACTTGTAAAAACAACATATTTGGATCAGAATGCCATATGTTGTAAAATAACTTATAGCAGATGCAGAGCATCTTTAGAAGAATACGTTCTGAAAGTGGTAACCATTGGAGCCCCGGGAAGCGTTTGGAGATGCGCTCCAGGCGTAGCAAGCCAAGGGCATGAAGGGCAGCCATATTCAGAAGCAACTGGAGTTGGATCATTTACTTTTGAAGGACAACACAGAATGCCTTGTCGTAACCTATTCTGGAAGGAACTACAACCTGGGTAATAGTTCTCCGGCAAGAAAAGGGCAATTGTCTGAATAGAGACTACGAGCAAATAAAATGAATGTGAAAACCATCTATAAGGAGTGAAATGGTTACAAGATTAACCAGTGAAATAAGTCCTCACTTTTCATTTCAGCATCTCTGCCATCATTTTTCAGGACTATGCATTTAAGAAGTTGGAACCATGAGTTGGAACCTCAGTAAAGTAAAGAAATCATTCAAAATGTTCATTCCAGACTCTGAAACATTTTGCTTCATTTGAAGTAAAATTGCACATTTTTAGCCCGGGTCATGCATTTATTCACTCCATTTCTGCTGGGCACAAAAACCATTAGTGAAATGTCATGAGTATTATATCATTGACACATATATGTCCATGCACTGAAACAGTCTGTTTTTTTCTGGAAAGATGATTTAGGCTAAAAGAATGCTTTAGTAAATATATTCATTTGTTTGTCAACGATTTCAATAAAAAGGATCATGCACACAGCATTTGGCAATACTTCTGAGGCATTACGAAGAATAGATCCTTTTGTGGGGTCAAACAACATGAAGCAGACTAGCTTCATGCCACGTGCATGTAGTGCCAAAACATTAGTCCACTCCTAGTGGTGGTAACGTATCATCACTAAGCCAAAAATAAACAAGCATTGGTATAGCCAATGGGTCTCGCCTTTGGGACCTTATAAGTGTTTAGTTATCCAGCACAATCTCCTTGGTGCAACAACATCAAGTGTTGCATGGCTAAACACTTATAAGGTCCCAAAGGCGAAACCTATTGGCTATGCCAGTGCTTGTTTAACTTCTCCCCAGCTGATGAGGGTGCATTCAGGGACCTGAGTCCACATGAGTGGAGCAGCATTGAGCAGAGTGACACTGAGTGCAGCGGATTGGCACTCCGTGCAGGGGCACAAAGGTTTGTGGAGTGGCATTGATTGGAGTGTTGTGGAGTGGAGCTGAGTTGAGTGAAGTGGTGTTGAGTGAAGTGGAGCAGAGTTAAGTGAAGTGGTGTTGAGTAGAGTGGAGCTGGGTTAAGTGAAGTGGTCTGGAGTGGAGTGGAGCTGAGTTAAGCGAAGTGGTGTTGAGTGGAGTGGAGCTGAGTTAAGTGAAGTGGTGTTGAGTGGAGTGGAGCTGAGTTAAGTGAAGTGGAGCTGAGTTAAGTGAAGTGGTGTTGAGTGGAGCTGAGTTAAGTGGTGTTGAGTGGAGTGGAGCGGAGCTAAGTTAAGTTAAGTGAAGTGGTGTTGAGTGGAGCTGAGTTAAGTGAAGTGGTGTTGAGTGGAGAGGAGCGGAGTTAAGTGAAGTGGTGTGGAGTGGAGTGGAGCTGAGTTAAGTGAAGTGGTGTTATGTACATAGTTCACTTAACTAGTTACTGCACTCACTACACTCACTGCTCAGAATGCAATAGTTTTTAAGTAAGGATTAGAGAGGCCTAGTGAGCAAAACACTCACATTATAGAGGTTTTTTTTGGGGGAGGTGGGTTGGTGGGGAGGGTCATTTGTAAAGATCCAGAAATGTTTAGGCTAACAGCTTTCCACATAACTATTCGCTTGAAATTTGTCCAAAAATTCGAAATTGGCCACCTATGTAAAAAAATGATGGTATACTTGTGAAATGCATTTCCTTTCCCTCCACCTGTTTTGAAAAGCTCAGAAGAGACAGGTTTCAGGAATGGATATATTTGGTTTGAGCTGTTTCCAGGAAAGAACGCTACATATTTTTAATGACACTTTACGATGTGAACTGTCGCTTAATCTGATTTGATGGGAACTGGGAATAATGCATCTGATGGTGTCATGAGATATAACCTTATGGCGAGCTATAGCAATACCATTGCTTTCCGTGTGATTAATAAACTTTGCACAAATGTGACTCCCTAATGCACAAACTAGTTGACTCGCTAATTGTAAAATGAGAAACGAGAAGGGAATAATAGGAGAGTTGAGAAAGGGTGAAAAAATAAGAAAGATGGGTAAAGGTACTTGATTGAGGGGAGTGGAACGACGGGAGAGAGTGGTGTAGGAGGAAACTAGGCGAAATATTTAGTTGGGAGGGAGAATAAGAGATACACTAGAGATAATGAGAAGGTGGAAGAAGGTGGAAATAGAGAAGGGGGAAATGGGGGCGTCCTAAGACATGATACATCTGGTGTCGTACATTTGTTTGAATGCCAAAAATAATTGATCGAGATAAAAGTGATGCGCTTGGGTAAGGCACTTGGGGGCGCTCCTGTCTCGTTAGTGTTTGGGTATCAGGGACGAAGAAGGTGATGACGAAGAAGGTTATGTAGGGTGGATAAAGCATGTGCGGTGTTCCCTTAGGAAAAGGAGACGAAGAGGCGAATGGGTTCAGGAAAAGCTAAACAGAGGTATCACAGCAGATGGGGATAAAGGAGATGGAGCCAAGTGGCGGCACTAAAGAATATGCTGAACTCTTGGAAACAAACCTGAAAATTAAATAGGTGAAACAAAGCAAAGTGATTTTGCCTACTTGTCTGCCTAAGTATAACACATGGTATTAAATAGCATCCCATTGTTCCCGCAACGTGATGTAAATCATTGGATATTCTCAGACCCCACTTTTCTGAGTTAATTTACTCCAGTCCTAACATGCGTGAGAGGGAAACTGAATTTGTGTGGGTGGCAGAAGAACACAGCCAGCAGTGAAGTGCCCGGGCAAAAGAGCATGTTTAAGCAACATCACAAGATGTAACAAGCGCGCGCTCGCGCTGCAAGTTAAAAAATAAGAAAAGACGAGCGCGTGCGCCTCACGCTGCAAGTTAAACAAGCAACAGAACATTGGAGAGGCGGAGTGAGGCACGCGCGCTTGTGAGCGTAATAGCAAGCTGGTGGCTGCCTTTGGCAGTACTTTAAAAACCCGCTTATTAAATGTCTCGCCAGACCAGCGCATGCGCTGGCTCTAGAGAGACCTAAAAAGGAGGTATTAACGCCTAACAAAATGTAACGATGGGCAGCTGTATCAATAAAAAGACTGGATAGATTTTAATTCCTTGCTCATTGGAGGTGCAGTGAAAAACAATGGGCAGGGCATGAATTCTTACCACTTAGCATCACAATGCCAACCTCAGGCAGTCCTGCCTTCCTGAAATTGCTTTTTTGATTTTGTGTCTCAGCGCTTTTAGATATGTCATTGAGAGGGCAAGATTGTATAGACAATAAATACTGTCATGTCCCATTCATGATGAGTTTCGGTCCCAAGATCTAGGTTAGTGTTGGGACAGTACGCCATTAAGTTTGGCCGCTCGCTCATCTGGTTAATCACTCATGGCAGCAAATGGCATCAAAAACTCCTGGGGTATCCTCCCTTGGGAATACTCTTCCACAGCTATGAAATAATCAAAAATCTCCTAGCTGTGGTCAACAAGATAACACCTTACTTACAAGGACTCAAATTTGAATAAAGCAATCAAAACGTGGGTGCAGTTCAAGCCTACCATTTGTACCACAATAAAGTTGGCACAACATATTAAAAAAACTTTGAATAAAATACATACAAATACATCAATGCATCCAATACAGTATTCCTACACCCCTGGTCAAACTCATGGTCTGGCACAGTATACCACCTTCTAGCTATATATTTATTTCTTAAACTCTGCATTTTATTGCACACACAAAACACAGGAATGTTTCAGATGTCTGGATCAGCTTGCCAAATGTTCAAAGATCATGTTTTTCACTCTAAATAAGTTTCCTTCATTCCCTGTGTTGCAAATTGAGATCTTTATTGCACCCACTTGGTCACTGCAGTGCTGTGCCGTGACTGGAGGCAGATGGTAATGCTTCCTTTGCACCAAGCTCACACTTTAGCTGGGCGTTTGATGAATGATGTAGTTAGCGCTGTGCCCAAGAGGTCAAGCGGAGCACTCTTGTGACCACCCAATATTTGACAGCCCTTGCAGCAGGTCCTGCATCAATTTCCAAATGTAGGCATTCTTCGCACAGTGACACTACTGTGTCAAGAACGACAGATCGCCTAATGGGACTGACTGGGGCCAAGAGACAGAAAACTGATGCCAGCGGCCCGATCACAACTGATGGGCCACAAAATGACAACAACCTCATGTAAGTTAAAATTCACCAGCGCTAACCATTTCTGTACAGAAAAAGAAACAATTTACACAATCTTGACCGTTCAAATAACAGTACCTCAACAAAAATACAAACACTTAGCACTGTCTGGGAAATACGGCACCCCTGGGACTGGAGAGGTAGGTATCTAACTCATATATAATCCTGAATAACACAGCAGCAGAGACATGAACAGTAGTGGCTGGGAGGCACAGCAGGCCCTGGTATGAGGAGGTAGGTATCTAAATCTTATATATTCTCAAATATCTCAACAGAATATAAACCAATAGTTCCGTCTGGAAAGTTCTGGCCTCTGTTCATCAGGAAGGTATGGATCCAAGGGGCATATGTATCAAAAACCGTATTTGCGATTCTCAAATAGCGATTTTTTGAGAATCGCTATTTGAGAAGTGCAAAACGGGATGTATTTAAAAAAATCGCACATATTTTGCGAATTCTTAATATTCCTTAATTGCGATTAGCAAATTGCGAAATCGCAATTAAAGAATACCTTTCCATTCATTCCTACGGGCCAGGAATGAATGGGAACTCATTCTCAAATTGCGATTCGCAATTTGCTAATCGCAAATTCAGAATAATTTCAAAGGTGCAAGGGTGTCATGATGACACCTTGATGCATCCCTGAAATGAGCATGTGTGCGCATATGGTGCACATACATGCCATAAGGGCATGAATGTGTGCCACATGGCACCTAGAAATATGCCAAAAAGTGCATTTTTTAAAGAATTCGCAGAATACCACCAACTTGAAGTTGGTGGTAATTTACGATTTCTTAAGGAGAAATCGCACAACTTGGGTGCTTGTTACATAGCCTTTAAGGAATCGCAATTTGCGATTCCTTAAATGCTTACGCAAAATTAAGTAATCGAAAAATTAGCGATTCCTTATTTGGCGATGCGAAAAAGGCTCATACATCGCGTATTGCCATTTTGTATTCGCAAACGCTGTTTTCTTGCGAATCGCAGCGTTTGCGAATACAAAATTGCTTGATACATATGCCCCTAAGTCTTATGGAAGCTCAAATAGTACTTCAACAAAAACACAAACACACAGTACTATCAGGGAAGTGCGGTACAGGGTAGTCTAGCCAGCTGAAGATCTAACCTCTATTTAAGGTTATACCGAAGAAACATAAAGGTAGTCAACCGCTCCCCCAAACCTGCTTAGTAAATAAAGGAGATTTACTTTTTAGGTGTGGCTGTCTCATCAGCCTCATGTTTTAAATAAACTTTATTATATATGTGTCTATATTTTCCTCTCTCCGATCGTTTGTCTGTCCAACTGTCGTTCCACCCTTGGCTTACAGTATAAGGCAATGGGCCAGCTCACTTCAGCCATTGGCTCTCTTCGTGGTGAGTCACTGCATTCTGCTTGTGCACATAGGTGCTCAGAAGCCTTAGCCCACTTCAGTACCAGGGCTCATAAGCCAACCTCTACTTTCACTTCTGCTTTCCTTTCAAGTTTTTTTTAAATGTATTTGTGCAGTAGGTTATTTTCTCTTATTTTTTGCAAATTGGTCGCAGCCTTAAGCGGACCTCATTTGCAAAAAAAATTGAATGAAAAAATAATCGCAGTCTGGACAAGGGCAGACTTGTGACTTTGACAATGCTTGTTTCTATTATTTTCTCCCCTCGGCCTTCTACTCAATTGGCAGAATGGGTAAACTAGCCAGTCACAACAGGATTAGTTCTGACCAGTTTACAGGTGGTCCCTTTATTCTGTTATTAGGCTTTCATGGCAGTGGTGCTCCGTGTTTTGTGGAAAGGCCTCCAGCCAGGTTTCATGGTCGAAGAGCTGGACTAGTGGAGGAAGAGTTTGACTAGAGATTAAAATAGCTCACGTATTGAGTAATAGCATCTCTGGCCAATCAGGGTATTGTGCAACAAACACGTGGTAGCAAACACTGACCAAGTGGAGGTCGGAACATCTCGAAATAATGCATGCCAGGAGAAGGGCTGCAGGACAGTCCAAGCCAAGGCGGCTGTGTTTGGGAGTTAAGCAGAAGCGGGGATGGAGCTGGTGGCCCACAGAAAAAGAAACTGGGCAGCAAAAGGCCAGCTGTGAAACAGGACACCGAGGGCCACAACTGACCCTTTGAGTAAGAGAAACAGCTCATCCCATCTCCGCATCTACTCAGCGGGTCCAGCTGAAGAAGGGGAAGCACACATGGTTTATCAGTGACAGACAAGTTATTTTGACCCTCACTGCAGTGCAGGGCTCAAAGAGGAACCGCTCTGATGTGCACCACGACATCAGTGCCTCAGTAGTAAAATACATACATGAATAGATACATACACACAACTGTAGGCCCCCAGACACCTAGGAGACGGTGCTCATGCCTCTTTCTTCCATCACCCTATACTTCCTGTCTCTTGTGGGTTCTTTCTCGTCCATGTTCTCTCTAGCTTTGTTCTCCCCATCTATAGCTTCCTCCTACTTTCTCCATTTTCTGCATCCCCTCTCTTGCTCTACCGCGAGGTCGGATTTGACAATTTACTGGTGGTCCCCCAAAACAGCCTGTGCCTTTCACCTATGACCACCTGGATAAATGGAGCACTGCCCGGCTGGCCTTTAGCTTGCCTTCTGTCTGCCAGGAGCTTATGGGAGGCGATACCTAGACACCTTCAAAGGCAGAGAGAGGACCAAACTCCCACGAGGCTCTGCCTGACTAAGCACTGTAATACTGCTGAGGCATGCTCAGCCTCACTCTGAGTGGAAAAACACCCCAACAAAGCAAGAGTCACAGAGAGACTGGGTGCTCACTTGAAACTATGGGAAATAATTGCAATTGAGGAAGAAATCTCACTGCTGTAGGAAGCTCTTTTCCCACCATGGTTCCCTTTTCTTGCAGAAACTACACTCTCCCACGTACTTAGTGATGACACTTATTTTTTCACTTCTAGTGGCATGACACATTTAGACAAAAGGATATGATCTTTATTTTACGATATGATAAAAAGGAATCAGACCTAAAGACTGAGTGGCCCAAGTGCCACTTTGTTCACTCAGGACACTTGGGCCCGCCTCCCCAGGCGGCTGCTCTAGTGAACCACGCTTCCAAAGACTTCGGTCTCAAGGCAGGCGATGGGAGATGACACCAGAAACCACATAGTGGGCAGTCAGTGACCACAGGCCAAAGGGTGTTTAAGAAGTGTGTCAAATGGCATCTAAAGAATGTCCTTTATGTGGTATTGTGGGACATTTTTCATTGGTCCCAAGGTAATCAGTGTTTACTGTTCTCAAACTGTAACAACGACAGCCTGCTGGTGTTGTGGGGCTTTATTTAATTGTTGAACATCAAACTTAGCATCAAATATTACCGTTCATCTGTTGAACCTAAGGGTAGGAAGTCAGCATTACTTAAGGAGGAGGAGAGACTAGGAACTCAGTGAAACCAATGACATTATTTAATAAATCTTTTTCCAGCTAATGATTTTACTTTAAACCACACGTACCGCTTAATGAACAGAGGCGGATACAAATAATAAATACAGGTGTCTCTGGGGTAATAATTTTAGTAGTTAATCACTCCCAGGCCCCTGGGGCTTCTGGGTTACAGGTTTTATTTCACCTTCTTTCCCATGACAGCACGGAGGATCATGAAGCTAAAGCGGGTATGTTGCCGTGGTCTCTAGACTCCCTGAAGAAACTCCCACAAGGTATATTTGCTGTCCTACTGTTACCGCGAACGAAGTTGAGGCCAGTTCACTCAGTTGCTGATGTGCAGGCATCTCCTGCATGGTTATGTCAGTCGGGCTGATACGCAGTACCCATCAATGTGTGCGGTCGCACAAATCCTTTGGTGAGCAATTGTGTGGGTCTCAAAGCTAGCCAGGGGGCCTCCTGTGTTGTCACCAGTGGAGTGGTACGGTGCAAGCGCAAGTCTCCTTCAAAGGTAAGGCAGACAGCAGAGGTGGACAGAGCTCTCTGCCTTATAGGGGTTTGGTACTCTACTTCACAGGTTTCTTCAGAGGGCCCAAAAGCTTTATCCCGTCCCCCAAATAAAGTGAAGGACACACCCACAGTTGTAATGGTGACTTTTTGGAGTTGAGGCCGCCAATCTGAGATTGTATTTTTTTTTTGTTAGAAGCTAGTAATTAATGGCACCATTCCCCAAGTGATCAGAAGAGCACACTGTGGTAGGAATATTTTTGTGAGTCAATTCATCACAGGCACCTTGTCATCGCATCCGTCTTGTGGGTCCAACTTCCAGTTGCCTTCTCCTGCGGTCCACACATCAGCTAAGAGGGAAGATCACAAAACCACATGTAAGCACAGCTTCAAGGAGTGCATCCTTTTTCTTTGGCCATGCTGAAAGAGCTTCGATGTCACACGTCCTCATCACATGGCCAAATCATGGCCTTGCCGAGGATTACAGCGGACCAACTCTAGCTCTTTCTGCACAGCTAAGTGCAGCCCTCCTATTCTAGCCACCTGTGCTCGTTGCAAAGGAACAGCCAGCACCAATCTTCGGCAGCCACAGGTTGCTTCTCTTAAGGTGGAGTCACAGGAACTCTTCCTGACAGGATGCAAATCTTTCCAGTTTCTGGACGCAAAGCTGACAAGGTTAGAGTCCAGTGCAAAAAAAAGTTTCTGGGTCTCCATCACTGTGGGGCCCCCGGATTCTGGTTAACGAGAAATCTTAGCACAATGACTGGGGGGTTCTGCACATTTTCTAAAATGGCCAGCACTGCAACTTTTTCAGGCAGTTCCTGACTTTTATATATTCCTTTCAGCCCGTTCAAAGTCATTTTTACCTATATTGCCAGAAGGAAGGTGTGTGGGGGGGGGGAGCTTGGGGGGCTCCCTGACAAGGGTAACACATCTGGGGAAAAATTAAGACAAAAGGGGCAAGGTTTTTTTTTCCACAGTACAAAGGTTCCCACAAATTATATCTGGAAAGGCTTTGTCAGAGCCCTAAATTCACATGGCTGCCTAGCAGGCTCTCACCAAAGTCATTTTGTGTACCTCTCATATGCAAGTTATTATAATGGATTCTTGGCTGTTAGTTTCATATACAGCATACAGGTTCTACACATAGCCTACATTCTTACATACGTCATTCATGTACCACAAGGATGGAGCAAAAGATACGGATTGCAGGGGGTTGACATACCAATTTATCAAGCATTTGCAATGCAATAGGTCTCGCAGTTGTGAGAGTTTGAGCTATTGGCATTGTAAACGGCAATTACTTTTATTTACGTGTTGGTTTTTAAAACATAAATAAAAGGCATTGTCATTTACAATGCCAATAGCTTAAACTCTCGCAAATGCGAGACCTATTGCATTGCAAATGCTTATTGCTACAGCTGATGAGATGGTTCCTCATAGGTTTTTTCTAGTATAATTTGGAATTGCAGTAGAG
Source organism: Triturus cristatus (assembly GCF_964204655.1). NCBI lineage: Eukaryota > Metazoa > Chordata > Amphibia > Caudata > Salamandridae > Triturus > Triturus cristatus. The sequence goes on from NC_140580.1 coordinate 151,445,505, forward strand.
AATTGCAGTTTCTAGAAGCTGTCTCAGCCTGGGCTGACACACACGACGGAGGGGGGCTGAAGCCCTTTGAGCCCAATGGTCATTGCACGCCTGTGTAAGAGGCTGTTCCTTTTGACATTTGTCTGTGGCATAGCGCGTTCCAGCCGAGCTTCTCTTTGTGGCATTTCTCAAGCATGTTTTATTCGCCCCCTTTTCTACTAGAGACTGGATGGCACACCCCCATTGCTGCACACAATGCCAGGAGCAGGTGGAGTATCTTCTCCGAGATCTGCCTTTGAAGAGCTCTTACTTGCTTTTAGGGACGGGATGTTGGGGGGGAGGGGTCTTCCTATGGCTAAATCGCGGCCCCGTGGAAATTGACAGAGTCCATTTTGACTGGAAAATGGCAGGCAGATGTTTTCAAGAGCCTCTCCCAAATTTATTGGAAAAATGATTCCCTTGGTGGCTAGCTCTACTTTTTTCTCTGGGTGTGGTGAGGTGTTCAGGAATTTCACTAAAACCTTCTAGTTGATCGGATGCAATCAGGTCTCGTGAAGTAGCAGGCAAAACTGTATTAACGGACTAAGACCACATCATTCATTGTATCCACCCCTAGAGGTAGCACGCATCCATCCATATCTACTAACGTACTTGGACCTCAGTATTATTCTGTCCAACCTCCCTCCTGCTGTGCAGGAGCAATGGTGGCATTGATATGCCAGGACCCTTGCTTTATCAAGTTGCGGCATTAAGTCCTGAAATGTGGCTCCAAGCAATGTCTGCAAGGAGGGTGGGGAGCACACAGACTTACTCCTCCTGTGGGTCTGAGTTCACGTGCTGTTTAGTCAACCCGAGGTTTTCCTGTTTCTAAAAGAGGTGACTTCAATGGAACACTTACCCTCGTCCTTAAAAAGGAGAAACGTGTATGGAAAAATATGTTAGAGCTTTGAGAGGGAGACTGGTGTGCTGCAGTATCTTACCCTTGCCGCTGTCGTCGTTTGGTGGGCATCGCCTGTGGTGGATGTGTGTTTCTGAGTGGGGCTAGGAATGAGCTGCACAATGTTAGTGCCCCTTTTAATGGGTCCGGAGCGCTAAAATGGTGGATGGTAATGCAGGTGAAGCAATGAATATTTCTTTATCCATGCCGTCCTATTAAAACCAATCAACTTCTAGCGAGTCTACATTACAGCGCCTCTCTCTCTGATACCTCCAGTTACATAAGCCAACACTCGCAGTGTGTCTCGTCACTCTCCTAGACTTGCTCTTAAGAGTCAGACCCATTTACTCATTTTAAATAATATTTAATGATTGTCTATAAAGGTGGAACCACGATGGGGCCTCGTTTTTTTTTTTATTATACACAAACGCACACAAATACGTCTTCTAATAATGATTAGCTTTTACGCCTTTTGATTTTATGCTCTCACCCTTACCCCCAAAGCTTATTCTAGATGACACTTTAACTTTAAGCACCTCAGGAGCTCCGCAGCCTCTAAAGAAATAAACCTAAAACTGTGCTGCAGTCCAGGTCCTATTCGGAGTCAGACACTGGGGCTTTATGAGCGGCACCAAGAATGCAACGATGAAAATGCACATCACAGTCAACTTAAAACGGTCATCATGTCTGCTCCAGGTTCTCCTCTGTGGACTATATCTTTAATATTTATTAAAAGGAGCGCAAGAACACAGGTGCAATATAAGGGTGCGCTGTGTATGCAGGCGATAATTTATCAGACAGTCTTTCATAACGTCTTCGAGCCAGATGACTGAATCAAAGGAGAAAATGTGCATGCAAGGTAACGGTAATTTAGCAGCGGATGTTACTCCGGCGGCCCGTCTTCGGCATAGCTGTGTGCAATTGACAGGATACGGCCTAACAGCCAAAGCTGCCGACTCTGGAGCTGGGGAACTAGGTTCGAGCCTCGGCGTTGGTTCAACATCCTGTGATTCTGGGCAAATCAATTCAACTCCCGAAGCCTACCAAAAATAACTGTGTCCTTGTGTAACTAACGTGAGTGGTGCTTCTGTAACGCGCTCAGATACCTTCGGGTCGAGTTCGTGCTATATAAATCTGCAGGCAAAAAAGAAATACTGCTCAGCGATCTCAAACAACCGATTGTAAGGTGAAGAGCTCCGTCTTGTTAATGCTGTCATTAAGTTTTTATTTTGCAATCTACTTTCCAATTCACTGCACACTCGCAAATGGACGTGCCTGTATTTTTGTGTACAATTTTCACAACTTCCTTCATACTGTTTGAGAATGCCGGTAACATGAAAAACATCGGGGAAAGTTTGTGGAGTCACCAGATGTCGTGGAAGAGCATTTTAATTAAATATACATAAAGGTGTGCGCCGTGCTTAAATAAAGCGCGACACAACTTCATAAGTGATTAAACAAAGAAAGCAAATGCGGGGAGTAAAGAAAGTGAAAGCACGTTATGCGCGCGTTCTGCTAAGACGCGGTCATTACACGCGTACAACATACGAGTACATAGGTCCAGTCCGGGCGCGTGTACATGCCCTGTCCGGGCAGGCACACAGAAGGAAGACAGGGAGGGAACCAAACATGCTTCCCTCCCAATAGAAAGCACGGATTTGGCAGGCGCACCATTAAGAAGCATGGGTGGAGTTTCCACCCTCGCTTCGCAAGCCAAAGCGACGACAAAAGATTTCCCCAGTAGCAAGCAGCACATGCGCTGCGTCGCTAGGCGAGACCTAAAAACAGGAGAGGCCAGTAGGCAACTCTCCCAGACAGGTGAAAAGTAGCATATTCATAAAGCTTCTTAGAAAGCGGACACTTGCTATTGCATTATTTTCTACTCTTTGTAATCTCAATAAAAAAATTAAACCCCAAAACGGCCTGTCCTCATCGAAGTCAGACCCAATAAAGGAGGATGCACATGGTGTGGCAGTCCAACACACAGGGCTGGACTAGCCTGTAGGGTAAACAGGCAGTGCCCGGTGGGCTGGTCTGACAGGTCACTGTGTGGGAAGGCTTTTAGCTGTTTGTGGGCCTGTCCCACGTTCTGCTGGGCCAGTTGTTACTGTTGATTTCCCTGATATTAAAACAAACATTGCCTGCAGCAAACTCAAAATCCATGCCGTCTTTGCTAACTTGCAAAAACTCTTATACAGCACGACTTTAGAAGTTCAAAATGTCTTCAGTTTACAAAAATGGGCCACTTTATCAGCTATGTGATTCACTAATGGGGGGCACTTTTATTTCTGCACCTGGGCTTACTTCTGTCGCAGTCCGGCCTTCACCCACAGAGCCCTGATCTGGGTTGCATTTAGTGTCACAGTGGGCTTTCAGTGGACATTTATGTTTTTCGTGTGGGCTGAGGCCAACAATCCAATCGCCATCATGGACATGACATTGGAAACGCAGGGCACGAGCCATGCAAGGGCTCTTTTTCATCCTAAAAGGTACCTTCGAAAATATGAATGATGAGACCTTTTTCCCTAAGGAAGCCATTTCAGAGTCTGAACGAAGGCCCATGCAAAGTCAGGATCCTGGAGACATTCATGAGCAGAGTCTTTGTTCATGCAGGAGGAGCTAAGGCCATGATGTAAAGAAACAGGCACAACTTGCTCTAGTCATAATTTAGCCTGTACAGCTCCAGAAAATACACAGGATAATCTTATTTACAAAAGATTACAACTTGAGCATACACATCTCATACATAAGGGTTTTAACAGATGTAAGTCACAGTGTAGTTGGGTAAAAAGCTGACTTAAGTCAATTTTCTTAACCTTGTATGTGCCTGCTCTATGGACTGCATTATATAAGGCTAAGATTAAGAAACGTGAAATTTCACGGTTTATTTCTAATTTCTTTGTTTTTTCCCCAAGTGAACATTTTTGTTTACTTATTCTGATTTATCCCATGCTCGTTTTGCGAGAACCAGGGACTTTAGTACATTTCCACTAGGTCTACAATACTTACCCGAGCTGTTCAAGAGTAAGCTGCATGTTCTGAGCAGTGCACAGAATGCATTTTTAAAAGTTTGTAAATCATCAACAAGTTAGAACTGGGTGAGCGTTCACTATATTTGCCTAAGATTCCCATGACGGATCCCTCCAACACCTTCTACGGAACATCCACTTGTGACAATTAGGTTAAATCTGTGAGTGCACAATGAACTATATATCCCCCCACACCCACATAGGTTTATTGCACACCAACACAAGGATTTACAGCTTTGTACATCAAGCATAATTTACACATGCATTGATTGACATTTTTCCAGATATAAATCAGATTTACCCATGGAAATATCCTTAGTCACTAGCACGTGGCATGGACATTAATTCAGCAAAATGCTAGGGGTAGCGGAAGTGACATCACACACACTTTGACCTTAATGACATCACAGGAAGTGATATATGACCTTTGACCCTAAATGTCCCCAGGAAGTTGAGTCACATGATCTTAACCCTAAATCACTGAAGTTCTGTAATAACTGCATAATTAGTGTAACTCTACACAAACAAATGGCCATGGTGGGATGGAATACTTTGTAAATCAAAGGTGTATGTAGTTCCCACATAGAGAAGAAAAGAGGTTGGGGATCACCTGAAGCACCAGGTCGGGAGATCCGATTGCTCAGGAGCAAGAGCCCTCACATATCCAAATGAGTGTCATGCTTCATCATTGGTCAGCTCCTCGTTGGGCCGGCGCTGCAATGCCCACCGGACCCTTTGAGGGGGCTCTTTGCCAGAGTTCTTTTGATTTTGTTTGCTAAAGTGAAGAGTGAGGTGCGGTGTTCACTGTGAAAACATGAATAGAATGGTGTTATGTGAAATTTAAAAATAACTAAGTGATACCCTAGTATTTTAACATATGGGTGCCCTTGTTATCGTTAAAAATAACGAGCGACTAGAAATGGATGCAATGGTCCAAACAAGCTAAACAAATGATGTTTTAAAGAAGGTCGACATGGCAATTCACCAGGACCATGATCCTAATCTACTCGTTACTGGATCGCCAAAAAGTCCAGGACTTTTTAATTATAGCCAATGCCAATCACATAAGTATATATGAATACCTTTGAAATGTAAACCCGACCATGTTATGGGAAGTACTAGACCCCCAACAATGAGTGGCAGAGAAAACCCTCACTGGCGTTGAACAACTGTTTTGAGGAGAACAATTTGCAAATAACCCACCCTGAACTCCATACTTACCCTGAATTGGTGTGAACCAGACCTTTTCCAGGTGGGCTATGAGTGGTTCTCCCACAGAGAATTTTTAAAAACGGGCGCAAACAGTGTATTAAAAAGCACAATTTTAAAATAAATTTGCTAAAAAGTCAAAGGTTCCGAAAGGGCCCTCCTTCATATTCAAGTCCTCTCAAGGTGTGCCAAGCCAATGATACCAGACACTCCAGAGGAATTCCCCCCCATTGTTTTCAGAATGTGCTATGGATGCCTCCTTATGTCAAAAATCATCTGCATTGTATCACGGCCAGCATTTAGTTAAGGGTGGCCTCCAGTTGCAATACGTGCCACTCTAATGGCAACAATTACCTACAATATTCCAGTGTCAGGATTTTGCAATTAATGCCATTGTATACCTTAGGTTACCGTTATTTCAAATTACCTCTAATGCATCATGGCCACAATTTTGTCATGGTTGCCCATCCCATATGAAATGGGTTTCCTTCTGTATGCCAAGAACTATCTCCAGTGAGCTAGCACCAGCATTTTGCCATAAAACCCCCCTACGCCAACAATTTCCTCAAGTGTGCTAGTATAGTTCCATGAGTCCCCATTATGCCAAGAATGACCTTGAGCAGGCCAGTACCAGTATTGTTCACGGGTGCCTGTCATGCTAACAATTGCCTCCTGTATGTCAGCTACAGAACATTTCCAGGGGTGACTCTATAAGCCAAAAAATACCTTCAGTATGTCGGGACCAATTGCAGAGTAGCAAGCATAACATCACATTCTCACTCACACACTTCCCTTCACTCACTCCCTCTGCATCATTCATACTCATTTGCACTCATTTATTCTCACTCACTATCTTGCACTCAGTAACTCACTATCACTAGTTCTTACTCTGACTCAATCATACTTACTTAAACTTGCTTGCCGTAACTGTCATTCTCATGCACTCACTCATTTTCTCTCCTTCATTCACACTCACTCTCATTTACATTCTCTCTAGCTCTGACTCACTCATTCTTTATCACACATTTGCACTCGCTCTTATTGTCACTCGTTCTGACTCCCTCATACTCACTGACACTCAATCTCTCTTATTTCACTCACTTCCTGACATGGACTCATTCACAGCCTGTCACTGGCTCTCTCTCATGTTCACTCACACACACTCATGTTAACAAAGACAGACACTCACAAACACGAAAACGAAGGTGGAGCAAAAAGTCCATAAGGGCAAGCTGCCTCTGACTTCTTGGCACTGATTTTGCCACCTCTGAAGCCAGGGCTCGCAAAAGCAGTGCCAGTGCTCTTAAATGCTGTCCCTGGTCACTAGGGACCCAAATATGTGTTGCCATTGTTTAAAAAAAGAAAAAGAAAAGAAGCCCCCTACAAGGCTCTGGAGAGCCAAGCTGGCTTGTTGTGTATCGTATCCAAAGTGCACCTCTATTTCACAGAGTAGTCCTACCTTCTCTATCTGGCCTTGTGAGATCGGCAGTGATGGCAGCACGTTTGGCTTAAGGGACCTTTTTCTTTCAGGGAGGGATGCCTATTGGGGTTTCCCACTCTCCAATAACTGGGATCCTTTTTAGGTCTCGCCCGGCGTTAGCAGCGCACATGCGCTGCACTCGCCATGCAAGGGCTTCTTGGAATCGATTAGATTCCAGAAGTCATGTCTGAGCTCCGCCCGCAATTCTGATTGGTGTGCGTTGTTTGACGTCAGTTATTATTCAGAAGGGACTTTGTTGATTGTCCAGGAGTGTTTTAAGTCCCTCCTGGTTGCCACCCTTTCCATTTTAGGCCACGCCCAGTGGGATTGGATCTTTTACTCACGGCGTGCCACTAAGCACTTTTTCCCTAGCCCCGCACTCTGCATTTTATAATTCTTCAGTCTCGTTCGATTATACATTTTTTATTATGCAGGTTCTGGGGTAGTCTTGTCCTCGCCTTGCACTCTGCATTCTCGAGTTGTGTCATACTTGTTATTTTTGTGTGCGGAGATCCACAACAAAAAAAGGCAGTGCTCAGTTTTGTCGGTGGTTTACTTCTTTTTTTGGCACCTAATAAGAGCACAGTGCGTAATTTTGCAACGGAATTGCCCTGGTGTTGAGGAGTCTGGTTGGGTGGACTATTTTAAACATTTTGATGAGACTTTTCGGGGATGTCGTGTAAACATTCTCTATGATGAAATTAAAACAGACAAACACGTCCGGTGAATAAATAACAATTTATTTCCAAACAAATTAGTTCAAAACTCTTTCCAATCGAAAGAAATTATTTTCATACAGATCGTCAAAAATGTAGTTTCAAGCAAAATGAGCCTGGCTCTCGCTTATTTACCCACGAGTGGTACTTTCGTTTTACAAGAGGTCGTTTTGCCTGAAGGCACGTATGTGAAATTATAGCCATTTTGTTTTAAAAAGTGGTTAGCGAGGCAAAAAAAGCATATTTCGAAACCCCATAATTTAGACAAGTTCCTTGGTTTTATCTGCTCTCCGCCATTGAATGAAAGTCCTTCTCACATTTGCAGTATACATTTTTCAGAACTATATTAACTTTCTGGCTTGGCGCGCGGTGTTTCTCACATGCTTTTGATTTGTAATACACAGTGCCGAAGTGGCGGGTCGCACCTCAAGCTCTGTGGTGGGCAGAGTGCGATAAAAAGTCTTCCCGGAGCCCGTGTGAGGCTCTTGGAGCCGGCTGCCCTTCTGGAATTCATTGGCGGGCAAGAGCGCCCTGGCCAAAAATTTAACGTGGCCCTTCACGGCCTCGCCTCGGCCCCTGTCAGCTGCAGGCCAACGAGAGGGAGACAAATTGTGCCTCACCGGCCCCATTTGCGAGGAATTAGACTTTTAATCATAGAAAGGCCAGTTTAAAGAACTCATGAACTAATCATACTTTGTTCTTACTGCTTTTGGGGTTTGCTTGAGGCCTTTCTTCACCTTGCTGCGGCCTCAGTGTATGCTATTAATACAGTTTAATGTTCTCGTTCCCGCGGACGGTTGTGAATAACGTGAACCGTTTGACAAAAGGTGAACCTTGGTTATTGCTGCCACGAAACTGCACCTCGCAGGCAAAAATAAATGGAGAAAAATTAAAACAACCATACAATGTTGTAATGTGGCACCAAAGAGTAATTTGATGCAAATTAGCATCAACCATAAAAGTTATGTACCATCCCGCCAATACACAGGTTCAGAAATAAGAAAGAAACTAAACAACAATATCACCCATGTAATATTGACCTAAGCAGCACTTTGGCACAAATTAGCACCATCCACATTTTTTAAATACCACCCCCCACTCACACACTTTCGCCCCCAACACGTAATGTCCGCAGAAGCAACACATTAGAGATTGGACAAAATAACACTTATGTAATAGTTGCTAAGTAAATAGTACCTCGGTGCAGTTTAGCAGAATTTGTGACTATCACAATTAATCTAAGCTACAATAACAAAAGTGAAATAGAGCAAAATAGCAGACCATAAATATATAATGGGGTGAGTGTTCCTATGCATGTAACCAACACCCGGAGTTGGTGTGCTCCCTCCCCCTCCACACACACACAAAAAAGATTCAAGGTGCACTGAAATACAATCACGAAAGGTAGAGGCACTAGAGAGCTGTGTGTATGAACACCCTCGCTGGAAGTATATGCAATCACATCAGCGTTTCTTGGAGCTGTGCCTCTGTCTGCAAATACAGTATAGTAGAGTAATGCGAGGGCTCTTATAACCGTGGTGGCGTGCTCATGCGATGCATCACTTATCTTATTAAGGTTGTAGGTCACCCATGGACCCCTATCATGCAGCATGTAGGGACACCCATAGGGGAGGTGGAAGCCCTGAGCAGATGCGCGCTTTCGAGGAACTGTCACCCGTTTAATTTTCTACCCGAGTGTCATTTTTTACCACAGTCCTATAAAAAGAAAAACAAGAATTAAAAATGCAATAGGTCTCGCCTTTCATTAAGTTAAAGCCATTTGCTTTGCTAAACAATACCATTAGCAAAGCAAATGGCTTTAACTTAATCAAAGGCGCGAACAATTGCATTATCAATGCTTGTTTTCTATACGTCTTGGACATTTGTGGAGGGTGAATGTGCATAGCTGCACGCGTATAAGCTTAATTGAGGCCTGACTGCGTCCCAGATTGAGTGCCTGGTGGAGTTCATTTTGACCCCATGTGTGTGTGTGTGGCACGCAAGTTGTAGACAGACTTTGTGCAAGATTGTCCAGGTGGTTGGTGATGTGGGAGCCGGTATTTCTGAATTTCTTTCCCTCCTGCTCACAATTTCTGAGCTTTGGAGTGCCAAGTCATCAGCCCCTATTATTATTTTTTTTGTTTACAGATTAAGCACTAGGTAGCCTCTACTTGTCTCAGTATAATTTTGTGGCTCAAAAGCACCAATAATGAGAACAAAATATCACGATAGTCTCCGTTGCTTTAATTTTCTCATGAATTGTCAATTTTTCTGTGAAATGGAAGGTGTTTTATTTTGATCTGGATGAAAGTGAAACCGCCGTGCAGCACCAGATTCGGCATAAACTGGATTTTGATGAGCAATACTGACCCAAGAAGAGGCGTGGCTAGGACGCCACTCAAGATGGCTGCCAAGTCTCGTCTCGAAGCTTCGTGCCGCGTCGGAACCACCGAAGAAATATTTGCGGCTTCCACATTGCAGCTCTGAAGGAAAGACTGTGGGCATGCTGTGGAACATCTCCTGACCTGCTTTCTCTCTGTTTGGGGCACATTTGTGGCACCTGGAGCTCTTTTTCAATGGATGGCGTTGCTCAAATTATCGCGGATGCCATTCTGATTTTCACTACGCACGGGGCACTCTATCTTCAGTGCTTCTTCAGTCACTGAGGTACTTTGAATATTTCAAGTGTATGGAGCTCCTTCACTATTTTTACAGTGCTGGCTTCACAAATGGTGCCTTGAAAGTAGTCTTTTCTATGGCACACAGGCTTCTCTTCTCTGTGCAGGACAGGAATTTGAGAAATGAATGTTTTATCTTCATAAACCTATTTAAGGCACCTTTGTTCCATTCCTAACCCTGAAGGGCCTCACTGAGTTTGATACGCAAGTTATACTGCACAGTTATTTACCTAATTGTCTCTGAGCATACAAGTGATTTAAGAGCAGAATTAAGTCCATCATAATAGTCAACTAAAAGCCATCCCACAGTCATATAAGACGCTGACTTTTCTTCTAAAGTGCCCCAAATGGATGGTTCGTACTCTGCTCTTGATAGGTCTTTGCCTGGCACGTCTCGCTAAACAATGGCAACGCTCACATCAAAGAAACTGCACTCGTCCTCCTCTACCATTAAACAGCTCATACAGGACCCTCCTTTTCTACCCAAAGCTGCGTCTCCTATATCGTTAGAGACTGTATTGGAGAAATGTTGTGCTTTTCGATCATTGATTGATGAAACAAACACCTGTATTTAAACCCTCGGTGATAAATGGTAACCTATGGTATCTAGAATAACATTGGTAGAGCAACATGTCAGCGACATCCAGGATATTTCGACTAAATTTGCAGCTTTGGAGAAGGGTGTGCTATTGTTGAGGGAACACACAGAGGACCTAGAAAATAGAAATAGGCGAAACAACTTACGTTTGTACAGTCTTCCTGACATTTTTGAGGGTGAAGGTCCTGGTTTTTTTTTTGCTGAAACTTCTAGACTTACCCTCTTCCACCAATTTGAACAATCAGGGTGCTCATAGACTGGGTCCTCGCCGGTCTTCTTCAGCTGCTCCATCCAATCCTCGTGGAGTAATCATTTTATTCTGGCAATTCACAGACCTTATGAAAGTTCTGAACGCAGCCAAATCAAAAAAACATCTTATATGGACTGGTGCAAAAAAAGAATCTTTCACAGCATGTGTCCACGGCTATGGTTTAACGAAAGAAGGATTTCCCTGAACTTCGTCCTGAGTTGCGAGTTCTAGGTGCACAATATGGTTTATTTACCCCTTGTCTTTTAAGGTCAGGCTTCGATGGATACTACTGGTCCTTCCTCCTTACGTTGACTGTCATGCAATGTTATGGTGACTTTAAATTTTATTGTTTCTCATTTAGGTCATCAAAAGCTGACTATCTTGGTTACTTGACTTGGTTGTGCACATTTCTTCCATTGCACTTCCCCTGCAGGTCATCAACACTTTTATAATGTCTGTTTGCTTCTCGTTCAATGTGGCGTTCCCAAAATGTGCTGTCTTCATCTGTGTGTCACCATCCTGTCTCTCTTTGTGTTCCTTATTAAGGTACATATCTCAGTCGTCGAGTTTGGCTTGTACTGTCTTCTATTGTTCTTTTTATTATCTTTCCCCGTTCTTTCCTCTCTCTCTTCACAACCTTTTTTCTTTCTGTGATTGCCATCTGGAAATGTCAATGATTTTTCAATTCTTTCCGCTCTTTCCACTCTCGCTCTTTTTCAATTTTGGGGATCATGCAGCTTTATATTTTGTTGTTGTTTATAACATTCAGAGTTATTTCTTGGAATGTAAAAGGTTTGTTAACCCCATAAAGAGGCAGAGAATTCTATTTCATGTAGCTTCCTATAATCCTGATGTTGGTTTTTTTTCTCACCAAAAACTCATTTTACAGAGGTAGAGGCCTTAAAGCTTAAACGTTAATGGGAGAGTTCAGTTTTTCATTCTCCCACAACTAATAAGAAGAATGGGGTTATTCTATGTAATATAAAGTTAAAATGTACTGTTCTTACTCAGGAAATGGATACAGTGGGTAGTTGGTTATTGTTAAATTGTTGAACAATTATATCCCTCTCACTCTGTTTAACGTTTATGGTCCAACATTGCCAAACAACTTATTCTGGCCTAATATTGGTAAGAAATGTTTACAATATCAGGATTCATTTTTTATCCTAAGTGGTGATTGTAATCAGATTATGGACCCAATGATTGATCGACAATTTCAAGTCTGCTTTATTCCCTACAAATCTCACAAAGAATTTCAGTCTGCTATTTCCCAAAATCATTTATTAGATGCATGGAGATTATGTAATCCTACTGCAAAAGAGTTTTCTTTCTATTCCCCCCACATGGTTACCTCTCTCAGCTAGATTATTTTTTTCTAAGTACATCAATAGCACAGAAGCTTATTTCTGCCAATATCGAGCCTATTGTCTTCTCTGAGCATGACCCAGTTGTTACTGATCTGGATCTACTCCCAACTCTTCCCAAATCAAAGAGATGGAGGTTTAACAAATCACTTTTACTTGATCGTGTTTTTCTACATTATTCAGTTATTTTGCTAAGGAATTTTTCGTAATTTATAAGGGAACGGGCACATCTCCTCAATTATTATGAGACACTTTCAAAACTGAGGCATGTGATTTTATTTTGGATTTTGATTCTAAAAAGAAGAAATGTTTTGCTAAACAGCATAAATCCTTATTAGAGAATATTAAACGTCCAGAACATCAATTTTATACTCCTCCTTTGGAATCCATTGTACAAGATCTTGTTCGCACTAAATTACATTTTAATAAAAATAAATACTGTAGCAGTGCTCGTTATAATGGAGGACACAAAAAAGTTGAGAAACTCCTTGCTAACTATCTGAAGATTCGGAAACAACGCTCCTCTATTGAATCTAATTAATCATCTGATGGGAAGCGTTTATTCAATGACCAAAATGTTTTAGAGGAATTTAAGCAATTTTATAAAATCTTGTATATTTCTGAATCCCCGACACACCCCTCTCTCATAGACGCCTAGCTTAATGTTATTCCTCCTCCTCCCCATGAGAAGCTTAACTTCACATCTCTCAAGAAGGATTTATCTATCTCAGAATATCTTAATGTGCTAAATTCTCTTAAGAAAGGTAAGACTCCAGGCCCGGATGGGTTCACGGTGGATTTCTATTTACATTTCTCAAATCTACTTCTTCCTAAACTGTTGCATCTCTTTATATTTTTCTATCATTCTGGTATAGCGGGGATACTTTTCAGGAAGCAACAATTTGCCTGATTCACAAAGATCCTTCCCAATGTAAAACTTATCATTCTATTTCTCCCTTGTAAATGTTGATTATAAAATCTTTGCCAAGCTTCTTGCCCTGCGCCTTGAACCTTTTTTGCCCAAACTGATAGGCAAGGAGCAGTCTGGATTTGTTAAGGGTCGTATGACCTCGGATAAATCTACATTGTATTTCAATGTTTTAAATAAAGCTCTTTCACTATCCTACCCTTTAGCTACAGTCGCTATCGATACCAAAAAAGCATTTGATAGAGTTGGTTGGACCTTTTTGCTTAAGCCTCTTACTTGGCATGATTTAGGCGTCGATATAATTTCACTCATGTCTCTACTTTATACAGCCCCCATAGCTTCTGTGTTGATAAATGGATGGGGTCCCTAATATTTTCCCTTACACCGTGTGGTGCATCAAGGTTGTCCTTTATCATCTCTTTTATTTGTCTTTGCTCTTGAACCCTTCTAAACTTCAATTAGGAAGAATAATCTTGGGTCCAGTTTTCAATACGATGATAAACGTTTGAAATTCTCTGCCTATGTGAATGACATTCTTCTCTTACTTTCGAACCTAGATGTTATGGTTCCTACGTTGCTTCATGAAATATCTGAACTCCCCTCTGTTTCAGGTTATAAAATTAATTCAGACAAAACAAATACATTCTGGACTAACAGTCTTTCGTCCCTACCGGCTTTCACTGGAATAGTCTTAAGATTGAATATTTGGGTATCTGGTTTACTAATTCTATCTCAGACTCAGTCAGGATAGATATGAAAAAGGGGATGAATAGATAAACTTCTGTCCTCTTGGAATCCGTTATTCTTGTGTCGGTGGGGTCATCTTGACTATCAAAACGATGATTACTCCAATCCTTATGTACATTTTGTTTATGATCCCAGTCCACATACCACTTGCTTACTTCAAAAAAAAAAAAAAAAAAGATTGTTTTCTTTTCAAATTTCCTTGGAATAAAAAAAGAAAATCTAGAGTATCCTTATTGCATCTTAAGAAACCCATAACGTAAAGAGGCGCTAATTTTCCAGACTTTTGGACATATCATAAGGGTTTCTGTTTAAGACAGGTTCTAAATGGCTCTTTCCAGTCTCTTCCCCACTTGTGCTTCTTTGGCTTGATGTCGAATTTCCTCTTTTTGCATCGTTCTCTCCTAAAGAAGCTCTTTCTGTATCTTCTAAAAACACCATTTCATTCTCACCTCTATTTAATCATGCATGTTTTCCTTTAAAACCTTATTATCAACCACAGACTTATTACAGGGATTCTTTTTTTAATTCTCTTATATGGTACAGTCATTTAATTACAATAAATATTATACCTACATATTGGAAATCTTGGAGACAAAGCGATCCGGTAAAATTTGGGTCCATGATTTATTTGAAGGTAGAGACTCTTGCACTTTCCCTCAATTTCAGCGATCATTTAACTGCCCTTTGTCATTTTGGCATACATTTTCTATTCTTATGGAAATCATTTTAGATGTTCTTGATTCACTTCTTCTTCTTCTCCTACTCCTTCTTCCCCTTGTAAAAATACTTGCACTTAATCCAAAGGCTTCCTTTATTTATAAACAAAATCTATGTCCCAGATCCCTTACGTTTGAAATCCAGGCTCGAACTTAGTTGGGAAACACATTTGGGATGTGCTTGGACCATTGTCTTATGGAAAAAAATGTGGCCTAGAGTATTTAAAATTCCCAGATCAACCTCAATTACTCAATCTATGTTTTTTTTATACCACCGATTTTATCATACACCTACTTACTTCCATAGCTAATTTTTCTAAGATGAATAACAAATCCTGTTGGTCATGCAGTCACTTTCACGGTGACTTGATACACCTTCTATTTCTATGTTCACCCACTGCTTCTTTTTGGAGGAAAGTATGGTCTCAACTTATACTCAATTTTAAATTTCGTTGTTCAATGTCAATGTCATTATTGTTTTAAGGAAGCTTATCAGATGGTATTAAGTTTACTGCACATGAAAATGCATGGTGGTATAATATTTGTCATCATCATAGATTAGATATTGTGTTTGCTTCTCTGTGTAGATCTCATGTAAATAGAGATTAATATGGGTTATTAACAACCTTTTTAGATATTCATGTAAACAAGTTAATTCTACCCGTTCTGAAAATGTTATTCCCCCCCCTAATGTGTTATGTTCTCTGCTTTCTTTCAATGATCCGTTTCCAATCTAGTTTTCTAATTAACCGTGTTCCTTACTTATTCCTAGTTTATTAATTACTGCATTCTGCTACTCTTAATTGTTGGTTTATAATTCCCTTCCCACCCTCCTCTCCCCTCTTTTGTTACCCTTATTTCCCTATGAAATATAAAACTGTAAACAGCTTTACTTACTTACATAATTATTTCTCTCTTGCTCCCAGATTTGCATATGTTACCGCTGTTCCTGATTTATGTCAATGTATTCTCAATAAAGCTGATTAAACACAAAGACTGACCCAAGACAAGTTCATATACTTTTCAGACAGCTCCCGGCTGTCTATCCGGACCTTTATTGCAAAGCGTGCAAGGAAATAAACATTTTATCAGTTACTGCAAGTGATTCGTTTGGGGACACTGAGATTGAACCTTGAGAACCTGGATAAAGGCACAAACTCATGAATGATGGTCAAGCGTTTTCCCGCCCAGCACCATCAGTGCAGACCATATTGATGGGGCACCCTAGATGAATCAGGCCAATAGCAGGCAATTCTTTCAAAAGGGGTTATAAAGGCCCTGCAGAGCAAACCAGATATACCCAGCATGCAGTATAGGAATCCTTTAGCACAAATCACAACTACTTTCGCAGTTCTTTCCAATTTGCTCTGCTTAAACATGCCAAACACCCACGGAGGCGCTACAGTGTAAAATTAAACATGCCAACTGTGTATCAACCTTTTTCGAAGGCTGCGTTCATTAATGAGGGAGCGCGTGACACCTCCACAGGTGAGGCGGATGCCTTGCACATGCCTCGCTCGCTGACTGACCATTGCTGAATAATGAAGACCTGCCATTAATTTCTGAGTGAAGGTTAACCGTTGCCGTGAAAATTAGCAATCAGGATGTACACAGGTGGGCACGCTGGGGTCCAGGCAGACGTCAGATGCATATCGATGTACGCATTGCCAACAAGGTACAGTACAGCAACAATGAAGTTCCAAAAAGTCCAACTCTCACAGTACGTTGCTGTTTAGATATGCAATAATTCCACATTTTAGTTTGCATCATAAGGAGGCACTGGAATTGTAAAACCAGGCGGATAAATGCAGACATTTCAACGAGTTCCTTTCAGTGCAAATCACCTGAAAGAAGCTGTGTGAATCGGATCATGTTCACACGCAACAAGAGAAGCAAACACTCGATGGTCTTTTTCAGCATCCATGATGTACTTGTGTTCCTGTTCAGAAGGGAGCTGGTCTGGCAATTAGGGCTGGCAGATTCCTACTGGAACAGGATCAGGGCTGACTTGCATATGGCAATTAGGGCTGGCACATTCCTACTGGAGCAGGATTAGGGCTGATTTGCATATGGTTGGTTCCAGTCTAATATGACATGGTGAGCAAAAATGATTTGTCATGCAATTTGGTCAGCATGGAGAGACTGATACGTATTGCTGGCCACCCATACCATAATAGATCCTTCCACTCCAGTGTAGCAAGGAGGGACCAAAAGCTGTACCGGGCAATGTGGGAAAATGGGTTTAAGCATTCCATTTCACATAGTCCTGGTGATAGGAAATACAACCAATCTTATTTCCCATGACCCCTAAATATTTATGTAGTAGGAGTGTGCTGGGCTAGAAGCCTACATGGCAGATAAAAAATGAGCTGCAGGAGTAGAAGGCAAAATTCATACCAAGACCAGGAGCAAAATGTAACAGTAGACCCCAAGAGCAAAACGAAAATATTTTTTCAGCCGGTGCACCAGGCTTGCACATCGTACAGTGATCAAGCTGATGGTGAAAGGAGGCACCCAATTTGGTCAGATTTACCAGGGACTGTGGCACTTCGACAAGCAAAAACATTTGATTCTCTAAAGTGGCGAAATATTTTTGAGATACTAAAGAGACTCTGGCTTGGTAAAGGATCATCTATTGGATAACCCTACTTTATTGGAACAGACAAATGGAGTCCAAATCAGCAGTCAGTGACACTAGGTTGGGTGGTGGTCAAGCACCAATGGCATGGGATATACTCACCAGACCTTACACTTGCAATGGACTGGCTTTTCCGGAATTACAACTCTATTCTATTGCTCAAGCACAATCAGCCCGATACTGTACCACCCAATCCTGCACACACTTCCATCTGGCAGCATAAACGGAGATTGCATCTCCATTCCCTCCAACAACAATGGTAGCTCACTTACAGTCGAGGCCAACGAGACACCATTAAGTAACCCATGCTTCCAGCTTACAGCAGAGCTGAAAACCTCCACTCCGTTGAAGCGTTTGGGCCTCATTAAGAAGAAATAAGTCTACATAATTAGCACCTTATTCACAAAGTGGCAGCCCAGTAAAAAAGGTGAAATTTCTAGTTTAGATGTATTTCAATTTAAGACTGGGACATATATTGAAGGCACACTATCCTACACACTCAATAGGACCTCCAGAGCGGGTGGTACTTAATAAGGTAATTATTACCCACAGTTTAAACACTGCATTTTCTAACTGTATAAGATTATGATGCTGTTGAGAATACCTCGTTTAACTATGATTAGATAGGAATACTAGATTTCCAATTTCCAAATGCTGATATTGCTGCACTCAAATTTGTTAAATCTCAATGAATAGTAAACATTTACTTTTACAATTATAGTTATATCATACACCGCTTCAGCTATACAAGTTAGGTCACAGAAGACTACCAAAGATGTAGGAGATTCCAGGAAGGATTTTGTACACTTTGCATGGGAGTACTCCAAAATTCAAGATTAATGGTAGGTTGTGTTGACTACACTTCGATAATAGGCGAAACACTACGAATTGCTCTTTTGTAGGCACTATTGGGATACATCAAGATAGTTCCAAAAAGAGTCAGGCATTTTACGACACTATAACTGTTGCTAGTGAAGAGGAGAATAGCAATGTGCCGTGGTGTGCCCCTGTACCGACCACCAAGCAATGGATAAGTGATTTCATATAGTGTAAAAATGTCAATGACAATTAATCAGTGGCCCTTCCAATTTGGTGATGCCCCAAAGATATATGGGGCCTCTTGTGTCATATATTCTGGGAAAGGGAAATTAGTTTTTAGCATTACATTAAAATAATATACTCATCATGGTCATCCTTCTAACCCTACAGCCAACTATCCCTGTTACTCACAGCAGTCTCTTGAAAAGCCTACAGTCATGGCATTTGGCACTTCCCTGAAATGTTTTATCTCATTCCTCTGGAGCACAGTGCAATGGGGTAATCGTCAAGCCTGCTTCTCTCCGTCATTTGCAGACACCCAAGACCTTGCCAAGAACTTTTCCATTCGAACTGTTAATTATTGCCTCCACACACCTAGTTAGTAGCTCTGGCCTGTCCTTAAACTATTCATCCACATAAACTCCTCCAAACCCCAAAAGATCCCAGCCCCTTGTAGAATCACCCAAGGATCCACCTTGCTCCCCTTTAACCTCTACAAAGAACCCCTTGGAATTCTAATCCATGAGGACATCAGCAAATGAATACGACGGTGGGACACAGTTCTACACGAAAGTCTCCTCCATTCTAGGCATCCAGCACCTCAAGCACTGCGTGTTTCTCATCCAGACCTGGACGTCTCACACCTACCTGAAATTTAACCCCAACCAAACCATATTCCTCCTATTGGCAAACTGATCCACGAAGTTCACATCTGGTTTAATGACACAACAAAGCCCAACTTTGACCAAATACCAAGATCCCTCTGATTCCAACTTGACCCCAAGCTCATCTTCAAGGACCCTATCGCCAAGAAACCCAAAATGCCTTAATACCAGTTCTCTCTACTAAAGTAGGTGAAACTATTCCTCCCACATAGAGACATTCTAACTGCTGTTCAGGCCCTTATGCTCCTGCATTTAAGTGGTTGTCTCATTCTCTGCTGCAGCCCTCCTTACTTCACAATGGCCCCCCTTAATTGCTTCTTATATTCCACAGCATGCCTTATCAACCGCTTTAAAGATATGGCCACATCATTCCCATCCTAATGGAAAGCCCTTGGCTCCTCTTGCCTGCTCAGAAAACCTTTAAGGTTAGGTGCATAATTTGCAAAGCCAACATATGACTGACACCCCGCTTATTTAGCTAGGACACCATCGGAGTGGAGATGAAGTGAAAGAAAGGAAAACTAGGCAACAGCCTTTTTCCACATACACGCCTAAGATCTGGAACGACCGCTTTTACTCTTCTTCAATTTAGGAAAGAGCTAAAACGCACTCTTTAAAGAACACTACATTGCAACGCAGAACTGCGGCACAGTAAACAGCCCAAACCCTGCCTAGCATCTTTGCATTTGACTACGAACAGTTTGCTGCTATCTTTCTGCTAGGTTTGCAGTATGTACATCCAACTTATATAGATACAAAATACATGTTCCCAGAACTTACCAAGTGCCCCAGTACACTGGTAACTCTTACAAAGCCAGTTAAGAACCTTTGATTCTACCATGACAGTGATTTCAGCACATCTTTCAAATAAAGCTCAGTGACCAGGGCAGATTCTTCCATTTGAGATAGCTCGGGAGAAGTCAACACTACTCTCACTTGGACATTACACTAATTTGACTGGCAACATAGTACATTACAACGTGATTTAAGCCAACTCCCTTTTTGATAGTCTCCCAAAAGACTGGTGGACAGGAAGGAGTGGGCAAATAGGCTAGAATATAGCAACAGTGCTCATCAGCGTGCTAAAGAAATAAGACACAATGGCCACACTGCTGAAACAGTCCAAAAGCCTCAGTGCAAGATCCATCTACAAAATAATTCTCTGGTTTAATCCTTGGCCAAAGGGTGCTAAAGAAAAAACAGAGACCTAAAGACCTACAGGACATCAACAGACATCCTGCAACTCAACAGACTTCCTGAAACTCAGCACCACTCCTTCTTGTTCTCTCATCGTCAAGGCCTGTAACACCTCTCACTCGGACAGACTCAACAAGTAGACAAACTGAAGAGGGTAGCAAAACAGGCATGAACATACATTTCGTCTACAGATAATTATGTTTTTAGCATGCACAATAAAAAGTTTGTACAAATTGAAAATCAACATGTATAGTGACATTCAGACCAGTTTATTATCAGCGTGATGCATATGAAATGTTCTGATGTTGAGAAGTGAGTTTAAATTATAGTAGCAGTAGATAAAAAGTGTAGGGGGACCCATCTAAACTACAGCTACGTTGTCTGAATAAAGTATGATTGTTCACCCTCTACATACTAGCATGTTATCCAAATGACTGTGAACAGCATATGAGTTAGGACAACTATTGATGATATGAAAGTAGATTTCTTCAGGGGCAGCTCCTCCGCTAAGGAGGAGGAGCGTCACCGCACTAAGTTCAAAAAGAAAAAGATATTAACGCAATGTTCATAACGTCACGTTGTTATCATTTTCTTCTTCAGTAGGGAGCCAGTCAGGGCGGGGCAGGGCTTGTCACAGCCTACGAGAGGGAGGAGGAGTGGTTGCTGCTTTAACTTAAGTGCACATGACTGTTTGGCCAGCCATCTTTGGCCAGCCAAACCGTCATGCACACTTTATGTGTTCTCCACCAGCTGTATTGTACAGCCTCGAAGAGAACATGCACAGCCTCCCCAGTACCCCTCGGAGCGCCGAATCACGGTGCTCAGACCAATCACGAGACTGCTGTAAGACAAGTGTCGTGATTGGCTAAGGGGGTATGGGAACCTGGGTGCTTCTTGTTTCTGCGTCAGAGAGGTGGCGGATGACAACCAGCGACAACAAGGTTTTTTTTTTTTTTTTTCTTTCTAAACCCGCCCTCTCCGTCACCGTTCCCAACCAGCCACCACTGGTATCCTTATGCACATGAGATCATGATAATGGCTGCTTTGGCAGTCATGCTATTTTCCAGGAGCCTAACTTGGCACCTTTGTGCGACCTCTTCCTTCTCCAGGCACCGAGCCCTTGTTCCTGTGCCTCACTATGTGCCAGCCACATCATCCTCCTTGCTCTGCCAACAACCGTCGCAAATAAGCTTAAAGCATTTTACTGTGGGGAGACCGAGTTAAGTTTTACATTCATATTTTATCTTTGAAAATCAGCTTATATAATTCCAATAAAACGTTTGAAAACACGCCTAATACATATCAGACTTGCCATTAAGCATATTAACTACTGAGGCACCTTGTTTAGGTCTTTTTAGGAGTGTTAACTAGATCTGGGCTATAAGGAAGGGCCCTCTGCTATATGAAAGAAGGATCCTGAACTCTTCACGTAACAGGAAGCCCTGGGATGCAGCAACAGTTTTGTCTGTTTTGTGTGTGTCTGTCTTCTAGACGTGTGTCACTCTAATAGTGCCGTCTTTAGAGCTGGTGTCTGCCCCCGTCATGCTCACGATACAGTTCGGCTGATAATGCAGTAAGGCAGAAAAGCCATGAGGTATTTCCAACTGCATGAGTTGTCAGAACTGAATGAATATTCACATACCTTGGAATGAGAAATTTGCTCTGACAGTGTTAACTGCATGGTGACATAGTGTTGTGTAATGGCTAACGTATCCTTTCCTCTTTCAAAGAATCCCTTCTTAATCCTCCTGCTGAAACAGATTTATCTACTGAGTATGGTTGGAGGTGTTCTTATGTCCAAGAAGTCATAGACCGAAATTAGTCACCCTCAAAATGGCTTGTAAGTATGCATAAGAGATAGCAGTGTTTGTGTAAGCATATTTATTTGTATGTATTCCTTACCAAATAAACAAGACACATTAGCACTTGCTCATAATATTACAATCTATAACTATGTTGCCTAACTAAGTTCTCATATTGTTGAATTCTTCCATGTCCTCAGGAAGGGACTTTGGGAAGATTAAATAAGAATTCTTATAAAAGAATGTGCTCACATCGCTCCATTCGAACAGTGACACAGTACGAAGAGCATTTCCCAAATGTAACCAAAGGTCCTAACCTTCAGCTCATTAAAAAAATAAAAACCATTAGGCCTCGGCTGGTGTAAGCTAAACAAGGTAGAGTGTGAAGTTAACATTGCATAGGCAACAGAACTCAGACAGAAGGTTACTGGTAAGCAACCCTCATATTTGGAACAACCGCCTTAGTAGTAATGCCTCAAATGACGATCACTAATGAAGATACGGGCTAAAGACGATAAAGCGGTAGACTAAAGCCTGAAAGATGGATTCACCGAGCGTGGTCCCAGAGTCAGAATTATGGATCCAAAGTCAATATTATATTCTACACTGTAGTGTTTTGTTAACGTATGGCAGCTTTGTGGAGGCCCAGCAAGTGAACATCTCAAATGGAAGGATGGGGGCACAAGACCTTCGCAGACAAGCTCTATAGAAAGTCCACTGCCACCGCATATTAATAAGACATGCACTTTCCACTACATCGTTAACCAAAAGTTACAATTTTTCCACTCTACTTCAGAGGTTTAGGTCTTTTTCAGGTGGATATGCCAAGGTCTTCTACAGATAAGTCATTTAACAGCTGCATTTACCCGCTTCCAGAACAGGAAAATGCGATGAGTCCCAGAATGAAAAACAGAAGAAACACGGCTCCTATAACACCTTCTTGTTGAAGTAAAGCAAGTAAAACACTGCCTCAAAAGGGATGGCAACAATGGTGAATTGGTTCTAAGAAAGACTAGTTCAAGAAAGTTGAGACCAATTTCAAAATCAGAGGAAGAACTGTTTCAAACATTCCCTATAATCCTTTATAACAAATGCAAAAAACTCAACAAATCTCTTTGTCAGAGTAGACAGGATGTACATAAAAGCAAGAGTATTGTATTCACAGACAAAGCAGCGAGGTAAGTAAGTATTATAGATATAGAAACCCTCTTATACCTACAACAATAGGGGCCTTGGGTTTCCAAACTCTCTTTATATCTATGCAATCATTACAAAGAATCAGATCTTTAAACTGAATATTTAGAAGGCCTGGCTCAATGATTGAGAGAGGATTGTTGACAAAACATTATTCTATTCAGGACAATTGACTGGTTGGTGCATTTGATCCTGTCTACTGGAACTGAGGTAGAACAATCTATGATACACAATGGAGCAAGAACCAGACCAGAAGGTACAGAGGAAAAATCTCATGAACCCATTGTCCGGCAGCCAATAGTCAGCTGCGTCATCGAGGAAACAGGATAAAAGCATAAGGCACACATAAAAACTGTGGGCCCATTTAATTCTATCTAGAGATAAATTGATCAACCTCTAAGTATCCTAAAAGGTAAACATGTACTCCAAGATGCTCCGTTTACTTCTGTAACAGTGACCACGCAAGAGGCAATGCCATGTGATATTTTTCTGGCAAAATCGTATGAAGCGGCGTTTTATTGTGAAGGAGCATAACTAGATTCCGCCATGAGATGAGAACTTGAATCTTTCGTCATTCAGTGAATTATTTCATTTTTTCTACAGCGCATTATCGTCATAAGGTATCCTGGTGCTACAAACCAAACTATGCAGCCAGACAAAGTCCACATATCGAGAGGAAGAAAGGAAAGCTACAAAACCAAACACATCCAACACAGAAGGGATGTCTCAAGAGGTTTTCTAACCTGATGGTGATTTTCCGGAAGGCAGCAAGTGCTGCGGAAACTGTTCCAGAGATTATGCCCTATAGCACACATTCCTTAAGTGTATGATCTGAAGCAAAACCTGTTTGGTGCATTATTAATCACAACGTCTGGTGCTCTTGGGTGAACCAAACTCAAAATTTTAAAGTAAATCCTTTGCTTGACTGTGGCCTATGGTGTGACCGCCTGGCATTTGACACATGGTAATATTATAAAGTCTGTACGCCAGTTTTTCATTCTGCTTTAACTGCAGGGATGGCAAAGGGGTCTGTCTCACCTGAGTTTAGTTACTCTTGAAGTTCCTTGTTATGTGAGCTTTCACTGTATAGGAATGAGATGGAAATGCTATTTTGAAAAACCTAGACCCTTAGCATTGTTTTCATCTCCATCAGCACAGGAACAAAAGAGCACTGGTTATCGATATACAAGAGAAAGGGAAAAATGACTGCAGTGGAGTAGGACCATTCCTGAAAAGAACGCCTGAAAAAATGAATGTCCAGAACCGTCATACAGCGAAAGGCCTAATGTGTGGAGAACAAATAACGTGAATGCAGTAGTAAAGCCTTAGTCGAATTTGCGCATTGATAAGACAAGATCTAAACAAGCAAATATGGAACAAAACAAGGACCTTTTGTGTGTACCGTAGGTTGTTTAGCTATATGTCATCCCATAAAGGATCTATGAAACTGCTGCATTCTAATAAAGTTTCAGTTAAAAGGGGAGATTAGAAAATGTGTTTACCTATAGGGGTATGCAATGATGAACCCCACTGAGGTGCCTGATTGCAACGCCATGCTTGTATCTTCCTGCTGCACAGAACAAATAAAAGAACTTAAAACCAGAAGTGACACTAGCGGAGACGGCCAGCTTCGTGCAAGAGGCTTCATCTTGGGTGGGTAATGGTTGGAGTCCATGTCTAAAAGCTTTTTTTTGCAGTTTTATATAGCGCAAACTCGACCCAAAGGTATTGGAGCGCTTTACATGAGCACCAGTTAGGTCACACAAGGATATATTCTTTATTTATTTTTTGGGTAGGCACAGGGAGATTAAGTGATTTGCCCAGAATCACAGGATGTTGAGCCGACACAGGGACTCGAATCTGGTTCCCCAGTTCCAAAGTCAGCAGCTCTCCTTTAGACAAGAGCGTCTACTGAGTGTAATTCTTTCAGACACCTCTGCCCACAGAATGAGAAATACAAACGTCTATCTGGCATTCTCTTGTACCTCCAGCATCACTTCGAGGCTGCTCACAATGCTCCTGCCTTCTGTATCTTTATAAAAGAGCTACAGAGGGAAGGATGTAATAAGAAATCATTGCCCCTAGAGTGACCATCTTCCTCTGAGCATTCCACCTATGGATTCAGAAGCAGACATTACTCAAAGGTCAATAATGAGTGCAGCTGACCTCATGACAAACAAACCTTCGCAGTTTTGCTTCCAATCAATTCAAGTAATAATTGTGAGGATCCTAACTTAAGATTGTGATCAGAGATTCCAAGCTGGAAAAATTAAAGTGCTTGAGAATCAATTTAATAACCAAGCGAACACACGTCCATTTATCACCAGAAAGCAGACATATGGAAAAATGAAAACTATAAAGACAACGAGAAGGAAAAAAAAATGAGATGAATGAAAAAAGAACAACAATTGCGGTTAAGAGAATGGAACGGGACAAAATGAGCACCCACCACCTATGTCTCTAAAGCACAAACTATTCTTCATATCACTAAAAACCAGAGTTACCTTCAAGGTATCCCTATGACAATGGTATAAGGATCCGAGAGATTTGGCTTTTGGGAAACAGACTGTTCACTGAAGCGTTCGAGGCACAACTCTGCGATGTCAGCACATTCCATATTAAGAACTATAGAATAAGACTTACCAAAGTCTCCCCAGATGTCATTCAGGTTTTCAAGAAGTTCAGAATCTGCACAGACAATAAAATGAATGGGATTGAAGTATGGTGCTGTTCGTCACACCCCTTTACTGGTTTTAAACAGTGGGCTATTCCAGATGCACGATACGCCTTTGCGGATGCATAAACAACACTTCCAACTTTTCCCGACAACTGCAGTGGATTTCGTGCTGTACAGAATATTTGCGAGATGCTGATAGCAACATCTAAAGCCTACCAGATCTGAAACGAATAAACACTCATTACAAATACACCCTCTACCTTCTAACACATGTCCTGAATCTATCAGTGAGATACTTCAACACTGTTGTCTGTGGGGGCATTTGCTATGCAAGCCAAATGGCATAGTGCTATTGAATTGCTAACCCAAATACAGCACACCACCCATTTCGAGGAAGTATGATGGAAACAATTCATATAGCTGGAATGAATTTCAAAATGCTTCAAGTCCACTGCAGGAACATCAGTGGCAGCTGCCGCCATACTAAAGTGAGGTGGGGGGGAGGGGCGGTGGATTAGGGGAAATAATCATTTTAAAGAAATTTACCTGACGACGTGGCTGCCATGTTCCTCTTCTCCGGCTCTCCTCCCAGCATGCACTGGTGCACAGGCTCCCCACTCAATCCCGGTGCTGCTCTCATGCTATAACTAGCATGAGAGCAGCCCCAGTGTTGGTCTGAGCGGTGTGGTTTGTCGCTCAGACAGTGCCTAGGAGCCTATGACTTTTCTCCAACCTGGCTGTGCAACACAGCTGGTTGGAGAAACCCAAGTGCACTTGTCTGTTTGGCCTGCCTAAGACGGCCGGACAAACAGACATGCTCACTTACAGTGTGCCCACCACTCCTCCCTGCTATGCCCGGCCCCTACCTACACTACTGGCATCGGCTCAGTCAGTCAGCAGCTGACTGACTGATCAGTGAGGCATGCTCCTCCGCCATTACAGAGGAACCGCCCCAAGGAACATCAATTTAACTAAATTTAATAGGAAATCCAGTGGTAGCATAGCTTCCTGCAATAGCCTCAACTGTATTCTGCAAATTGTAACTTCGAATCTTCCTTAATGTATGTTGGTCACAAAGGATACTCTCCTGGTTAAACTAGTGTATGAAATGTCCATTGAAATAGAAACATGTGCACTGCCTAAGTAGGATTGCTAACACCTTTCACAGTTACGAACGTGGAGGCAGCACTAAAAGCAAATTATCCCATCCACCAGAGCAAAAGACGAATACACATCACAATAATACAGCTAGAATGTTTTTCACCAACTAATGATGGGTTCGTTATTTTTGATGTTGGAGCTGTATGTTTTAACATTATGTAGCTGCAGGTCACTCTCATCCTGTCTGCCCTTGAACTCCTCAGGGGACAGAGGGGGGGGGGGTGAGGTGACACTGCTCCCAACAATAGATCCAGCAGGGGACTCTCTCTCTCTGGGCTCCCCTCTTTCCTTCTGCACAATAATTTTTCCTCAAGGCCACTGCCCTCTTTGAATTCTGGTTTGGGATCCTCCATGAGGTTCCAAGGCCTTATATTCTTTACACTTCCAGAGGGGTACTCCGCATCAGAGTCCTCCCTAGAGTCATCTGATGGTGGTACTACCCAGCGTAGTGCCTCATAAAAAAACATCTCCCGGTATGATTATCTACTACTGTGAGCTTACATCTCCTTTGTTGTTGTTTTTTTCTGCTTTTTGCTTTCGTTATAAACATATCCCTTTACCTTGCAGCGTTGATGCCTATTCTCAATTCATTTGACTACAATATCCATTGATTGCGATCGCCTTTCAGTGACCCTTGCGATTTTCTCGGGATTTGTTAACCACATGCCTTCAGGTGACAAACTAATTCTCACACCCCTTCCCCTCCTATCCCCTCCCCCCTCTTCCCCCCTACATATACCCAACCCCCCCCACCCTTTCTCCCTTGATATTTCTCATTTTCTAAATATGGTCCATGTGCTTTCATAGCCCTTATTCTATTTTTCTTTCATTTCCAAACAGCACTTCTTAAAAATTGTAGCCATTGTCCTGATGATGACCTTTATTGAACAAGGTCGAAACCCCGTTCAGTGTAATTTATGGCCACCGCAGGATTAAATCCTCAAAAAAAATGATTTATTGTATTCATATTATTTGATTGTGATTATTGTTTGTCGCTATTTTTGCGCCGCTTCACGCTGTATATATATCACTTGTGTCACTGCACTTATCACATTGCACTGAGCACGGACAGTACACAATCGGTGTGTTTTTTGGCTACTTTAATTCAGTTGTAATATAGTACTGTCATAACCATTTGCATAATAATAATGCTTTGTTTCTTATCTTGGTCTCCTGTTTCCCTTCCTTAATGATTTATGCATTCACTTTAATTGCCTTTGTAATTACTGGTTGAGACATTGTTGTTTTGCTATCATAATTCACCCGGATCAACTGGGCAAACGGGTTTACTCCTGTTTTACGTTCCTTCATAAAAAAACAGGGCTTCCTCAAGATCCTGCCTCGTGGACCTCCTCTTCACAGCCAGCCCCCTCTCCTTACCAAACACTCTCAGCTCCTTCGTAAGATAGATATCTAGGTGCCAGAAGTTAATTTCCATTTTGTCACGGCTTCGCAGGTGCAACAACTACGCAGAGTTGCAAGTTGATCAAGATGAAGCAGGAGTAAATGTTGAAAAATTACCAATTGAGAGATAAGGAGAAAAACAGTATGCTGGTACATAATGGTCCGTGATCTGGTAGTGGTGTACACCAATCACTATATGTCAAGTACAAACACAAACCCTATCCTCACACTGACCACCTATGTTAGAAATAGGGGTCTCTAGTTGGCAGTGCCTTGCACCCTGTCCAAGCAGGGACCCTTATTCTAGTCGAGGAAAGGTGATTACAGAGCTAAGATAACCCCTGCTAACCCCCTTGGTAGCTTGGCACGAGCAGTCAGGCTCATCTCAAAAGCAATGTGTAAAGCATTTGTACATAGACACACAGTAACACAGTGAAAACACTACAAATAAAAAACACACAAGTTTAGAAAAATAACCAATCTTTATCTAAGTAAAACAAGAGCAAAACGACAAAACTTCAACATACATAAGCAAAGATATCACTTCTAAAAGGTTCAAAGAGTTCAGTGCATAGAAAACTATGGATGCGTCACTTTTTAGCACAAAGTGCCTAGGTTGCGTCATAAATCAAAGATGAAAACAAGCGCTGGGGAGATTAGAAACCGGAAAACAAAGCGATGCGTCTATTCTTTACTGACAGAGGAAGTGATGCGCTGATTCCTTGCTGTGGTGCAGAGGAGGCGATGCGTCTATGCCTTGCTGTAAGGGGAGGTTTTGTGTCGATTCCGTTCTTCGAGGGGTGGTGATACGTCGAAATGCGGACACATGGCCCCGATTCCTTACTGCTGGGCAACGTAGATGAACCTGGCACACAGGTGCGATGTGTCGATGCGGCGGCGAAACAGGCGCTGCGTCGATTTTCCAGCCACGATGCAAGTGATGCATCGATTTCTTCAGCCTCACAGCAGGGCCTGCGTAAGTATCAGAGCGGGTGCCTTGGACATCAGGGACACGGTGCTCAGGACTCGGGCTGTGGTGATCTTTTCAGCAGCGCCCCAGTGATGCATTGTTTTTTCAGCACCACAGCGGTGCTGTATCAGGAAACACAGGCGCTGAAGGTCGATGCGTGGATTTTTGGGCTTCTTTGCGGCAAAACCATCTCTAAGGGCCCAGGACTGGAATTGGCACCACTTGGCAGGTCAGAACTCCCAGCAGAGGCATTCAGGAGCTGCAGGTGAAGTCCTTGATGACCCTGAGACTTCTTAATAGGAGGCAAGCACACACAAGCCCTTGGCAAGCAGGATGCAGAAAACAAAGTCCAGTGGCAGATCCCCTACAACAGTTTCTCCAGCTCTTCTTCTTGTAAGAATCTCCTCTTAGTCCAAAAGTGTTCTGAAGTTATGGTGTCATAGCTCCAGTACTTATACCCGTTTTTGCCTTTGAAGTAGGCATACTTCAAAGGAAAGTCTCTGTAGTGCACAAGACCCTGCCTTTCCCTGGCCTAACTCTAGACACACTACGGGGAGGTGGAGACAGCTTTGTGTGAGGGCAGGCACAGCCCTATTCAGGTGACAGTGACAATTCCTCCCACCACTCTAGCTCAGGAAGACCCATCAGCCTGGTGATGGGCCACCAGGATATGCAGGGCACACCTCAGCTCCCTTTGTGTGACTGTCTAGAGTGCGCACCCTGCAAGCGGAGAAAGGGTATCCCATTAATCCCCCTAGACATCTCACTACAGGTGGGTGCAATCACTCACTACACCTGCCTGATTGGGGCTCTCTATGCTCTTTAAAGTTAAGGCAGGTGCTTCCTATACAGAGACAGATGCGCGGCTGATTCAGACAGCTGCCCCACATTTCACTAATGCGCTGGCCTTGGGGCAAAGCAAGTTTGTGGCCGCTTTGTAGGCCGTGCATTACTTGTAGTAGGGCACACTGTCCATGCTTGTGCCCAATGCAGGTGCATTTAAAGGTGCGCTGTGCCACAAACGGAAACAGCGCGCCTAATAGGCAATATGGGCCCTTGACTCAAGCAACAGCCTATAACTAAGAAGGTCCAACTCCTATGCCCATAATCTGTAGATGATATAGACCACAGTCTGCCTACCCCTGCTGTAAATATAAAGACCACGCTGGAGCCTGGTGATCAGGGACACCAACACGAAACATGGTGTCAAAAACACTGTACATCACCCACCTAGCTTAATACAACCAAGACTCTTGCTTAGTGACCAACAAACTGCTCCATTTGTAGACACTCTAAGGTCTCTAATTTTTGCATAAAAATATCTGCAAGTTGTCAGGTTCAAAAAGTCCAGAACCATAGTTAAGGCATAACCTGTGCAAACAGAAAACTTGTGGAATGACCTGCCACTGGCCACCTTCTCCACCAGAAACACAGAAATCACTGGAAGTATTGCTCTGCTCTAGAAACTAGATGGACATGACAGAAACTATGCAGCCAAGGGTGTCAGTAGAAAGAGACTGCTTAAGTGATTTTAGAGTGCTCTGGAAACGGACTAAAAAAACACCCTGGCCTGATTGGGCACGGAACTTGAATCTTTCCTTAATTTAAATAATAATAAAGAGGATAGCTGTCTCGCTAGAAGGTCAAAGCATTACAGAACTGCAAGTTTTGCTGGAGTTATATGCTATTAATTTTGCCAACTAAAACATTTAAATGTGGTGATTCTTGCAATAAAATAAATATACTGCTATATTCCTCTAGATAGTAAACTCACAAACCAAGAGTTGACTTTGTCACCCAGGTTGACTATCATGACATTACTAACATAAAAATGTTTAACACTGAAACCACATAACACATACAAATTGAACCTGTACTACAGAAAGACACAGGGGGTCATTTACAGAAGTTCAACTTGACATACATTTTGGATTTTAAGTTAATTCACTCTTCGGTTTACTTGAAGAATTATGCTGATGTAAATGCAAGTGCAGTAAATATGCAGTTAAAACGCAACTTTGAAGAAAGAGGACTATGTTGCATTATGAAGAGTATAAGAAGGTGGTCACATTTAACAATGGTATGTCAAAAGTGGCTAATTTGAACCTAAACTAAGGATTAAAAAAAATTAAGGGCCATATGTAGCCCTTTTCCCGTTTGCGAACTGGAAAAGGCCTTTTGGGATGTATCATCCCAAAATGCCATCGCAAAATAGGGAATCTCAAAATCTGCGATTCCCTATTTTGCGATTGCACTTAAGGAATTGCAAATTGCGATTCCTTAAATGCGATGACAGGAAGCACCCAAGTTGTGCGATTTTGGCTTAAAAAATCGCAAATTGCCACCAACTTCAAGTTGGTGGTAATTTGCAATTTCTTTGAAAAATTCAATTTTTTGTATTTTTCAAAGTGCCATGTGGCGCACATACATGCCCTTGCACACACACATATTTCAGGGGTGCAACAGGGTGTCCTTTTGACACCCTTTAAATTGCATTCGCAATTTGCGAGTACCTAATGGGTACTCACATATTGCGAATGTCTTCCCATTCATTCCTATGGGCCTAGCGGCCCATAGGAATGAATCGTAAAGTATTCCTTAATTGCGAATCGCAATTTGCGCTTCGCAATTAAGGAATATTAAGGAATCACTATTAATATTGCTTTTCCTACATACATTCCATTTTGTGAGTCCTTAATAGCGATTAGTAAAAAAACGCTATTAAAGACTCGCAAAACTGGTTTTTCATACATATGCCCCTAAGACTTGGGACAAATTTCTGGAGGTAAATAAAGAATCAATAATATAACGATAGCAGGAGTCATACCTGAGGACCTCAAAATAGAGACAATGCAGAAACTCTCCTGCTTAGTTAAACTTGAATGTAACTTTAATTAACATTGTGCATTGAGCTGCACATCCTGTTCACTGCAGGGAACAGTGGTAGATCCACATCCAAAATCACATGTAAATAGCGCTAAAGCTAGTAATAGGCCTTTAAGTTCTGAGATTGCTGGCAACACTTCTCAATCAACATAGGTTGGGATTTCGGGCCCACCTAATGAATAGTAGATGTTTTGTTAGTCTAAGATTGCCTGTGGGTTATTCTAGAGATTACAAGCGAGGGTGGCAACGACCGACTTATAGCTCACAGTGTGTAATCAGCTTTTTACCTTTAGCTACAAAGGTGGCTCCTGACTTCAGCCAGTGACTTATAAATATCTGCTATGTGTTTGGTAGTCTCAGCAGGGCTTCTCAGGTGTGCTCGGCGTGTTTGGGGGTTTGTACCACCCCTGCCACTCACGTTCAGAAAAACCATTGCACAAATTAGAACATCTAGGAAATCAATAGTCTTTTCCCTAATTTGAGAGGCGGTGGATATTGGGGCTGGCATGACAATTTCCTCGATCTAGCTCCCTTGTAAGGGAGCCCTTCCACATCCATATCTTCAAAGTCAAAAGTTGGTGCAAAGGCAGAAGGTTTCCTTATAGACAACTTCTGCCTAATGCTAGTGGGAGAGGTGTAATAGTCCCAAGTCCTCAGGATACTCTTCAATGTGCCAAAACTCTAACACAATCCCTCAAACCTAAACCCTGTTTCAACAATAATATTGGCATTTTACTTTTGTGTACTTCAATCAAAATTCTGATTATTTCAAAATCATCATGATAGTACAACCCAGACAGATGACTAGAGTGCCTCAAATCAAGGCGTTTCATATTGTTATACTTTCCTTGACCAGAACGTCGGTTTTATGTATTAATCACAGGATCCGCTGCACTTATTAGCTGTCAGCGCAATGCGGAGCCAGCAACTTGGCATTTCACATTCAAGACACACCTTAGTGATAAGTCAACTCTTGCCCATTGGCCATATTTTTCAAAAAGGGAATATGAACAAAGCTTAATGGTGGGTCACCGCAATCACAGAAGGGGTTGGAGTAAAGATGTGGGGAAAAGAGTAAGTATCCCTGAATGGCAGACGTCTGTCTATCGCAACAGACAGGCAATCATTCCACCGGTTCTGCGCGCAGTGGACTGCTCACCTTCGCTTTTCTGGTATAATTGACTTGTGATCAGTCAGTATTCACTTAACCGGAACAAGAATGATGAACAGCAACTTTCAAAATGATGATTGCTTGCAAGACTTGCTATTTACCCTGACTTAAAACAGCCTGCTTTTGCTTATGAGGAGGCAGCTCTGCTTTCGAAAAAGGATGTCACGGATATGAAAAATCGCAACCTAAAAGTGGTTTCCTTTCCAATTAATCTGCTGTGTTCAACCAATCGGATCACCACATTATTTTAATGCTGACGTCCTCTTCTCTGCACATGAAGCTCTTGGTTTTATTAGGAAAGGGCAGCTGGGCATGTGCGCTTCTGGAAGGGATAAGCAAATGTCTTCCATTCTCAAAAATGCAAAGTGATAATATAATAATATCATTAACAAGCTAACTTCCAAAGAGCTTTTTGGAAGCTTACAGGTGCAGTTTATTAAATTTCTTTTGCCGGGATGCAAGCACGGGTTGATAACACAAGCATCTTCCTAGAGATAGCACCTCTCACTACCGGAAGAGGAACACTTTGGGTACTATCATGGGCCATTGATCAGAAACAGTGTGCACTGTGGCACAGTCAGAGGTTTGCTTGTGATGCAGTGACGTGTATAGTTCGAAGGACAACAACGGCGACAGGATGCAAGATCAAATACAAACTTGGCTGGATGTTGAGAGACCACACAAAGCGGGATAGGGAGGTTAGAAGCGCTGACTGTTATCAAGATGAGCATGTATTGCTTAGGTCATGGAGATGCACTTTGAGTTGAGGAAATAGGACTTTGAGGTCTGATCGGTCTCTACAAAATGCAAATTGTCAAAGTCCATAACTGTTCGAATGAGACTATACCCACCTGAATAATGAATTGTAACCACTCTCTAACTGCACAGAGGGTTACTGCATGGTTACGAACAATCAGGTCTGCTCAGAGGTTCTGCAATCAACCCTGAAAGCCTTCTTGGTTAGTACTCCACAGTTGTGGTATCCATCACATGCCTAGCTCATTCATCAGTAACTCTACTAATACTACCGAAAGATTCACAACGTTAAACTAATATGAATAGGAGGGTCAACCGAGAACTCACATAAAGGAGGCCTTCGGGAGGCATTGGCTAGAAAATCTTTGTTTACCGTATATCTACTTCTTTAATTAAATGTATGAAAAAGAGATTAATAACCACCCAGCCCTCTTCATCTGTTAACGCCTGGTTTTAACTAAAGGCGGCTAAACGAACTCAGTAATCCATGGATGACTTTCTTCTGTTATATGCAAATGGTGTCCTTTTTATGTATATGTTTAACGCACTATTTGTACAACAATATAGATTACAATGTCTTTGAGATCATAATAGGATTTTTCTTTTGGGGGATGCGGGGTTTAAAGAGGCCATTATCGCTGTGTGTACACGTTTTGGAGCATGGAAAGTGTGGCAAAAGGAAATAAGTTAGTAATAAATCATTCAAAGCATACAACACTTCTCAAGATGCCTTCTCTCCCCCCCCCCAAAATAAAAATGACAATTTTAATATATTTTCTTATCAAAAGCACCCTTCTTACTCGAGTAACTTCCCAATACATCAATGTTACTGCTTAAAGTGATAGTTTCATCTCTCAAGCTAGCCCACCTCTCCCTGAGACTTCCTTGAGAATACACACATATATATATATTTTATGTTTATTTATCTGAATATATATATTTCCTTGTCCCCCACCTCAACGTGTTCCCATCTACTCGCCCCCTTTCAATTTCCTGATGCGAAATAAAAAAACAGAAAAGCAAGCTACGCCAGGGCCATTTCTGAGCCTGCACAAAAAGTGCCTACCCCGAGACAGATGAAAAATAATGAGAGTCTTTCTGTCAAGAAGGATTTAGAAAATATCACTGGCATTATTAAAGTTTAATTTTTCACTGCGCTTTCTGGTCCCCCCTTTTCCAGGGATAATGAGCAGGGCTCTGCACCTCCACACTGCTGATACTTGTTTTGTGCAATAAATCCAGCCTTCCAGTCTGAAGACATTTCAGACAACGGTTTTGACTGCTACGGGCTGATTTTCTCTCTTTTATGCAACCCTGTGCTTTGAGTCTTCCCCCACACACACAAAAAGAAGGAGGTAAAAAAAAAGCCTGTTTGTTTGCTGGTTTTCCACAAGGCCACCGGAACAAACAAAAATCAATTTTTGCCCAACCGGTTCAGAGGGATCCTGGGATTTGCGGAGACAGAACGGTGAAAAGCAAAAGAGAGGCAATCAATATATTCACAAATGCTTTACTTGATAGAGAAGGACCGAATGAGCTGACAGAGGGGGGCCTTTCCACCTCGCAGCGCTTTTTACACCTGGCTGGGGTACAGCTACCATTTAAGTGGGAAGAGCTTGAGTTCCACCACCCCTGGAATCTGCTTACAATAGGGAACCAAGGACCGATGCTGGCAAAACTCCACGCAGAAGGTACGCAAACACGAAAAAAAGGCGAGGCATCATTCTTGTCATTCCGCCCATCTCTGTGACTGCATCTAATCTTCTAATGCAGATATCCACCCCAACAGCGAATTCTCCTCCTTTCACCCGTGTCCAGGTGCAATCCCACTCCCTCCTCACATGTGCACCAGTGCGGATTCCACAGACCCCGTCTGCTACTTCTATTGGCCCTTAGGGAAGGTTTGCAGTGAGTCTGAACCTTAAATTCACCTGCTGTGAATTTTACACATATAAATTTACGCAACCTTACTGATTCCTCAATGATCAAATGTAAAATTGATTACAGCCTGCACACAAATAAAGTCAAGAAGTGCTCAATTTAAAATAATGGTGTTTGTGAAATGTATTGATTCAAAGCGGTTTACTCTTTGCACGCAGTAAGTGCTATGTATTATGGTCCGATTCACTAGGATTTTGCTATGACTTACTCTACAGGAGTACGTCTGGAATAATCCTGGAATCCAGGACTAAGTGAGGAGTACCCGAAGAGTAAGTGACACTTTACCAAAGCAAAATCTATGTGAATCGGATATTGCGTCTTTGGGCTCTATGTGTCCAGCAGCCTTTATCCTGCAGACAACTCCCGGTGTCTCCTACAGACTTGGCCCAAAACACGACTGCTCTTTCCAGCTCTACCAACGCTGGCTGCTAAACCCTTCTGAAGATGCACGGCGGTGGTAGATTTGATGTAAGTGTGCTGCTCTATATTATGGGCCTTATTCAGCGCTGCAACAATCTTAACGTTTTGCCACATAAATTATTTAAGAAGACCAGTTTATACGAATGAAGACAAAGCAGCACCTCGGTGCAGTAACCCTGAGAAAGGAGGGAAGGAGGCCCTCTGTGAAAACACTTGATTCTGCTTAGGAATTAAACGTATACAAATTCAGAACATCCCATAATGTACTTGCTTTATATTCGGAGAAAACGAATGCAATCCACACACGTGGTACCGTGGCCGGAAGCACAGTTTAAAAAACATGACACTGCTGAAGAGGCTAATACTTTAATTCCTTATTGGTGTTTACATTTCTGTCGTGTTGTGTACATTCCCACCACCCAGCTTTAACAAGACCATCCATGTGATGCGAAACCTCAGCTGGAGGCCTCCAGGCTGTGAGGTTAGTAAGGACACAAGCACACTGCAGCAACCACAAGGTAAATAAGCATTAGCGAAGCCAATGACGTTGCTTTTAGCAAGCCTGCAATGCTTTATTGAATTATGTTTTGCAAAAGTATGCACTAGGTACTAACATTTTTAAAAGTAATAAAACCCAAAAATGGTATCACAAAGGTGGTGCGCCCATTTGTAAATTTAAAAGTGCAAAAAGATCCATAATAAACGTGAATTTACAAAACATTAGATGGATTTGCCCAACAGCCTTTGCAGCGAAGCAAACTACATTTTAGGTCAATGTGCACAGACAAACTGCCTTCACTCACAGCTGGGGGAGACAATGGCCGAAGTAGGCTTATCCCCTTCCCTTTGCTGTGATAGGCGAAACCAAATTGTAATGACTCTTGAACAGACCAATGCATGAAACCAGAGAGACCAACGGATGAAGAGGTAGAAGGAGAGAGACAGAGAGAGAGTGTGTGTGTGTGTGTCTACATATATGATGCATATTTATAGGTACGAGGCTGACTAAACAGCAGATCGTCCCTATTTGGATCACTGGGCTCTGGTACACCACTTTTTTATTGTTTTGTTTGCTGTGTGTTTTGTGGGATACTTTACTTTGGATGAGTGCATTTGGCAACTTGACAGTATTGAACAAAAAGATGAACACATTTCAAAACAGTAAAATTAGAAACAGAAGGGTAACGTGGGTTGCTAAACCTGCAAATAAGATGGTGGGCTGTTTATGTAAGACAAAAAACACATAATGTTAGGACACAAATCACCCAGGAATTGTGGAGGAAAAGACTGGAGCATTGGGTCTGGGTCATGATGGAGGAGGGAACCTTCTATTAGAACAGAGGTACAACAAACATTTTCCCAGGAGCCTTCAAGCTTGGTTACACTGGTTCCAATCCCTCCAAAACAAACCCTCACTCTTTCTTTTCTTAAACGGTGATACATGTATATACAGGATTTATGAAAATGCCTTAGGACACTAACTATACTGGTGAAAACAGTAGCATTTGAAGACCATTTTATTAAAGCTGCTAGAGCAGACATGTCCTCTGTAGGTCAAGATTCAAGCCACATTTCCAGGATAGTCACATTTAATAGGCCTCCATGAGATAAAATGACATACATTGACCTTAGGTGGAATGTATTTACATACTGGTTATCCTAAAAATGTAGGCCTCAAGGGTGTGCAATCCGGGTTTAAGAATTCTTGACAACAGTATTCCAAATGGTGTATTCTCGAGCAGTAATATTGGTAAATCATGGAGGTATTTCAAAAAACACTTTATAGCAATGATTGGGGGGGGGGGGCGGCATTATACATCATTAGTTATAAACAAGCACCACAAGGGTGTTTTTAATTTATATAAAGAACCACTTTATATGAATTCTTGGGATATCAAGGAAAACAGCACATAGATCAATAGGTATAAAAAAACACCACCAGGTATTTTGATTTCGCCCTAAAAAAGTATTTGAAAATAGCACCAAATGTTACATTACAATACAGTTTTAGC
This sequence comes from Triturus cristatus, assembly GCF_964204655.1. NCBI lineage: Eukaryota > Metazoa > Chordata > Amphibia > Caudata > Salamandridae > Triturus > Triturus cristatus. The sequence continues at coordinate 151,484,068 of NC_140580.1, forward strand.
CTGTAGCAAGAAGCTGTTCAAATTTCAATTTTGAAATCTATATTTAAAGACATTTATGAAAATTGAAGTCTATGGGCTTTTCTCAAAACTTTGCAAATCCCCACCTACAATTCAAAAACTCATGCAAAAATGTTTAAGCAGATCAATTTTACCACAAAAATGTATTTTTTTCCAAAGAGAATCCTCCAGTAACAAATGGGAATTTATGAGGATTTTTTGGGGAAAATGTACTAATCCAGGATTTTTTTCTCACAGTTTAAAGTTTCCAGTCTTCAAATAGTGTTTGAAACCCGTCTAGTTTTGCAGAGTAAAATACAACTTCACCTACAGTTAGAGTTCTCACATTGGTCAAACTTCTTGATATTTAGGTTGAAAGTCTTCATTTTATTGTGATTAGTAGTTTAATGGTTATATGGTGTTGACTTGGGATTTCACTTCATATCTAGTTACGTTATTATCTCTTGACAGGTCAGGACGCTTCGTGTCCACTAGGGATGTCAATAAATATTGAGTCCAAGATGAAGTCCTTATATCGTTTTGCCTGCCAGGGTCCAAAGCTATTCATTAAATATTATAATGAGTATAATGAGAAGATGTTCTCTTACCAATAAATGTTTTTCAAACACAATTGATGTAAAATCAATGTATATGATTAAAGATTGCTTGAAAGTATAATGATCAGTTGATTGGTGGAAAAGTGTAGTCCTATTCAGACTAAATTAAATTTGTACAACGCATCTCGATGTTCTACTTCTTCGGGAATGTCTGGTTCTGTAATCATGCACACATTCTCAAAGAACATGAAAACTCAAGTGAGAGATGATCCACAAACAGACCTTCAAATAAACGCATTAATAAAAGTTGGAACTAATAATTTAGACAAAAACATGCATGAAGATTATCGCTCGTGAAACTAACTCCTTGTAGTATATCCTGCTGTCTAATGTCTTGTGTCTCACAAATATGATCAAGTATTTACTCATTCATAGTCGGTTTTGTCCCAAGGAGGAGTAGGCTAAGGTTGCAAGCAGATTTCACAGAGTCTGCTAAAAGATAATGAAAAAACTATTTTCACAGAAAAGCAATACTTAAAAGGATACACTTTAGGGAAAAGTAACAGGGGTTAATCCTTCAAACGAGTCTAACTTTAAAACGGCCATCCAATGTAAAGAATAAAAACTGTTCTTTGTCCAGTTCTGCATCTGTAACAAACACCGACAAAAGGCATTCTAGAATGTTTGTTTGATTATGTCAGCTGGGGGGTTGGGTTGAAATGAAATGAAATGAAAGAAATCTTATAATGCGCTACTAAGCCCAAAGGCATCAAGGCGCCTAACCAAGAAAAATAATACGGACCAGGGACCAAATTACGGGTATGCCTTGGCAAAGAGCCATGTCTTTAATGCCTTCCTGAACGTCAGTACAGAATGTTGAGTTTTGATTTCAGAGGGAAGAGTGTTCCACAGTTTAGGGGCTAAAGACGAAAAAGCCCTTCCTCCTTATTTAACTCTTCGAAAACGGGGCACTGACAACAGGCTCTTTCTCAAAGAGCAGAGGTTTCTGCAAGGGGCATAAGGTACCAGCAGATCCTTCACCCCCCCAGCCCCATCGCCGGATAGCGCCCGCCCCATAAGTCAGGCAAAGGGTCTTAAAAGAAATCCTGGCTTGGATCGGGAGCCAGTGTAGACTCTTCCTAGCAGCTGTAGCGGAAGAAAGCCTAGGGGAATCGAAACAAATTTAGCCGCCGCATTCTGGGCAGTTTGCAGGCGTTGCACGAGGCCCTTATTTATGCCGGCATAGAGAGCGTTGCAATAATCAAGCCGTGAGGCGACCAGTGCAACAACAATCTGTTTACTAGCCTGCAGAGATAGGTAATGTTTAATTTTCCTGAGGATCTTAATGACACCCCAGCAAGTAGCAACCGTCCTATTTACCTGCTGAGCCATGGAAAGAGCGGGGTTGATCATAACTCCCAGGTTACGAGCCGAGTCCGTAGGTGTGGGACACGCTCCCAAAGAAAGAGGCCACCATTCAGAAGACCAAATGTCCATATTTCCACCTGTGACATCACTCACTGGGTCCCCCTTTTAAGAACTTTATTCAAGGAAAGTCCTACAACGCTGTGCCAATATCTCTGCATGCACATGTAACGCCTGATGCCAACTCCACAAGCTAATGACGATGCTTTAAAGCACTGGTGACTGTCTTATAGTGAGGACCTTTGTTCATATTACTTTGGCATTCACACAGCAGTGCACAGTTAGCCATTAGAATGTCATCGCACCAACAATAAGCGGGGGATGACTTCCCATCCCATCATTAAGAGCACACAGGACTGGGGGAAGGCAATCATATGCACTCCAACAACACATTTCACTGAAGCCGGATTTCAGAATGGCTATCTATGCCTTGCCGCTGTCTCTAGTAGGGATGAAACTCCTCACCAAGTAGAGGGTGGTATGAAAGGCTCTGCTGGTCTCGAGAGTTTGCGGGTACATGGTTTTTTGCCTCTATGGTTGGAGGTCTCCAGTATCCCACCCGCCCAGCGACAGCCGCCAGGATTGCGTTTTGTATCATCGAATGCCCGCTGTGAACATCTGGAGGTGTGATACGGCCAGACAGTGCAGGCTGAAGAGTTTGCAGTTAGGCAGCGGACAGCAACGTCTGCACACACTGTTTCATTATCTTGTGTCATATTAAATGTTCAATTCACACATTTTCTTTGTCTTGTCTTGATAAAGATGAAAAGGGAGAAACATTAATCTCGAAACCAATCATGAATGTACTGTGGATGCTTCTCAATTAAAAACACAAACAAAGGTCTGGCACCTTGGCTCACTCGTGTGTGATCACGTCATTCAATAAACATGTCACTATCTCGAATGTCACTATGGAAATCAAGGAATCCAGGTCTGTTCAATGCACGCAGATGATGCACAGTGAAGGGAGGAAGCACAAGAATGGTCTTCTTTTATGGACTTCTTCGGTCTGCAGTTCCCAGGCATTTTTTTTATTTTACACCCCCACATTCATTTTGATGCTTGCTTTCAACGGTTACCATCAGCTATATTGTTTCAATCGGCACTTCCCAATTTGCATATAAGCATTATTTGGGCACATGTGGAAGTGACAGCCATAAACTCCGGACTAGATGCATCACCGCTAACTTTTATTAGGATAATCATTTATTCTTCCAAATGTATACAAGCACAGAACATTCCTGCACCCCACGTGAACATAGTGTCTTTAAAATACTCCAATGAGTCATTAGCAATTTGCTTTGGGGCCGCGGACCACTTTTAATGCTACAGTACCCTCCTCGCTCCTAGGTGCAGACCTTTTTTAATTGGAGGGCACCAGCACGTTCCTGCAGGGCCGATTCATTTCAGGGTGCATACCCTCAATGTTGTGACGAGCTACAGTACTTGTAATGCGTCACTGCCCCCCCCGCGTATGCAGGAGAACAAAGCTTGGAATGGGCCATCGCTCGCCCTCCTCTGCACGCCTGTGCTATTTTAAAAAGCCAAAGCCTGCAGCTTTGAAAGGGGTCAATATCTGCACTCCTTCGCTTGAAGCAGACACTTATGTGGGTCAGTTTCAGATCTTCCTGCATGACTAATACTGTCCATGCCACCCTTTCCTTACTGGCCTGTGGGCTTGCCGTGAGCCCACAGCAGCCTCTCCTTGCTGGATAGGAGAGCTTTCAGTGGGGCTGAGGCATCTCTTCCTTCAATGGAGAAACTGGAGTCCAATCTAGCAGGACCACAATACTTTTCCTGGGTCAATACCAGCCTCCTTTACAGGAATTACACTTTAACAGTGCACTTACTTGCCAAGTTATAACACTTGACTCAACAGCTGCCCTTCCCAGCAAGAGTATGACATCATACCTTATGTGGCTCAGACAAGCCATTCCTTGCAGGGTAACACTTTTTAATGGGCCAATATTGTAATAACTCATCTTGCAGGTGCAACACTTTAGTGGGACAATTTCTGAGCTTTCTTGTATAACTAATACTTCTTACGGGTTCAACATTAGCAATCCTTTTCAGTCCTTCTCCGCTGTGAATTTGGTAATACCACAGCCCCTGTGAGTTTTTAATGACTTCCAGATGGTAAAGGCGGTACGGTTTGTACTATTGTGGTGCCATCTATGAGGGGTGTCAGCACGGCTGCCAACGGTTAAGAGCTTGAGTAAGCACTCGAAATGACGAGATACTACTGCTAAATCAGCATGTGCTGGCCAGGCGAGGTTATGCTGCGGACACTAAGTTTGGGACGTGCCACCAACCTCAGTGTCAGCATTGAACTCTATCCGATACTTTGGCATGGAGAAACCAGGGTGACGGAAGATAAGAAGTGAAGGGGGAAGAACATCTTTCATCACAGACACTGCACAAATCCCTCGTGATGCAGAAGGCTGCCTCAAAAGAGAGGAAGCCAGCAAACAGCAAAGGATCGCGGACAGGACCTGGGTGTAATTGCGGCTCTGCTATGCCATAACATGCGCGAAGTACAATACGAGCCCAGAACAAGTACACAGCAGTAGTGGAAGGAGCATTCACTAAGCGAGTGAGGGAGAAACATAAAGAATCCCGATAGCAGTTAGGCCTTGCAGGCTCTACTTTCAGGGGTAACACTACAGTTTATCATTTTGACATATCAAAATGTTGGATCGGGGTAAGATGGCGGAGGTGGTGAGTAGCTGTGCTTCCTACATAGCTGCATGTATTGGGGGCTATTGTATTGCCCTTCCCCTTACAGCCTGTCCTTAACTGTGACCCTGAATCTCATGGTCCAAATCCCTGTCTTACTATGTAGTAAAGTCATGTCATGTCATGTCTAAGGCGTTTGTTTGACTTTTCAGCTTAACAGGAAGGATATTATTCCCTGAAGAATTGTACAAGCCCCTGGGTAAGTCTCTGTGCAGTAGTGCCCCATATGCTCAAACAGACTTGTAAATGTCTTGGAAAATGGTGTTATGCTATGCTGACTTGCGATAATTCTTTATAAGTGTATGCAACAATTTCAACTTGCTCCAAATGGACGAAAATGCCACTATACCGTATGAGAGACTGGGGCCATTTCATAGTCTATGAAAGAGTCCTGTCTTACATTAGGAAAAGGCCGGGTGCCTGCAGAAGCGTGTGGAGATGTATCCACCATCAGGAAGTGGTGTTGTGCTGTAGAGGACTAATCTACTAACTGTCTGACTGATCCTGAGAAAGCACATAGACCTGAAACAAGCTTTACTGCAAGAGCAATGCTTAGGTATCCTCGCTTAAACAAATTGCGGTTTACATTGATTAAAAATCTGTATTTATTGCATTGTGTTAAAAATTCATTTTTAATCATATGGGATATATTTGAATCAACTATAACCCTTTTTCTCCCTGCCACTTCCAAGCAAAGTAGGGTTGTCTAGCAACAGGACTCGACTTGCCAAACATGCATTGAGGTTCAAATATGGTCTAACATTAGCCCTCCCAGTCTGACTCCCCTCCCAATAGATACAGGTCACCCGAACACCAAGGTTAGGGCTCCCACTGGCCTCTGCCGCCTGACTCTTAGGGGACCCTTTAGATATAGGTTACCCAATTGCTAGGACTAGAGATCCCTTTGGAGCTAAGCCACACAAAACCAGGGCTTTCCTTCCTATTGAACCAGGAGTCTTAAGGCACCCAACCGTAGATTCCAACAGAAGGGTGAACAGTTAAAGGTGAGCACAAAAAAACAATGGATTAAACCCAGATCTGTGACTGGGGGTGGATGTTTCATTTCTTCAGCCATCATCTGTTCTTTTGTTTCAGAGAAGTGGTGGTAGTCTCCAATTCAAAGTATTGCACCTCTGCTAAGAAGCGCAGTTAGTCTCCTTCTCAAAATAAAAATGTGCGGGTACTCCGTACAGGACAGTAATGGTCCATTTAAAGCACTGGTTGTTAGTACAGAATATAAAAAAAATAAACGTGGTTGAGTGACTCGGAGGCAGCAATAGTAGGATTAGCGAGACATACTGAGAGAAAGAAAAGGTTGTATAATAATGCATGCAGTAATCCCCTAGAGGTATGCAGGCCTTGGTGTTTGCAAGAGCACTGAGAGGCAGAGTAGATCCAAGGCGGCGATCTGAACAATTAGCAAGCATTAATCCTTTAACAAGCACTTAAAAGTAACTTTGGAAAAAAATATTTTTTCAAAAAATGTTTATATCTTCTTCTGGATCCTCAAAGTTAGATTCTATTAATTTATTACGATGTAGCGAGTATGGAGGCTAATCTCTCTATCATCATGCAGGGATTTTTTATTATAGGTATGTTCTAATGTACCACACCTGCAGCGGTGGCTCCTCCGCTATTGTGGGGGAACACAGCCCCACCCCGCCTTAACACAGGATGTAAGGAAAAATAGTAGGATAATAAATACTTTTTATTATTGTTTTTTTTTTCCTTACATGCAGAGTCTTAAGTGCGGGGCCAAAGGGATGACAGGCACAGGGGGAGTGGCAGTGTACTGTTGTCAGTGTGCATGAAGGTTTGGTTGGCCGTCTCAGGCCGGCCAAACTGTCATGCGCATTGTAGCTCTCACCAACCCCATTGCATTGCTGGGTTGGAGAGCAGGCACAGTCTCCCTGGGAGCGCAAACTCAGAGCGCTCAGGCCAGTACTGACACTGCTCTCATGAAATGAGAGAATCATCAGGATTGGCCGCGGGGGGGGGGGGGGGGGCCGGGGGTGCCTATGTATGCGAGGAGAGGAGTGGAAGAGGCGCGACACAGCCGGCTGCAGGTAATTTTTTTTTTTTAAGTATTTATTTTGTCAAATGACCCTGCCTAAACACCCCCCTCCACTCACCCGGCCACTCCTACACAACACCGGCCGCTTTGCACATCTGTAATAATAAAATTATATCACTGTCCATCGAGTGCTGGCTGGCTGGAGTACTTCAAATGTATATAGCGCTTACTACCCCTGACGAGGCGTCGCATCAACTGCCATCACAAACATAACCAGACAGCGAGCTTGCAGGCTGGTGCTTAGATAACTATTATTACTCAAAAATCACTATATTTATGGCAACTGCTGGCAGAGGCGCACAACCCACGAGAGCAGGGCCTACGGTTCCCGCCGAGAAACACAGCCAGCGTGAGATGTGGCCTAAACAGCACTAATTAACACCTGCGCTCATAAGCAGATGACTGCTTTCAAAAGACACAGACCCATCATTTTGGCTCCTTCAGACAAGCAAAACGGTTTTGAAGGGTGTTGCCTCACCTTCAGCCAACTTAATTACTATTGTCAACAGTCGCGCGCTGGGAGAAAATACAAACATACCAGCAAAGTACTTTTTTCCCCTTCTACTTGCAAATGCACTTAGCACATTTCCCCGTCTGAGTGAAGTCAAACACGAGGTGGCACAGACACGTCAAGAGGCGATGGCGGCATGGCGCGCTCCTCATCAAATATGGGTGCGCAATCAAGAGCAGAATTAACCAGAGGCGGCGACAGATTAGCCACTCCAGGGACGGTCAGGCTGTCCACTCCACGGAAGCTCCAGCGGACCAAGTTACACCCGGTCTGATGACGGAATGCTAGCTTTGAATGTCCTGGAAAGCACTGGAAGATTCCAGTTGATTCCATCTCATTTCGGTGCTGGTAACTGGTCTTTTATAATAACAGCATATTTCCCTTGTTTTTCCTTTGGGAAATGCATAGTTCATTGCCCACGTATATTCTCTAAGTGGACCCACTGGAAAATCTAGGCAAAAGTATTTCTTCAAGAGGCAGTCTGCTTCCATATTCTGAATTTCCTCCACACCGGTTCATTTCCTCCATACAGGTTCCAGAGCCAGGAGCCATCGAAGGCCATTACTTAGGGCTTTCCAAAGATCAATATCACCCTGAGTGGCGTACCAGGGAGGGCGATCCACCCCGGGCGGCATGAGTTTTGGGGCAGCAAACCTCCTCCCACCCCCCACTCTTACCTGCGGCCGTCGGGGGCGGCAAATGCAGGGACCGCCACAGGCGGCCAAAGGTCTAGCTACGCCACTAATCACCTTCAAGGAAAAATGTTGCTTATCTTGTAAGCATCTGTTTGTGGCATGTAGTGTTATAGTTTCACATACTCGGCATACTCCTGCCATCATGTGTTAGGCTCAGACGTGTGCAACTTATTTTAATTCTTTTGAGTCATGGGATATAGTGACTCCTCCTATGGCTGGTAATGCGCATGGATATCGGCTCCATTGTTAGATTGCTTTCCGCACAGCAGGTGGGGACGAATATAGGGCATAGAAAAGTAGAAGAGGTTTACTATGCAAAAGAAAAGATGGGCACTTGCAGCAATCCAAGGCTTCCAGGGAGGGGCCATGTGAATCTACAGAACTGTATGCCACAAACAGATGCTTACAAGCTAAGTAACATGTTGAGGGTCGAGACAGGGGCCAGGGGTACCAAGGGTGGAGTAACCCATTTAAGTCCCTCCATAGGAGCTTTGATAACTGGGGCTTTGAACAATGATACCTATTTTAAAGGTAAGCTGCAACTGCAGCTAAGTGGAGATGGATATATATATATATATATTAACAGAAAAAACCATAGGTTTCAGGCACGTTATAGTTAGGAATTAGCATTTAAAAAACCTCAGAAATTCACCGAAAAAACCATAGGTTTCAGGCACGTTATAGTTAGGAATTAGCATTTAAAAAACCTCAGAAATTCACTGAAAAATCCATAGGTTTCAGGGGTGTTATAGTTAGCTGGACTTTTCACTTGTACAAAACCATTGAAATTCCCCCGTTATAGTTAGTTCAGCTAACTATAACTCGCGCGGCCGCAATGCACTGCTGATGACGTCACATATTACATCACTCATGACATGGTCAGCGACATCACTCATGACATCACTGATGACATCTCAAATGACATCACTGATGACATCACTGATGACATCATCCAGTGAATGTGTGTTATTCTGAAAATTAAATATGTTTTATATATGTATATCTCAAGGTCGATGGAAGAATAAATGGGTATATAAGTGTCTAAATGGATGATTTGTTTTTGAAAAATTGATTGTGTAACTGACTGATTAAGTGTATCATAGTGAATACATGGCTTAGTGAGTAATGTTTAAATATGTAAATATCTGTATCAGTCTCTCACTTTGTGTATAAGTGGCTGCATGGGTTGGTGAGTAGCTACATGGGTGTCTATATAGGTTATTAGTTGGTTTTTTGAGTATCAGTCTGAGTGTCTGCATGGTTCGGTGGGGGTTTTATGTAGTGCATAGGTGCATGAATGAGTGACTCACTGTTTGTATGTGTTGAAGACAGCATGTGTGCAGGACTGTATGGGAGGATGAGTGTGTGTATGGGTGTGTTAGTGAGTGAATGACTGTCTCAATAGTGTCTTTATGAGTAACTACATATGTTTTAAACTAGTATATGTGACTATTGGTGTATATATGTGAGTATATGTGAGAGTGAGAGATTGAAAGAGTTCCTGTATGAATAAGTATGTGTTTCTATAAGTGATTGTTTAAAAGACTAAGTATGTGTAAGTTTCCGTAGAAGTAAGTGTGGTGGTGTGTGTATAACTGTATATGCAAGTAAATGTATGTTTGATTCTTTATTAGCATGAGTGACTATGTGTGTGAGTAACTCTATGGATGAGTGGCATTGTGTAACAGGATGTATAGGTGTATGAGTACATATGATGAGTGAGTACATGTATGAGTGACTGTATAGGACTGTTGGTGAATGAGTGGATGTGTATGTGGATCTTAGAATTACTGAAGAGGTTGTTGTAACTGGTATTGGTATGTCCATTGTTTTGAAAATTGTAGTCTCTATTTTTGAATGTGTGTATCAAAGGTTATATTAGGGTGAGAGGAGGTCTGCCACTCTATCACAAGGATGATGTCATCAGTGATGTCATTTGAGATGTCATCAGTGATGTCATGAGTGATGTCGCTGACCATGTCATGAGTGATGTAATATGTGACGTCATCAGCAGTGCATTGCGGGCGCGCGAGTTATAGTTAGCTGAACTAACTATAACGGGGGAATTTCAATGGTTTTGTACAAGTGAAAAGTCCAGCTAACTATAACACCCCTGAAACCTATGGATTTTTCAGTGAATTTCTGAGGTTTTTTAAATGCTAATTCCTAACTATAACGTGCCTGAAACCTATGGTTTTTTCGGTGAATTTCTGAGGTTTTTTAAATGCTAATTCCTAACTATAACGTGCCTGAAACCTATGGTTTTTTCTGTTAATTTCAAAGGTTTTTTAAATGCTAATTTCTAACTATGCCTACAGAGATAGGACATGTGAAGAAAGAAGAAAAAATGCACAGAAAGAAACAAAAGAAGTGCAGAAAGAAGCAACAGAAGTCCTCAAATACGAAGATAAGTGCAGGAAGAAGGATAACGTGCAGAAAGAACAAAAAGAAGAGCAGAAAGAAGCCTTGTTGCAAAATCATCCTGTACCCTCAACTTTTTCAGACGGATACTGGTGGTAACTGAGTCTGACTAACCAGTCCTAGAGCCAGTGCTATGTTAAAAGACACTTAGAATACAGTGAAAACACCTACATACACTAGGGAACATTATGCGTTGGGGTCCCCCTGTGATTAGCCTTACCTCCTCTATAAGCCCCTAGTATATAATAGGGCATGGGGATTAAAACTACCTCTTAAAACAGGCCACAGGGCGTTTTTGCACACGTTAACTCAGGCCCCGTCCCCTCCTTTCACCATTGTGTAAACACGCCCTGTGTCCGTTTTTAGTTGGGAGATTAAGTTCATTTGAGTCCTGAGGGTCCCTAGGGTCCAACTAGCCCACTAGGTACCTCCAGTAAGTGCCACAGAGCTGCGTTGCAGAGAGGTGTAAAAAGTGGCACGGCCTGGACCACCTCTTTGCAATGCAGCTCAGTGGCGCTTACTGGAAGCACTTGGTGGGCTAGTTAGCCCCCAGGGGCCCTCAGTATTGAAGGGAAATTATATCCCCAATTTAAAACGTGCCATGGTGCGTGTTTGCACACGTCACCTCAGGCCCCGTCCCCTCCCTTCACCACTGTGTAAACGCGCCCTGTGGCTGTTCTAAGTTGAGAGATTAAGTCCCCTTGAATCCTAACGGTCCCTAGGGTCACACTAGACCACTAGGTACCTCCAGTATGCGCCACAGAGCTGCGTTGCAGAGAGGTGTAAAAAGGGGCTTGGCCTCAGAACACCTGTCTGCAGCGCAGCTCCCTGGCGCATACTGGAGATGCCTGTTGGGGGCGCGTTTGCAGAGTGCTGCATGGAGGGGGCATGGCCTCCGGCACGATGCCAGTCTTTTATTTATTTTATTTTTTTAAGAAGGGGGGCTGTGTGGTTCCTCTTCTTATTCTAATTTATTGGCCCTGATGACCCCATCCCCTAGGGCCTGTCTCCTAATTATATTTTTTTGACCCCAATCCCCAGGGCCGGCCACTGTTTTTTATTATTTTTAAAAAATATATATTTATAGACACACCTAGGACATGCTGGACAAACCGTACGTACCTATCACCATGACGATTTGCGTGATATTCATTAAAAGGCGACTATGCATGCAATTAATCCACGTGGAATGTATTTACACCACTAGTGAAGCTCTGACATGTCTGATGCTCTACCGTGCCTAATCCCGGTAGACACCCTTGTCGTTTATTTATACAAACATGGGTAGCTATTGACGGGCACATTTAATACACATGCACACCAAGCCATTCAAAGGGGATTCGACAAAAATTCGACCAAAACTATGCAAGAAACCCCCCTCACAGTTAATAAAACACACATCCACTGCCGGATGTGTAATACTTTTTATTTTACTCTCTGGAAAGGGGACGAACATCACTTGCGAGTCACAGCGCGCTCCTGACAGAGCCCAATGCTGTGTTACACCCACCATTGCCTGCCGAGTGCCACACACCTCTGTATTGTATTCCACTAGCTAGTGCATATGCTATGACACTCTCTAGCCCATGTGCACTGTAACACCACCCCGTGAAAATGTCATGCCACACTTGTCTTCGCACGGGTTATATTGCCCCATCTAACGTGCCTTCCTCGATGCCTATGTTATAACGCACAGTGCTATGCCATACATATTACAATTTGGGATCCATATCTTTGTCACAGTGCATATGCAACGTTACACTCCCCAGCACATATTTTATATTACAACTTTAGAGACTAGTTAGGTTACACAACACTGCCCTGTGCATATTACACTCTAAGGCGCATATCGCATAGCACGCGCTAGTGCCTGTGCTATCTCGCGCTCTCCAATGAATCTGTCATTGCGCACAATGTTTAGCATATTATATTTCACGCCTGGTTCATCTTATATCACACTTTTTGGTGCATAGTTTATACCATACACTATATCTAGTTTTCATTTTCAATCGTGCTCTCAGGACTATGTTCTATATAACACTGTGTTCACCTACCCTTTTCACGGGCATTACATTTTGCGATAGGGGGTGGAGGGTCAGGGGGTGTTTTTGCCAAGTGAGCCCGGAGTCACAGTCACTAACGTCTTCTTCTTCCTGAATAAAAGTGAGATTATGCTGCATACTTGTTCATATTTTAAGTAGTTTGCACTGACAAAATGTTTTAAAAACAATAAAGTTTCTAATACCCGCCTTCTCTGAACAGTTAGCTTGCTGCCCCATCCCCCTCCTCCCTATCCTCTGTTGTGTGAATCCATGGACTAGCCTCCTCCCTCCTGCCATGCATGGTCTGATGTGCTGCCACTGCCCTCAATTTAGTATGATGTACCAGTCCACTCCTCCTGCCCTCCATTGCCCAATTCTATGCCCCATCATTGACCTCCTGCTTAAACTCTGTGCTTAGCTTGCTGCCCCTATTCTCCTTCCCCCTGCCCTCCGATGTCTTTGTGCATGCCCCTGCTCCATCCTTTTTGCCCACCATGTCCCATGGACCTGCCACTCCTATCTACTCTGAGTGTTCTGTTGAGCTGCCACTCCCCTCCCACCTGCCTAGCATTGTCAGATGACTGTAACCTGTCCCTGCCACCTCCACCCTGCCTGTCCACATGCCATGCCTCTATCCTCTTCCTCCTGTCCTACATGGTCCATTGTACTGCCACACCCTTCTGCCCTCCCTGGTCTGTTGTGCTGCAACTGCTCCTCCTGCCTGCCCCGTGTGGTCTGTTGTGAGGCCCCTTCCCCTGAACTTTCTTGTCTGTGCACAGGTCCTGACCCTCCCTTCTATCCTCCATCGTCCTTTGTGCATGCCCCTGCACCCTCCTTCTTGCCCATCATAGCCATTGTGCTGCCACTAACCCTCCCACTTGCCATGCATGGTCTTCTGTGCTGCCATGGCCCCTCCCACCTTCCCTGTGTGGTCAGTTAGCTGCCCCTGACCCCCTCCCACCTTCCCTCCATGGTCTGTGTGTATGCCATCACAGTCTCACTGTTGCTCTTCATGTTGTGTCTTGCTTCTAGTGCCCATCCTGCCTGACCTCCATGGCCATCTTGCTGCTCCTGCCCTGCCCCCTTGCCCCCAGCCCTCTGTTTACATGTGCAGACCCCTACTCCCTCCCTCCTGGCTTGTCTGTTCCATTGTAATGCCCCTGATCCGTCCCTCCTGCCCTTTATGGTCTGTTATGCTGCAGCCTTCTCTCCTGTCTGTCCATTATGGTCAGCTAGCTACCATTGCCTCTTTCCCCTCTGTTCTCTGTTGTCCATGTGCATAGTCCTGTCCCCTCCCTCTTGCTTTCTATGGATTGTTGTGCTGCACTCCCGTCCTGCATGCCCTGTGTGGTGTATTGTGCTGCTGCAAACCCTGATGCCTGCCCTGCAGGGTCAGTTTGGTGCACCTCTCCATGTCTCTCCTGTCCTCTGTTATCCAAGTCCATGTCCCTATCCCATTTCCTTCCATGATCCAATGTACCATACTTGCGAACATTTTGAACTTGGTAAGAGGGAGATTTTGAAAAAAAACTGGGGTATTGATTTTCCCCTTTGAGTTACATTGAAAAAGAGGATATTGTAGACAGGAGACAGATCAAATAAAGCCCATTTGAGCTTAAAAACATTGGACGTTTCCTGGCTGAATCGGGTCTGTTGGCATGTATGGTTGTACTACCATTGCCTCTTCCTTCTGCCCACAATGGTCTATTACATTGCCACAGCCTTGAAGGAGGGTAGATTTTGTATCACAGGGGGCCCCTGGCCCGTTCTGTCCACACCTGAAGTATGAGACCCTTGTCCTTGCCCTGCCAGCCGCATTTGTAGGCCGTATTAAATTGACCAGCGGGTCCTGTGTTGCTATATAATTATCCTGAGACATCCTTACCACTCAGCCAGCATAAAACCCCTGTGTAGGCCCTTCTGTTCAATATGTAGGCCTCTTTGTTAAATTGACCATAGCTCTGCAATTTTAGTGTATAGCAGTCTGAAGGCAGGTCTGCGAGGCCTTCTGCTCCAAACTAGTAGCCCCCACCCTACCCGAGTGCTCCGTGCTCGGTATCAAAGTTCAACATCCCCCTGAAGCTGTCGACATACAGTAGGCTGCATCCTGGACTGGTACTTGCTTCCTGGGCAGGTTTCCCGCTTTTAAGGAAGTGGCAACCGCAGAGCGTCAAGTTAGGAGAACTGAGGAGATTTTATACATGAATATATTGAATTCCTGTACAATACCCATTATTTTCTGCTTGCTCTATGGAACTTACGATAAGCGATTGGCCTGAGAGACTGACCTTTTCACCCAGTTCATTGTCAGCATTAAGTGGGTAAATGACGAAATGTCTGGTAAAATCTGCAGACGAAGCTTTTGGGTAGCATACGTAGGTAGATGTAGCGTGCAAAGGAGCCCACAAAATGATATAAAAAGGGAGCACCCACAGATATCGACGGACAACCTCGCCGTCTGTATGTAGGTTAACAGGCTGTGCAGGTTTTCCCCAAGAACTGGGAGCTCTTGTCTTCCTTTGCTTAAAATGTCTTGCTCTGCTTTGCTTGAAGTATCTTATTCTATTTTACCTATATGAAATGTCATGTTATGTTTAACCATTGTTCTCTTTACTTTTGCATTTAAAAGATGTTGTATTGTAATTGCAGGAATGCTTGCTCTAAGAGTAAATGTGAGTGTCCCTAGGTAACATTTTCCTTGGTGTAACTTGTTTCTCATGATGCATTTATAGATGTGTTTTCTCTCTCTCTCTGTCAGTCCATTAATTGAGATACAGAGAATATCATGACAGCTGTATGATTATCTGGATTCTGTATTTTGTACTTTATGTCTCTATTCTGCGGTTTCTTTGAAGTTGCATCTTCTCATTAAACTGCCATTGTATTCTGCCTCCAATTCCATGTCTCATATGTCTGTTTTCTTCATTTTTGGAGCAAGCGTTCCTAGGCACCCCGGCTCAAATTAAGGTGCCCCTTTTGTCCCTGACTCACTCTCCTGCTCAGTTCTGTGGTGGCTCCCGGGGCTCTGGGGACCGCCCCTAGCTTCCTTGACCCGTAATAGATCTTCCCTCCAACAGCCTCTCTTGCAAGTCCTGTATTGTTGGTTTGTTGCCCCTGCCCCCCTTTCCACTGCCCTCCATAGTCTGTTGTGCTTCCACGGCCCTTCCTGCCTGCTCAGTGTGGTTAAATTGTTGCCTTTGCACCCTCCTACCTGCCTTCAATTTTCAGAGTCCGTGCCCCTGGCCTCTGCCTCTCAACAGTATCCTAATGAACAACTAGATTGCTAACATTCTATATTTATTACAAAAGTGTGGAACGCCTGACATCATCTTGATGTAATCAAAACTGTAATACCTAGAGCATTCCTTTAGAAATTACATATATGAGAGGGTCTTATTGGCATCAAAATTATGGTTAGTGCTCTAAAAGACTAAAATAAGGACATATTTTCTGAGTTTTCAAATAGCGACAAAGCACTTTTAAATTATTTGTTATCTTTATGTTTTTTTATCTAGTTGACAACTTGATTAAATGTTGCACTTAGGGGAGAGGATGTGGTGTTACTTCCAGAACTGCAGACTTTGCAACTGGGGAACCAGGTTGAAGTTTCTGCTTCAGCTCGACATTCTGTGATTCTGGTCAAATCACTTAGTCTCCCCATGTCTACAACCAAAATGAATTTGTTCTTGTGTGATGTAACCAATGCTCATGTAAAGCACTCCAATACCTGACAAGTCTGCACTATATAACACTGCAAAAACACAAAATAATAAGTGTTTTGCACACTTCTGTCATTGGGCTATATTTGGGCTATATCTGGGTGATTTTGGGCTACATTTGGGCTCTTTTGTCTCCGGTGGCCATCTTGGGAGATTTATTTGTTATGAAGTTTCCTAATTTCCTCATGTACTGCAGTCTCCTCAGTAGGAAATGCTTTCAGTTTTTTACTTTGATTCCATCATGAAGGTATTCAGATATGTCACACATTTGCCATGAATTCTGAATGTTAGCACTCTAGTTGCTCATTAGATCACTGTAGTAAAACTACTGTTCACCATGGAAGTCTGCTCCTGGTATTAAAAGTGCATGTTTCAGTCTGCATGTCAGAATTTTTTAATGAAATAGAAGAGGATTTGAGAAGTCACTCAAAATGTGCCCTCATTTTCTTTCTTCAGCATTAATCATAATTTCTATGGCAAAATGAACCCCCTCATTGTGTTCCTTTTTAAATTAAATGTTTTAAGTGTTACCAGTTTATTCCAATCAAGATGGCTTCAGGTGTGCCATACTTTTGTCATAATGAAGACAGTAAGTGCTCTAGTTGTTTTTAAGAACATTCTTGGACATTCTGTCATTGGGCTATACTTGGGCTACATCTGGGTGATATTTGAGCTACATTTGGGCTCTTTTGTCTCTGGTGGCCATCTTGGGAGACTTATTTGTTATGAAGTTTCCTAATTTCCTCATTTACTGCAGTCTCCTCAGTAGGAAATACTTTCAGTTTTTTACTTTGATTCCATCAAGAAGGCATTCAAATGTGTCACACATTTGCCATAAAATCAGAATGTTAGCACTCTTTTTGCTCATTAGATCACTGTAGTAAAGCTACTGCTCACCAGGGAAAACTGCTGCTGGTATTGAAAGTGCATGTTTCAGTCTGCATGCCAGGATTTGAGAAGTCACTCAAAATGTGCCCTAATTTTTCTTTCTGCAGCACTAATCATACTTTTTATGGAAAAATGAACCCCCTCATTTTGTTCCTTTTTAAATTAAATGTTTTAAGAGTTACCACTTTAATCCAAGCAAGATGGCTTCAGGTGTGTCATACATTTATCATAAGTAGGACGGTTAGCGCTCTAGTAGTTCTTTGGAACACTCTGGAAAGCTGCAGTAGAACACAAAGGAATCAACTGACAGTCTCTGCCCTTGTTGGATGTACATGTTTTACTGAGAATGTCAGACTTCATTCTCACATGACTGAGAAAGATAATGTGAATTTACAGAAAATAAGCTCTCAGTTTAGCTTATAGATCACCTTCCAAACCTCTGTGGTAAAAGCATGAGAAAATATTTTTCTCTCAATCATGATATCCCAGCAGAAGGCTTTTTCACATGGTGAAATCACCTTAGAACATACCACAATTCCTAAAATGAGTATGGTACCATCAACAAATGATTTATAATGTAACTAAAGTCTTAAAATCTTCTATTAACTGCAATGCTTTTTAATGAGGTGCTATCATGTATATTGGTCCCAAGATGGCTGCCAACACTTCTTGGATGAAGTGCTGACAGCCAATCAGATCTCAGGATGAGATGTGTGGTTAGGCTCCGCCCACATATATATATTGATTTAAATGCTATTTTCTCAGGAACTACTGGACAGATTTACACCAGACCTACAAAAGGCACTTCCTTGACCTGAGGACTACCTCTCTGCCAAATTTCAAGTAACTCTGTTCAGCCGTTCGGGCTGTAGCTGTGTCTAAAGGTCCTATGGAAAAATGCATGGGAAAAACGCGTTTTGGGACCCCCCTTTTTTCTCAGCCCCCGCTTGACGAATCCCCCCGAGACTTTCAGGGTAGGAGCGGAGCGTAGCGCCCCACCTATTTTGAAAATTTCGCGAGGATTCATCGACCGCCGCCAAAGTTATTCCAAATAGAATGTTGCGGATTTCCTATGGAAACAGGGTCCTAACTATAACTATCTACTGGCGACCGCCAGTAGATAATATATATATATATATAGTTGCCTGAGAAGGATGCGGACGAGGATGTGAGCTGAATTGACACACCCAGGTGGAATATGCAGTTTGAAGTCCAGCGCCATGAACTGTGGGGCATTAATAGGTGTCTGTTTTCCCGTCACTGTATGAGGTACCACGTTGGACCACCAGTACCATCATGCAGTTCTCCTGGAGCCCAGCGGCACCGTCTCACTCACCTGACTGTAGTGGGAGGAGCTGAGAGACTGCTTATCAGGACAGATCTCTAAGCAAACAGTTGAATTCACCAGCCTGTGATACCGGCACTGATGACGGCCACGGAGGCCAGAAACGCGTCTGCCATTGCTTCACGGACTGTTTAGCCAAAGCTGGAAATTTTGCTCATTAAATTCTTTTCCGCATCCGGAGCTGTGTCCTGCTTGCTTTTGTGTTTAAGGTGAGCGTTGGATTGTATATATATATATATATATATATATATATATATATATATATATATATATATATATATATATATATATATATATATATATATATATATATATATATATATATATATATATATATATAAAGATAAGGCCTGATGTTTGGAAATAAAGCAGGTAAACTATGTTTTGGACTACTGGTTTTAATGGGTCAATTGGAAGGCAGTAATGGACAAACCTTTTCCATCGGCCGCATATCAAACGCGTGTGGTTGGTCTGCAGGCCTCCTTAAGGATGGAGTTACCGTCAGGAAACAGTACGCCAGATTGAGCTGCCTGGGCTTGGGGGGCTTGATGGGCCTTGGTTCTGGGTTAGAAGGTCTGGCAGAGTGCCAACCACTAGATTACCTGTGCTAATGCTTCCAGCTGTTATAGTTTCATGAGTATACACTTTGGGTATTTTTTCTATCAGTTTCCTCGTGGCCTTCATATAGTTACACACTATGTGTTTTTAGTCGTGCTTTGTTCACATTGTCAGTGTGCCACCTTTTTTGTGACTTTAGTAGACCACATATATAGGAGTATAGGGTTTTTGTTTCTTTCTCTTCAGACTTATTTTTCAATTGTGCCATGTACTAAGTATTTGGGACAAAAGGTTGATCTACAGTGTATGCTTCGCATATTTTCCATATAATATGGGGGTTGTGTATATCGAGCTGTATTTGCACATTCAAATATACATATTGCCAGATTTGCACATTTTCAATTGCGGATTTGCACATTTTGCAGTATTTGCACATATACTTCCATTTAGCGTATTTTGCACACATATTGCATATTTTGCACATCATTGGTAATTGTAGTTTTCCATATGTCGATCTCCCCATTTATCTTATTGTACCAACTAATTTTGCGCATTTGAGCAACAATCTGATTTTGTCTGTTTTCATTGTATATGGTTGTATTCATTGTATTATTACATGTCTGGTAAACGTTGTCTGTAACAGAGCATAGGATTTATCCTGTTATGTGCATATGTGAGAAAATTTTAACAAAACGATAGTATTTTTTCTATGCCTATACTCCAAGTATTTTGTTTATGTCTATTAGTAAGGTGTCTCACATTTGATTCAAAAGCACTACGTTTTGTTCGTGTAAACCATGTGATCAAGACCGCTGTGTCGGTCGAAACGCGTTAGAACCGGATTGAAGTTTGTGTGGAAATAAACTGAGCTAAATACCTGTACCAGCGCATTTGTGTCCGTGTCTTGCAGCAACACCAGCTGGTGTTGCGAAAGGAGGAGTTGATATATATATATATATATATATATATATATATATATATATATATATAAAGATAAGGCCTGATGTTTGGAAATAAAGCAGGTAAACTATGTTTTGGACTACTGGTTTTAATGGGTCAATTGGAAGGCAGTAATGGACAAACCTTTTCCATCGGCCGCATATCAAACGCGCGTGGTTGGTCTGCAGGCCTCCTTAAGGATGGAGTTACCGTCAGGAAACAGTACGCCAGATTGAGCTGCTTGGGGGGCTTGATGGGCCTTGGTTCTGGGTTAGAAGGTCTGGCAGAGTGCCCACCACTAGATTACCTGTGCTAATGCTTCCAGCTGTTATGAGTGTGGGCCGTCTTGCTTCTGGAGATAGTACATGGCGGTCACATTGTCTGTTCTGATGAGGACTACCTGGTGCTGTAGGTGGCAGGTTGTAGGTGGCAGAAGAAAGCTTTGTGAGCCAACTGGACGGCCTGTAGATCTAGGTAGTTGATGTGGAAACCCAGTTGATGGGGTGCCCATATGTCCTGCATGGTCAAGTCCTGGAGATGAGCCCCCACCTTGTGAGAGAAGTGTCTGTTGAGATGGCTGTACTGGGTTGAGACAGGGCCACTAGCAACAAATTGTTTCAGCTCCACCACTGAGTGATGGGTGAAGAGCAAATCAACACTAGATCTTCCCAGTGACACTGCGCTTGTAACCATTGTGTGGCTGGGCACTCTTGGAGTGGATGTATGGAGAACTATGGCAGTGCCTGAGGCCATCATGCCAAGGTGGCACATAGCTGTCCTGACCATTAAGTGATGATCTGGCTGAAAAAGAGGCAGTAAGAACTGGAAAGTTTGAACCCAAGCTTGGCTTTTCCAGTGACTGAATTGAGAAGTGTTCCTAGGAAAGGCTGCATATTAGTGGTGACCCACAGACTGTGCAACAGGATTATGGTTGTTTGGGTATAAGCCAAGCATCCTCTGTTTGTGCTCTTGATCTGCCAGTTGTCCAAGTAGGGTAACACATGGATGCCTCCCCTCCTGATATGAGTGCCTACCACCGCAAGACATTTTGTGAACAAGAGGGCCGTGGTGACCCCAAAGGGTAGCACTTTGAACTGAAATGCTGGCCACTTAAACTTACCACAAACCGCAGATACTAGAGGTGTGTAGGGTGGATTGGGATGTGGAAATAGATGTCGTTCATGTCGAGGGTGGTTATGAAGTTGCTTCGCTGCAGTAGAGGGATGATGTTCTGGAGCATGACCATATGGAAGTGCTTTGACAGGAGGTATTTGTTGAGAGGCCTGAGGTCGAATATAACCCCGAGTGTCCTGTCCTTCTTGTGGATAAGATAGTACAGCGAGTACACCCATTTGCAGTGCTGGTGTGGTGGCACCAGCTCTATTGTCCCCTAGCGGATGAGTGCCTCTACTGAAGGAGGCACTGTTTTAGGGAGATGGTGTGTTTCGGGGAGGGATGATAGGTGAGGTTGCAATGAGTGCTAAGCAGTAACACCAGCTGACGATGGAGAGAACCCACTGATCAGAGGAGATTTCTTCCCATCGTGAAAGAAACTCCTTTAGTTCAGCACACAGGTGTACTGTGATCGGGGGTGGGGGGGGGGGATGAGTCACTGTTTAGCGGGAGTGGCTCCCTTAGCCGCACTCCCTCGGCCTCTGAGTCGTTAGCCCATAGCTTCCCCTGGAATAGGCCTGTGCAGGTATTTGTTGTTGCTGCTGCCTCTGGTAGGAGGCAGCTGCTTCGGGGGAGGTAGTCCTGGCCCAGGCAAAAGGCAATTGGAGGGTCCCTATCACCTTGGCAGCATCCTTGTCTTTTTTTATTTTCTCCAGCATCTGATCAACCTTCGGTCCGAACAGGTGCTCCCCATCAAAGGGCAGGTTGAGGAGATGTATGGTACCTGCGGCTTAAAGCAAAGCTTGGCACCAACCAGCCACGTCAATCTTTCTGCTCCCCTTATCTTGCGGAGGTGTGTTTCACCAGTGCCCTGGACATTAGCACATCTACACGCACTATGGATATGGATATGGATATATATATATTCACTTAAAAAACCATAGGTTTCACACATGTTATAGTTAGCTGGACATTTCCCTCGTAAAAAACCAATGAAATTCCCCCGTTATAGTTAGTAAAGGGAACTATAACTCACGCGACCGCAATCCACTGCTGATGACGTCAGATATTACATCACTGTATTTATTCACTTATTTACCCATTTTTCTTTCCTTTAACCTTTAGCTATACATATTTAATAAATATTTATTTTACAGAAAGACACATATGTCATCAGTGATGTAATATCTGACGTCATCAGCAGTGGATTGCGGTCCCGTGAGTTATAGTTCCCTTTACTAACTATAACGGGGGAATTTCATTGTTTTTTTACGAGGGGAATGTCCAGCTAACTATAACATGTGTGAAACCTATGGTTTTTTAAGTGAATTTGCAAGGTTTTTTAAATGCTAATTCCTAACTATAACGTGTGTGAAACCTATGGTTTTTTCAGTGAATTTGTACGGTTTTTTAAATGCTAAGTTATGTAATTATTATTTTTATTTATTTTTTTTTTTTAAGGTTTTTCACCGTGCGCGCTCTGTGGGCGCACGGTGTGCTTCGCGCACCGCACGCCCACGTTATGCCGTTCGCGTAATTTTCACGTAACAACCAATCAGAATTGCGCTCGTGCACGGCAGGGTGCGCTTACCGTACGCGCACGGTGCGCGCCTATAGAAATATATATGCCTTTAAATGCTATTTTCTGAGAAAATACTGAACAGATTTACACCAGACCTGCAAAAGGCACATCCCTGACCTGAGGACTACCTCTCTGCCAAATTTCAAGGTTTTCTGTTCAGCTGTTCGGACTGTAGCGCGGACTAAAGGTCCTATGGGAAAATGCATGGGGAAAACGCGTTTTGGGACCCCCCCTTTTTCTCAGCCCCCGCTTGACGAATCCCCCCGAGACTTTCAGGGAAGGAGCGGAGCGGAGCGCCCCCCCTATTTTGAAAATTTCGCGAGGATTCGTCAATCGACGCAAAAGTTATTCCAAATAGAATGTCATCAGGTGCTTTAAATTCAAACATGCAACTGCCCATACCATTTTAACGCTTTGCAGAAGGCGTACGCAAGCTGGAGTGCAACCCGCTAGTTGGACAACCCCAAAAGAGCAGAATATTTAAGCGGCGGTCCTGCCGCTGGGCATGCACCACCCCGGAAAACGGGGGTCACGGGACCTGCCATCCAGGGGGTCCTGAGTGTAAGGCTTGCGCGACGGATTAAGGACAGCAGCAGTGTTTGAGGCTCATGCCAGAGCCTTGGGATCGAGCATACATGAAGGAGTGCATCCATCTAGGATAAAATAAACGGACTGTCTCTCCCACAAAGCAACGTGTTGGGTCATAATGAACAGCCCATTGGGGCGCACGATATTGCCAAATTTGGGATGAAAGCCAATGCTATGCACTTTACTGACGGCCCATGAAGAAGAAATTTTCGAAACGCGTCGGGCTCATCAGGTGCTACACGCAACTGCCCATACCATTTTAACGCTTTGGGGAAGGCGTACACAAGCTCGAGTGCAACCCGCTAGTTGGACAACCCCAAAGAGAGAGAGAGAGAGAGAGAGAGAGAGAGAGAGAGAGAGTGTGAGAGAGAGAGAGAGAGAGAGAGAGAGAGAGAGATATATGTATATATGTATATATATATATATATATATTTTTTTTTTATAAGTCCTCGGGGTGACTACCCTCTTTGAATATCTCAGGAGTGGTTTTAAGCATGCCTTTCAGCATGAGGGGGGACAGTACCACATGCGGAGATGAGAACAGCATTTCAACAAAAACCTTATGTAGCTCTACTTTATGGAAAGTGGCAGCACTGTGAACAACTTCATGATATGAGGTGGTATCATCAGGAGGGGATGGTTTGGCAGGGTAGAGGTCTGGGTCCCCGGGTGGGTCGACATCGTAGTCGTCCTTTGGGTTGTCCCTAAGCGCGGGTCGAAAGGGACCTTGTAATGATATAGATGGTACAAGGGGCTTCCTGATTGAAGTTGAGGGAGTGCCTGGGGTGGTGAAGTGGGGAGAGGAAGGGGACGGTGGAGTAGGTGAATGGGTCCTAGTGCTTTTTGAACTGACTGGAGTTAAAGGCTCCCAGACAAGCTCCTCTTCAAATGTGAGTTCTCTCTTGTGACAGTGTTCTGGACGCTTAGAGGAGGTTTGGTGACAATCCTAAAGGTCTGCGGGTGAAGGAAGATCCGCTTCTACCATGCACTGATCTTCTGTTGGAGACGTTGCAGGATGGGCTGCTCTGGTTTCTCAGATCCACTGGAAGGAGCTTTCAGCGCCAACAGAGCTTTCGCGCCAAAGGAGCTTTCGGCATCAAAGGAGCTTTTGGCGCCACAGGAACAATCGCCGCTGATGGAGTTTTTGGAGCCAAACAAGGCTTTGATGACGCTTGTGGTGCTGGCGTCAAAGGTGTTGTTGGTGCCAAAGGTATTTGCAGGCACCTGAGGGAGGGTCCTGTGTGGCTGATCCGAGGCCTTATTTCGGTGTCAACCATGGCCTTCAGGCAATGGTGGACTCAAAGCCTGCCAATGAGCTTCTGGGCTCGATGCCAAACCCACTTGGGGGCAGTGCTTGGTCTTTAATCGGTGACAGGGAGGTGGAGGAGAGAGTGATGTTGTTCTCATGTTCAACGCCTTGCTGCACGGTTGCACTTTTTGGACTTGCAGCTCCTCCGTCTCGGACTGCTAGTAAGAGCTTTTCTCGGGGCTGAACTGGAGGCCATGCCACCCGAGGGCCCTGCTCTGGTTCCCCCACGACATGGTGGTCCCAAAAGAGGTCAGGGTGTCTTCTTCCTGCCACTACTCCATGGTGCCTGTATCTTGTCGGAAGTGCAGGGTCTTCTTGGAGCGGAAGGCAAGGCAGGCGGAGCATCAAGCTTCATCGTGCTCTGGAGATAAACGAAGGTCGCAGCTATGAAGGTCTGCCAGGGCTACTTCGCACAACACTGTGGACAATACTGGAAGGGAGTCCTTTCCATTATGGAACCAGCATTCTCAAAGGAGAAGATGGAGTTGAAGGCCCTGGGAGAGGTATGGGATCCAAGAGGGATGCTGAACAGAACCCAGCCGCCGAGCCCAACATAGGTTGTGACGACAAGGAAAGGAACTGAAATCAATGAATGTTTTCACCAGTGGGAGTTAAAGAACCAAATGGAACGGCCAAAGACGGATACCATGAGCATAGACCCAGAGTGCAGTGGATACACGCTCAAACCAGATGGTGGAAGATAACAAAATAAAAATGGAGCCGAAGCCCATGTACCTTACAAGTCATATGAGTCACTATTCCTTGTACCTCGAAAGGCTTCTTCAACGAAAAACAAGTTGCACACATGTATGAGCAACACTAGATGGCAGGAGTATTCAGAGCATATGTATCTACAGCTGTACATGCCATGAACAGTGAATTTTCTCTGGGAGTTCATATGAAAGATGTAACTGTTAAACAGTGTCATGGTATATGTACTCATTTTGATAACCTGGAAAGCACAGAAGATTGAGTCAGGCCCTTGGGATTGGAGTGCGTGACATCAAAGATGGACAGATTAAAAAAAATGGCACCTTTCTCTCTTTGAGCAGTTCTTGTATTATTCCAGAGTTATCCTACTGAAAAACTAAAACCTCACATAAAATGTAAATACCAGCTCAAAACGGTATAGGCATTACAATGTGCTTATAATTTAAGTGTTAGAGCTAGCTGAGCCCAAAAATTAGCAGTCAGAGCCGAGCCAAAAGTCTAGCTTGGCCCCCAGAACCTGTGCATGAGCCGTGAATATGTTTGATACGCAAGTCACAGAACAACATCACATAAAATATGATAAAGTCTCTTCAAAATTTTAAGAATGTGTACTTTCAAAAAGTATTGGCTTTTAAAATGAATCATTAGTGAACTAAAAGGGAAAACAGTTGTCATGTAAACCCTGTACATGGCCCAGATTGTTACACAGCAACATTGTAGTCCATTATATCACACACAATAGGTTTTTGTACAAATGGTATTCTGAACTCACATATGTGACAGTGCATTCATATGCAGTAGCGGAGAAAAAGGAGTTTTGGTAACATAAAATATTTGCTTAAGCAGGGAAGCTGCAATTTATCCAGTTTTCCTGGTGTCACTTTGTACAAATTGGCCACTATAGGTATCTTTTTGCCATTCCATTTTTTTTTAAATGTTAGCGCTTTGCTTGAGTCCATCAAGGTTGTATGCACCTACCTGGATGAAGAGAGGTCATCTATAAAGCAGCATGCCACAGGAAATCGTGGGTGAGGTGATTTTTTTCTAATATCTTCAGGTACCTGCACTCTATCAGAGGATATTATTTCAAGAAATAAGACCTATGCATGCTGAGTGTGACAATATTACTATGTGGGGCCCATTATGTACCTAGAATATTTTAGTAAGTTCTCCCTTGGGCCGAACTGGACTGTTGACGTGGTCTTGTCAGCGCCAGGGACGACGTTGAATGGCACTGATGCAGCACCTTCTTTGAGACGGACAAGAGACTGGGCTCTGCACCACAAGGTGCCACCAGCAATGACGGGTGTGATGTTGGGAGGACATGCTCTGGTGTATAGGTCTAGGTGCTAGAGTCAGTCCTGATCTGGGGGCGGATCCTAAGAGCCCAGCTGGCTTCAGGAGAGGACTCGCCGGCGGTATCCCAGCTGGGGGGCCCCTGGGTTCCACTGGGTCGAAGGCATGCCAGAGGGAGTCGGTGGCCCAAAGATGGACTGCAAAGCCTGCTAAAACTCCCTAAGTTGGGCAGGGGTCACTCAGGCTCCAGGGAATTTAGGGAGGTGTAGAGCGGACCTGGCTCCTACCATTCGTAGCCCCTCTTCTGTGGTGGAGGAGCGTCCCATCCGCTATGGCGGAGGAGCGTTCCCTTACTGCTTTTGAGCAGTGGAAAGGAAATCTAAAATGATAACTTTAAGTTATTATCATTTTATGTTTCCTTTGCGGGTGGGTGGGCGGGGCTGTTCTGCTCTACGGAGCAGGGCAGGGGGAGAGTGGTATGCCCACTCCCAAGTATGCAATGACTGTTTGGTCATGCACACTTTCCACTTCTCCATGCTGGATGCATTACAGCCTGCATGGAGAAAATGGCCTCTTCTACAGCCCCTGGCTGAGCGCCGTGTCACAGCGCTCAGACCAATCAAAATGCTGCATGCAGTATTGTGATTGGCTTAGGGGCGGGAGCCTGGCTGCCTGCTTCCTGTTCCTGAAGTCAGAAGCAGGAGAGCAGGAGCAGGACCAGAGATGCGGGACCCGGAGGAGAAGTAAGACATTTATTACGTTTTTTTAACTCCCTCGCGATCCCCCCACGGGACACCCACGTGACACCCTCCTGCACCCAACCTGCGAGCCATGCCAGCCACTCCTGCCTCCTACACCACAGGAAAAGTGCAGAAGCGGGCCTAGAAGCATGAAATCTAGAGAGGAAAGTCAAAGAACGCTTCAATAACTTCTTTTTGTGCTTCTAGGACTTATCAGACTATGATAACTTCAATGAAAACGGATCCAGAGACCGACTCTGACTGAGCCTGAGATCTCCCTTAGGAATGGCGCAGTGCCTTCTAGCGCTGCTCCGCTAGGAGCTGCATGGCTCGCTCCCGGATTGCCATCAGGTGCATCGACCGACAGTCGGCACAGGAACTGGAGTCATGGTCTGACCCAAAGCACAAAAAACTAACCAGGTGGGAATCAGAAACAGGCTTTTTTTAGATTTCCCACAAGGTTTGAAACCCATAGGTCTGTTAAGGGACATGTCCCTAGCACACTAGGAGCAATAGCTCAAAACAAATCGACAAAAAGGTGGTAAAAAAACAACCACAGTAGCTCCACGGATTCGTGTTGTTGGCATGAAAAGACGGAAACTGATGTCAGTGCACTGGGGAGGTGCTTCTCTAGGCACAGACGACGACACTTCCAACACAGATGACATCAACACAGAGCCACAGACACCACCTACAGGTACACATAGGTACTGTTCAAGACTTTCCGGATTCAGTCAGATGTCTGTGGAATATTCAAAGGGGAAGAATCTGAGGTTGAAGTCTCTATAAGAATGAGAGCTCAATGTAGCTCCCAGCTTTATGAAGAGACTGTTGGTGGCCATTCACTTGGTAGACTGGTTGAGTCACCCGCCTCTACTATCACATTTTACAGGACCTGGCAGAGAAGGAAGTAGTCCTGGCCAATGCACCAGGTATGCTCTGGGCATCCTAACATGTGTCCACCACTTCTGCTAGAGGGAGGCTATCATAGCAGTGGTGCAGGGCCATGCCTCGATTATATGCAATTATATAAGTATGGCTGTACCAAAACCTATTCCCTATCACATAGCAACGTCGCCGCCTGCTCAGAACCGATACCTTCTTCATGCGAGAAAATTATATTAGGTACAGGTGGGACCACCAGTTTCGCCTGACCTTCATGTGGAATGAGGAAACACACACAGTACGGAACATGGAGGAAGAGAAATCGATACTAGGTCAGGAAACTGATCAAGAAGAGGCCACCCCCTCGGACGCCCACCACAAACTGCAGAGCGCATGGGAGCTGACAGGAGAGCCCCTTGCTTTTCCAGGATGTGCACAGGCAAACCCAACAGGTACACAGTGGAAGAAAACCACAGCGAATGCTCTGCTCTTATACATCATCTTCAATGCCACGAGTCCTCACCAGAGATTCTCCGTGATGGCCACTTCATGACCTTTCCGTAGACCGCGCCCACTCACGGCCAACCAACCCACCCACAGGCCCGAACTATGGACACCGCTGTTCCACCAACAGCCTAATCTTGACATGAACCTGAAAGGGCATACCATGTCCCCCATTGGGCTGGCTGGGCCTTCACCCCCCCTTACGATACTCTTTCGACATGACAACAGCCTCAGTTTACACTGTTGCCTCGACTTCCATGGAGGGAGTAGTTGAATACCCTGGTTCTATCCTTAGTTCTTCGCTTCCTCCCTCCGTTGACTAGTTTCTACTCTGTCACGCATCTATAGAAGAGGACCGATGCACAACAGGTAAAGGGTGCTGCACACACGTTCCTCACAGCCCCTTCACTAGGCACACGCTCACACCACACCATGATTAAAATATTGAGTCTAAACATACAGGGCATCTATACCCTGACAAAAAGGCTGCACTCCTCTCTATGCTTCGGGATTCCTCATGTGATGTCTGCCTGCTGCAAGAAACACATTTCCTTAAATGCAACCAGAAGCAGCTGAAATCTCGCTGGTTTTATCACCAGTATGTCTCCTTGGGCCCAGTGAAGAAGGCAGGGGTAGCGCTCCTTATCTCCTCACTTTGCGGTCCGGTACTCTAAATACAGGCGAAGCAGCCAGGAAGACTACTTCCCTACGAATCGCACTACACACTGACACTTTTACCTTAGCGACTATTTATGCTCCCAACAAACACCTAGAACAGTTCATACTTGGTGTTTTGGGGCAGACACTGATCAACCCAGAAACCGACATACTGATAGGTGGAGACTTCAATTTATGCCTAGACACATCCACTGATCGCTGGGCACAACAAATGGGGCAGACCGGTGGCTTCAGCTCCAAGGGTCTGAACTGGCTACAGGAGGCGGGTCTATCAGATAAATGGCGCTCACGCAATCCCACTACCAAGGAATACACCACCTTCTTCTCTGCCACACATCACACCTATGCATGACTTGATTACTTACTGGCCATTGCACGCCTCGCAACATTGGTTACACAAGTTGAGATTGGAGTTGCGCCGTTCTCCAACCACTCCCTGGTTTTGATTGTGCTGACCATCCCATACAGACCCATGACACACAGGACATGGCGCTTGAATCTCAAACTACTGACGTACAACTGTCCAGCCAAAGAGCTCAAATAAATAATTGCTACCTTCCTAACCACAAACGATAATCCAATCACCTCCATCTCACTGTTGTGGGGTATCCTTAAAGCCCTTTTCCAAGGGGAACTGATCACCATATCCCAGAGAATCAATAGATCCAGGAGAGAGAAATGCACGGCCCTGAAAACGCAAGTGAACGACCTGATGAACACTCACAAACAAACTGTCTCCCACAAGGTGAGGAGGCAACTCACCCTAACAAGAAAACAACTTAAACCCTAGACATGGATAAGGCAGAATGTGCCCTTCTTCGCACCAAGCAGCAGTACTATACTGGTGGCAACAAAGCGGGTAGGCTCCTAGAACACCATTTGAGAGCCCAAGTGCATAGAAGCAAAATTCAGGAGATACACAAACCTATGGGACAGATACTGTGCACAGGCATTTTAATGCTTCAATGTGGACGTGTATGCCACAGAGACTCTAAGAACCAATGAAGCTGCAACTTATCTCTCTGAAAGCACCTACTATGCACCTGCCAGCATGAGATGCCCTCCTTGTGGTGGAAGACATCTCAGAGGATGAAGTCTGTGTGGTCATTGCTAAACTCTAGCCAGGCAAAGCCCGAGGGCAAGATGGCTGTACACCGATTTTCTACAACCTGTTCACCACCCAGCTGGCTGCCATCCTCACCCGCCTATACAACTCATTTAGAAACACAAACAAACTTACTGACACAATCAAAACAGCAGTTATCTCCATGATCCCCAAACCAGGAAAAGATCCCAGCAACTGCACATCCTATCGCCCTATATTCTTATTGAATGTTGATACCAAAACCTTTACAGGCATACTGCCCGCTTGCCTTAATCCGTATATGCAAGGCCTGATAGATTCCGACTAAGCCAGGTTCATGATGAGAGGGGCTGCAGTGACAACACAAAGAAGCTTTTGCATCTTATTGATAAAACAGGATGCTCCCAGAAGCCAGCCATGCTAATATTGATTGATGCCAAAAATGCTTTAGATCGGGTGCAATGGCCTTTTATTTGCATTACTAGGTGCCTGATTCCAAAAGTGGGTCTGATGCAATTATGTTGGACCCACAGCATGTGTACGAACTAACGGACTATAGTGCAAGGTGCACGGCAGGGCTGCCCTTTGTCCCCACTCCTATTTGCCCTGTATATGGAACATATGACAGAAAGAATACGTATGAACGCGCTAATCACAAGCACCTCCTTTAGCCACTAATAGCATAAAATAGCGCTACACGCAGATGATGTTATGAGATACCTGACCCAAACACACAACTCTCTACTGCCATTTATACAAGGCTTTTGGCAGGGTATCTGGCTTTAAAGTCGAGTTACAAAAGTTCCAACACCTGAACCTCACTGTCCCCCAGAATGACAAAACACGTTTGGATCTCCTCTTCCCATTTTCATGGGCAAGCCAATCGGTGCCCTACCTCAGGTTAAATATCTGCCCCACCACAGGGAAAACAGCTGAGCTCCCCTACAATGATCTGCTGGAGACCACCCAAACCGACTCGTAGACTTGGAAGGGAGGGAACATCACATGGCTGGGTATGATAGCTGCTATTAAAATGACCCTCCTCCCAAAGATCCTATACCTGATAAAGACCATTCCTCTCCAGGCACCCCTCCCCAGTGCTGCAAATTCTAGGGAAGCTATTGAGCCTGTTAGAAAAGTACATATAGGATGACCAGGAACCACGTGTTGCCTGAAAAAGGCCCTGTCTGACATTAGCGGAAGGAGCACTGGGGATCCCCCATCTACATTACTACTACCAGGCAGCCCAAGTACAGTACATGGTGGAATGGAACAGACCCCTTACTAAAAAACACCGGGGCTTGATCGATCAAATAGCAGGGATCCTCATTTAGAAAACAGCCTGGCTGCCAAAGAAATACAGCCCGAGGGGGTCTACTTCTCGCCCATCACCCGAGCCATTCTGGGAACCTGGGACAGGGTCAAACTCCCCCGGAAGCCGTTCACACAAATTTTCCATACACACCTATCATAGGCAACCCTGCTTTCCCCCCTGCTATGCAGGCAACTGCATTTCTCACATGGCAAGAGGTGAACTTCAAAAGAGATGGTGATGTCTCTGACCATTCGGGCGTTGTGGACGTCCCAAAAAGATGGGTATTACACAGCTATAGAGCACTGGGTCACCAACCCTCTGCCCTCACACAGCACAGACCTTCACCCCATTTGAGAAGTGCCCATTACTCGCCATAATAACAAGGGTATCCTTTTGACAAAATCTGGGGACCATGTATCCGGTTTCTGGTGCAAGAATTCGGTGAACTCACCTGTGTGGCATATCTACGTGTGCTTCGACTAACAAGTACTGGCAACCCCATTGGATTCAACACCGCTCGCTAAACCTAAAGCAGCCCACATGTAGCTCCCTACAGCTAGACCACTAAACTGTCTGTGACAAGGAGCACCCTGGAAACTGAACCATTACCCCCTTCCTGACTTGCACCTACCCCTACCACCCGTACGCCCCACCCTCCTGTTCTCATGGATAAACTGCTCCCAGTTGGTCTCCTGCTCTTCCCTTACTTTCCCCTTCCCCAATTTTCTACCTCACGGGCCATTGGATGTAGGCGAGAGTTTATGTTTATATTCTAAAATCAATAAAATAGATTTGAAGCATAAAACTGCCTACTCTTCCTGTCACACGCCATGGGACTCTAAACTCAATGACCGGGATTGAGCGAAGCAAGTGAATTCGTGAAAATTCCAATACTGGAGAAATGATGCAAATAGATTTCCCCTTTTTTGTATAGATGCATAAGATTCTAAGATATGAGAGCAGACCCCTTGCTCCATGGTCTGCAACTTACCCACTAGAAAACATACATCCTTTCGAGAGGAAAATGTTGAACCTTTTAAACCCTTCCTAGTTACTGTGGTCTGAGCCCACTAGGAGGCCTGAGGCACAACTCAAAAATCTTTTCACAATTAACTTATTTTAAGCTGCATATTTGATATCTCCAGCGAGCACAATAACAGGTATGGCATATATGAGACGAGAAGTAAAAGTTGAGAGGGCTCCATCGGAGTTTTACTCCCTCTTTGTTGTTTGCAGCAAAGCAGCGATCAGTGCAAGCTGCGGGTGCCAAAGCAATGTGGGGAGGGAGAGGTGAGCCTCCAAGAGTCTCTGGAAATGAGAGAAAAAAGACCGCTCTGAAACAATCCTTTGCCAAAGAGCGTCATAAATTTTTGATTCAGCTGCTAACATCCTCGCTAGTTTTCTTGGCAGCTACTGGGACCTTCAGCGAGAAAGGTGCAGGAGAAAAATACCTTGTTTAGAGATGTTTTCATCGCTTTCTGGGATTTTTCAGAACTTCTGCCTGAAGCGAATTGTTATAACCACAGTCTCCAATCACCTGATGAGTGGGCGGTGATTTCACCTTTTTTTCTAATATAGATAGCTTACTACACCCTCTAGCCTTTATCGGAGAATGCAGCAGCGGCAGCTTTTCTGGCCCTTTCTGAAAACATTGTTTTGCGTGGGTTCAAGGGCAGAGGTGATGCGCGTCTGTCTAGACTACTACGAACACCCCTGGTAGCTGCTCCTTAAAAACAGGGACCTATGGAGAAGTCACAGAAGCTGCCCCTTGATCCTGGCCAGGAATGTGTTCTTTGATGTCGGGGAAAGCATAAAACTGTTGGGGATCAGCTAACCTGGTCAAGTACAAAGCACACTGGGACAAAAAGTGAGATAAATAACTTATTTTTGATCTTATACTGCGCTCTATTCGTCTTAGGGGTGCATCAGGATAAACAAACCCATGGCAGGCTCTCAGATAGCCACTAACGATACGAGTTTGGGCGTTATTCTTTGCATGCATATTTACTTTACTTAGATAGCCTGAAAATGGAGCATGGATTGAGTCCTCCTGGACCGACACTGGATACCGGTGCTGCAGACCACAGGTAAACCCGAAGAGAGGGTCTGTACACCTTTGCTGAAAGTGGCAGCCTTCAAGTCTGAAGTACCTTGGGCTGAGTTCCAAAAGGTAAGGTAACCCTGCCAGACAGTTTGAGTTTAGCTGACTAGATGGCTACCAGCCTCATTGCGTTGGAACTCCACCGGGGGCTCAGGGACTTCAAAACCTGTTGTACGTTTATTGATACAAGTACGGTGTAACGTGTAGTTTTCTGGTCAGATCGGAGCACCATAGAGACAGTGTACATATAGCTAAGGAATCGGAAGTGAGTTTCCTGACAAATTAAGATTTAATGATCCCTTGAGAGTGCACACCTTGTATTGGAGAGGCCGCAACATAAATCACGTTTTCAGGTTTCGAGAGTGTATATGCAAATAATTGTAATTAGATGCACAATATGTAAATGTGCTTCATGCATATTCATGGTTAGCTTGACATCTGACATGCTCGCTGCCCTGCGCCAGATGGGGGCAAGGATCCCCCCTTAAATATAAACAGCCCATGCAGAGGTGCACGCCGCATCCAGAGTACAATTATGGACTTCATAAAATAGTAATACAGTAAAAAGGTTTTCAGACCCGATAATACTTTTCTCTAAGTAAAACCCTTCAAAGGAAATCATGCTTTACAGTGTCTTCCTTCTAAGAAAGTTAGAAAAGTGAAGGCGAATACTCGCGATAAGTGAAGCTGGATCCTCAGGGCACAATAGAGAACAAGCATTTGCAATGCTATAGGTCTCGCATTTGTTGGAGTTATTAATATGTTTTTACCTAGCCATGTTGCAGGGTGCAGCACCATATGTGGCCAAAAGAGGTCCCTTGGGTAACATGGCTAGGCAAAGGAAATGGGGTAGTGGTGGGACCTGCCGACTGGTGAGCTGTGAATCCCGGTTTGAGTCTGCTGTTAGGCTGAACATCCTGTGATATGGGCTGATTGGCTGTTAATAATGCTCCACAATGGTTAAAAAAAAAATGGCATTTGTAGTTGGAGGGTCAATAGATCCTGGTGGGCAATGAGCTGAATGCACCCAGCCTCATGCGGAGAAAATGAGGATTAATAATAAGTGCAGACAGCGGCCCGCTCGCATTTTGAAGCGTTCCAAAACAAACAGCCATGCTTTCCAAGACGACCATTTTGTTCCTGATCTAGCTCGTGCTCCAGTACAACTCCACTCGCCTAATCCGTAAAAGTTACATGGCCAAAAGTGAAAATCAGCTATGAATAGTCGTTCCTCCCTAAAAAATACTTCAAGGAAGAAGCATCTAGGAGTAGCCCAGGCTAGTGGGCTGGCATTGCAATAAAGCCTAGAACACTACCCCTACTTAGTAGACCGCACGTGATCATTCGCTTACACCTGGTGTCTTGTTTGGAAAAAAATAACACAAGCATTGGAGATGCAATAGGTCTAGCATTTGTTGGAGTTATTGGCATTATAAATGCCAATGTTTTTTTACCTATCCATGTTGCAGTGTGCAGTACCATAAGTGTCAAAAGAGGTCCCATTGAACCTCTTTTGCCACACATTGTACTGCACCATGCAACATGGCTAGGCAAAGGATATGGTGTAGCGGTGAAAGCTGCTAACTGGTGAGCTGGGGACCCGGTTCGAGTTTGCTGCTAGCCTCAACATCCTGCAATATGGGCTTATTGTTTAATGGCTAGATGCGCTATATAAATAAAAGTGTTTGTAAAGTAAAAAAAACACGAGCAAAACAGCAGTGGCCTCAGTGGAACCCCTTTGCAGAGTACTTGGGCGATAATGCAGAAGTGGATGCACAGCAGACGGCGCATCAACAGTGCTCCACCTAAATGGTTGCATACTTAGTGTACTGCCAGAGTCTGCGTGGGCTCCTCCGCTATGGTGGAGGAGCGACGCACCCCCCTGCCAGCAGCCTCAAAACTTGAAAAATAAAACAATAATCAAACAGGTTTCTTATCGTTTTATTTTTCAAGCTCTAAGTGCCGAGTCTTAGGGGCTGGGTCATTGCAGGGGCAGTCACAATGGGGAAGTGATGGGCACTGCTGTCAGTGTGCATGTGGGCTTGGCCGCCCATCTAAGGATGGTCAAACCGACATGCGGACTGTAATGTCTCCAACCCAAGTTGCACTGCTGGGTTGGAGACAGCAGGCACTTCCAGTCTCTCTGGAAGTGAAAATCCATGGCGCTCAGGCCAATCCAGATGCTGCTCTCATGCTACTAGCAGCATGAGAGCAGCAACTGGATTGGCCGCAGGGGAGTCAGGGAGCCTGTGCTCCAGTGGAGCCAGAGAGGATCAGAAGAGTGGTGATGCACCTGGCGGAGGGTACATTGTTTTTGTTTGGGTTTTTTCTGTATGTGCTCACTGTCTGCTCCTGCCCCACCACTCTGCCCCGACACCAGCCGCTACTGCAAATAATCTCTTTTGGTTGGGGAATTGAGCATCACTGGAACCTCCGCAGGACATCTGTCTCACAGAGGAGTGCTGCCTCAGACAGCAACACCAGACGTGGTATATTTGCACATACTCTAAAGGCAGCCAGAGTCAAACTGCAGTGAAAGATGGCGCAGAGGTTTGAGATGCTGCTCATTATTTCACTACTGCATTCATATATGTTCTGGAAAAGCCTATTCTTTTTGTGTAATTAGGCACACAGTCCCAGTCAATGTCGGTACACGCCGTGCAGGTACACACGGGCACAAATCAAGACCATGCGTACTTAATGTGCACTATACTGTAAACCTTTCCATGAGCTGACCTTATAAAGGAAGCAGAATACTTCAAACTTGATGCTTGACTCCACCAGCAACCAGTGGAGCACCTTAAAGGCTGGTTCCTATATTGCCACATTTGTGAAAATACAGGAAAAATCTAGATGTGTGGCTCTGTAGCCCATCCAGCCTGCTGATGTATTTTGTGGCACGCTCAATGTGGCAATAGTCAAGGTGTGCCAATACCTTGGTTCTCAACAGCTCCACCAATGGTTCAGAAATGAAAGGATGTTTCAGAGTGTAGACATTTGACAGCTGACACCCTTGGCTACATCATGAACCTGGAATGCAAAAGTAGGCCTAGCATTAAATAGAACGCTCCGCATAAGGATATTTGTCGTAGCTCAGTTTAGGCAAGTACTAAGTGGATTTTAAAAACCCCTTTCCCAAGAAACATCACACATCAAGTTCACCTGCTGGAAGCCTTGGCATCACTACTAACTGTATGTTCTATAAGGTGTTATAAATTGCAATATACCGAACGGAAATGGATAAAAAAATTAAACTGCGAGTAATGATACTTGGTTTTGATGCATGGACAAACAACCTGGGTATTCTGGAAGTCTTCATGTTTTTTAGACTGACATTCTAAATCGTTCGATTCTAGGTCAGCAGTAGGCAGGGGAGGGTGATACACTGCACCAACAACGCATGAAAATAAAAGTGCTAGTTGGATGTTGAGATCCTCATGGGATGAGAAAGGAATAAGACGACTTTGGTTTCTTAAAAAAATTATTCAAAGAGGTACATTTATGAAGAAAAGTAGGGCCTTTGATGTTTAAAAAAGGCTAATGACCAATAAAGTGGCCCTTGAAAGTCATCTGCTTGTTTACCTGTAGCCAATAAAGGCTTCTCTGGGGTTCTGAAAGAGTTCCTCCTACCAACCTGGCTTAAGTATTTTCAATTAGCCTAAAACATGCTACACGACATTACCAGAGTCTTGCCTAGAAGAATTAGCTGTCTGAGCGACCATTATTCAAGCCAAAAGAGGTGTCAGCAGGGGCGCCTTCCGCAGTACCCAAAGCAGGGAAAAATGCTTTGAAAACCTGCGACGTGAAGAAAAGATCTGCATTTCTGACCACACCCAGTTACCACACTTGGGATACATGGCCTGAAGGAGTGTCGATCAAGACTAGCCAGTAAATGTTAGACAAGGGGTTAGACTCTAAGCCTAATAGGAGGCTCTGAAGGTTTTTCTTTATTGAGCTTAAAGTGATTTTTCAACATCCACTCAGTAGTAGAGATCACACCGGCCACAAATCTTTGCATAGTGAGAGCTCCTCCACTCTCAGCTCAACTGATCTTCCTCTGCATAGAACTACTGAAACCCATGCATTCTGATTAAACAGGGACATGCTGGGTGCTGGACCCGTTGAAACATCACATCTCTTTTGAAACACCAGGGTATAAGAGGTCAGTGAAACAGCTTAATGCCTGCAACTCAGAAAAGCGCTTTACCATCCAAGAGCTTGGCTTCTCACTCATGATTCATGCAACCATTTTAATAGAATTGGTGTGCCATTTAAACATCTCCAATGATTCATCAGCCTTATCTGCAAACAGCCTTGTGTCATAAGAGCATGTCAGTCAGATTTGCTTGAACACTGCCTGAAAACCCAGGTGATCTCATCCATGTGTGGCAACAAAGCACCACACTACACTAGTACACACAGATTTTGCAACAGCATCCACAAAATTGAATCCTAGTTTTAGAATCTTTTTTGAAGCCACCATCAGGCAGAAAGACCATCTGGTCAGGCTAGTGTACTGATACTAATTTGGCCATTTCTCAAAGACTATTTGTATATCTATCTGAAAGCATTAGAGACACTGAACCAAAGACAAAATACTTTTCAGTCCAATGTTGAGAAATCTTTCGATTCACTGTCATGTCACCCAGAGGCAAAACGTTTTGGGCAAGATTTAGTTGAGCCTAGACCGCCATCGTCTCCAGGAACAGCTCAACGTACAGAAGGTTGTGGTCTCAGGTGCCTTATATTACTTGATGCCAGATGTATGAGGTTTGGTAAGTGCCTCGCTGAAAGGACTGACAGCTGGCTGGCCGGATCGTGGAGCTCTGTCAGCTAGTTATGTGCCCTACTTTCCTTCTCCTTGATTGAAGAGAGGACATGAAATGGAAAGCTCACCTATGTTTGGGGATGTGTCTAATTCAATGGCATCTTGCAGGCCAGTATAGAGACCAGCATTCAAAACAGGCCCACAGATTCGTCATCCTGGTCACTTCTACTCAAAAAGGCACTTTTATCACAGGAGGTTCATATTCCCCGAAGACCAGTACCTAGGTTCTTCTTCATCAATAAGCCACATATGTACTACGTGTGGCGCAAACATCCCATGTGGATAAAAGAGGTTAAGAGGAAGACATTCCCTTTTCTAGGTGGTGGGCCCTTCACAGAGCCCCGCACCTTGCTACAGTTATCAGGGAGATTACCCAGATACAAGCGGTTCTCTGGATAAACACAATAAAGAACACAGCCACTAGCCTCCACCTCTGCCCCACCACATTGATGGATGCAAGCCTAAGTCATTTAAGAAGACCAAGAGGAAGCAGTCTGAGAGTCCCCAGTCCTGATCAAATTGACATAAAGAGTGGGCTGGTAAGGCCAAGCACAGCTATGTGAATATTGTTCTCTAGATGGTTCAAACATCTTTAATACTCTATCTGGTTGGCCGTCCCATCTCTTTTATAACTATGTTGGCCCCTACTAATGCAGAGCCCCTGGCAGTGTAATACAAATGTGAATATGGCGCCCAGATAGCAGTGCCTTAGCCTTTATTCGTAGAAGTGTTTATGTTTCCCAGACCTGCTAACCACTAAAGGTACATTGCAATAAATTGCAAATGAGAGTTGGGTATCTCTAGGCAACCCTACACGTTCACATGGTCCATAGAATCAACAACTCTGGCACTGGTCACTGTGCAGGTCAGCATCAACAACACTTCCTGACCCTGGGGTGATTTCTGTCAACAACAGGGATCAAAGGTCTACAAGCAGATGAACAAAATACATTTAGGGAAAAATCTTTGAGGGAGGTCTTGACCTAAACGTGTGGCGCACTGAAGAAAAGGAACTGGTGTTGTGAATGGTGCATGTACCAAATAAATGGTGTTTTGTGCCACTCTGGCGATTGATTCCGTTCTGGCACCCAGGAGTGTAGAGGAATGCGCAGGAAATGGAATTCATTAAAGATACAAATTACAATCAATTTCAGATTTGTGGCCAATTTTCACAATGTGGGAACAAATTTGAAGGGTTAGAAAACAGTTGTTCCGCATGCTTTGTGAACTTCCAAGCACAGCCTTGTCGGAGAAAGATAACTCCTTTTGAAAAGTTCAGTAACTTTCTGGGGATGACGTTCCTGCTGTTTTAAGAATGTAATGGCACTCACATTTCTGGGCAGAGCTGACTTCTAGTCTTTTATTCTTCCAGGAAGTACCTTGTGGATAAAATGTGCTTCCTACCCTAGCAGCAGGGGCAGTTTGAAAAGTCCCATGATTTACTAGTTCTGTAGATCTTGTGTTAAGTGACTAGATTTGAAGAGTGGACGTGGTGTCTTAGGCAGAATGGGGTACTCTGAATATTCCTTGGATAGCATAGTTTTCGCTCTACACAAATGGGGTATCAAAAAGCACCATCTCCTTCTCATAGGCAAAGCGCACTTATGTACATGGACCCTACAAACACAGCCTCGATTAAGATTCTAGGAAGGAGTCTTAGCAAAACTTAGCCTTGGTCTCTGAAGGTAATCATCAGTTGTTTGGGTGTCTTTTTCTTCCAGATGTGGACATGTGCTGATCGGCTCCTCCGCTAAGGCGGAGGAGCATCGCCCCACTGTCTTTCTGCACGGTAAAAAAGGAAAAATAAAAAGATAACGCAATGTTATTATCATTTTATTTTTCTGTACTGGGGCAGTTTTGTGGGACGGGGCTGGGTTGCGCAGGGGGCAGGGGGCAGGAGCGGTGAACCCTCCTAAGTACGCATGAATGTTTGGCCGGCCCTTCTGATTTGTAGGACCAGCCGCGACTGGACATATCGTGATGATGTATATTAAACTGTATCCCAACCAACTTGCTAATATTTTGCTCATTAAGTACTATGCAACAGTGGAACTGAAACAACAGCCAGTATTAAATCCATGACTTAGGACTGTTGACAGAGGATAATCAAGGTACCAGGCTTCCATCTTGTGGAGGCCCTTCATATTATAATCCTGAATTTTCTTTTGCTTGATCGAAAGCAAGAGGAGGGAGAGCAGTAGCCTAAACGAGAATCTTTATATACGAAGTGAGAGAGTCAGGGGCGGCTCCTCCATTAGGGCGGAGGAGCATCGCCTCACTGCTTTCTCGCAGTGCGAGAAACAGAAAAATAAAATGGTATTTTAAATACCATTTTATGTTTCTGCTTCTCACGCTGCGAGAAAGCAGAACGGTATGCCTGGTTGGGGGCGGGGGTGGGAGGGTATGCCTGGTTGGGGGCAGGCGGGTAGGGGAGGAGTGGCTTGCCCACTGTTGTGGGCCCTGACTGTTAGGTCGGCCTCTGGGGCCGACCAAATCAGTCATGCGCACTCTATATTTTCTCAATGTAGGCTGCATGCAGCCTACATAGAGAAAATGGCCTCCCTACAGGCGCCCGGCTGGGCGCCGTCCGCACCAATCACAACGCTGCCATTGCAGCGTTGTACTGGCTATGGGGAGGGGAGGGAGGATGCCTGCTTCCTGTTCTCCTAAAGCAGGAAAACGTGGGACCGGCCCACAGCGGAGGTGGCGCAGGACCCCCTGCCCCCGCGTGAAACCCCGGGCGCCTCACCCGCGAGTCATGCGAGCCGCTACTGGACAAAGTTATAGCATCACAAAGCCAT
The DNA here is from genome assembly GCF_964204655.1 of Triturus cristatus. NCBI lineage: Eukaryota > Metazoa > Chordata > Amphibia > Caudata > Salamandridae > Triturus > Triturus cristatus. The sequence continues at coordinate 151,525,510 of NC_140580.1, forward strand.
TCATAACAACAACTTATCAGAGTTAAACCTTCTCGGAAAGATTACACTCTTTGACGGAGTCATGAATTGCTTTGGATTCTTTTCAGACAGTTTCTGCACACAAAGTAATTAAATCATATAGTGCACAGGTTAAAGCGAGGACAAGAATACTAGGGGGGGCGGGGGCAGCCCTTTGTGTCTTAACTCTGAGGAAACACTGGTGAGAGTTAAGCTGTTTACAGACTGATCATAAAGGATGGTATCAGCCATGAAGAGAAAAAGAATGACCTGGCTAGTTAGAAAATGTCAGCTGAGTCAATGACTAGTTCTTGGGCAAACCTCTCGAGAAGTTCGAGGTGGATGATTACTTAATCTGTTGAGGTTAGCTCCAAAAAGAGAGGAAATTCCATCTGCAGCACTGAGAGCATCATAAACTACAGCCCTGATTTAGAGTTTGGTGGACAGGGTACTCTGCCATGTCTCCCAAACTCTGGCTCTGCCTGCCTCATTTAAAGACAGGCAAACCATAAGCTTATTTGTTGATGGAGCCCATATTTGCTCCATCGAAAGAAAGCTTCCTCCAAGGTCCCGACGTAGTAGGGGGTGTTAGAGGAAGGGCACCACACCACCTACCCTATTAATGGTGGAGACTGTAATGCCCTTTTTTCTGTACCTCACGGCCAACGGGAAAAAATAAATAAGGAACCTCACACCATCAGAGAAGACTCCCATGGAGTGGGGTTCCTTTAGTCATTAATTTCCAGAAACAAACTCCCACATTTGGAGTTTATTTCTAAAAAATCCCAAAAGTTTAAATGTTTGGTGAAAGGCTGTCAAAGCCAACTACAGTCGTCTACCACACTTTTTATACCTTGAAGGGCACTGCCGTGATGGTGGCTCCTTTCAAGATACAGAGACGATAGCTGGGGCGGTGGTCATCTCTAAATATGGCGGACGGTAGTGAGTTAGGGTAGCGAAGGTTATGTTCTCAGCCACCCTGACAGACCTAGTCTGTCGGACAAAGCCTAAATCAGGCCCTAAGTAAGTCTCAAGTTCTGAGGAATCTACTCTAAAGAGCTTCGAAAACTTTCCAGAAACTCCTAACATATTTCATGGAAAATTCTAGATGAGCAGCCACCATGAAATACTGTCACTGCTGACAGTGCCCTAGAAGCCACAGTGTCAATTCGGGAGGAACCTCGTCTAAAAGAAAATGCCTTCAAGGGTGATACAGGTTTCCCACAACACAAAAAACACATAATCAGCTGTTGCTTTTCTCTATGGAGTTAGCAACACAAAGTCTAAGAAGAAATACATGCCTTACTGTCAATAAAAAGTACCTCAAAAGCTTATGGTTTGCTGCAAATGACTCGCCTGCCTCGCACAATGCAAGAAGGCCCATTTGTACTGCCTGTGTCGATAATAAACTACTGCAGTTGTAAATAAAAATATGTGCCTCCGGTTCATAAAGCTTCAGACTCTACTCTACACCCATTACAATAGATATGAGCGCTGTACATATCCTACACCACTTGAAATCTTGTAAAATATGCAACCTTAAAGCACAGCAACTGAGGGCCAGAAAATGAGAAAAAGCCCTTCTACTACAGTGGAATATAGAAACTACAAGAAAATCTGGTAGTGGACATCACCGTGCAGGAACGCTGCTGAAGCTAGTGCACATGTCTACCCTAAATAAGGGAGTGTCTATAAACATACCCTTACCAGCAGCTCTGAAGAGTTTGAAAACGAGGCTGGTTCTATAAACACAGGACAAATACTGACATACCTAGAAAATGAATCCTGCAGTCCAGATGCTAAGTCACTAGAAGATACAGAAGACCAAAACATGCCTCCATAAAGAAGGGCTGAGAGCAAGTAAACCCATCCCATCCCCAAACCAAAAAAAAGGACAACTCAAGGCCCATGCTGGGACAAGAAGGATATAAACCAGGACTTTTTCCTTGTTAACTCTGGCATAGCACATGAAGACGGAGAGAATATGTTCACAATAGAAAGGTGTAAAATTGTAAAGGCAGAGCTTAATTTGGAAAACATAGAGTGTCGGTGCCCAAACCACTTCTCAGAAGGCTGCGGCTGCCTCTATTAAATGTCAGAGCGCCAATAAACAAGGCTGCGTAGTGCGACATGACCGGCAGAGAAACTTTGAATGCAGGCATTAATTTTGATTATATTTATTGATTATGCAAATAACGTTGTCTTTTTGAACAATGTAACAACATTTTTATAACTTGGTGTACATTGTGAAGGTAATATTGTCCTATCAATGCTTAATTTGTAGAAAAATAAGTACCCAAACTCTCGTCAGGAGGCCACTGCAGCTTGTACCACACATTGCCCCTGCCATGCTGCCAATGATAGTAACAACACAACTACTAAGCATCACACTCCTACAAGTGTGACAATTCGGGCTACTTCAGGCCCCCAAAGCAATAAGAATGGCTTGGGCGGCAGGCAATAGTAATTTTTAATGTATATTGGATTAGTAACTGTTGTTCTGGTCATCTTTAAATTAGCCAGACAGCACCACCTTGTGACAGACTGTCACAAGCACAGGTGTTGACAATTAAGTGGTGGTACCAAGCACCGGAACTCATCGGCTAACATTAAGAACGGTGTCCTACAATAACTATTGAAATATATATATATATATATATATATATATATATATATATATATATATATATATATATATATATATATATTTTTTTTTTTTTTTTTTCACACACACAATTATCGCTCTGAAGCATGCAGACAATTGTTCCTGCCTTGAGGAGGATAGTGAAAGGCGGCAATCAACTGAAGGCTTAGTTTAAGAATTAATTTAATGTCCACTTTACTGCACAAAGATTATTACTGATTATCACCTTTTTTCTCAGTGTTCCCAATTTCGCCGGGGAAAGAAGCTGAGGAACATTGTATTGATTTTCATTTGAATAGATTTGCACTTTTTTTTTGTCCAGTGGAGAAGTGAGGCCTGAAAATGGACCACCCTCTGCACAGACAATCAACAACAACCATTAGACTACTCCCAGCTCCATCTATATGCAAATTAATACTATTCAGTGCCATGACATAGCAATGATTAGTTAAAAATGACAGTCATTTATGCAAATAGTTTTCTAGTTTCTATAAAGTGATATATGTTGGAATGTGAGGAGATCACTTAGAGGAAGGGTAAAAGAGACCAAACTGGAGCACTGGGTGTTCGTTCCTCCACGAGCTGCTTCTTCATCTTCCAAAGCAGGAGTTTTTGCATTGAAGTGCTAACCGGCTTTACTGTCGGGGCTGGACTTGTCTTGCTTTGCAGTCAGGGTGTTGGGTTGAGGACCTCCTGCTGGTCACAATGGAAGGAGCTACTGCTTCATCTGAAAGGGACTAGCACTTGCAGCAGTCTGTGGGCTCCACATCCGACTCTTCTTATCTTAGCATTTACAAAGGAGGCTGGAACTTATCTACAAGTTCCAGAAAAGGACAAAACTGCTAAAGGTGAGTGAAGAGTATAGAAGTAAAAAACAAAAAATTCCTTCCACCCATAAGAAGCATTCAGTAAGTATTGCCACAAAGGTTTTATAAGCTTCAAGGGAAGTATAGAAGACTATTCCAGGACTGACGTTTTCTGCAAAATCTTTTCTTCCTAATAGCTGAACAAACTAGATTACACAAATTGGATTTTGTTAGGAATGGGGGTCTCTAGTTGGCAAGGGTTTGCACCTTTGTCCAAACAGGGACCCTTCTTCCTAGTCAGGATAAGGAAGTTACACTCCTAAAATAACCCCTGCTCACCTCCTTGGTAGCTCGGCACGAGCAGTCAGGCTTATCTTAGAGGCAGTATGTAAAGCATTTGCACATAACCAACAGTAATACAGTGTAAGCACTACAAAAGGACACCACACCAGTTTAGAAAAATATCCAATATTTTTATATACAAGACCAAAAACGATAAAATCCACAATACAGTACTTAAAAATCTACAGTTATCAAAATATGCTTTAAAAACAGTTCCTTGATGTCGATAGCTCCATCTGGGGCTATCAGGGCGTCGTGAGCAAACAAATCCAAACAGTTCTGGCTGACCGCGGCGTCGAGGGCCAGCTATGGTGTCAGCAAAACCCGCAAATAGTACCTTTTAGAAATGCAGGGCGCCGGCGACCTCTCGTTGAGTTTCTGAAAACACGGCGTCCGCAGGCGTCGGTTCCGGAGGCCGGTGCAGGAGTCGTCGGGGCCCTCGAAGTCACACGCGTTGCAGATCGATCTCCTCTCTGTTGGAGTCCGGAGTGCTGACGTCGGCATGCGTCGGGTGCTGCGGTGCAAAGTGCAGCAGTGCGGCGTGCTGTGCCAACAGGTCGCGGTGCAAGCATCAGCTCGGTGGCGGTGTCTGATGGCGTCGCCAGTGAGACCAGGGCCATGGTGCGAGATGAAGGCAGTGCTCGCCGCGGTGCTAGCAGGTCACGGTGCAAGCAGCGTCGTCGTCGTTGCGGAGCGCTGTCGTCAGCTGACGAACTGAAGTCGATGGCACTGGCGTCAGTAGGCCAACGCTGCGGTGCGGGATGAGGGAGGTGCGTCGTGTAACTTTATTAACGGTGCCCTCCAACCACGGTGCAAGCAGCGGCGTCGATTTCGGCGTGGAGCGTTGTCGTCGGGGATACCAAGGCGTCGTCGTGAAGCAAGGCGGTGCGGAGTGCGGTGCCCACAGGTTGTGGTACGAGCAGCGGGTCAGTGGTGGCATCAGCAGGCATCGTTGGTGAGACCAGGGTCACGGTGCGGTGGTGCCCTCTGCGATGCCAAGGCGTCATGGTGAAGCAAGGTGGTGCGGAGTGCGGTGCCGACAGGTCGCAGTGTGAGCAGCGGCTCGTGGCAGCATCAGCAGGTGGCGTCGGTGAGACCAAGGTCGCGGTGCGGCGTTGCGGTGGTGCCCTCTGCGGTTACGTCAGGACACGGACTCGGCAGCAGCGTCGTAGACGTCATTGAGTTGCTTTTGCTCTGTTGCAGCACAAAACACACAGTCTGCAGTGCTGTGGGCAGAAGAGCTTGAAGTCTTTGTTGTTCCTGAGACCTCTTGAACAGGGTGCAAGCTCTACCTCAAGCCCTTGGAGAAACTCACAAAGCAGATTGCAGAAAGTTCAGTGCAGTCCTTTCACTGCCCAAGACAGAAGCAGTCACTGCAGGCCAACACAGCAAAGCACACAGCAAAGTGGTAGGTCCTCCTCACAGCTTCTCCAGCTCTTCTTCTTGGCAGTCTTCTTGATCCGAAAGAGTTCTAACGTTCAGGGGTCTGGGCCCTAGTATTTGTATCCAAAAAGCCTTTGATCCTCTAGGCAGAGGGTGTCTGTGCCCAGCCAGAACCAGTTCTGCCTTCTCTGGAGTGATTTCCTGGCAGGAGGTGGAGGCGGTATTGTCAGAGGCAGACCAGGCCCTTTGAGGTGCAAGGAAATCTCCTCCCTCTTACCCCATCGCAGCCCAGGTCTATTCAGCCCTTTCCTGACCTACCTAGACCATCGGGAGCCACTCCTGCTTCCTAGCCATCTCTCATCCAAAACCCAGACAAGCAATCCACATTCCAGCAGAGGCACATGGGATGACAGAGCAAGAAAATAACTACTTTCTAAAAGTGGTATTTTCAAACACAGAATGTAAAAATCACCTTTACTAAAAGATGCATCTTTAGATTCTGAGTTCAAGCATACTACATTTTATTTTTCTACCTAGTTCCCAGGGCCATTTATGTTTATAAGATGTTATAAACAAACTTCCCATTCTATCCTATGGGGAACAGATAGCCTTACCATAGTGAAAAACAAAATGGGCTGTAATTCACTATCAGGACATGCCACACACACCAGGGCATGTCCTACCTTTCACATACACTGCACCCTGCCCACAGGGGTAACTTGGGCCTACCTCAGGGGTGCCTGACATGGTAGAAAAGGGAAGGTCAGGGACTGGCCAGTGTGTGCACGGGCCAAGTCGACATGACAGTTACAAACTGTGCACAGACTCTGCAATGGCAGGTCTGAGGTACCTTTTCCGGGCTACTCAAACGAGTGGCACAATCCGTGCTGCAGGCCACGAGTAGCATTTGATTCACAAGCCGTGGAACACTCAGTGCACTTTAGTAGGGACTGACAAGTAAACCAAACATCCAATCATGGAAACACCAATCCATAACATACTTTACCACAGGAACACTTGCACTTTACCCCTGATCAGCACTGCGAAAAGTGTGCAGAAACAATATGCCAGCAAAAACAGAGTCAAAACTAGGAGGGCAGAAAGCAAAAACTCAGGGGAAACACGCCAAAAGATGCCAAGTCTAACAGTTTTATACTTGAGGTGCCTTTAGGCCCCGCCCCAACCAATTCCTTATGTGTAGTTGCAACTAAGATATAAAAAGGCTGACAAACGTAACAGCAGGGAAACACAATTCAATGATTTCTGACCATGGAAGCACCAATCAGATCAAGGCTTGAGGAAGCCCCAGGGCTGCGCACCACAAAGGGGTGAAGCACGCGTTGGCTGTATAACCTTTCACTGCTCAGCTGTTATCAGCTGCAGTCACCATAAAATGGGACGAAATTAGAAGAAAAAAGGCATTAAATGTTTCATACATTAATCCCAGTGTGAAATGTATAAATGATCACATTTGTACAAACGAATGTTAATGTGCAAGATAAAAATCAGGTGAAAGTACTTATACCAAGAAATCTGCAGTGATTTAGAATTGAACCCAAATCATCCTTCCTTCTGTGTTTTGGGTTTGTTGCTACTGCCAGCTTTTGGCTGGTACTAACAACATTTGGAGTAATAGGAAATAGGATAACTGTAAAAAGGACAATAAAGCAATTTGTGTATATTAATCCTTTTTTTGCATGGAAACAAAATAAATGCTATATGTACACATTTTCACCACCACCTCTGAATGAATGCCTTTGTTTCCATATGACGTAGTGGTTTAGATATGTGGCTTGGAATGATGGTTTGGATTTGTGACAATGTACGGGCTGAGGAACCCCTGTTCACAAAGCATCTGCGCTGTTTGAGGAGGATGAGCACGGTCTCCTGGATATGTTCCTGAAGGTATCTCTCTTCTGTAGACAATCATTCGCCAAGAGAGGCCCAGAGTCGAACTAAAGTTGCCAGGAGGACACCGGATGCCCGTCCCAAGGAAGGGGGCACGGGTCTTGAGATGCTGCACTATTAAGTGATGGTGCCGAAAAGAAGACAGTGAAGATTTCCAGCACCACTGATGGTCGGAGACAGATAAACAAGAGAATACAATAAAAGGTAGTGTCAGGAAATGGTGCTTTACAGGTCAGGCCAATCACAAGGCTACAATATTAAGGATAATGTTAATGTGAGAGCAGGGGATGCAAGGTATGTGTTGAAACAGACATGGTTGATGCTTACGGTACATGTCAAGCACTACAAGCTGGAACATGCCCGATGCTACGAACAGCGACACAGTGTCATTTCTAAAATGTTAAGCTGGTTAATGGCCCCTCTTGTAGCCTTAATACCTGAAACCAAGTGCCATGTCTTCAGGAAACAGGACATCAATACCACGTGACAGCTGGGAAATCTCACGCTGTGGTCAACGGACGACATCATATACACAGTATTACATTATATAGGTGTTTGTTAAAAAACTTGTATACAGCATATTATGTTCTTCTGTTCTTTTCCGCAGTAAAATGAGTGAGTGAAGATGCTGAATGTCGATGCATACTCGAAAGCTTGTCGCGTGCAGAATCAACCGTTTCAACAAAGGCAGCCTGAGGTGAGTGGCCACACAATTTTGTAAATGTGCAGGATCCAGGAATATCACTGTGAACTCAGTGTAGGGGTACTGGCCACGGAACGAGAGTGCGGGTTGCAAGTAGCTTAAACAGAACCAGGACTCAGAAGCCAGTCTTCTCTCAGCTCCACCTTCGCAAGTCTCTCTGCGTGTTTCCGGTTCAAACGTGTCCAATTAGCCCGATTCTGGTAAAGTCACCTCAATCAAAACCTGACTCATTGTTTCCCGCTCACAGGCGATCACTTTTATTTCACTGGCTGGTTACTTCTTAACTCATTACGCGTCGTAAAGAAAAGTCCACGGGTGTGTGTCTTCATACACACAGCACTGTCGCCATGCTTTATCTACTCGTTCCCCTCGAAGAACGAGGCCATTGCTGTCCCTCACGGCGCGGCGAGTATTGAACAACCATCGCGAACGCAGCCCTTTCAGAGGGAGCGCAGATTGCAACCGTCGCCTGCGCACGTGTCCTGACGGCGCGGGAAACAGCGCCATAAAAAGCGTTACTCTGTCACACCAATCCATCAAATGGTTTCTCACAAGCTTGACTCACCTCATAACTTTTCTTTTACCCCAAAAGCCAGCTGGGGATTGGATTACAAAAGTTGCTGAAAGGGTGTAACTCTAACCACGGAGCCAAAGACCATTAAAAGTATGTAGTTCGTAACTTCTTTTTTATTGTTTTCTCAATATTGAAATCCCATTAGGGCTTAAGACCTAATCGACTCAATGCGAACATTCACATCTGTTAATCATGACACGCGGACGCAGTGGACACCGCTGGCAGCTATCCCGGCATGTATTGGCAATAAGGGAGGGGGCGCAGGGGTGGCGTTTGCAGTCGAGTGCAGCTGCTGCCTTTGTGCATCAACCTTTTTAAGATGCTCATCTATTAAAAGCTGTCCTCCTGCAGCAGATTTCCACTGCTACCCCGACTTTAGTATTAAAAGAACTCCTCTGAAGCAGAACCCGTCGGGTCCTCTTATCAAGTGGCTCTTACCATCCTGTGCCAGTGGGAAACTGTCTTCAAGGTAAGTCACAGCTCACGTTTGATACATGTCGTTTGGACTCTGGCCTTATTATTAGATAAAAAGATGCCCTTCTGAGTACATTTCACCCAGGCCCCTGAATGTCTGTCAGATTGCTTCCTGATGGGAGGATTGGGAACGAACAAGTGATGGACGTTGCCTTTTCACTGCCAGAAGGTTTTGGCAAGATACCAGAGAAAGACTGTTCTATCACATTTTGGGCCTAATTCCAGTCTCCAGGACATGAGGATTCCTAATTCATGCACATTAGCAAGTTTACCCGGGCACATTTCTACAGGTCAAACCTGGCAAAAAAATGTAGGTGGAAATAGTCTGAGGAAGTAAAACATGCCGTAATCTGATGCCTAAACTTTGCTACCACATGTTATGGGATTTTAATGGATAAAACTTAGGGGCTGATTTAGAGTTTGGCACAGAGGGTACTGCATCGCAATAGAGTATCCCTTCAACCAAATAGAAGATCTGACAGTCCGATGTACAGACAGGCAGACCTTAAGTAGGTCAGCGACAGAGACTACTACATTTCCATCATTGACATACTCCTTAGATGGCCCGACAGAGCAAGGGCCGTTGGAGGTTTAGCGATTCAACCACCCACCCTATTTATAGTGGGCAGTCGAATGGCAAATTTTTACTGGCCATTTCTGCCAGGTAAAGCCTGGCAGTAAGGGTCAGTGATAACTGCAAAATGGCCCCCACAACATGGGAGACAACTCCCATGGTATGAGTGGGTTATTAGTTGTTATATTTTAAAAAACAAAATCTCGCTTTGTAATTGTTTTTGAAAATAAAAAAACATGTTAAAAGTTTGACAGATGGTACCTTAATTTTGACGGTATAGCCCATCAAAATTTCAATTCATTGACAGGAACTGCAGTGACAGAGGTTCCTGCAAACGTGAAGAGATTTCTGCTGGACCAGCGGACATCTCTAAATCTGGCAGGTAAAGGACCCTCAGTGCGGTGGAAGTACTCTGTCTTACCAACAGATTTACCTTCGTCCATCAAAGTCTAAATCACGCTATTAATTTCCAGACCTGAGATTTGACTTGAACAGTTAATTGTAATAAGACCAACTATTAAAGAGTTACATTCGAGTGAGAATTCTAACTAATGAAGCTGAATCCTGGAAACCTAGAGTGAAACGTCAGGTTTGACACCAATTTCTAAGTTTGGCAGTTAATGCTAACGGTCAATACTCGTGAATCTGCGTACCAATTATTGAACTCAATTACAGTTTTCTTGATTCACCCCTAAAAGGTTAAGACTTAATCCAGATAAGTAAACTAAATCATAAGATAGACTCTTCCTAAAAAGCACAATTAAATCTTAAAGAATGCTTCAGCTTAACAAGCAAGAGGTATTTTCAATATGAACCTAATTAGCTCCAATTTAAATAAACCCAATTCATTCTCAGTGACGGATAGGCCTATCCAGAAAACACAAGTCCAACAAAATAGACAACACAAATCAGGGATGTAGCTCTCGTTAGTGCAGTAGAAGCAAAAGCACTGGAGGTAAAAGTTGTGAGATACCCACTGGTCCCCAATTATGGTTGTCCTTTATTACTCAAAAAGGGGGAGAGACACAATTTTCCTTGTTTGAGTTATAGCCCATGCCCCCTTGCTATACCACTGACTCAAAAGTGTTTATACTTTGCTCACCTCAATGAGCTTCAGTCAGTGTCTGAGTATGAGTATAATTCTAGTCTCTGATCCATTACGAGTTTTCTTGAGTGAACGCTGGTGCACAATGTCCTGGGTTTGAATGGTGTTAAGAATTTCCTCCTGGCTCTTCATTCAGAGGTGGCCATGTCTATGTGTAAATGCTTTCCTCTCTATTTCCCAGCGTGACATACAGCCGTTTATCAACACCGATTTGATTGATTCTAGGCCGGGACAGGTGGCCAAGCGGCACACGTGCTATTTGCTTGTTTGAAGAAGTGTCCAGCCATTTCATCTTTATTCCATTGCCATTTCTATTTCCATGTCACTGTAGATTAATGAAACATTCAGCATGCAAAGAAAAACAAATAGGACATGTGCACAGCCAAGCGAGCAGCGGTGTCGACCGTATCCCCTCCCGCTGCCTCCGAGGAGCTAGCCCATCTATAGCGTTATTGTTTACAGCTGTTCATCGCTGGGAATTTATTCTTCCCCATCAAATTGATGGTGACTGCAAATGACACTTCGAATAGAGGATAATACTTAAAGAATTTGGCCTTTCCCCTGGAAACTCCCAGAATGATATATCTGCAGTGTTATTCAGAAGGACTGCCAAGTTGTTCTCGTTTTTACTCACGCCTCTCCCAATACCACATCCTTACATTGTCAAGCTGCCACTGACACTCTTTTACAATAATATTCAAATTAAAATAAAAGGGCTCTGTATTCATGAATGTTCTATGGGGAATTAGCACTTGGTAAATACATCACATGATTAAGAGTTCAGAAAAAACAGGCCATAACTGCCAGTTAATGCCTCCTTTCTGTACCATTTGATTGCTCATCCGACACTGCACTTTCCAAGGTACTTAACAAAATTAACATCAAGCTTTCTTTACAGCTATGCAAAAAATGTGACTGCATCAACCAGAACTCAAAGTGGCATTCAAAAGATCGTTAACTTTCTACATATCCAAGGGAATAGCACATTTAATATATTTCTTCTACTCTTCCCCACCACAAACATGACTAATCTTTGGCTAAAGAACCTCAGCAAACATCTGTAGGACATTTAAACCCTTCCAGCACTGCTGCAGAGATATGTTTCATGATCAGTTGCCTGAAAGCATCAAAGACTAAACATCCTTCTTTGACAGAGGCAGATCATCTGTGCGATCTGTCCGCCCTAAAGATGGGCTATGCAACTATCCTCGATTGGGAGGTGCTTTGTACGCACCATGACAAACAAAATGGAGGAATTTCAGGCGGATGCATTAGGACACGCCCTCCTGGTGAGAGGGAGTTCCGTACGAAACACATTCTGACTTTATCTAAGCTCCACATTGGTATCTCTGGAGCCACTGGGAGCGCGAACGAGAAGAAGTGAGTTGTGCACTTGGCTCAGCAGATTAGCCATCAATGCCGAAAGCAAAAGCTACAAAAAGAGCACACTCAGTTCTGATTAAAGTAAATCACTAATCAATAAAATAGTGAATTCTCCCATGCTAATTTGTTTCGCATGGGGAACGTGCTTAACAATTAGTTGAAGGGGGAAAGAGTTCCAATAAAGAAATACCGTAAGTGTAGAGTGACATAATACCGCAGACCAGGTTTCTAACATGTTGACCAGAGAAAGTGCCCACTTTGAGAAAAAAGCTGCATCCACGGGCAAAGGTAAGGCCCAAGACTTAAAGAAAAAATGAAACTGCACAACAGTTGTTTATCTATGGGGACGGTGTTGTGTAAATGGTCTCAAAAAGCCGTGATCAGTCCTGAACCTGAGAAGGCCAGAACTCTTGGCAGAACTTTTTAAAGGCAAAGAATTGGCAGTACTTGTCTTTAAAAGGGCAGGGGTCAAATCAGAAGGGCAGTTATCTGTAGACTATGCAGGAGTTGAGGTCAGATCCATGAAATTGCACTGACATAGAAAAAGACATACGTATACTCACATGCCTGGGCAGTTGGAACCATCGAATTTAAGCTACACAACTGTGACAAGACTGCAATAGCTATATCTGGTGAAATACTAGAGTGAGCGGGTTCACGGCACATGCATCTAGATGCCGAAATGTGGCTGAGACGATAAAGTTACAGAAGAATGCCTTTATGAAGGGTTGTCAGCGATGAAGAGGTTAGAATAAGACCAGAATGAGTCGACCTGCCTTTGCTGATGCAAGTTAGACCTAAAAGCTGATGGTACGAATGAAAATGACATTGGAGTTTGCCTATGATATGAAAAGTACTTTTAATCAAAAGAGTAATCTTGAATTCCAGGTGCTAGTGAACGTTATCACATTCATTTCTGAACAACTTTAAGACAACAACATTTTTTTGTAATGCTGCTGGTCTCATCGTGAAGGGGTTCAAAAGGGATGGAAACTGACGTTCACCTCTATCTTGAAAGACAAGATGAAAGGCAGCAGAGCCCTTACAATCCCATTGAGGGTGTCATCAGCAACCTTCCTGCTTATACGTTTCCATCGTGGAACAACTTGTGAAAACAACAATGCTGAGTACACACAGAGCTACAAGCACGACAATAACAGCACGTACAACGTATAGAAACTGCATAATCACAAAGTCCAAGACGGAGGTGTTTACAAGTGCTAGATGGTAATCCCCGTCACTTCCTACCAGAGTACACAGAAGATCACATGGGTGTCATGAAAGCTATCCGACAGCTTCAGGTGACATTTGGTTGCAAATTCATTGGTTTCCTAGGTGAAGCTCTAAAGGAGACAGATTTGTCTTGACATATCCAAATGGTTAGGTAGATGTCTGCATTTACACTCTGTCAAAAACGTGCTCACTTGTGTATCCTTTCAGCCACCCTACTCAAAGACTCGACATCTACAGTCCTGCACTCCTCGCCGCCTTATTACATTGCTAGGCAATGACACACACACTTGCCCTTCCACTCTTGAACTTTCTGCAGCACTTGTCCTCAACCCGTCGGCACAACAGTGCCTCGTTTGCCTGCTCATGCCCCTCATTGGCTCGTGGCTCCAGGCTCATACTTTTGAATAATAAAGAAATGCCCCATATTCGTCCGAGCTTCAGCGCTGAACACGTCAAAGGACCGCACCTCCCTGGATTAGGAGATATATTACAACTCATACTGGCACCTTGTAGCTGTGATGTGGTGGTCCTTATGTCTTCATTACCAATGTTTTAGAATAGGTCTCATCTCCTGCCCGCCTTGCAGGTGTTCCATGATTCACAGTGTTCAGAATCTCCACAGCGCAAACATACACCAGAAAGAAATATTCAAACCAATATGAATTCAACATTATTTGTGGCTTCTTTCAACATCATAATGAAATCAGAGTGAAAGAGTGATAAACCAGTCAAATAAAAAAATGATCACGGAGGGAGAGCAGCTTTTTAGGTCTCGCGACCTGCGCAGGCGAGAGTCCTTTAGTTCTGGGTTTCAGAAATTGCCCTAGGAATCGCACACGCTCGTGGGTGAGCAATTCCTTTTTAGCTCCCCCATTGGCCTTTGCGTGCGTCTTCTTCCAAAAGACTGCACGCAATTGGCCTGAGGCACGCGCATAGCTCCTGCCATGGCTTATTGGTGTCTATTACGCGCACCAAGCGCGTAATAGACACCACTAGGTCGTGGGTGGAGCTGTGATCGTGCCCAGAGTCAGGCGTGACGCGCGCGCCACTTGCTTTTCTTTACTTCTGGTATAAGCGCGGCACCCGCGCTTTACAGTAAAGCGCGGGTGTCGCGATTATACCAAAGGTAAAGAAATAGATTTTTGTTTCTATTTCTTTATGTTTGGTATAATCGCGGCACCCACGCTTTACTTTTAATGTTATAAGTAAAGCGCGGGTGCCGCGATTATACTAACGCATAAGATAGATCCTTACACAATTGTACTCCCAGTTTCTACACAGAAGTAGTGGCCACTGGAACAAGCTGTCTTTTGGGGGCCAGAAGTCTGCTGGTAATGCACAAAGAGGCTTCCCAACAGAACAGCACATCACCTCTGTTTTGTCCCTGCTGAATTTCAGGGAGTTTCCCAACAGAACTGCACATCACCTTTAATGGAAGAAACCACAGCTGCTCTCTGCGATTCTGGGATGATTGCTTTATCTTATGCATTCTGTGGGTCCACCTCTTGGGCTATTGGCCTTTGCTGAATGGATTAAACTGATGGGGCAATATGGTTATCTTGGCGCATGGGCGATCACGATTAATGCAATGCTGATGGGGAAGTATGATGCTTATATTTTCAAAATGATGTGCATCAATGCCATAGTTGTTGCTTATTTGTCTAATGCAACTAACAACCATTGACAAAGCCAACAGTCCTGGCTTGTTGTAGGTGTAATGTTACTTGTTTTATCTGGATGGAATGACGAAGCAGCAAAATATCAGTGGGGCAACGCACTTTGCTAAGCACGGGGTTTCACTTTGTGGTTTTAAGCAACGCCCTTCATTACATCGGCCGCGTCCCTTTCAGAGCCCCCCCCCAAAGCCTTTTCATTCCACTTAAAGCTCTGCCTCCGTTATAGTGACTTCCTGCTGTAGAGGGAGAACAAGTTCACTCAGGTCATCATACCTGCCAACTTGTTATGAATATTACAATTAATATTTTAACAAATATCGCATAAAAAATAACACTAAACAATTTCTTACTAATGAAAAGATTACACAAATATTACCATACCCAATACGTATCACCTTCATATTCTTAAAAGTATTGCATAACTGTTACAGTATTCAAATTACAACTAATTCCATTTTGTTTCAGATATTTAATATCACCTGCATAACCTGCTACATCTATTTGCATTTCTGACAATTTTTATTAGGTTGCTTAGCTTATAAGTACTTTATTTTTTTAATGCACGTACAAATACAAAAAAATAATAATCTCATTTTCAGTGCCAACAACTCAAACTTTAATAATGCGAGACCTATTGCATTGAAAATGCTTGTTATAACATTGGCACTGCAACCAAAAGGGCCATAATCCAAGCTAAGGGACCCTACTGTAGTACAGTTAGAGAGGATGGAAACATGGTCAGACATCACCTAAATAATGCTCAATTTCAGGCAGACACTACACAAGAACACATTGAGAAGTGGGGGTGGTTTGGGGAATGCAGACTTCACTCCAGTGGGTAAAACTCGTACAATTTCAGAGAGTAAGACTCATTCCATTGAACGAAAGACACTCACTTTCAATGACCACTATTCACCCGCTTCGGAGGAGTGACCAAGACTCGATTACAACTGAGAAGCGGACAACAAACAGGCTGGAATAGAAACAATGATTTTCTTTTTCTGTATTTGGCAGGAAGTATTTAGACTAGAGAGTGAGAAAGTAGTGGCTGAGAAGGAGTTCCTTCACAAAACAAACATGTTGCATGCTCGGTTCCAAGCCACATCGGAAGGCAGGTGGGACAGGCAAAGGAAACTAAATACAAAAATAATGGAAAATAGAGGAGCGTGAGATCAAGAGCCTGGAAGGAGCCCCAACACTGCACATGTTAGTACAGTCAGCAAGCAAACTGCAGTCTGCAAGGTCTTTGCTGCTCTACAGTATCTTCAAATAAGTGTTTCTATCTTTATAATAGGAGATCCTACTTCCTCCTTGTCTGGTCCAAATGACAACATACCTTTGTATCTATGCATTTGGATATCAGGAGTCCAAGAATGTAGCACCGTCCCCTGGACTGGTGCAGAACCCGGAGCTGATCACATGTTGAAACATGCCATTTGTTTAAGCACAGCTCCACTGTACATTTATGTTGCCTCTCTCTAGAAATGCACATTCAATGAAAGTAGGTTACTTCGGTCTGTAACGCTTGTTTCAAGCTAGGCCCAATGTATTTAACACCATATCAGGTCTGTTATGGATACTTTATAACTTCATCAATCGCTTCAAGGTGACAGCATATATTAATGTGGCTGGGTTATGTGCACTTTTAGAGGATTGATTGCAGCCCTCAAGCATTAGATGATATAGGTAGGTACTGTGGGGAGGCATCACTTCTCTGCTACTGCACATCATATGTAGACAGGGGGAGGCAGGTACTGAAGACTTGAGGAACAAGTGGGCTTGCAGTAACTCTTGGCATTGGCTATGGGTGTAAAGTGTTCTGCAGGTAGAAGAATAGCCTATGGCTTGGGTGAGCATCTATTTGAAATGGTCAGGAAAGTAGGTGTGGAGGACCTAGTGAGTGACTTCCAGCTGAGGAGGTGTTCTTTTAGAGGTATGCTGGTATTACAGCGCACAAGAACTTGCGTGTGATACACAGGTATTTAAAGTGGATCTGGAGTTTTATTGAGTAGTTTCCAAATAGATGTGGTTTCATTGCTCATGTCCCGAGGCTTGTCTGGATGCCTCACTTAGGGCTAGCTGGAGTGTGGAAAGTTCACCTCTTGGAGGCTTACGGAGAGACCTACAGTTGTCCAACCTAAACAACTAAAGGTCTTCAGCCGTAACTGGTGTAAGGACAGATTTCAGTTTGTTTAACAGCAAGGATTGTCAGACTTTTTCATATGTGTTTTTGAGTGAGTACAGAATCGAACATCATAGGATATTCCAAGGAAAGTTCTGTGGAGTCTAGTTTCTGAAAAGTGGAAGAAACGCAGAAGCAGATGATGCATGTTTTCATTTTGAGGACTTTAATCTCTATGTCAAAAATGAAAGATTCTGTTTTTAGCATCATCAAGAGTGCCAAAGCGCCCTTAGGGAGATGGTGTCATAGGGCCTTAGGGAGATGGCCCTGCTTTTCTAACCATGGATATGGCAGTCGACTTTTCTGCTCCCTTTCAATGATTGACAGGCCCAAACAGGTCTATACATAAGGGGGAAGAAATTCAAGATACGTTTTTCTCATTTCAGTGTCTGTTTTCAATCCAATATTTGATTGCAATATTGTAAACCTTTTACCTTAGAATCTGCATATTTTAATATTGTGCGGTGACAGTGTAGTCTTCTGAAAGTCAGATGATAATTTACTTAAAACATAATACATAAAATCAATAAATGAAGTTAAAAAGGCTAGTGTGAACTTCAGGGAAAAACAAATGTTCCTTTTGTTTTAAAAGCACCGTTGCTAAGCTACATCCTGGTGAATGAATTCACCAGGCCAAGCTCTCAGAACAGAGCTATGCAGGAACCTCACTTTCAAAATAGAGAGGAGTTGGCCTAACGGCTAGGGCGCTGGACCTCGGACCTGGGGAACTGGGTTCGAGTCTCGGTAATGACACTGAACATCCTGTCATTCTGGGCAAATCACTTAATCTCCCCGTGCCTAACAAAAAACAAGCATTGGCATAGCCAATAGGTCTCGCCTTTGGACCTTATAAGTGTTTAGCCATGCAACAGATGCATAACTAAATACTTATAAGGTCCCAAAAGCGAGACCTATTGGCTATGTCAAGCAGCCATGCGGCCGCAAAAGTGAAAGTGATCGCGATCACGATCAAACATCAAAGAGGCCGCGAAAGTGAAAGTAATCACGGTAAGCGCGACGCGCGCCCGCGCACATGCACTGTAGCTCTAGGCTGGCCTGGTAGCACTTTTTGGAGCCCTCTCAATAAGTCTCGCCAGACCAGCGCATGCGCTGGGTCAGGCGAGACCTAATGAATGTGTGTCCTCATGTAAAGCTATATAAAACTCTGCAAAAAAAAAAAATACAACTTGAATCCTGCAAAGATCCCAGCGCATTAGTAAATGGAACAATGATGTAACAAATGACCCAACTGTACGTCAATGTTGACAAGTCTTGATCTCTGACAGATGGGTTGCGATGGAGTGAGAGCTGCCCCTGGTAATGAAGGAACCCGACAGCCATCTTAATCCGCTCGCCCCACCCGTGCTCGCCGACGAGCCCATACGATAGACCCAGAGCGCCAAAGTGCTGATGAGCATGTTGAACACGCTGATCTGCTCATGATTACTGTTAGTGGCTGTAAAACAATCCAGCTCAACGAGTGAGTCGAGTCTGCGGCAACAATGGGGTTATTGACTTGTTGCTCCAGCCCTATTTAGTTTTCACCCTAGAGGCCGCAATCAATAGACTTTGCACCGCGTCAGCCTAATAAATCCCAGCCTTTCAATGGAGCTTTGCCAGGAACAGCTAAGAAAATCTATGGCAGGCAGGCACTTGGGTAGCAGTACAAGACCTAGTGAGAGGTGGGGAGAAGCGACTGACAGCTGTATAAATTAATAAACACATCCGTCTCGTATTCTGCAAAAAAAAAAAAACATTTTGATGTGCATTTATCATGATTTAAGGAACTGCACGGAAGGCGATAGAAAAATGGGGCTTATGTCAACCTCAAATCCCAGCCATGATGAATAAACAACCGTTGCAGGTTTATACTGCGCAGATTCTATGTTTTTTTCAACGCAGTGGGAACATCTATATTCATTTTAGAGATCAGAATGCTTTTCGGTTTTTGAGCTTCCCACGCTTTACAGGGAAAACTCAGACTTCTGCGTTCTGTTTGTTTAAAGAACATATCGGCTAATGGACAGAGAGTGACAAAAAGGTCCGATACGGGCCAACAATTCGGAAACAAAAGAAAACAAAGTTTATATAATACCAGACTTGCTCCGTTTGAGACTGCATTTGATATTAAATGTTTGAAGGTCATTAGTGCCTGTTCGCCTTGGCTTAATGGTGGTTTGTCCTTATCGACCAAATGTTTAACGCTGTTGTGAAGCAAGCAACTGGAGGGCTGTAGGCTTCTTCGGTGGGAACACAAGAATGGCCAGGATCTGGGCTTTGAAGCATGGAAGGTGTGGCGTAGAAGCAATGCAAACATTGGCATATGCGGATTTACACAATCTTGGACATGGAATCGTACAAAGAACCTTCACAGGCGGGGGCATCTGAAAAATACTGGATTGGGACGCTTCCTCGCCTCTCGTTACCCTGTTACTGCCGGAGCCCTGCTGGTGCTTATTGTCACCCTGGAAAGGAACTGTAACCTGTCCCAATACTCAGGCTTGGTGCATCGTGTATCCTGCATACAAGATGTATAGAACAAGACAACAGCTCCTCACGGCCTCCACAGAGGACTGTGGGTTCATCTCAACCACAGACCCATCATCACTGGTGTGCGCCACCACCTTCTCTGCTTGTGGTATTGTTGTGCCTTTTTATACCACACCAGCTATCTACAAGTTAACCTAAGAAATCAGTGGCTGTTATAGCGAGTGCGTAGAGTAAGAGTTTTAGAACACAACAGAGTGGTCCGAGAAATAAAAATGTGCAGGAAATATTCCAGTACCAACATTTTCGAGATTAAGAGGCTTTGCGAAGGTTTAAACAAAGGGATCTAAATACGTATTTTATGAAAGGCTGATATGCTTCTCTCACGCTCCATGCTTGGCAGATTCATCAGGGCTACAGTTATTTTGAAGTTTCACTACTTATCGAACCTCGGGTCCTCTGTGCCGGTACATTAGGTCCTTTATCTGTTGATAGTCTGTAATTTGTCTACGTTTATGGAACCTATACATTCATTTTTATAGCCATATAGCTAGGCTATACTGGCCGTTAAAGGCCTGCTCCAGCGTTGAAGGCACGAGCTGAAGGCGAGGGCTTTAACAAGGGAGAGGGACTTTAATGCCAATATAGCCTAGCTACGGAGGGCTATAAGACTATTAGAACATCCCGCCACTAGGGGCAGAATGTTCTTACAAATAAAATAAAGGCCTCAGGAGCCTTAGGGGATTCAAATCCTCTCAGGCTCCGTAAGGCCATTGTTCACAGCAACAGCTGTGAACAACAACTTTGGAATGTTGGGGATCCAGGTTTTTTTCGGCCATCAGAAGCCCGGAGCACTCCATTGTTTTCAATGGAGCTCCCAAAATTCGAATGTTTTGATATAGCCGTATAGCCCACCGTAGTGGGCTATACCGGACATTAAAGGCCCATCCAGAGTTAAAAGCCCGAGCCGAAGATGAGGGCTTTTAACAAGGGAGCGGGACTTTAATGCCGGTATAGCCCAGCTACAGAGAGCTATAAGAACATTCCGCCACTAGAAGGCAGAATGTTCTAACAAATAAAAGAAAGGCCTTGCGAGGGCTCCATGAGGCCTTTGTTCACAGCAATAGCTGTAAACAAACATTGGAATGTTGAAGGTCCGGGCTTCTACCGGCCATTCGAAGCCTGGAAAACTCCAATGTTTTCAATGGAGCTCCCAACATTCCAATGTTATAATATTGCTTAGGTCACAGATGCAGCTTGGCAGAGACACCTCACTGCGGTAGCTGGAGAACTTACACTGGTCTTGTAATCAAGTAGCAACACCAGAAAATCTCAGAGGACCCACATGCATCTTCACCTAGATAAATGGTTCAGTGAGGAATGGCTCTATGTCGATGTCTCAATCAGTGACAAGAAATTGTTTTAAATCATGTTCATTGCCCACAATTTATCATGGGCATTTAAAAAAACAGGGCAACTCTATACATTGCCAGGCAGTGGAAGAGCACTGTGATAAGTAATTGTTCATTAGTTTCAATCAACTACAGCAGGGCAGTGGAACCTGAGACTTTTGGATATAACTGTCGCTAGCAGAATGAGAGTTAGCATGCTAAAATAATAATTAAATCAAATAAATGCAACTCCCATTGCTGTAATGGACAGCACATCCATAAGGTGGGGTAAGGCACCAGCAGGGGGCAGCAAAGGAAACCAAATTATAACTGGAGACTGTAACTATGGCCCATTGGTGGGTCAGAGGTTAACACAAAATTCCCTGTGCTCATGGCACAAATAATCCTTACACCGTCCCCCGACCTGCTGGGGCTCCTGTCGAACAAGTTACTTACCTTCGGTAATGATACATCTGTAAAAGACATATATTAGTTATAGATTCCTTACCTTAGAATTACCCCCAGGTGTCAGACTGGATCCGGAGAATTTCTTTCTGAGCAGTACCCCTGCGCGTCAGTAGGTGGCGTCGGTCGACTCCACGTTCGTCATTGGCGTCGCAACGTCGCGGTATCTACTTAGGCGCCACCCCTGAGCGCTGACATCAGTTCTTTTACACAGCATTCCATGCCAGAAATGCAGAGCCATGCAAGACACTGACCACTGATGCACAAAACTAGGGCCCTGAAAGAGAGTCCATTACTCTAGAAGTCTGTTCACAGAACTGGGAGGATGGGTGGGGCGGTAAGGAATCTATAAATAATATATGTCTGTTACAGATATATCGTTACCAAAGGTAAGTAACTTGTTCATCTGAAAGAGACTATTAGTTAAAGATGTCTTACCTTAGAATAGACACCCCAGCAATACCAACCCCAGAGGTGGGTCTGCAAACTAAGTTCACACCAGAAAGTCCTGGAGAACTGAACGGCCAAAGAAGCCGTCTCTCCGGACCCGACTGTCTAGGCAATAATGTTTAGTGAGCGTGTGCAGTGATGCCCACACAGCTGCCTGGCAGATGTCTTTGAGGGGGACTCCACGTACCAAAGCAGTAGTGGCTGCAGTCGCCTTGTGGACGCGCAGCCCTACCGGAGGTTCTTTTCGCTAAGGGATAACCGATTTTGATGCAAAGAACGACCCATTGAGAGATGGTCTGTTTTTGCACGGCCCGACCTTTCTTGGCACCCACATAGCCAACAAAGAGTTGATTGTCCACCCGCAATTGTTTTGTGAGATCCAGATAGAAAGATAACGCACCTTTTGGATCCAGACGGTGGAGTCTCTCCTCCTCCTTGGAAGGATGAGGGGCGGGAAGAAGGCAGGGAAAGTAATGATCTGTCCTATGTAGAAAGAGGTAACCACTTTGGGAAGAAAAGAAGGTCTAGTTCAAAGGACAACCTTGTCCAGATGAACAGCAAGGAAAGGTTTAGAAGAAAGAGTCTGAAGCTCACTCACCCTGCGAACAGAGGTGATGGCAACCAGAAAAGCAGTCTTTAGCATCAGAAGCCTGAGAGGACAATTATGTAGTGGCTCGAAAGGAGCACACATAAGGTAAGTCAGAACAAGGTTAAAGTCCCACTGGGGCATTACGAAAGGAATAGGAGGAAAGAGGTGAGTAATGCCCTTAAGAAAACAATTTACAATAGGGGACTTGAAAAGAGAAGGCTGATCAGGAAGGCTAAGAAAGGCCTAAATGGCCGAAAGATAGCCCTTAATGGTGCCCAGAGCTGAGCCCTGCTGGGCCCAAGAAAGCAGGAAGGGGAGAACCTCAGGAAGGGGATCCACAGCATTCGCTGCGCACCATGCTACAAATGTATTCCATCTACAGGCGTATACTGTTTTAGAAGAGGGACGCCTGGCTGCCAAGATTACATTATAGACTTCAGGAGGAAGGACGAAGGCTGTTAACTGTCGCCGCTCAATCTCCACGCAAGGAGGTGGAGGCTGGACAGGTTCGGGTGGAGGATTGTCTCCTGCTGCTGCGACATAAGATACTCCCAAAGGGGCAGTCTGATCGGAGGATCGATGGCCATGTTAAAGAGCTCGGGATACCAGACTCTTCAGGCCCTGTCCGGAGCAACAAGAATGACTCAGGCCTGGTCACGCTTGATCTTCTTCAGCACTCTGGGCAGAAGTAGTATAGGCGGAAAGGCGTATAGAAGATCGCAACTCCACTCGCGACGAAAAGCGTCGCCTAGCGAGTGCTGCCTTGGAAATTCCAATGCGCAGAACTGATGATATTGTGCATTCTCTTCGGTGGCGAAAAGATCTAACCAAGACTCTCCCCACTGCTGAAAGAGACCTTGCACCACCTCCAAGTGAAGACGCCATTCGTGATCCATCAAGCACCAGTGGCTGAGTTCGTCCGGTGGCTGGGACATGCTCTGATGTCCCAGCCACTTCCAGAGACGAAGGGCCTCCTGACAGAGGGTCCATGACCCCCCCTCTGCCCTGTTTGTTGCAATACCACAAGGCGGAAGTGTTGTCTGTGAACAGGTGCAGTACTTTTCCTTTGACAGAAGGAAGGAATGCCTTCAGTGCTAGAGGAATCGCCCGGAGCTCCAGAAGGTTGATGTGGAGCCCAGACTCCGCCGGAGACCAGAGGCATCTGATCTCCGCCTCTCCCATGTGGCTGCCCCATCCCATGAGTGACGCATCTGTCACCACTGTGAACTCTGGTTGGGAAAGGCAGAAGGATCTGCCGTTGACCCAAACCTGGTTCGTGAGCCACCACTGCAACTGATGTGCAGTCCCAGCCGAGATCTGGACGACATCGGACAGAATCCCCTGATGCTGAACCCACTGGAACATCAGGTCCCACTGCTGAGCCCACATATGCCACCCGGCATGATCCACCAGCAGGAGGCCATGAGACCCAGGAGCCTCAGGGTCATTCTCACCGCAATCCGGGATCGAGGCTGGAACATCAGTATACTAGCCTGAATATCCCAGACTCGGTGTTTGGGAGGATAGGCCCGAAACGGCACTGTATCCTGAACCGCTCCGATGAAACGGAGTTTCTGAGAAGGGTTCTGGTGCGACTTCGGCACATTGACTGTGAACCCCTGCGAATGCAGGAGGCCCATGTAGTCTGGAGGTGGGTGACGACAGTCTGGGGCGAGCTCGCCTTCAACAACCAGTCGTCGTGATAGGGGAAGACTGGAACCCCTGATCGGCGCAGATGAGCTGCGATCACAGACATCGTGAACACCCGAGGGGCACTGGTAAGGTCAAAGGGGAGCACGGTAAACTGAAAATGCTTGTGCCCAACGTGAACCGTAGGTAACGCCGGTGGGCAGGCAAGACAGGGATATGAAAATACGCATCCTGCATGTCCATCGCTACCATCCAGTCTCCAGGGTCGAGGGCAGACAAGACCTGAGCCAATGTCAACATTTTGAATTTCTCCTTCCGGAGGAAGCGGTTGATGTTCCTGAGGTTTAAGATGCAGGCCTTTGTCCTTCTTGGGTACCAGAAAGTAGTGGATGACCTACTTCTGGGACACAGACACGCCTGATAGCTCCCTTGGCCAGGAAAGCTGTAGCTTCCTGACGGAGAAGGGCCCAGTAATCATCCGACATGTGATGGAATGTAGGTGGTATGGATGGAGGGGTAGTCTTGAAGGGGAGGAATTAGCCCCTTCGGACTATCTGCAAAACCCACCTGTCCGACGTGATGTTGTGCCAGTGGGGAAAGTGATGGAGGACCCTGCCGCCCACTGCCAACTGGTGGCCCTGAAAGGTCGGACTAGTAAGGTCCAGAGTCTGCTACAGAGGGGGCACTGGTGGACTGGCCCGCCCGCTGGCCACCAGACCCACGGCGCTGGGTCCCACATCCCCGCTTGCACTGAGGCTGAGCAGCTTGCGGCAGCCTGTGGCCCTGGGTGAAACGGGGAGGGGCAACCCTTCCATAGCCACAAAAGGGGTGAAAGGCAGACTGCACAGGGCGTGAGGTGGTAGAGAGGCCTAAGGATCTGGCCGTAGCCCTAGAACCACTTGAGCGCATTGTCTGCCTTATCGCCAAAGAGGCGACGGCCATCAAAGGGCATGTCCAAAAGGGTTGATTGGACATCCCAGGAGAAGCCAGGGGACCTCAGCTAAGGGTAGCGTCTCAGGGCTACGGACGTAGAAATCGTCCTACCCAGCGAGTCGGCGGTGTCCAGCCCACAGCGGATGGCGAACTTTGCTGCGTCTCTACCCTCGACAAGAGCATGGGAGTACAGTACCAGCCTCCTCCGCACACTGTGACAGCACATGCGTGGCCATGTCTCACACGGAGTTGGAATAACGGCCCAAGAGACATGCGGTGTTCACTGACCACAGTCCTAAGCTGGCGGAAGAAAACATCTTCTTCCTAAGATGGTCCTGCTTCTTGGACTCCCTATATGGGGGAGCAGTAGGGAACGCGCCATTTTAGGTTGAGGCTTGGACCACCAAGCTCTCAGCGGTAGGGTGTTGGGAGAGGAAAAGTGTGTTGCACGGAGCCCGACGGTGGCGTTGGGCAATCATCCTATCCACAGGAGCCCCTGTGCTGGGCTTGGACCAAGTGCCCCGTAGGATGTCCGTGAAGGCTTCATTGAACGGCAGTAGGGGCTAAGAAGAGGCTGCTGCTGGCTGAAGCACCTCAATCAGGAGGTTAGCCCTAACTGCCACCGCAGGAAGCTCAAGGCCCAAGACCTCAGCCGCCCTATGCAACACCACAGCATAGGAGGCTCCCTCCTCTGTGGCCACGGTAGGGGGAGAAAGCATACTAGGGTCTGGGGATGTATCAAGACCACTGGCGTCACCTAACTCCTCTCTCCAGTCCAGCTCCTCTTGCTGGTCTGCCGATGGGTCAAAAGACCCCTCCCAGTCCTCCTCATCCTCTCCTGGCTGCCACTTAAGGCGAAAAGGAACACTGGGGATGAACAACGGTACAAAAGTGTCCCTGGCGCCAGTACTGGCATTGGTCGATGCCGGTCCGGCTCCGTGTCCATGTCGAGGGGGAGACCGGGGTCGACACCGGCCAGGGACACAAACGGCGTCGGAAGTGGCGGAGGTGTTGTCAAAGGAATAGGCACTGGGGGAGGTGTTATAAGGTCGACCGGAGCTGATCCGGATCCAGGCCTGGATCTCTGGGGGGCCATGCGGCTCCGGGGCCGGAGTCGCCGGCATTGAAGGCTTAGAGCCCCCAGCCAAGTCCGCGGGGCCCAGAGGTGCGCTGGTAGAGTCGGGCTGCCCAAAGATGGAGTGGAGAGGTTCGAAAAATGCACAAAGCTGGGCCCAGGAAGGGAGGGAAGCTCGGAGCCGAAGGATGACGACCTTCCACGTCCCGTCGACCGACGGACGGGGAGAAGGCGAAGAGCGACTGTGCTTCTTCGCCTTCTTCTTGTGCTTCGACTTACCCGAAGACTTAGTCGATGAATGGTGGTGGTGACTCCGCAACCGGTACCGCGACCTTCCTCTTGACAGGGACCTCGAGCGGCGCGGAGACGCCTGCCGGGCCTCCAGAAGCTTTAGGGACCGCTCCCGCAAAGACTTCGGGTTCTGGGCCCACTAAAGGCACACGAGGTGCGGGTCAGTGACCAACATCAACTCGTGACTGGAGTCACAGGGTTTGAAGCCGGGTCGAGGACGGGACATCCCTACGTGCACCAGGAGTCGGAAGACTCGAAAAAAGATGTCGCCAAAAGTCGAAAAAGAAAGAACCGACGTCAGTGTGCAGCGTCTAAGTAGATGCTGCTACGCCACGACGGGGACCACGACGCCAATAAGGAACGCGGAGTCAACCGACGCCACCTACTGACACGCAAGTGTACTGCTGAGAAAAAAATTCTCCCGATCAAGTCTGACGCCTAGGGGTAATTCTAAAGTAAGGAATCTATAACTAATAGTCTCTTTCAGATTGAAATGTTTGAAACCTTAACAAGGTCCAGAGGAGAGAAGACTGAATGCTAAAGTGTAGAGGGAACTCCACAGCACAAACATATAGAAGCTGTTATCACTGTGCACCATGGACTAGAGTTCCTGTGGTACAACGTGTCCAGTTGTGGAAGTTTCATCTCCAGAAGGAAATGGGCCGATTAGGCAGTCAAGGCACGGGCTTCCAAAATAGTAAATGGCTGAGATCAAAGTAGTAATTTGGTGTGTGCACCTTTGCAGGTCCTCAAAGGGGATCTAGGCACAGAAGTTTTCACAGTAACAACAGGCGGCAACTCTAGTCACCTTGTGGCAGTGTTTCTTAGATTTGTCAGAGGTGTCACCAACTTAGGTGCTTGCAAGCCCCCGACTAATGCAATATCTTTCACTGTGACTTTAGTTTAATTCCTCTGATCTTAGGAAAACACAACATGTGCTGCACAGATATCTTATCTGATTTGGTTATCATTCAGCTGCAACCAAAAAATCTGATGGCAGGAGACGGGGTAGACTCGTTGGTTCACATATCAATATTGTCCAGGATGGAAGAGTGTTACACGTGCGGGCCCTTCCCCAAGGAGATCCTTGGCCCTATCCAGATAAAAACTGCTAGTGAGCATCCATAACTCCCGCACACACATCACACACTTCAGACAATACGGATTCATTATGCAATGGCCATGAAATTAACAGACATTGCCTTGGATTTCACAGCTACAGGAACATCCTGCGCTATAGTCTCCGTTGTGTCCTCTTGTTGTCTGCATGTTCCTCCTTCTCTTTACTGCTGAAGGCTCCTTGTCAGGAGCTTCCACATTCTCTGTCACATCCCATCAAGAGTGGGCACTTCCTCTGTCACATCCCAGGTCCCAGTCTGGTCTGTAACCGAAAGCACTGTGAACATGCATGTCATTATATTAAAATTGTATTACTCACAATATACGATAGGTTGCTACAAAAGGCGCATAAGGGTCAAGATGAAGAAGTGCTTTAAAAATATGGATTTTAGTAATTGCTCAGACTGTACATAGTACAAAGTTTTTTTATAACAATTGTTTAACCCCTTCGACGCGCATGACGGAGCGGTTCCGTCATGCACGTCGGTTGTGCTGTGCGCATGACGGAACCGCTCCGTCATGGCCCCGCCCGCGCTCAGAACCTTCAGCGTGGCGCAGAAATCCGCGCCGCGCTGAAGGGGTTAAAAGCACACACTACACAGCTTAGCTGGTAGCTCGCTTACAATATACTTCCCACTTCAACCACTGATTTAATGAGCCCAACCCACCAGCCACTGCCAGCATCTACTAGGAAAGAATGTGAGAACGGGCAACCAATGACAGCACATGGAAAGCTATTCAACTTCCCGGACCATAGCTCCCAGTATGTCTCATGCTCGTCTGCTTTTACCGTACCCTGGCTTTTCGGGAGCATAATAAGGTATAAAACGTGTATACACCGTCTGCCGCATTAACTGTGATATTGCGGCCTGCTGCTTGGTCGCTGTACGCAACAGGCCACACAAAACACAAGGGACATAGAATGACACACACACACGCTGTGATAGTGTGTCGGGAGCTGAACCCCGTGCGGTTCCTCCCCAGTTATTATGCACCCTGCAGGCATTGCCTGACCTGTGGATGACGTGACATGCAACACGCAAACTCTGCTCCACCAGCCTTGCCCCCGCCCCACGGATCCGCAGAACCACCCCCGGAGGAAGATCATTCTCCTACATGGCGGCCAAGACGTGGAACTCCCTCTCCGCCCACCTACGACTGACCCAGGACCACCTCACATTCAGGAAACACCTCAAGACCTGGCTCTTCGAGCAGTAGCGGCACCCTCCCCCCCACCCCAGCGCCTTGAGACCCCTACGGGTGAGTAGCGCGCTCTAAAAATGTATTGATTGATTGACATCCTCATCCGGCCAACACACCGGAAAGCAAGACTGCTGACCCACTACATTAATAAGGGTAACCATAATAGTATGCCGGTCTCATCATAAATTATGCTGTTTACGTCCTGACTTTTCAGTCACCCTACAGCCCGCTTCAGAATTATTCGCCCCCTTGTCTATTAAGGGACATGAGCTATTTTACTTTTGATTGTAATCCGTCCTCAAAAAATATAGCTGAAACTCGGAATATACAACATAAGCCCAATGATTCTTTTAAAGAGGGAAAATGTTTTGGGGATGGGGATCTAAGTTCTGAATCATAAAAATGGAGGAAGAGGGGACGATTGGGAAGAACCTCAAATCTGTGTAACATCACAACATACACTGCAATGTCGCTGCAACCCTCTGCTGACCAGCATTCGAATGGACATCCCTCTGCCCTTTCCGAAAGTGTTAGAGATATGCCGAGGACCAGCAAACCCGACGAGAATTGTACTTTTCACCACATATAAGGAAAATACAACATTACAAATCACTCGCATGAAAACAAAGTGAAATCCAGACCACAGGGATTTGGAAAGCGCTTGCAGTGTTTGCGAGGCATAACCTGGGAGCAGCACAGGCGGGTTCAGTTCCTAGCACACAGGCACATGCCCGGCAGCCACAGCCTGGCAGGCCCCCAGCAGAAAGCCCTGCTCAGACACAGTGCATCCTCTGTAGCGAGAGCCGGGTGCCAGCCGGGGAACAAAGGGATCTTCATTAACACTTTGAAAGCCCTGCAGTGGACCAGGGGCCGCACAGAATCCCTTTGTTGCCCCACTGCTAGTTTATGAAGGAATGTCTCAACTAATGAGGGCCCAGGTCACGGCGGCTCTGCGCGCGCGCAAGCACGCTGCCCTGACAGCTGCACTCCAGAGCGGGGCACGTGAAGCAGCCGTGACGCATGCAAGTGAAGCGCACTCATTGTATAAAGTGATGTAAATAAAACCCTCCTACCGGGGCACGTGATGCAGCCGTGGCGCATGTATGTGAAGCACCCCCACCCCCTCCCCCGTGAAACGCCATGTGACTAAAACCCTCCTGGCACACGCATGTAATTCACACACACTGTGAAAAGTGATGCAAATAAAACCCTCCTGGCACATGCATCTAAATCACAAACATTGTATAAAGTGATGTGTGTAAACGGATTTGAATAGCTCGCCTGATGAATGCGAACAAATCACACAAGGATTCTGAAAAGTGGTTTTATTAAAACGGAGTGGCACACGCTTCTGAAGCACATACTTTAAACCAATGCATCACTTACTACAAAGGGTAACTTAAAGCTCCTAGATTCGCTTCTTGTCACCGTCTGAAGTTTAATGCATATACCTGAATAACCTGTTATGCCTTTGGCCTACAACGGCATTTCCTATGTATTGTACTTTGATGCATATGGCTATAATTTGCAATGCTGCTATACCATCAAAAAACCCAATTAAAACGTTTACAAAAAGTCTAAAGCACAAACTTTGACAAAAGTGATGCACATCAATCCGTCGTGGCACAGGCATGTAAAGCACACACTTTGTAAAAAGCGCAGTACATAATACAGTTGTGGCACATACATGTAAATCAAACAGTTTATGAAACTTAACTGATGTACATAAAATTGTCCTGGCACTTGCACGTAAATCACACACTTTTTGGAAATTGGTGTATACAAAACCATCGTGAAACATGTATATAAATCACTAACATTTCGAAAAGTGATGGACAAAAAGCCACTGTGGTACA
This sequence comes from Triturus cristatus, assembly GCF_964204655.1. Classification (NCBI taxonomy): domain Eukaryota; kingdom Metazoa; phylum Chordata; class Amphibia; order Caudata; family Salamandridae; genus Triturus; species Triturus cristatus. The sequence goes on from NC_140580.1 coordinate 151,556,003, forward strand.
TGTGCAAATTACATGGCGTTGTATATGTATGTAGAGTCTGGCAGAGTGGGGGCAGCACTGTAAATCAGTGGATTTCCCGCCCGCTCATCTCTTGGTTCACCTGCTTCTTTTACATATGGGCAAGTACCAGGTTTACACCAGCAGAGCCTCAGTCGGCGTCCACAGTGTACACCTCTGGCCTGATGGCCCGACCAGCAAAGGACCAACAAGTCACAGTGACGGTCATCCCGGCCTATAGAGCAACGGGGCGGTCATTAACGATTGTCCCTGCCAGTGGCCACCATACAATGCATGGCAGATGCAGGTAAATGCAAAATGGCCTGACACCCAGGGAGAAAACTCTGCTTGCCAAGGACACTGGCTTTTTGATTGTTTTTTCAAAACAAAAACCTTTGCAGAGAAGGCACTTTAAACATGGTGTCCACTCCGCAACCCTGCAGTTCTGAGAAGACAGCCACCACAAGGGCGGCTCCCTTCACAGCCCAAGAAATCTTCACCAGCCATTGGTGGATCTGTAAGTAGGAAGATGTTCCTCAGCCAGAGAAGTGGAGGTCATGGTCTACGCTCTTCTGAAGGCCCATCTGCCAGGGTCCAAAGGACCCTCTATATATCTTGGAAGGAAGCAGCATTCCCGTTTTATATACAGTTCTGTAGGGCGAGTTTCATTTTCAGAGCCCGTTTGCAGATAAAGAACCCACCTAGCATTTGGTAGAAGAAATTAATTGTTAGCATAACTTCATTGCCAGTAATGATTTTGATGCACTACATGTGAGATGAAGTGTAGGTATTATACTGTTGAAGGGGGATCCTCAAATATTTTTAGGGTATTTGTAAATGTAATTGCCCTACATCTACTATGCTGCATATGAAACGGAATTGTTCCTTCATCATGGGATATTTTTATATTTTATATACATATGAGAGAAACCGTTTTATAATGTGTATGTTGTTACTATAGACGTTTTATGGTTAGCAGTTGGGGGGTGGGGTGGGCGGGGGGGAGTTAATAGGGTAGGGTTGTAGTGTTTATGATGAGCTGGATTTGGGGAGAGAATCTGATAGGAATGAAAGCAGAGGCTCTCATGGGACATGGCCCGGGCATCGCTATGAGAAGATCGTTGTGATAATTTGATTCACTGTCTAACTACGCCGCCCGGCCCCCGGGATGTGGGCTAAACGGCTGTGTGCATTGCTACAACGAGGGGTGTGATCTGAGATTGTACGCGGATGCCGGTTGCCCCGATGGATGTTTTGTTTAAAATGCTGCAATAAAAACATGTTTAAAAAAAAATATATATATATATATATAGACGTTTTATGGAAAATACCTATATTTCTGAAATAAATATTGATTGAATACCGCTGAGTTGGGTAAAAAAATAAATCGCAGGTATTCAGCGCCAAGATGCCCCACTGGACGAGCATGTGCTTTACTAATACACTACGCTCACATTGTTGAATGGGCCTCAACCCCTGTTTCACCATCCTTCTCTTGGACATGTCTCGGTTTAGATGAACTACTCCTATACTTTTAAACACCTGATCGTGCTGTTTGCAGAGGGACGCTCCTCGTATTCGAATACTTTTGTATTCAGTTGTCCTCCCAAGCGCAGCGACTCTAAGGTTATGTTTCCAACCACCTTTAGCTTCTGACACTCTCACTTTATATTCTGGGCATACATAACAAGGATCGAAGGGGTTGAGGGTGGATAATGAAAGTGCAAGCTCCACTCCGCGTCCATCCATACATCTTCATTTGTCATTCCTCATTACTCCTTTTTACTTCCTTTCTTCTCAACTATTTCCTCATTCACTTCTCTCTGTTCCTTCTCCTCTTTCTCTCCCTCACTCTTTTACTTCTCAACTGGCAGTGCATATGCTGGGATGGATAAAGGTCCACTGCAGGCCCCTGGAAAGAGTAAATCACTTGCTTGAATTCACCATAGCAAGCTGTAGCTTTTTTACCCCTGACTCAGCACACACAACAATCATGTGTGTATGCTTGTGTTACATTAGTGAACTGGACTGGGATGCAGAGCATGGGTCTGTGGTGCAGAGGGGCGCGCCATGGGCACTGTCTTTACAGAGCGTGATTACCATTAGTTCACTGGGCGGATAGCAGGGCCAAACTGGCCGCAGCGGACACCGAGCGTTTCCCCGGGAACCTGGAGGGGTGTGGACTGGTTCTGCAGTAGTGCTGCAATATCGACCCCCAATAGCAAAAGCAGCAAGCGTTTTCAGCCTCCTGGGGCCAGGCATTGTCTTAGAAAATTGCCAGGGCTGGTTGGGTTCCCAGTCCAGCCCTGGCTGATAGTGGTGGCACCGATGCTGTTTCTAGTGGCAAGAGAAACTTTTTTACTTCTCGATACCAGGAGAGTCACCAACTTGCCTCTCCCGCATTTTTAAAAGTGATCTGCCTGTTGCATGCGACCAGATTTGCCTTTCTTTGTAGACGACGGCTGTTTTACGTATGCGGCAGTATGCATGTGTATAGTGTGAGCAGCGCCGGACTGGCCGTAGTGGGCACCGGCGTTTCCCCAGTGGGCCGCCAGGGTGTTGGCCAGTTTTCTACCCCAGGGGCCTTTTTATTACCGGGGGCCGGTATTGACCCCCTGTAATAAAAGCAACTGCAGTGTTTTCCACGCGTATCCCCCTCTCCATCCTCCCTGCCCGCGGCCGGCCGACTCAATTGCCAGGGCTGGTTTACATTCCCTGTCCGGCCCTGCTCGAGTGGCCGTAGCCAGATTGGGTTTCATTTATGTTCGCACGGCAGTATCTAAGATGGCGGAAAGCCCAGACAGCAGATGTGAAGTGCATAGCTCCCCCAGGACATTCCAACAGCCTTTAGTAGTGGTTCAGGTTGAGCAATGTCAAGGAGACGGAGGATCCTTTGAAGCAAGGGAGTTTCCTCCTGCCCCTTTCCTGACCACTGTTCTCTGGAAGGGTTATGCCCCTCTGGTTAACAGGAGGTTAAAGTGGGGCGGCCTTCATTGCCTCTTTTGGGCCCTTCTTCTGGGCTTCTACTTCCTGGAGGCTGCCAGCTCCACCGTACAATCTGGCTAATAATTCACAACAAAGTCGCTGGCAGGAGTGGAATAAGCAAAAGTGCAGAATTGCACAAAACTGATTCCAGGACTGACTGTTGGAATGCACAACTACGGATTACAACAAAGGAGATGCTGCTCAAAAGAAGTGGTGGCCTGAAGGAAATAAGGCGGGCCAAGCTGAAGACATCCGCTGTGCATAGAGAAAGGATTTGCACTTTATCGCTTTGTGAGAGTGAAACTGAGGAGCCCCCGAGGTGCCACTACATTGTGACCCAACTGCATACCTTCATGGATAGGGGGAACTTCAGATTATTATTCTGTTCAAGTTGCCCTACAACTTCCAAGAGCCACAAAATTGCTCAGCACTGCAAGAACTCACCCGGACGTCACTAAGCCACAAGGCACTTCAAGAAACTGGATCGCAGTATGCACAAGAGATCAGACAAAATGCTAGAGGAAAGTTGGTATGACACCGAGGGCAACATCAACAATGAAGTACTCATGTGTGGCAGGCAACTCGCTGCTTGGGTGGTGGGTTTGTATTCCCAAGCCGCAAGATACACCGAGGCAAGAGACCCTAACCAACTAGCCTCCTCTGTGACTGGTGTTGGCACTGACTCTGCTCACCTGATATCGGTACATCAACACAGATTCCGACTGGATACAAGCCACACACCTCCAATAAAGGCTTCCCAAGCAACACTGGTACAGATGGCCCAGAATAGACCTGACAATGCAAAAAGTATCTGGGTGCTACAAGGGAGCCCACATTGGAGCGAAGCGAAGAAGGGTTTGGAAGACCGAGATCTGAACTACTAGAGACAAGAAACGCGGTATTAAACTCTGACACCCCATTCAGCATCTAAACGCCTTCCTTAAATCCTGTACGCATTTTCAGAGGGAACCCTAGAGACTACAGGGGAGGAGATTGAAGTCCCTTAAGAGATTGACGCATTGGAGTGACCTATACTACCACCTGTCGTAATCATTTAAAGGGGAATCTTAATGCCCACTGTAATTTGTGGCTTCTTTAAAAATAAATAAGCATGTTCTAGACATTCAGTTATTAGCGGATGTATGACGATACATCGCGGACATTAACATCGCGTGCGTTAAGCACGCCGCTAATACATCGCGGTAACCAGCACATCGCGTTTTTTTACTCCGTGTGCCTTTGCAACGCGAGTGCGTTGCAGCCTATAGCCAAGTACGAAACATCGCTAACGTTTAGATTGGCCGCGGTTACATCGCACGTCATAACATCGCGTCCCTGCCGCCCCCCCTGTGTGTGGAGTATGCTGGGGTACATGTAGGCCCGCATCAGCACATCTAATTAATGCGCAATACGCGCCACGAATCACCTGTTCTGCAAGAGAGCTTTTTATTTTTTCTTGTAAATAATGCAGTGTAATGCAGTGTGTGCACATCTAAGTGCTAACCTGTTCTGGTCAGCGTGTGTGTAAAAATACGCGCCATCAATCACCTGTTCTGGAAGAACTCTATTTGTAATGCATTGTGGGCCATGTGCATCACGTGTTCTGGAAGAGCTCTTTTTACTTGTAAGTAATGCTGTAATACGCGATGTACATGTAGGGCCCCATCCGCACATCTAACTAATCCGTTGTTAGGTGCTGTTCTGCGTTGCCTGGCATCTTTGTAAATCTGGCCCAGGGACTGTTCCAGCCTTTGAGAAGCTTCCTGACCAGTGCACCAGATGCATGACCGCACTAGTCCCTGTCATAGAAATATTGTGCATCTGTGAGGCACCTCTAGAGCCACTTGCATCTACTGCAACATACATGTCGATGAGAAGGGTCCCAGGTGCATAGAGGAATGCACACTGATGCTGTAGTAATCTTAGCGGCTGGGTTCAAATAGATTTGGGAGGTGTAGTCTGCTGAGTATTGTACCTTGGACTGCATACTGTCACCTTATGGCCATTGTGGCTAATCGTATCACTGTGCCAGTGTTTTCTGCACTTAAGGTGATGATCTTGATCAGGGCCGGCTTTAGTGCTGGTGGCGCCCTGTGCGACAATGTTTGTCATCCATACTGGTAGGCAGTATAGTTTGAAACTGCTTGGTGTGAAGAAGCATGTATAGTTTGCAGTCAAAACCTCAACTATACAAGATGCAGATCTCTCTTCGACGAGTTCTCTTGACATGTATGTGAGGCCTGGTAATTGCCTGGGAAACAAACGCTGCAGCAGGTGCTTCAAAAGCATAATAAACTTTCTAACACGCCCATTATGATCTTGATGCCATTTGCATAATAAACTTTCAAACACGGGCATTTAATATTTTTCCAACAAAGGTGATGATGCGCCCCCAGGAAGCCAGCACGCGGTGCGGTGGCACCGGTCGCACCGCCCTAAAGCCGGCCCTGATCTTGATGCCATTTAATATGTTCCCAACAAAGGTGATGATCTTGATGGCATTTAGTTGGTGACACAGTGACCAACTCAACGTGACACTAAAGTTCCATTTCATAATCTTCAGTGACCAACTCAACGTGACACTAAAGTTCCATTTAATAATCTTTTTAAAGTAAAGCATTATCTTTTTCATGTTTTCCCAACAAAGGTGATGATCTTGATGCCACTTTCTAAGACGCCCATTATGAGCATAATAAACTTTCTAACACGCCCATTATGATCTTGATGCCATTTGTTAATATTTAGCACGCGGTGCGGTGGCACTAAAGTTCCATTTAATAATCATTTGTAACAAGTAAAGCATTATCTTGATATCGCGATGTTAAATACTGTGCGGTGGTACTAAAGTTAGATGAACGCGTTGTTAAGGCTCACGCGATGTTAAAACCGCGTTTAAAACGTCCACGAAGCAAATGTCCCCGCGATCTAAAACCGTGCAATGTAACGACGGCCGCGATGTAAAAGCCGCGTTGCGATGGCAGCGCGTGAAGAAGCAGTCGTTGTAATGGGTGTTTCCCGTTATTAGCTTGTGGTAGTCTGTTTACTCAGTTCTGAGTCTCTAACTTCCACAACACTTTGAGGAGTAAACTTTAGATCGCTCTGCTTTGCTACCCCGAGGGTCAAGTATGAAAAGAGTGTCTTTAGTGTTCAGTTTTGGGCTCAATACTAATGGCAAGGCAAGGGAGCCCTGTGGTAAAAGACTTCCACTGGCACAATCTGAGAACACCCCAGACTGTCCCAGAGGTCCAGAAAAAGTTCCAACAGCCTCACTATGCATCCTGGATTGGGAGATCTCAGACTGATTTTCATTTGCCAACACACATGCCTTTATTACTTCCTCCGGATAGGCATTCTGATGAACTCTCAGATACTGCTCTACTTCAATGAATAGCCTATCTCTAGGAGTGTGGATTCAGAGTAACTCCCAGCTGCCACTACACATGTCTGTACTCCTCAAGGGGTGTAGGAGGATCTTCCGAGTAATTCACAGCTGCCGCTGCATGTCTCTGTAGTCGGGATCCGGGTCTGCTTCACTAGCTGTGCCGGCTCTGCGCAATTCTTATCCACAACCATAACTCTCTTCAATTCCTCACCCTAGTGAACTTCAGATAGGTTGTGGCGTCCAAATGTACTTTATCTGCTCATTTAGGTGGACCTCACAAGTGGTTGTGTTTAAGTATCTGTCTGCTACCACAGTAAATCTCTGCACCCTTCACCTGGATGGACCACATAATGTATTTCTGTTCAGAGTAGTTTTCAGCTGCATCTGTGTAGGTTTGAAACTTTACTTCAGCATGGGCCTTCTTAGGAAATAGTTGCCCCCCTTGCACCCTCCATGGGTTATCACATCTGCCGACTGGACGCTGACCGCCCTAGCATTCTTCTTTTACCCTCCAGGCCTTACTCTTTTGCCCCTTGCCAACCTCCCTGAACCCCACCTTCCTTCTTGATCCCGTATCCGAGAAAGGAGGGAAACTTGGACTTGAGCCATTCCATGGCTTCCATTTGAATTACTGTGGCGCCTAAGGCTCCCAGTTACAGCCTGTGACTGCCTTAGCAAATCTATAAGATATGCACCCGTACTGGGCGCGGGTGGTATAGGACCCTGATGAAAAGATAAAGTCTAAGAATACAATTGAAGGCCGACGCTAAACCCATAGTTCATCAGCTCTTACTTTGTATGATGGGATTGGCAACACTAACTGGCCTCCATCAATCGTCGCCATAACTAAATGATAGGTAATGCAAATTCCTATTGGCTGCTTTGTTCCTTCGGGTGGCCCGACACTTAACAACACATTTCATATGCATCTAGCACAGCATGAAAGTTGCTGTAAACACTGGTGTTCTGCCTCAGTACAGTTGACTAGCACTGGAACTCAAACATCAACAGGCAGCTGACTTTAAACAACTGGAGGAGCCATGAATAAGGCAAAGTTAAAGAAGGGCCTGAGTTTAAGCAACATGGACCTGTACTGGTTTAGTGATGACTTGGGACCTCTATGAGCGGGTTACATAAGGATGTTTTACCATCCACTTTTACTGACAGTGAAGTTCGCTCCAGAGGAACACCTCCAGTCCTATACCATAAGTACTCCTGGTGCCTGTTGGGAGAGTCAAAACAAACTAATGTCTGAAAAGCTCACAGATGATAATTCGAAGAGCTGTGGATCAAGTGACCCACTATGTTAAACGTGTGAGCACATAAGCGATTTCATACCCTTGACCAATAGTGACCGGCTGCAATTTGTATTTATGGGATCAGTTCTACAGTGCGGAAAAACCTGAAAACAAGTAATGCATTCCTTTCTTGAACAGCAGAATATGGTGTACATAGTAAAGACCAAGCCTGACAGTGATTGTCCAATGTAAATTCAGGAGCCCTAGATCCGTTCCAGATTTTGAGAATAAGCACAGACTACTTAAAAGTTCCATTTGGAATATCTGCATACAAAAGTAATTTAAGTGGATTCTTCAAAACATGGCATGGAGCTGGCCCTCCTGAACTCATTTTGGATACCTCGGAGCCAGAAGAAAGCAGTAACTACTCAAGAGGATTCAGCAGACCAAACACATTTATGTAACAGGTACTAAGTGTAAGGAGAATCTTAATTGAAACCAATTGTTATGCGCATCTTGCTCTTTCATCTTCAAGACTAAATTCAAGTAGAAACTCTGTTTTTAATTATGTGTCATGAAATGTGTCAGAGTGACTGGATGTGTATCCAACTAGTTATGAGTATGCATGTATGCATTCGTAGAGCGTATTGTTAAAATGTAAAATCTGATTCTCTTGTTTTTTGATTAAGCTATGCCTCATCCATTTCTCACCCCTGCTCTGCTTTCAGCCTGGCTCTATCCCTTATACCGCATCTGTATAAACATGAGTAAAGAATCTAGATTGGGGCATTGTAGGCTGTGTATACATGCAGAGTCAGCGCAAAAGAACAGCTGACGTCTGCACAGGGTTTTTCAGACAGTGGTAAAGCCTCAAGTAAAGTTTGCTCAGATAGCATATCTTGTTGTGTATCTTCCGGACGCGAAAGTTACACAAGGCACCAAGGCTGTTGACACTTACCGATTGTTTCATTTGTGTGTCCTTCCCAAAGCTCTTTTTACCTCTGGCGTTCCTGGTTTGTGATCTTTGCTATAAAAATTAATGTAACCATCGTTCGGTGTGCTCTCTCCTTGAGTATCTCTATGGTGCTTGTCGGACGGAGCCCCATTCATGAATGCTAATTAAATGACCTATGGTTTGTACTTCGCTCCAGTGTCGATTCCTCCTTACTTGTTAAGAACCCGTGGACTAAAGGGTGACCCTGCACCAGTGGGTTATTAATAATCCACTTTCACAAGTTGGCACCCAAACGTGGGGCCCCATCAATGGCTTGCAGTCGGACAAGGGGAGGAGATTGGGTCGGTAAGACGAAATTCGCTGAGGGGAGCCCCATCTGAAGAGACTAGTGTTGCTCGTGGTCCAAGGTGAAATCAGCTCTCCGACTCTGATCTTCCTGGCGGCTGCTGGCCTTGACTGGGGCCCTTGGACGGTCATTCTTTTGGATCAGGGAGGATCGACAGGTGGGAGTTGAAGACTACACATAAGGTAAATCTGTATTGAACCGGTTCATTTGGCTAGAATTTGTTTTGGATGTGCCTTGGCATTTGCTTGGTATCCGTTCGGAATCTGCTTGGAATTTAGAATCTGTTTTTGATCTTGATATTTGTTTGACTAACATTTTTTCTTACAGGTAATGTGAGAATATTTTTTATTTCTCTCGGTTTATAAGTTTTTATATCTTATATAACATGCCTGTGATTAGCACTCTTTGGAAGTTTTGTTGTTGCTGCTGCAATAAGCAGAGCATTTTGGAAGCAAGTCAGCCGGCGCCACCAGAAGGTACGCTGAATTTTGAGATGTACATCAAATATGGTATTTGTCCCATCATGTATAATGCATTGTGGAACAAATATACAAAAGGGGATCCCCAGTTGCAATGGCTATTAGAGGGAACAATGGACCCTCACAAACTCGAGTATCTAGAGAAACGATTGTTTTTAAAGAAAGTTAGGCCAGCTATGTTTGACAGTTTGCGTATATGGAGGAAAGAAGTGAAGGAGTGGCAGCTCAAGGCAGAGAAGGTACAAAGGAAACAGGAAAGGAAGACTAAGTATTAGAAGTACACGGAATTGAAGGATAAGGAAGTTCAGGAGAAAAAGTAATGTTTAGATAGAGAGCATAGATTATTAATATCTAAGCAATATATAGTTAGACCGACAGTAGCAGTTCAGGTCCACCAAGAGGATGTGGATTCAGAAATTGATGGACTATTGATCGTGCGATCCCCACCCCCATATGTACCCTTAACACCTCTTCCCCTGGACCACCAAATGTTGTTCCCCCTGTACCTCCGGTTCCCCCTCCTTTGCCTGCGGTTGTCCAGCTGCCTATTTTCCAACCAGTACCGATACATCCTCTACCCCCTCCATCCCAGGCCACTGCGCCCCCATCCCAGGCCACTGCGCCCCCATCCCAGGCTACTGCACCCAAAATGACTGATGATCCTGTGCTTTCTGCATCTGTCCTGACCCCTCGAATTCTTCGTTCTACTGTGTCTCAATCACGTTGGGATGCAATAAGATTGATGGTATTAAATTGGTTGAGTGATCTAGAAATGGAGGTAGGAGAAATGATAGATCAGATACAGGATTTTTCTGAGGGCGAGCTTCTTTGTCTCATAAATAAGCTTTCTCATCAACTTATGGTCCAATGGGAGATGACTACAGGACAGAATGGCCCTAATGATGATAGAGCTATTAATCAACAGTGTCAGATAGGAGCCTTCCCTGTAAGTAGGATTAACACTGCCATAGCAACGATAATTGGATATCGTAATGAACTCTCTTCTTCTCCTCGAATAAGACCTATGAGGGAAGCTGCGCCACAGTTCATTCCTGGAAGAGGGAATGCAGATAATGATGACCCTAACAGTCCTGATGCTAGAGCCCATTTTGTGTATAATTGGATATCTACGCCCTGGAAAATGACGGATGTACTCACTTTAAAAGCCTCCTTACCAGACATACGGAAAAATCCTAGAGGATTTTATGATGATGTACAGGCGCCATTGATTCTTGCATCATGACCTTAGCAGATATCGATATCTTTTTTGGTATGATCCTGCCACCAGATATGTGGCGACTTACCCGGAAACAGGATCATGCTGTTGACTTAGGAGGAGACTGGGCTGACATAGTAGCAGCCGATAGGGATAGGAAGCCTGGTAAGAAACCTAGTCAGCTCATACGGGATCTTCCTGGAAACATACTCACTTATATAAAAACGATGGTTCCGGCCAGGAGAATTGATTGGGCACTTCTCACTGCTTGTAAACAAAAACAGGGAGAGGCCGTTCCTGATTTCTTTACTCGCTTTGAGGTGTTCCACGATTTTAGTGGGCAAGATACATCTACACCAACGGGTGCACGTTAATTCGTAGATCGATTTGTGGAAAATTTACTTCCTGAGATACAAGTTCGCTTAAAAAAATCTGAGAGTAAATGGGCTTCAGTAACCCCGAAAGCTATATTAGATATGGCTCCATATTATCAGAATCAGGTGACCACTGAGCAAGAACGAAAAGAAGGAAAACTAAAAGAATTGAAAACTAATGTGATGATGGTCCAGGCCTATGGACCTCAAGGTTGAGGTTGTGGTCAAAATGATGGTCAGAATTTCAGACAACCACCTCTAGTAGGGCCACTGCGTGACAAACTCTACTAGGGCTGGATCAATGTGCTTATTGTAAGGAGAAGGGACATTGGCATTCCGAATGTCCTGTTTTAGCTGCTGGTGGGAGAGGAGAGGAAAGGGACAACTGAATGGTAGTCGGGGGACTTCAGCTCCCCGACAGCAGCCACAGCAGGTTCAAGCTCCAGAGAGAAAAAGGTCAAGAAATTATTTTGATCAACAAAATAATCAATATTCTATGGAGGATTGGGAATCAGAGGAAACTGTGGGAACACATATTGCCTAGGACAGCGTAGGACAGGGAGGACCAGTTGAGATACCTGTAGACCAGTCAGGGCCCTATATAACAGCCACTATCCTTGGGCGGGATCAGAAATGTTTAGTGGATACAGGGGCGACACGTAGTGCAATATGTCAGAAACTGGTCCCTGGGACACCCTTGTCTGGCCAAATGATTACATCCATCAAATCCTATCGAACACCAACTCCTAGCCCTGTGTCCCAAAAACTACCTTTGCAGGTTAAACATTTCATACAGCCGCCTTTTTACTTCCCCCACATGCTCCACATAATTTGATGGGACTCGATCTTTTGAAATATTTCCATACTACTATACATTGTTCTCCATCTGGAGTACGTGTCATTTTTGGGAAAAAGACATTGCCTAAACAATATAATTTTTCTTTATGTTTGGACCTTGATTCTGTCCCTTCATGTGTTTGGGCTACTGCTGACACAGATGTGGGAAGAATGGACATTTCCCCAGTACGTATATAGGCTCGGGAGGATGCTTCCTTCCCAAGGGTCCCGCAATGTAAAATATCAAAGGAAGGTGAGGATGCGCTGACATCTATCATTGATGACATGATACGTACAGGAGTGGTTTAGGAAGTTTCCTCTAATGTATGCAATAGCCCCATTCTCCCTATCTTAAAACGGGGCAATGGAACAGGGGATAAGATTTACAGATTCGTGATTGATCAAAGAGAAGACAACAAAATAGTGATTCCTCAATATCCTGTCGTCTCTGATATTACGACCTTGTTGACATTAATCCCACCTACAGCCACTGTATTTTCCGTTATCGACCTCAAGAACGCCTTTTTCTCTATTTCTATACATGAAAACAGCAGATATCTATTTGGATTTTCATTATGGGGCCACTCATTTAGATTCTGTAGGGCTCCACAAGGCTATATAGAGAGTCCTAGCATTTACAGTCAGGCACTTAAACGACAGTTGGGTGAACTTCTTTTGCCACCAGGAGTTACACTTGTGCAATATGTCGATGCCACAGACACAGTTGAGCATTGTAAAGAGGCCACTCTCTCCCTATTGCATCATCTTGCTGTTAAGGGACATAAAGTCTCTAAGAATAAGCTGCAATATTGCCAGTCTGAGGTCACTTATTTGGGTCACGTCTTGTCCAAGGAAGGCCGCACTCCGACTAAAGACAGGATTCAAACTATCCTAAGAATTCCTATTCCAAGTACTCAAAAAGAAGTCAGGGCACTTATTGGCATTACTTCCTACTGTAGACAGTGGATCCCAAACTTCTCACTTATCATCAAACCGCTTTTGTCCCTTGTTACTAAAGACACTCCCTCTCCTCTACCATGATCATCTGAATGTCAGGAAGCATATCAGCAGCTTTGTGCATCCCTTTGTTCTGCTCCAGTGTTAGGCACTCCAGACTATGCAAAACCTTTCATACTGTATGTACACGAGAGAGAAGGGTGGCATTGTTCGTCTTGACACAACCATATGGTAATAAGCATCGTCCATGTGCTAATTTCTCAGCTGTTTTAGACCCAGTGACCAGAGGACTTCCAGGTTGTCTTAGGGCAGTTGCTGCCACTGCCATCTCTATACCATAATCTGAAGGGATAGTGTTGAGTAACAAGCTTATGGCCATGGTACCACATTCTGTAGATGCGCTCCTGAATCAGACTACAACACAACACTTGAATAGCGCTAGACTCACAGGATACGAACTTACGCATTTGGCACCTCATATCACACTCAAGAGATGTTTGACATTAAACCCAGCTACATTGTTACCTTTGCCAGCTGAACTAACTCAAGATTTACATGACTGTATTTTCCTCACAGAAGAACAAACTAAGGGAAGAATAGATCTTAAGGATACACCTTTGTCAGATCCTGAGGGAGAACTATGGGTGTATGGCTCGTGTTTAAAACTACCTGATGGCAACATGGCAAATTGGTAAATAGTCTTCTTACTGCCTTGACATTGCCAAAGAGTGTAGCCATTATCAAATGTAGTGCCCACAAAACAATTACAGACAAGATGGGACAAGGAAATGCTTTCGCTGACGAAGTTGCACGAGATACTGCAAGTGCACTCACGAGTAAAGTATATGTACTACGATCCCAAGCTGAAAGATGGGAAACATGTGTACAGAGATTAAGGAAATGCAGCAGTCAGCCACTGAACAAGAAAGGGCAGAATGGCAAAAGGAAGGAGAGTTAGATGATGATGGATGTTGGAGGTCAAAAGATATGTCAAAATGGAAGTTGCCCTGTGCCTATTTATTACCATTTGTGACTATGGCTTATGGACATGCTCACGTTAGTGCCAAAAACATTATCTCCCAACTAGATCAGGTCTGGGATAATCCACTCATTCGGAAACAGCTGAGCATTTGATTAAACATATGTTTACAGTATAATCCTGGGAAGGGAGTATCGACTCCTACTGGTGGATTTTCTCCACCTCAGGTTCCCTTCAAAGCACTTCATTTTTTTTTAAACTTTATTTTGATTTGCAGTTTGTACAAATAACATAAAATTGCATCAATACATCAGTGCAAGAATTCAAGAAAAATGACAATACAAATATAGAACATCCTTTATCCTTGCAAGATCTGCCTTAATCAGAGTGAGGAGCCACACTTTCTTTATATAAAACTTGTTTACCTATCATTGCTCATCTGATTTTACTCCTCCTCTCTGATTCCAGCCCCCCTCCAGTTTGATACAGGAGCCCAGATACTTTCTCCAAAGTCTCTTGATTTCTTTCCCTTCTGAGCATACAGAGAGATCTCAATATTATGCAGACCAAGCAATCTAGAGAGCCACATTTGGAATGAGGGTCTACAATATCCTTCCACCCTTCAAAGCACTTCAAATGGATTATATTGAGTTAGAGCGCTGTAATAATTTGAAGTATGTGTTAGTTGTGGTTTGTTCCTTTAGTAAGTGGGTAGAAGCTTATCCCACCAAAGACAACACAGCCTTGACAACAGCTAAAGTTCTGTTGAAGGAGTTCTTCCCCTGTTTTGGAATTTGTAGAGTCCTATGGAGTGACAACGGCCCCTACTTCACTGGCCAGATAATAGAGTACCTAATGAAGGGTTTAGGGGTGAAACAGAAATGTCATGCTGCTAATTATCCTCCTATATAAGAAAACAATGGTTCCTGTGGATAAATAGAACTAATATTTGAAATACTTGTGCACATTCGCAATAAAAGGACCATCTAATGTCAGAGGGCAAGAAAAACTTTCTACACAGTTTGCTCGGTATAACATATTTTATGAAAAGATAAATAAACAATAGGTACACTTCTTTCAGTCAAAAGTAATACTGTTTGTGCATTGTGTCCCCAAGTGAAGAAATGGAACCAATAAGTGGTATACAAAGTGAATTATTATGTACACGGTTTCCATCAGTTGTGAAAAACGACCATTCTTATATAGTATTTTTTACAGCTATTGTTTATTTATTTTTTCATAAAATATGTTATACCGAGCAAACTGCGTAGAAAGCTTTTCTTGCCCTCTGACATTAGATGGTCCTTTTATTGCGAATGTGCACAAGTATTTCAAATATTAGTTCTATTTTTTTTTTTTTTTAAACATGTTTTTATTGCAGAATTAAGAATGAGAACTCCATAAAAGCGACCCGAGCTCACAAGGTGTCTCAGAGCCCCCCCCCCCTCTCCGTAGTGCTGTACACAGCCATTCAGCCCACATCCCGGAGGCCGGGCGGCTCATCGTTACAATTCTCTGAGTATCCTCGCTATCCCGTCACAGAGGAGCTGGTCAACCTCCTAGGTTAATATCTGCGTTTTACCCAACCGCCTCAATCCCCAGTCAGCCGTCCTTATACTGCTATAACACCCCAATAACTCCCCCCCACCCTACCCACCCCCCCCATTACTGCTGGCGTGGGCCCCGATCGAAGGGTCTAGCATACTGTTTCTGCTGCTATCGGTTGTACGCCTGTAGCTTCAATGCCTCATGGAACCCCGCCCTCCCGGTCTTCCTGCTCTGTGCTCTCCAGCCGGTAGTCCTTCAGAGCCTGCACTATCAGCTCCCATGCCCTCACCCAGTCCAATCCCTTCTCATCCCCCGCCCTGGTCGCCTGCCGCCTCCTAAGCACACTCTCGCAGCTGGCCCACTTCAACAACTCAGCCATCCATCTCCCGTACGACGGACCCTCCCGGGATTTCCAATGCCAGGTGATTTCTCTCTGGGCCAGCATAAGGCCCAAGTCAATGAATTTACTTGTCACTTTCGTCTTCACTGTGTGAGGGAACCAGAGCAATAAACAGGCCGCCATGTCGAACTCCACTTCACGGTCCGTGACAGCGTTCAAGAGCTCCCCCACCTCAGCCCAATACGTCCCCAGCCGGGGACACCCCCATAAGAGGTGGTCGAGCTCCGCTCCAAGCTCCTGACATCTCGGGCACGCCGCATCCTGCACCTGAAAATACCGTTTAATCCTTCCCGGGGTCAGGTAAGCCCTATGCAGCATGAAGAAGTGCACCTGCTGGAAGCGGGCATTCCTACTCCCCTTCCATGTCCTCCGCATAATATGACTCCACACGGTGTCCGGGATGGGTTTGCCTATACTCCCCTCCCACTTCTCCTTTAGTGCTGCAAGCGGCTCCAAACCCTCCCGCAGCAGTCGGGAGTGGATGCAGGTGACCGCCTTAACTCTCCCCGCCGCCATCACCACATACTGGCATGTCTGAACCACGGCAGGCTCCACTAGTCCCTCCCTCCAGTGCCTTTGTACTGCCGCGCACACCGCCGCGTGCAGCAGGTAACTCCCTTCCGGGAGGCCGAACTGTTCCTGCAGCACCCCAAAGGGCGCGAGCGCCCCCTCCACATACAGAATATTAGTTCTATTTATCCACACAAACCATTGTTTTCTTATATATAAATATTACCCTGGTTCCGTCATGAGTAGGGTTCCCCTGTTACTTCCTTAGCTAATTATCCTCAGGCAGCAGGTCTGGTAGAAAGGTACAATTATAGAAACTGAGAGGGGCCCCTTATGCCAAAGGAATGGGGTACCATACAAATATGTAATCACAAAGGTTTCCTTTGGACAGCAATACACACCCAACAATGTCTATTACAGGACCGAAGTCTCCAACTTCATCACTCAATCACATCCATTGCACTCAGAATAGGAGAATATGTCTGTATACCCAAGACTACTGTTATATACAAGACTAATAAAAAAGGATTAAAATTATTTGATTTGTCACGAGACACACAATCAAATAAAACAGATCTAAGCAATTAATTGTACTGCATGATGAAATATAAAAAACAAAACAAATTCCATAAATTCATTCAGAAAACACACTCAGACATGAAGCAGCATACATTTAAAATGTATTCGAGAGTACGAATAGTAGACCAAAAACGTTGTCTTAAACTGATCACATCCGTAATAATTGTTTCTCAATGACTGAGAGTGGGTGCCATGCACTCTATAGGCACTCGAAAGTCACAGTGATAATACGGATTGTGTTCCAAACAACTAAGGCGTCGACGAGTTTCGATGAGAATATTATAATGCCGTCTTTATCAAGACCAACGTTTAATGACTCTCTCAAGCTAAAAAAACAGGAACAATGGATTGTACCCAGATCTGTGACTTATTAATGGGAATAGTAATTATAGGAGCCATCTTTCTCACTTGCTGCTGCTGCAGTCAATGTGCTCCTACGATATGTGCAGCTTGTATAATCACTTGTAATCATATTAAACCCCCCCGATT
The DNA here is from genome assembly GCF_964204655.1 of Triturus cristatus. Lineage (NCBI taxonomy): Eukaryota > Metazoa > Chordata > Amphibia > Caudata > Salamandridae > Triturus > Triturus cristatus. The sequence continues at coordinate 151,573,274 of NC_140580.1, forward strand.
AATGTTCATGGATTGAATCAAGAAATGATGATGCACACTGAAATTTACGAACTTATGAATATCAACATTCAAGATTAATATATGTACTTTTTTAGAATGGATTCAGCATAGCTGAAAAGGAAGGACTGTTAAAATGTAAAATCTTATTCTCTCGCTTTTTGATTAAGCTATGCCTCATCCATTTCTCACCCCTGCTCTGCTTTCAGCCTGGCTCTATCCTTGACACGCATCTGTATAAACATGAGTAAAGAATCTAGATTGGGGCATTGTAGGCTGAGTATACATGCAGAGTCAGCGCAAAAGAACAGCTGGCGTCTGCACAGGGTTTTTCAGACAGTGGTAAAGCCTCAAGTAAAGTTTGCTCAGATAGCATTTCTTGTTGTGCAGCTCCAGGACGCGACAATTACACAAGGCACCAAGGCTGTTGACTCTTACCGATTGTTTAATTTGTGGATTCTTCCCAAAGCTCTATTTACCTCTGGGCGTCCCTTGTTTGTGATCTTTGCTATAAAAACCCATGTAACCATCGTTCGGTGTGCTCTCTCCTTAAGTATCTTTATGGTGCTAGTCGGACGGAGCCCCATACATGAATGTTAAATAAATGACCTATGGTTTGTGCTTCGCTCCAGTGTCGATTCCTCCTTACTTGTTAAGAACCCGTGGACTAAAGGGTGACCCTGCACCAGTGGGTTATTAATAATCCACTTCCACAGCATGCCAAACTAGAGTGCTAGAAGCTGCAAATATGGCCCATTCACTGACAAGGGGCGGCCGCCCTGGTGGTGATTCTGGATGGTTTCAATGATGCAGGATATTCGTGTGGTGAATCCTATCCTGTGGAGATACAGTGTTCTCTGAAGAGATGGGTCTTCAACTCCTTTCAAAACTGCTGAATGAGTGAGGAAATTCTGATGCTGATGAGCATGTTGTTCCAATTCCTCTGAGCATAGATTGGGGGGACTTATCTTCTGGTTTTCTCTTTTTGGAAGAACTTTGTTTCCATTCTGGAGAGATCCTGGCTTCTCGTTTGGTACTGAGGTCGTTAATGTTTCCACCAGATATGAAAAAGTGACAGTTCTAGCGGTCTTTTAAGTGATGCAGCTTATTTTGAAGGGGGCAAGGCCTCGGAGGAGGAGCCAGCGTGGATCCATCAGGGCTGGGGTGATATGCTCAGACTATACTGAATGCCTCTCAGGGGAGCCACTGTGGTGTCAGGGAGAGCCACCAGCTAGATGTGAGAGGTGTAAGGCTTGGATTGTTGTACTGAAGTTAGTTTCTAGGAGGTAGTGTTTCATTCTTTTCAGAAAAAGAGCTGGTACCATGCTTTTCTTGTCAATTCCTGTTTTGAATGAGAGGTTGATGTCAAGGTCAAAAGCATGCAACTTAGCATGAGTTGTCAGCTGCGGGGTAAACCTGTTCAAGTTCATTTCGGGGATCAAGACCTGAAACTCTGACTGATTATTGTGTACGGAAATGTTGTGCACATTGGACCATTCTGCACCTCTGAACTCTATAGATCCAGCGTGCGAGTGGATTTTTCCACAATGCAAAGGAAGACACTATTCTACACAATTAGGATAACTGAGAGTAGATTAATGATGCTTTGCGAAGAGATGCACCGTATGTTTACATATTGGCTTCAAGGTGCATAAGTCCCAGATTAAGGACCTTTCACATTTTCAGAGGCCTGGTTGGGGTATCCATTTGTTGTCTGATTAGCAGTTCATGCAGGAGTCTAGCCCAAACTTGGCTAATGTATTCTTATCTCACTGACTGTCAAATGCAGGACACCAGCCCTTAAATTTTGTGGACTCACAATTTATACCCAGGCCTATATGTGGGTGTTATTTCTGAGCTTCGCCTCTGCGTGCTTAGCACAGTTCTCACATACAACCTGGACGTGGTGTAATTGAAATCAACTCTTTGGACAACAAGTGCCTGATTTAGATTGAGAGTATATTCTGTCAAAACATAAAAGATATCCCATCTGCAATACTGGAAGTGCCATAGACTATAATGTGAGAAGGTGGACGGGATATCTATCCATCAAACTCTAAATCAGGCGCCAAGTGCCAGTGAGCCCCAAAATGTACTGGACTAGTCTGGGATTGTCTAAGCCCTCGGATATTTCAGAGTCTTAAAAAAGGCATGGTTTGCTCTGTGAATCTACCAATGAAAAAATAAACTGTTCTTTTTGCATCAACCTAGCTACAGATATGTGCACTTTAGATAAGTGACACCGCAAATTTGTTTTGTGCTTCCTGAAGTCTTTTGTGCATCGAGTCAGACTATCAGACCAGTTGCATTTAGAACTGGGGAAGCAGGTACCTGGAAGAAAATGTCGTAGAACAGTCGACTCAAATTTTGGAGTAAATTTTCATGGCAACTGAAACAAACTGCCTGGCTTCTGACTTGTAGAATGGCCTTGAAAATGTTCCTATTCAGCTACTGTATGGTAATGATTCTCCAGGGGGATTGTTCTTTTAGTGACAAGAAGCCAGTCTGGCATTTATTCTCACCTCCTAAGAAATTCATTCAAAATCAAATCAACAACCTAGAGTTTGCAAAGGCACAGGGGTAGCTCTTTCCAGACTCAGTGGTTTACCAGTGGTTTTGACCTGGAGTAACCAACGGCAGGGAAACAATGTTCCATGATAAAAATAGTTTTGGTCAAAAGCGAGTAGGGCGTGAACTTCATCTCAGTAATGCGTTCTGCGCATTTGTGGTGTTTGGCGCTGTTACTATGAAAGTAGCGTTTCGCAAGCACCTGGGAACACACACACATTTGGAGATACATGAGAATGGCACTTCTTCTTTACAACTCACGTGCCTGGCACAAGCAGGGCATATTTCTGCTTCCTCACAGTCTTAATATAGAAAACTGTTTTCTGTCCCAAAAAGCACAAGTCCGCTTCGGATTTCCGCAAAAAACTTTTACCGCGTTGCTTGCGTTGCCACATAGAACTCTCTCTGTGCTTTCCACTTTCCGAGGAAGCAGGTTCATTCTCTTTTCAGCCACACAGGGAGGAAGTTGGGGCCCAATAAGGAGGGAAACCGAGAGTTCAAGAGATCCTCCTCCACCACAGATAATTTTCCCCTATAAAAATGCAAAGAAGATGGATAATAGGATTTAAAGGGCCATCTTTTTAATGTGCCCAAAACAAATAAAAAATTGTCAACTGCAAAGTGCCCGCAACCATCTATATTTACGAGGAAGATTTTGATTTTTGCCATGACAGTTGAACTTAATTTTACACTTCTTCCTCTTGCAGTATACTTCACTCCAATTCAAGTCAAGGAGCAAATAGTAATCTTTTTTTGTTTCTTTACAAAAATCTCTCTTGTGCATTTCCAGATATTGCTATGCACATATCAATTTCTGCGCGGTTCAGTTCCGATAACATTCTTGATAATCTATATTTTGTCACCAGCAAAAATCCTGCAGTAACTAAAAATATAGATAAACAAGCTGTTGCATGATTGTGACAGGTGCCCGAGCAGTTTTTAAAACAAAAATCCCAAAGAGAGGCATTTAGTGCGAGGAATGGCAAAACTATTGCCTGTAGACAAACAATAAAGAAAACTACCACATCTGGGTACATAAGCCTACCACATACAAATAAGACTTCGGTAAACAATATACAGACAAAAATCCCCTTAAAAACTAGAACAGCCAAAAGAGAAAGCTGGACCGTAATAATGGAACTCTTGTACTTGGCTGGAGTGTGTGCAACACTTACGGAGCTGCACTGGGGTGAAACCTTCATCCAGTGCTAGGTGTATCCCCTACCTCTGAGTACCGAAGACTTTTGTTCTCAGTTGCTCTGGCATACCCCTCGAGTAGGCTCGGTCCTTCCCATTTCGCTGACCGAGGCTGTGGATTCATGCTGCAACTGGGACTACAAGCAGCTAGGGAATGAGGCCAGGAGCTCGCCATGCTTTGCTGATCAGGCATTCAATGTTCATCTAGAAATGCACACCCGTATTATAAACTGTCACTAGGTGTCTCAAATAAAAATCTAGGCATGTGACATGCTGCACCTTAACTGGACTGTCACCATCATTTTCGAAACTAAAATGGAAGACCACTTTAGTGGTTGCCAAACAAAGAGAGGAATACTCGGATACATATAGACTTCCAACAGACACTTGGCTGCAACTGGGGCTACACCTCAGAAGAACATGTGCAGCAGACAAGGCCTTGGATCCATAGAAGTGTATCCTATGTAAAGCAAATGTCAACAACTCAAGGCCCACACCGTTGTATGTGGTTTCACTCTTGACCCATCTCAATGGTCCCATTATCTTTCCCGTTGGGTTCTTCACTTTCTGACTAAACAATAGCTTTTGGTCAAAACCACTTCAGTCTTAAAAAAAATTGTGTGAGCCATCAACAACACCAGGCAAAAATCTGCTCACATAAGAAAGTACCTTGAAATCTTAGACTCATCAAAATTTGGCCCAAAAACACTTCTTTCAGGAAACTTCTCACGACCTGTTTTATCTTGAGGAAGAGTAGAGTAACACAATTAAAAACTTGCTGTGCTCAGTAAAACAAATGTCAAGGAGGAACTATTTATTTCCCTTAGTACTGAAGGGAGAAAAAGCACAAACCCTGCCCATGATGCAATAAATGAACATACAGAAAAGCGCTATGGTGCATTTTGAGTAGAAGCCCAAACAAGAACTAAAAGGTCAATTCTTACTGCACTGTAAAATTACCATATCTGTGGAACCAGCAAACGGACATTAAAAAAATGACTGGCATCTCCGTGCAATAAATATGATTTGTTTTCCACGTGATGTATTAAGAAATGTGCACTTATATTGTTGTTCTGGCTATGTCCATGTAGGAGGTGGAGCGTATTTTCCTCAACACCTCACCAGCACATACTATTTTAAGTGGTGAAAATGGAGTGTGGAAATCATCCACACACCATATAAACTGAAGGTTAGCAGTGGCGTAACTCAGTTAATGTCTTAGGAGCTGCAGATGTGGAACCACTTCCGGGTCAACTTTCGACATTACAGTCATTGCATCACGCTAATTAACTTCTTATTGAAAACTCAAGGATACCACAAATTAATACAAAACGGGCACAAAAACAAGCTGGGGAAAACATCATATAGTTAGGACAAACTTACTTGGATTTTTGCTACAATCGCAATTAGGGAAACGGTTGTCAGTCAGCCACCACGAAACCAAGGCGAGATATCTGCACTGCAATCACACGTCATACAGGTAAAGGCCTATAATATACTCAGCTTGTCAATGGAATTATGTCAGGAGTAAGATGCCGCAGGTGCATTACTGCATCAGCCTTATTCACTCACCTCTGACCCAAGGAAGCACTTTCCTAAAGCAATGACCTCAAGGCCGCCCAAATGAAGCTTAGCGCCAGTGGGCATGGCTTAACTTTGAAATGAGCAGGTTTGCCTCGTACAGTTGGTGCAATTGGCTGCCAAAATGGCTTTCTCACTATAACAGAAAAGTGTACACATTTCTTCTAGTCGTGCACAATATCATCCTCTGCTGGCACCAAGTACAGCAAACTGTGTCCATAAGTGGCGTTACGGGTGGTTATCAGAGGCTGCACTCACACAGATGGTGTCACTGATATCTACTGACACGGCCTTCTCAGACGAGTAAAGGCGCCAATAGCAGTGACAAAAGAACCCCTCATTCTTAGCACACTGCTTTTATTATGGGGCTGACATGAGTACACCTTTCATTTCCAGCCAATATAAGTAATGCCCCGCATTATTAGTACACAGCAAGGGAATGTTTACATAATCTGTGAGTTTTTCGACCACAGGACAGGCCTATCTCTGACATGCAGTCACAGGACTTTTATTATCTAACAGGCCACCTTGACGTGGACAAAGTTAATGTTTCTATCGTACAATCTGTTTTTTTTGGACATGTTCAAGATAAACCACATCGTCTCGATGTGTGAAAAAGGAAGATGTGTGCAAGGCAAGGATTGATTATATATTCACTTAAAAAACCATAGGTTTCACACATGTTATAGTTAGCTGGGCATTTCCCTCGTAAAAAACCAATGAAATTCCCCCGTTCTAGTTAGTGCAGGCAACTATAACTCACGCGACCGCAATCCGCTGCTGATGACGTCAGATATTACATCACTGTATTTAGACACTTATTTACCCATGTCTTCTTCCATTCATCTTTAGCTATACATATATTACATTTTTTTTTTTTCAGAAAGACACATATGTCATCAGTGATGTAATATCTGACGTCATCAGCAGCGGATTGCGGTCGCGTGAGTTATAGTTGCCTGCACTAACTATAACGGGGGAATTTCATTGGTTTTTTACGAGGGAAATGCCCAGCTAACTATAACATGTGTGAAACCTATGGTTTTTTAAGTGAATTTGCAAGGTTTTTTAAATGCTAATTCCTAACTATAACGTGTGTGAAACCTATGGTTTTTTCAGTGAATTTGTACGGTTTTTTAAATGCTAAGTTATATATTTATTAATATATTTTTTTAAACAAAACTTTTTCGCGTCGCGCGCACGGTGCGCTTTGCGCACCGTGCGCACGCGGTGGGCAAGCGGTGCGCTTCGCGCTCCGCGCGCCCACTTGACGCAGTTCGTGCCGTGCGCGCACGGAGCGCTTTCGCCCCCAAGGGCCAAATACATTTTTTTTTTTCAAAAAATCGCGGAGTGCGCGCACGCTGCGCGAACTTCGCAGAATTTTTTCCATTTGGGTGGTGCGCGCAGGGTGCGCGCACTCGGCGATTTTTCGAAAAAAAATAAATAATTTTTTTGGCCCTTGGGGGTCCTTCTGGGACCCCCTGACCACGGCTAGAGGGTCAGGAACTGTCCACCCTGCCCCCTTTTCACGTTCTCCACATTTGTTTTTCACCCCCTCAGAGTGCGAGAGACAAAATGGCGGCCGACACTTCCTGGTTTCGACCGATTCGAATGTTTACTAAGATCTAACAACCAATCAGAATTGCGCTCGCGCACGGCAAGGTGCACGCACCCAGCGCGCACGCTGCACGCGTACAGATATATATATTGATTTAAATGCTATTTTCTCTGGAAATACTGAACAGATTTACACCAAACCTGCAAAAGGCACTTCATGGACCTTATGGCTACCTCTCTGCCAAATTTCACGTAATTCTGTTCAGCCGTTCGGGCTGTAGCTGCGACTAAAGTCCCTATGGAAAAATCCATGGGGAAAACGCGTTTTGGGACCCCCCCCTTTTTCTCGGTCCCCGCTTGACGAATCACCCCGAGACTTTCGGGGTAGGAGCGGAGCGCCCCATTAGTTTTGAAAATTTCGCGAGGATTCGTCAATCGGCGCCAAAGTTATTCAAAATAGAATTTTGAGATTTCCTATGGCAACTCGGTCCTAACTATAACTATCTACTGGCGACCGCCAGTAGATAATATATATATATATATATATATATACACACACACACACACACACATACATACACACACACGTACATATGTGTATATATATAAATGTACTATTTACTGAACATTAAAATCTTCGCCTTTATCTTAAACCCAGGTGCTGATGACGAGGAATACACTCTATTACTCTTTTTTAATTGTAATGTTAAGCTCAGTTTTACATCCCATTTTTTCTGGGATTCATCCCGTTTCTAAGCGCTCCAAATTCGGCAAATTAGCAACCTGAGGCACAGGGAAATTTGAACTAGATTGCATAATTTGGTAAAGTGGAGAAGCCAAGATTTGTACTTTGGTCTCCTGGCCCCACACGCCAAACCTAAGTTAACATGGTACATATCACATGTCTATTACCAAAGGTAAGAGACTTCTGTGACCAGCACACAGTAATGCGTCATCAGATATTCTGATGCGTGGTCCCTCAGAATAAGCTTTGTTTCTACACAATTTTACACATATTTTGTATCACGCTGTTTTAAATAAGCAATGAGACTTAAAAAAGCAGTAAGACGGTTTTATGATCCAGTTGGTACAGAAAGGTCTCTTTTTCTAGCATACGAGTGCCCATGTGTTCCCATACCAGGACGGGGGCTCTATCACAACAGTACAATTGGCACTGCTGGGAACTCTGCCATAGATTAAATAAATGTATAGATGAAGCACAGGTATAGATGGTTTTCGGACTGTGTGAAATTTGGTTGGATGTCCAATCACCCCTTCAGGATGAAGGTCACGGGGTTATGAAGTGGCCTGATGTCCAATCACCACTTCAGGATGAAGGTCAAGGGGTATAGGAAGTGGTCTGCTGCCCAATCACGCCTTCAGGAAGGAGGTTGTGGGGTTTAAGGGGACTGTGGAATTAACAGAAGTCAATGAGAGTTAAGGCCTAGAAGACGGCATAGAAGAGTTGGAGAAAATGTATAAGGAAGATTTGGGGAAGGAGGTACATCACTCAAGTCAAACTGCCTAACTCAATTATACACATTGAATGGGAAATATTTTCAAATCTCTTTCAACAGTATATTTTTTTAACCAAGCCACGCTGTAATTCGTATGTAACATTTCCCCCATATTTATCTTGAGTTCGGATGTACACCTTCCGGTTCGAAGGGGTACCTCCCTTATAAATTAGTTGTCTGTCTGACCGTTGGTAAAGTGAGACGCACTTGGCTTTGCTTTACCACATTGTTTAGTTTCCCCAAAAACAGGCCAACCCCAGTTCCATCCTCGCTCCAAGGCTCTGCTTTCTATGAGTGACTGAAGGGCGGGGGGCGCCAGGCGTTACCTGTCCGGCGGTTTCCCGCCATGAAAGCACAGTCAAAGGCGCCTTTGTGAGCATGCTCTGGAAGCGGGCCAATCAGATGATCTTGTTGTCTGTCTCCGAAGAAAATGTGTCCCCTGTCCGCGAGCCGAAGCCGGCTTCTGCAACAGAGCGCCCCCAGTCCCCTCCGTCTCAGCTGACTGCACTGCAACACGCTGAAGGGAAAATTACCTCCTTGGCTCCAGCGCAGGCTGCTTTTTCAAACACAGGCACCTTTGCAATTCCTGTTAGAAGTTTAGGCCTTTCTGATACCCTAATACTCAGACATGCAAACTCGTTAGAGGTGTGTGGTAGTCTCAAAAGGTATGGTTTTGTGTGACATCTTTTTAGAACGCAGAAAAGGACAGCTTTATTAAAAGCAAAATAACGAATCTTGCACTTGAAGAGCAACTCTCAGACATGCCTACTGTTGACCCAGCTTTGAATTCTGTAAGTCGTTACCGGGTTAACTTCTAGAAACTAGTTAATTTCAGAATTGATTCCTTTCTCAAGTTAATCTAATGTACGCAATCGTATGCGTGGGAGGTGCAACCCAAGTCTGTAACAGTGCCTAAAATAAACCACAATTTTTGAAACTTCAAGCAACAGTGCTGCAAAAAAGCATCACACGCAATCTCACCAATCACTGTTGGGCACTTTGGTGAAAAAATGATTCCATTCAAAACCTCTTCTGTAATGCTTAGTTTGAAAAGAAAAAAGATAAGTGCCAGGGCTCTCATCAGGCGACCACTTGCACCACAATTGCCCCTGCTATGCAGCCAATGATTGTAATAACACAACTACTAACCATCACACTGATACAAGTGTGACAGTTCCGACTATTTCAGTCCCCTAAAAGCTATAAGAATTGCCCGGGCAGCAGATAACAGTCATTTTTAATGTATATCGAATTACTAATTACCTATTGTTGTGGTCATCTCAACATTAGACAGACAGGGCCACCTTGTGGTAGACTGTCCCAAGCGCCGGTGGTGACAAATGAGCAGGGCTCGAGTCGGGGTACCACGCGGGTGGACGGCGTCCCCCCACTTATTTTACCAGGTTTTTCCGGGTGGACGCCGTCCCCCCTGCCCAAAAGCTGGACAGCATTGTGTGAGCAGAGAGCCCGGGTGGGAGGGAAGTTTCCCGTAAATTACCAAAGATATGCTAATATTTGTAATTGGAGACTTTAAGAGGCACCGGTGGTGTGTGCAGGCTGGAGTGATTGGGAGGCGGAGCGAGCAGGCGTTGGCGGTTAACGCTTCCGGTGACAGCGTCCCCCCACTTCTTTTCATGAGATTCCTGTTGTGACGTCACTTCCGGTGACCGCGTCCCCCCACTTCTTTTCATGAGATTCCTGTTGTGACGTCACTTCCGGTGACAGCGTCCCCCCACTTCTATTTTTAGGACTTGTGCCCTGCAAATGAGTGATGGTGCAGAGCACTGGAAACTACCAGCTCAAATTTGCAGTGCTCTTCTAAAAAATCCCGAACCCCAAATGCACCGGAGCGAGGTGCCCATAGAGGCTGCCAAAGTGCAGTATTTCCAGTGGCAGCGTGAATGGGCAGCAGCCACTGGAAAGATTTGTGCCTTTGATGCGGCCGCCATCCCTCCCCCTATGGATTCTACATGGAGTGGGTGGGACACGATACTTCCACTGCATTTAGAGTGCAGGGAGATCTCCAATTGCCCTTGTATCCTCTAAAGCATGGGTACTCACAAACTTTCTCTAGGGGCCAAATTTACAGTGTGGTTTGTGGCCGAGGGCCGCACTGGTGGGGGCGGGCTCAGAGGGGGAGGGGCGGGGCTAAAGCAAAAACAAATTGTGACCATGAGGTTGAACACAGGTCCCTTCAGCAGACGCCTTCGTCCACTGAGCCACCAGACCCGGAATACACACATCTCTCTCTCTCTCTCTCTCCCTCTCCCCCTCCCTCTCCATCTCCATCTCCCTCCCTTTCTCTCCCTCCCTTTCTCTCTCACCCGGTCTCTCTCCCCCTGTCTCTCTCCCCCCGTCGCCCTCCCCCCCCTCAGTCGCCTCCCCCCCTCTGTCGCCCTCCCCCCTCTCTGTCTCCCTCCCCCCCTCTCTGTCTCCCTCCCCCCCTCTCTGCGCCCTCCTCCCTCTGTCGCCCTCCTCCCTCTGTCGCCCTCCTCCCTCTGTCGCCCTCCTCCCTCTGTCGCCCTCCTCCCTCTGTCGCCCTCCTCCCTCTGTCGCCCTCCTCCCTCCGTCGCCCTCCTCCCTCCGTCGCCCTCCTCCCTCCGTCGACCTCCTCCCTCCGTCGACCTCCTCCCTCCGTCGACCTCCTCCCTCCGTCGACCTCCTCCCTCCGTCGACCTCCTCCCTCCGTCGACCTCCTCCCTCCGTCGCCCTCCCCCTCCGTCGCCCTCCTCCCTCCGTCGCCCTCCTCCCTCCGTCGCCCTCCTCCCTCCGTCGCCCTCCTCCCTCCGTCGCCCTCCTCCCTCCGTCGCCCTCCTCCCTCCGTCGACCTCCTCCCTCCGTCGACCTCCTCCCTCCGTCGACCTCCTCCCTCCGTCGCCCTCCCCCTCCGTCGCCCTCCCTCTGTCGCCCTCCCTCCGTCTCCCTCCCTCCGTCTCCCTCCGTCTCCTTCCCTCCGTCTCTCTCTCTGTCTCCCTCCCTCTATCTCCCTGTCTCTCTCTCCCTCCCTGTCTCCCTCCCTCTGTCACCCTCCGTCTCCCTCCCTGTCTCCCTCCCTCTCCCTCTCTCCCTCCGTCTCCCTCCCTCTCTCTCCGCCTCCCTCCCTCCGTCTCTCTGTCTCCCTCCCTCGATCTCTCCCTGTCTCTCTCTCTCCCTCCCTCTGTCTCCCTCCCTCTCCCTCCCTCTGTTTCCCTCTCCCTCCCTCCGTCACCCTCTGTCATCTCACCCCGTGTGTGTGTCAGCCCTCAGCCGGAGCAGAGACAGCTTCCCAGCGCGCACACACAGCCCCACTGAGACAGCTGCCCAGCGCCCACACACAGCCACACCTGAGTACTTCACAGGTCTTTAAAAGACCATTTACATGTTAATAAAGCTTTGTTGTATTTCACCTCTTAGGCCCCTGCAACTCCCCTTTGACAATCACTGGAATCCCCCGGCCCCCACAGAGCAGAGTCTCAGAGTCCGGGCTGCTGCACCAGGCAGTGTTTGCCAACACTATTTAAATTTTTTTTTTTTTAAAACACAGGTAGGATGTCTGCAAGGTCCGTGGGCCGCCAAGGAAGGCTTGCCGGGCCGCTGGCGGCCCGCGGGCCGTACTGTGAGTAACCGTGCTCTAAAGAGACCTGCCTGCCAGAAGCAGGCATGTTTGCACAGTACTCTAATGCAGCGCTCCTCTGAATGGGGGAGTCAAGCTCTCTAGGGTGCCATCTGGTTTGTTCCCCTCCTTCTCAGAATCACTCGCCAAGGATTTCTGGGAAGGGTATGTTGTTCCCAAGCCAGGATGGTCTCTGCCATTCTAGTCTCAACAGGTCTGTTCCTAAGCCAATAAGGAGAGGTCACTGCAACTTCTTGTTTCTAGCCAATTATAAGGGGAGAAATCTTACTAACCTTTACGTCGCAAGGCTTCCAGTAGTTCTATCATCATGTTCTATGCCCCTGAATTTCTCTAGGGGTTTCCCTGGATTTTGTCAGTCCTGTTTCCAGGCCTTCTTTCTTCCTTCCTTCCTGTTCTCCTTGGCTTTTCAGCTTCCACTCTCCGACTTCTGACAGGAACATTTTGATTCCAGCTGGGCTCACCTCCTCAATGGTATCTTCTGCCTAGGCGCTACCTAATGTTGGGAGTTCTGTGGCTACTGCAGGGGTCGCCCCGAGCACTGGCAGACTAAGATTGTGAAGACCTTACAGCCAGACCTAGCAGCAGCCTGATAACCTCCATTAGGCATAAGGCCCATGACAGGGAAGAGTGCTTTGGAGCTGCATATGAGTGATAAATGTAGCTGCATCAAAGACATTAGGCCCACAACCAACTCTCAGGCCAATATGCACCAATGGATTTTGCAGTTGCAAATTCTGCGATTCGCAAAATCCAGGGTCTGTCCGGTACGCAGATTCAATATTTATATGGGTGAAGCAGCCCAAGGGTGCTTTTCCCATGTAAAAATCAAGAGCCCACAGCAGCACTGAGAACCACTTTTCCCTAATGAGAGACTGCGCATAATAGCTTGACTGCAGATAAGAAATGATCACAAACACAACTCCTTGTTGATTTTCCCACCCTCACAAGAATTTGAAAACAAAATATTCACAAGTGCTGTTCACAGGCAATGTGTACAGCAGTTGCACTTTACCCCTTGCCCCTACTTACTCCTAACATACCAATTCTCACCATAGTGGCCTCTTAGGAAGTGATATATTTTTGGTGGCCCAATGCGATGGCAACTCAGAGCACATGCCGGCAGTAGCATAAGTCTGCTCTGTTCAGTAACACTGCCTCTTCTTCAAAATGGGAAAATCCCCTCAAAGCCACCCCACTATGACTGGCTACTACCAGAAAACTGAACACCGCCATTGTTCGGATCGCAGTGGGCTGCAGCCCAACTGCCAGGAACAATGGATATAAGCTAGAGCTCCACTCCATCACTCTGGAGAATCACACTGCGACCCATCTCACACTGATCCTGCCCAATGCCCGTCTAGAGATCGCCTGTTTAGTGGCTACTGCTGCCTACATAGGTGAAGTGTCCTGTATACCAGGGAAGCCCAATATTGCCACATCAAAGGCCTTGGGAGCCCTGTAGCCTCTCACCATAGGACCCCTCCCTCCCGTAATACCCACCAAATGCAGTTGAGCTGAGTCAGGAGCCGTGAGGTTGCATGTAAGTTTTCTCCTGTGCACTAATGTTTGCACTCATTTCTTGTGGGGAAATCCCTTTCATAATCCTTGGCATGGTCGCAGCATGGGCTCTTTGCCGGCCTCTTTGTATGGTGGCAGAAAAAGTGTCACAAGTCAACTTTCAGGGTCTTCCCGCTCATGCCTAGTTGAGCAAGCGTTCAGTGCCCTTTTGGAATGAGCCCTAGCCAGATCGTGAACTTCGAGAGCTGCATGGTGAGGTTCCCTTATGGTCCACCTTTGGCTTAACCATAACTGTACCTTGGGTTCAGAGCATCCTTTGACCCTACTAGACAGCAACGTTGTTTTCCACTGGATCCAATGATATTGTCTCAGCTTGGTTGCCATACCTGGAGTCAAAGAAATACATTTACAAATTTCCAGGTGAACAGATCCTAAACTAGGAGCGTACCCTATTTTCCATAAGCCATCCACAATTTGAATTACTTGGCCTGGAGTAGTGTCTCAAGAGATACCGGTTTAAGGTTTTGGGCCACTAAACATAGTTGGTTGGGTAGTCCAAGAATCCCTTGGAATAACAGATTCAACATTTTTCACTGATCCTGGTAGGTCCAGAGATATCAGTGGCAGATGCTCGGGTAACTCAAAAGAACCTGTAACATGTATTTATGGTCAAGAGTGACAGATTTCACTATGACTTTACTGATCAGACACTATTCAAAAGTACACTAAAAAGATTGAATGGTTTGTTACTTCCTGCACTTAGGAGAGCTCTGGAACTGGCCATGGTGCTGAAATTATACAGGACAACACTTGCCAATCTTGTACTAGAAGAAAATAATGTTTCAATAGCTATAGAGAACATGGAATGCGAACAGACACAGTGATCCCAAAAAATGCAGTGCTTGTGAACCTTAGATGAAGTTTTAGCTGAACAGTTTATGACGGAGACAATGGAATTTCAATGTTTGTTCCAATTTTCACTATATGACAATATTTACAGGTTATTACATTTTGGTTCTTTTTCAGTCAGATATCAAATGCCCTATGCCACGGTGAGTGGGGGACACAAGCTGGCTCACCATTGATACTGCTAGGTGGGCCGTAAACTTCTCGGCTCTTGGTGAAGGCCAGACAGTAGGTGAGAGAGGAGACCTGCACTATCGAACCTGGGATTGAGGAATAGTTGCGACATGAGCGGGTGAGGGTTTTTTCACTCTCTGCGTATCACAAATAAACGAGGATAGAGTAAGTCCTGGTTTCTCGCCTCCACTTCAGGGGATGTCTGCAGTTTACTCTATGGAGCCAGTTATAGATTCATCCCGAGCAGAGGGTACAATACAGTTCTTGGCATGACCTACCGACTACATTCATTCCCTAACGGCAAGATGTTGATAGCATGAAATGCAGATGTTCTGTACGTGGTGGGTATGCAGAGAAGTGACTTCTGAACAAGCTTCCTTGTTTTTACCGAAGTGAATGATTTCGTTTTTGTTCAGGTTAAACTTCAAACTCTCCACAGAATTTATATGCGAAAAATTCGTTACATTTGGGATGAATTTTGCCAGAATATTTGAAGAGAGCAGAACATAAAAAGCCAACTAAATATTTGACTGCTGATGCTGGCGAGGTATAGACCCCAAGTACAGAAACAGTAAAGGGGTGGGTGTCGTGAACAGGAGACCAAGAGTAGCAGTCAGGTAACACCCGACTACTACCTACTGGAACTCTTCAACAGAAAATCAGCATAAAGGAGATGGCGAGTTAAGCACAAAAGATCATTAGAATCTCTTGGCCAAATCATGCATCGCTCCAGGAGGAAGCCTCAAGAGAGCAGTGCGTGCACAACAGATGAGCTGCAAATCTCTGTGCTTGGACAGAGACAGGGCAGGTTACAGGTGCCAAGCTGGGAATGGTAGAACGGGCTTGGACATTGATAGAAGAGCTTCCCAATGCAGAGCGCAACATAATACTACAACTACTTTCCGATTTTAAGCACTGTTATTATCAAGAGTTAATATTGCTTAATTTCATAGCCCTCCAATGATCGGCCTTGAGAGCATGACCGACCGAGTTGGCCCAGTCAGAAAATACATTTGGGACATGCAGATCGTATCACTTGGCAGGAGTACATAGTACTTAACTCGCTCTAGTTGTAGGGTTTTGTGTTGCAGACACGTCTTTACCTGTGCCACTGTAGGCAATACAGAGCTTGTAACTACAACACAGTATGGGTGTGGATGGAAATGTGCACAGTTCAAAAGTATGTTCAAAACTATGTTGGGCTTCTAAATCCTGAACGCATCCTGCAGGTGGTATGGCCAACATAAAGCATGCTGCCATTTGTTTATGAGGGTTCTGCTTGAGATGGGATGAGACAACTTACAGCCCACCTTAGAAGGAAGCAGATGTAAGACTGAATCAATCGGGTCTGAACCCCTCCTTGGCGGAGACAAAAAAGACTCCAATGGTTTATTTCTGAAGGTCACAGTTACCACTGAATACATCTGTGTCTGCTTGAACAACTCATTTTAAAAAGAGATGATGATAAAGTTCACAAGAGTCTGTAACAGGTAGAATGATAAACATATTTTTTAAGAACTGCTTTTAAAATGCCGCTCACTGCTTAGGAATGCGGCCACACCATGGTGAATTAAGGTGTACTTCAAAAATATTTGATTTGGTCACATGACCAATAAAAACAATAACAACTGGCCTAAAGAGAATCCAGAGGTGGCTTTTATTCCGCAGCTATTTCTACATACAGGTTCTCCTCTTCTTATTTCTCTCTGTGGCTAAGAACGGCTAACTATAACCATTACATTGAAATAGTCCCACACTGCAAACCTCGTTCTAATGATGTGAAGCAGAAGTGAATTGTGAACCAGAAACCACAAATCTCACACCGCAGGTCATACTAAAAAGCAATGAAGCAAAACACCACACCAAGTTCCTCTTTGAGCAGAAACTATGCGACCCATGACTCCTTTGCTGTTCCTTCTTTGGGTGCGATGAGGCGCCTGCCAGTCTTGCTGTCTCATGGGAGCCGGCAGCCAGTTTTCCTGTGTCATGGGTGTTGAGTTGGCTGTACTTTTGTCAGCATTCTTCACACACACTGGCGATGTGAATTGCCACGGCTGCAGGGGCTGTTACAGCGATCTCTGGTGCTTACTAGACGTTTAACAGCCCTGGTTGGTATCCGCTTGGCAATGCTCACACAGTGCTCCACTCATATTATATTATATTATGGTTATTTTATGAGGTGCTGCAATGTCTCCTGAGCTACATCTCGAGGTACACAGTTCATGTTCTCTGAAAGAAACATCATTGTGGGATCAGAAGCAGCCCAACTCAAACCATTGTGGGTTCAGAAGCAGACAAACTCAAACCATTGTGTGTTCAGAAGCAGACCGAACTCAAACCATTGTGGGTTCAGAAGCAGACAAACTCAAACCATTGTGGGTTCAGAAGCAGACCGAACTCAAACCATTGTGGGTTCAGAAGCAGACAAACTCAAACCATTGTGGGTTCCGAAGCAGACCAAACTCAAACCATTGTGAGATCAGAAGCAGCCCAACTCAAACCATTGTGGGTTCCGAAGCAGACCAAACTCAAACCACTGTGAGATCAGAAGCAGCCCAACTCAAACCATTGTGGGTTCCGAAGCAGCCCAAACTCAAACCATTGTGGGTTCAGAAGCAGACCAAACTCAAACCATTGTGGGTTCCGAAGCAGACCAAACTCAAACCATTGTGGGTTCAGAAGCAGACCAAACTCAAACCATTGTGGGTTCCGAAGCAGACCAAACTCAAACCATTGTGGGTTCCGAAGCAGACCAAACTCAAACCATTGTGGGTTCCGAAGCAGCCCAACTCAAACCATTGTGGGTTCAGAAAAAGACCAAACTCAAACCTGTACAGCAGCAATCCATAAAGGGATCCCTTGGTGAAAATGCAAGCACATCAGAGGACTGGCACCCTTTTGGAGAACATACTAGGGGAACACCATACTCATAACATCTACCCACACGTGACAAATGCAGACTTGTGCACTTGTCATGGTCCATTGAGACTGTACAGAGATAGATCCTGGAAAAAACATGAAATGTATTTCGTAAAACATCAAGACCTTTAGACTGCCTGGATGTGAGGGAAGCAGCAGAAGCAGGGTCCAAGGACCACATGTCAACGAGGTGGTCCGAAGGACAATGAAAAAGAGGGACTCTTTAAAGTAATGATGAGAACAGTACAAGACAACATGTCTCTTGGGACCTAGAAAAAACAGAGCTCTTTTGGTCACTGGCAGAATAAGTGATTGTACCTGTACGATGAAGGTCATTCTGAAATAAAGATGATAATAGCCGGGAGCACGACAAACCACAAATGCACACAAGGATACAACCAATCCAAATTTGGTTAAAACTGAAAAGCATCATATACCCTTAGAGATAAAGAAGATGATCTTAGGAATGCAGCGTTCCCAAATTCATCAAAGCAGATACATGATACACAGGAGAGCATACAAACATGGTACCTCAATCTGAAGATTGCGACAAAAACAAAAAGAATCAACCGTCTGATCTGAGAGAAATTAGGTCATATACACGGTTTATAGGGATTACAATGGAATATGCTGACAAAGCAAGTTTATAATTCCCACTAGTTTGTGATGATGGTTTTAGCTACGAAAGATATCAATACAACAGTACTCTAAAACAGGTCTCTCCCATACAGCAGAATATAGCGTGATAGCTATATTCTCCCGCATCTATCCAGTACTAATCAGAGCCTATTCTAAAGGTACACATATTTTGAGACAATGCGAATCTCCTGCTGGAATAAAGACTCGGGAATGTGGATCAAGACTAGGGTTGAATGTAATTAATTGCTACATAAAAAAGCCACAAACTAGAATGCAACGTCTAAAAGGAATAACGTAAATGGCGTAAGTTATATAGGCTTCAATCACTTACGCTTGAATCTCATGGCTTTATTTCAGACAAATATTTTTTTATTTTCACTTTTCTCTTTTGCCCACCGTCTTTTATTTCAGTTAGCTAACGAACCAAGACTTGGAAGTGTTTAGCAACAGAATAGCCCCCGGAATAAGAGCTTCTTCTTCAAGTCTACCAGATATCTTACTTCCACCCCTGTTTGAGCCCGTTTCAACTAAAAAAGACCTCAAACCAGGATAAAAAAACACATTTTTCACCACTGAATTCCAATAGGCGTGCTTATACTCTTCATTTAAGTGTGAAAGAAACCGTTTGGAAACAGGGAGAACTAGAACTGATTTGAGGTGATTGTGAAGCATATGAACCAGGCGTGCAGGCAAGGTACCAGCTACAAACTGGTCCAGTAGCACAAGTTACGGGGGTGGGGGTGGGCGGCGTTTGAAAAAGAAAATCACGTACCTGATCGCTGCGTCTCTCGACCCTCTCTCCCACGTCGTGTCTCCTCCGCTCGTCTTCCAGAAAGCACCCAGACTCTCTGAAGCCAATCACAACACTGCAGCATTGCAGTTGGTCTGAGCGCCGTGGTTCGGCGCTCAGATGGAGAATGGGAGCCCGGGCATGTTCTCCACCCGGGTGGAGAAAATGCAAAGTGCGCATTACATTTTGGCCTGCCCGAGGCATTAGTCATAAGGTTATAACTTACACTTCTGTGATGTGAATTCATCTGCAGAGTAGAAATGACACCAGTACTTACCTATAAAAACGAACGCTATAAGATCAAGCAAATTACATGCCAACTTAGTATGTGTTACTGTCCGCTCTGACTCATCAGAATCCATATTGGCTAAGTACAGAACTAAATAAGCAAAATCTGTGTAGCAAGTGAATCCTGGCAAGCAGTGGTCTGCAGCTAACATGCCCAACAGTATCACTGCTATAAGGTCGCCCCTGTTACAAACTTTCTCCAGTGTGGAAGGATGCAAATAGCGCATCCTCTTCTGGACACGTCTGTCGTGTTTGGCCTGAAGAGACATTATGCTGTTTCTGACTGCTCGAAGCCTTCTCTTTTTGCAAGTTAGGGCCCGAATCACATGTAAAAATATTTACCTGATATTTAAGTTCCTGGATTGGCACTAGCCTAATGTACATGTTCCAGAATGCTGCACGTACATCACCTCATGGTTATGTTGGACTGTGAGTGTTTCTAATGAGCCCTGAAATCCGTCTATGACATGATGATTTCAGCAATTACCCGCTGAGATCTATCTGACAAAGCCCCTGATTGCCTACTAAATGAACACAATGAAGCAATCAGTCTAAGTGCCTTGGTTCTAACCTAAATAATTATTAAATATTCTCATAATTGGAGGTGGTTTCAACAACTCTTGCTCAAGAGCACAAGACCTAAAAAAGAAGTGGGGGGTACTTACCAAGTTAGGCAGTTTGCAAGTGACATCATGGTGCGAGACATCACAGAGCTTGCTATCACAGCATGTGGAATCACAGGAAGTGACATCAAATATTATGACCTCACACATATGTTTAGCAGGTCTATCATGAGTATATTTAAGCGCATTACAAAATTTAACAAATTAGATTTTGTGCCCGGGTTGTGCCAAAAAAGTGGTGCAATTGCAACGCAAAATCTGGGCCTTTACAAACACTTTTTAAAAAACTCTGCCACAAAGAAATTGGCAACAAGGAGAAAGACGGCAGTAGATATCTTCTGCTGAATTGGTTGCAAAGTCTGCATTTTGAAATATCTTATAGGGTTAAGACACCTGCTGGAGAGATCTTTGTATGCCAAGTGAACCTTTGCGAATAGTAATGGTAAGATAACCCTGGAGGTTAATGGTTTTGCTGGAGAGGTTCTGTGTTTTGTTCAGTCCCAGATTTGAATAAAAGTAGTATAGAAGGTTAACCTCCTGCAAATCACATCATGTAACATGATGCAGATAGATTTTCATTTTATGTAGATAGGTAAGTGGGTTACTGCTTTTAATTCAGAGATCCTTTTGTTACTTGCAAACCAAAACATCTGACATTCTGACATTCTTACAGTGCATGAATATCTCTTATACACAGGGGTGAACAAAGTCAAAAGAATGCCTACCTGCGAAGAAATCACAAGCAGTGAGCCTTTATTTCTCCTCCTTTGCATTTCCATCAAAGTGTGAGGCTCCAGAACAAGCTCAGCCAGGTTCATATTGGATCGAAAGGAGGCCTGATGGCCGTTTAACCTCAGCCTTTATCTTTGGCCTAGCTGGAGGTGAATATAAAAAATGCCATAGCCCTGCCTACATGTTGCTGTTGGGAATGGAAAGCAGTCAATGGGAAGGCACTACTGAACGTGTCCCGATGTCTGAAAATTACTCCGGGACAAGCTCAGCATATTTCAGTAGGGCCCAACTACTTGGCAGGGTGGACGGTGTCTACTCTTTGAAAATAGTGGGTGGACGTCGTCTACCCATGTGTACCCCGACTTGTGCCCGGTCTTACTCCCAGGCTCTGTGATCCATGCCCAGATAATCATTAGAAAACGTAGTTATACACTTGAGAATATTCAAGGTCAGCTCAAACTGTTCCCACAACAGAAAATGCAAGAAGGTGCTTTGAAACTACAGTGATTTGCATATTCATTATAGCATAGCCATGAAATTAAAATAGCTCCACCTGGCCACCTCTTAGGTTCAAAAGGATGTGAAAACAAAATGTAGATGAGGATTATAAGAGCATAATAAACCACAGTCGTTCAGCAACAGAATCTTACGGCCTCAAGCCATCATATCATCCCCCATGGGGAAGAAATCAACCTTGGATGCAGAAACACTCGCTAATTTCAGTCTTATTAGGATTAGAGAGAGGACTGGAATCTGACCTGGAGTGCGGAACTTCGTGCAGTGGAGCAGCAGCAGCGGAGCTGAGTAGAGCAGCGGGACCAGTGGGGAACACGGACTGGGCGAGCGAGGCATGGGGGTAACGGAGGCGCCGTGAGGGGAGGCCAGCAGCCAGCATCCCATGGTCCTAGGAGCCCCCGGCAGAGGCCAGCGGCGGCAAGTGGCAAGTGCGGGCTGTGTGCAGGCTGTGTACGTGAACGCGAGCAGCCAGCTACCACCGCTACCCCTACCATCACTACCATCAATGCGCCACCATTATTGCGGGAATCGGCAGCTACCAGCTAGCCAGCAACCAGACGCCTGCAGACCCCTGGAACTAGCCACAAAGGTGCTAATTGCCAGCAAACTGCAGTGAAGGCAGGCTGTGGGGAGCGGAGTGTCGGGAAGCAGCACACAAGGAAAAGGAGGTCTGCCACAGGCGCCAAAGTGAAAGATCCCCTAACTCCCCAGGCAAAAGCAATACAAACATGACTGGGTGCGTAGGGTGAAGAAGAGCGGAGCGATCGTGGCCGCCATTAGGTGCGGTCATGGAGTGCGAGCCCGGCGAGTCCGCGGTAGCGGCCCAACTAGGTTGGGTGCATCTTGCGGTCTGCCAGTGTGCCCTGCTCGCTGTCTCTCTTGCCTGTACTTTACCTGCACTCTGTATCCTGCATCTTATTTGCATCTCGTCCTCCACAGCAAGTCGACCCGCCTGACTTTTTGTAGTCCTGTTTACAATTTTCACTGCTCTTTTAGCGCTAAGCCCACAACTCTGGGCAGTAACAACAGGAGGAAGTGACCCCTCGATACGCTCGGCAGCAAGCGGGGTCGGGGGTTCATCACAACAATAGGAGCACCTGGCCCCATAGGACCCCGACAGGTCCCACAGGACCCGCAGGATCCACAGGGAACCGGAGCTATAAGGCATTTAAACATCGTAACAACAAAGTGTTTATTACGCCACTAAGGCTTGGTGCTGGGTGGGGTACAGAGAGTGAAACACTAGGGGGAGTCGGAGGAATCCGTATTGCACAAAGAAGTATTAGGAGTAACAGGAGCAAAAGAAGCAAGAGGTAGCTAATAGAGGACCACCAGCCAAGAGGAAATGAAATCAGGCAGGGTCAGAGGGTGCCTGCCCAGAACAAAAACGAGTAAACGCAAAAGAGGGTCCTTGTCGCAAAAGGGCTGCATGGCTGAGCCCCACCCAAAAACTAGAGCAGGCGACATCTCTCCTGGCATGGGCCCGCCATAAGGAACAACAAACTGGAGGCAGGACCAACCCAGAGCTGCTACAAACTGACACATCCCAAGATCTATACAAAATTTCAGTTCCTTTTAAAACCCAGGAATGCGCTCTTATCAAGCTCAATTGCAGCACAAGGTCTTAGCACTCCGCTTACACCTCTTAAATCGTTGGATAGTGGGAATTTTAGCATTCAGGCCACTGACCAATGTGCAACACCCGGCACAAAAAGCGATCTTGGGTATGATGCTTTACTATCTTTCCCACATCCAACACCCAATGCATTTGCTTTAACATCAGATCCGCAAAGCGATGTCAAATCACTGTTACAAGGCCCCCTGGATTTAGCTGAAGTAGGAACGACAAAAGCAAAAACACCCAATGATCTAGAAACAATAAAGAAGCTGGCAAAGCCTTCTGGACGAGCTGTAAGAGAACACACACAACAACAGCACGAGGGGGGCCGTAATGGGAAAATGAGGAAAAACTGCACCATATACAAAGACTTGTCTATAATAGAGCTAGGTGCATCACCTATTGCCATCAATGAAGCAAAGACCAAATCGAGGCCACCGTCCGATCCCCATTTGTCACTGTCATGAACGCCACCTAGAACGGAACCAGCACTAGGACAAGAGACTGAAAATTCAGAGCAGTTCTCCAACATCGACGATGGGGAATGGGAGGAATTATTGATAAATTCCACACAGCAAACACCAGTGAGGCCCACGTTGGACTCTCAAAATCCTTCCAGACTAAAGCACAAAGAGTTGGAATGGAACTAGGGAAGAGAGGCCCTGTCAACAAGGTGTGACTTGGAAAACTCAACTAGGCATCAGCAAAAATTGGACTCAGAAAGTGCCTGGGCCAGCCTACTTAAAACAGTGCAACTCCTAGTGGAAGCCCTCCAGTACCAATAAGAGGAAATGGATACTCAGCTGACTCTATTAAACACACTGGCAGTGTTCGTGGTAGCTATGGATGAGAAACTTGGAGCTTTAAACACTCTTTTCCAGAACTCGCATGGAAAACTTCAGGATGAGGAGTTAAACTGCGGGTGCGGCCCGATAGTTGACAAACTGGCCTCTCTTCCCTCAATACTAAGCAACTTGTGTGCAAAAATCAAAGACTCAGCACGGAACTCCACCGACCTTAAGCCAAAGGGAACTTACTCTACTGAGGTTCAAACTGAAACAAGCGCATATGATGCAGAAAATTCGGCTCTTAGGCCTCCTACTCTCAAACCGCCAATAAGAGGCAATGCCAAAAATGATGGATGTAACAAGACTCAGGCACCAGTATCTGAATCCGCCCGGAGGTCAGTGGTAGAGTCGGCTGTCCCAGGAACAATATCAAATGCCAAACAAAGGCGAGCCCAAAGAAGAAAGGGTCGGAATCAAAAAC
Organism: Triturus cristatus; assembly: GCF_964204655.1. Taxonomy (NCBI): domain Eukaryota; kingdom Metazoa; phylum Chordata; class Amphibia; order Caudata; family Salamandridae; genus Triturus; species Triturus cristatus. The sequence goes on from NC_140580.1 coordinate 151,597,296, forward strand.
GTATCTCAAAAAAGGAGAACTTTGCCCGCCTCTTTAGACTGACACTGTCCGAATTGTCTGATCTTTCAAATTAACCATCTCCAGTGGAAATGGGCACAACTCATACAATTGCTAGATCTGCTGAAAAAGGGCTGGTCCCTGATTCCAACCAACAACCTACCACCATAGGTTCTTCATGGCAACTATCGCTGGCTGAAGATGAAGGAACTTGCCCCCCCAAATATAATAAATTGGGTAGGGAGGAAGGTGCATGCCAAAAACCGCCATGCAGCACAAAATTGGAAGTAATTACAACACAGTACCGCTTACCCGATCCAACATCAGCGGCACTCACCGATAAAGTTGACAAGCCCCCCAAGACTGCCATCTCTATCATCCAGCTCAATCACCAACCAGAAAGGGGCCTCAATTACCCGTCCACCACAGTCTCCAATATCGGAGGGGACAAGCGACTAGCAAACTGTATAGATCCAAAATACGGCAGCATAAGCATCAAGGCCGCCTCTCCGGAGGACATGGAGCACCTGCCCTGCACGGTGCTGCCCTGCACTGAGCTAGCTGCAAATTTAACTCTTAGCGATCAGGGTGGAAGAAGTAATAACACCAGCTTAACCAGGAACCAATAACTACAAGTCCATTAATAGGCAACAACTAGCCAATTGAGTGAATGACCCTAACAAGAACGGGAAAACACTGGAGTTTATACCAGTATATAGATCAAGAGGGGCACATGACATACTAAACCGAGGAAACATTCTCTGTCTACTGTCGCAAATACCTTCGTTATCGGAGGTAACCTCTATAGACTCGGACTCAGTAGAGTTTGTCAATCATGGGGACCCCCAGGGGGAGAGTTCACACGGACCACCTGGACTCTGGCAAACATCGCACAAAAAATATTACTGCTAAGTTCGATATTCGAAAACTGGGGCATAAAGATAAAACCTATCAGTACACCTGGCTATCCCGCACCGCTAGCCCAGCAGCACGCAGATGGAATGTCAACAGACCGGAACAACATCTCAAAGTTAGTACTGAGAGCATCAAGAGGTCGTTCGCCGGCCGCCATGAGGCGGTCACGGGCTACACGGATATATCGCCCAGATTTTCCACAAGGAATTTGTCTTGAGGGTCCGAGATAGCACACGAGGACAATTATTAATCAAACAAGAAATAATTGACAGAACAGCAGGCAATATTCACCAGGAGGTGAAATCAATTTACTTCGGATATGCTCATGGAACATCAATGGGCTAAATAGCAAGATGGCAGACCAGGACTTCATAAACTATCAAAGGTCATTTCATATCCTAACTTTACAGGAGACATGGTTGATCGATCCATCGCACTTTCAAGGATATCTACGTTTCTTTGCACCAGCACTCAAAAAGGCAAGATACGGACACCTGCAGGGAGGCTTGGCAATCTATGTGAATAACACATGTACAACCTCAGCTCACACAGTTGGTTTGATAACACCAGAATCCATTGCTATAAAAATCTCTACCTCAAATGGGCCACCAGGGAACGGGCATAAGGACATTGTAATAATGAATACTTATATACATCCGAACAGGAAAATCAAGGATGCAAAACAATTGGCTAACTTTGTAGAGCTATGTATGAGTGAGGTCAATACACCAGATATAATAGTCACAGGGTATTTTAATCTACATCTACTTGGCTCATCGACGGCGGAGGAAGTAATTATACACAATCAGTTATGGAACATCCCGCCACAGGGTAAGAATTCATCAGAATTGCCCACAAAAACAAGCCAGCGCCTTATAGAGGAACTTGAACACCTTAACCTCAGAGCTGCGAATGGCAGAAGTACAGGCGGCATTCACTCATCATTCACTAATCAAAAACTCAACGCTGGACTATACCTTTGTGGCCCTAACCCTTTTTAGCGACATTTTCTCATTCAGTATGGGCGACAAAGCTGATAGTGATCACTGGCCCCAGGAGCTCACACTTTGCACAAATATGCCAAAACTCACAAAATGGAAGGGCCAGCCAGGTACGACCACCACAGTTCTTTTAAATTTTATTCTACGGAGTTTTATATAGCGCAAACTGGACCCGAAAGTATCGGGTATCAGAGCGCTTTACATAGCACCAGTTACGTTACATGAGAACACATTCATTTTTTTGTTAGGCACGGGGAGATTAAGTGATTTGCCCAGAATCACAGGATGTTCAGCGTCATTGCCGAGACTCGAACCCAGTTCCCCAGATGCGAGGACGACTGCCCTAGCCGTTAGGCCAACTCCTCTCCCCAAGGCCAACTCCTCTCCCCAACAATCAATTATAGGAAAATAAAATGTGGGCGACGCAAGGGAACTTCCAGAAAATAGCAACACTTTTATTTGAATCACGTGAAGAGGGCAATGAAACGGAGAAATGGATGAACTACACGAATGCCTTGGCAAAATCCTTTGCCACCCCAATTAAACCAAGGGCACAACAGAGCTACAGTGGCAAGTTCAACTTCACTAGTATGCAAAAGAGCAAGATGAGATCCATAAAAAATACTATTAATCATACGCTGCGGCAGGTGCGGCGGACTCCAACCGATACCTTAAAACTAGCAGCATTACGACAGCAGAAAATACAGCTGAAGCAAGCAACATGGGAGGCCAGGCGAGACTATGAGGATTCTCTATAGGAGAAATTGCCAAGCGGAATGACAGTGCAAGGTTTTGGGAGACAATAAACCAATTTATTCGCCCAACTCACGAGGGTCTGTCTTCTAACATATCCGAGGAGGACTGGGCTACCTACCTTGGAAATCACTTTCACCAAGAATAAAATCTCATTGCACACAGGAATTAGTACAGAGACAACACAGGGGTCTATCACTATTAAGTATCAACCCAGCGAGGAAAAAGCAACAGTACGGGAATGGAACGAAGGAGAACTGCCGAGAGATAGACCCTCAAACGATCACCTTAAAATAATTAAAAGTTATGATGGAGCAAAGTACAGAAGATTTTGCGTGTACCCCGTTCAGACCAATCACCACCCCATAACAAATTAATATATTAATTTTGTTTGCTGTGTATTAACCAAACACACACATTACATGCTCTGCATTAACAGGTTTGATTAACATATTAATTAATGGTGTAAAACGCATGTTTAATCTATTTTGCGCATTTAAGTAGTGTAATAGTGCATGTCTATGTTCTAGTGTACATTGTGCATTGCATGATGCTTTTGCTTCATTTTAATGGCTTGCAGTGTGATGCTTTTCCGCTAGGTAACAGTTTTTAGAGGATAAATATTAGCCCTGGTAGGCGGGGGGACAGAAAACACTTATTTTCTGTGTATTCACATTTTCTTTGTGTGTTTTTATCATAGTTTGGCTGGTGGCCAGTTTCAAGATGGCTTCGTTTTCCCGGTTCTGCGCAGTAGAGAATGCTTGCATCATCTGGCTGGAGGAACCTTGTGCATGCACTGTGCTCCACTGAACTTTGCAACTCCAGCTGACTATGTTCGAGGCCATTTGGTGTGAATGCCGGTGAGTGGCTGGGAGCCAGAATGATAGCACGAGAACAGATGAATGCCTGCCAAAGAAGAACAGTTGAATGCCTGCCAAAGAATGACCACGTAGATACAGTTGAATCCCTGCCAATGAACCTTTGAATGCCTGCTAATGAACTGTGGGACAGTTGAATTTATATCTATCAGCTTGTCACACAAAGTTATTCACAGAATTCCTGGGAGCCGAGAACTACATTGTTATGAGCGGACATCCTGGGAGCTGAGAACTGCATTGTTATTAACGGACATCCTGAGAGCTGAGAACTGCATTGTCATGACCAATCAGAGCAAGGAAAACGGCAAGAGTTGAAACATTTGAGGGTAGAGAGCCAGCAAACACAGTATAAATAGCAGACCAAAATTGGGGTTTAGTGTCCGAGAAGGCAGAGGAGAAAAGCTGCTTTGGAGAGATGCTGGGAGCTTGGAATTATGCCAGATTGCGCACTGATGACCCCTGTAGGTTCGAGATCGTTGCGGGACACTAGCCTGGGTGAGAGAAGTCGTCGAGGAGGCCAAGGGTTAATTAAGTAAGTTGGGGTTTTAGTGCTGGGTAGGAAGGTTTTAGTGTAGGAAATCTTTAGAATAAAATGCATGTTTTTAACTATGGTTCACTGATCCTTCCATTTTGGAACCCTCTGTCAGTTACATGACCAAGGATTGATTTTTAACCATTTTGAGAATAATGAAATGAATGCAAACCTTCATTTTCTCTTCATGACTTTCATTAAACAGTTTCTTTATTTATGTTCTGAATAAATGGCAATGCTCAAGTGAAAATTAATAGTGAGAGAATAAATGATAATTTCCTTTATGCAAATTCATTACATAAAATCTTTTAAATGATTTCAGGTGTTCGTGATTCTTTTAGAGTCAATTAATTATGCAATTCAATGTATTGTTGTAGTGAGGTTAAGCTGGTCTTGACAATCACCATCAACCAGTCCAACTAATTGGTTAAAGCAAGGATTCTACAAATGCAGATGTACATAATGTATTTAATGTAAATATTTTTCCTATAGGTAATAAGGTACCCCCCCACATGTCCAGCACATCCTTCCTCCTGTGTGCAGAAATGTGAAAGAGACGTGTGAGTGTTGGTGTTATGGGCCCCACCAATGAATGCGTGTGTGAATGAGTTAGTGTGATGACGGGTCTGTGACGCAGCGAGGATTTTGTAAATTTCGCCCCCCTTGGTTTTGCGCGGGATCAGCCACATTAAGAAGGGAAGACGAGTAGGGGCCCCGGGCCCCAATGGAATACCGCGTGTGCTCTATAAACAAGATGCAGATTATTGGGCAAAAGCACTCAGCCCTCTGTTCATGGAAATAAGGCAGACAGGCCTACTTCCTCCGTCCTGGTGGGTTTTGATAATCTCGCCAATTTTTAAGTCAGGAGATAAGACTCTGCCTAGGAATTATCACTTAGTTGCTCTTTTGGACAATGAGCCAAAATTCTTTGCGGGTACTCATCTGAACGAACTGCAACTTTGGGCCGAAGACATTATTCCTCTAAACCAGACTGGCTTCTCCACTGTAACAAACATAACAACCATGGCTCTGCTTATCGATAAGGCCGAGACTACAAAAATGCAGTTATACCTGTGCTTTATCAATTACCAGGCTGCTTTTGATCACATAAATCGCAACAGAATTTGTCTAAAACTGGCCAGCTGGGGCATTCCCCAGGCTTTGCTAAATCTGCTAATCAATCTGCATACTCAGACCTGGGTTCAAGTAAAGTCGGGGGACGAGTCAACTATCAAGAAATATACCGACAACGAAAGGCTTCAAGCAAGGCTGTGTGCTGGCCCCGACCCTATTTAATCTGCTTCTTGCAGACCATACCCCGCTACTAAGAGCCAGCAATTCACATTCTCCAAAGGTCTGGAACCTAGTATTACCATGTCTACTTTATGCAGACGACCTAGTTTTGATCAGCCAAACGAAGGTGGGTTCACAGCATCTTCTTAACACTACATTTGAATACTCCACGGAAAATAATCCGAATATTAACCTGGAGAAAACCAAAACCATGACAATCAAAAAGAATTCAAAGAAGACACCTGTCTGGTTTTGGGTAAGACCCGCATAGACTCAGCAATAGAGTATAAATTCTTAGAAGTGATTATCGACAAAGGTGGGAATTTTGCAGCCCAAAGGGACAGAATCAAAAGGAAGGGAACAGCCCTGGCAGCCTCGATGAGAAATCTGAACTCTAAACTGAACGGCCCCTCACTTGCCCCACTAGTTGAAGTAATACAGGCACAACTCCTACCTACAATAACTTACAGGAGTGAGGCACAGAGGGGAAGGAACTCCAAGCTCCTGGATGGTGTGGTCGCAAAAGTGTATAGAATAATCTTTGGTGTTCCAACAAGAGTCTCTCCAGCACAGATTAGGCTCAAGTTCGGTGTTCAGAAACAGACCCTTGCAAAACAAGGTGCGACAGTCATCTTTTGGGACACAGTACGAAAATCAAAACCAGGAACCCTAAATTGGTACTTGTGGTTAGAACTACAACAGAAAAAATCATCACCATTGGCAAAATACTTATTAGCAAGTCTGACCACTCTGGATCTCATCGAGCTTTGGGAAACACCTATTAGTTACTGCCCTCTCAAAAAAATAACAACAAAAACAGTAAAGTGTCAATACTGGATCGAGGACAAAGCAGCCTTTCCAGACGGTCGCGCGGCTGGATGATCTTGAGCACCTACTCCTCCCCACCGCCCAAAAACACCTAGCCCTAGGGTTTGCTAAATCCACTAAAATCCAATTCCTAAAGTACTGACTTGGCCTGCTACCATGCACAAAGCACTTTCCGCACTGGCTGAAAAACCAATTTGATTCCACCTGCCGCTTTTGCGGTACAGCGCAAGAAGACATGCTGCACCTTCTCTGTATGTGTAAAGAGCTGACACAGGAACGGAAGCAGCTTTTAAAGCCACTTTTTAATCAGAGAGGAATCCGCACACTGAGGCAAGCGGTGCTGGCGTGCTTTGCACCTGAGGACACGTAGCTGAACTGCCGCCTGGTAAAATATTTAAAGACAAGTGGAGAAGAGAATGCCACAATATCTAGAGGCAGATCTCCGACCACAAAAGTCGGATAGAACAATACTATAGACAAAAGGAAAAAAGTTGGACGCTGCTAAACAAATGTTAATTTCATTAATATATTGCACAGACTGGCTTGCAGTGATTTTAACTGATTTTTAGTGAATTGTTTCTACATTATTTTAAATTTTTTTAATTTATAACGGAAATGTTATGAGATATTCTGTAACAATGGTTTTAAGTAACTGTACTAATAAAATACTTGAACAACTTGCAATTTGCAGTCTTATTACCTATCTAGCTTTCTTAGGAAAAATAATTTTCCACCCAACTACAAGAGCAGATTGGCAGCAAAAATGATCTACAAGATTACAAATCCAGCTTCAGACCATGCTGCAGCTTGCAGTTACCCTTCAGGTGGTCGACAATCACAACACCTGCCTCCTGATCACCCTCCACTTATCTGCAGGCTTCACCATCAAGCACTGATCCAACACTGGAAACATATATTAGCTTTTTAACACAGCTTGCGGTGATTCACCTCCAACTTGCCACTGACCACCAACTTGAACAACAAGCATTGGCAAAGCCAATAGGTCTCGCCTTTGACTATGCCTCTTATTCACTTATAAGTGTTTTGCCAGACCTATTGGCTTTGCCAGACTCTTTGTTTTACCCTATGGTCACAGGTTTGAAATCTGATGGGTCGTTCAGCTTTTCATCCCTCCGAGGTCGATAAAACAAATATCAACTACCAGTGACATTGGATTACCAGATCTGACAAATCCATAGGATGCTTTTACCGCTGTTGGTTTCTACAACAATATGTTTTCTATTGAGACCTGACTAAACAGCAGCATGTTATTATAAGACAAATAGCTAATCTGCTAAAGGAAATCCTTTCTATTCATAAATTAAAACTGTAACACCCGTGAAACAAGCGTGAAGCGCCGAAGACGTATGTGCGCATTTCTGGTGGGGGGAGGGGTAAACAGATGTGAGTTAATCCCAATCGGCGCCCGCGCTAGCTGTGATCATCCAGTGCCGTAACAGTGTGAAGCAGAAGGTGTATTTTAGTGTATGAGAGAAGTATTGAAAGTCACAAGCTAGGTGTGAAGACGTCTACACCAAACAGGGATTTCCACCAAACTTTGTAGGCGGAGAGCGAGGCAGCCAAGAAGCGAGAGAGGATTGGATAAACGCTGACCTCGTTTCTGCCACTGCCTGTGAATTAAAGCTGTGAGTGAGGACTAGTTTGGGCTTATGTTACCGCGTTTACAGCAACTGCTGCCAGGGAGTCAGATTTGTGTTTCTAAGGAGATTGAACAAAAGGGAACGCTTTAAGAGCCGGTTGCTGTGACAGTATTAAAGTGTTTGTGTTCAGACGGGGCGGAAACAAATGCGTTTTTTTTTTAAAACTTGATTTCCAAGTGCATACAATTGTGGGCATTAACAGAGCTCCTTGACTCTCCAAAATTATAAACACTTAACTGGAAAAAATCAGTCATGACCGGTTGCAGGCATGTGATTCTGCTGTGCATGACGGGGGCTCGCCGTTCCCCTGGGCGCTATGAGTAACTTATGCACGAAGGAGGAATTGGCAAGGAAGGGCATAGTTTTGCGAGGTATCTTTAGAATGTGTTCCGAGCCAAGCAGGGGACCAAACCTTTGCATACGACCGATGTAGTACCACATGCTCTTTCTTTCCACTTATTTCAGGGTTATAAATACCGGGGAATGCGAAACCACTTTGCATGCAGTCATACGCTTGTAGTGAGCATATTACAGGGAGAATCTGGCCGGTGCAGCCAAGCCCTGTAAGAGAACACAAACTCAACGCCAGAGAAATATGACTGCTAAATTTACACTGCCGCGAAAGTGAAAGCGACCGGAAAGAAACATGACCAAGAACAGATGGCAACATGCCCGCCCCTGCTCGCTCCCGCAAGCTGGAGGCCGTGCACGCACGGAAAGTGAAAGCGACCGGAAAGAAACATGATCAAGAACAGATGGCACCATGCGAGCCACTGCTCGCTCCCTCAAGCTGGAGGCCGTGGGACACGCAAGAGTCTGTAGTGATTCCAAGAGGCCCTCTCCTAGAGTAGCGCATGCGCTGCGCTCGGCCTAAAAAGGAACCACAAGATACCAGAAATTTCCTGTCTCCTGCAGAAAATCACAGGGATCCAACGTCTCCCTCATCGTTTTCAAACTCTACATGAAACCCAATCAATGCCACAATAGCGCTCAACTCAGCCTCAAAATGTCTCCAACCAATTACATTCAGTAATTCAAATGCTGCCTCAAACTAACGCAGAGCTGGAGGAGATATACTTATTTGATGCCTACCTCAATTTAAACTGAATTTCTCTTATTTGCCAGCCGCTCCAACAAGCCTGTTTTGTTAACATAAACCTAGATGATTTCATCCTCAGCTGATAATGTGAAATCACTTGCGTTTGACCCGACAGCCTTAGGGTGGTCTTCCCCCCAAAAAGAATTCCTGCTTGCTGATTCTTTTTTGTTGGCTTTAGAACTCTAAGCACTTAACCACCGCTAACCAGGGCTAAAATGCATGTGCTCTCTCCGCTGAACATGATTTTATTGACTATCCACAATAGGCACATTTAATTTACCTGTAAGTCCCTAGTACAGTGCACTACATGTGCCCAGGGCCCATAAATTAAATGCTACTAGTTCGACTGCAGCGCTTCTTGTGCCACCCATCAAAGTGGCCTTTTAAAACATATCTCAGGGCTGCCACTACAAAGCCTGTGTGTGCAGTTTACACTGTCATGTCGACTTGTCATTTAAAATCCCTTGTCACACCGTACACTCCCCTTTTATTACATATAATCACCCCTAAGGTAGGCCCTAGGTAGCCCATAGGACAGGGTGCTGTGTAATCGAAAGGTAGGACATATGGTTTCAAGTTTTACATGTCCTGGTAGTGAAAAACTCCCAAATTTGTTTATCACTACTGAGAGGCCTAACCCTCTCACAGCTTAACATTGGAGATTCCTTATGACATTTAATAATCTGTAATTCCAACTTAAGAGAAGGGGGAGATGTCATGTTTAGTACCTATGGAATGTTAATGATAAATCCTCTTCAATGGTGAAGTAGGATTTGTCCTTACTATTTTCAAAAATTGCCACTTTTAGAAAGTTAGACATTTTCCTGCTCTTAGCCATTTGGTATCTGCTGCCTGTCTCTGATCACTGGCTGGGCTGGGTGACAGTTCACTTTGTCTATTCCCTCTAGACAGCCACACACAAAGGAAGGCTGGGTGTGACTTCATGCATCCTCCTGGAAGGAAGGGATGGAGGTGCTGGATACAGTCTCAAACTTACACCTGAAAAGGCTAGGCCCTGCCCACACACAAAGGGCTGCATATACCCGGTAGTGAGTCTAGAGCTAGGGCAGGAAGAAGGACCTCTGTGCACTTCAAAGATCCTTCTTTGAAGTCACCCCCAATTCAAAGGTACAACTGGGTATAGGTACTGGACCTCTGGTCCTACCAACTCAGTACACTTCTGGACCTGAACCCAACTTGCCAAGAAGAATAACTGATGTGCTAAGGGCTGCAACTCGGCTGGACTGCTGCACTGGAGGACTGCTGCTTTGCTGTGCTGCCCTTCTGCCTGCTGCTCTTTCTCTGAGCGGACCACCATCGCTTGTCCCAGAGTGACTCCAGGGGCTAGCTGACTAGCCTTCTGTTGTTAGAAGACTCAGGGACATCAAAGTCTTCCTTTCTGCTCCTGTGCCTATTTCATTGGGAGTGGATACAGGTGTTTGCTCCAGCGGAACTGACGCAACCTCTGCTGCATGAGCAGAATAGATGCATAAACCCATGTTGCGGGAACAGAACTGGCGCATCGCACTCATCGGAACTGCCGAATCGGAACCGCTGCATCTACGTCACTGCAGAAGGATGATCAATGCATTCCATCGACTGTGTAGACAGACCTGGCACATCACATTCAGAACCAAGAAATATCGGATCCTGCGCTTTGACTTCAGAACTGGCGCATTGTTATTGTTGGGTCGAGAAGACCACTCCTCGATTGCGGGATCAACACTGACAGACATTCTCCACCGACGCAAAAGTTCTGGTACAACAGCCCAACTAGGATTAGAACTTCTACAGTGTTCCAGCAATTGAGGAAGAAACTAAAGATATATCTCTTCAAGAATCACCACCGTCCAACACATTACAACTTAAAACTGTTTCTCGCCTCTTGTAACAGATATATTGTTCACTGGGCCGTCGTCCTTGCTCGGCACTCCATTACTTCCTAGACAGGTTTTCATTACACAAATATCTCTACATACAAACACACAGGTGTGCTCAGTTCAAAGACAACCATTAGGGACCCTTTCCGTTGGCAATTACTTGGACGCTATACATATACTAACCCTGGTTGGGGGGCCTGAACTAAGGAGCTGCCAAAGGAGGGCCTTATAAGTGAAGTTCTCTTCAATGCTTCAGACCTCTTCCTAAGCTCTTATGCCTGCTCCTTTTTGGTAACGCAAATGCTATAAGTAGTGCCTGGTGACAAGGAAAAGGAAAGAACGTGGACAAAGGAGGCATGCTGTTTGGGAGGTATTTCTCCAATTATAAATGCCTTAAAGAAAGGTGGGCGATAAGGAGCAGAGTACTCATGTAACACCCTAATATCCAAGATGGGTGCCGACACGTGCTTTCTATTCACTAAATCACGAAACAAGATTTAAGCTATCATGAAATTCAAAATGCTGGAATGACACACTGGGGCACTCTTGTTACTGGGTGACTACAAGAAGGAGAGGATGAAAAATGTCTAAGACTCCAGGGTACAAGGTTTTGTTTTTTTAAGTGGGGGGGGGGCTGTCGTTTTTAGCCCTTTTTTGCTTTTTTGAGTTGGGTTATTGCTTTTGACCTGTTCTGCTTGCTGCTCCTACTTACACTTTCTGTCTGTGACAGCGCCTGTAGCTTTTTTCTTCCCACTTATACCTACCCCTCTTCAGCTGCATTACAGATGGAAGCATGTGATTCTCTTTGTCTTGTTTGTGCTCGAAATTAAGCACCACAAAGAACGAAAGCCTCAGAAGTGCGAAGTGGGCAGAGTTTAACCTTAGCAAGCAACACGAATTTAATTTCCACAAATACCTACTACCAAAAATGTGTGTGACTAAGCAAACATACTTCACTTTAACTTCATTGTCTTTGAAAGAAGCACTGGTGGCATCAGCAAGCACAGCATCAAAGTGCTTTACAAAAGTCAATGCAAAGCAGCAGGTTGATGCACACAGAAACACCATGTTTACAGCAGTAAGGACCACATGATCAAGTCCAGCAATGTAACAATACAGTACAGTTCACAGGAACAGGCTTCTTCTTTGGGGTTCTGAAAAACATCAAGCTCCTCACTTAGAGGGTGGCGGGCAGCCCACTAGGCCATTAGAGTCTTTGCATTCTGCCCCCAATAGGGGATGACCACCAGATTTACAGATCTCCGCATGTCTGGCAGTATCATCTAAACCTGCACTTAAAGCAACTGTTGCAGTGGTTGCTGTGGTGGCTTAAGAGTTTGCTGACTAGGCACCATTTTGCTAACATCTGCAAGGCAATTTTTTTGTTTTTCAAAAACTGACTCCCAAAGCAGTTTGGTCTTTAAAATAAAAAAAAATCGCTGGTTCACATGTGCAGTTCCTGCAAGTGGGGTCCACTGGGCGATGCCAATGCTTGGGACTGCCATGCCTTGCAGATACAGTGACGAGCGGGAAATCTAGTGATGTCGCCTCGCCCCATACTCTTTAGGGCTCTATTTAGGGTGGTGCAATGTCAACATGACCTGGCCGTCCAGGGCAGAGCAGCAGCCGGGTCACGGAGAGCCAGGTGAGGATCCGCCGGTGGAAACTCTGTTTCCCCCTCCTCTAAATGTGAAGGGAAGCTGCCAATCTCTGGTGATGCCCCACAACACCAAACTCTGAATGACAAACTAAGGCTTTTGGGGAGACGCGCACATTTCGCTGGGCCTAGGCAGCATACATCAGACCACGGTAGAAGCAAGACATCAGCATAAGAAAAGGCAGTGCTTGTTTTCAAATAGTGCTTTATACCGCAATTCTGCCATTTCTAAGAGCTTCAAACAACAGATGTTACTATTATTCAATTTAATGGTGCTGAAAAGACCTTACCTCTGTAAAGGTGGCAGTCTTTGGCACTAGGGCGGCACTTGGAAGGGGTACAGCTCTCCCATGGAGAATGGTGGCATTATAACTGAAAAAGCACCAACTGGTGGTTGGTTCAAAGCTTGGCTAGCTCTTTGCAAACCACAAGTTCCACATAATGTGCACAGGGTCACTCCACGGCGCCTGACACACATGCACTTATTCGACCATATCTTAGGTCCATTCGAATATTTGAAATGATTCAGACATTTCAGCAGCAGATAATCTGAATTCAGATCTAGCGGGCACTGCAAACCAGGTAAAGAATGTTAATGTCCTATTCCAGTAATATCCTTGTAGGGCATGTAAACGCACACACTTCATACCAGACTCTACAAGCCTGATTGAATCACAGTGAGCTGCCTACGTGTGCAGCTATGTGCTCCAAGCAGAGGACATTATTTCTGCAAGTGACGTGGGCTATAAGTTCTCTGTACAACACTTAAAATACCTCATTCAAGTGAAACAGAGAAGACCTTTGCATTACAACAGAGCGCTTGCTAGATTTATGTCTTACCCTCCTACACCGGTGTGACAGTCTTCCTCGAACACTGGCACGAACTGCGGATTTCATCTTGATGGGTTCTCAATGCCCCCTCCAACCCACTGCCTAAGGGGGCTATAATATTTCACACACCGCTGCATTTAGTAAGGACTGTGGTGATGGGGATTCCTTGCTTGTTGCCCCCCACCGTGCTCAGGGGCAAAAGGGTAGATTTTTCATTTTTGTACACACCTCAGTGCCTTGCCCAACGGTGGGGTAGTCTACAGTCACCTCTGCCTTGTCCAAGGGTGGGGTAGTGTATAGTCACCTCTGCCTTGTCCAAGGGTAGGGTAGTCTACAGTCACCTCTGTCTTGCCCAAGAGTAGGGTAGTCTATAGTCACCTCTGTCTTGCCCAGGAGTAGGGTAGTCTACAGTCACCTCTGTCTTGCCCAAGAGAAGGTAGTCTACAGTCACCTCTGTTTTGCCCAAGGGTGGGGTAGTGTATAGTCACCTCTGCCTTGTCCAAGGGTGGGGTAGTCTACAGTCACCTCTGGGACATGCTCACATTGCTGCAGCCAGATGCCCCATCACTGTCTACACAAATGTTAATATGGCACCAGTGAGGCTGGAAAATGTACTTTTTTAAATGTCCCCATTGTTTCAAAGCGGGAGAGGGACAATATTGAGGTTGTGAAACACCCTTCTCTATACCGTAAAATGGTAGTCAGGGACTAGGGCAAATATTAACCAGATACCCCGGGGCAAGGTGTGGACTGTAACAAAATCTTCCCCACCTGCAATTTAACCATGAGTAGGGGAGGGTTTTAAGGGTATGTAGTCCCCGACCCTTGGGTAAGAGTGGTGGTGAAGAAATCCCCCGAACTTGGATATAGCAAGGAAAGGGCATGATATGGCATCAGGTGAGCTCCCGTGGGCAAGGCCAGGCTGTGGGCCTCCACTCCCTTATGCATCCTTGGAAGCCAGCACTCACCCCTTCAGCCTTGGGCAAGAGAGTGGCTGCCAATGCATAGCAAGGGAGCAAGGCAGGGGAGGGTTTCTTTTTTGACACCTCAGCCTGACGTCCTACTTATGGAGAACTTGCTTTCCTGCAAAGCTGCTTTGTCTCTTTTTTGTTTTTCTCCCAATGTTTGTGGAAACTGGGAGCATTAAGGATCACGGATGACCTGTGTGCATATGGCTAAAGGGCGCATGCACTCTTCATACACTTTCCGGTGCTTTTGCTCGATTATCCACATTTTAAGTTTATCACAATCATTTATATATATTTATATATAGTAGAAGCATGTACACTTATTCACGTTTCTGCTTACATCTCTAAATCGGCTGGACAAAACTTCCCCAAACCGAGAATAGGCGCAGAATGTCTGAAAGGGTGTAGTGGCATTAACTCTTGTAGCTTTCCGCTCAGCAATTTTGCAGTTGTGCTTTGAGAAATTGTTCAAAGTTTCTTGGAAGAAACATAAGTTTTGGGACCCTCCAATAATCATTTATTTGAGACATCTGCATCAAACATTGCAGGCTCAAAGACAGTCAACCGAACACTGGCTCCCCACGTTTGGTGTAAATTACTCAAGATGGGTGAGGGCAATTCTATTAAGGATGCAAAAATGGATACTTAACCACAAAAAGTATTGCTATAGCTTTGTTGGGTGAGGGGCGGGGAAAAAGACAGAAAGAGCTAGTTATACATCACAGTCCAAATCCATCATCTGCATAATTTTGTTAATAAATAAATAAATAAAACATGGCTATATCTCCAATCAGATCTCAGTCATACTTGGGAGAAGAACTACTGTGGCCTTCCAAATGGAATTGCTCTTTGGGGAAAAAACATCTTGTGGTATTACCACAGTATATCTGCATACCACGCGTCTACAGGCACCAGGGTAGATAGTTGTCAGGGGATTTCTTTGTTGCTATCACAACCAACTTTCTAATTATAGCCCCTAGTAAGTCACACGGGTTCCTTAAGAAGCTTTTTCAATATTCCTACAAGACTGTCCTTTAAGAATCTTACATAGACTGCGCCTACTGTTAATTTAGGGATTTCCTGAAATACACTAATAGGAATCAAATTGAAGTTTTTAAAGAATATTGATGAAAAGCTGTAGATCAACTTTGATTGGTTCAATCTGTATTTTGCAACACAAAGAAATGCAGAGTCCTCAGCAATACACTCTTTTCATGCTGGTGCCAAAATTTTGGATCCAGCTCATACTAATGCATTTTCCATATGAGGAAGAAGACTGGCATCGCAACATTAGGAGATGTTGGTGGAGTGAGAGGTAGTGCGGACAGAGAACAAAAACAAACAGCACCCCTTTTTAATACCACTGTAAAAAAACAAAATCGCATAACAATGAGCACCATCACCCTTCCCACTAAGAAACCACTGGCTCAACGTTCAAAAGGTGTCGTTATCAGTCATGTCAGATCAATATACTCTTCAGTTTAACCCTCTGAATAAGCAAATAAAAAAGGAAATGGCATCTTGTTGCACTACCTCTCATGACGCCAAATTCTGTTTTTCTAAGGATTTATAGATTCTTGATCAACAAAAAGGTCTCATGGTGCTCCAGATGAAGATCAGTCAATGTTTAATTCATATCACCTACGGTGACAGGTCTAGGTTTTTATGTGCAAAGTTGTCCGCCCTGACTGTGGAGTCTCCACAATGGCAAACTTGTTATTAAAATGTCGTTTCGTGAACAATGCAAAGCGAAAACGAACACAAACGTGTAAGTGTACCTTTGTGAATCAGGCCCTCAAATCCGTCATATCACAAATAAGTGGCCACAAAAGTCAAATGACCGCCTATCTAAGTGGGTTTGGTGTATTCAGTGTACAGTCACAAAATGAGCATTTGCAAATTCAATAAACTAGCTCTTTCTATGTTCGTTCATATTGAAGTGCATGAAAAAGTGACACAGTTTCTTCCAGGAAGCGACTTCAGAAATGCTGTTCAAGCCCCCAGGCTCTCAAATGGGTGGTGGTAACGCCCTGCTGCCTGGCTTCCCAGACTCCATAATAGCCCTCCTTGAAGGGCATCCTATAAGACGTAACACATCTCATCCAGGGACAGAAGAAATATGATCATATATTCCACATCATATTGGAACTCCATCGGCTCCCCTTAACGGACTACACTGTCTTCAAAGCCAGCTGAATAATTTACTGAGCCATCATGATCAGCACCCGCACTTATCTTGCAGGTAAGCTCACTGTCTCTGGTGGCTCTTGGCACACCCACAGCCAGGTCATCGCCAGACTGGAAACTAAGAAGTGTAACAAAGAAAAAACAAGGTAGCAGACTATTTCCATCTATGCACCCAGAATCTAGAGCAACATCCCTGATCCATAAGGGCCACACCAATGCTGCTTCAATTTAATTTATTTAATTTATTTCACAACACAAGGTCAAAATTCAACCAGAATTAGGTTTCATAACCTTAATTAGGGTGAGCGTTAGGTTTCATTTTTACCTGTATCGACATCTGACTGATTGTACTTTTGCCACACCTTTCCCTTTAATTATCACCTGTTATGGTGTTGTAGCTGTTTCTTGTTTCACAAATGGAACTTGTTTTTTACTTGGTGAAGCATAGTTTAGATCTGTATGACACAAGGTTTTCGCCTCCTATTGCGTTTTAAATGCAACTTTATGTTTGCTTGCCCCTTAAACCTGAACTGTCTTTTATTGTTCGTGTAAATTGTCGGAGTTAAAGGATCGGTATTTTGTCTATAAGATGAAGGACTATTATAGGCCTGAGGATGCCTGTTAAGAGGAAACACGAACTTACAAAGCTATACTGGTAGATACATTGATTTGAAGGAGCTCTAGGACTCTACTTTATATGGGGGAATATCTGGTTTGAGGAGTGCTGGGTGGCCATTTTTCCCTTTTTGGAGCTCCTATTAGGAAGAAGCATTAGCACTTATTTGATTAGCACTAACAGAGAATAAGTGCCGGCTACATTTTCCTAGCCACCTTAACTATCTACTCATAATTATAGTAATATTTGCCCACATCATAGGTTACATGAATTTATAGTCTAACATTATGATGCTTACAGTTGTATGCATGATGTCTGATGACTACATGTGGAGTTCCTCAGGAGTTTGTGCGTTCATCTCTTTGCCATTGTGTGCATTCAGCATCTTGCCTAATTCAGTTGCAAATGTATGAATTGTGCCAATGGTACACAAATTATCCTAGGAACCAAACAGCTATGATAGAATTTGGGTACCAATGTCCTCGAAGGCTGCAGAACTGCCTTGTACAGCGGGAAGAGCTTAAACTTGATCATATTGAGTTCTAAGGAAACATATAATTTTAATATTTGACCAATACCATTCCATTAACCTTCTCTGGCAGCATAACCTGAACGCCTGTAAACACATGTCGCCGGTGTTAAGAATTTAGCAGTGCTGCTGGATGCAGACCTGACTTCAGCCCCACAGGGTACTCGCATTGTACAAACTGGTTCATTTCTCTCCAGAAACCGTTCATTTATCTGGACCATACAAAGGGAATTCGGGATTTTCAGGATGCCATCTGGATAGTCCTACTACTAATTCACTGTATATGAGTCTTTAAGCATTTGGATAAATATACTCGCTACTAATTAAGAAAAATATGTGTAATAAAAAGATCTGTACGTAGTACACTATAAATGCAAAGGTATAACAATTCATGGTTTGTATGTATCTATATGGTATTTGTCTATGGCAAACAAGGCCAAAAAGGCAGCAGAGCGCTGAACAGGGTCAAAGACAAGCACACAGTCAACAACTGGAATGGATGGGCAGCTCAATATTGAATTGTTACTGCATTGTGATCAAGTGTTCTTTAAAGAAGTGTGTATACAAACATCCCCCAGAGGGAAACATTGAGAGTTGTGGAGAACATCCTGTATGCGGAAGAATGGAATTACCAAACACCTAGATCATTTTTCAAGTGTCTGGCAGAAATAGCTCTTCCTAAGAACTACTTTCAGTACAAGGATACCTTTTACCTTCAGGTTCATGGTACATCAATGATAAGTAGTTTTGCCCCCAGGTGGCATGCCTGTATGTCTCTTTCTTCGAAGGAGAGAACATCTACACACAGATGAATCACACAGATGAATCCATTCTTCAAGAGTTTGGAGAAGATACATCGATGATGTGATTGTGATTTGGAGGGGAGACAGAGCCACAGCGGAGGAATTTTTGACATAGCTTAACAATAGGAATCCCTATTTGTTTTTTACCTCGAACATGATGACTAAATACCTCCCATTCTTAGATCTGAACATCAGGGCAGAGAATGGAATTTTGGTAAGCCATCTGACAGAAACAACCTGCTTTCATATAGAAGTTTCCATCCCAAATCCCTGAGGGAGAATCTGCCATACGAGCAGTTCCTGCGCTTACGCAGGAATTGCTCCGCCTTAAGCGACATCAAGAAGGAAGCGGAACTATTCAGCCAGAAACTCCAGGAAAAGAACTATCCGGACCAAGTGATAAAACGATCACTCAAACGAGCCTGGCGGATCCTGAACTCCAACGGATTAAAGTTAGAAAGTCCTTTATTCTCTTTCAAGAAGAGCGCAAGCATTTGAGACATGGTGGTCCACACAAGACCTGGGGCCCCTAGACCCACAGGACAACGGTCTAATATAACGTGGGGCCTACCACCCATCACTGGATATAATGCATGTGGCCACTGCAAAGCCTGTGCACTGACAATCAGTAGAAAGCAAATAGATGCTGGTTTACCTCGACCATGGGAGCTCAGGAGCCATACGACCTGTGACTCAGAAAATGTTATATATCTCATCTGGTGCCCCAGTGGACTCCAGTATATAGGTATGACCACCCGGAGGGTAAAGATACGTATATTGGAGCACATGAGTACTATCAGAAGTGGAATGACCAACACCAAACTAACTCCTCATTACATGGAAATAAATGACATAATGAAAAAGATTTGAAGTGGATCGTAATTGACAAACCGTAAATCCCACCGACAGTAAGGAATACGACCAACCTACTGTTTCTTAGGGAACAAAGGTGGGTGCATAGGTTGAGAAATAGTACATCAGGACTATATGATTCCATCCCCTGGCACCAACTGAATAACATATTATGATGCTCTATATTTGTCCAATAGAACTTCATTCTACTGTCTTAATAAACTGGTATCAACTGGTACTACAGTGACTATGTGATGGTGGGTTTGGGTCTGGCCGGTGGTCTCGTCAGTAATGTTCATAGTCAAACTAAACATTAGCCAAATCTCTAATTGGAATACATAAAAAGTAATTTCTCTCTTGTAAGCCCATAAGACATGGTCCTTATCAGGTACTCAAAAAAATCTTCAGTTCCTAGATCTAGGAAACGAGACTTGGGTAAGGACAAAATGGCCACCACAGTTCAATCACCAAAAACTAAGGTTGTACGTAAAGTGAAGGGAGATACAGGAACTGGAAATGCGTCATACATCCGGTGTGAATGCTATTTACACCGATGCGCCGTAAACACTTACAATGGCGGAGGACACGGCGTGTTCTGGACTCACCAACCCTTGACGAAGTGAGTATGGTGCGGGTGGTACAATGACTGAGCGTGAACCCGGCCGGGTTTGAGCATCTAACTTCGAGGGTCTGAGTGTGCGAATTCTTGTCATAATTTAAAGAAAACATCGTACTAGAAAGAAAGAGCGATATACGTTCTGCCGACGCTCACGGTAAGATTGGAGGGTGTGAGAATGGAATTTTTTCCTCAATCTAGCCTTGCCTAATTCACATTGACACTTGGAGGCAGTGTAGACATAAAACATTTCGACTGCAGGATTGGCTTATTGCTAGGGCACAAAGCATGCTAAAGAAGTGCCCGGTGAAGTCCTTGCCTTAAGGGGGTATCCTGTTTACCTATAGTTGTGATCACCAGTGACCGACACAGCAACAGAGAGGTTAAACAACAAAGGCTCTGCGGAAACATTTAATCGTGTAATCCTGGGAAAGTTTGGCTCAGTATTTACTCTACTCTGCAGTGTGTGACTACAGAGCGGTGTCCCCACGACGGTCCCCGATTTGGAGATTTTGCCATGAAACTCAGGTAAGAGACTATGAGGGCAGCCTCATTGTAAAGGCCCCAGTGTGTGCATTACCAGCTTGCTATTGGCTAGCAAATCCATACTCTCACTGGGTGTTGGGTGCTTAGTGTTTGTCTCACAATGTGTTTATAGCGACACTTGGGTTTTAGGGAGATCCACACAGGTGTGTTCCCGATAAATGGGATTGGAACAATCTCAATAGCACTCTACTTATGTGTAGGTGTCTAGAGGGGTTTAATCATGATTATTTTATTTTCTCTTTCACAGACATGTGTTACTGTTGAATAAGTAAGGTTGATTTACCCACTTTTTCACTCAATTGCTTATTTGGTCATTTATAGCCAAGGTGAAGTAGGCCAGTTACCCAGAAGGGCAAGTAAAAAGTGGTCGTAACATGTTGGTACATGCAGTAGGGCATGAGGAGTGTTAACTCCTCCCACACACCCCGCTCTTTGATTTTTTAATCCTGCCAAGGGAGAACAAAAAGAAAGGATTGTAGGTGGTACTTCCTGAGGTAGTTTCAGCACAATTTCTTTCTGCACCAGTGATCCCTCTTGGTAAAACTTTTCCTTACCTTATTTCACCCCTCTTCTTGCTTGATCTTTTCTTTCAAAAATTTCAGCGCTCCGCTTAGTCAGTTGGTCTGCACCTGGGCATCGTAAGCGGCCCTATGATGAAGCATGCCACTAAATAGTGGGTAAGGGCAGTATTTAAAAATCTGTTGATTTTCCCCCCTAATCTTTTTTTTCAAATTCTGTTGCGATTTGCCTAGGACAGAGACACAGACAGAACTACTTGGCTACCTGCCCTGATCTGGTACTACAACTTGCCCTCAATACTCAGTTACAGCCCAACCCATTGACACCACTGTCCTACGTAGCATTGCATGCAACCCTCTTCCGAATCACTCCACTTGGTGACCAGAAATGCTGCAGGTCACTACGATTTTCCGATCCTGACTGCCCTGTCCGTGGACACGAAATAGTCATTTGAGGGGAGCCGGAGATGCTTTAATTGTGACTCAAAGTGGGCGGATTTTGAACTCTTTGATGCTTTCACCAAAGCAGTAATTTCCTGACTCCGCCGGACTACCGAGGTGTAATAAAAACTTCTCACATCACTGGCTGAAAATCAGACAAAAAAGAATCCACCTTATTACTCGGTTCTAGGAAGCCTGGACATGCTGGATGACTACAACTTCATACTACTTAGTCAGGAAAAATGGGTGAGCATTTGTTCTTACATATTTGCATTTTCAGGCTTTAATGAAATCTTTTTACTTTTTTGTTTTTTAAATGAAGACTTTTTTTTTTTTTACGGAGTGGCTTCACCACTGCGCTCTTCATTGTAGTCTATCTTGTAAGGAGGTGGGACTGATAAAGGAGCACATGGTCTTGGAAATCACTGGGATTTTTAGTGCTGCTTTTGCTAAACTTTCAATGCACAGTTTCTACATTTTACAGGCAAGAGGTCTCTATGAGTAGCAGATGTTTCTCAGTGTCCTGAACAATGCTAGTGCTTGAAATTCTAATGGGGAGCAAAAAAGTTTAAAATAGAAGCTGCCCTAATAAAGGACAGGGGATATTTCACAAATGAAAAGGATTAGGCTAGGTCTCCGCGGCAAAGCTGTCAAACAGAGGATTTCTCTTCATAAATAACATCTGTTTGCAATATATTCGTAACAAGAGCCACCCACCTCCACAGGATAGAACGGTGCAGACATTACTTTCAGTCATTTCTCTTGGCTCATTTGACCAAAAGGGCAGTAAATAGGTCCCCACCCAGGCTTCGGATCGCTCTTTTCCCTACTTCAATTTGAATTCAGGGAAGTTAGGCGTGTCACATGGGTTTTCACAGGTAATGAGCTACTTCACACTCTTCATCTTAAACCTACAACTGTCCCCGCTGAGTTTCACAGTAAAGAAGATGGAGTATCTTGAGAAGCAGGGTAGTTTGTCCCGCTCAGTTGCCCATTAGGCCATTTTTACACCACGTCACTTCTGGCGACACTGCCCTCATGAGCTGAATCTAGTGGTTGCAGCCAAACCGTTGGTGATTTTAGAACTGTTTCCCTACTTTCCTATGATTGTAGTGTAGACACAACTCCAGGGGAGTGCCGGTCTTGCAATCATAGTCAGAACTTGAACTATCTTGGCTCCTGCGCTCTAAACTGGTTAGCCAGCAGGGCCCCATAGGCCTATCCAGGCCAAAAAGGCACTTCAGGCCCAATGCCCTCTTCACCGTTAGATACTTTGATTATTTCTGGTCATCAGAGATGTTCTTAGTCCCCTAGGACAGCAGAGTGCCTCCACCAGAAATTTGTACAGAGGAGTTGTCTAGAAGCCCCGGTTATACCTTCCCCCTATTCTCACACAACCCCACTGTAGTGGCACTTTATAACCGCAGGGTGAGGAAAATAAGTGCACATCATCACTACCGCTACAAGACCTTTTTAACATACTCTTCCTTCATGTCCTGCGATCTCCGCGTGCTGATCAACCCAAGCAAGGTTGCAGAAGATTATTAGCTCCCTTGCAATGGTGAAAATTCCTTCTGATGAGCCACCATTTTACCCAGACAGGTCATTCTTCGAGGGTCAGGACAGAGCGGATAACACCAGTGACTCCATTCTGTTAAAAAGGCTTTGAAACTTGACAAATGAAAGATAATTGGGCCTGGAATCAGGCAACCTGGGGCTAGCACAAATTGTATATGCATCCATGCCCCACGAAACCCTTCCAGGAGTCATTTTAATCTCTTTCATCTGCTAAACTACGTGCAAAAACCCTCAGCAGAGGAACAACAGGTCTTTCTGCTCTGAAAATAATGAGGAAGGAAAACAGTGTGAAAATGGAAGATTTTGCCTTCTCCAAGTTAAGAAAACAAGGAATTCGCGAGTAGATCACGGAGGGCACCACAGCAGGCTTCTCGTTTTTTTTACTCTTCCGGTTTCTTTGTTATTCTTTTCAATCTTTGCACTACCTAACCCCAAGCCGCCGCAGCAATTCAGAGCATACCACTGAGGGGAGATTTCCTGGTTCTAGAGTCCGCCATTTTGTGTTTATTAAACACGTGTCAAGGAGAGAGAAACAATTGCTTCGGACAGCATGGACAAATCATTTCTATGTACGCACTTCAAGGGTCAGAGGTCACGGAATCTGCACACCCCGTGTCTACTTAGCTGTGTAATCAGCCAAACATACCATTTACCCTTTACCTTTGGGGTCAGAGCCGCGCTTCCTGTCTGTCAGCAATATCAGCCATTAATCGCTCGGGGTACAACTACGCATTGTTTTCTTTCCAAATTAAACAGCATACACAGGCCCTGAAGGCAGGGCTCGGAAACGCGCAGCTGTGGACCGCAAAGGCTCAAAAACGCTTGATTCTTCTCTCGGCAGCTTGGCGTCCTGGTGTTTGAATGTCACAGTCTTGTTTTTTTAAATCTTAATAAAAATCGGAGTCACACAAAACCCCCCTACGATGCAGCACTTCCTGCTTGGAGATTCTATAACAGAAAACGAAAGGTCGCGCACATCTGTTCGATCACCGGTAAGTAGCCCAATTTTGTCAAAATAGTGCAAAGTAAATCAGCTTTTAATAACGCGTTTGGACCACCGTTCACAAATGGCTCAGAACCAGTTAAGTGCCACATTACAAGAGCAAGGTAATTGTATGTGGGCCGCAAGTTTAAGAGTGGCAAATTTCGAAGTTTAAAGTACACTTTGCCAACTTTCTACCCTGTTACACCACAGGGCGAAGCACCAGGGAGGAGGGCGTGTCCCTAAAACACAGAGGGTCGGAGATCAGGATCAGAAGTAGGGGCGAGTGGATGGAATTGCGAAAGGGAATGGCCAGGATTAAGGTTGGGGTGGCGAGAAAACCCTCAAACGGAGGCATCGGCACTCCCACAAGGCTGCACTCTCTACATCACATCTCCCAGCCTTTTAACCACTCCTTGTTCCAATTCTCACTTTTAACAGGGAGATGTGCAGGACTGTTTTCGGCAACCCCCATATTCTAGGAGAGGGCTGCTGTTGACTGTGTCAAGTATCAAGTGCTGTGAGGAGGGGGCTGAGCCCCGTGGCCGCCTTGCGGTGATCCCACGCCAGGACTCATGAACGCACGAACGGCGACCACGTAGGCCGGAAGGGGCTGCCGTGATGTGGGCCATTGCACCTGTGGAGTCTATGTTGTGTCTGGAAAGTAAAGCAGAAAGCCCCTGTTTCAGGAGGGGTTGCTGGGACAAAATCACCTCAGACTTCTGCCCGTCACCTGGGATGGGAGTGAGGCTGCAACCAGCAGGTTTAGCCGTACCAAACTATTTGCCCTGACTTGACCCATGAGGACTACGCAACCTCATGACACACCAGTCAGGAGCCGAAGGATTGAATTCCCCCCATTGGGGAGAACTTGACTTACCATGTCGATGTGAGCTGTAAGCTGCTCCAATCGTTGGAGAGCGGTCGTGCCACTGGGGAGTGTGAGGCTGTGCTCGCCTGACGCTGCCACGTGCACACGAGCAACCGGATGTCTCCGAGCAGGACCTGGTCTTGTGAGTGCCCACACTGAGAGCACCCGCTGACCTGGTCTTCTGAGTGCCCACGCTGAGGGCACCTGCTGTAACACTGAACACTACCATGGAGGGGGTATGACTTGAACTAAGTCCTGTGGGCCCGGGGGATTTGCTGCTTAAGGTGCTGCGGCACCATAGAGAATTTTCAATAAAATTATTAAGAATCAAAGGGAACCTTTGAGTAGGGCCTAATAGTTTGCATTCACTGGACAAGGTCATTAGTGATTGGGGAATAACCCCAAACATGTTACAGGAAGGCGGATTTGCCTGACAACTATAGGGCCCTGACCTCAAGAGGGATTGTGTTGTTACTTTTAGATGCAGCATTTCCTTGCATGTGTAGGGACAGAAACAAAATACTACTTTTACTCAAAAAAGCAAGTATTTGGCTGGACACTGATTTATTGTTCGTACTGTTTGTACTTTGAGTTATGTGTCATGTTCACTGACCTGTAGACTACATCACTCCTGAAGATTTTTTTGCTGGACCACAGCTACCACTGAGAGTCAAGAGCAGAAGGAGTACTCGGCCCAGTCGAGCGGTATCCATAGTAGGCTGGACATCAGGATTAAAAGGTCTCAATACCACAGTTGGGTCCCTGCCTGGTGGCCCTCTAAAAGATATATAGCTATATCTATATATATATTCACTTAAAAAACCAAGGGTTTCACACACGTTATAGTTAGGAATTAGCATTAATAAACCTTGCAAATTCACTTAAAAAACCATAGGTTTCACACATGTTGTAGTTAGCTGGACATTTCACTCGTAAAAAACCATTGAAATTCCCCCGTTATAGTTAGTTCAGATAACTATAACTCGCGCGCCCGCAATCCACTGCTGATGACGTCACATATTACATCACTCATGACATGGTCAGTGGCATCACTCATGACATCACTGATGACATCATCCTTGTGATAGAGTGGCGGTCGCGCGAGTTATAGTTATCTGAACTAACTATAACGGGGGAATTTCAATGGTTTTTTACGAGTGAAATGTCCAGCTAACTATAACATGTGTGAAACCTATGGTTTTTTAAGTGAGTTTGCAAGGTTTTTTAAAGGCTAATTCCTAACTATAACGTGTGTGAAACCTATGGTTTTTTAAGTGAATTTGTAAGGTTTTTTAAATGCTAAGCTATGTATGTTTTATTATATTTTTTATATATTTATTTTACAATAAGCTGTATATAGTTATAGATTGACTGTATCCTGTAATATGGAATGGCTCGTTTAAAATGTTTTTTTAAGGTTTTTCACCGTGCGCGCACCCCGCGATTTTTTGAAAAAAAAATAAAATGTTTTTTTCACCCTTTGGGGTCCTTCAGGGACCCCCAGACAAAGGCTAGGGGTCAGGAACTCTCTACCCTGCCCCCTTTTCACGTTCTCCACCTTTCTTTTTCACTGTCACACACAAAACACACAAAATGGCGGCCGACACTTCCTGATTTCGACCGATTCGAATGTTGACTGACATGTAACCACCAATCAGAATTACGCTCGCGCACGTTATGGTGCGCGCACCGTGCGTGCACGGTGCGTGCACGATGTGCGCTTATAGATATGTATGTGCTTTTAAATGCAATTTTCTCAGGAACTACTGAACAGATTGACACCATATATGCAAAAGGCACATGCCTGACCTGAGGACTACCTCTTTGCCAAATTTCAAGTAATTCTGTTCAGCCGTTCGGGCTGTACCTTCGACTAAAGGTCCTATGGGAAAATGCATGGGGAAAACACGTTTTGGGACCCCCCTTTTTTCTCAGCCCCCGCTTGACGAATCACCTCGAGACTGTCAGGGTAGGAGCTGAGCGGAGCGCCCCATTAGTTTTGAAAATTTTGCGAGGATTCGTCAACCGGCGCCAAAGTTATTCAAAATAGAATTTTCAGATTTCCTATGGAAACACGGTCCTAACTATAACTATCTACTGGCGACCGCCAGTAGATAATATATATATCAGTGCTGAAATGATAGCACTAATGGAATAATGGAATGCTGCAGAGAACTTCAACAGAGTGAGATTAACAGTTTCTCACCTTTTTACCTGTTATTCACATCCCTGCACTGCTTTATGTCATCACCAGTTATGTTTTCTGAACGAAAAGCCTTTTTATCCACTTTGACATCAAGTATGAACAAAACAGAATTCCTGCACATCTTTAGCGAGCACAGGTCAGCCTTTCTGGGTTTTTCTTGGCAGCTCAACCAAAGCCAGAGGGAGGGCAAAGCACTGTATGCTCTATTGTATACTTGCACAATACTCTGCAATTAAGAAACACACATAGGATGGGATTCGAAGAGAGACAGCAGTTCACTGAAGATGGGGATTGGCGTCACTACACTATTAAAGGGGATCTGGAACACCCGTCAACACTGTATGTGGAGAGGCGCGCGCTATTAAGAGATACATCAGTCTCATTTTGATAAAACTTCACTCGTGTTCCATCAAAGCCAGTTCAGGATTGTTATGTGCAACCTGAGAAGTAATATGAAGCTTACTAAAAATGTCGAGCAATTTCCAGCATTTCCAACTTTTAACGGGCATCAGACTTCCCAAGAGCAGCAAGTCGGTGATGGGGAAGCAGACCTGAGATTGCGGGGTGAGTGACCTCAAAGCAAGAGAACTTTGTTTCTTGGAGTCCAACGGTTTCCCTAGTACTCCATCTCTAGTATTCCTGTCTAGGTTTAGTTTCCTGGTGTTTTGTAAGGTTATTAATCACATGTAGCATGACACAGTTTAACTGACTACAGTTTTTATGGTCAAGCCTGCGATAGCATGCACAAGCGCATGCGTCTCACGAGCGAGACACTATTGATTACAAAAAGGGCTTGTTCTCGCCTGTTGCTTACCATTTGCTGGCTTGCGTGGCATTCTTCTTTACAGCCTCCTAATTGGTCACTGCAGGCCGAGCATAATTTCTGTTTCTTTCCATGGAGCAAGGACTAAGCACTGATTGACTCAACTTAATCAATGCCTGTCTGCTGTTCTCAACATGATTGAGGTACTATTTTGTGTTTTTTAAGCTTCTTGTGCCATGAAAACAGAAGGCAACAGACTCAAGAGTGTTAATACACGTATAATGCAGATAATGGGAACAGAGCTGTACTTAATCCAGGGTTCAGGAAATGGGAACTCGCTTTAGTTCCATGCGAGCATTATTGGCTTGGCAAGCCACAGAGCTGAATTGGCATTTTCAAGGTCGGTCCGCAAATTATTTTTGAAGATCAGTGTGACTGGCAAAAATGCACCCAGCAGGACAAACAAAATTGCAAAGTTTTATTTTACCTAGTTAACTTTCTTTCATTTTGCCAAGTCTTCTTAGCTCACGTTGCAGAGACATGTTTTGCTTTGTTTTTGCTCGTGGGCTATGTTCTTAAAAGATGATAATTATCTTGTTCTAAATACTGCAAAGCAACATTGTTTCTTTCTTGTATGTTATTTCCAAAATGATTCCTTAACACAATTACGCAATACATTCCAATCCACCCGCTCTAATCCAATCCAAAAAGAATCCATCTCACACCAATCTAAACCACCCCACTCCAGTCCAATCCACCCCACAATCTACCTCACTCCAATGCACCCCACTCCACTCCAATTCACCTGACTCAAATCCACCCACTCTAATCCAATCTGCGCCACTCCAATCCAATTCGCTCCACTCCAAACTAATTTGCCCTCCTCCTATTTAATCCACCCCACACCAATCCACTCCAATTCAATCTACCCCAGTCCAATACACCCAAATACTGTCTAACCTAATCCAATCCAGTCTACCCCACTCCAATCCACTTCACCCCATTCCAATCCAATCCAATCCCCTACAATCCGTCCCACTCCTTAAATCATCCCACTCCAATTTATCCCACTCCAATCCAGCACAAACCAATCCACCCCACTCCAATCAACTCACCTCAATCCAATCCACCTCAATTCACCACAATCCACCCAACACTAATCAACCCAACCCAATCCAATCCAATCCGCCACATTCCAATTCTATCCACCCCACTCCAATCCAATCAAACCCACCCTAATCCAATCGACCCAACTCTAATCCAATCCACACCAATTCACCCACTACAATCTAATTCACACCAATCCCTTCCACCCCAAACTGCCCACTCCAAGCCATTCCACCACAACCCATCCCACTCTAATCCAATCCAGCCCTTCCAATCCTCCCCACTCCAATCTAATCCACCCCACCCAATCCGCCCACTCACTCACTCCAATCCACCCACTCACTCACTCTAATCCAACCCACTCACTCACTCCAATCCACCCCACTCACTCTAATCCAAACCACCCACCCTAGTTCACCCCACTCCATCCTAATCCACCCCACTACAATCCATTCCAGTCCATCCCACTCCAATTAAACAGACTCCACTTCAATTCAATTCACTGCATTCCCATCCACCTCACCGACTCACATGCACCCCACTCCAATCCACACCAATCCAATCCACCCCAATCCAATCCACCCAAAACCACCTCAATCCACCTCAATCCACCCCACTCCACCTCAATCCACCCTAATCTATCGCAAACCACGCCAATCCAATTCCCCCCACCCCACTGAGATCCACCCCAAACCACTCCAAATCACCCACTTCAAATAATCCACCCCATTCAATCCAATCTACCCAGTCTAATCCAGCCCAGTCCACACATATCCACCCAACTCCAGTGTGCCCCACTCCAATGCTCCCCACTCCAATCCACCCCATTCCAATCCAATCCACCCCACTCCGATCCAGCTCACCCCATTTCACCTCAATCCTACCCACGCCACTCTACCCACCCTACTCCAAACCATGCCAATCCACTCCACTCTACTCTACTCCAGTCTAGCCCATTCCACTCCAGTCCACGCCATTCCACCACACTCTACCTCAAACCAATCCGATCCACCCTATTTTATCCCACTCCATCCCCCGCCACTCTACGCCACTCCCTCTACGACACTGCACTCTATGACACTCTCCGCCACTAGACCACTGAACTCTACTCACCTTAACTCAACTGTACTATATTTACTCTACTCCCCCCACTCCACTTTATGACACTCCATGGCGCTGACCGTTAGCCATGCTGAGCAGAAGCCACACTGGTCTACAACATGGCTAAAACACATTGCCAAAAGCTCTGGTATAGACAAGACCAAGACCTATTTGCTTTGCCAATGCTTGTTTAAGCTGCCAACATCTTAAGCATGGTGACTTTCGGATTTCATCACGCAGGCACGTGTGCTAACACACATTTTATCACCCTGGTGGGGAACCTTGTTAAAGGCATGCACGGAGATTGTGTTTAACAAAGCTAAGAATTATATCTCAACAATAGTTGTGTGTGATGTTTAGGAACCAACGTACAAAAACATTGTGTACTGGAAAAGATGAAGATTTTTCATAGGGGAGGGAGAATGCAAGGAAACGCTAACATTGTCATTTTGGCACAGAACCACCCTAGTCACCCCCCCCCCCCCCCCCCCACCAAACGACGCAGGTTTTCACTAAATTGGAAACTAAATTCTATTGAAGAAACAATGGGAGGAGTACACACAAAGTTACAGAGAGAGAAAGTGTGTGAGAAGCAGAGGGACCAATGTCATAATACGCATTTTTGTGGCCCTGTGCAAGACATGTTTTAGGCCACCTTGTTAAGAACAATTTTGATTTTTTTTTTACCCATTTTGTGCTAATTGAAACTAAGAAAATGCCCCCGAATATTAAACAATGTTAGACTTTTTGAAACAGAATCACACAATAACAGCTAATTATTGGCGTTCCGGTGACCCCAAACATCCTTAAAAATACACTAAAGAGGGAGAGAGGTTGAGCTAGAGAAATAGAGGCAAAATATTAGCAAGAGATCGCGTTTCCAGAGGGCCCCCTATAAAGCTGGGGGAGCTGGGCAATTTCCCACGTTGGACATGCATTAAAACATTTCTGAAAAAGACAGAGACAGCCGCTAAAGTGTGGCAGAGAAACATATCATGGGTATGGAGGGAGAGACAACTGGGGTAAGGGAAAGCGACTAATGATGAAGGCAAGAAAGACATCTGGGAAGACAGGTGGACAAAAAGGTTGAAGACGAGAGGGAGAGTGATAGAAAATGGGTGCTAGGGAGAGAAAACATGGACCAACAAAAATGAGGGTCATGGACAAGCAGGAGGAGGCCAACGATGAGAGGGACAGACACAGGCAAGGGAAAGAAGGGAGCGATAGAGAGGAGAAGGCATAGATATGTACAAGAAGAGCAAACATATGGGGAAACAGAGATGGATCCAGGAGTAAGTGCATTGAAAAGAGGGTGTGACATGGACAGGTGAAAAGGACCAACATGAGGAAAATTGAGATAGCATTGCAATATTCCACCCAGAAAGAAATCAATGTATTTAGAATCAGGATCCTGATTGGGAAAGAAAATAAGATGCTATGGCCCGGATTATGAGTTGCTCGTTAAATTCAAACACATGGACAAACCCCTGTTTGTGCAAGGGCCAGTATTATCAGTTTGGTTTTATTTAACGCATCCAATAATTATCAGATGTGTTAAATACCTCAACATTGGCCACACTGCAGCAGACCAACCCTGCAAAATTTAACAGGGAAAAGCATATGGTATTTACCATATCATGTGGATTTTGGTGCGTTAAACACCAAAATCTGCATGTTATTCCCCAGAAACTCGTAATAGGGGCTATTTATTGCACCTGATAAATAACAAAGCCTATGATATTGCTATGTACCAGGTGCGATAAATAGCATCTACATGAAGATGGGCTATCCCTAACTCCTACATGACTGACACTGGACTTTAGCAAGAACGGCAGGTTTATCGATCTACTCTGAATACTGGAGATGCAGAGAGATTGGCTGCAATCTGAAATTTCAGAGATTACCTTTCGAATACGGCACATTTGCACCTGTATTATGTATTTACTATATCACAGAAGTTAGTATTTCTCTTAGGTCAACCTTGAGATAGGGTGATAATGTACATCTTCTAGACAAGAAAAAAACGAGCCAGGCACTGAAAGTGTCATCTTCAGTGGTGGTGGGTCTTCACCTTCATGTTGTCTTTGAACTGACAACAGAAGGTAGTACTGTCAACGGCATTTGAAATAAACGTGCAATGTGCTCCATTAGGAAAGCAGAAAACTATTTGTCAAAAAGGTCTCTTCAATCTTTTCCCCAAAAAATGCTAATTCAACAGTGGACAGATGGACTGAGAGTAAAGTGAGACAAAACCAAAATGCTTTGGCAACCTTTACTATTACCCAAGAGCAGTACAGTGATTACAAGTATACTGGTCCAGCAATTCCTTTGGTGGGGACTATCATAATCCGTCTTCATGGCTCCCTTCCACATATCATTTATAACCAAAACATGTCATTTGTAATATTCCTACATTCACCATATTCACTATTGCCTAGGATTGCTTGCACACTTGAAAGTTTCATTAATCATTATTTGAGTATCCACAGCAGATTACCTCCAGTATTATGCTATGCTGCTGGGTGAGCTGCTTGAATTGTGTGTGCTATATAGACAACTGAGTTATTAACATGTTTAGGGAACACACCACTTGAGCAGTGCAGCTATGTAGCCTTCAATTTGACGTTCCCCAACTACTGACAATTTGAGAATGTGTAATAGAATATGTTCAGTACCTAAAAGCAAAGTAAGATGCAACGATTGGGAAAAAAAGGAGAAAGTAGAATCTACCAAGGATGACATTTATCAGAAGTATGCATAGGTTTGGTTATTAAGTAAACTGTGTAGTGTTTACCAGCTAAAACCACTGACAATTGTATTTGCCAGTTAAGGGTGTTGACATGTTTTGTGCAGTCTGCCATTAGTGTTGGCTACGTTCATCAGGATTAAGGGGTTTTGCATACTGTTACTCTCAGTAACAGCAGGAATCCTTGGTATTTTGCATGCCAGCAAAAGCAACCCTTGCTTGTATTCTGTGTTAATGTATGAGAGTTGCAGGGTCTTCTCTACAAATGTATTTCACTTTACGGATTCATGAGGGAGCTATGCTCTTTATTACTTGCATCGGTGTTCCCCCCGCATCCCTGTTGGATGCCGATGTATGACTGCATTTCTGTAATTAAACGCCATTATATACGACTATCGCAAAAGACGTCAATACACGAGAGCCATCACAAGAACATATCATTAAATTTGACTAACTCTTCTGGACACAGAAATCTTCACTGAATCAGTCTAAGAGACAGATGTAGTGTTGGACGGATGGTACTTAGTCCATCAGGGTGGCAGAGAACATTACATCTGCCACCCTAACAGACTACTGTCCTGCAAATGTCATGATCATTGCTAGCCAATTGGTGATCTCTGTGCCTTTACAGGAACCAACCGTTCAACTTTTTTGTTTTCCAAAAACAAACTTTCAAAGTGGAAAACCAAAAAACAATCATCCGGGTTGTGTGGGGTCATTATTTTCTTTTCGTCTCTCACTGTCAGTTTTTTCATGGCAATGACAGTGAGAGAAAAAAAGGCTTCAGACTGTCCACTGTAAATAGAGTAAGCGGTGTGATTACTTTACTCCGACGGCCCCTGTTCCATCAGAGGTAAAAAAAAACTGATGGTCCACCTGTCTCTAAATGAGGATTGGTGGGCAGGGTACATTTGCAATTCAGTATCCTGCCCACCAAACTCTAATTTAAGCCCTTGGTGTTTCCAAATGCTGGATCAGTTAAAGGTGGACATCAAAATCCAAGCAGAAGAAAAGATAACAACAGGAAGGTTTGGGTCAAACAAAGTTTCTCACGCCTACCACCAATGACGCAGATATGTAAATTGATTGTTATATGCCTCAGTGGAGAGGGGGGTAATACGTGAGGCCTCTGGAGCAGTTTCCTACATTAATTTACCTGCTACTGTTTTTTTTCAGACTAAAATATGAATAAATCACAGGAGTAAAGTAAGGTATTTGTCTTCTATTGTCAACTTAGCACACCATTTGTTAAACGTGAGAATGTATGCATGTGGTATTTATATGGCAGTAACCTACCTAAAAGGCAGCGGGGCACTGAACATGCTGAAAGACAAATACACAGTGGACATGGGACTGGATGACGACTGGCTTATAAGAGTGCAAGCCCATCATGATGTAGTTTTCTTTAAAGAGTTGTCGCTTCAGCGCTTACCTCAGCTGGAGTAGGGCTAGGACTTTCCTGATGGGTACAGGATGTCTTTCCAGTTACTGGGTTCATAGCTGGAGAAGGCCTAATGCCTAGCCCCACGCAGTGAAAAAATAAAATTAATTGGGCCCTCCCCTCGGAATTTTTCAAAATGATTCTACTAAAGTGGCAATGTTTAAATATGTCTCGACCTATGTAAACAGAAGACATATTTAAACATTGCAGTTAAATTCTGTTACAGTTTTCCCTTGCAAAGGAGCCCCTGCCAATTCTTTGTCTTTGATACAGAGGATTAACAGCAAAAAGGGGCTCAACTTATCATTTCCACCACAAATGTGAAAGAAATGTGCATGGTCGGTTCGGGAAGCTGCAGTCATTCGCAGTGCTTGCTTGATAGCTTCTCTGCGTTGAAAAATAACACCTCACCAAAAATATTAGAAATTATTCAGCACCAGGCCTTTTTTTAGAACACAGCACTTACAGCATTCTAAGGGGTAAAAAGGCCACGATCAGATTTCTGTATAAAACAAAATAAAGAAGCAAGTTATTAATTTACATCAAAATCAATATATTGCAGCAACATTTAGGTGTGCTTGTGGGTGCCTCATTTTTTGTATCAATTTCCACAGAAAACTGCATGTATTACTCCAAAATATTGTTTTAATTATTGGATGGATGCTTGGAACATTATAGGTTTCAATGTCGACCGCAATGCCATACGTTTTCATGCTGACTGGTAATACCTCCTTTTAATTAGAGCTTAAAACATCATTTGGTCCATACGTACACAAAATACTGCAGGTACCGCTGTCACAAGATTGTGACACAGTGCCAGAGTAAAAGGTTGTTTACTTGTTTTCAAGTAACAAGCTCAACCATTAAGAAAGCACTGCTCTCCTTGCAAAACACAAATTATAGGAATGGCACCAATTAATTCTGCTATTTACATAAACTGTCGAGAATCAGCCGCATTAAATGATGAAGGCGTAGTAGATTTGGCGTTGCTTAGTATAAGCATCCTTTCTCATTCCCTCTATTTCCCCCCTCATTCCCTCTCTTCTTTACTCCTGACAACCCACGCCTGCCTCAGAACTTTGAGAAAAGCTTAGGGTGGAGGAAGCACGATAGAAATCACTAACATAACTCATGAGCATCAGTCTATCAACCACCATTATGCCATCTCATGTCACGGACATAAATATCAAACACATCCCTTTGCTGTTTTACAGGTGCCAGAATGACTGTGTTAATAGGTAACATGCTCATTTGTTAAAGGATTTCGAGATGATCCATCTACACATTTGGAGGGGAGATCCAACAGAAGAATTTCATCCTGCTGGTGGACTACTGAGTGTTTCTATGGCATTTTGATTGTTCAGTATTTTATCTCCCTGCTTCTAATTCACACTACAAGCATTCAGAGGCATGTATGGTGGTATACAGAGCTGCATAAAAAAACAAAATGACAACAATAATAAAAAATATACAAATATGGAGGTCACTTGATATTTGAATATGCCTGCTATTGCTATTTCTCAGACTATAATTATGCATAAATCACAGGAGTAAACTAAGGTATTTGTCTTCTATTGTCAACTTAGCACAGCATTTGTTAAATGTGCGTATGTATATGGTATTTTTATGACACTAACCTACCTGAAAGGCAGCGGAGCACTGTACATGGTGGAAGGCAAATATAGAGTCGACATGAGACTGGAGGACGACTGGTTTCGATCAGTGCATGCCCATCATGAAGTAGTGTTCTTTAAAGAGTTGTGTCTTCAGCTCTTTCCTTATTTGGAGCAGGGTTGGGACTGTCCTGATGGGTACGGAATGTCTTTCCAGTTACTGGGTTCATAGAAGGAGAAGGCCTTAGGCCAGTGGTCTTCAAACTTTTTAATGCTGCACCCCCAGAGAAAAAATAAAATGTATCGGGCCCCCTCAAAATTTTTCACAATTATTCTATTAAATTGGCAAGGTTTATGTCTCGACTTATGTAAACACAAGACATATTTGAACATTGCAGTTGAATTCTGTTACCGTATTAAAAATGCAATCAAATACATTATTGCCAAACATACTAATCTGGTCAGGCAGGCCTTACTAAGGTGTAACAGTATCCACAGTGTGATTATTAGAAATGGGGGTGGGGGTTTTTGAACAATATTTGGAATCCCTTCCCTTTTGACACAAATTCCCAGCTAGGATTTAAATGAAAAAAGATGTTAGTGATGGTCCATTACAGTGCGGCTTACTGCTGCTTATTTTTTCCCCCACATAAAACAAAGCACTGCTATCAGCAAAATGCTTATTTCGGCCAGAGCCTGGTGCCCCCCTGAGATCACTTGAGGCCCCCCTCCTTCGGGCCTCAGTTTGAAGACCCCTGCCTTAACCTTGTTTTTTCTTTTTTGCACATCTTTGTTTTAAGTAATATAATGTCCGGGATCTGGGCAGGACCAAACCCACTGGCAATGGTGAGAGTTTATCAGCCAGATAGATAGTGATGTAGGTCGAGATGGCTTTGTAGATATTGCAGCTGGTTTGGAAAATGGAGGGGGCTGCCAAGGGCAGTCAGTGGAGTTTCATGATGGTGGGGTTGATGAGGTCCTATTTCAGCTTATAGAGGAGATATGCTGCTGCATCTAGATTCCCTTAAGGAGGGGCCAGTATGGAGTCTGAGAGGTCACAGAGCAGAGTATAGCTACCATCCAGATGAAACAGTACCAGGCCTCAATCGATGTTCTGAAGTCTCTTTCTGGGAAGAATGGTTTTACTGTCTTTAGACGAGAGAACTGGTAGCTGGCCGGCCTTGTTTTCTTGGTGAGTGTTGATTCAATGTGAGACTGGAGTACAGGTTAAATCCTGGAGGCTTTGTTTTGAGTGGAGGTTTGAATCTGTCCAGGGTCATGTCATTGAGTCAGGTTTGCGCTAGTTGTTGGTTTTTTCATGGCGAATAATAGAAATTCTGTTTTGGTGGGGTAAAGCTTAAGGTAGGTTCTGGACATCCTGTTAGATACAGTTGTGTGTCGTTGAAGTATTGGTTAATTTTTATGTTATCTGTGATTAGAGTCCAAAGGTGCTCCACCTATTAGGCTGAAGATGTGGGGGTACACAAGTGAAGCTATGGAGAACTCGGCAAGTGATCTGAATTGTCAGGCACCTGGTAGTGAAAATGTGAATACATTTGTTTGTGTTGGTTGCATGGGCTGAAGAACCAATGAAGGACTTTTCCTGTGAGTACTGTTCGCGACTTCTGGATGCTAGTGGATTGTCTGACAGTGTTGAGGCCCAGAAATATCAGGAGGGATCTTTATTTGTGGTCAGAAGAGCATCATCTATGATCTTTAACTAAGTTATCTCAGTGTTACAGTGTGATCTGAAGCCAGATAGAAAGTTGTGCAGGAGATGGTTGGCACTTAAGTATCCTTGAAGTTGTGAATTGACCGTTTTTTCAATGATCTTGCTGATTGAGGGTAGATGAGTCATGGGCTATTACTTGGCAAGGTCGGTAGTGTCGAGTGTGGATTTTCACCAGGAGTGGGAGAATCATCGGGCATTCTTGGAGAACTTCAGGGAATTAAATGAATTAATGAATGAAATGTGACTTATAAAGCGCACAGCTACTCTATGGAGTTTTCCAGCGCTGAATTTTCAGTCATCTATGGGGTGCAGTGGGATCGACTGATCTTGTTGGAAGAGACAGGTCCTCATTGTAAAAAGGTAGTAGCAGCTACAGAGCATAGCTCAAAAGGAAGTTTGTTCCATGCCGCTGGTCCGAGGTAGGAGAAGGTCCTTCCGCCCATCGTCATGAGGCGAATCTTGGGGATCCTAGCAAGATGGCTGTGTGATGATCGCAAGTTTCTGGAGGGGGCACAGAAACTGATTCTGGCACTAAGGTAGCCTGTGCCAGAATGGTGCAGTGCTCTATGGACCAAGACTAACATTTTGAAGAGACTTACCTTCTTCATCAGAAGCCAGTGGATGGCACACAAGTGCGGGGACACGTATATTCTTGGGGGCAGGCTTAGGAGAATGCGGCTGCTGTATTTCGGACCACTTGAACCTTGTTAAGCAGACAGTCCGAGAGTCCCTGATATAGGGCATTGCCATAGTCCAGCCTTGATGCTATGAGTGCCTGGATGACCACCTTTCTTGCAGAAAAGGAGAGAAAATATAAAAACCTTTTTAATGTCCGCAGGAACCC
Source organism: Triturus cristatus (assembly GCF_964204655.1). Lineage (NCBI taxonomy): Eukaryota > Metazoa > Chordata > Amphibia > Caudata > Salamandridae > Triturus > Triturus cristatus. The sequence continues at coordinate 151,635,681 of NC_140580.1, forward strand.
AAAACATGTCCAGATCACAGACATAATCTATGACTGAAAAGAGAGAGAATTGTCTTACTTAATGCCTAAGTTCTTGACTTTCCCACCTGAGGGTGGGGCGCCTTTGGGCCACAGAGTCTGCCAAAGAGGGGCATTGGAACTGAAGAACACTTTTTTGGTCTTGTATATGTTGCATTTTAGTTGATGGGTTGTCAATCAGTGAAAAACAGATGAAAGGCAGGTTTTAATGGACTCTCCCGCAATTTCCTCTACCTTCCCACATGTGAACAGAAGCAGGGTGTCATCAGCGTATGTAATGACCTTAGCCCCCAAGGCCTCTGCCAACTGTGCTAAAGGGGTGAGGTACGAGTTAAACAGAATTGGGCTCAGTGAAGACCTGAGGCACTCCCACTTTCAGATCGTATGCTCTCGAAGAGTATGAGGGGGACCCACACTTCCTGCTCACTGTCCTTCAAAAAGGATGCTAGCCAGTTCAAGGCCAATCCACCTATTTCGATGGATTGGAAGTGTGCAAGGAGGATAGAGAGAGGGACCATGTCAAAGGCCGCTGACAGAACTAATATAATCAGAACGCCCCCCTCCCCATGCCTAAGGTACATCTGATATGTTCAGTAACCTCCATAAGTGCTGTCTCAGTACTGAAGTTTGGTCTACAGCCAGACTGGAAAAGATGGAGTAGCGCATTGGTTTCGAGATACTGAGAGAACGGTTTGTTAACAGATTTTTCCAGTACCTTAAACAATACTTGTAGTAGAGATTGGCCTGTAGTTTGATTGCTCTGTAGGATCCGCTGAGGGCTTTTTTGCAGGGGCAACATTTTAGCCTACTTCTATGACACAGGACTATTACGGAGGATAACGATGTATTGGGCACCCTAATAGCCAGTGGGATACTGACGGCTGCCCCTATCGCTAGCAGGTTTGGGGGGAAATGATCAGCTGGAGAACCTGATTTGAGGCCATGTATTGCCATCAGTGATACCTCCAAGGGGATAGGCTGGAAATTTAAGAGTGAAGCCATAGTGGAAGAGATTGTGCTAGAACATACTGTTTCCATCAGACTCTCCTTCGTCTGAATATCAGACTTGAGGCTGGGTTGAATGGTTGTGATTTTGTTATAGAAATATGAGGCCAGCTGGCCACACCATTCCACTGTAAGTTTGTGCAATCTGGAGCAGGCCTCAGGGAACATGAATTTTTGACGACTCTGAAGATTTCTCTGGATTTACTACCTGCCTCCTCAATCCTCTCCTGAAAATATGCCTTTTTAACTCTCCTTACATGGTTGGTAATGTCGCAATCCGGTTTCGGGACCGAACGTGACACGTCTTAGAAGCTGCAATACCAGGGATGAACACTATGCGATTTTGTTGTCACAATGCCCGGTTCTCCCCACATCACCACTCACCTGTGGGTTGTGAAGTCGGGTGGTGTAGGCAGCACAGGGTGTCCAGGATATAGGTGCCTTAACACCATGCTGAGAATTTGAGGTTTGTTTGTTCAGGGGCCATTTCCTATATTTATGTTAAAGTAATCCAAGATGGTTTTTTCCATTGTTGTCTACGAGTGTTTCCCAATCAAAGATGGTGGTAAATTACTTCCTTTGGGAGGTTTCCTGTTCTTGGTCACCTTTCAGCATATAAGGCAGTGAGACCTTGCCTAGAGTGCGCCGGAAAGGATTTTGTCATGTGTGTACGTTTCTAGTTAGTTTTGACTAGTCTTCACGTGTGCCTTTGCTCCAGGTGGGTCTTCTCAGCGTTTCCAGCCCTTCTGGATTTTTCTGCAGGTTTTTGCGCCTTTGGCTTGTCCTACTTCAGAAGTGGTTCCTTTTCGTGGACATCTGCTAGCATGGGATTCTTCCCGTTGGCAGGGTGGCTTCGAGAAGGGATCGCACTTTCTTTATTGCCAAGGTCTCCAGGATCCCAAGCCTAACACCACGCCCGGCCATTGACATACACCTGCATAGTATTTTTTTAGAGTTGCCTTATAGGTAACTTTCTCTTTGGCATTGTTGTTTTTTGCCATTGCTTCTTTAAATTTTGTAGTGTTTCTTCCGAGTCCTGAAACTGTAAGGTGGTTTGTTCTGGTTTGTTTCTGCAGAGTGTACGTGAGGAGATTGGTGCTGATTTATCGGAACTGTTCCAAATCCAGCTGTCAAGCATGCTGGCGTCTTCATCCACTAGGCCAGAGAGAGGGGATGCTCTCTGCCAGAGAGCGGAAAAACTCCAAAGGCTGGATTTTATGCAATGCTGTTGTGACCCATGGAACTTTGCTTGTCGTAGGTTGTGATTTTACTAATATAGGCCAGCACAATTTGATTAAGTAATGTCCAGACTTGTAGTGTAGGCTCTACTAGTTGGCAGAGCTCCAAGGATGACATAGTATCTAACTGTTACGCGCATGGGACCGGTGATGCACTGTTCGCTGTTGACACAGGCTCCCGCTCCGACACGCGTACTCTGCACAGACTACAACCCCCATAATGCTCGGAGGAGCACGCCCCACGTGACCAACGTAACGCTCGGCAGAGCGGATATAGCCCGCTAATCCCGGCGAGCATTGCCGATGATTCCTGGTGTTTTCCCTGTCTTGGCCTCCATCGGATTCTCTGACCCCGACGAAAGAACCACTGCTCCCGTTCCGAAGCGGCCCAAGGATTTCTGGGCTCCGAGCAGGAGTGTTCCACAGCCCAAGGATTTCCGGGCTCAGAGTAGTAGCGTTCTACCGCCCAAGGATTTCCGGGCTTCGTGCTGTAGCGTTACACCGCCCAATGATTTCCGGGCTCCGTGCAGAGACGTTACACCGCCCAAGGATTTCCGGGCTTTCCCTGATCTCCGCGAGCCACCTCCGGACTCCACCCAAAAAAGAAGCAGAGGGCGGGTTCGCCTAGCTACCTAACCGTGAGTAACCCTTACAGGCTGCCTTTGATCGCGGCTAGTGCCCAAGACAGATCACGGCTTCGCTGTGTTGGGAGACGTTTACCGCTGTAGCAGGCTCGTGCAGAGAAGCACGTACTGGCCATAAAGCGGAGCCGTTCTTCTATGGTCTTTGGCCTAACACAAGGGAGGACTCTGTATATGTATGTGTATTTCTGAAACCATTGACTGAAGTGAAGTAACTTTCCTTTCTTATTATTTAAACCTACTGCAAAACTCAGAAGCATTAAGCACAACCAGGGTTGGGCTGCTCTTTGCTCCGAGAGATGCTCGGTTTCGTTTGCTGCTGACCCTACGAATGCTACACCCTACGCACTGTAGCAGCACTCCATTGCCTTTTAAGTGGATTGCGATTCGACTCTGAGAAAACGACAAGGAACAGAACCACGGGAGGCTGTTGCAGGTATATAAGGATAAGGGAGGGGATTGAGTCTTACAGGTCTGGAAGGGGTGGGAATACAGTTTGACTCATGGTGTGTTTGTGTCTTTGCAGGTCTCCCTTCTAGCCGTTCCTACCCTTCCTTCCCTCGCTCACCTGCCTCATTAGTCCGCGTGTGTAATACCTATTCCGGACTGGGGGCAGTTGGGAGGTGGACCCCATAGAGCATCAGCGCCATCCCGAGGAGTTGGAAACCGTGGCACCCTGACACTAACAGTGCGGTCACCTCACTGTTTTCTTCTTTGTCGATATGCAGATTAAGGCCCATCAATTCTATAAAATGTGCATATCTTAAGGCTCAATGAGCAGGGGCATTTCACAGAGATTTAATAAAGGATCCTGCATTGTCCTGGGGTCTATAGATTAATACCCTGGCTACTGATTGGTGGGGCATCAGGGAGAGGCGGAAGCCCAACACCTCGGCACCATCCAGTCCCTCAACAGGGACAGGGATATATGCGTATGTCTGCTTATGTACCATAGCCACCCAGCCTCCTCTTACCCCTAGACGGTTCTTCCTGTAGATTTTATAGCCTCTAGGAATGGCCGTGGATAAAGTGAGGTTGGATGAATCAGATAGCCATGTTTCGGTCAAACAATATATCTGGCTTTCCATCACTCAGGAAGTCAAAGATATTGGCATCATGTTTTTGTAGAGAACTGACATTGATTATGGAAGGAAGGCATGAGCGAGTAAGAAGGGTGAAGAAGATGATGGAGAGTAGAGGTGATACATCTTCTCCCGAGAGGGTTTTAATTAAGTCTGAGCGGTGAACTCTACTCCGCTCCACTCGCGGAGTATGTGGAAATTTCCACACTCCATGTTACGCGGAGCTCGCAGAGTTCCAAAAAACTCATGTTAGTCAAAGTCAACTTGGCGAGCGTGGAAAATCAACCTCCCGGTGAGATTTCTTAATGCAGGTGGTCAAATTTCTCAGTGCGAGTGGTCGCGTATGTTCGTGACCGCTCGGTTTGAGAAACTGTCCGCTCACGTTGAGAAAGATGCCTCTCTAGTAAAAATCTACTTGAGAGGCAGAAAGGAAGCAGCGTCCACTTGCGCTGTGCATGGTGCCGTTTGCGATGATTGCACAGTGCAGACAAGCACATGGCACTGAAAATCACCATGAACAGCATTTATCCAACGCACTCCGCCACTTGTGGAGCTCCGCATAGAGCGTCAAGAGTTTATTTTGTAACTCCGCCCAGGCTTAGTTTTAATGAAGGATGAGGGTACGACATCTTTATGTGGTATCTTTGAGGGAGTTGTGGATATTGGCAAGGTCTTTGAGAGTTAGAGGTTTGAAGTATGACCAATATGGAATGCAGAAGGAAGTAGTGGGTGTCAGAAGGGATGCAGGTTAGGTGATGTCAATGTGTTGCCAGATCTTCTGAATTTTTTCAATGAAGAAGTGGTGGAAGGTTCTGCACTTGTCTGTGGAATGGGGAATAGGAGGTCCAGGTGGTGGAAGTGGGGGGAGGGGGGTTGAAGCAGTGTATGCCTGCACTGAACAGAGTTCTAGTCTGTACTGTTAGTAGCTTCATTGATGGTGTTGCGATAGCAATTGCCTCTGGCTGCAGTAACATGTTGTCTACATATTACACAAGTATTTCAGTACTTGGAGGTCATTGCGGAGTCTCTTTTTTTCCAATCTCAATTGCTGTCTGTGGAGATGGTGCTTGTTGCTGGTCTAGTCTTTGGAGTACCAGAGTGCGGAAGGTTTTCTTTGGCACATTCTTATTTTAGTTGGAAGTATTGTTTGCAAAAATGCACAGAAGTTGTTTAGAAAGGTGTTGACATAAGAAGTGGAGATGGCAGGACAAGAGAGTTGTTTGATTTTTAGGTTGTTTATGGAGAAGTCTGAAGGATCTGCCAGTTTGTTGTTTCATTACGGGTTTACCACAATGCGTTGGCTGGAGAGTAAGCAGAATGATGTGGGTAGGGAGGTGATAGATCTAGTCTAGGGGAATAGGGGCTTGGACTGGACAACAACACAACACCACCTATGCATGAGGCTGCACCTAAATTCCCACTATAGAGCGCTTATACCTCACATCTTTATTTCTCTGTAAAGTCATTCCTTCACCTCACTCTGACATAGCTTGCCTAAAAAGAACACCTAATGACACCAGTGTCCTAGAAGACTTCAGTTTTTGTAAGTACATAATATCACAAGACTCACAACTCATCCCTGTAAACTATCCCTCAAGTAGACAAAACATTTCCTCCGGTAGGTAACAAATCTCCACAGTAGACCACACCCCCTCCTCACACAGCTACACTGCCCTGCCCTGGCTACATCACACTATACACCCATAAAACGGCAACTTACTCTCCTAACTAGATTACACTGCCTCACCACTTAATTGCACCACCTATGCTACTAGAGTACAGTGGACCTCCCGCTTCAAAACATACTTAGTATGTAGATGCATGACAACTGTTTGCCAGAGCACTCAAAGTACGTACTTTAACATACACAGTACAAACACAAATAGTAAGAAACAAAAAGATAAAGATCACGAAGAAATGAGAATGGAGAATGGTGCACTGTGCACATTCACCAAAGGCCAGGAAATCCACAATAGCCCATCGCTTGAACTCTAGAGACACACATTTAAACAATGAACACATGTTTAACAATTCTACAAGACTGAATTCAGACTTATGCTTCTGAAAGTAATGCCCATTTCTGCCTAATGGACTATGCAGTCAGTGCCACCACAAAACCCTTCTGCAGGCACAACCTACTTTCTCATCCAGTGTTCCTGTGAATTTTGCTCATTACTCTTCCGTATTGGCACCAAGATGCATAATTTAATTGTACATATTCATTCTACAGCATTATTTGTAGTGAGGTTTTAGGTCCTCCTGACCTTATACTTTGTGATATGTTTAAGTTTCGGTTCCTATATTTAAAATTTAAAAAACTAACACTAAGTCGTAAAGGGAAAGGAAATTGGAAGGCTAAGTGCTCCAACTCCTTCATCGAATAAGTATGAACTCCTCTGGGTTAGGAGGAAATATCACATTAGGAGGACTGAGTGAAGTGGTAGAAAGCCAGGAATGAGCGAGCTGGGACCCCTTGAGGGAGGGTGCATGCACATGCGCACACTGGTAGCCGCGCTCATTTTGGGGATTAAAAATGGCAAAGAGGCGGGGGTAAAGACAAAAGTGCGAAGAACTTTGTTGCCAAAACTAGCAAATTCTATGTCAAAACAGCTTAGTGATATTGTAAAGAGAATTCCAAAAAGGATTTCAGCTGACAAAAAAGTAAGCCTCCTCAGACTCCCAGAGGGCAAAAGGCAAAAAGCACTAAAAATATACAGCTTTAGCTTTCACTATACTGACCCTGTTCCTCAACAGTCAAATGCTCACATTTTCTAAATAAATGGTTCCAAAAGGCTTTTGGCAATTCACTGCATCGCTCTGCACCTGTTTTGCTGTGAACTGGCTCTTATGCTTTAGTTGTAAAAGTCTAGTACCTGGGCTTGTGGTACATGAAACTCCACCATAGCTGGTCCGCCAATAAAGGATCAACCCTGGACAGGCGTGCAGTAGAGGGTGGTATTCAGGAGTTGAGGGGTGGCTATGCATGAAGTAATAATAAGCACTGCCGGGAGGTCACTGAGGTTTTGCTAGGTCCTGCCCAACATCTTTCTGCCCTAACACTTCTCTGAATATGTTTTTGCTTATATTCCTATTCAAGCTTTAGATTGATTGTCTTCATGGCACGTTAGGCGAAGTTATTAGAATTTCAAGGGTGAAATTCTACCATTTGTATGGCACTGTTATGTTAGAGTATTTGTCGCATGGCTGCCCCAGCAACAGGGCGTCCCAGCGCTAGTACTGGACACAGAGTGAGGTGACACAAAGAGAGAAGATTAGCATTGGGAGAAAAGCCAGGTCTTCACCAGCCTTCTTAAGGTTAGCTGATCAGGGCTGCTGCGGATGTGGGTAGGGAGGGAGTTCCGCAGGGCGGGGGCCAACAACTTGAAAGATTGACTGCCCGCTCTGGCCCTCCATATCCGAGAGACTCTGGCCAGGAGCAGAGCTGCTGAGCGCAGCACGCGTGTGGGTGCGTAGTAGGAACATAGATCACTCAGGATTCTCGGGCCAGTGCCCAGAAGGATTTTATGGGGGACACATAGCGTTTTGAAGCGCACTCTCTGTTCTAGATGCAGCCAGTGTAGGCGACAGAGGAGCCTGGAGATATGACAGTGTTTGAGCAGGGCAAAGATAGCACAAGCAGCAGCATTCTGAACTCGCTGCAGCCTTTTAATTACAAAGTTGTTGGCTCCCAGAAATAGCACATTGCAGTAGTCCAGTCTAGCAAGGATTGATGATTGGATGATCAGCTGCCGAGTCTTAGAGTCAAAGAGACCCAATATTGGTTTGAGGCCACGCAACAGTTCAAAACATTTCCCTGCCACCACTGATTAGGCATGGACCTCAAAGGTGAGATCACTGTCTATCATTATGCCTAGGTTCTTCACCACAGGTTTGGGTATGGGGGGCACTCTAAGAGCAGGAGGCCACCACTCATTGCTCCAAAGATGGGAGTCCCTGCCTACCAGAAGGATCTCGGATTTGGCTGAATTTAGCTGCAAGTGATAAACAGCCATCCACTCCGAGATGACTGTTAGATCCTGTCAACATTTTTCCGTGTCTTGGCTAGGGTTGTTAGAGAAGGTAATCACCAGCTGGGTGTCACCTGCGTACAACACCAGGGAGATGCCCTGGGCTTTGGCCAGCCGAGCCAACGGTCTCACATAGACGATGAATAAGGTAGGGCTTAATGGTGACTCCTGGGGCACCGCACAGCGCAATGGGTGAGTGCAGGAGTGGAAAGGAGTGACTTGGAAGGTCCGACCATCTAGGAAGGATAAAAACCAGGAGAGGGCTTAGCCCTAGACACCGATCTCCTCCAGACGTAGGAGCAAGATCTCATGGGAGACCGTTTCAAAGGCCGCACTCAAATCCAGCAGGATTACTGCTGTAGTTCTGCCTGTATCCAAGGAGGTCCGTAGCAGTTCTATGACTGCCAGCAAAGCGGACTCAGTGCTATGACGAGGCCGGAACCCGTTTTGAGATATGTCTAGTATTGAGTTTGCTTCCAGGTAATGAGTTAAGATTGAATTGAAATAGGATTCTGTGACATCTAGTGTTGTTTTTTTCAATAGGGGAACCACCTTGGTGTGCTTCCAGGGCTTAGGGACCACCGCCAAGGATAGGGATAGATAAATTAGCTCCTAGCATTCATGCAGGAGACATTGTTGATATTTCCTGAAGGCATCAGATTTCATGGGTCGTCTGGGGACCCTGATTTCCCTTTGCCAATCAGTGTTTCCATGGCTTGATGGGAGATAGGGGGGAGCAATGTGAGCGAGTAGGTCTTAGAGCTCGCCGGCATGTTCCACCCTGTGCCCCAGGAGGTATCACCTGGGTGGAAGATGCTGTAAATGCGTTTTACCTTCTCCACAAAGAATTTAGCCAGTACTTCACATTGCAGACTGGAAGATATGGTACTGTCTGAGTCCAAGGGGGGCTTTACTAGGTCCTTCAAAAGAGAGAAGATGGTTTTAGTAGGACTATTGCTCTTATCGCACTTAAGAGCTAGTGTGCCCTTCCATATGGTTTTGATATTTTTATGGACCAGTTGAGAATGGCTAGTCAAGACTGATATATAAAATGTTTGTTCATAGTCATACTGACCAGTGAAAAATAAAATATGCCTGAAACAGTCAGGAATCTCTTTCTGCTACTATGTGCATGAACACATGCTCCATAGGACTTTGCTGTTCCTTTGACTCCAGTGGGTAATCAGTTGCCAACTACCAGATGGTCCCTCTTCTCTAGCATATCATTGCTACCTGATTATAAAACATTAATGCATTTTATCACATGGCACATGTGAGGGGGTGGCCTGCTTAAGCTATCTGGGTATGAATGGTTCTAATAAGTTTGATGGTATGGCAAGACTTTTTTCTATTTCTTTTTATTGAATTTTCGTAGGAACAGTATAACAATTGTGACGCGACACAAACACTTTCCCCTACACAATATGACGGATGAGTAAATAGGGGTGAGGAGTTGGCCTAATGGCTAGGGCGGTCGACCTCGAATCTGGTGAAATGGGTTTGAGTCTCAGCAATTCAGCTGAACATCCTGTGATTCTGGACAAATCACTTAATCTCCCGGTGCCTAGCAAAAATGAACGTGTCCTCATCTAACGCAACTGGTGCTATGTAAAGCGCTCTGATTCCGGATACCTTCGGGTCAATTTCGCACTATATAAAACTCTGTAAAATAAAAAGCAATTTTTTTAAAAAAAGGGGTGTCTACACTAGTTGGTCATATCCTGGCAGTTCCTACGAATGCTCATACACAGACCTCAAAGTGGGTTGTCGAAGGTCCCAAGAGTCTAATATGCTTGTGGAGGCAGCCTTTCGCCAAGTATATTGATTTTTCCATACTGTCACTGCATGACTGAGGGCTCATACAGTTAATATAGCACCCTCAGTCAGCACAAACCACCCTGTCTCCAATGTATCACAAAAAGAAGCATCCTTCCAAAATTAAAAAGCGGTAAAGCGTAAGCGCCATGTTCCCTCTCCGTGTAGCACAGTGCCCGCTGTAAGTGCTATCCAACCAGTCCTTGGAAAATAATTGCTTGATTGAGTGTTTTTGTTGCTTGCAAGCGAATTGAGGTTGCTGGCCAACACCGCTTCCCCTGAATAAGCCTTGAACTGCTCTGCTTCGCTACCCTATGTGAGCCAAGCGTTACATTGGGGTATGTGGTTTCCAGTAATAAGACAATTGGGTCCTACAATCTATGAAGTACTCATATACTTGACAACTACCCTAGCCATGCAGCAGCAGCCTTATCTCAATATCCGCCATTCTAAGACTGCTGCTGTGCCATGATTGTACACCTTTATTAAGCTCCTCTCTGGGTGTTTTGAGAGGCTATCAAAAGCTGTAAGAATATTCTTGTATCTTTTGTAAGAAGCTCTGTGGGATTTCATAATGATAATTCTGAAAAGCACACAGTAGTAGGAGTAATTAAATTATTCAGAATAGAGTCATCCGACCTGACACTGAAATTGGGAACAAGATCCAGGGGAGCAGGACCTCGCAGGTTTTCATGAGTGCAGGTGAAAGGTTCATATCTCAGGTCAGATGTGGGTGTCTGGTGACATGAATGCCAAACTATTTAAAGCTGTTCTGAGGTATTGACTGTTACATCACCCACTAGTAGTAGGAAAATATGGGACTTGTCCAAGTTGACTACCACGCCTGACATAATCTCAAGTTTTTCTAGGATTTCAATAAGTCTTGGGCTCGGCCATCTAAGATATGTAACATATAGAAGGAAATTACCTTCATATAGTGATACAATGGTTCTTCAGATCCCCCATCCCAATCTAGGCCCTGCACCATGCCATTCATACGAATCTATGCAGCCAATGGCTCAATCGTCAATGCACACAGTAATGGGGACAGGTATACCTGGAAAATGCTTCTTTCTATGGGGTGTGGTATGACTTAATTGTATATCCTCGCTGCCTTGTTGAGCACAAGAGATAGTTGGGCGGTCTTTCTGATGTATTTTGCCGGTGGCAGAATGATTTAAATGCATTTATAGAAAAGCCTGAACAACATAAAAGGGGGGGGCTCTTGCCACTTTGATGGGAGCTGACTGTAGGACATATTAGAACTGAGTTGGATATGTGCCCTAAGGTCAGTCTTGAGTGCCATTTCTTTGCACTGGCCACACTTCTCAAGGGATCAAAGTTAAGAATATTACAATGTAATTTGTGTTTTTTCTTGCAGAATGTCAGTTCAACTGTCATGGTCACACCATTTTAAATAGGGGTGGGCGAAGTACTCTGCTCCGCCGGCGGAGTTTGCAGCGTTTTGCACACTCCGTGCAGAGTCCAGAAAAACTTTGCGAAGTGCCGCCGAAAGTTTTTTCTCTCAAATGGCTTGCCAACAGTAAGTGATTAAAAATAACGCGATAGACTGCCTCCTGGCGAGATTTCTCATCGTGGGTTGTAGCGTCAGGTTGCGACCTCTCGCATTGAGAAATCTGCCATTCGCGTTGAGGAAGCTGCAGCTTGAGTAGAGTGTCTCCTCGAGCGGCAGAAAGCAGCAGCATCCTTTGGCACAACGCATAGTGCAGTTTGCGCTGATTTTAGAGCGCGGGACAAACTCCTGGAGCTAAAAATCAGTGAGAACAGCGTGACTTAACAGACTCCGCCACAGGTGGAACTCAGCGGAGCGCAACAGCGTTTTTCTGGCACATCATGGAGTTCAGTGGAGTAAAACTCTGTGAATTCTGCCCAGGCTTAATTTTAAAGTGAGAGAGAAATGGAGAACATTTTGGAAATTTTTGAAAAAAAATGTTCTAATTGATGATGGCATCAGCTAATATGAAAGCCCCTGGTAGAACGAGGGCTCGAACACAGCAAAATGTTCTCACATCTCTCTCATAACAGGCTCTAGAAGGCTCTACCAATCACCACAGATTGACTGCTCAGGCAAGAGTTTATTGTTCAACTTTCCTTCAAGAACCACTCACTTTTTAAAGAACGTTTGTGTTAAATGTAAAAAAAAAAACTTCACAAACAGGGCCTCGAGCCATTTGGACAACAGCTTGGCAAAAGGTTTTCTGAAATCCGTACATGAAGGGAAAAGGCGTCTCGGCGGACGCGGCGCCCAATGTTTTGCTCAAAATAGAACACATTGGGTAAAGATCGAAAGAAAACCTTTCCGGAGCCTTCCCTTGGGGACGCCACAATCCACCGGCCGGTCCTGTAACTGTGGAAGGCGAACTCTGTTTCCGAGAGAAAAACTCGCTTGACAGTTGGCTCCTACATATTGTCAGCAAAATAATTAGGCCATGAAAGATTCTCTCAGTGGCTGGAAAAAGTGCCTTCGAGATTGCACTGCCATCACTCCCATGTACAGATAAGGAGCAAGGCCATTAGGGCTGCGGACCACCAGCAGGATGCAGTGATGGGGCAAGGACTGGGGTTGCACTGCTCAACTCCCATTAACATACCTGGCTGTGGACCAATCTGTGTGGAGAGGGAAAGGGTGCGAAGTATGCAGAGAGGCCTAGGCAACGAGAGGGAGCAGGATGCGCGCGAAAGGTCACCCGATGCCGCATATTTCCCTGATGCAACATGCAAGACCCCCCAAAATCATTATATGGATTGCTGTTTCTATCCGGTAACACGGCTGGCGGCACAGGAACATTGCACAGAAGTAAGGATTTGGGAGACTAGTCACGGTTGCGTACGTTGGTGACGTTTTCACACTTCTGTTTTATGCCGTTTCACGTTACATTTCACTTCTATTTCATTTTTCAGACACAAGGAATATGCTCTGATGAGAGTTCGTTGCCAAGTGCCCTATAGGTGGGATTAGAACCCAATGTCAGCACCATATCCCCTCCATATCTTATAGTGGATCCCTCTAATCGTACATTGGAAGGAGGTCAGCAAAATAACAGGGTGAGTTATCACTTACATTTTTGCTAACTCCATGCAAAACATTGAGAGCTAAAAACGTTGAACAAGGTGGGACAGGATCACACACTTTCAATAGGATGCATGCAGATGATCCAACACACGAAAAGGGGCCAGCCAGGAGATAAATCTGTACACATCTGTGCACAGCCAGGAGCTTTAAGGTGTATTTCCAGCCCTGTAGCCACTTTCTGGCCTTTGAGTGTGCGAATGACAGACACAGGCAGGGGACGACCTTTACAACTATAGCGAAAAGTCTCCAAAAATGTCCCACAACGCAAGAGGTCACAAGCAGGATGGGCCAGGAGGTAGTAGCTGGGCCATGACAGTTCATCCATCACCGAAAGCAGCCACTCACTCTGCAGCCTACTGGGGAAATGTCAGAGAGGCAAAATGGTGAGCCCAGCATTGATCACATAATGGTCATCCAATGTGGCCCTCTGGAAAGTGTAGCATCAATTTGTAGCCTGAAGTTGACAGTTCCGCTGAAAGGCTAACATGACCCACAAATAACTTGTGAATGTGACCCATTGTTAAAAATACAACATCATTACTCAAGACAGTTTTAGCTGGTCTTCAGGAGGCGGTGTACCACAGGCAGCAGTGTAAGAGGTGTCCCACTAGAGTGTTTGGCTTGAGAGCCACAGTGCAAATCTACAACCACACTGTTAGAAGGTGGTTCTGACACTATGGCCCGCCCAGATTTTTCGCTTTTTGAGCACCTAATTGTTGCGCTTTTACTGTGGGGGAGCCTCATAAGTTGGGACTCACCCACAGTGAACTCAGGATGGAAGAGACATGCCAGGGAAAGTCAGTGTGTTTTACTGTGTTTTCACTTCCTTATTCCCCTATGGGAATGTGGAGCCAGGGGCTAGATTAACTTCAATTAGGCCCACAGATTCCAGACACGCACTTAAGTCCAATGTAGCAAATGTGAAAAGAAGTATTCTGCAGAGTCCAAAGTCATATTTGTACTGCTTTTGGGTCATCCAGAACTGTCATATTTCTCTGAGCCAGCCCTGACCAGACCCAGGCTGAGGGCTGACCTCAGCTGGATGGATTGATAATCTTTCTTCCACAAGCGAGGGCTTCCTCTCCACGAAGAGAAGATGGGTGGGGCTAAAGGCCAATCCGTCAACCGCTGTCGCTGGGTGCCAGGCACCAGGCTGCACCAAGGAGGGAAGGCAGCTTGGGGGAAGGTGCTTCCGAGACATGTGGCAGAAACCCTGGACGACGCCATTTTGAACAAGCTCAGAGGCTGGGCAAGAAGGAGGGGGCAGGGACGTGATGTGTTGCTGTTTGATAGGACCAACAGAGACTTCCTGCCAGCCCCCTACTCAACTTTTAAAAAGTGCTTGCACAGGAAGAGAAGGTCTCTCTGGGGTGTGGTCCGCTGAGGGTGAAGGTGCAGGAGCCTGGCGCAATGGGAAAGCGAGACCCCCTGACTGCCCCCAGGACCCTATCAGCACCAGAAGAAGAGCTCAGGACTGGTGCACAGAAGCAGGGGCCTCTGCGCAGGGAGAGAGGCCCAGAAGGAGAGCCAGTGAAGACAGCACCCTGCTGAATCAGAGACCCTGAGGGCGGAGGAGAGTGTTCCCAGTGGCTGGGGCTGGTAAAGAGGAGCATGAAGCGCCCCATAATGCCTCACCAGGCATTTGGAAATCTGCCGTTTTGGTGCTTTGTGGCCCCCCAGAGGGGTTATTCTTTTAGAGGCCCCTAAGTTTCACGGGGCCTCTGAAAGAATAACCCCTCAAGGGCTCAGCCAGCCTTTAACACCTTCTAGGCTGGAACTTATGTTGTACAGCTGAGGGTGTACTATGAAGTGCATCATGGAGTGAAGGGCTGAGTTGGGGCTGTCTGGAGAAGGGCATCCCCTGGAGGTGAAGTGGTGTAATTGCACCGAAATGCATTTACTATTGGTTATTTCTTTTTAGGTGGACTGAAAGTCACATGTGTAAAGTGAAGTACCTGTGTAAGGTGATGTTAAGCTAAATGGAGTTATGTTGCTGGACCTTCCTGCTAGGGGGTCTGGCTGTATTTACGTAATCCCATGCTTTTACCTGTGATTCCTTCTAAAGTGAAGAGGCGCACTGCAGGAGAAGTGTAGTTGCCGGGAGTACTTTGAAGGGACTGTAAGTCACATGTGTAAGGTGATGTTAAGCTAAATGGAGTTATGTTGCTGGAACTTCCTGCTAGGGGGTCTGGCTGTATTTACGTAATCCCATGCTTTTACCTGTGATTCCTTTTAAAGTGAAGTGGCGCACTGCAGGAGAAGTGTAGTTGCCAGGAATACTACTTTTGAAGGGACTGTAAGTCACATGTGTAAGGAGATGTCATAAGCCAAGTGGGGCTATGTTGCCAGACAGTCCTGCTAGGGTGTCTGGCTGTATATGCGCAATCCTGTGATTTCATCTGTGATGCCCTTAGGGGCTGTAATTGCAATGCATTCAAATGATCAACCAAGGTGATGAGTACTGTCATTCTAAAGTGTGTGTAAACATGGATTCTTGCTGCTGCGCTTAGGTGAAGACCCCAGACTGCTAGCCCTTAAGATATAGAGGTGCATACTTTATGGTCAGTAGGAGATGCTCAGTAAGGGTCCTGTGTCACCAAGGCAGGTTTACCCCTTATTAATGCTTGTTGAGGTAATGGGGTAGGTTGCCACTGGGATGGTGCCAGTGCACAGGGCCCTCGCTCCAGGTTATGTTCAACTAACTGCATTGGGGGCAAGTTGATGTGCATACATGGGAGTGGTGGCACTAGACTCCACCCCCCCCCCCCCTGCGGGAGGGGTGGAGATGTTATGCAATGTCACAAAGTAATTCCAACAGCTTATGTATATTTGTAAATTGGTGCATAGTATTGAGTGGTGTGTGTGTTTAATAAATGTACTCTTACTTTTATAAAGCAAAGTACAGACTGGACAATCAATTATTGAGTGTTATTTTTGTGCACCTGCAAATGGCGATTACTAGCCCACACCACCTCCCTTGAGTAAGCCTCAGACTGCTCTGCAACGCTACCCTCTGAAAGTCAGGCGCTACAATTGGGTGTTTGGTTCCCAGTGGAGGACAAATGTAGTCATGGTATTTGTGCAGGCCCCACAGATGCTGCCTCGGTTTCCAACACACACCCCTGCAAGCGATATAAGAACTTTCATGAGGGGGACAGAATCTCAAAGATAGAACCAACAGTTCTGGATTAAGGGCCATACGTATCAATGTTAGGTTTTGCGATTTTCAAATAGCGAATTTTTGAGAATCACTATTTGAGAATCGCAAAACGCTATGTATGTAGGATTTGCAATAAATTTTGCGAATACTACATATTCCTTAATTGCGAATCGCAAATTGCAATTCGCAATTAAGGAATACCTCCCCATTGATTCCTATGGGCCTAGAGGCCCATAGGAATGAATGGGAAGACATTCTCAATTTGCGATTCTCAATAAGAGAATCGCAAATTGAGAATGCAATTTCAAGTGTGCCAGGCTGTCCAAAGGACACCCTGTTGCGCCCCTGAAATGAGAATGGGTGCACATGTGGCGCACATACATGCCCTAAGGGCATGTGTGTGCGCCACATGCCACTTTGAAAAATGCAAAAATGTGCATTTTAGAAAGAAATCGCATATTACCACCAACCTGTAGTTGGTGGTAATTTGCGATCCCTTTTGCCATATTCGCACAACTTTGATGCCTCATACATTCCATTTAAGGAATTGCAAATTGTGATTCCTTAAATGCATGTGCAAAATAAGGAATCGCGATTCCTTATTTTGCGAGGCAATTATTCTTTTATACATACCATTAAGCCTAATTGCGATCGCAAACGCCGAAATTCTGCGAATTTCGGCATTTGCGATCGCAATTTTGAATGATACATATGCCCCTAAGCCACCAGCCTTTTGTCTTTGTCTATGCTTGTTTTCTTTTGTTAATCTTTTTACAAAATTTTATTGTTGGGGTACCTGCTGGGCCTTCAGCAATCTTTAAAAAATACCATTGGCTACAAGCAAAAATACTCTTTTGGTCTCAAAAAGCAAACATTGGCAAAGTAGTCCCTGGCTCTGAAAGGAATTACTTTGCATGTGGAAGTTCTCATTACAAAAGTGCAGAATCCTGTCAGTGGCTGAAGCTGGCTGACCAACTGCCCCCTGTTGTATGTTGTATAGGCAGAAGACCAATGTGATTGACGCAATAATGAATGCATGACCAATGAATGAAGAGAGCGGACTGAAATCCAATATTTGTAACCATATTATGCATCGCTAACGCCAGACCCAACAAGCATTGGCACCTGCCAATAGGTGTGGGATTGGCTGAAGGACTTTTGGCTTTGTCAGCACTGGTTCGGTCTGCCAAACTTTAATGATAGGAGAGTTTCAGTGCCTTTGCCATAATATATATTTTTTAAAACCCTATTTAATACCAAAAATATTTTTAGTTGTCCCTGGCACTGAAGAGGGAAGTGCTCCTTGTGAAAGAGATAAATGCCTTCACTCTCAGTGCGCTGAAGAGAGCTGCGCTCACTTCTTGAATTCCACAAGACCTGCTTTTTGAGTAGTCCCAGTAGGCCCTAGGTGTGGCTAGAGTCACACCTGCTCAGCGCCAGGATACATTTCTGGGTGACAGTGTCCTCAAAAAGTCTGCATGACATAACTCACGGTGAAGGGGGATGACCTAATAGCAAACACTTGCAAAGCCAACAGGTCTCATCCTAGTTACGCGAGTGCCAAACTGTTGGCTTTATCAAGGTTTGTCTGTGAAGCACTGTTTAGAAAAAGTAAAAGAAAAATATTTCAAGATACAGAAAGAAAATCAAACACATATCTTATAGAATCTTAAAACTGCACATCGAATTCAATGTTTTCAATCTTTATAAATGGCATGATTTAAATTTCAAATACTTATCAATCAGACAACTCCAAACAGAATGAAAAAAGAATAAGGAAGTGTCACAATGTAAAGGGAAACATTTGCCAAGACCTAACTTACTTTGCACATTAATCAGTCAATGGTATTCCGCAGTGCCCATGAACAGATTGACGGGCTAGAAGTGTTATGCTAAGCACACCTTCTGCCTCAAACGCCAGCATAGAGTGCAGGAGATGGCCCTTTCTGCCAGCACTGTAAAACCTTAGTGTGCCAAAGCTTGTGGTTTCGTGCAATATGTGGAATACATGAGATAAAATAAAAAGAACCCTTAAAGTCAGCCCTCTAGACATATCCGAGCAAAAATAACTCCGTTGCTGTGCTTTTAGACACAAGCTGTGAAGGGTGGGAAGCAACATAGTGCAAGGAGGTGCAGTTATTTGAAGGAAGACCAGAACACAAGGACAGGAGAGAGGAGTAGAAAACACGCTGTTGAATGAAAACGAAAAAAGTAGTTCCCTAAATGTGTGCAATGGAAGGATATATGACAGCCAAGAAGAGGAATGCAAGACATTGAATAAAAAAAAGCAAGCAAATGAGAGTGACAATAAATGCAACCAATGATAAGCAATAGGCGGGCTGCAAGCCCACTGTAATTTCACAATAAGCCTTTTGCAACCAGACAACTTGTGCTGTCTGGTAAGTGAGATCTAAAAAGGACAGTGAGTTCTAAAGCTTAAAAGGAGAACAGGAAACCATAAGAGAAATTCACTTGTGCCAATCAATCAATCAATCGTGATCTTCTTGATTATCTCATGGTGTCTGCCACCAAGGGCCCTCTAGTGTCCAAAGGAGCAGACGCCGGGTTGAACAACCAATCAGGAGGTCGCGTTCTCCAGATCTTGAGTATGCAAACAATTATCAATGAGGTTAACCTATACAGCACGTTTCCAGACTACAGCTGACCTAAAATAAGACTGCCACAGGTCAGTCTTAGATGGAGTCGTAGGAGTGCATGTCATTCAATCTTGGAGATTTGTGCCTCCTGCTCTTAACTGATTCAGACGCAATTCCTTTGCAAATGATTTTAATAATGTGATACAGGGTAGCAGCTTAGGCCACCTAGTCAGGTGTCATGAGTTCTTGCGAGACCTCATAGGCACGTGGAGCTTCTGCACCCTGTGTGGGGGTTACACATTACAAGCATTGACCTTCCAGAAGTTAAGAACGTAAGAAAGCATTCTTCTTTCCACACACTTTGAAAAGCTCTGTTCCCCCAGTCTGGTTTATAATAGCCGCTCTCTCTCACAGTCCAAGAACACCGAGGCGCTCACTGTGAAACACTGCTCTTCACAAGCCAGCAGAGTAACAGCCCACCAAACACTGGGACTTTCGACACAATTTGCGAATACATTAAACAGCATGGTCCTCGACCAGCCTCCCCCACTCACTCTGAGGATACAGGACCAGGGCTCGGAGCGACTATGCAGATGGAGCAACTCAAACAATACAAAGCAAGGTCCATTGTAGTGCGTCAGTTTTTGCTAATACCTTTTTTGGCGGACTTCGGTGTCTTCTTAATTACTTGGATCTCCTGCCTCTTCCCTCAAGGACAGACACACCTGGCACGCAATGGAGCACTTGGCGGATGTGAATCACCGTAGAACAGTGCAACAAGCCAACAAGCACGGCAAGTCCCCGCTCTGGGTTTCATCAATAAAGGACAGAGATGAGCAGCAGAGAATAGTCATCCTTTGGTTCTGGCAGCGAGGAGCCTTTACCTTTCAGGCTAACTGTTCCACATACATGATCTTACTCACTCCATACAGCCACCTCCACAGCGCGCACAATTCTCGGCTTGTTCTTTAGGCTCTCACGACTAGATGGTTTTCTACACCAAATCCCTCCATATGTTGGCCTTTGAGCCTTGGTAGACAGCTGTGATATCTTTATGGATTCACATCAAAACAAGAATTGGCAAAGCCAAAAGGTTTGGCTTATAACTAGCCGTGTCTGGATGTTTCCATCCTTTGACGTTGACGCCTGTTTGGGAGGGGCAGGCAGGCGCCTGTCTGCTTGTTTATGAGGAGTGAGACAATGCAGCCAGGAGTGGGGGACCGATACTCTGTAGGGGTACGAGTGTCTTGTCATTAGTGCGAGACTGCTAGTGTTTAAGTAGTGTGAGGTGCTGTCAGCGCAGACGGCTACACTGTGACGGGTGTGAGTTTTGTTGGTCACGTGTGGCTACTAGATGTGAAAGGAACAAGTGTTTCTGGTTATCTGTGACTTCTACTCTGATGTGTGTGTGTGTGTGTGTGAGTGCTGTTACGTGGCAGGGATAAGAAGGCTTTCTGTAATGTGTAACTGGCATAATATAAGGGGCCGGAGAGCGCCATTATTTAGGATTTTCTGATATAAGGGTGTACACAGTTTACATTGTAAGTCTTTATGGTATATTTACTTAAAATAATTACAGAACAACGTCAGCAATGCAGCGTTAAAAATCAAATAAATAGGTTGAAATATTACATTGTAAAACTGGACCTTTTAAACCCAAAGGGAATCGGCCTGACCACATATGGTGTTGATGAGCCTGCAAGAACGCACTATGTACAAGTGACCCCACTGCAGAAGATTGCGCCATGCTCTTTCCTGCCGAATCTTAAAAAGTGAGTGCTACATTTAGGCAAGGATATGAAACCGCGCATTAATTAACTGGGCATGTAGGGCGTGCTACAAGTGGACTCACCTCAGCTGATCCATTATCATGCTCGTGTTCAGTGGGCGCACAGAATGTCATAAAGCAACCCTTCCAGGTGAGGGCAGTTTACCCTGTATTTTTCTTGAGGCCATCGCTGAAGGCATGCTGTGTATTTATTTAATAATATAATTGTTTTACTTTTAAAACAAAGTTGAAGCCTTCATTCCTCATCAGTCTTCTTCCACTTGGAACATTTGATGGTCTGCTTTTTATAACAAGACTGCCCACGGATGCAATCACACAGGAGCTCAGCACCATTCTGGAGGTCACTATCCCACTTGAACTGAAACATGTTCTCCTGTCGATCCCCAACGATGAAGATGCCAACGGGCCAAGCTTATATTCAGTGGCCTCAGCCTGGTAGTGGCCAAGAGTGACGTGGCCAAGCTAAGGGGGGGCAAAAGAGATCTCAACCTTACAAGAATGGAGGTGGGGGATGGAGATGTACATGGCTGCCTATAACAGCAGGGGCTAATCTGCAAAGCTAATAGGTCTTGGCAATGTTTTTTAGCCATGTAGTACACCAGTGTGACCGCTGTTTAACATAGCTAAAATTGAGTAGAGTGGGGTGGGATAGATTGGGGTGGGGTAGATTGGAGTGGATAGACTTGGGAACACTCGGTAGGTAGATTGGGGCAGACTGTGGAGGGGTAGGTTTGGGTAGATTGAGGTGGAAAATATTGGTATGGGGTAGATTGAGGTGGGGCAGAATGAGATGGGGTAGATTGGCGCAGATTGGGGTGGGGTGTATTGGGGCAGGTTAAGTAGATTGGGGTGGGGTATACTGATGAGGGTAGATTGGAGTGGGGAAGATTGGAGTGGGGTAGATTGGGTAGGGTAGATTTGAGTGGGGTAGATTGGGGTAATTTGGAGTGGGGTAATTTGGAGTGGGGTAGATTGTAGTGGGGCAGATTGTCATGGAGTAGGTTAGGGTGGATTGGATTGGGGTAGTTTGGCTTAAACTGGAGTGGATTATCTTGTGGTGGGGTAGACTGGGTTAAATTGGAGTGGGGTCCATTGGCGTGGGATTGATTGGAGCTGGGGATATTGGGGATGTAGACTGGAATGGCTTAGATGGGGTAGGCTTTAGTGGGGTAGATTGAGGTAGGGTGGGTGTGGTAGATTAGGGGGAGGTACATTGGGGAGAGACAGATTGGAGTAGGGTTGATTGATAGATTGGAACAGGGTAGGTTGGGGAAGACTAGATGGGGTAGATTGGACAGTTGTAGATTGGGGTGGGGTAGCTAGGGTGTGGTAGACTGGGGCGGATTGGGGTGTGGTCGATTGGGGTGTGCAGATTAAGGCAGATTGGGATAAGGTAGATTGAGGTGGTGTAGACTGGGACAAACTGGGGTAGATTGAAGTGGGGTAGATTTGGGTACGGTAAATTGGAGTACGTTAGAGTGGGGTAGATTGGAGCGGGGTAGTTTGAGGAAGATTGGAGTGGGGTGAATTGGAATGGGGTAGATAGGAGCGGGGTAGTCTGAAGTAGATTGGAAATGGGTAAATTGGAGAGGGGTAGACCAGAGTAGGTTAGATTGGGTGGGGTAGACTGGAATCATTTGGGTGGTGTACTTTTATAAATTTTATTTGAGGAGTTTTATATAGCGCGAAAATGACCTGTCAGGGTATCAGACCGCGCTGTACATATAGCAGTCAAGTCATGTATACAGGAAAACAACAGAGAGAATGGTTGTGAGGAGGCACAGGTGATAAGGTAGAAGTGGGTTTGGATGAATCCTGTGTTTCAGTCATGGAATGGAAGAGAAGTTGACTTATAGAGGCGGCGGGAACATTGCTCAACACCGTATTGAAAGTTTTGTCAAACCGCTCTAGATTCTGTTCAGATGATTGGATGAGAATGTCCCTATTGATGTAAAGGGAGATGGTTGCTTATGCCTTGAAGACAAGTGAGGGTGTTATAGAGATTAGTAAACCATGTGGTGTTTTCCTAGATGTGTTAATCCAGACAATTGAGGCTATAGCTATCTTCCATTGTGCTTTTTGTTGGTGAAAAAGATTAAATTATTATTTTATCACAAAAATAGGCATAAGAAATTAATGTTTCAGAGTTTCGTTTCAGTAGATTATGTTTGGAGTTCTTGGCTGCATTATTAGATAGGTTGGGGGGAATTTAATCTTGAATGCAGCGGGAATGAAGCCCGCTGGATGTCCAAGCCAGTGTTCAGCGACCCTCAACAAAGTGCCCCAGGCATGAGCTGGCCCCTCACCTGTTCAGCCCCAGTACCACATTGCAAGAATGCCAGATTTACCTTCTTGGAAAGAGAACAGCCCCACCGAGGCCAAGTAGAAGGAAGTCGGGAGGGTTCGGATTCCCCCCTCTGGGAAAGGTAACAGCGACATTGAGAGCAAGTCACGGAATGTCAGGCAGTTTAGCAACTAGAGCAGGGCATATCAATGCAGCACTCACCAAGCTTCCACAACCTTCATCTTTGGGTACCAGGCAAGCCTGTGACAAGATTGGGTGGGGTAGATTGGAGTGGGGTAAATTGGAGTGGGATATACTGAGGCAGAGTGGGCTACACTGTGGTAGATTGGAGTGGGGTAGATTGGTGTAGGGTAGGTTGAGGCAGATTGGAGTGGTGTAGTTTGGAGTACATTGGAGTGATGTACTCTGGTGTAGTTTGAATTGGTGTAGATTTTAGAGGGGTAGATTGGACTGGGGTTGATTGTAGTGGGGTAGATTGTAGTGGGGTAGTTTGGGGTGGGGTAGTTTGGGGTGGGGTAGTTTGGGGTGGGGTAGATTGGGGTGGGGTAGATTGGGGTGGGGTAGATTGGGGTGGGGTAGATTGGGGTGGGGTAGATTGGGGTGGGGTAGACTGGGGTGGGGTAGACTGGGGTGGGGTAGATTGGGGTGGGGTAGATTGGGGTGGGGTAGATTGGGGTGGGGTAGATTGGGGTGGGGTAGATTGGGGTGGGGTAGAGTGGGGTGGGGTAGAGTGGGGTGGGGTAGAGTGGGGTGGGGTAGACTGGAGTGGGGTAGATTGGGATAGGTTGGGTGGGGTAGATTTGGGTATGTTGGGGGTAGACTGGTGTGGGGTAGATTGAAGTGGGGTGGAGTAAGGTAGATTGCAGTGGGGTGGAGTAGGGTAGATTGCAGTGGGATAGAGTGGGGTGAAGTAGGGTAGATTGCAGTGGGGTGGAGTGCAATTCATTGATGAAGGGGAGCAGCAGCACTGGGAGGAAAGGGGAGAAGCAGTGTCATGAAGATGGAGGAGAATTAGAGCGATTAAGAGGGAGAGGCAGAGGTGCCATGAGGACTCGGGAGCATTATTTTGCTGAAGTGCAAGGTTCCTCTCTATTATCAATAGCTGTGTAGACAATTTGTTTCAAAAAGTGGAATAAATAATTTTCCGGCCAAGGACACATTTATCCCATTGCAGGTACGCAAAGAAAAACCCAACTATCCAGTTTCAAATGTTTGGGAGCTGTTTTAAATGTAGATATTATGTTAATAAAACATATTCATTTTGTGTAATTATTTGTCTTAGCATAAAATCTGTGTTGCTCCAGGCGAACAACTACAATATTGACAAATTCTGTTTCCCCGCATATCAGCTTAATTTCTTACTAGTCCCGCTTCTAAGTGAGAAGGGGATGCAAAACAGCTATTGAGAAGGGGGGTTAAGGGAAGCAACATGGAATACAGAGTCAGTGGCATTTGCTTGTTTGTTATTTTAAATAGGGGTGGGCGGAATTTGCAAAATTAACTCTCGCAAATTATCGCGAAAATGTTTAAAATTATCGCAAACAAGCGGAAATATCGCGAAGATGCGGAAGTTTTTTTCCGGCATGTTCGCGAGATTTTCTGCATGGTTGCGGGTCGCCAACTTACCCATGTGGTTGCTTGCGGGCGTGGCCATCTTGTTTTGAGTTGTCTCGAGGTGCATGATCGCGAGAAGAAAGACGTGATCGCGCGACGCATGACATCACTGCGGGCGCGAACTGTCGCGAGACAGCGCAAATGGCTAAAAACAATACAACATCTCATGGAAACGCGACCGGATCAAGAAAACTTGTCGGCGAACGCAGGGATTCAGGTAAGGCGATCGCGCGCGCGAGAATGTATTATTTTACAGCGCGAGCAAGAAACAAATTATCGCCAAGCTGCGGAAACCGGAATTTTTGACATTTTCTCGCTCTCCGCGGAACGCGAAGATGTCAAATTATCGCAATTTCCGCGAACGGAACGAAATTTTCACCCAGGCCTAATTTTAAACGAAATAGGAACAGAACCTAAATAGCAAGTACTCGTATACAGTGCTTAAACACAAAAAATTGGGGGTTGGGGAGGTGAGGAAAAAAATATGGGGGTGTGAGAAAAGAAGCAACACAAACTGTGAAAGGAGTGAGTGAAAACACAAGCACTTATATGGAGTGCTTACACACAACTAAAAAAGTTGTTCCAAAAAACGGGAGCAGTGGATGGACACAAGTAATTTGTCCATGCTCTAACGGAGGGCCAAACACAAGCGAGGCATGCATGTCATGGCAAACTACAACAAAGGATATGCGAGCAACATTGCAGCTACAAATGGTAAGCCTGTGGGCGGGCTGTAGCACACTAAATGTAAACATCATGTCTCGAAGAGACAGCGCATGAGCTGTGTAGGTGAGACCTAAAAAAACAGCACAGTGTAGCAAAGACCCTACCCACCGCTGTCACTTCCTTCTCTGATGGAGGGGCGGCAGCTCTCGGGTGTGCTTAGCAAAGGTCCAAGGAATGCAGAAAATCATTACTGCTGGAGGAGAGGCAGGAAGCACATCAAAGCGACATACCATATTTTAATTTACTGCAACTGTGCCACTGAGCTGCCCACCCCAAATCATGTCCCATCATTATGTTTGAATGGGATGGGAACCTTAGGTGAACAGCATCCACAACCCATCATACTGTGTTGTGCCAGCCCTGCAGTAGCTGGCATTCATAGCATGCCTCGCTAGAGTTTTGTCACAGGTGGCTTGCACTGAAGCTATTGGAGTTTGTGGTTCCCACGGCAGGGTGTGCTGAAGATTTTGCTGGCAGTAGGACAACTACTGGAATTTATGTGGAAATTGGTTCAGGAGCAGGGAAGTTCCTAGGTAATTAGGAGTTATTAGGCTCCAACCATGACGATCTTCGACCACAGATAACCTCGGGCCTATTAGACTCAATCGAGCATCAAGTACACCCTTTCAGCACTTGACCATCAGGGTAGTGCAGCAGAACAGGCTGAGGTTAACTCAAGGAGGAGGTGTAGGTTAGAAACTCACACCTCAGCAAAGCACACAAAAACATTGAATAATGCCCAATCATGCTGCAACTTGCAAAATTAAAGATTACTTTAATTCACTCTGCTATTGATGAAAGAATCATTTACAGATGTGTTAATGGCCTTGCTGGTATATCTAGAAGCTGTATATGTTTATCTTTACAGAAACGGCAAATGTTCCTTGTTCTTTTTACATATGGTAAAATTGGAAATAAAATATGTTCGTCATCCGGATGAGTCACTCTCAAAATTGTAGAAGGAAATCCTCTTGCTAAGTGCACGGAGGGCCTTGTAGTCAGAGTCTTGTGAGTGAGGATACAGATACTTGAGACTGTGCCACACTGTGGCCACTGATCCCGAGAAGCCGCAGGAAGCCCCCGTGCCACTAGGGGAGCACTAGCAGCCATACTCGAGTAACTGTATTTTCTTCAGGAACTTACCAGGGAGTAGGCTCATAGTTATCTTTAACAACAAAATAAGAGCTTCTAAAAAACAAAGCAGCAGATTTTCCTAATCTTTAGCCCACTTAGGCTGTACATTCTGTCCTAAGGTGCATCTGAGTAGGGTAAGTGCTGCAGGAAGAGCATCTCTACTCTAAACATGGTCTATCTGCACATCAGTGGCTTTAGAGGCCCCAGGTCTATGACCAATTAGGGTCTGGTGCTCCTTAAGTGGAGCGACAAGCAAATGTATATTTAAGAAACAAAACATTTGCTTTTATGAAGTAGGAGCTCAGGACTTGGGCATAGTGAACATAAACAGGCCAGATCTAGAGGGAATCTGTCCAGGAAATGTGGAATCTAAACGTGTCTCCAATGAAGCCCTCTTGTTAATTGGAAATACTTGCATGTAGAAAGAAGCAGAGAAAGCTGGCAATGGGCCACCAGAGATCTCACATTTACACTGGACAATCATCAAGGCGAGTAAAGCTAAGAAGGTGCCACCAGTTTTGGAACTGCAGCCATGCTGAAGGCAAACTGCCTCTCAGAGCGGCACTGTGGTCTCAATGAGGAAGCCAAGCAGCTTCTGTCTGATGGGCAGAGAGATTTCAGAGAGTAGGGACTCTAAATAAGGATACTTACGTATTCTTCTTTTCATGAATATAGATCTCACAAGAATCAACAAACCAAGCTTGTGTTGAACCTTACATATACCGCAGTGCTATAATATGTTACAACATCCAAGAACATTTCTGTCCTGTTAGTCGTCTCTGTTGTCAGGAGCACCAGTGTCCCGTCCTTAACATAACCAACTTTCAGTGGCCAAATTCTGGAGAACATATACAGCTTCGAATGCACAGGCTGTAGTCCATGACGTTAGCTGCGCTTTCAATTCTTCTGAGAAAGGAATAGCACCACAATACCCATGTATGTATTCAACTGCCAAACAAATAAGGACACAGAGTGCTTCCCATCGCTTATATGTTGGCTTGCGATGGTGGACCTGTAATAGATGCCGTCAATGGGAGGTGAGTCAGAAGCACCAGTAAGGCCTGTGGGATGGGAACATCATCTCGCGTTCTATGATACCACTGATTCAGAGTGACCACACTGAGCAAACACCTCTTCATGTGGCTGGCGTGTGGCACCCAAAGATACACAAAGTCTGCACCAGAAACACAACATCTCTGTAAATGAAAAGTAAACACCAGAGGCAATGTGGCCAACGATAACTAAGCCATTCAATAACAATAATAATAAGTCAGAGTTTTAATAGAAGTCTCTACCAGCTTCACAATCCGTAATCTCTTCATGGCTGCCAGGCTACAGAAGACGTCTCAAGCACAGCTGCAAGACAATAGCAGCAAACCCACAGTTTAAATATCACTTAGAAAAACGGCCCAATGCACACACTAGTGACTTTGAAAGTGGTTATAAAGGTATGAGGAAACAAAAGGGGGTTGGGTGGAATACTTCAAAAAGTCTCAGTCAATGAACCAATCTCTAGGGTCGCATTCCATTCCATCATTTCTTGCCTGCTATGTCAATCCAGACAGAAACCAGCAACATAGAAATCAACCTTGGTCCTGCTCTAAAAGGAACCGTGTAGCCCAAACTGCCAAGCCAGATCCCCTCCGAAAGGCAACACAAGCAACCTCGGGCCAGCTTTAGCCTACTTAGGCCTAGTCTTTGAGGGATAGATCGAGTTCAGGGGCATAGTAAGCACAGGGACCATGTCTGGGCATCCTCATACTAGTCGCTCTTCAGGTGTTACCCTGAGGAAAACAAACAGGTTTATAAAGGTTTAAAACAATAACATTTACGTGTGTGCACACATCTAAATCTCAAGCACTTATATCATCATAATAAAAACAATGATATATTCAGTGCACGCCACAAAATGAATTGCAGCTTGAACAATAGGGGTTATTATTACCCAGATCAACAGTTGGCATTTTATCATTCTTAGAATGTAAAAAGGTTGAATCAGCCATGCCTTGTTTCAAACCAGCGATCTGCAGGTAGATTGGTGTGGCACTAATCCACTGATCTAGCCCATCAATTTGTTGTCCATCTTTCATCTCCCTCCAATTCCTACCAGTCTTCGTTGAGGAATAATGAGCTCTTCATTGATTAGAGCCCCAGAAAATGAACAGATTACTTACCTTCTGGAGGATACTCCAACAGCAGATTCCTCCCCTTTTTAATTTGCCCAGGCACCAGAATGCTTTGGAAATTTTCAAAGCAACTGCTCTTGCCTGTCTATAGGTGGCAACAATTGCTCCTTCTGCTGTTACAGGAAGTGACAAGACGGAGCTGTATATAGGTGCCACCCCTGCGCACTGATATCAGTTTTTCTTGGAACTCATCCATGATAAGAGACATTGATTGCCCATGACAGACTGCAGTGTGACAGTGTGCAAGACCCAGCTTGAAACCTTTTTAAAACTGCAAAAGCCCACTCCACAGCATTGAGAGGGAGGGCAGTGAGTAATCTGCGGTTCGACAGAGTATCCAACAGAAAGAATGTTACCAAAGGTAAATAACTTCTCATTCTGAAGGATACTATTAAGCAAAGATTCTCCACCTTTTGAATAGATACCAAAGCAGTCCCTCCCAAAAGGTGGATGGTCTCTGGTGTTGATTGTAGAACTTGATTATCGTGATGGTAGTGCCTGGTGAAGGTGTGTACAGAGAAACATGTGGCTGCCTTGCAGATGTACAGCACCAGAATACCTCTAGCCAATACTGTAGGGCCTTGGTTCTGTTGGAATGAGCCCAAAGGCCCCCAGGAGAATCATCCTTAGTTCAGGACATAGCATGCACAGAATAATCCAACTGGACAAGGTCAGCTTCTATACCACCTTCCCTTACTTAGCACTGGAAAAGCCAATAAAAAACATGTTTTCGACTGGGATCCTTTGTTTGCTCAATGTAAAAGTTGGAGCTCTTTTTGGGGCAAACCGGGAAACCCTCTTCTCCTTCTTAGCGGAATGAGGTATAGCGAAAAAGTCAGGGAGAAGGATGGACTGTTTCACACGCAAGACCACCTTGACAGAAAGGAAGTATGAGTTCACAGCATCAATTTGGCAAGGAAAAGGTGGTATATGGAGGTTTCACAGACATGGGCTCAATGACAGCACACAGATGCAATTGTAATGAGGAGTACTGACTAGATAATCTACAATCTCAGTAAACAACTCTGCAAAGGCTTAAAGGGAGTGCACCTCAAAAATGTGATGATCAGACTAAGATCCCTTTATGTCAAAATAAAGGGAGGGAACATACTTGAGCCTCTTAAAAAAAACATCACAATGAAGTTGGTCAGGTAAACATATACAGGCCAACTCCAAAACAGCCAGTTTTTACTGGAGGTCAACTTGATGGTCAGTGCACCAGGCCACTAACCGAATCTAATGACCAGAATAAACAGATTTGGTAGAATGGTGCCTAGCTGCACCTACAACATTCACTGCCTCTAAGGGGCAGATTGAACCCGTTTTGGTGTTGTCAATAAATCTCTACGCATATGTGTGTTGGTTGTGGGGATTCAGGTGAAGATCCTGCCCTGCTGCTCAGCAAGGAAGTCATCCCGAAAAAGCTGAACAATTGAAAGGTGTTGGAAATAGCCCTTTTCCATGGTCACCCCCCAATTATTTGCCTTCCTCCTCCTACTTTTTGTTGAATTAGTTTTCGTTGGCCTTAGGACTCTTAGCACTTTACGACTACTAACCAGGGCTAAAGTGCAAGTGCACTCTCCTCTAAACATGATAATATTAGCTTATCCCCATTTGGCATATTTAATTTACTTATAAGTTTCTAGTAAAGTGCACTACATGTGCCCAGGGCATATAAAATAAATGCTATTAGTGGGCCTGCAGCATTGATTCTGCCACCCACTTAAATAGCCCTTTAAACATTGCTCAGGTCTGTTTTTGCAGAGACTGTGTGTGTAGCTTTTACCTGCCATATCAACCTGGCAAATTAAACCTTTTGCCAGGCCCAAACTTCCATTTTAATACATAAGTCAACCCTAGGGTAGGCCCTGGACAGCCCAGATGGCAGGGTGCAATGTATTTAAAAAGCAGGCTTGCCCTGGTTGTGAAAAACTCTTAAATTAGTTTTTCACTACAACAACGTCTATATCTCCAATTGGATAACATCGGGATTACCTTTTTACATCTTCCAAGCATAATTTCCAAATGGGAAGATACAACTGGTTCAAGTTTAGTGTGTCTCTGGAATCCTAATTTAAAAACCCATTTTATGGTGAGGTCGGATTTTAAATTACAATTCTAAAAATGCTTCTTTTAGAAAGTTGACATTTTCTTGCCTTAGACCTGACTGAGTGTAGTGGGCAGTTGGTCTCTGTGCATTCCTCCTACACAGCCACACTCAATGAGAGCTTAGGTGTGTCTCAATGGGCAAGATGGGAGGAAGGAGCTGGGCACAGCCTTACTTACACCTGAATAGCCTGTGTCCTATCCCTATAGAAAGGGTTGCATCACCCCTGTAGTTAGTCTTGAGCCAGGGCAAGGGAATCAGGACATCAGTGCACTTCAAAGGTATGTCGTCTGAAGTGTTCCCCACTTAAACGGCGCCACCGGGTATAAAGACTGGACCTCAGACATCATCACTTCAATACGCTTCTGGACCTAAAGATACTCTGCCAGGAAGAAGGATTGCTATGCTGCTAAAGGACTGCCCCTCTACTGGACTGCACTCTGCTAGATTTCTGCTTGTCTGTGTGGTCTGCTGCCTACTGCTCTCTTGCCTGGGTGAGAAGGATTGACCTCGGAACCCAAAGTGATTCCAAGGGCTAGTTGACTGGCCTCCTGATCTAAAGCCTCAGGGACATAATAGGCTTCCAACCCCTGCAACTGGACTCTTCCATCTGCAAGTCTACCCTGCCAAGTGTTGCCACCCCAGTCCTGGAACCTTGGAAGTGGCCCTAAGCAGCAGAACCAACGCATCTTCTCTGTTGAGAGACACATCCCCAAACAGAACTGATGCATCTTCTCGGCTGAGTGCGCATCCCCGAGCAGAACCGAAGCAACGCTGCTGCTCCGTGGATTAGACTCATTGCAAAAGCCTCGCATCGGCACCGCAAACTGCATCTCGGGACCCGCGCATCACCTTAGGAACCACCACTGCGCTGCGCTTTTCCCTGCGGAGGTCCCCGCATCTCTCATCGACGGAAGCAGACGACAAAAAAACTTCACATCGCAGATTCAACTGAATAGACGCATCGCCTCAGCTGCGCATAGCATCCCCAATGCCAGACTTTGCATCGCAAGCCCAGTCGACAGGATCCTAGATATCGATGCAACAGGACCACACACCGCAGCCTCACCGCATCTCAGAAACAAAGCCTCTCCTCGGCTGCACAACGCATCTTTGACGCGGCTCCAAGCAATGCTCCACCACCAGGATTTAAGGTACTCTTTTCAGCGGGCCTAACTTGGTCCCTGTAGCCAGACGGCGCGCCATTGGGGTCGGCGTGAACTTGTGACTTTGTCCCGGTCCGGCACGACCAGATATCCCCAAGAGTGCTTTGTGCTTATTGGAGCTATTTTCCATATAAACATTGAAAGGCAATAACTCCAGTTCTACTCATTAGATTTTTGATGAGTTTGTCTTGTTTTATTTATTAAATTAAGTTTTATTTGCCTAACTTGGTGTGGGATTCTTTTTGTGTGGTGCTTCTACAGTTTTACTGTTGGAAGTGTTGCATAAATACTTTACACATTGACTAAGTTAAGTCTGACTACTCTGTGCCAAGTTACCACATAGTGAGCACAGGTTAATTTAGGGATTGCCTATACCTTACCCTGACTAGTATTCTGGTTGCTGCTTGACAAGGGCTCACACCCTAGTCAACCAATAACCCAATTTTTCTAACAAAAGGCAAATGCACTGACTCAGAAGACTGGAGTTCCAACCTCTCCTGGCCCATTTCGTGGCAACCCGAATGATCTGAGCCTGGTCTATTCTGACCTACTACAGAACTTTGGGCAGGTAAGCAGTGACAGGAAGGCAGATAGGAGACTGGAGTCATACTTCAAGTGGTTTGTTTCTCCCACGGAACTGTCAGGTAGAAATGTTAATGTGCAGTAGTCGTGACACTATCGTTCTCAACGGTGGTGAAAAGATCTCACCTGGGCATGTCTCACCAAATAAAGATGTCCTGAGCCACTGTCAGGTGAATATGCCATTTGGGATCCAGTCAATGACATCTGGTAAGGTTGTTCGCCCTGACACTCAGTGAATCCATCTAAAAGTTTACCATCAGGGGGACTACCTGGGAGTACAACTACATCCAGAGCCATAGCACCTGCGGGCACAGGACCCGTGACTCCACCCCACCCTGCTTGCAGCAGTACAATATGGCAGTCATGTTGTTCATCAGATCTCCACCAGCTTTCCTTATTTGGATGTAAAGAAGGCCTTTAGAGTCAACCTAACAGCGCAAAGCTGCAGCAGGTTGATGTGGTGCCTTTTCCGGGGATAAAAAGTCTGTAATTTCCAGCTCTTTGGGTTGACGACGACACCACCTAGAAACTATACATCTGTCACTATTATGGGCTCTGGGTGGAGTAAGGTAAACAGTCTGCCACAGGCCAAGTTAGTGTCTGACAGCCAACAACTGGAAGTCGCAGCAACATCCTATGAAATGCAAATGATGTCCAACAAGCAGCTCTAGAATTGAGCCCACTGCAGGCATGGTAGCCACTGCAGGGCCGGCATGCGCCACCGGGCCAGAGGGACAAGCAGACTGCATGAGGCAATGTAGTCTTAGAACCATATATGCCAGAACCCAGGAGTGAGCATGAAACATCAGGATCATAAACTGAATGTCCTAGAGTCTTTCGCAGATGAAAATCTTTGCATGCCACCGTCTCTAGGATAGCCCGTATTAAAGGTTTCCTCTGCAGAGAATGATGGTGGCACTTCGGTTCATTGGTGGAAAACCATTGGGATGATAGGAAGGCAACAACTGTCTGCAGATGGTCCGCGTCTGACTGCGATAACAGGCTTCAGCTATCATGGTATGAGAATAAATGTATCCTGATCTGCACAGAATGAGCTGCAACTGCCACCATCACTTTTGTAAACATCAAAGGGGCTGATGAGAAGCTGAAGAGCAGATGAACTGGAATTGATCCAACCCCACCACAAACTGAATGAAGCATCTGTAGGACAGGAACATGAAAGTGCACACCCTGTAAGTCCAAGAATACCATCCTGTTTCCATGATCCAGGGTGGAAAGAACCTGGGCTTGATTCTACATCCCGAACTTGCCCGTCCGAAGAATGATGTACAGAAGCCAAAGGTTCAAAACTGGTCCTTATCCTCTGTTCTTCTTGGGCATGGCAAAATACATATCACCTTGCCTTTCTCTATCTCTCGGATCCTTTTTAAAGCACTTTTTGTCAGCAGAGACTAAAAATCTTGCGCAAGAAAGGAAGCATAATCTGCCGAAGCCTGAACAGAAAGAGGTAGAACATAAGGGTGCCAGAAATGATGGGATGGGCATAACCATGCTGAACAAACTACAGTACCCACTGATCTGAAGTAACAGCAGGCGAGCTAGGTGGGAAAAACAAATTCCGCTATAACTGGTCGCACACAACCATGGGAGGGAGAACCAAACAAACTTCACTGCAACTGCAGCAGAAAATGAGGAAGACTGCTGTCCATAGTGGTGGTCATGACTCTGCTACCACTACACCTTCTTGAGCTTTGGAAGCATTGTGCTTGCTGCTGTTAAGGTTGCTAGTGCTGTCTCTGGTGATGGACGAAACCCCTGGAGTATCCTATGACTTTATACTATTGATGATAGAATTAACAGGCCAGAGAGACAGAAACGTTACCGAGCAGCCTGTAGTGCTCTAGAGCAGAGGAGGCTTTTTCACCAAAAAGCCTGGGACTGTCAAATGGCATAACCATAAGGGATGCCTGCATGTCACCGGACACCCTGTGGCGCGCATGCAGTCATGAACACCTGATCACCACGCTGGTGTCCATGGTATGACCTATGCGGTGGTTGAGTCAAGGCCAGGACTCAAAACATATTTAGCTGCGTCCTGTCTATTTTGGAATGTTTGAGCTAAAGAATTCCAGAATTTGATATGGAAGATCAGTAAGAATTCATTAGCCACATACTACAATGCACGCATGTAGCGTCCCAGAAGGCAGAGGGTGTTCAGGGGCTTCAGTGACACTGCTCGGTGGCACAGTAGGAAACGCTTTGGAATTTACCTTGCTGGTGTAAACCAGAACCACCGGGCTTTCTAGAGTCAGATGCTTGGTCTGGAAGCTTGCGTCCCCTGGGGCAGATTTATGGCACCTAATCACCAGATGACTTTGAGGGGCAGCTGAACAAGGTTGAGACCAGGTTGCCATCAACCTGTCAAAGACTAATTACAATGAAACAAGGTCTCTGAAGTAGCAGTCCGAGACTACAAGGTTTCGGTCAACACATTTGCCTTAGACTCTTTGTTAGGCAACTGCAGAGCCAAGATTTCTAATGCTCTGCACACTACTATAGCAAAAGAAGCAATCTCTTCAGTGGGGGGCCGTGGTGGAGTGTCTAAGTCTCTCTTAGAGTAGGTATCTAGGGAGCTGACCTCTGGAACAGAAGTGAAGGTATCTTCCAGCACTTTAATACTGGACCAAATGTAGACCCAACTGGGCCTCAAAGGCACTCCAGAGGGAGCTGGAATCATACTAAAAGTCTGCAGGATGACCTTCCTGAAGGCCTCTACCTGCTGAGGGTTTGACAATGGAGCAGGGAACTCGGAGCAAAAGTGGAATCAGGTCCGTTCAGGGCCAACTGTGCAACGTCACCCTAGAACAGGAGTGACACGATGGAGTCATGTCCCTCTTGCGGAGAGATGTGTCTCTCCAATTCATCTTCAACTAACCCAAGAATGGTGACTTTGGTTGGGACAGGGACCTAATGCAGGAGCGAGCCCGCAGCCTTGAACTGGTCCACTACTTGGATTTGTGCTTGGCGCCATACAACTTCACATCAGACTCCCTTGTGGTCTGTGGGTACAGCAGGAAGCATTTATCGCAAAACTTGGATTTATGTTTATGGGATTTATAGAGCATATGGCTACCCGCAGGCATCCCAGCGCTATAACAGATACGACAGCTATCTGAGGTGAGAATTAGGGAAACAGCCAGGTCTTAAGTTTCTTTTTAAAAGACTTTGTTTCCAATCCGTCGCAACTCTGGGTCCAGACTGTCCCAGAGTTTGGGCACTAGATGGGAGAATGATCTACCACCCCACCTTGATCTCTTAATTCTGGTAGTGCCCATCAGAAAATTCGACCCTGACCTAAGACAGCGGCGGGGAGAGTAAGGGGAGATCAAAGTTCGTAGCATAGCTGGACCTCTGCCATACATGGCTCTGTGCGTCAGGCAGAGTGACTTAAATGTGATCCTTGTCTGCACCGGGAGCCAGTGCAGCTCTCTCAAGGACGCTCGGACTGACTGGTTCATAGGTATTTTGAGAAGCAGTCTAGCTGACGCATTCTGAACCACTTGTAGTCTATTGACATATTTAGTGGCCCACGATAAATTGCCATAATCGAGTCTTGAGACCACCAAGGCTTGTACCACGGCAGTTTTTTGGCTTGAGTCTCCATAGTAAGATTCTGATCGAGCCACATGCCCAGATTTTTTATAGAACATTTTGGAGTTAGGGGGGGAGGGGCCCTAATTTGCTGGCCAGGGAATCTCTGACTGAGGGCTGAAGTTACTGCCCAGGAACATCTGTTCGGTTTTATCCCTACTCAGCTTCAGACTACAATCAGCCATCCAATTTCCTATTTTCTCCAGACACGGCATTAGCTGCCTGTGGTTAGAATTGATAGAGTCAGCTATTGACACCACTAATTGGGTGTCATCAGCATATGACACAATGGAGAGACCAAACTCCAGTACTATATGGGCCAATGGGCACATATAGATATTAAAAAGAGTTGGACTCAGGGAGGATACCTGAGGCACTCCCCAAGGTGCTGAAAGAGTGTCTGACAGGATTCCAGCTTCCATACATTGAAAGGATCTATCATTCAAGAACGAGGCCACCCATTGGTTGGCTGTACCGCTAATCCCAATGTTTTCTAGCCTGTTGACAAGAATTGTGCCTAGAGGCTAGATACCAAAGGCAGACTTAGTGAGAATCCTTGACTGACATCTGCTACCTGCAGTCATAGCATAGTTTGAAGCCTGTCATTTTTGGAGGGTGACATTTTCCTAGCACACACTTTAGAAAACAAGTTTTTTGTACAACAGCATTAGAGATATAAGGCAATAAGATGGCCTGGCCCTGCGCTAGCTGCCACAACAAAAGCCAGTTGCCCTACCTGGCTTATAAATTTAGACAATAATAACAATATTTGTTGGGCGCATAGAATAATCCAAAGTACATCAGTAAGGTTCACTCCTTTTATTTGAAATAGAGAACTCTTATGCATAAACTATATATTTGTGTCATTAGATTTTACATTAATTCTGGTAATTAAAACAGTAGCAAACATCATGGTTACAACATAAAGTTAACTTAGAATCACTCTACTGTGTAGAGCCAGCTTGACAACTTTAAGCAAACATGTGTTTCGCGGCAGACTACGACGCTTCTTCAGGGCTGAAGAGAAATAACAACAAGCATTGGCATAGCCAATAGGTCTCGCCTTTGGGACCTTATAAGTGTTTAGTTATCTGGCACAATATCCTTGATGTAACAACATCAAGTGTTGCATGGCTAAACACTTATAAGGTTCCAAAGCCGAGACCTCTTGGCTATGCCAATGCTTTTTCATGCAATGTCATTCTTTCGAATGGACAGATTCTTTGGTAGAGGAGTTAAAAAGCAGTGGCGACCGTAGACGGATGGTAGCCACAAATCTATTAGTGAGAAATTCTAACCCATATCCATCCTAGAAAACCAGATACCGTACTAGCGGGCTAGTCTTAAATGTGGGATTTGGGGTGTTAAAATAGGTGTTCCCAGGGAGTGGCTGGACAACGCACGTGGACTCGCGTTTCCTTTTTAATTGGGCCTCACCAAACATCCCCCAATGGCTTTAGAAGACTGGTAGTAAACGGGTCAGAAGTGGGAAAAATGCAAATTTGCACTTCCGTCATTCTACTACAACTGTAATTCTGCTATGAATCAACGACGTAATTTACTAAATGTATTATAAGTATCGCACGTAACGCGATTTCAACATTCAGTATATATTTTTGGCATTTAGACTAATCAGTATGCACATGTGATCTCTTGCCCTAGTTATAAGTTGACACCAGTTAGATAGAATCAAAGGTCGCCTGCTTACTGAGATGATAACTTCATAGTGAATATGCACACAGAAAACAGCGCGAGTTATCAAGTTGTTTTCCCCTCCGGTTTCTTGCTAAAAAAACATCCACGACTAAATCACAATTAATCCAAGAGAAAGGGGAACATAGTGAGAGAAAAAATAGCGCTGTTACATTTGCCCAAAACGGGATGTAATCGTGGAAAACACACTTTTTTTAGCAGAGCTTTATTTTTTCAATGGATCTTAACAGACATGAAACAATGGGAACACTTTTCTGGCAGTTGGAATCAAAAATAAAAACACGCTTGTGACGCGATAATATAGATGCGTGAAATAACCCAAACACAGAACGAGTAAATGAAGTGAGGGTAAATGCTGTAACATACATCAGGAACCCCCACAAAGACAAAAGTACCCTTTACATGCTGACTGCCTCTCAGCACAAGACAAGGTTCATCAAGTGATCTTTTTCTTTGTGCGAGTGAAATTTTGTATGCAATTCCGCTAGCTCAGCCACTGCATACTTTCAGCAGGATTCAACGGCTGGGGGATGGGTGGGAACCTGCTGGTTTGATTTCGCCACGATCAGCTAATGTGAAGCGTAGCCTCACTTTAGCTAACATACTCACGGGCCTTGAAAAAAAAAACCACAGATCGAAACTATTGGTGGCCGAAACTTAAAATATTTAATTTGTAGATATGTCATCCGAGCTTCCAATCCGTGATAGGTCATTTATCCCCAACTAACGAAACAAAAACAGTGGAAGTAAAGCACAAGTGACAAAGAAAATTAATCTATTTAGTGCAAATGGTTTATTTAGCACACACAGAGAAGAACGCGAAGCATGATCGTTTTTTTTTACAATAGTGGCAAAATAACAATTGCCGAGGCTCGTTTGCTCTTAAGGGGCGAAAAAATATTATTTTCAAATGCACTAAAACTCTCTTATAGAAAACACGATGAGTTGTTTCTGAAAACGGCAGTGCTAAAAATGCAAATACGGAAAGCGCAATTCTAAGCTGAGCTCTGCACATCTCCAAGCAACAGTAACATGGCAACTTCGGACATATATGGAAAGTAGAAGACTCAATACCCAGTAACTGGCGAGCCGTACTAGGCACCGTGTAAAAAAAACAAGCATTGGTCGCGCGGCCGCGAAAGTGATCGCGATCAAGCGCGTCGATGTGACGGAGGAAAGACAGATGGCGGCTGAGCTTTAGGCCACCAAAAGCCTGTGGCAGTACTTTCAAAACCCATACACGAAATGTCTCGCAGAGCAGCACATGCGCTGGCTCAGCGAGACCTAAAAATGGTCATGTCTAGCGTGGTTATTTGAAATGGGGGCTTGTTAAAAAGCCTTTGGATAGCAGGGACAGAAAACGAGGGATATTCTATTTACTATTGGGAAAGATATTCCTTCTAGGGCCCGGAGTACAAGTTGGGCAGTTTCTGTCGCCCTATGCATAAACCCCTGTTTACGCACAGGACGGAATTACGAATTTGGTTTTATTAAACGCATCTGATGATTTTCAGATGTGCTAATTAACCGAACATTCGTTAAATTTCTGCGAGTCAAACAAGCTGAAATTTAACAGGAGAGATATGTACGGTATTTACCGTACCATGCGGATTTTGGTGTGCTAAAAAACCTAAATCTGCATGTTATCTCCCAATAACTCGTAATACATGCTATTTTGATTGCACCCAATAAACAACAAGCCCCAGGATATCATAATTTTCCAGGTGCGATAAATAGCATTTATACTTGTAATCAGGCCCTAATTTTTTTGATATGTAGGACTTTAAACGCTAAACAATTATTAGCACTTCATTGTTACTAGTCATGCCTGTAAAGCCGATTGCTTTATTTTAATGCCAGATTACAGCCTATATTGCAAACACTGCATGCTCTTAATATATAATAAAAACCAAATACAAAAAACTTAAAGTTGAAGATATTTACTGCTAAGGTTCCCATTAAAGCAGTTTGTCTACAGTGGCATTGCTACAGTGCATTACCAACTATGCCTTAAAGCGTTCCTTTGGGTTTGTTGGAATTAAATAGAGGGCCAGAATATGGCACACAAAGTAATTCCTAGTTTTAAATTCCCTTAGAAATATGGATCAAAGAAGAACAGAAAGTGTAAAGCCATCGAGAT
The DNA here is from genome assembly GCF_964204655.1 of Triturus cristatus. Lineage (NCBI taxonomy): Eukaryota > Metazoa > Chordata > Amphibia > Caudata > Salamandridae > Triturus > Triturus cristatus. The sequence goes on from NC_140580.1 coordinate 151,675,433, forward strand.
AAACAACAGTCTAGGGGTCAATCGTGTTAGAGAGGGCAGAGAGAATGGTGGGACATGCTCTCTGGGCAGTTGGTTGCTGTTCTGAACAAATGTGCGGGGTGCCCTCCATCAGAATTACCTGGATATGTGAAAAAGACATCCTCAAGCAGCTGAATACAGGAATAATAGGGCATTGGCACACTCAACAACAAGGCACAAATGCATAAATGTTACTGAACGACTGCGAGGCTAGGTGGACCAAGCGAGGAAATCAAAGCGAAGACTCCAACTACTCGCCATATGAAGAAGTATTGTGGGGCCCTTAAAAGTCTCTTGAGATGCTTTGGCGACATAAGAGTATTCCACTTAGAGCACATTTTTAATGAATGAATGTCAATGTACAACCGTGCTACTTTTGTCTGTGTGAGGATGAACTACTTATGTTTAAGTGACACAAGGGCGTTGCTAGTGTCTTTTTACCAGTGGTTGTCCAGCATTATTAGAGAAAAGAGTCAGTAGGTCTTCGAAGAAATCCGGACATTCACTCAAGGGTACAGTGGCTGGCAAGTGATTACTCATTCAGTGCAGGCAAAATGAGCTTGGTCAATGTTTCAGGAAGCACTCGAAGCACAGAGGTTACATCCATGCTCAAGCAGCCTTTCAGCACTACGTCATTAGCACTGCAGGCTCAGTGGTTACGTCCATTCTTAAGCTGCCTTTCAGTATTAGGCCTTCAGTTAGACTCTGGAGCAGATCTGCTGTTATTAAAATCCATCACCATCCGGTGCTTTGTCTGGTGGGGTACACGAGATCGGGTGGTGGTCTCACTCGACTTGCAAATGATCAGGTCCGCACTTTCCACCAATAACAACCTCCATAAAAAAACACACATTTGACTGTCTCAGTAGAGAGGTCAGAGTCACAAACATGGCGCCTAACCTACCCTTGCTCCCACTTAAGACGGGAAGGGGCAACTGAAGTGCAGTACTCCATTTACCCAGGGTACCTTTAGCAACCACTATAATGGCTAGGGATATTCAGCAAGTCACGTGGGCAATGCAAAATCAAATTTGCTATGGTCACTTCACAATGCATAGTCAAGGCTTTGTGACTGCAAAGCAATGGCGCGATTTAAGTTGTTGTTCACAATTTAATTAGACAAGAAGAGAATGTGGTCAACCTCAGTAATGATTACTGATGGCCAAGGAATGTGCTGTCACGCAGTGTTATGGATGGGTTTAAAGTGCTTAGCTTTACTTTGGCCCTGAACCAATCAGGGACGTGCATCGATAATCCCTGCACAAAACAGTTCAATACCTTCAGCAGATACAAGCCAGTAACAGGTCTTACCTCGCTGTCCAATGTCAAAGCAGTTTATTGACAAAGGGAACACTTTGTGCCATGAATCAGACATAATTGTAAAGTTTTAATCTATCTAATGACTAATTTCTGAGTCAGCCTTTCCAGGAAAGAAACCTGATAAACTCTTACCACAGTTTAAAGGGAGACTGAGGGCCTGGTTACAAGTGGCCCTTTAAATTGCAATCCTTGTGCAAAGAACTGTTCGTGCAGGGATCACAATTTTATGCAGGATCACAATTTACAAGTGGGAGGATGTGTATCACACCCAATAATTATCAAGTAAGATAAAGATCGCACCCTTCATGAAATAATGGAAGTTCCAACCTGACAGAATTTAATAAGGGGAACGGGCCCTGTATTTCCTGAGACATGTGGGTTTTGGTGTGGTAAACACCAATAGCTGCATGTTATTCCCGCCCAATAAATCGGAGTACGCTACAATAAACCCTATCCAATAGATTTCGAACATCTTGGGGTCAGGTTTTTATCAGATCCACTAAGGATCGCATCCGAGAGGCGATACTCCAGTATCAGGACGCTAGAGTCCCAACACAGATAACATGCAGTACTGTATTTCGGATCCAGTACTCTTCATAAAACGCCCGTTTTTCAGCCTGGTAATAAACTTGTAAAGGAAGTGTTTTTTTTTATTCTTTAATTGGCTAGAGTACGTCTGCTGACCACAGTGAGGAGAAAAGCCATCATCACTGTACACGGTGGACATGTTCAAAGTTTCACCAGTGGCGGCTGGTGCATAGGGGCGAAAGGGGTGTTGCCCCACTAGCCTCGGGACGAGGATCGGTGAGGAGACATTAGAGACACCACATGCAATGCAGCAGCCTCAAATGAAGTGCTCACTGCCCCGTGACAAACACAAATCAAATTCTGTTTTCTTTTTTTCTAGGAAGGCCCGGAAGGGACGAGGTCACAGGTCAGAGACCTCCTGCGCAAGTGCTGGCCGGGGTGAGGATTATTGCTCGCCCTCGATGCACATGCGAGAAAAGTGATGTCACCTGAAGGGAGTGGCCAGAGAAAGTGGAAAATGGCTGGTTTCAAATGGGGGGCCCATCGACTTCGGCAGCGCGCCACTGAAATGAATGGCAAGGGGCAGGGCCGGCCCCCCTCAAGACAGAGCAGTGGGCGGTAACAACTGGAGGACTCCCTTGCCTTCGCGCTAGTCCCAGACCTCCTGATTGGTCAATGGGAGCTGAGGAAGTGGGCTGCGGAAGAGCCCGCTGACCGCCACGCAGCTCTGACTCTAGCACCAGGACTGATCGGCACGCAGCAGGTGTGCAGCACTCCATGTACTGCTGGCTGTGCATTGCTCGGGACGGACACTGGCACCGGCCGCAGTCACAGCACAGCACTACAGAAGACTACAGAGTCCCGACAGACTGGGGTGCAACAATAGGCAAGTGCAATTCCATGTTGGTGTCCGACATGCTCAGGTGAAGCCCATCGACTATGTGTTTGTCTGACCCTGATGCTGTCCGTGCGTGCATCTGTACCGCCCACATCAATGTTTTGGTCTCTGGAATGCAGCGAAACGAAACCGCCATACAGTGGGCATAAAACTCTCCACAAGATCACAGGAGCCGCACCGCCGTCAAATGCAGGCCTGATTGACTTGCGCTCTACTGCCGCCACCGGCCAACAGTGCCGGGCCTCACTGTTGTGCACTTGCTCCCCGACACCACTGGAAACACTGACCACAAGAAACAAATGCATGCAGTATACCACTGCAAATTCACAGCGACATCATCAGAACCCTCCCGAGCCCCCCCTCCCCCTCCCACCACAGGGCACTCAAACCGAACTCCACGCCCCACCACCTTCAAATGTCACCTGCCGCCCTTGAGTTTCATGTGATTTTATTTAAATAAAACCTCGCAAAGGATAAAAATCTACAGAAAGGGGAGTACATCTAAGAAGCGCAAATAAAAAACCTCAGTCAAAGGCAATATTTAAAAAGTAAAGTGTTTATATCCATCTGGGAACTAATTATATCAGGATTCTCACAAAGGCCGGTTAGGCTCAGATGCACGTCGGTTCTGTGTAATGATGCTCCCCCCTCAGGATTCACTGCTTCCAGTGCTTGCTCGGGGCATCAGGCCACTGCAGCGCAGATGAGGTTTATGACAGATCCATAATTTCCACGCCCTATGCTGGCAGTTAGATTAAATTTGGATGGTTCTCTGGCATGACTGTATGTCATGGGAGGATAGAGATCCGCAAGTCCCTTCTGCATCTCCCCTCAAGCATGACACACCTAAGCTGGCATAATAGTACTCACATTTTTGTGGGCCACAATGGTCCGGTTCCGGGTGCACAGTATGCAAACAACTCGTACATCAGTGGCCATTTTAAATTCAGGGTCCTGGGGGTAACAATGGGCATGTGCGCCCACTTTGTGCGCCCCAGAGGCATTTTGGTATTACAGAAGGGGCCACAAACACTTGTGTGGCCCCTTGTGTAATACAGATAAACTGGCGCACATGTAGCTTCAGCACTATTTCAAGAGGGCGTTTCCTCATTTGTAAGGTAGCGTGGCCCATGCAAATGAGGGAATCTCTTTACCTCTGTGTCCATGCCGTATTATGGATGCAGGTGCAAAGGCAAACAAGCTGTCATAAGGGTAACTGCCAGAGCGCCATAAAAAGGTGGGACACTGTCAGTGCAACCCCTGATGTCAACACTCTGGGGTTACCGGGGTCCTATTAACCCCCCAGACATCCCCTTGCAGGAAGGTGCAGTCACTCACCTCACCCGCTTGCAAGGGGATCTCTCTACCTTTTTAAATGTGCAGATGGGTTGCCATCTGCACAGTGAAACACAGAGCTGCTTCGAAGCCGCTGCTTTGTATTTCGCTTGAATGCGCTTCCCCATGGGCAGTAAGAGTTTGTGGCTCCCATGAGGGCAGACTTTTCAACATAATGTGTTGCGCTTTCCCTGTTTGCGCCCTGCGCATCTGTTTGAAGGTGCGTCAAGGCACAAACAGGGAAAGTGTGCCCTATATGTAATAAATAGGTCCCCAGGTGCAGTGGTGTAACGAGAATTGAAGGGGCCCCCCTGCAAGGTACACAGAGGGGCCCATCCGGAGCAGTCAGGCCTGAGTGTGGTGCTGAGGGTGCCCCCTGCAGCTCGCGAGCCCCCCCCCCGCATCGCGGGGGCCTTTGTTACGCCCCTGCCCAGGTGGGAAAATCCACCCCCCCTACCCGACACAGGGTTCCAAAGATGATCTTAAAGACTAAAACTTCAGACTGGGGACAATGAAGACTTCAAAAGAATTCCATCCCTAAGTTACCTTAGGTGTAACTTCAACGTTACTGTCTAATTCTTGGATATTTAATTATGATATCTGCTTCTATGTGGACCTCAATCAGTTTGTAGTTTGCGGATAGGGCTACGTAGTCATTTTTCCATTACACCCGTCAGGCAGCTGCTACAACGATCGGTTACAATTCTGATTCCTGTTTCATGATGTGTGCTGCAGCTGTTGGTTCACAAAAAGACAGGTCAGATTCAACATTGCAGACCTAATAGGACTCACAGAAAGTGAGCACTTTAGCTTGGAGTTCACACTAGAACAGGTATTGTCTGCTTGTCAGGGCATTACAGCGAAAGCAGGCCGCTACACTCCCACTATGGAGATCCACCGTTTGCTCACACAAACCGAGTGCAAGTGCTACTGGCCAACCACCAGAGAGTACCCCAGTGGCCCCCTTCTAAACACACTTGTAAAGAGGGGCGCGAGTACAGCACCAGAGTTACTGTTGTAACAAACAATTAATACGCTTTGGTGAGGAATGTGACAATGCTAATGTGAGTGGAGAGCTTGGCTATGGAAATACTGGCTTGCAAATCATGGTTAAAAAAAGTGAACATTTCAAAATATTGGTGGAAAAATTCACATCTTAGGGTATCTAAAACCTATACATTGGATTCAACATTTCCAATCTTTAAAAATGGCATAGCTCATTCTATCAAAATAAATGTTTTCATGAAACCGTGAACAGAATTTATAAACAAATAAGGAAGTGTCTGGATTTAAAGGAAAACATTAGGCAAGGCCTACTTTACTTTCCACAAGACTCAAAACAGAAACAATGTGACATCCGTTTGATCCTCTGCAGAACAAGAAGGATCTCAGGGAGCGAATTTACAGCCCCCATGAGAAGAGATAACTCTTTTTCAGCCATGCTAAATACACCTTCGGCCTCAAACACCAACTGAGTGTGTGCATTGGCCAGCCCTTCCTTAAGAGCTATAAAAGCTTTTGTGTGCCAAAGCCTCTGCTTTCACACCATATGTGGAATGGGGGAGATAAAACAAAACAAAAACTCTTTATGTCTGCTCTTTAGCCATACCCTGGCAGTGATATACTTGTGACTGTGATTTTACAGGCAAGGTGGGAGAAGTGGGGAGCAGCACAGACTGAGGAGCAGGTATCTGAAGGGGAAGCAACACATGACTGAGAGTGCAATACAACACATGGACTCTAATGGAATGCTGAATGAAAAATAAAAATGTAATACCTTGAATGTGAGCAGTGGAAGGATACAAGTCATCCCATCATTAGGATGGTAAAGAAGCTATACTGCATGGAAGCAACAGACACTAGAAGAGGAAGAAAATCCGCTAAAAAAAGCAAGCATGAGACTGACAAGAAAGTCAACCAATGCTGAGCAACAGGCTGGCAAAAAAGCCAACTATATGATCTTGCCATGGTCCCCAAGAGATCTTTAAACAACAGAAACCTAAAAGCTGTCTATAGGCGAGGCCTATAAATAGGGGATTCATTCAGCGACATAACTTTCTTCAACAATCATACTGTGATAACTTGATGAACAAGCGTCAGGCTTTAGACCAGTGCTTAAAAGTCAAAATTCCATACTGGAGAGATTGCTTGGAATCGACTACAAAATGTATGTTATTTTATCACTATTTTGGATGACATTTACCTTGTAACCACCTATCACTGGTGCAGGTAGAACTGAATCAATTTAAACGTTTTGGAAGGTACACAGAGTGGCTTCACCAAATGGGGCTATTCAGATAAAATATTCCAGAAACCACAGTTAACAATGAAAATAGAGAAGAGTAGTGTGGACAATATTCTAAAATAAACCAAGTGCGGACTTGCATCAGTCTCCATACTGATGTTCAAGAAGCAGCCAGGTCTGCAACCAAGGCAGGTCAAATATGCATTCATAACAAGACCATCTTGTATTCCAAAATGTGTTTTTTGTATTCAAACCATGGTCTAAATATGCTATTCCAGGAAAATAATTACGCTGTTTGATCCTACACAGGCAATGCGCAAATGCATTTTGCTGCATCGAATCGCTTATAGGACAGGCAGCCAATGTGGGTCATTTAAGAAATGTTGCCTCAATCGGTGCCTGTTAAGAGGCTTTAAAATAACCAGATTGAAAACCAACATGTCTGTGAATGGAAAGAAAAAAAATAATACAAGACTTTTACCACAAAAGGTGTCCGATAAGAGAGTTAAGTCAAACATGCATTTTCATTTCCAACAATGCAGCCTGTGAGGTAATTTAAATAGCAATTCTCTACAGAAAGGAACTATCTACCAATTTACGCGCACATAGGGAATTGCATTATTAGTACCAACAATGCCATGTGCCAGACAAGGGAATAATCTCTTTCCGAATGGCAGCGCTAACAGAGTCCAACAGTAGAATGAGTCTTGTTTGAAACTTAAGGAAGCGCTATCACCATGCCCTGGGTCGCAGATTAAGCAAGAATTTAAATTGGATACTTCACACAGGATGAATCTATCAGAATCTCCATAAATGTATCATTTCAAGTCAGTGGAACCTAAGAAAGTCTCTATGAGGTGGCTCCAAGATTTTAATAATGACTTTCAAATTTGCATAGTCCCTGCACTGTAGGACAGCGGGCAGCAGACAAGAGGGAAATGGTCATACAGGATGGCCCTCAGCAGTCTTCAATATAATTCACTACAAAGCTCTCAAGAATTAAAGACCCCAATTAGGCACAACCATCCTAACATGACTGACAAGCGAACCGGAAACCTTCTCTTGAAAATATAAGGACACTGATAGACAAAGATGTACATTTCAAAAAGTATACTATTTGAAAATCCCCAACAAAGCAGAAAGGTATCAACACTTTTAAAGAGGTGAATTGTACTTCAAGAATTTAAAGCGTTGAATCTTGACTGCTATCATTTAGATATAATGCATGCGATAACTCCATTGACATAATACAGGACCTCAGCTACGAGGGATGATAAGTCCAGCAACTATCGTTCTATACGTACCTGTCTCGAGAAGGTCACCTCTGAACCTAACTTCTATGCAGACCAGGTACTATTTTATGTAGAATTAATGTTTGGAGCATTAAGCTCCCTTGGAAACTTGTCCTCCAAGTGTAACAAGAAAGAAACCTCTCGAAGGAGCAAACCAATTAAATTCTCCAATACAAGAAGGGACAAGGTTGAGCCTTTCATCTTCAGATCCATCATCACACCACAGATGAACTGCAACAAGCTGCTCCCCAAACAAGACACAACATATCTGTGAAGGGCCTCGAAAAATACAAATATGTTACAGACACAATTGCACGCAATGTAAAACTGCGCTGCTTTTTATGCTATGGCATTATTCTGCTGGAAGTAGTAAAACTAATAAAAAGCAAGTATTACTTGTTGAATGCCAACATATCCACCGTTTCCGATCGTGCTTCTGTTATGAAATGAGAAACAACTGCAGGGGGTGAGCAGTGTCACCATTTGTAAAGTTTTAAAGTACCGAGGTTCTATACCATGGGAAAAGCCTAGAATCGATCCTGAAGAGGCTGTGCAATATGTTTAGGAACAAAGGTGCAGAGGTAGGTGGCCTTATAAAAATGGGTCTCGTGATACTGTGAGAACAGAAGCAGACTCTCGACTGTTTTTTGATCTTGCTGGGGTAGCATTCTAGATCTGTGTGCCTTGTTCACCTAACAGGCACACAGTAATGAGGGCTGAAAGAAGGAGGAGTTCACAAAGTTAACAATTTTATGTGGTACAATAGTGGCACAATCTTTATAGGTTGTGGATGGACAACAGTCAACCTGAGTAGATTTCAGGATTCATAGAAGAAATGCTAGTGACAGTCTGTGAGGTGCTGAAACACCGGAAGTTGGATAAAGAGCTGCGTGTTCCAAAAACGATGGTCTGGCTACCCTAGGCCAGTTGAGGTTTTTGACACTTGCAAATAGATGGAAATGGTGTCTGTTGTTGGTGTAGCGCAAGAGCTGGCCATCCACGAGCAACATTTCACCGTGCACTGCCTAACGGCCCCACTGATGGTTTTAAATAATGCTCTGTAATTAACCAACCTCTTGTGAGACATTCCTGTGTATGTGTTTACGTTTTACCGGTTACTGCACAGTGTATTGTATATAGAATTGTTTTCCTCATAGTTTTGCTTCTTTTCCCAACACAAAATATGACTGACCGTCATTGGTGCATTAATGCAAGGCGCCCTTCGTCAGGAAGCAACAATTCATCCTTTCCTTACTCTCGCTCTTAAAATCATTCCCTAGTTGAAAGGTGTCAGATGCTCCCAGATCCTCATTTTCTGTAGTAAATGTGGCCTTTTGCTGCAGAAGTCAGAGCGGTTGAAGACATCTTTCCTGTGAAGGGGTATGACATGGTGAATTTCATTCAGGGACTGGAAGGTTTGAGGTTCATGTTGAATTTAGGAAATGCCCTCTTTGGAGTAGTTTAATTTGGTCTCTGTGAAAACATGTTTTTGGTGGAAAGAAAGCTTCTTTGGTCCTTATCAGAGGTGCGGTAAACATATCTACACTTTGCATGTGATGTGGTTCAAACTACTGTCCCCACGGTTATTGATGTTAGAGCAATAGTCCTAAACTTACACACTTGAAGTTGCGATGCTTAACAACCTGTTACGAGCGCCCTTTAATTGCCCGCACAGCCCTCCTTATGCCAATCATGCACCGTTCTCCTTGCTAGAGTTTTTCCACTACTAAGAGTGAACGGACTACACACCTCAATCTAAAAAGTTGTGTTGGCAGAGGGGAGCTAACTGCTCATGAGCGCACTCTGATATATGTGTACTCCATCACTGAGATGTGCTTCTTTTCTATTGCATATAGCTCTCATGATAATGCTGAGACTCCCGAGCAGCCGAGATAAGTCTTTCTAAGGTCTCAGGCTGTCTGTCAAGAGCTCAACCAGGTTTTACGCGCCAATATTGCCTTTTTGAGTCAAACTTCCTTAATGGCTTGTTTTTCGCAGGGGAGTGCAAAAACATAGATTCTGCTTCACTCACTTAAGTAATCGGCAGTGGTGCGCTTGAAAGTTTCATGGAACTTTTCCCTGTGGCATGAAAACAGTGATGACGCAGTAGAGTCAGTCAAAAATACATTTGCTGTGACTCCAGCAGCACTGGTTGACAGCATTGTGCAGGGGGGTCTGTGATACACATTAGCAGTGATAACCAAGCAAGGTTGTTTACAAAAGACCCAGGTTCCTCTCTCCATTTGCGGAACTATAATCAGATGTAATCAAACTCCGCAATGGCTGCATTAATGGACGACAAGATGCCAGTCTCCTCTTCAACATAAAGAGACCATCCTTGACTCTATTAACAAAGCTCCCTCCCATACGCGCACTCGTTAGCTTTTCTTCTTTCTGAAAAGCTACTACACAAACCCTCTCCCACGTCATGCTTCCGACCCTGCGGCACTTCGAGGCGGCCAGTTCCCAGTCCGCTCCTTCGAGGGATATCAGCAGAGATAGGGGCCCGGAAGGAAGTGGGGGAACAGATTGCAGTCTTCGGAGTTTCCAATGGAAACTCTTTTTGGGCTCAGTAAACTGCTGTTAGCCGAATGAATCAGTGCGTCCGAGCCCGACAAGCCAGGCTTCTGCTGAGGGGGCACCTCCTTCCGGACACTGCGCAGGCGAAGATAGTGAAACTAAAAGCCAATTACAGGGCCAAGCGCGGCATTCCTGCTTTGCATACAATCCTTAAATAATCGGCCGTGGCTGGAACAGGACAGAAGCGCGCGTCCGTTAACGCGCCATTGTATCTGCGAGGCGCGCGCTCCGCCTTCCCTATTAGACTCGTGTTCATGGACAGATATCAACAAAAGAACCCCAAGGGCACGGCCGCAACTCCCTCCCACCACGGACTACTGCGTGGCTTCATTCATACGACCAACATCCAGCTCTACAGCGCTGTCGGATCAACTTCGTTTACGTACGCACTTTAACATACTCAAAGCAGGAGTACTTACTAAGACAGGCAAACAACAAATGAAAATATATATAGCTTAGTAGCAGCGTGAGGAAGTGTGAAGCACTCACATGTCTAAGTCTTTTCTGCATCTTCCACCAACCCGTTGGGGTCCGGTCACTATATTTCAGGCTTTTTCTTCGTGCTACCTTCCATGAAGAGGATTTACTGAAGTCATGTTTAGAATTCCGTTAGTAATTATCAGTGCCCATCCCACCATCTGATCAGTCCCACAGCTGGTGCTGCCCCATGCTGGCACACCAGTCCTCCCATGGTAGACCCTGGACTCTCAACACCTCTTGGACATCACCACTGCTCCAGTTGCATCCACCCGCACCACTCCTGCCTCCACAGAGGGCGGTGACTCTGCTGATCGCTGTATTTTACAGTCTACCAAAAAAATAATGTGTTAAGGCATATGAAACCGGTGCAGTAAGTTCCTCCATTTTGTACTGCCTACTAAAATTAATAAAATAAAACACACTACTAAGTAGAATCATTACACTAACAGATGCAGTTTGATTATACTGCAGTGTCAGGCGATGGATGAAGGGGTCGATCCGTCATGTCTTTCTTAAAGGGTCAGAGAGGGCCAACCCTGGTCTGAAGCCACACTGCCTGTCCCAGTTGTTTCGCCAGTTACAGACAGCATTCTTTCTGCAAAGCAGTACCTGACAGCACAAGAAGGAAAACCCGAAGGCACTAAAAAAAAACCCTCCAATGTGTTGGGCTTCGAGTTGGAAAGTTCTTGCACGGCTGAAATTTTCTATTGAGTGAGACCAGGACTGGCCTAGGGCAGAGCTAGGACTGGAGCAGAACTGCAGTAAGACCAGGACTCCAGCAGAGCTAGAGTTGACTGGCTTTAAGCTGAGAAAGAGCGAAAAACCCCGACCAATCTAATGTTCACCCTATGACACTCCCCCCAACATTCATGGTTTGTTTATGGGCGGTGGCCCAATTGTGAGGTTTTTCACCTTGCTATACATTTAATAAAGAAATGTAAACAAGACAAAAAGTGAAGAATCCTAAAGCAGGAGCAAGCTGGAGGAGTTGCACTGGGACTTTGATTAGTGGCTCCTTGTATACTGTTAGGGAAGGAACAACCTGACAGGATGAAGCTGGTATTAGAGAGGAACATACTGGAATGATGTTGAAGGTTGGTGGCCATCTTAGAGTGGAGTCTTGCTAAAGGAGCCTTGGACTATAGTTTCCTGCCTGCAGCCATCCACTTTGCTGGTCTAGAATCATAACACAGAGTTCTGGAACTGGGGCAACGTTTGGCTACTCAACAATATTATCAGTAGTAAACTTTATCAGAAGCCTTTGCTCATTCGATGTAAACACAAGACAAATATAGAGTTAACAATAACCGTTGTAAGGTTTCTCAATAGGGTGTTAAGCCAGACTTACTGCTATATTTTATTCCTTGTACACAAAAAACACTATCTGGGGGAGGTCAGCCACTCTGCTAAGTCTATTTAACACAATCAGTGAAGAATGGCATTTAAACCTCTCTATCATCAACCTATAACCTTCATCTGGGACTCCGGCCACTCAAGATCCATCAAGCCCACTTTCTCCAAACATATTCGTGCAACTGAATTAAAAAACCACCTCATCGTCAGGCTTACAGTACAGCACACTATAGCTGTTCGACCTTCCATGCTATATTACTGCATTATAGCACACTTTTTTTGCATCGGACAAGAAATCAAAATGATTAAAAGGGGACATGGTCTCCGGAATTATCTGCATCATTTGGTACCCGCTTATCAACAGACAAACAGCCCCAGACTGTCACACACCACATGCATTTGAGGGCATTAATATTCTTAGGTTTCCTTGTCTAAAGCCATTAAAATGATCAAATTATGGGGTTACTCTTATATCACTGGGACCCAGAGGAAGCAAACAGAATGGCAAATGTGTGAAGGAGGTAAATTATGCATGTATATGGCTTCAAGTAGCAACTGGGGAGGGGTAGCTCAAATGACAAGTTCACTAGAGAATACAGAGGATGCCAGTGCAAGTGATGAGAAAGCAGTGTCACCCTCGTTGACCTCCCTCACGGGGCCTGCTCTAGTCAATGCTATGTCTGTGACACAACGGCTTTTAGTGCGTGTTGCAATGGTCCTTTATTTCTGTCTACACTTGCCTAGTGTGTTAATTCTTGAAAATTCCAGATTCAGAAACTCTAAAAACATAATAATGGATCTCAAAGTCTGTGTTCTGTCTCACTTTCCTTCCTTGTGTGTTGTAAATGTGCCAAGCATGGCAATGGGGACCTTCCAGAGGAAGAAATGTGGGCTATTCTAACAAGAGGGGTGCTATAAGATACTGCGTTGGGTATGCTGCAAAGTGGCCATGCCGTCTGACCTGCACTGGTGCCCCCAAACTCACAGCTGCCAGGTGGGTGCTCAATGAGCATTTTGGAGTATTGCTGAACATGTTGGAGTTGGCCTGGATGGCTCAGGTAGGACTGAGTAATGCAGCGTTGGTCAGGAGATGCCAAATTCATTCTTCTTATAATTGGTGATTGACCTGGTTTCTAGTGAAGAGAGTGGTCAAGCTATATAAACAGCCCTCTTCAAGATGGTAGGTTGCCCACAGAATGTAACAGAGGTTCCCTCTCCAAGATGAGACAGAGCGCTTTCATGCGATGTCAGTTCCTGTTAATACTACATATAAGGAAGCAATTCTATATGCTGTATGCGTCATACTACAGTGGTTTCCTTATTTTTAGTGCGTTTTTGCTGCTATTTTTGCCCCTGATTTTGCTTTTAGATGTGTTTTCCTTCTCCTGAAGTTTTATGCCAGGAATCTGCCTGGCTCTTTTTCTCCTGCCTGATGTCAGGGGGAGTCCAGGGCCTTCCTGATTTCTCCACTACTAATCTCCACCTTCAATGAAGAGCTACAAGATTGTCAAGGATATGTTTCCCCTTTTTGAGTTATCCCTCCTAACTGGGTCACTCTGAAGAAGACACTTGACATCTTTCATGTATACTATTCTGCGCGGGGTGATAGTACGGCTAATGGCAGAAGTCCCCCTTTCTTGGGGCATTCAAGAAGGTGACTTAACAGACCAGCCCCCATTCCTTGACCCTATGGTTCTCCCAAGACACATTGTTAGGTGATGTTCTTCTCGCTAGTCTTCCTCAATCTCGTGTCCACCCACTTAAATTACTTGTCAGTCCATTAGTGCATCTAAACATATGGGCCTGCCCCTTTGGTATCGCTTTGCAGACTTGATCACAGCATTTCTTTTGTATTACACACTCCTCATATTTGAGGCACTATATTGGGAAAGCTTGTTTAGCTGTTAGCGTGACAAAATTCTTATCCCTGGAGGGTGCTTTACCACACACAATCAATTCCAACTTTAGCTAGTCAGACACTGCCCAGATCAAATAATGCAACAATTCTCATACAGCATCTTGTTCCTCCACTATCTTAGGGATGTCCCCATCACTTGGTTCCCAAACTTCTTTTATTGTGACAGGCTCCAACAAATCATCGTTTCCCATTTTTATAATTTAAGACTAATCTGCTAGTGCATTTATTTACAATGTGCTTTGCCCTCTATATTTACTTACTTTTTTGCTTTGCTGTTTTCTCGCTTAGAATTTGTATTTTTCTTATATTTTCTCTTTTTAATTTTGCCATTTAAGCCACATTTGATTGCATGTTGTGTTACTTCTAAAACATTATATTCCTCCTTTTTTTTAAAAAACAGCACGTCGACGCCAAACTGGTTTATTACAGATATGTAAATGTAATATACAGATTTTTTAATGCAGATCACCCGCACACGACTGAACACGGGTACGCACTCAAGCTATCGCTCTATGTTGGTAAGTAAGTATTTGCCTAACATTTGTCAGCTGATCAGTTGGATTAGGCTACTCCTGGGTCAGGCGCCATAGTCAGTTTTGGGCCGGACTTGTTTCTCTCCCCTTTTCTTGCAGCCAACAGTGCTCGCTTGTTCAGCTCCAGTGCTGCATGCAAACTCAACTCGACAGATCAACTGTCATGGGGCTGGTTGTACATTCTGCTTCAAGTTAATCTCGCTGAAGAACAACAGAAGCAGGAATTTTCTATGAATAAGCTGAACTGAAAAGTTTGCAGAAGTTGTGCTATCTGGTGTCCCTGATGGCTGCAGGAACTGACAGGGATCATTCCTTGCCTGCAGCAGATGTCAGAGATCCATATGTTTCGCCTGTGTCAGAAAACAATAACGGATCAGTAAATGCTGTCTGGGCCGAGGCATGCACTCGCACTATTCTGTTTCAATTCCGGCCCAGCTGCCCCCCTCGCCCCTGCACAGGAGAGGCTGCGCGCATCCTTGGAGAGGCTCGTGCAGGTACATGTCAGGGGGCGCACCTCCCGGCGTGCAAGAGGATGAAAAGGCGCACTGCTAAACTAAACACGGGAAAAAAAACAGAAAAGCAGAAAACATTTATTGGTAAGTAGTTGTGTATCTCTTAAGAAAATACTTGGTGGGCTGTCACACGTTCAATCCTGGTCACTGAGGTACAATGTCTGGCACAAAGTGCACTCTTTAGAAGTGTGTGGGTGCAGGCATGTAGCGAGAAAGCACTGGCAAAGTCAATAGGCCTGGCTTTATTTTTATACCGAAAAGCTTTTACACGTGAAGCGCGACCATCTTGGGTTGTTAAGGCAAGAAATTATTTCCCCAGAATAGTATTGTTGAAGGGGTTCTGCGTTCAAAACAAGGCAATGTGAGTTTGTGTCTCAACACATGATTAAAAAATGCACACACTTGGACATAAAGCTTGAGAAAGGAAGAGCAGCGTTTACTGCCATGAGGCTAGTACTGAAAGAGACAGACCACAGGGGACAGGAGGCCCTTCACTGCTTCCAGTGTCAATTCTGTTGCGCATGGGGTACTGCCAAAATGTTCCCAAGGGCCAAAAAGTTTGGTCTGTAGTGTGACCTGGGTTCAATCCTGGCTTCCCCATTTGACCAAACTATGTGATTTTAGACAATTGTTATATTTCATGTCCCCGCCTTTTTCTTCACTATCACATATGAGGACCTTGAAATACATGACTTTAGGATGAGCGCTGTATGAAACATTCTCCTGTATTTGACTTAATAAACTATAATGTTGTCCATGCAGAATAGCAACCCAGGCCACCCCAAGAGTGAACCTATCAAGTGACTTGCCTCTTAACTTACTGTTGTGATTGCTGTCGGTGTGGGTGGAAGGAAGCATGAATGTTTTTTTTAATTCGTGTTTAAAAAATATCACTTAAAAAACCCACTTCTCAATGCTCTGATATAATGTGATGTACTAAGGTGAAACGGTTCTTCATGTTAATGAGATCCGCTTTTTGAATTTTGGCAACTATCATATTTTCATGTGTTTGTTTCAAGATGTCTTTAAATATGAAAGTGTTCCTAAAGTTAAGCAGTGCAGGAAACCTTAGTTACTTCCTTTCTATAACTTCAGTTTATCTGCTCTTTTATTTAAAAATGTTTTAATGTTAGGGCTGATTCGGGTAAACAGCAGCCTAGTGCTAAAGGTTAGGAGGACCGCATGCGGCCCCCACTGGGGCCGTACTTTGAGAATCACTATGTGCATGGGTACTGAGAACATTTTTCTCATGGGCCACAAAACACAGTTTGCAATGTGATCGAGGGACGCATTGATGCTGGGCCATGTCCAGGGAACAGGGTAGGAGGGGGGATTATTTGGACTGAAAATAAACCACGCCTTTTCAAAAGATTACCGGAAAATGCTTTCTTTTATTGTGCCAACATTTGTAAACTGGGAAGTAGGAGGTTTTGGGGGGAAATTAAAGAAGGAGGGAATGTATTTTATCCCATAGCTTATATTGAAACAAAGGGAATTTTTGGCAGTAGGCACTTAAAATAAACCATGTTTTGCTTCATGGAGTCTATTAGAATGCATGAATTTGCAGCAGCCTATCTTGTACTGTGTGTAATCTATACATTTAAAAATAAAATGTAGCCTATCGTTACAGGATAGGACCTAAAAGCACTATAAATACACATCAGTGCACCAACCAGGATTGAAGTCAGAGACCCTCCAATTACACACACAGATATACAAAGTCTGTAGCAGCCCTTCTAAGTGTCCCTATCAGGTCCATAAGTGATGTGCCACCCCAGTTCAATTTTTTTCTTTGAATTCTGGGACTAGTATTCTTGTGTATTCCCTTAAAAAACAAGACTACAAATCTAAAATGTTTAAAAACAGCCTTGACTGGAGCAGTACATTATTCCTGGACCTGGGAAACTTGGCACCTTTGGTAGTGATCAAACTGTGCTTTCCAACCAAAACAATACATTTCCACATATTTGTTAACTTGCATGAATTTTTTATTTAAGATTTGTGCATCACATGTATATGCAGTTTCTTATAAGTTAAAGACAGCAAAGTAGTTACAGAAATTGTTTTTTAACTACACGCTGGCCCACTTTCCAAACTTACTAACTTAGCCTATTATACTTAGGTTCACACTTCCCATAGTTTTTCGATACACAGACTAATCACATAAGCCTTCACCTATGTCTAGGACTGCCTACCTGGCAGTACAAGATGAATTAGCTGTAGAAATAAAGTCCATAACCAGAAAAGCTAAAGAAATAAATCCTAGTGATAGTTTTCTTTTTTTCTGATTCTGGGTTTTGTTTCTACAGTAATTTTAGCTTGTTCTATTTGCAGGGCTGCCCTAATAATAAAATAAGTTGAAGTAACTATAGAAAAAGCCCAGAATCATAAAACGAACTTGCTTAATTAACAGGAAAAAACAGAACTTGAGCAGCTTGGTTTCTCTGCTGCTTGTTCCTAAGGGGAGGTCTGTGGGCCACAAGGAAAGGTCTGCCGGGCCGCAAGTGGCCTGTGCGCCATACACTGAGCACCACAGGTGTAGAGTGTATTGGCATAGAGTGTAGTGGTGTACAGTGCAGCTGCGTAGAGTGCAGCTTTGCAGAGTGGCATAGAGTGGAGTGGAGTTGTGCAGACTAGAGGGGAGTGGCCTACACTAGAGTGGTGTAGAGTGCAGTGGAGAAGGGTGGAGTGGCGTTGAATGCATTGGCATAGAGTAGATTGGTGCAGAGTACAGTAGAGAGACGTAGAGTGAAGTGGTGTAGAGTAGAGTAGTGCAGAGTAGAGTGGAGTATGCACAGTGAGGTAGCACACTGCCTTTACAGACAACACATTTTCATTTCAAATGACCATTACATTTGCACAGACAGTTTTACTGATAAAACTATGTGGTGCACAAACGATATGTGGAAATCACGCCACCTAGTGCATTGATTTGTTTTGATCATATTATAGTATTTTGACCAACACACTTCAGAATTAACAATAAAACATGCTTCATTTGCGCTTTCCTTATTGTGAGAAGTTCTGAAATACTTGCATAGTTCATTTAAATGTTGTTGTGTGCTAGAAAAAAAACTCTTTCCTACCCCCAGTATCCATCGAGATTGTATCATAAATATTCTCACGATGAAGTCAGAGAAATAAAAGAAAACAACAAGCTCCCTCAGAAAACAGAGCCTGACAACTGACCTCTATCTTTGATTGCACAGCAAATGTAACAAGATGAAAACAAGATTTACAGGCCTGTTTACAAAAAGGAACACTTGTGGAAGAATACAAGGAGAGGTCGTGTAAAAAAGCTTTGCTCCTTGGGTGGGAGGAACTGAAGCTGACAGCCTAAAACAAGTAAGGCCAGCAAATGGAAGTCCAGAAAATGTGAGTTACATAGCCAAGGGTAAGCAACGCGTGGAATGCATTCCCACTGAAGCTTTCTGGATGTCCCCAAGATGTCTTTAGCGAATGTAGGCTTCGACCTAGAAGGGCATGGTACTGGTTGAATGGCGATATATACACGGACACAGACAGTGGCGTAACTTAAAATGAAGGGGGCCCCCTGCAGAATGTGAAGAGGGCCCCCCTTCCCCGAATCTTCCATATCTCACAGACATTCAAATATTTTTGGTGAAATGGGGCCTCCTGAAGGATTTAGGGCCTCTGAAACGCTAGGGGCCCCCTGTGCAGCAGGGGCCTGTATTACACCCTTGGACACAGGTGACAGGAAAGAAGGCCTACAAGTCTGAACAACAATTGGAGAGAATGTAAGAAGGTCAACAGTTGTGGCCCTTAGAAGTACTTACAATCTAAGGAAACAATGATTCAAAGTAACGTGCAATTTGAAGTATTGAGACGTTGAAGACAAAAAACTACTGTCCGTGTGATCAGAGTGCTGGTCTCACATTTTTAAGGTTTAAATTAAGCGAGAGAAAGAGGGTCGTTCCCATCCCTGAGGTGCAGTACTGCTCGCCCTGGCTTAATAAAACCCGAAAAAGAGTACATGCTTTCTGCTACGTACACATCGGTTGGCAACAGTAATCCCTTCGGGTTTACCAGGCAGCAAAAGCTAGCCAATTTTTCTAAACCAACAAATGCACAACTGCAAATCAATCGTGCCACTGGCGCTCATGGACCCAAGGCTGCACGAGGCAACGCTGCGACCGGAAGTGAACGCTCGCCTGCCACGGATTCCATCGGTAAGCACTGCAATCTATTATATCCACAGCTGGAACACACTTTGTGTTGAAGAGGGATTTTCCTTTTGCTCTTTATCATTAGTGCAAGCAGCAGGCTTCTGAGGCTGTCATTCTCTTAATGCAGGGCCCTTAATATTTTAACTAGCCAGATTATCTCTGCGCATGAAGGGAAGCGGCCTTCAGTCCAGACCGACTGACATTTCCAGAGTGGTAGTAATTGGTTTTATAAAACACAATATGCAAATAAAAAAATCTGCTTCGGAGAGTCACCCTTTATTCGTGGTGGCCCAAGAATCCCAAATGCTCCTTGCAGCAGCAACTGAAACAGATCTGACCAAAAGGGAGAAACAAGTTAAACCCGGTTGTGAGGAACGAAAGGGAAAGGCAGCCTTATTTTGTTGAGAGCTAATCACTACAGCAGACAAAACTAGCCTAGAGCAGCTTCTTGGTACTGCTGTATCATGTCCTTGTGAGGATGTGGCACATGGTGAAAGAGCGGTTGCGAGTCGATAGAGTCGTCAATACCAGTTAGGCATACACACAGTCGGCTGTGTCCCTGCTGCCTGCACTACATCATCATTGCAGTGTACCCATGGTTCTTTGTACTGTCACCAGCCGATGCACAAGTGCATCTCCACTTCATTAACCCATGCATGGACATTTTCTCATCACCGACCTGAACGCAGGGGCATCCTTCTAAAGGCACCAGACACTCCGTTAGTGAACAAGTTGCTTCGCTAATGCACTTTCCGGTGGATACGCTATGCTGTCAGGCGTTCGTGCAGTGGGCACCGTAAAAGGTTATTTGTCAGGCCTTTACGTCTTTCTGCATTTCCCCGAAAAGCAGTCCTTGTTTAAATCACCAGTTAAATGTTTGACACATGTTCCCTCCCAAACCATTTGTGATTCCTCAGTGGGATCATGACCTGGTAATAACATTTCTTAGGTGTATGCCCTTCGAGCCTATGTATAGTGGCTCACTGTGTCCCATGACCCTGAAAGCTATCTTCCTCATTGAGATAATGTCAGTGTGTTGCATGCGTGAACTGCAGGCACTTTCAGTGTGACGACCCTACACTACATTCTTTCTGGACTAACTGGTGCTGACGACTTGGGCTGCCTTTTTATCAAAGGTTGTCGCTCCTTTCCATGTTGGAAAATCGATCACTCTACCATTGCTCTTTGCTCTTCTTAACACCACAAACGAGGAGAGGCTCTATCGATTGGTCCCCAAAAAGGCCAAGGCCCAACGAGTTGATGATCAGCTCTTGTAGTGAGGCCCTCTTGGGCCCACTTTGGTTCTGCATTTTAGTTTTAGTTTTTACACGTTTTACCAGACAATCGTTTTAGTTATGTTATATTTATATGTTTTGATTTAACAATATTGTTGTAAGAAGACACTGTACATGCTACTTGTGTTTAGAAAGCCTTTCCTGCTAGATAATCTGTACACTTTGTTCAAGGCTAGGAACACAGAATAAGACATCCTAGAGTTTGCATTGCCCTTTGGAGACAGCTTCTAACATTTAGACACATCATTGCACAGTGCTTTTATTATAAAAAACAGTGCACTGTCCCTTTACGGGAGAGAGGGGCACTCCAGCAACAACTGTCATGGAAAGAATCCTGAGTTTGACATGCAGCTCTGTCGATGCTGATCTTCCACCCTGCAGAGAAGGACTGCCAATCCTACTTCAGGCCAAGTCATCCAGGTATGGGGTCTCAGGCTAACCTAAGAGATGAGGCAGAGGGTACTCAGAGTAGGGGTAGTGACTGGTAGGGAATATATATATATAAATTAGACTACCATGGTTGGACTGCTTATTCTCTTCACCATGTTCAGAATGCTGGTTGCTCTGCTTTGTTTTATCTGCCTAATAATCGCAGCTCATTTACTCTATAAAAGATTACGAATGTTTCAATAAAAGTATTGAAAACTTTATTCATATGTTTCTTGCATTTACCAAGGGCGTATATGAGCAGACAACGAAAGGGGTAAGATCTGTTTCCACAATTGCCTTGGGGATCTGAGTGTCATGTTCAAGGCTGCCAAAATCACCTGCTACCTCAGGAAGGTTAGGGATTCGGGTGAAGCACTGTGAGCTAGCCAGGTATTGAGCCAACAGTCTCTGATGGTGTAGATGGACTAAGTTCCTACATTCTGAAGTTTTGTCGTCCTAATACGCAGTCCAACCTTCTCTAGTGGGAGCCGTATAACACTTATTGTGGGGTTTTCTGGAGTGAAGAAAGGGAAGGCTATGCAGAAGAGGACCCTGTTGAGGTGGTTTGTCATCTATATGAAGATCTGCCATGTACTGGCCAAGAAAGACCTCTCTAGGGTGGCGAGCCAATTCTACCAGAGCCAAGGCCACTATGGCAGTGCTAGAGTGATGGGAGCCAGAGTGTGACATGGGAATCAGTGCATACATTCACAAAACACTTCGGCTTTGACAGTCTCCTCCAGTGGTAAGGCCATTCGGTTATGCAGGACTTCCTGATTTGAATTCACTACACATACCCTCCAGTTTTGAGAGGAACTGCTTTGGGATCTTGTCAAAGGTGAGCGTTCTGAAGTTAGAAGTAACTAGTAACTATACGAAGAATAGGTTGCTTACCTTCTGTGGGTGCAGAAAGAGAAAGGACAGGAAACTAGTGTCTTCATGCAGCGGTGGCACTTACATGCAGCTTCGCTCTGACATTTCTGGTGCGGTGTGGAACTAGTGTGAAACACAAAGCCACCGACTGCCACGCAGAAGTACTGCTGAAAAAGTATCTGAATCCATTCTGGAGCCAAGGGAATATTCAAAAGATGAGGAATCTGCAATTAAATGCATCCCAAAGAAGTAACCCTCAGGTCATCCACCCCAGGAAATACACCATTCAAACGTTTTCAGTGTTTATGAAAATGAGAACCTTTTTTGCCCCTGATCGGTCTTCATCAGTCGCCATTTATGAGCACCTTCTACTTGTGTGTCTTCATTCACATGGTGCTTAGGATAGCGCCAACCCTACCTTAACGCAACCAAGAGCATGCGTACACAAGACAGCAAAAGCAGTGAAGCACCCACTTCAAAAATGTAAAAGAAACAACAATGGTAAAATCAGTTAAAATTCATAGAGAAGCGCGAGCAGCTGGGGAGGAGGCTGTATTCATTTGGAGGACACCAGTCGGGGAGCAAAACAAGCTGCCTTAAGTAAAGCTGGGATTTCGGAATGTGGTGCTCTCTGAATTGCTGTTGAAAGTTTTTTGTTTTTTTTTAACAGCAGTTAGGGCCAGGTGTCCCACCACCCTACCTTAGACAAGACGCATGCACAGCAGTCACCCGCAGGGCTGGTTACAAATGTACATGCTGAGTGGCCATTGACTCAATACTGGTTCTGGGGATCCCAGAACTTCTAGTACAAACAAAACACATACACAAATACAGGATATTTCTTTTGTACACAAGACAGTGAAAGGGGAACCACTGTAAGACGAAGGACATGAAATAGGAGTGCAACACAATTAATTAGTAACAGAATTATATTCCATATTAAAAGACAGAGGAAAAAAACGGAAGGGTGAGTTATGGAGGGCATCTATAAGGAGCAAACCAATGACACACTATGTTGCCCTCAAATAAGCCTTTGGACACACTTTGAGATTTGATAATATCAAGTACACTCTGAGCAAGGTGATTACCTGTATTGAAAATTGTGATGTTAAGGGATTGAGAATATGTGCATGTTAAGTATATTACATGCCCCAACTGACGTTAAGTAAACTTACACCCAGAGAACGCTGCAGAGTGTTGGTAAATTGCTGAATTTTGCACCTAGGCCAGCCACTGAAGGTATCAGTAAAAAGGGAAATAAAGGACATGCCTCTCTCCAATTCTTAAATTTTAAGCCATACTCCTATTGTGATTTCATACCAATATGCTAACCTGTAGCGTGCATAAGGCAGGGTGCGATCACTGGAGAACAGGCATTAGGACAGGCAAACAACAGAGAGCAAAGTGTCCAGCCTCATGAAAGGAAAATGTGACAAATTCTTCAAAATATTACCATCCTAAATATAGCATGTGGAGCAAATTGGGGCTGGCTGGTTGATGTACATGACAGTTACGCTACAAAAACCATAGTGACATCACCAGAAAATTGCACAAAAGTGGTGTGTCCCTCAATGATTCAGCTCACTGATGTATGGTCCAGAAAGATGTCGGCATGAAATAAGCTCTGGTGAGCATTTTCCTTCCTTGTCTTCTTGGATTGCACCGCAGGCGATCTTGTTCTCCGGCTTGCTAAAGGAAAAGCTCTGCCAACCGTTAGTTCCTGTTCCACAGTCCTATTGTGTGGTTTAGAACTAGAATTTTTACCAAGTTGAGTTCAGAGAATAAACGCATCCATCTATTTTAAAGATTTGTTACTGTGATTTATCTGCAATCTATGAATGGAATAGGCAGTGCATTGCCTAATACTTGAGTGACTCTGGGTTCACAACCTCTCTTTTGCTTCTAAAGGAGCACTTATAAAATAAGGGATTAACAGACTGCATATGACAATCACCAGCTCTTGTCCATGAGCTAGCAAGCACCTATGTGCCAGCGGATTTGAACAAAAAACACTTAACATAGTAAAAAAAAAAAAACACTGAATAAGCAACCCCAAATGAACGTTCAATGTTTCAAAGCACTGCCATAATATTAAGTTAGCATATTCCTTTCCAAAGCTATCGCGGGGGACCGATGTTTCATATTTGTTAATATTTTTCTCATTCGCGAAGGTCATAAATGAAACCATTGTTCACTCCTATCCATGATCCAGACATAAATATTTGCTTTGGTATTGTTACATTTATTTGTAAGGTGCAAGTGTCTGGTTTGTGTATATTTCTGATTTGATTAAAAAGAGCTTAGACATTGCTATGGAATGAGGTTTGGCTGTTTCCCAAAGACCACACTTCCTTCTCCGTGAAACAAATATTCTAAAAGTACACAGCTCTGCCAGGACAGTTCTCTAACCACAATGCATCTCTTTTTCAGCCAATAAGCACACACTAGCAAAAGGTCTCCTTGTTTTTTTGCAGCATGAAAATCCTTTCCACTACTTAAAGCAACTCTGCCTGCCACCATCAAACACAGTTCTGACTAACACCATCAATTCATCGCTGGATCTCACCAACCATAGCTATTACTATCGAACCCTCCATTTATTTTAGCTGATAAACTTCTCTCCAAGTTAACTCTGGACAGTCACCAACCAAACAACGTTTCCCATGTGACAGAGCATTGTCTAAAGCAATCATTTTCAGTTAAACACCCCTGTCCAACACAAGACTGCAGATGACGCAACACTATCAAATACAACCCTTTCTAAAAGATCTCCAAACAAGCAACCACGCCCTTCTAAAAAGATCCCCTGCACCTAAGCCGATATTTTTCAAGCAACCTATCACTTTCAACTATTTTCCTCCAGCTAACTTATCACCATTCAAATCTACTCATTCCAGAAGACCAGGATTTCCATGAGCATCCATTCCAGCTGATGATCCATCATCTGACCAACTATTTTCAATTGATCAATCCCAATGCCTTCCAGCTCTCCCCAATTTCAAACCTTTGAGCCAATCCTTATGTCAGATAAAGCTGTGATTGCCATAATTAAATTGCAATTCTTATTAGTTCACAACGTTCCAGCTAATTATTCATTTCCTAAAACAATGATTAATCGCACTATCCAAAGAATTAGCAAACCATTTTTATCAGTCGCAAGAAAGCACTGCCCATCGCACTCACAGGACCTACGCAAACAAAGCATGGCAGGCATTGAATTTCAGAATATCTGATGGCTAATGCTTTGCTAATCATCCAGCTCTTTTGAACACCAACCTAACTCCAAGCCCTGCTACTCTGGTGGACTGGGCGCACTGCCTACCAGGCAAAGGCTCAATTACCGTACTATAACATGTTCTCTTTATGCTGGCTTCACACTTCAATTAAAACCGTTTAATCGTCAATTCACTTTTTAGCCCTTTCCCAAAGCACAAGTTCCAGGGCTTCATTAAAGAGTAGCCAGACTCCTAAAGGACCGTACCTGCAGAAATCCGTGGACTATCTTAAGGTCACAAGTCCAAAACAGTGCGCAAATGACCTTTTTTGGCCAGATCATAACTTTCCACAGCAAGGTTAAGGAACAGACCGAATTTGGTACACTACTGATGCCCTGCTACCTTCCTGGAATGATGCCCTGCAGACACTCGAAAGAATTCAGCACCAAATTTACCTTGCATTAATGTAAAAGCTGCAAGAGTTTTAACCCAATTCATTTTTATGGGATTCAGGCATAGAATATTATAGGGTTAAGTTGTGGAATCTCATCAAGTACTCTATAAGTACATTTGTCCTGAGTAGGACAGCAGAACTTCTTGTAAATAAAGTGAACGTTAATATCCCAAGAGAGGTTACATAACATGTTTTAGATATTTTTAGATAGAATGTATGTTATATGTTACACATATTGTTTTATATACTGTGTTTCACGGCGAATGCAGTTGAAAACCTGTGGAGGTTGGTTACACTTGTCCTATGGCTGCCGTGGTTTCGTTCTTTCTTATGACCGAAACTCATGACTGTGCTACTCCATGGATTAAGACTACCCAAAAAAGGCAGGGCCTGGCCCCAGAACACCCTTCAGGAGGCTGTTGTGGGCTCACCTGGGAAGGGTTTTTGTCAACAAATTCATTCCCAACCACCTTCACAGAAGTGATAAAGTCTCACGGGATCCCATCAACGAAACTGGCAAAAATGTTACCAAGTGAGCGAACCGCGAAGGAGATCCATACATACGCTTGCACCTCAAAAGACATCTTCAGTGGCACTTTTGAGCCAATATTTCCTTATTTGAGAAAATTTACAAAGAATACACGAAACCAATAATTAGCTTATTGTAACGTACATGGTAGGACATAACTAAAACGTGCCCGAACTCACAACAGCTGCAGAGAAAGTGTTACAAAAGTAAATATGACGATCTTTAGGCTGCAGCACTATTGGGCAGGACGTCAGAACCATTTAGCATCTATCCTTCTTGTGACAGATCCTAGCCCATCAGAGCTGCAGCTTAGAAATCAAAGGACAAGTTAGCACTGGCCGTTTGTATGTAATAATATGCTTAATATGTGCTTCATATCTAGGATTTATGAGAAAGTGCCAGTTTTAGACTACTCTCGTGCACACTCACAAAGCAGGATACATACGTTATGCTCTAGTGTGCTCTGTTTTGCTGCATTTTATTCTAAAGTGAATTGAAGCATAAAATACATGAGCAGTCTGAAGGCACTAAACCAATTAGTGCACAACCACATGTGCAGCTGGGCGCTAGTGATCAGTTACTGCTGACGTTTCAGGAACAAATATTACTTGAGGTGTTTTATGTATCAACCTCATTTGTAGTGAAAGGAAGTTGCAGATTCTCGTGGCATGTACAAATAACACTCGGCCACCTAGTCCTGCCTTTTATTATCTTTGGCATCGCAATGTGCCTTAGGGAAGCGGATCAGAGTGACCTTGTATTCGGTGAGCTTTCATTTCTGGTGCATGAGGGTGTGGGCTCCCTCCTTCTGGGTGGATGGGTGTACCACGCGCATACCTCTTAAGATGGTTTGTACCGGTAGCAGTAAAGACTGTAAGAAATATAGTGCTAGCTGTACATTGCCTGTGTTGTTTTTCAGCATTGACATCTTTCGAGTGCTGTGATTTCGTAATGAAGGCTACCTTTTTAAAGGTATCCTTGGAAAGACCTAAAGAGATGTTATCATGGTCACCCCTGCCTATACCAGTATCTTCAACACTTGAACTGTTTGAGAAGAGCTGAGAGAAGTTAACATCCTATCGGGGCCAGACTGGCCATAGCGGGCACCGGTAGGCCGCTAGGGTGGGGGCCGGTATTGGGCTCCCAGGGGGGCGTTTTTGTTACCGGGGGTCGGCACTATCGGCCCCCTGTAACAAAATCATCCAGAACCGGCACTCGCAAACTGCTCGGCTGCACTCCCCCTCGGCCCCAAGTGGGGCCGGCTGAGCAGTTTGCCAGGGCAGGTTTCTGGTCCCAGTCCGGCCCTGCAGCATATTGACTATTCATAGAGATGAAAGAATCCACACAACATTTGTGGTTCCCCCAAAAAATGTGCACCTATGTAACATTCAAGTTTCAAACTTGTGGGACCACAGTAGGTGAAAAGCCCAGGTACTGACTGCGCGGAGAGAGCTTGAGACCACTTCTCTCTATGCCCTGGTTAGACGGCCTCAACTGCCATCTTAAGCTAGTTAGCAGTCTAGTCTTCTCCTGGCCATTTAGTTATCATCCGCCTATTTATTCGTGATGTGAGCGCGGACGAGCACCTGATGCAGGAAAGAATCTTTCGAGTGCTGCACGTTGCACTTTAATTTAATTGTTTTAGAAAAAACATCAGGCAATAGTATGTGAGTTTTTATGTTTGTCAAGTTTTTAGTTTCCTTTACTCGCGCTTACTTTTGGGAATAACTGCACCTTTGAAACTGTTGACTTGCACTTTGCACTTGTTTTTGAATCTTGGCTTAGTTGCACAACCCGGCTTTTCGGCTTTAAATGAGGGGTAGAAGGAATCACTAAGACTAACAGCGGGCGATCCCTAACAAACTTTGCTTTGCTCTCCAGTCCGCCACAGTTGGTACCAGTTGGACAGAGAGAGCTTGAGACCACTTCTCTCTACTTCCTGGTTAGACGGCCTCAACCGCCATCTTAGGGGCAGTTAGCAGTCTAGTTTACCCCCGGCCATTTAGATGTTGACTGCCTATTTATTCGTGATGTGAGCAGTGTGGCCTCTCAGCGGGCGCACCACTGGTGCCCTGATTACATGCCAAAGGCATGCACATCTGCGCCCTCCATGCCCAAACGTCGCTATGACACCTGCTTCTTTCATCATTGAGGTCAGCCGTGCTCCCAGACTGTGCTACTCCAGTGCTGAATTACATCAAATTAAGCCCCGTTTGCTTGTCATGAAGGCAGGGCTACACGCTGTGCCACCGATGTCCCGCCATTTCTGAAGGGCCCTGTTTCATGAATTTCCTGTGGATTCTCCTGCCTAACAACATCTCATGTAGCGAGGACTTGTGGCGGGAGAGGCTCTCTCTCCACAGCTTCTCGATCCCAAGGGGATAAGAACTTTTCCTCTGATCCCCAGAGACTTCCCTTTGGCACCTACTAATCAACCCCAGAGATTAAAAGGCCTTCACTGCAATGCTAGGTCCATTCCAAAACATGCTAATGAATTCTGAAATCTTTTGTCCTCCCTTTCACCAGGCTTGTGTTTTATCACAGAAACCTGGTTCAAACGTCTTGCCCTTCCCTGTGGTGCTCCCCGCAAAGTATAAATTGGTGAGATTAGAGAGAGAATCCAGGGTGGGAGGTGGTGTAGCTATGGCCTTCCTGGATTCAGTGAAAGTGGCGCTCTTTGGTGCCTTCCTTTCAGATTGGGTGGAGATGTGCATTTGTAAACTTGAGATCACAGCTGATGATTACTGGAAGGGTGCTCTTATTTATCAACCTCCAAGCAAAAACAAAAAAGACTTTAGTCGTATGTTGGTAGAACACCTTGCACCCCACGTTCTTACGGTCAATAACTTACTTCTAGTGGGTGACTTAAACTACCACGGGAATGACACCACAAACACAGAGGTAGCTTTACTACTTGAAACTTGGAAATGTTAGGGCTTTAACAGAAGGTGTCTGACCCCACTCATACTGCAGGTCACACTTTGGACTTGGTGTTCACTAAATCTCAGTTCTTAGGGACAGACCCTTCCCAGCACCTTAACTTGGACTGCTATCTACTAGATCAGTTTTCATTTATCAACGGCTGCTTGGCCCGGTGAGCATAAGAGATCAGGTAGAAGCGCTCTGAGACATTGGAAACAGGTCACCCCTGTCTCTTTTGGCACTGCCTTGCAGCCACCAGATCTTACGCATACTGCCCTAGCCAATTTCCATAGCTATCTCTCTTTCAAGCTTTTGATACGGTCGCCCCCTCAAACAAGTATCATTTAACCCCATTAGGACATCATGTAGAAGATTAGAAAGAAGATGGCGTCAGACTAAAGCTCCCTCAGAAACAAATGCTTATAAATTACTGTTCGATAGCTGTCATAGGAAAATGAGAGAAGCACATAGACGCCATATTATTAATAAGGTTGATCAGACTGGTAACTTGGCAAAATAATTATTCTCAACTAATTGACCAAAACCGCTAGCCTGCACTTCCACTATTCTGGCCTCACTGATTTCTTTGAGAATACAATTAATAAAATCTACCAGAACTTCCCTGAGTTGGTGTTGGATCTGTAAGATTTTTCTTTTTATAATGCTTCAGTTGCAAATATCACTGCTTGCTTGGAGAGGTTTACGGCCATCTCTCAAGCACACGTGCAGGACATGATACAAAGAGCTCAATCTGGCCCCCTATCGGACCCTTGTCTTCCCCATATAGCTGCTAGCTTACCAGCCACATTAACGCCTTTTATAACATCCCTCTTCAATCTATCATTCGAGTCAGCCAAATTGTCGCTGGATTGGAAAGCTGCTCAGGTCTCTCCTATCCTAAAGCAACCAACGTGGACCCCAATAACCTTACCAACTATCGGTCCATCTCACTCCTCCCCCTTTTAGGTAAGACCTTGGAGGGTCTTGAAAATAAACAGCTTGCTGCCTATCTGGAGGAACACAGTATATGCGACCCCTCTCAATCCAGTTTTAGAGCCTTCCATATGATTGATGAGACTCTCTCCTTGAACACATTTCTTCCGTCTGTGGTACCAGTATTGCTACTATGCACCTGCTAAAACAAAGTGTACCAGTGGTTCCCCCTAAGTTCCAGGAAAACTCTTATTCAAGCCTTGATCATTAGCCTTATTGACTATGGTAATGCTCTGATGGTTGCGGCTAATTACGTCCTTTTTTCCCAAACTTCAGGTGGTTCAGAATACAGCGGCACGTTTGGTTTGCGATCTTCCTCCTGGTACTACTCCAGCTCCAACTTTAAGACCCCTGCACTGGTTACCTGTCAGGAAGCGCTCCTTGTTTAAACTTCTTTGTCTTACCCATAAGTCAGTGGCTGTCAAGTGTCCAACTGATTTGCAAAAGAAACTCACCCCCTACTGCCCCACTATAGGCATCTTAGAGCAAAGGATACATTCTTTCCCAGTACCTGCTGTGTCCACACCTTGAGATTTGGTAGACAGTCTTTTTCCTACCTTGTCCCCTTTCAGTGGAATAAACTACCATTCAATATTCGCTCTTGCACACACTTTGGCAGATTCCAAAAACCTTTGAAGACCTAGCTATTATAATTCGTTTGTCTTGCTCTGCATCTGGGAAAGCACCGAGATACGCCTTTGGGTGTGATTCGTTCGCACTATATCAAGTGTTATTAACATAAAAGAACCCTCACCAGCCTTTTTTTTCGGGAGCAGAAATTCATTATATGGAAACTTCTGTTTATCCAACTATGTATTGCTAGATGATATGGTTAAGAATGCACTGCTTTCAAACGAGGTAGTTGAGAATATAATGACCACCATCTGACTACATTCAGCTAAGTTAAAAACCATAATCACGCTCTATCTCAGCCAAGAGTGCCAGATAGTGCTCCTAAAATAATAGTGACAATGCTGACCACATCCAGCCCCAACTGTGAAAGCATATGGAAGTATAAGGTGTGGACTGGAAGGGGGTTCATAGCTACTACTTGATTTATCTAGAAATAATATGACCTGGTTGAGCATGTATCACTGTATGCTTTTCTCTGGAAGTCTAGTTCCTAAAATATTATGCTCAATATTATTGAAGACTACTGACTTGGCCAGAGAGAAATTTTAATTACCCTTGAGTAATCCAAGTAATTTAGCATTACTTTTTTGAGACAATTTGCAAAACTTACGCGATTATGCCTGTCTGCATAATTATGAGTAATTTGCCACAAAAATCCTACCGCAGGAGCACAGGAACAATGAATATAAAGAGCGTCTGCGGTTCGTGTTCTGTTGTATTTAGCACTATTCTGCACATGTGAGTTCACTTTGCGCTAAGAAAGTTACGCTCACTGTGTAATTCCGCGTAACTATGCGTAATTTTACTGTAAATTAGCATAATGACGCTACAGCAAGTTACACCTACCCCTACTGCTGACAGATTTAAGATCACAGTTCCTAGGCCGTTACTTATCTAGCTTCATTCTCAAGTCCTTGGTCTCTTTGGAGTGTGAAATGAATCAATTCACACAAGTGTTATTCACTTGAGTGGTTTGTGTGCTTTCTCAAGAAACTGGAGCTGGACATGGGTTTATGAGTGGAAGAATAGCTAAACAGTCATATAAAATGATTTAAAATGTAGCTCCCATTAAGAGTAAACAACTCAATGAGTAATCATGTTTTATTTAACATTCTTACTCAGCAATCCAGGACTGCAAGATATTAGGGATCTTTTTACTGTAACTCAGCTTCACATTAAAGAACAGAAAAAAACATGCATAACAATACAGTAGATGAAAATTACAGAACTACAGAATATTCTCAACTGCAGGGAATTAACATCAGTACAGAAAATGTATTCAGGAGATTTAATTGGCTAATGTCCACTGCTGAATCAATACCCTAGCACAAGGACTTCTCCTAGTACCATAGCTTATTAAGTCAAGACATATTTTGGCTGCTCGATTGTAAGACTAAATAGGTTCATTGCACAAACTGTTATGATTAACTTGCTTTTAGCCTTTATATTTTCCTTGACAAGTTTGTTTCTCATTGTTAGTCGACAAAAAAGAAAACTGTCCTCGCCATTATAGGGAGTAATGAGATACTCAAAAGCTCTGCTTATTGTGGGTTATAAACCACAACAATATAGTAACATTAAGAAGTAACTGGTAAAAAATGTTTCATATTGCCTATTAATATCGCAAAGGCCATTTCTAGATTTGCCAGCACAGTCACATAAGGCACTTTCTGGAAACGTACTACTTGACACGTAGAAGGCCAGTTATGGCGATCTCACTTTACAATAGAGAGTAGGTGCTTTTGCAAAATGTTCAAAGTTTTTGCTAAGGCATGATTTTTTTAGATATGAAATTGCGCTTCCAGACACAAAAATGATAGGGATTATTATTCACTGTATGAATAATTAGAAACAGTATCACCCAGTCTTATATGAACCAGCATTTCTACTCTTAACGCAGCTGGATGTGCGGTGCCCTGAAGTGGTACTTGGGGTGGTGCTCTGTAAACTGCCCAACAACATATCATGCAAGTCTAACGGTGAGTACACACAAAGGTTAACTGCGATCATATATAGGGGCCCGATGACTTCCATCATAGTGTGCACTAACACTGCTGATCAGGATATGCAAGCTGCCTTTCAAACCATTAAGACGGGGCTCACCAACCATGCAATGCCCAGAGGATCTCATCTCGAGGTGTTGCACTGCTTACCTACCACACAGGGAAGAGGTGTGGCGCCAGGGCGACTGACTCCGGAATCTGGGGATCACGGTTCGATCCCCGGCGCCAGAGGCAGATTAGTCCAGCACCATGTGACTCTGGGCAATAGCTTGCTTAATCTTCCCGACGGCCCCCAGTGCCTAGAGACCCTTACCGGTGATTGTTCGCGCTTTACAAATGTGGATTATTATTACCTATGAAGCCCTCCAGATCGAAGGGGATAATACAAATGTTTCTCTCCCACCCCTCCAGGAAGGACATTCACTTTGAATATGTTGGAGTTAATATCATAAGGTGTGCAGGCTATTACCGATTTATAGGAGTCAATATCATAACAGCAGACATTAGTTTGTCATACTTAAATTCTGGGGCGATCTCTAGCAAATATCCGCATATCAATCTATTACCACAAAAGTCAAGCGAAGTATGGGCAGGAAATGATGTAGAGAAATGCAAGCCAAGCAAGGTGACAACTGCACCCAGTGGAAACATAGGTGATACGTTCAACTTTCAGTGTGTTAAAACACAGCACATGAAGGTGGATCGTACTGTAGCGAACATTTAAAAAGCTATGTGACACTACGCAAAACTGTTTTACCGTTTGTGAACAATACGCTATCCCCAACAGGGATTGATGTAGAGCATGCCTACGTAGGTGTATATGGCAGTGGTTAGCTCTGCCAAAAGAAAAATCTAAAAGGTATATATGTTGCCTTTTATTCCTAAATAAAGGATAAGAGTAGACTGATCCCAGGTGCCCAATGTGTTCGGATAGGCACAGAACAAGAGCATCCTGCAAATGCGCTCAACACGATACATTTGTCAACATTTCCAAAGAGCAGTCTCACACAACTATTCAGAGGTACGATGCTTCCAGAGTCAAAGCGACTAGAAATGCAAAACATCGCTCAAAACAGCAAGAACTAGAACAATCACTGGCAAAGTCTGGAGTTGGTTGCTGGCCTTTTGTCATTGCCAATGCTTAATTCCTCTGTGAATGTTTATTACAAAAACATTGTCTAACAGCCAAAATATATTTATGTCTGCGATTTAGAAGCACACAATGCATTAGTAATTCCTGGCAAGGGAGGAGACTTACTGTGCAGATGGGCACTTTGTGTCACCTCCTGTATGCTGTGGTGGGAGGAAGCAAAATGTGAATGACACTACAGCAGACCAATGGATGAAGAGGGCCGGCTGATAGCGCATGCAACTAAGTATACATAGCAAATATATCTTTAATTAAAACAAAAGGTCTTAGCCAGGGTTTTAAGTGGGCCGGGTCTCACTGGTGCTCTGCACCGGCAGTTTTTTAAAGGAGGACTCGAAACTGGGCTCTATCAGTCCCGGTTTTGTGCCCTGGCACAGGAGGTCCATGTTTTTCCCGGACTGCAGTGACAGCAGGCACATCAATGTGCGCTGCTCACACTGCTCACTTCTCACTAGTGGAGAAGTGACGGCATGACCTCATGCCAGATGAGCATTGTAGGGGAAGGTAAATCTTTTAAAGAGTAATTTTCTCTCTGGATTTCCCTTCTCTTTTTGAAACTCAGGAGCAGCAACATTGTGATGTCACCAAGGCTTTAAGTGGAAGCTTTTTCAATATTATATGAAAGCCATAGTTGCTGTTTATTTATCTTATGCAACTAACAGCCATTGACAAAGCCAATAGTCCTGACGTGTTGCAGGAATGATGTCACTTGTATCATATATCTAGATGCTAACCACAGATTTTTAGCTTAGGTGTTTTGAAGCCACGCCCTTAATTACATTGACCACACCCATTTGCGAGCCCCCCAGTTTTTTTCATCCCACTTAAAGCCCTGGTCTTAGCTAACGCCAGACCACAAAACAACAGCGTCGTTGCTAGTTTTATTCTTTTACTGTCAGGATGGTTGAGCCCTTCCTTGCTCGCCAGAAAAAGGAGGCGTGGAAGCGTTATTCCTGCGGGGTCAGTGAGGTCCTTTGCTTACGGTGGGGGCATGGGGTGGGGTGATTCGGTTTTCGAGAAAGCAGGCTTTTTAAAGAATGCGCCTTTCATTACAGCCTCTCTGTGTCTCGGAAAAGAAAAGACAAGACTTCCAAAGAGACATTGCAACACAGCCTCATTCAAAATTACAGAAAGGAAAACAATAATTAAATAACGAGAGCGTCGTAAACGTGGAAAGGAAATGCCAGCAGGCGCAATTTTGTGCGACGAGAGTTATTTTTATGACTGTGATTGGCTGACATATCTAGGGCAAATATCTTCACCAAGCACAGGGATGTGGAACATAACAGTCGGCTTCCCGTTCCCAAACGCACACCCGTTAACATCACCAGCCTCACTAAATCACCTCTTTTGCAGGGCACACTATTTCAGTTTCAGAAAGCAAAACATTTCAGTTATATACAGGATCTCTTGAAACAACATTTAATCACATTGTGACAGCCGAGTTCCCGGGCTCCACCCTAAAAATTCACACTCCCGCGACTCTTCTGTACCCCAATTTACAACAATTTCTCTTATCTATTGAAAACTCCCTCCTGTACGGCGCCGTGGATTTGAAGCTAGATTCAATCACTATCAATAACAAATGTTACCAATGCACTTATTACTATGTGATGGTTGTAGACTTTTGAACATTTTCCCCTACACTTCTTATCAGATACAGAAGAAATGTGAATAAATGCCATATTTGATGAGGTTTGGTATTTTGCTGATTGCAGAGATTAAAATACTTGTTTAATTCCAGCACAAAAAAACACAGGTGCAATTAAGGGGCGGAGTTTAAGCACACCTTTATTTTAAAATGAATACAAAATCAGTAACATGGACGGTATTCAATTGTAGCGTCTATTAATGCACCCTACAGTATCATAGATGCTCTTGTTTAGTGCAGGCCCAGGGCACCAACTGATGGCAAATGTCTCTTCTAATCATCCTACAGCGGCCTTTTTTAAATGCAAGTGTGTACTCTTCTTACATGGGTGAGCTACCAAAGCAGTCAAGGATTGTGCTTGGAGGTTTTGTGAGACCTTCTGTGAGCTCAGCAGAGATGCTGGATGGTGAAAAGTGAGAACTAATGGTGTTCCCTTAGGGCTTGATAATGACTGAGGGAGGATGGAATTCCCGTCTGGAATTCTGCTCTGCCTGATTCCGAGTGGGCCGGTTTTGCAACAGCTGGTTATCCACGTGTTGGAGCACCAGATTTGATTTGCACCAAACGGAAATTCTGCCTAGAAAATTGCATGAGGTGCTGCAGACTCTTTCCTGTTTTTTTTTCTGGCCAAACCTTAGCTTTCCTGAATCCCCAACTTGCCCGCCCCCCCACCATCCATCCCCATCCCCACAGAGATCGCAGCTTGGGTTGCCACCTGGCTAGTTTTTTAACAGCGACACCAGTATTTTAATGCCCCAACTAGTAGAAAAAGCAGGTATTTTTTAGCCCTTATCTGTACATACTTCAAACAGCAAATATAAATACAAAGCAATTTTAAATGTGTTCTAGAGCTTAGTTATTGATCCAGGACTACAAATTTAGGTAAACAAAAACTGAAAAGTCATGTTACAGTAGAATATATACAATATTGTTTAAAGACCTATTAAGTATCACGTCCGGGACATTGCAGACTCTTAAATAAGCCTGGGCGGAGCTCGCAGAGTTCCGCACTGAACTTCGCGAAGTTCCACAAGTGACTGAAAAACTCCGCTGTGCTACGCCGGGTTCCACAAGCGGCGGAGAGCGTTACATCATGCCGTTCGCGCTGATTTTTAGCGCCGGGTGTTTGTCTCACACTATAAAATCAGCATGAATGGCGCCATGCACAGCAGCGCAAGAGAGTGCTGCTTCTTTCTGCCACTCAAGTAGAGTTTCTACTCGAGCGGCAGCTTCATCAACCCAAATGGAATGTTTCTCAGTGCGAGCAGTCGTGACCATCCACGACTGCCCTAGTTGAGAAATCTCACTGGGAGGTGGTGTGAAGTAAGAGTTTCCTTGTTCGTTAACGTTGACAAGCACGAGCGAGGAAAAAAGTCAGCTCTGCTGAGTTGTTCGGAACTCTTCGTGTTACGCAGAGGAGGAAACACTCCGCAAACTACGCAAGCGGACTGGTATTTCACGACCAGGCCTACTCTTAAAACAACACCAACTGACCGGTATTTTTCTTTTGGAAAGGTGGCAACCCTAGTCGCAGCATGAATTTACCAACTGCTCAGAGTAAATGGTAAATATACCCCATGGAGTTGGTGATTCAGTGTGGTTTTAAGACTGGTAAATCTGGTCCCATATGGATTATCCCCATTCCATGGAGTTTAACTTGTAATTGCACAGCACTGGTGCAGTGTTACCAGGGTACATTTTGCATGCAGAGTTTGTACTATAGCAGTACTATGCAACTGGTAATCAGGGCCTTGGCGGTTTTGCCAATTTTCCTACATTTTAGAAAGAGGAGATTGACTCTGGTATTCAGATAGAGATGTTCGAGGAGCAACCCGCGCAACAGCTATTCCTTAGCTGCTGATTGCTACAGCTGTGGTTTAACTAACCTGAGTGCTATAACTAACCCAATGACACTCGTCATTTTATTCGCTGGTTGTTTGTGTCCATTATTATTGTTCTTTAACATGCTTCGTTAAAAGATTGCTGGAAGAACATACAAAGCCACATGCAATGGCCTGCCATATAGGTCAAACATCTTGTGAAGTAATTTGCTGTGTGGTGATTTGCGACCTAAAGGCACGTGTTCTTGATTTTTTCTATCCCATGATCCCGGTAAAATGTTAAAAAAAAAAATCTTTTTATCTCTTAGTTAATGTTGAACCTTTTCTGCTTCAGAGATTCCTAAATGGAGGGCTACACTATCAGCATTGATCGGATTACTCATAAACACGCAACCCAGGCCACTTTTCCAAATATGTACAGAATTGGTGGTGATTTGGTGAGCAAGGGAGGCTGCTAGTGCCCACACACATGGCACACCACAAAGAGCCGAGAGGCACCAAATTCATATGGAATGGACGCCTGGCGAACAGAGAACAAGTCTCCCTTGTCGGTCAGAAACTTCGAACATCTTGGTGCTAAAAACTCATGGACGCTCTGCTGGAGCTTAGCAGGCGGGTATGAACCCACCAAGGCGTTAAATGTCACATCTGCAGAGGCAGGGAAAGAGTCACATGTAACTGATCCTGCATGCAGACACTGCACATATAGTCTACTTTCCCTTGCAATGTTGTGCAGCAGGCTGCACGTCCTGCA
Source organism: Triturus cristatus (assembly GCF_964204655.1). Classification (NCBI taxonomy): domain Eukaryota; kingdom Metazoa; phylum Chordata; class Amphibia; order Caudata; family Salamandridae; genus Triturus; species Triturus cristatus. Next base: position 151,713,374 of record NC_140580.1, read on the forward strand.
AAGGCAATTTATTTGTGAAGCATTTTGGATACTTTTCTATAGTAGGCACCCCTTGATATTCAATGGCAAAAATGTGTGACCTAGCGACTAAAGACTCTCCTTTGATAATAAAAAATTAGCACTGGTAAAGCCAATAGGTCTTACCTATGCAGGCTGTTGCCTCGGACAATGTTTTAACCACGTTGTACAGCAGCATGGCTGAAAGTAAAACAAGCATTGGCATAGCCAATAGGTCTCGCTTTTGGGACCTTCTAAGTATTTAGTTATGCAGCACAATATCCTTGGTGTAACCACATTAACTGTTGCGTGGCTAAACACTTATAAGTTCCCAAAGGCGAGACCCACTGGCTATGCCAATGCTTGGTGTGGTTGTGTGTGTGGTTGTGGTTGTGTGTGTGGTTGTGGTTGTGGGTGCGGTTGTGGGTGCGTGTGTGGATGTGTGGTTGTGTGTGTGTGGTTAGGTGTGTGTGTGGTTGTGTGTGTGGTTGTGTGTGTGGTGTGTGTGGTGTGTGTGTGGTCTGGTGGGTGGTGTTGTGTGTGTGGTTGTGTGTGTGTGTGTGTGTGGTTGTGTGTGTGTATGGTTGTGTGTGTGTATGGTTGTGTGTGTGGTTGTGTGTTTGTGGTTGTGTGTGTTTGTGGTTGTGTGTGTTTGTGGTTGTGTGTGTGGTTGAATGTGTGGTTGAATGTGTGGTTGTGGTTGTGTGTGTGGTTGTGTGTGTGTGGTTGTGTGTGTGTGGTTGAGGTTGTGTGAGTGGTTGTGTTTGTGTGTGTGGTTGTGTGTGGTTGTGTGTGTGGTTGTGTGTGTGTGGTTGTGTGTGTGGTTGTGAGGGTGGTTGTGTGGGTGGTGGTGTGGGTGTGGATGGGTGTGTTTGTGTGTGTCGTTGTGTGTGGTTGTCTGTGTGTGGTTGTGTGTGTGGTTGTGTGTGGTTGTCTGTGTGTGGTTGTGTGTGTGTGATTGTGTGTATGGTTGTGTGTGTCGTGGAGTGTGATTGTGTGTGTGGTTGTGTGTGTGTGCGGTTGTGGGTGTGGTTGTGGGTGTGATTGTGGGTGTGATTGTGGGTGTGATTGTGGGTGTGGGTGGATGTGTGGTTGGATGTGGTTGTGTGTGTGTGTGGGGGGGTTGTGTGTGTGTGGTTGTGTGTGGTTGTGTGTGTGGTTGGTTGTGGTTGTGTGTGTGGTTGTGTGTGTGGTGTTGTGTGGTTGTGTGTGTGTGTGTGGGTGCGGTTGTGGGTTTGTGTGCGGTTGTGGGTTTGTGTATGGATGTGTGGTTGTGTGTGTGTGGTTGTGTGTGTGTGTGGTTATGTGTGTGTGGTTGTGTGTGTATGGTCATGTGTGGTTGTGTGGGTGGTTGTGTGTGTGGTTGTGTGTGTGATTGTGGGTGGGTGTGGTTGTGTGTGGGTATGTGTGTGTGGATGCGTGGTTGGGCGTGGTTGTGTGGGTGTGGTTGTGTGTGTGTGTGGTTGTGTGTGTGTGTGGGCGTGTGTGTGTGGTCGTGTGTGATTGTGTGAGTGGTTGTGTGTGTGAGTGGTTGTGTGTGTGAGTGGTTGTGTGTGTGAGTGGTTGTGTGGTTGTGTGTGTGGTTGTGTGGTTGTGTGTGTGGTTGTGTGTGTGGTTGTGTGTGGTTGAATGTGTGGCTGAATGTGTGGCTGAATGTGTGGCTGAATGTGTGGCTGAATGTGTGGTTGTGTGTGTGGTTGTGTGTGGTTGTGTGTTTGTAGGTGTGTGTGTGTGTGGTTGTGTGTGTGGTTGTCTGTGTGTGTGGTTGTTTGTGTGTGTGGTTGTATGTGTGTGTGGTTGTATGTGTGTGTGGTTGTGTGTGTGCTTGTGGTTGTGCTTGTGGTTGTGCGTGTGGTTGTGTGTGTGGTTGTGCGTGTGGTTGTGTGTGGTTGTGTGTGGTTGTGTGTGGTTGTGTGTGGTTATGTGTGTGGGTGTGTGTGGTTGTGTGTGGTTGTGTGTGTGGTTGTGTGTGTGGTTGTGTGTGGTTGTGTGTGTGTGGTTGTGTGTGGTGGTTGTGTGTATTGTGTGTATGGTTGTGTGGGTGGTTGGTTGTGTGTGTGTGTGGTTGTGTGTGTGGGGTTGTGTGTGTGGTTGTGTGTTTGTGTGGGTGATTGTGTGTGTGGTTGTATGTGTGGTTGTGTGTGGTTGCTTGTGTGTGTGGCTGTGTTTGTGGTGGTTGTGTGTGTGGTGGTTGTGTGTGTGGTGGTTGTGTGTGGGGGTGGTTGTGTGTGTGGGTGGTTGTGTGTGTGGTTGGTTGTGTGTGTGGTTGGTTGTGTGTGTGGTTGGTTGTGTGTGTGGTTGGTTGTGTGTGTGGTTGGTTGTATGTGTGGTTGGTTGTGTGTGTGGTTGTGTGTGTGTGGTTGTGTGGTGTGTGTGGTTGTGTGTGTGTGGTTGTGTGTATGTGGTTGTGTGTATGTGGTTGTGTATGTGTATGTGGTTGTGTGTAAGTGGTTGTGTGTGGTTGTGAGTGTGGTTGTGTGTGTGGTTGTGTGTGTGGTTGTGTGTGTGGTTGTGGGTGTGTGTGGGGGTGTGGGGTTGTGTGTGATTGTGTGTGTGTGGTTGTGTGTGTGTGTGTGTGTGTGTGTGTGGGGTTGTGTGTATGGTTGTGTGTGTGTGCTTGTGTGTGTGGTTGTGTGTGGTTGTGGGTGTGGTTGTGTGTGTGGTTGTGTGTGTGGGGTTGTGTGTATGGTTGTGTGTGTGTGCTTGTGGTTGTGTGTGGTTGTATGTGTGTGTGTAGTTGTGTGTGTGGTTGTGTGTGTGTGTGTGGTTGTGTGTGTGTGTGTGGTTGTAGGTGTGGTTGTAGGTGTGGTTGTAGATGTGTGTGTGTGGTTGTGTGTGTCTGTGGTTGTGTGTGTGGTTGTGTGTGTGGTTGTGTGTGTGGTTGTGTGTGCGTCTGTGGTTGTGTGTGTGGTTGTGTGTGTGTGGTTGTGTGTGTGTGTGGTTGTGTGTGTGTGGTTGTGTGTGTGGTTGTGTGTGTGGTTGTGTGTGTGGGTGTGTGTGTGTGTATGGGTGTGGTTGTGTGTGTGGTTGGGTGTGTGGTTGTGTGTGTGTGGTTGTGTGTGTGTGGTTGTGTGTGTGTGGTTGTGTGTGTGTGGTTGTGTGTGTGGTTGTGGTTGTGTGTGTGGGTGTGTGTGGGTGTGTGTGTATGGGTGTGGTTGTGTGTGGTTGTGTGTGTGGTTGTGTGTGTGTGGTTGTGTGTGTGTGGTTGTGTGTGTGGTTGTGTGTGTGTGGTTGTGTGTGTGTGGTTGTGTGTGTGTCTGTGGTTGTGTGTGTGGTTGTGTGTGTGTGGTTGTGTGTGTGTCTGTGGTTGTGTGTGTGGTTGTGTGTGTGTGGTTGTGTGTGTGTGGTTGTGTGTGTGGTTGTGTGTGTGTGGTTGTGTGTGTGATTGTGTGTGGTTGTGTGTGTGGTTGTGGTTGTGTGTGTGGTTGTGTGTGTGTGTGGGTGTGTGTGTATGGGTGTGGTTGTGTGTGGTTGTGTGTGTGGTTGTGTGTGTGTGGTTGTGTGTGTGTGGTTGTGTGTGTGGTTGTGTGTGTGGTTGTGTGTGTGGTTGTGTGTGTGGTTGTGTGTGGGTGTGTGTGTATGGGTGTGGTTGTGTGTGTGGTTGTGTGTGTGGTTGTGTGTGTGTGGTTGTGTGTGTGTGGTTGTGTGTGTGTGGTTGTGTGTGTGTGTGGTTGTGTGTGTGTGTGTGGTTGTGTGTGTGGTTGTGTGTGTGGTTGTGTGTGGTTGTGTGTGTGGGTGTGTGGGTGTGTGGGTGTGTGGGTGTGGTTGTGGGTGTGGTTGTGGGTGTGGTTGTGTGTGTGGTTGTGTGGGTGTGGTTGTGTGGGTGTGGTTGTGTGTGTGGTTGTGTGTGTGGTTGTGTGTGGTTGTGTGTGGTTGTGTGTGTGTGGTTGTGTGTGTGGTTGGGTGTGTGGTTGTGTGTGTGGTTGGGTGTGTGGTTGGGTGTGTGGTTGGGTGTGTGGTTGGGTGTGTGGTCGGGGGTGGTCGGGTGTGGTTGTGAGTGTGTGGTTGTGTGTAGTTGTGGTTATGGTTGTGTGTGTGTGTGGTTGTGTATGTGGTTGTGTGTGTGTGTGGTGGTTGTGTGGTTGTGCATGTGGTTGTGCATGTGGTTGTGTGTGTGGTTGTGTGGGGTTGTGTGTGTGGTTGTGTGGTGTGTGTGTGGTTGTGTGGTGTGGTGTGTGTGTGGTTGTGGGTGTGATTGTATGTGGTTGTGTGTGTGGTTGTATGTGTGGTTGTGTGTGTGGTTGTGCGTGTGGTTGTGTGTGACAGTAATACTAAAAGCATATCAAAATAAAGGAACACAAACATCGAGTTTGTGGAAAGAGAAAGCACATTGTAAGTCAAACGGGTGCAGCAAAGCATTAACACAACAACATGTTCTTTGATGTTCTGGGAATGAGAACATCAAAGGGGCGCCGCGAAAGTGATCGCGGTGAAAAGTGAAAGTAATCGCGGGCGCGGGCGCTTAATGAGCATGATGAGGTTTCCCCTATGGTGCCTCTGCTCCTAAGCGCGCGCCCATGCACATGCACTGTAGCTCTAGGCTGGCTATAGTAGCATTTTTTGAGCCCTCACTAAAAGTCTCGCCAGACCAGCGCATGCGCTGGGTCAGGTGAGACCTAAAGAAAAGCACTTGGACACAGACGGGGCTGGCTGAGTTATAGCACTTTAAAAAAAAAAAAGAAAATAGCTGGTGGGAAGCATCTCGGAGGAAGGGAAGGTGTGCACCACAAAGCGCTATAACCAATATTTCCTATTATCTATTTGCCACTACCAGCAGTACAGTAATATCATCCATACACTAATGCCTATAACGTGTTGTGTTCTGGATGTTCATTAACATTTTGACCTTGTTGTTTAAGACAGTTCTATTACATCTCTCATTGCAAGGATTCATTTGGATGAAGGCTATTTTAATCTCAGTTTTAACCACTATAACAACAGTTTCAATGAAGTAACGTCTTTAACACACCGATCTCCAATCTAAGTTGCCTCAAAGATGACCTTGGACGTAGGAGCAGAAAGTTCCGGAAAAACATTGTTATCTTCGAGATGTAATTTATCATTGCTACAAACTCACTACCATAAACAGAGGTACATTTAGCATTAGCATCATATACCTTTTTGACCACCCTCAAAGCGGTACAGGCATGTCTGCTTTTAAACCTCCTCATTACTTCAGGATCCAGGTTCAGGGCTACAGCAGATTTTCTGTTTCATGGAACAACGTTAGAAGAATGCGGAACGTAGTCCAATTCTGTTGTTTGCTCAAGGTGGGCCATTAGATGCATCTGTTTGTTTGAGCTCACTTTACCTCCCAGAGTCATTGCAGTGGTTGTTGCTTCATTTATGATCAGACCTTTTTGCACACAGTTCCTTAACCCCATTCAAAGGTCTGTGCATTTCAGTCTGCATAATTAATATTCAATCATATGCATATACCAATATCAAAAATAGACAAAACAGTATTGGTACCATCACGCACTATTGTCTTACCCTGGCCCTCCCAGGGATGGGCTTTGTCAGAGTTCTCATGTAAATTATTCCAATTAACACATTCATTTTATTAGTAGCTATGCCTTTCTTGCTAGCCCCTCTCAAAGGTTGGTACGTTTCAGGGAACTGAATGCTGACTTCAAATCCATGAAGGCTAAATGTAAATCTACTTTCCTTATTAACACATTTGTTTACATTACACGAAGCCTAAAACCCTGTTGTCAGCTGGCCAGTACACATTCACTATCCTATCCATGCAGCTTGGGATTCCGTTCAGAATCAGTCTACCAAAAGTATTCCTAGCCAAATTCTGTAAGGACGTGGACACTGCATTTTTTTTAAACAAGAGAATTATTACAAAACTTCTACACGAGTCTTGTATATTTCCAACGTTATAAAAATGCATTTATTAACACCATTAACACTAGCAACTCATTGTAGATACAATTCAGTGAGTTACAACGAATATATGTCATAGTTTCTATGTATGTTAAACAAATTTGACTCTACTAAATTAGATAGGTTCCCAAAATGTAAAATAACCGAGGAAACACTGTCGAACCAACCAGACAGCACAAGCTATCTGATTGCAAACGATCAATTGTAAGCTTACCAAGAACTTAAAGGGGCTTGTGGCCAGCTCTCTCTCTTGTGTGTGTTCCTCCCCCACCAAACTCCATGCTTGCCCCACGCTCTCTATAGCTTTCTCACTCGATGCTTCTATCCCAGCCCCCTGTTGCGCTCTCTTTCCTGTGCTGCTTTCCTCCACCGTGCCCATTCCGCATAGCTTCCCCCACCCGCTCATCCAGGCCTGTCTGTTTTTTAGGGGCAGGAAGCAAGTTGCTGAGAGTCCTACCATCTTTAAAAAAATAATAATAATAAGTGCTACTTCTTTTTCATTTTTTTCTTTTTAGTTTAACTTACTGATGCATCTGAGATCAGTGAATCAAAAAATAGCACCCGTGTCATTTTGTAGGCAAGCTTGCATAATGATATGCTTCCGCCTACAAAATAAAAAAGGTATGTCATTGCATTTTTTTTTTTTTTTACTTTTGGACATGTTGCACAGCAGCAAAGCCTATAGGTCTCAATGGCGAGATCTACTGGTTTCATCCCAGCTCCAAATATAGTGGGAGGGGACTGCAAATAGATACACAGTTAATACAGAGTCAGCAATAAGGAGGGAACCGAGTCCCTATATACTGGCTATAAGTCCATTTGGAATAAAATCTAGATGCAGAATAGCCATGTGATGGATGGATACTGAACCCCTCACACCCCCTCACAACAGAGGGACTGGGTTAAAGATGAGGACGAGTGGTGACTTATGGGGGAACTAAATATAAGATCAAATGACAAAGTGGAAGATTTGTCAGATTGAGGAATGCGCATAAGAGATCTGTTGTACACACCAGACTTTACGCCACCATAGCCAATATGTACATTTTAATATGCAATGCTTGCAGGAACAGTTTTTTAAACCATGGCATATTACCAAGGGAGTTCAACACTGACTTTGGAATGGAATGCAGTGTGGAACGGATCCATGTTATAGGTTACAATGACCTCTTGGTTTGCTTTTTAACAAAAACTACAATAAAGATGATGTAAAAAAAAAATTGGCAACCTATATCACAAAACCTGCCAAAAATATATAACAGCAGCTTTTAAACTGAAAATAGAGGGTGAAAATAAACACACAGCTCAAAAAAGATGGTCCATTTATATTGATATTTCTTTACTGAATTGTCTTCGGTACACGGAGACGCCAGTGTGCAATGGCTACAAACCTTACAGGGCATTAAGTGGTTGCATGTCTGAGGACTCATGTAATGGCAGAGCAAGGGTGAGGGGATGCTGTTCTTTAACTTTCAGAGCTGCCAGCAGCCATGTCAGCAGTTCTAGGGCTTTCTGAAGATGTCTGAGCATCCAGATTCTCCCCTTTGTTCTTCTAAGTTCATTGTGGATGTCCACAACTCTTTCTTGTAGGCAGAGATAAGACCCGCCTTGTCTCTGCGACTGTCATTTCAAAGAGAGATCCACAGTGCTTTGACTTCTGATCTGTGTGGCACCAGCTCGACCACCTGCGCTATGTATGAGCCGCGGCGGAGCCCGCTTCGTACCAGCTTACAACACACAGACGGGCTTTTAGCAGCCAGAAGCGGAGTCCTGTGTGAATACGCTGATTTACAAAAGAAGCGCTCAGACAAAAAATATGGGATACATTTTATTGCTCAATGGATAAAATGCTCGCATTGTGTCCCTTGCTTAAATGGTGCAGCATGCGGGAATCTCTGTTCCACCTACAACAGTACAACAGTGTGACGGGCAATAACATCTTCTTGTACTGGAGGAAAGGGATATGATATTATCGGACATAATAAAGTGTTTTGAAGATTTGAAAAAACTGTAAACTCTTTATACCACTTACCAGCTGGTGATTAGCTTTACACAGTATATGGTCACTGGTACAACTCGTTGGGTCAAGTATCATTAGCAGAGATTACAAAACATGCCATATACAAGTCTCTCATTTAGGCAAAAGGTCTATAACTTCATATGTCCTTTGAAATCAAAGAGTAGGTTGCAACATTTAAATGGGTACAGTTGAAGCATTTGCCGTGAACACCAAAGTTGATCTCTTTTTCCACAAACTGCTAAACCTATCCCTATCTATCAAGATATTTCATATGCTAACTGACTTCTTTAGTTGTTATTCGCATTTGTGAAGCTCTACGCACCACTGAAAAAGCATCATACAGGATTCTCTGTTTCTTTGTCCTTTTGTGCCGATCTGGGAAGGCTATCATTCATGCCCGAAGCACTATTTTTTGATAGGAACAGTTGTTTTGATGGTGCTTGTCTGTGTTTGTAGTAAGTTAAGAACTTGTACAGTATGTTTAAAAATGACGTCATGATAATTCGATATAGAAAGATTTGAATATGTAATATGTGTAAAGCTCCGTGTGTCAAAGGACATGGGTAGAAAGTTGAGGCTTTTATTTTGTCAGCCTCAAATGATTTTAAGTTATGGTTACTCTGTGGGAAGGTATAATGTTGGTGCATATGACTAAGGATTTCAACTCTGCCATGAGTTCATATCCTAACTTTCTATTTACAATTGTGTGATGTGGAGTGAATGTCTTTTCCTATACCGCCTTCCATCTAGAGTACTCAAACTTTTTTGGGCTGACTTCAGCCCTTTTTTCACTACTTAACTAACATGGCTACCTCTTCCCTAAACCTTGCTTCGCTCCCTTCATTCTAGTGTACTGTAGGTGCCATAGGTTTACTCGAGTCTCTGTAACAAAACGCCACCTGGCTTCCTAGGTGAACAGCTCCTTCGCGTTTATGAAGCATACATAGCCTTGAGAGTGCCGGCATCTCCAGCAGCCGAAACAAGGCAAATAGATGTAATGGACCACACATTCATAAGAAAACAATTTAAATGGCCAACCAGGGCCCTCTGCCTGCCACATTCTTGACGGCGGTTGAATGCAGACATCTGATAAGAGCCCAGATACAAAACTACTTGTGTCACTTGTAGGGATAGCTCTTCGGATATCCAATAAGTATCATGTCATATGAACAGTGTTATTGACCTCCAGTATATGACTTGCTAATTTCAAATCCAGGGCCAAACAAGGATTTTCTCTTGCGTTGAAGACTTGTCAGCTCCCCACCATTCCGCCAAAACCAGGGGCTATAGTAAGCTCTAAAATGGTCACTTTTTGCACAAAGCCGTCAGACTAGATATATTAATACTTTCAATCTATCTTTGGAGCACGTTGGATGATGCAATATACCGTTGCACGCACAGCATGGGTAGCTCTCTTGAGCACGCATGCAGAAACCGCCAAAAGATGGGCGGATGATAGAGTGGAATGCACAAGCGAGATGGACTGCGGATCCCGCGGCTGTATGCGCGTGAAGCAGCGCGTGGCCTGGCTCCCTCGTCAGGCTGCTTAACCCCACTCTTTCAGAACAGGCCCACGTGTAACGTTCAAACTCGAGACCCTCTCTTCTCATTTGGCGCGCGGGACCGTCGCCCATCAGCATCCCAGAGCCCAATCTCGTAACCACAAAAACAAAACGTCAAAGGTGAGCGCATTTCAAAGGTTACAATAGAACGCTTTTCAAATTACTTGCAAAAGTATTCAAAATCCATATCGCAAGCCCTTGAAAATGAGCCGCTGCCGCTGCCCTACAAGCAGGGCTGGGGTCCATGAAGCATAAACGGCTGAGAAAATAACACTGGGCGGAAAACCCATAAATCCTGATTTGAATCTGCTAACCTGAAAGTCAAGCAGAACCCGGAGCCACCGTTTTCCCTAAATGCTATGTCTGATTAAGCCACGCCAAGTGACAGCTGAACTTTAACATTAATATGATATTATTTAAATAACGCCAAGCTATTTTATACGCGCTAAAAATGATGAATGATTTCTGGAGCGCGCTGTTGACAGAAGCTGAGGCCCCCTTTAATGAGATTTGACAAAATGGAGACGTATGCAGAGTGCGCGTTCCAGCTCGAGTCGCGGTGGCCTTCTTGGGGAGGCTGGGGAGTTTCGGATTCCTGATTGTTTGTAGGCACTCAAGCATCCATTTCAATTGCTGCTTCCTCCCTAGCAGCATTCCAAATGGAGCATGTGTCATTTACATATTACTCTTAATCAGAGCATTGCAGGGGGCAGGGCAGCGATGGACCAGAGCACGCGCGCAGCCCAAGTCTAGTCAAGTGCACGGTCTGCAAGCGTCCTTTACCTTTAGTGATTCTTGGGGAGCGTTGAAGTCCGCGCCAAACTTTCAGACTTGATATAGGCAAGGTTTCGAGGTCCCAGATACCAGCCACGGGGGTTGTGAAAGCCTCGTAGCCCCTGCTCTAAAACATGCCATGGCTATTCCCATTCTGAACATCAGCCTGGTGGTCAGCAGGGCGCACCCAACTTAGGTCTCTTTGATACAGTGAGACAGACCACCACCATTGAAGGCAGCAGAGGAGATGACCTATGCTGCTCAATGGTGGTGGTCTCTCTGTATCAAGAAACGTCTGTCATGGGAAAGACTATTACAGGCAAAACATCAGGCTGGATTGCACCTCTTTATCTAGCCAGAAAGCTACCAATTAAATTTGCAAACGTGACACTTAAACTATTTTCTTTCGGGCACATGCCTACTTTTAGATGGGAAAACACCCAGATTTTTGAACATTTGGGCTTGAAAGGGCATAGGTCACTTTAAAAGGCAGGGCTCTTGCCTCTGCACAAGAGTTCTATGAACATAGTTGTAATCCGTGAGCCAAATGACCTTATTGACAATGTCCAATATTTCCTCACTGGAGAGTGACATCCTTGGGTCTACATAGAACATTATTCCATTGTCTCCAGCTGCTACGAAAACCACGCCACTGGAAGAATCTGAAGTGCAGAAACCACAGACATATGAGACTGACCCCAAATGCACTGTACCACAGGCCCCTTGGGCAACCTCCTGAATTTTAAATTATCTGTTTAATCATTGAAGCACACTAGAGCAACACATTTCTCGTATGTTAAAAAGTTTGATGTGTGGGGTAATGTTGTTCCACGTCTTTGACAATGTCCAATCTACAAAGGACAACTCTGCTAGGTGTTTCACAACGCACTGCACCTATAGAAATTCCTGCAACATCAACTTGAGTTAAATTGATATTATTTCATTAGTTTTATTAATCTCCATTTGGTAAGCATGTCTTTGTGTACTTCATTTATCCAGACATTATTTCATTTGCCGCTTCTTCAACAGCTACCCTAGTGGATATTGTAGTAACTTAAAACAGACTAAGTGGCTCTATGCGCTGTGCAAAATGAAACACCATGCACACTACACTGTAACATGCCAGAAGATCAATCCGAGATCTACAACCCACAATCTCGTTGCCTTCTGTCTTTTAAAATGGAATTAAGACAACACAAACTAAAGGAACTCTATCATAGAAACGATTATCAAAAGCTTTAAATCTTGAGGAAAGCTATAAAAAAGCAGTTTTCCCCCACAATTCAGTTTTAACTTTGTGTACAAAGCCCATCCCCAAAGCGCTGCACTAATCTGCATTAAGATGTATAATTATATTTTATCTTTAAACTAAAAACGCCGTAAATAATTGTTAATTGGAGTTAGAGCAGACACACAACTTGGGAACGTTAGTGCAAAGTGGTAAATCAGAGTTACTAAGATCATGTCTTACTCTTGTTTACATTTTTAACAATGATGGCCACGTTGTGTGCATTTGCACCAGGTTCATTAATTGGCGTATAATGTGCATTTATATTGACAAGCCTGTTAGGTGCCTTAACACGAGATAAATAGACAGGTATGTTGCATACATTAGTTCTGAGCATCAATGTTACATTGGCACTGTGCTTAGTATTCCTTGTTCTCACAAGGTTGTGGATGTTTCAGATGTCTAAGAGTAAGTTATCAAAGCAAACACAAGGAGAGGATGGACAGAGTTCTGAAACTTTTCAGACACTCACCCCCAGTTACAGATCTGGGTTGAATCTATCATCGTCCTTTAACTCACTTCGCCACCCCAGTTCAGAACCAGCCATATACAAATCTGTCTTGACCCTGTTCCTCATGGGAACAGTCCAGCCCGAAATGCCAAACCAGATCTTCCTTGAACCGGAAACAAGCATCTTGGGACCGGTTTCGAGGTAACACCCCTCATAAGCCAGGCTAGCTTGAATCCAGTGGTAATATGAGCAAGGGACCCACATCTGGGCATACCCTGCCAACTAGGGCGAACAAAGCGAACACAAGGAGATAATGGATGGAGCGTTGAAACTTTTCAGACACTCACCCCCAGTCACAGATCTAGGTTGAATCTATTATTGTTCAGCACTCCGTTCATCATCTGATTGTGTTCGCTATGTTCGCCCTAAGTGGCCATAAGTTCCCATCCCGAATCTGCCCAGAAAAAAACCCTCCCGTGCTCTCCATGCCACTGGAATCAAGCTATCCTGGCTGAAGAGGGGTGAAACCCCCCAAAAAAATCCTGTGCTCCCCAGGCCACTGGAATCAAGCTATCCTGGCTGAAGAGGGGTGAAACCCACCCCCAAAAAATCCCGTGCTCTCCATGCCACTGGAATCAAGCTATCCTGGCAGAAGAGGGGTGAAACTCCGAAACCGGTCCTAGGATGCTTGTTTCCAGTCCAGGGAAGACCTGGCGTGGCAGTTCGGGCTGGACTGTTCCCATGAGGAACAGGGTCAAGACTGATTTGCATATGGCTGGGTTCAAACTGGAACGGCATGGTGAGCAAAAAACGATGGATTTAGGCCCAGATCTCTGTACTGGGGTGAATGTATGATATTGTTCTGCATTCTGTCCATCAACTGTTGTTTTTGCATCAGAAAAAAACCCTAGCAGCACGGATGGTGGCAGGTGTTGAAGAATCGTGAGACTCCCACCAGAGCCGTCCTAAAACCGGTCAGTCATCTTGCAGGGGCTGGCCATGCCCAACATGAAGAACGTATAATCTATTCAAATCTGTCCAACTCTTAAAATGATTTAACCTTATGAACCTATACTTTTTATACCTCCTTCCTCACGTTGGACCATCTACTTTGATTTGGATTCCTTTTCCCATCCAAACAGCCCCAGTCACACTGTAAACGTTATGTACTGATTTTATGGATTGTATAGTGTAAACCTAACCCTGACAAAAAAAGTTAGAGAAGCAGAAATAAAAAATATAATTAATGTAGGAATTAAGAAAAGAAACCTGCAAGAACTCAGTGTTAAAAGAGGGGGTACATCATTCTACAATGTTGATAAGATACTAGGTGCGAAAATAACATGAACAGGAAGATCCTAAAAGCAATATCTATAACAAATGTTAATATGTCAGAATAAACTCATTGTAAAGAAAAGTTGAGAAATACTTTTGGATTTCTTTGGACTGGCCAATGCCATGCACACCTTTACTGTGAAGGTGACAACCCACCCAGAGAGGCCGAGTTCTGATGAGTCAATACGAGCGCAGGAAGATGGCTGTGCAAGCCTGCAGCTCCGTCTCGGAGGCTCGCAAAAATCCTTTATTCTCCCGACCCGGAGCGCCAAATCACCAGGAAACACCTGACTTGAGTGCCCGGTCAGTACAGGAATGCCTAGCGCACTGAAGGAGCACTAAGAACTGCACTAAGAACTGCTTCATTGCTCGTTGCTTCACCGTCACCTATGCCAACCACGGAGCCCAGAGAAAATCATATTAGCATATATCAGCGCTCACCGGCGCCAAGATCCCACAACTTCACTGATCGCACTGACGAGGTGAAACGACCTGGGGGCTGACTTAAGGAGCAATATTCAAGTAAGGAGAGAAAAGTATATGTGTTAGAGGATCAGATCGGAGACCGCATGGCGTGCCTTGTAATGGGCGCCGCACGCGGGTGAATAATTAGCGGTGCGGCGGCCGTAATAAATGCCTGACACACTTTTGTGGTTAACTGCGTGGTTCTGACTGCCAGAGCCGGGCCACGCCTCTTTATTTATAGCGAGTGCATGGCATCACGCGTCACCTCTGGGCGCGGGTAGACAGGAACGCTACCCCGCTGGAGGACATTACATTCCTTCCAACCTTTATTAAACAATAAACAAAACATCAACATATAGTTCTGTTACCAGTTCCAGCGTGCCATCTGTTATCAGCTCATACTCCGTTACCGGTCACAGTCCGCTGCGAGTCCTTGGTTCATCACACCATGAACCCTGCCAGGCGGAAGGAGGGAGCCGGATTGCTCCTCAGGCCATATCTGGAATGCTCTCCCCATGAGAATGGTAGGGATGGGGCCACTTCCTGCAATACCCACCGGGGAGCCTGGCAGTCCTCTGTCTGGAGTTCCGAGCAGCGATGGTGTGCCTTGGTCAGATCTGTATGGATCATCCATAGGGATTGTCCCTTGGCCACCATCCATCTCTTCATCCACTGACTGTTGACTTGGCCTTTGCTTCCATGCTGTCCGATATCGACCGGTCGGGAGTTCCAGCATTGATCTTTTTGAAGAAAGATATATTGCGTGTGAGTTCTTTGGTTCCTCTCTGGGCTGTTACCATCGTGCCGGTTCGGTGGATCACTGTCAATGGGCGCTGTTCAAAGGGAAGACAGAATTTGCTCCCTGGGTGCCTGTCTTTGACATAGACCCTGTCCCTTACGTGAATGGTCGACGCTTTTGCTCGTCGGTCGACGCTGGCTTGGTCGTTGGTATTGGTGCTTTTGGCTAGGACCTTTGTGGTGTCAATCTGAGAGGGGGTCCAGTTTGGGTCTTGAGGGATGGTGTCTAGCACCACTCGACCCATGCTTGCAGCCCCCGGGGTTGTCTCTGTCGTGAGATGAGGCGTCAATCGGTATTCTCTCAGGAAACTGTAGATGGCTCTCTCCAGGGGCGCTTCTTCGGCATGCGCAATGCGTATCACCTTGTTAAGAGTGCGCATGAATCTCTCTACTTCCCCATTTGCTTGGGGCCAGTGCGGGGTCACTTTCTGATGTTGAATGCCCCAAGATTTGAGATAGTCAGCAAACTCTTGCCCCTGGAAAGGCGGACCGTTATCCGTCTTCACCTCCTTAAAGATTCCGTGAGTTGCAATGGTTTTCTCCATTTTGGTGATCACCTCCGTGGCTGTTTGACTTCCCACGATTTCAATCTCGGGGTACTTTGTGTAATCGTCGATAACCACGAGGGCATAGCGCCCATCCGGAAGATGCCCAAAGTCAATACTAATGCACTCCCACGGTCGTCGGGGGTTGTCTTCAGTGATGACAGGGTGAGGACGATCCGGTTGGCCTGATACCTGGTCGACCATCGGGTCCATCCCTGGGAACCACACCTTTGCTCTTAGCCGACCCTTTGTTTTTACCACGCCTTGGTGCCCTCTGTGTGTGAGGTCCACGGCTTGTTGAGCAAGGCTTGATGGGATCACCAGTCGCGGTCCTCTGAGTAGGCAACCACTGCTGTCGACAGAAAGTTCGTCCTTGATCCGCATGATTGACTCTAGGATGGTCTTCGCTTAGGGAGTCCATCGGGTCATTGTGGTCTGAATGGGGCGCCAGTCGTTTGCCTGACCTGCGATGATGGCCAGTTGTAGGCATTCATCATTCTGGGTGGCCTCCACTATAGCTTCAAGGCTCATCGGAAGTGGTCGGGACCTTTCCGCTATGAATCAGAATATTCCTCAGTGTCCTCGGCATCCTCCTCTTCTGCTTTAGTTCCGGCCCTCGGATGTCTCGATAGGTAGTCCGCAGGGTTGGATGAGCCTGGCTTGTATTCCACTCGGTAATCATACCCCTGCAGTTGAAGGATCCATTTTTCAATCCTCGGGTGAGGCTTTGATGCCGACCCTTGAAACAGGCGGATGAGGGGCTTGTGGTCGGTGGACACCGTAAATGGATGGCCATACATGTAGACATGGAAATGCCGACAGGCCCAATGGATGGCGATTGCTTCTCTCTCTATCTGAGAGTAGCGCTGTTCCGAGTCCGTTAGGGAGTGGCTCGCATATGCAATCGGGGCCCATTCACCATTGCATTGTAGCTGCATGAGCACTGCCCCTAGCGACTGGCGTCAACGGCGACGTTAGTGGGCCGGGCCGGGTCGAAATACGACAGCGTGGTGTCTGCCGAAAGGGCTGCCTTGGTGTATTTGAAAGCTTGTTCCTGGTCAGGGCCCCACTGCCATGTGGTGGTGGACTTCGTCAGCTCCCTGAAGGGCTTTGTGATGTTGGATAAATCCGGGACGAAACGCCCACAGAAGTTTACCATCCCTAGGAAACTCCGTACCTCCGAGATGTTGGAGGGTTCCGGGGCTTCCTGAACGTCTTGCACCTTGTCAGGGTCTGGGGCCACTCCTTTGTCTGAGAACGTGTAGCCAAAGAAACTGATTTTGTTCTTCAAGAACTGGCACTTTTCTTTGTGCAGGGTAAGTCCAGACTCTTTGATCCTTTGGAGAACACTGCGAAGTCGACGGTGGTGATCTTCCATTGACGATGCACATACCAACAGGTCGTCACTTACGTTCTAAACTCCAGGGAGTCTGCTGGAACACCTCAGCGGCACTCGAGATCCCGAAGTTGAGGAGCCTGCATCTCCGGAGGCCGACGTGTGTAGAGAATGTTGTGATGTATCGAAAGTCCGGGTGTAGAGGCAGTTGGTGATATCCGGAACGTAGGTCCATCTTTGAAAACCACACTGCACCGTTCAGTTCCCCCAGGATTTCGTCGATGGTAGGGGTAAGGTGGCGTTCCCTTTTTACAGCTGCGTTTGGGAGGCGCATGTCTACACAGATGCGGACCTGCCTTGGCAGTTTTGGCTTCCGTGCAACAAAGATAGGGGACACCCACGGAGTGGGTCCACTGACCTTCTCTATTATCCCTTGCCTCTCCAGTGCTTCCAGCTCTTCTTTGACTTTCTGTCGCAGGTGGAATGCAATGCGCCTGTGCCTCAGCGCTACCGGTTGGACTGACGGGTCAATATGGAGAGAGACCACTTTTCCTTTTAAGCATCCAATGCCTTTGAAGACGTCGTCAAATTCCTCCATGATGGCCGCTAGTTCCTCTTCTTGTACTGCCAGGGCAAATGAGATCAGTTTCAGCTCTTCTGCTGTCTGTCCGCTTACCAGCATTCCACTTCCTTCTTTGGTCACATACACTGTGGTGGGGATCTTGAGGTCCTGGTGCCAAAGCTCCGTTTTAAAACATCCCAGGAGTGGGATGGGTGTCTTCTGTCTGTAGTCAAATACCCGAATCTTTGCTTCTCGCAAAGGTGGGCGTGGGCTCAATAGGTTGTATACATTGGCAGCCATCAGTTCGATCGAGGCCCCTGTGTCTATGGTGGCGGATCTTGAGTCTGCACATTGGAAGTCGTCGTCTCTTCCGTCATGGTTGGTCAACCGCAAATACATAATGGACAGGGTAGTCTCCCGTGTCGTCGTCCATGTCTTCACTATCTTGTGCTTCGGCCACTGTCTGTGCTGCTTCTTGCCGGGACTTTGATGACCTGCATACTGCCACAAAATGGTTCATCCACCCGCAGGCTGTGCACCGCTTCCCTCTCGCTGGGCAGTCCTGCATGCGATGGGGCGTGCCTCCACAGCAGCCACATTCCTTCTTTTTGTGTTGCGGCTGTTTTCCTGAGCTTTGGCGTGACTTGGATCTCACCACGTTCACCTTCTCCACCACATTGACCTGTTCCGTCTTGATGGGGCGGTGGAGGGCAGCCTCCATATGGGACGCTTTGGCCTGCGATAGCTCTTTTGACCGACCCAGAATGAGGATGTCAGCTAATGATTGACCGGACTCCTGGAGGATGTTCACTCTAAGTTTGGACGAGTAGCATCCCTGTATTATTTGACCCCGGATCTCCTCTTGTTCTTCCTGGAAGCTGCACGTGCTGGCCAGTTCCTTCAAACGCCCGTGGAACGCGCCCAACGACTCTTCCGCTTCCTGCTTGGCCTGGCAAAAAATAAACCTTTCATAGTCTCTGTTCGCCATTGGCTCAAAGTGCGCATTGAGAGCGTTGAGCAGCGTCACATACGTCTTAGGTGTGGCCTCCACTAGTGTTTTGTAAATGCGGTGTATGTCCTTGCCCCCTAGGTGGAGGAGTAGGGTTCTGCGCCTGTCTCAGGCTTTACCTGCCCCTTCAAAGTAGATCTGGAGACGGTCCGTCCAGTCTCTCCATCGAGGGGCGAGGGAGGAGGGGGCACCATCCACGACAAAGGGCTCTATAGCCGGGATCGACGCCATCCAGACGCAGGTGCGGTCACACCTCGCGGCACGTGCACTGCCTCCCTACTGGGCGGGGCAGCAGCCGCCTGGCCGAGACTGACGGTGGCGCAGTCGGGGCTTCTTCCCTGCGTACCGTGGGTACTTGGCCTCACTTTCACTCCTACCTTCTCCAGGGTGCTGTGTGCAATATTGTGCATGGGCAAGGGCAGAGGGGGGTTGAGGTTGTTTCACGGTTGAGGTTTTCCACACAGGAACTCCCAATGGCTGCAGGGCCTTCACAGGAGGCAGCAGGCCTGCACAGTTCAGATGGCTCCTCACATGGCTGCAGGGCCTGGATTGATGGCTCAGACCACTCACGGATACCAGCAGAACAAAGGCTGTAATTAGGGCTCATTACCGCCTCGTCGTCAGTGTAATGGGCGCCGCGCGCGGGTGAATAATCAGCGCGGCGGCGTCCGTAATAAATGCCTGACACACTTTTGTGGTTAACTGCGTGGTCCCGAATGCCGGAGCCGGGCCACACCTCTTTATTTATAGCGCGCGCATGGCATCACTCGCCAGCACTCACGCTTCACCTCCGGGCGCGGGTAGACTGGAACGCTACCCCACCGGAGGACATTACATGCCCGACTCTAAAATGGAGGCCCTGAATTAACGTGCTTACGCCGACTCGGTAACTCGGCTCTTACTAAAATAAAATCGCCGCTTGTCACGAATTGCCTGCATGCCTGTTTGCTCAGAGATTGGCACACAGAACACACAGCCCGAGCGATTGCTAAACGAAGGCATGCCTGACTCTAAGATGGAGGCTCGCATTACAGTGAGAGTGTTCTAGATTGCCGCTTGCACCAATTATAAAGGAGTTCAAAGCGGGATTAATACCTAGTTGCCTACATGCCTGTTTGCCCAGAGACTGATCCACAGAACGCACGGCTTGAACGACTCTAAAATGGAGGCTTGCATTACAGTGGTATTACAGTACTGATGACTACAATGTTTTAGAATGTTCTAAAATGCTCTAAGCTACACATCAATCATACCTTCCTGCATTTCAAGGTACACAACAAGGTCTGATAAAGGGTGTGGGGCTAAAAGGCCTAAAAGGGTTTCGATATACATCTGTGGGGTCACAGTAGACCAAGAAGCCCAATCTACTCAGAGAACCTTACCACTGTGGTGAATGAGTGCCGATCTCCCAAAAAAACAGATAAAAAAGCACATGTCCTTAAAGATGGCTGAGAAGGAGACTAAAGCTAACCTCAAGACAGTTAAAGCAGACCCTCCCAATCTGGATTCGCCAAACAAAAACAAGCAGGATATCAATTCTGCCAGTACGGCATTAATAGCTTACAGCGTACAGAGAAACACTAGGTGATGTTGTGGCGGGTGCAACAACAGTAACAGTAACGCGCCAGGGCCTGTAGTACAGAGAAATGATGTGTGTAATGCACCAAGACAACATTGTTTCTAGCATCCTTCCGTCCGTTGGAAAATTAGTTCCAGAAAACCACTAAAGATATAGGGGGTCAATTGGTAAAGGCCACATATCTAGTCTAAGTGGAAATAAGAATGAAAATGTGATGCAACACGACGGGAACACAGGAAAGGAGGCCATCAATGAAAAGACATAGTATCACCAGTCATTTGCACAGACATCCCTGGCTTCCAGCACTAAGGCTACATCAACTATGACACCAGGCAATAAAACATTTCTATGCCTGTATGATTGTAATTTTTTAAAATCAGGAAATTTATTAAAACCCTTAGTTAATCTCCCATACCTGACAAAAGTAGGACAAGAGCTTTAGTAAAAAAAACATATTGTAAAGATCGTTTCGAATAAAAAAAAAAAAAGTGAACGCCTTGACTTGGTTCCTTCCAAATTGTGCTATTTATCTTCCAAATTTGAATTAAATAACTTTCTGTTTTTGGTTCTCAAAACACTAAGTCTTTAGACGGGAGGTGACCAAGGCTTGGATTACAGTTCTTTTTGTGGAATCCGGCAGCATCCACAAGATTTCCCTAAGCCATTTAAGGATGACAAAACAGGTTGCAGCCACCTTTGTTGCTTGGGGTCTCATCAAGAGATGGTCATCGATAAACCCAAGTTGCGAGCCTGATTGGTAGGCTGGGGGCAGGCACCCAATTCAGGGGGCCAATGTTGGGGGCCCCAAAGCTCTTTGTTCTTCCCTAAGATTAATACCTCAGGCTTCACCCCGTTGAGCTTGAGTGAATTTACTTGCATCCACTGTGCAATTTTGCAAAGCCCAACTTGTAGAGACGAGGACTTAGAAGTTTCTTTGGCAGAGAGGGAGAATACTATTTGGGTGTCATCAGCATAGGAAAAGATCGACAGTCCTACCTGCTCAGCAATGTCGGCCAGGGGTTTAACATAAATATTAAATAATAAAGGGCTAAGAATTGAACCCTGTGGAACGCCATAGGGAGAGGCATGGGTCTTGGAGACTGCCTCTGCGGAGAAGACCTGAAACATACGATTCAGGAAAAAGTTAGCCAACCATTTCAAGGCCTGCCTAGTAACGACAACAGATTGCAAAGTCTGCAGAAGCACAGAATGGGATACCGTATCAAATGCGGCGCTCAGATCCAACAATATGAGCGCAACGGTGTCACCAGCATACCAAACGACTCCCAGAAGTGTAGTTTCTGTGGAATATCCTCCCCTGAAACCTGATTGTGACATATGAAGAAGATTGTTAGTTTCCACGTAATGGGTCAATTGTGGATTTACGTGTTTTTCCAAAATTTTAGAAAAAGCGGGTAGCAGGGAAATTGGGCGGAAGTTGGACATCTGGTCCGGATCGGCATTAGCCTTCTTTAGCAATGGACGAACCATCGCATGTTTCCACTCAGGTGGAATCACGGCTTCTCGAAGGGTAGCATTAAGTAACTCCCAGATCAGCTGTAAGGTAGATGGCTCCATTTTTTGCAGGATGGTAACAGGGAGCAGGTCCCGAGGAGAACCTGATTTTATGCCTTTTAAAATGTGACAGAAGGAAGTGGTCTCAAATGGTAACCATTGTTCGAGAACATTCGAGCTGTGCACTTCCGGGACCTCTAACTGAGATCCATTATTAGATAAGCCGGGGGTCGCCATACTTTGCTGCAAAGTGGGGGTCTTAGCAGCATTTAATGTTAAATAAATCTGCTCTACTTTATTAAGAAAGAACATTGCGATATCTTCGCATTGTGGTTAAGTAAGAATTGGAGGTGGAACTTGATTAACTGCACCGGAGAGTTCCTTGATCACTTTAAATGGGACTTTTGGGCATTGCAAATGGTAGAGCTTAGATAGTCAGCCCGAGCAGTATTACAAAGAGAGTGATATATTCTGATTGATTGTTTATAAAAAATGTAAAGTTGAGGAGCATAGTTCTTTCTCCAGCGTCTTTCCAACGCTTTGCATTTGCTCTTCTCTTTTTTTAAGCTAGATGAAAACCAGGGAGCAGGGGGACAATGTTCCTTCACTTTCTGCGTAGAGGAAGGAAAGCAGGTGTCAACCGAGTTAGAGATCCATTTCATAATAGTATTTAGATCTGTCATGGAAACCAGATTAATAGCAGGCATAGTTTCAGTTAAAGATTTGTTAAAAAGTTCCATATCCAGTTTACCCCAGCTTCTTGAATTGATCCTGCTTCCTAGGTTGGGTACAGTTAAGTTAGTCAACTCTATTTTGACCCCGAAATCAACAAGAAAGTGATCAGACCAGATCACAGGAAGAGCCAAAGAGCAGCGTATGCTGTGGATATTAGAAAAGATTGGATCTAATAGATGGCCAGCCTCATGGGTAGGACCTGTATTAGAAAGCACAATGTTCATGGCCACCAAATCAGATATTAAGGTAGTGCTGATTGGACAGGTAGAGTCATCAAAATAAAGATTCAAGTCGCCTAAAATAGTGAAATGAAATTAGCTGAGCTCTGCCATCCACTGTACCCCTGGCCACACATGGCTCCATACTTTCGCTTGGTGTTGTATCTTTCTCTGCACCCCATTGAGGCCACTGTCTCTTTAAAGTTTTCCATATCTTCTAATCTCTAACTTAACAGTGGCTGCTTTTGCATTTAATGTCCTCTCTAGCACGGAAATGCTGCCAAAATCTTGAGTGTGAGGCGCAGTTGTGGCCAGAGAAGAGTGGTCTTCACAACAAGTCGCCAAAATCCGCAAGAGTAAACAATGGCAGTATATGCAGGCGAATGAAGGGAGATATCTTAAGCTTCTATCCACGTTCAACACGGCCTTGTACAAAGTAATGAACCTGGAACCCAGACAGAAATCCTCAAAAACAGCAGAGGGTCCGACATCACTTTTGAAAATGATAAGCTAGTGAAAACCAAATGCATATTTGGAGAAGTATTACGAACTGAAACAGCAAAGATACTTTAACCGTGCAAATTTGATTAGGGGTAATATTCTAAGGAAGATAACACCAAGATCTAAATGTAACATTATGAGACTGAATGGAGAGGGTCAGTGTTAAATTAGAAAACATATGATTAATGAAATGACAATGAACACATTAAACAAGCTGAAAGCAAAATTAAAGGAGACAAAAACAGCACATGAATTCTAAAATGTCTAGGTAACAATTGTGGTGAACATAGTACTCAAGGACAAATCTTGAGGCACATGTGATCTCTGGATAAAATGCTGACCATAACTGGCCATTCAAAATCTGATTAAATGTATGTTTCCATGTGTAAAGACTGCCTTCTTCTAACATGTTTCCATAAAATATTACACAACATGGATATCTAATCGCTCAAATGTTACAATACGCCAAAAGGTCAATTCTTATCTGAAAAGTGATTTACGCATGACCCATGAGTAACCACAACAGTTAATACAAATTAACCCCATATGCTCTTTATTATCCCCAGCAGAAACTATTATTTCAGCTTAAGGAACCCTGCTGTTTTGAACAGTGGCTGGGAAAGTGCTTGGAGCGCATCAAAGTGATTAAGAATCATTAAACTACCTTCCACGCAACAGCACCAAATTCGGGAAATGTGAAAAGAGCAGCAGACAATATATAGCGAAATACATAGACAACAGTTTCCTGCAGTTATTTCTACATCACTGATTTCCTGAGAGCCCCAGAGGCGACATGTCCGGGAATCAAACAGCAGAGGACCTCCTGCACCCTCACGCATAAGTGCATACTTCGCGTTGTGCAGAAGGGAGCAAGGCTAATGTATTTCTAAGTATGCATTCCCTAGGACTCCAAAACGCGCGCCATTTCGAAAATCAAACAGGATTGTTTGGGGGGTTTCTGAAAGTAGTATCGTACACAAGCACTGCAGGAAATTAACTGCATAAAACAAATGAAGGACCTAGATTTGTGCGGCTCAAAAATAGAAATGATAATCCGAGAGAACGTTCTAGCCGCAGGACTCCCCGCGGTAATGGAAACAGGACGCCTCAGACCCTACTTTTTGATATGGCTCGAGGACTGGCCCCAAGCAAACCTACTCTCCAATCTTGATCTGTCTGTTCGAGGCGAGGCCTATAGTGACACTGGCTCTGGAACACAATCTCAGAAGCTAATTGAATGGCCAATGGCGGCGAAAATAGGCCTGAGCGGACAAGACACTGGACCACTTTAACAGCAAACACTTGTCCATACTGTGCCCTTACCTTCGCAGCATTCCAGTCAGGATCCTGGAACTCTTCCCCAGGTTTGTGTCCGTTTCTCGAAGCTGGTTTAAAGGGAAGAGAAATAAAAAGAACAGGTTGCTTTAAAAGAGCACAAGAGTTCCTGAAGGGTAGTGTACACTCAGAATTAACAGAACGGACGAGAGGATCTGGTGACAAGGAGAATGACCACAAAGTACAAGAAGGGGAGAGACCTGGCTATGGAGGAAATTATTATTATTATTTTTTAATTTCAATGTTATTATTATTTATTTTTTTATAAAGAAAGGGCCTGCATGCCATACATTTAAAAGTAAACAAAATACATAGCTGGAACCACTGCTTCAAGCACTAGCCAGATATACTACCAAGAGAGGATGACTACGAAAACTATTAATCCATAAGGCCATCGAGTCAAGGAAGGAATGCAAATGTGATGTCATAGATCATGGATCAGGCTTCATTACACCTAAAACGTAAACAAACTGTATAAAATTGGTTTCAATGAGTTTGCCTATCTTAGCTGCGAGTCTTGATAATGCCTGTTTATATTACCTCTACTAGCTTTCTACATTATATGTTGCTATTTTGCGTTTTTTCCCACTTCACACAAACTCATCAATTAGGGTCTGCAGTTTGAGTAGAGTTAGTCTCTTAGCCGGAACATGGAGTTGTATAAACATGCATAAGATACGTGGGAGTGTCATTTTAATGGCAGCTAAACGTCTGAGTATGTAGAGCCCCCCTCCCCACCCCCATATGCCATGACTGTAATTCTTATTTTACTGTTCGAGTAACACCATTGTATTTAGGGTCTGCGGTTTGTTCCCTCATAGGCGGAATTTGTATTATTAGACATTGGATAGAGTATTTTGACCACTGAAAGGGAAATTGGCAATCTCGTTGTCTCACATGTTGTTTGGGGAAGTAAAAGTTATGAATTTAAAAATTGCTGCACTTCCTTTTAAAACTAGAGATGTTGCTGTAGTCATCTATCTACTAAGGCCAGAGAGAGGCTACTGGGTTTGTCAGCATTATGTCATCAGCATTTACTGCTAGCTCATAGGTGTTATTCCCTACTATAATCTCATGGATGTACCCATTCCCTGTACCCTGCCTCATAATAATTCAACGCAGAGAGCTAACAGAATAGAGATGACAACGCGGTCTAGTTCCTCCAGGAACTTAGAATCCGTTACAAATACAACTGATTGCTCTGACCCCAGCAGACTTTTGTTCTATAGTAGCTGGCGACCATGCCTCTGAAATTCGACTGCACACTGGTTTTCCCTAGTGTTTTATACAGGAATTGTCATGTAACACGCTCAAAAGCCTTTTGGCATTGAGTGATAGTAATATGCTTCCTTTTGTGCCCTTTGAACGTAGCCTATTAGGTGCAGCTAGGATTTAGAGTTCTTGCTGCAATTACTTCCCAGGCTAAAGCCCACTAGGTCTGGTGCTACTATGCCAGGGATTAGTTTGCCTAATCTTTCAGCTAGGATGCCACTGATAAGGCTCATAATTTTAACCATAGGTTCGTTAGTTTGAGTGACTGGGTAGCTCTCCTATCTGAGTCACCCCCTCCCCCTTTTGAACCACGTTGTCCTACAACAAAATCATTACTCACTAATAAACTTAATAACTGACAAATTAGATTACCGGTTGAATAATGTGATTCATGAGTAGGCTGACCACACTCAAATATACATCAAAGTAGCAAACCCTTCAGACCTTTACACCCTCAAATTATTTAAGAAAATCCTAAGAGTACGGATGATCATTTTCTCCCATAAACTTAATTTCTCCTGCTACACCCAGAGGACAATTTTCCCTCAGTTCATCTCGGCTTCAGACTCTTACTGACCTGGGCATCACACGAACACTAGCACCCTTTGATAAATCCGTAGGATTCATCCGTTTCCAAGGCAAAACACATTTTCAATGTAACTAAAACTGCATCTTTCCACCTTCACCTCTTTAGGAAAATCAAACACTCCATCATACCTGAAAATCTCAAGCTCGTAAGATTCTGGAAATTCTTTAAGTACAAACATCTTGACTCAACTATGTCTTCCAATGCTTTGCCTGTAGGGCCTGGTACAATCTGTCTTATCCATGTCTGAAGGAACCAAAAAATTCACTTATTCAGAACTTATCAATAAATCCTTCCCACTGGACAGCCTCTGCTCATGCTGACCACGGTTCTCCTCCATTAACCTCTCTTCTACGTCCATTGATTCAGATATCTGTAAAGTGCTCTACTGCTCATATAGTTAGGTTCACGCTATACAAGTATAATAAATAACTTTAGCTATTGTCACCTATAAAAACACTTTGATCTCCATATCAGGGGAACCCATGCTTAACTTTTTATTTCTCACTCTTCACAGTGAAAAGTTCGTAAAGTCACCTGTATAGTATACGTGCCTAGTATATCCGCTGTACAGCCTGACAATGGTGCAGCGGCTGTGGATGCAAACTGCATGAACCTAAGATCCAAACTCTGAGGCTGCACTAACTCTAAGGCCGCGCTTCCCCTAAGCTACGTTTTCAAGTACGCTGCTCAGTTGACTGACAATCATGGACATCAGTGGATAGGTTTGAGGGACAGGTCTCCACAGTGTGTCCTTTGAGCTGTGGGACTCTACAATTGCTTCCAGCCACACCAAAGACACTCAGATATTTCAGGACTCAGAATTAGCTGTTTGATTCTTGATCTTTTCTAAAAATGAGAGAAAAGTATTTTGTCTTTCACTGGTCAATAAAGAACTTTCCAGTAAGGCAGGCCCATATTTGGGTATTATATGGTTTGGAGCTCTCAACCCACTGACCACATTCATTGTGGAAGGATTTTAAAGTGCTTTAGAGTGGTGTGGGTTGTGAGGTGGAGGATGGGTTGGTGCAGCCAGGACTGTCTTGTGGTCCAGCTTAAATATACAAGGAAGCCGGTATCGATATCGGGTTTCCTGGCGATTTCTGTGGCTATATATCCTATACATTTTACCTCATAGCCCAGAATCATTTGGATTGTTACAGAAAGCCCCAGACAGTATTAATTGAATCCTCAAACTGAATTTTTAAACAAAGGCTTGGCACATTTCCGATTAAATTAAGACTCTATCCAAATGTCTACTGAATAAAATCTGATTTTAACCAGTTTACCAAGTTTGCTGCAAAATCTATGATAACGTAGGCATTACTTTTCAAAGTTGAATATTCTCCATTATGCATCCACGATTAGCCTGTCTCTTCTTCCAAATAAGCAGGACTTTTGAGATCTATCATTTTAAAATTGCATAGTTTTGCAGGGAGTGAAACATTTAAGGGACGTCTCGAGAATGCAATTAATGTTCACTTACGAATTTACTGTGCTCTTGGTGTAATTCCTGATGAGTGAAAACAATGCATGTTAAGAATGTTAAGTCCTTAAACTCACAGCTGTGCCATGTCAGTTCTAAGCATGCAAGAATGTGCACCACTCAGGTTTGTTTCGTTGAACAGTCAGCTTCACAGGCCTGCCTGTGGCTCTTTCCTAGACCCAAATCAATGCATCTGTTACCAAGGATGGAGAATGAATCAAGAGGGAGGAATGGATTTGGCCAGTCAGCTTCCATACAAATACTTTAACGCAACCCATACGCTTAAATCAAGAATCACATGTTTAAATTATGACAGAAGCCCAAGATTTATAGAATCCATGTGGAATGTACGAGTAGCTGCCTGATAAATATAGGGAAGGTGACATCAAAACCACAATGCCATGGTCTGAGACCTGAGTGTACAGAGGTTCATCCAGAGGAATGCAACCTCGAACACCTTAGTAATGGTCCAACAAGAAATGGTCACTTTGTTTACTTCCTTGTATTCTTCCCCAGAATACTTAGAAGGGGATAAAAACCTATAGGGGTGAACTACTCTAAACAGACTTAAATCCTGATATTTAAGCTAATAAAAATATCGCCTGTCAATGAAGAATTACGTCCTGGAAGATATGCTGAAATTGCATATTTATTTATGTGAAAATACAAATGAATGCAAAGAATAGGCTTAGATGACACTTGTAGTATGCCCTTGTTTCAGTGAAAAACACTGCAAAACACAAATTAATCGAGTGGTTGGCGCTTGCTATCTCTCATAGCTGAAATGATGGCAACGAGAAGCCAAACGAATTATAGGTTTGCAGAGAAAATAAGACAAAACTAAAAGGAAATTCAGGTGGGTGTATGATGTCTTAAACTAAAAAGTTGTTGATTTATAGGTTCATTGTAGCAGGTGTCAAGACCTATCAGCCAGGCCATCATTGTGTACTCTTAGTTGTATCCACAGGGATACCCTTTTCAGCTACCAACCCGGTAAATAATATGCCATCATTGACAGAACTTGTGCAAGAGCGAATCCATTTCCACAGAGCTCATGGGCAGAGTGCCAAGCACATATTCTTGCAGTGCATCTTGTAGCATGTATTGACTTGATCTCTTCAATGAACCATGTTAGTACAACGATGATTTTTCAGTAATCAATCCATTAAATTTAGAGTTCAGAGGAAGGACTGAAGCAATGTACACTTTTATCTGCAACAAATTCCGCTCTCTGGAGGTGGTAAACATCCAAATTTGGGGCAGGTTCCTGAGTTCACACTGAATATTGAGATGTTAAGACTTCTGCTGAATGGCTAGTTGACTCTGCAGTTGAATAATATCTAACAAAAGAAAGCCCAAGCTCCCATTCATAAGGAGCATGTGGAAGTGACTAAGGGCCTGATTTAGCCTTTGACGACTGGAGTAGTGCCCACCAGGAAGGCAGAAGACATTACACCTCTGACATCCAAGGCCGTTTATGGTCCCACTTGTATGTAGCACCTAAGTCAAGTGAACAACAAACCAAGACGATGATCATTATTTGAACAAGCAGTGGTAAAGCCAAAAGGTCTGCCCTACATGTGAGCAATTGGCTTTGTCAATGTTTTAGCCATATTGTACAGCAGTACAGCTATAGTGCAGCATGCCTGAAAACTTAGGTATAAAAGTGCTAAGACGCGTCATAGAGCTTTTTATTTCTGATGGGAAGGGAGGGGCAAGCAACAATGCAGGAGAGTGTGGGAGGGAGGGGCAGGCAATAACATGGGAAGGAGGCGGGAGGGATAGGGCAAGCAAGCAACAGTGCAGCAGGGGGTGGGTGGGATGACACATGCAAGTAAGCAACAACACAGGGTTGTGGGATGGAGTAGGAAAGCAAGAATGCGGAAGGAGCAGGTGGGACGGGGTAAGCAGTAATGCAGAAGGGATGGGATAAGTAAGCATCAATATGGAAGGGATGAGTGGGGCAGGGCACAAAAGAAACAATGCGGGAGAGGGCAGGTGGGATGCGGCACATAAGCAACATTGAGAGAGGGGCAGTTGGGACTGGGGAAGAAAGCAACAATGTGGGAGAGAAGGAGTGGGACGGGGAAGAAAGCAAAAATGTGGAAGGGGTGGGATGGGGAAACAAGCACCAAAATGGGGGGACGGGGAAGTAGGAAACAACGTTGTAGGCACGGGTGGGACAGGTCACAAACAACGTGGGAGGGGGCAGGTAGGACTGGGCAAGCAAGCAACAACGCAAGAGGGGGGTGGGACAGGGCAAGCAGCAACGCAGGAGGAGTTGCAAGTAAGCAACAATGTAAGAGGGGTGGGTGGGGCAGGGTAAACAAGCAACAATGCAGGAGGGGTCAAGCAACATTGCAGGAGGAGTCAAGCAACAATGCAGGAGGTGTCAAGAAATCGGGTGGAGGAGGAGGAGGAGCCTAGCACGCATCCAAGATGGTCGCGTGAGCACAGGGCTCCCCGGACCCTCGCTGCTCCTCGGAACTTATCCTGACTCTATCCTGACTTGGTTGACGGATTCTGGAAGATGAACGTTGGCTGAACCCTAAACTCTTTTCAGAAACCAAATCGGACCTGGGAGACCTGATCTATGGTGGTTTGAACTTTTGAGGCCCAACTGATGGCTGTGCCCGGTGCGAAGGTGAACTGTGGAGCCGGGGCATAGTTGAACAACAACGGCATCGGGGCTGTGCCGGCGGCCGTCTCATCACTTTCGGTTTCACTTTTGGATCTCTGAGTGGCTGGACAGTGGAGTTGCTTTGTGCGGCTGGGTTTTTACTCGGCCTTCGCTTCGTGCCTTTGCCTCCGCCTGAACCCAGTGTGCCCATTGACTTTGATCCTCTCGCACCGCCACATTGCGGTCCCTGGTACGGCTCGTGTCGGCTTCGCCCGTGCCACTTTGACGCTTGCTCGGTGGTCCCCTTCGGCGAGCGTGGTTCCACATGGGAGGCAGAGGGGATCCCGAGAGGCGTAAGACCAAGACATCCCTACGTGGGGGACCGGTCCAGACCAACAACATGGACCGCTACACTCAGGGTAAAGGGTCCCCTGGGACGGCCAGTGTTCTCCCGGATGACGCTGGGGGTGTTCCGTCCGCCCCTCCGGATTTGTCCCTGCAGGACATCATGGGCGCCATTAATGGCATCAAGGAGACCATCGCTCAGCAGTACGAGGCCTTGGCCCGTAAAATCGACACGGTGGCCATTGATGTTATGCTAATTCGGGCGGATCTCTCTAAGACCAAAGAGAGGGTCCAATCGCTGGATTTGCGGACGTCCACCCTTGGTACGGATGTGTCGGACCTGCAGACTGCTCTCGGCGACCTCAAGTCGACCAACGACCTGATGGCCCGGCGGCTGGAGGACTTCGAGGGACGGGCTCGACGCAATAACATCCGCGTCATAGGTGTTCCGGAGACCTCCGACAATCGCCCGGTGGATCTTATGGTTGAGGAACTCATCCTCAAACAGCTTGCCCCCGCTGGCCTGAGTAAGTTCTTTGCCGTGGAGCGGGCCCATCGAGTCCCAGGCGGTCGGCCGCGACCGGGAGCTCCCCCGAGGCCTATTGTCGCAAAACTTTTTCACTACAGAGACCGAGATGCGATTCTGCAGGCCTCACGGGTACATGGCCCGGTCCGATATGAGAACTCATCCGTTAACTTTTTCCCGGACTTCACCCAACTGGTCCAGAAACAGCGGATGGGTTTCCAGGGGGTGAAGCGCCGTCTCCGGGACCTGGGTCTTAAGTACTCGATGCTTTTTCCTGCTAAGCTCCGAGTGGAATACGAAGACCGGGCTACCTTTTTTGACTGTCCTGCGACTGTGAGTGACTGGCTGGATTCTCTGCCGGATCGGGGTGACCGGCCTGGGCCTTCTGGTGGTGCCGAGGGTGGTGGGCCTCCTTCGGAGTGACTTTTGGTCCTTGACTTTGACATTTTGTTTTGTTCGGCTGGGTTCTACTTCTTTTGTACATTTTGTTAAATTATGATCTATGTTGGGGGCGGGCAGGGACGGGTCCCTTTCCTCCTCCGGGGTCTTTTCGTAGAATGGGGTTTGTAGGGCGACAGGCACACTGCAAGTTGGGGTGGTTTTCTGGACCGCAGGGGTGCAGGGTGGGGGGAGTTGAATTTGGGGGGGGTTGGTGGGTGGGAGGGGTTGTTTGGATTTGTGTTTTTTGTTTTCAAGGCGAGGTATTGGCTCTGTTTCAGTTTCAGGTGTCGCGCTATTTGCTGGGGGACCTTTGATCTATTGGAGGGGATGGGGGGGGGCGGGTTGAGACTGATGTCTTGGAACGTCAACGGATTGGGGGATCGTATCAAACGGGGTGTTGTGCTGCAGTATTTGCGTCGTTTGACGCCTGATGTGGTATTCTTACAGGAGACGCATCTGGTTGGTAATGTTTGTCATGCCATGAACAGGGGGGGGGATACCGACTCGTGGCCCATTCCGGTTTCACCACTGGCTCTAGAGGGGTGGGCATTCTCCTACGATCTTCACTTCCGCTAGAGATCACCAGGGTTGTCCTAGACGATAGAGGGCGCTATGTGGCTCTGATTGGGAGGTGGGAGGGACAGTCCCTTTCCTTGGTTTCGGTTTATGTTCCCCCGGGCCTCCAGAACTCTACTTTCTCAGACTTGGGTCGTATGCTGCTTGAGCTTCCTGACAGTCTTTTGCTTATGGGTGGGGATTTTAATTCGGTTGTTTCGGGTGATTTGGATCGCCACCCGCCCAGGGCCCTCCCTGCTGCCCAGGCGTGGCTCGGCGGACTCTTGGATACCTTCGGTCTGGTGGATTGTTGGAGGTTAATGCATCCGACACAGTGTCAGTACACATTTCACTCTGGGGCCCATGGGAGTCTCTCCAGATTGGATTATTTTCTCATGCCCGCGGCCCAGACTGCCCGGATTCGAGAGGTCAAGCACTTGGCCCGGGGTATCTCTGATCATTCCCCACTGTGGTTGCTTTTCGACACCGGGATGCGGTCCGCTGGGCGGATCGCCCCTATTAACCCTTGGTACTTGCGAGATCCCAAGATTCGTGATAGCCTTGTTAAGTCGATTGATCAGTATTTTCTCGAGAATGAGGGGTCGGTGTTGTCCTCAGTGTCCCTGTGGGAAGCCTTCAAAACAGTGCTCCGCGGGCATGCCCTATCCCAGATAGTGGAGGCTAAGAGGGTTAAGAATGAGGCGGTGGTGAAGCTGGAGACTGAAATATCGGGGCTGGAGGCGGCTTTGGAGACGGGTGTCACTCAGGATGGGCTTCATGCCCTCAGCTTGAAGCAGTTTGAATATAAGTCTCTTGTCACTGACGCTGCCAAGAGCATGTATAGGGAGCAACAGGGTAGGTTGTATGATGGCGGGGACAAGGCGGGTAAACTGATTGCTTGGTTGGATAAGAAGGAGAGAGTGAATCGTGTGGTCCCGGAGCTTCGGGTTTCGGATGGAGTGTGTGTGACTGACCCTGGTGAGATTGTGGAGTGTTTTGCTGACCACCTCCGGGCGGTGTACTCCCCGGTGTCTGATAGAGATGAGGATGACTCTCGTCTCTTGCTGCGGGATATTGCCTTGCCCGGCCTATCCGTCGAGGACCGTGAGCAGATGGATGCCTCCCTGTCTGTCGCCGAGATTGCTACCGCGATTCGTTCCCTTCGCTCGGGCAAGGCTATGGGCCCCAACGGACTGCCGATTGAACTGTATAAACTACGCCCGGATAAAATCGCGCCCTTCCTCCGTCGTATGTTTCTGGAGTCGCTCGAGCGGGGTTCCCTTCCCGACGACCAGCGTCTGGCTACTATAGTTGTTATTCCCAAGGACGGTAAGCCACGAGACCGCTGTGCCTCATATAGGCCTATCTCCCTACTAAATGCCGAACCGAAAATCCTTGCCAAGGTTCTCGCTAATCGTTTGCTGGGAGTTATCTGTGATTTGATACATCCGGATCAATGCGGCTTTATCCCTCATCGTAATACCGCTCTCAACTTGCGGCGTCTACATGGCGTCCTCGCTAGGGCGGAGTACTTCTCTGAACCGGCCATATTGGTTTCCTTAGACGCCACGATGGCCTTTGATACCATCGAGTGGCCATTCCTTTGGGCCGTATTGGCGAAGTTTGGCTTTGGGGAGGGATTTATTGGTTGGGTGAAGCTCCTCTATGCTGGTCCAATGGCTCAGGTGGTTGTCAATGGGCGGGTTTCTCGGCCCTTCGCGCTCGGGAGGGGTACTAGGCAGGGGTGCCCGTTGTCCCCTCTGCTCTTTGCTCTCGCCTTGGAACCGCTCGCTGCCTGGCTCCGCTGGGAGCCCTCGATCAGAGGGATCCGGTGGGCCCCGGGCTTCGAGGATCGGGTCTCGTTGTACGCGGATGATATTCTTCTGTACCTCACCTCGCCGCGGAAGTCGCTCAATGTGCTTTTTGATGTCCTTACTTCCTTCGGGAGAAATTCGGGTTTGATAATTAACTGGTCCAAATCTTGCGTGTATCCTATCTCCGGTGGCCTTCCTCTCTTGCCGCCTCGGCTTCCGATCCAAACATCTCAATCCGGCTTTAAATACTTGGGGGTATACGTTTCGTTGGATCCGGCGGTCCGCTATGAGCAGAATCTCCTGTCTCCCCTCCGGCGTTTGAGGGCGGACACGGCTCGGTGGTGTAAGTTGCCCTTGTCTCCACTTGGTCGCGCAGCACTGTTTAAAATGATGTCCCTTCCCAGATTTCTTTACGCTCTCCAGAACTCCTTCGATATCATTCCGGCGGCCTACTTTAGGGAAGTGGAGAGTTTGCAGAGGAAACTGGTTTGGGACGGTCGTGCGCGTATCGCTTTGGCAAAGCTGACTCTTCCCTGGTATGACGGGGGCATCGCGCTTCCTGACATTAGAAGGTACTATTGGGCCTCCCAGCTGTCTGCCATTAACCATGCTACGTACGCTCCTGGCTCGAACCCGGCATATGAGATGGATAAATTCCTGCTTACCGGCGGTAACTATAACAGAGCGCTTTACTCTCGATCTGCCGGAAGGACCCTCACGGGCCCTACTAGGATTGCGGTACGTGTGTGGAAGGCGGCGAATGTAGCTGTGGGCTGGAGTGAGCGGTTAACGTGTGCTACTCCTCTATTCGCCTCTGAGCGCTTGGGAAGCCTCTGGACAACGAAAGGCTTTGAGCACTGGGATACGATCGGCATTAGCAGAGTGGGGGACCTATGGGTTAAAGGCGCGGTTAAATCCTTCGCGGCGCTTCAGAGCGAGTACGAGCTTAGTGAAAGGGAGTTCTTCCGCTATGCCCAGGTTCGGCACGCCCTACTCTCGGTCTTTGGGGAGGGGACCACGGTCCCTGTTTCTTCGCCTCTCGAGGACCGTATACTCGACGGACACGTCCCCGACAGTACTATCTCCCTGATTTATAAAAAACTAATAAATAATCGGGCTGATCTCTTGGTGCGTCTTCGGGAGGCATGGACGGGAGATGGGGTGGAGTTGGACGACGAGGACTGGCAGTCTGCGCTGTCATCCCCTAAGGAGGTTGCCATCCCGGCCCGTCTCCGTCTGGTCCAGCTTAAGATTCTCCATCGTGTCTATGTGACGGGTCCCCGTTTGGTCTCGATGGGGTTTTCTGACGACGGGCTCTGTAAGCGTGGCTGCGGGCTCAGTGCCACCTTTCTCCACATCCTCTGGGAGTGCCGCGAGGTGGCGGAATATTGGCGCCAGGTGCATGATGTTATGAAACGAGTCACTGGGGTCGCTCTGCTGCCGGAGGTGCGCCGATGTGTTCTGAATGTGTGGGAGCCCAATGACTATAATGCGGCCCAGGCTCGGTGGGCGGCCCTTGGGAACATGATCGCAAAGAGATATTGCGCAGCTTTGGGGTTCCCAACGGCCTCCCACCGTGTCCGTATGGAAGGAGAACATGGACTGGTGCATGTTCAGGGAGAAGACGGTGTATGTGGCTCGTGGTAAACCGGGGGCGTGGGGTAGAATCTGGGGTCAGTGGAATGTGTATCGAGGGACTATCTGTTCTCCCCCCCTGGTGGATACGTCTGAGGTTGCCTTGTCCCCCTGATCCTTGAGGGTTCCTTGCTTACTCTGTTCATCTGAGTATAGATTTGGTTTTCCCGTGGCCCCCCCCTCCCTCTCAGACCCCCCTTTTATTGACCACCCTAGGGTGGTCCTATGTGGAGTTCCTCTGCTATGGTTGGACGCCCTTTCAATGTTTTTCGCCTTGCTTTTTGTTTTTCTTTACTTTGGTTGATAGTTATGTAAAAAGGGTGTATCCTGACTTCCTTTATGTACAGCTTGATCTCCTGTCATTTAGCGGAGCCCCTGCGGGCCAGTCATTGTTTTTGAACTGCTTGATCATTTCTGCATACTAGCGGCCGGCCCAGGAGGTTGTAGACCCGTGCTTGTACCCTTTTTCTCTGCACAATAAAATTAAAAAAAAAAAAAAAAAAAAAAAATCGGGTGGAGGTCAGCAGCAATGCAGAGTGGGACAGGCAAGTGGAGACAGTCTTCCAACACATGCACTCTAATGGGGAGCCGCAACTAAAAGAAAAAAGTAACTCTGAATGCGCGAGCAGTGGAAGGACACAAGACAAGGAAGCAGTACTTGGGTCATGCACTAGGGAAGGGACAAACAGACGAAGTGGAAGTGAAGCAGGCAGGCGCTGCCCAAAGAGAATCAAGAAAATGAAAGGGATGGCGAAGCCAACCAATGGCAAGTAATGAGTGGAGCTCTAAGCCCCCTATAAGTGTCTTGCAGGCGACACTGCATTTGCTATCTCAGATGAGACATAAAAATGATACCATGCCATACTTCCTACTCTTGCTGGAAGATGGAAGGCTGAGTGTGTGCTAACTTGCTCCCCAATAGGCATGCTGCTCTTATTTAAACTGCATTTCCCTCAAGAAAAGTAAGAAGCATTTCTAAGTCAATTTCAAAGTCAAGAAATTTGCTTTAATAATCCACATTTGTAAAGCGCGAACAATCACCCCTAAGGGTCTCTAGGTGCTGGGGGCCGTCGGAAAGATTAAGCAAGCTATTGCCCAGAGTCACATGGTGCTGGGCTAATCTGCCGCCAGCGCCGGGGATCGAACCGTGATCCCCAGATTCCAGAGTCAGTCGCCCTGGCCGCGGCACCACACCTCTTGCAGAAGATGGCCGTGAACTGTCATATTCTCCTGTAAAGCGGTCATTGATGTCTTAAAAAAGTTAGAGAGGACTTAAAGATCAAATATTGGTGGGGACTAAAATCTCTTGGGGAGGAGGTTAGAAAGCAGCAACTGAAGACCATCATTCCACATACACCACTATAAGCCTGAGAACAGGTTATGAATATCTATTTTAAGTTTGATTTTGCAATTGTTTGTCGGTTCTTAATGGCCTGTGAGTTGACAATGGAATAAAGGGATGTGATACTATTCTCAGGTGTCTGAAGATAATCTGGAAATATAAAGTAGTACATTTATGATGATAATGGTACTATAAAAGTCCCACTTTCCTGACTGGGAATGCCTGCTGTCTCGGGCAGGGCCAGATTACGGAGAGCCCTGTGCATCCATCCACTTGTCTGTATGTCACCTATGATTTTCACACAGTTCTAACAAATCTCTCTTCAACCTATGTGCCTTAAAAACAGCGTATGCTTACGAGGAGTGGCAGGATGGGTGTTGTAAAGGAGAGTGATATAAAACCAACAGTAGCATACTTTCACTCCTTCCCTCGTGTCAGCGAGCAGACTATATATGCAGATCCACCAGTAGGAAAATACAGCGAATGCTGGCCACATTTAAAGGAAAGAAATGCAAAGCATTCTCCACAACAATTTTTCTCTCGGAAAACAGGTCAAGAGACCAATGACCATGAAATATGAGTGAGCCATCTGGTTACACTGAAAACTCCTGAACTGGGCATATGCCTAAACAAGTTACTTACTTTATGTAATGCTCTTTCTAATAGAGACTCTGTCTTGCTCAAGATTACTCTCCTTTTGAATATTCCCAGGTGTCGCCAAAGGACAAATGATCAGATCCTGGAAATCCCCACTGACCCCAGCTAGTGGCCAGCTGGCAGGAGGAGGTCATACACTGGGGCACGGCCTAGGGCCAAGCATTACTAGAGAGGAGTATAGAGGACTCTGAAAACAGCCCATAGCCTTTGTGTGGGATGGTTTATTGGAAACATTCATGTCCCACATAGATAATAGTTAGGGACACGTAGAGAGGGAGAGGCACTCGCCTCACAGACATTGCCGATGCCCAACCTGGAATTCCCAGTGACTGTTACTTAATGGCGGAATATACCTTTGGTCTTGAGCTGGAATGTGCTCCGTGTCGACCTTGCCTTAAGGAGCTTGCGCCCTCACCTCGATCCTCCTAACAATACTATTCCCCAAAATCACACATGGCAGACGACTAGCTGGGGTTGGGGGGGCGGTATAGATAATTTGTTTGAGTTGCATTATCTCAGCGATATTGGGACACGCAGCTTCAATATGTTTTCCGTATATCTATGTTAATACCTATTAAGTGACATGTGAACCAAATCCACTGCTACTAAGCTTATATTGTATATCCTCGAATGTCAAAAAATGTACATTATGGCGAAGGACTCAATGTATGTCATGTATCTTCCTTTATATGTTAAAACTCAGTTTGTTTATTAAAAAAAAAATGTGGCTTTGCACTGACAACACTACACACTGGAAATTATGTACAGCGCCTATATAGGCGCCACTCTTGCGCACTGACGTCAGTTGCTTTTGAGGCTGTCCTTGCCCAGAGACACAGGGCCTCAATAGCAAAGTGTTGTGACCAGTGCGGCGAATCCTAGACTTGGGATCTTATTAATGGATAGAGTCCAATCACAGAATGGGGAGGATCGATGAGGAATATGCAGCTAGATAGAGGCTCTACCAGAAACAGAGCTACCGAAAGTAAGTAACTTGTTCTTCTGATAGAGACTTCTAGTCTCAGATTCCTCAGCTTTTGAATATATACCAAAGCAGTACCTGTTCGTAGGTGGGGCTGTGATTGGGATCAAACCAGAAAATCCTGCAGGAGCGAGCTGGCAGAATGCCCCTCTCAGTAAACGTGACTGTCCAGACAATAGTGCTTTGAGCACGTGTGGAGGGACACCCACATAGCCGCCTGGAAAATGCCCACGACAAGGGCTAAATGTGCCAATGCAGTGGTAGCAGCTTTGACCCTGGTAGAATGCACACACAGTCCTTCCAGAGAGTACTTTTTGGCCAATGCGTAGCAGATCTTAATGCAAAGCACAATCAAGTAGGAGATGTTTTTTGTCTGCACAGCCTTACCTTTTTTAGCTCCAGAGAACCCCTTTAAGAATCAGCCTTGTCCCCAAACAGGCAAGTCCCGGGAAAAGGGCTTGCCCATGAAATGCCTGAACAACCAGTGGACTGCAGCCAAGCATGGCGATGAATGGCTACACTATTGCCAATGGCCTTCCCGATGGAAATCAGTGGTATCCTGGGGCACAAAGAATGCCTTGGCCGCTTCATAACTGTTCTGTACAACCTGGGCAAGGACAGACAGGAGATTTTCAGGAAGACCTTGGAGGACTTGAGCCACCAAATCCCAAGTGCGTGGGAATAGCTAGACAAGCCGCAGCTGGCATTCAATGATCTAAGAGCCAAGCTGGTGGATGAGAAGTCTCTCTTACCAAACGTCTCCACAGGTGTTTACTTTCAGGGCAGGGATCCTGATATAAAACAGGGCTGCCTCTGGCAAGGCGGTGGCCTCTGGCGATCTGGCAGTTGACCGGGGGGCCAGAATAAGTTTTGACCCATGCCCCCAATAGGGTATTTGTCTGTGCCTTGTCAAAAGGGGCTCAGTGGATGTTTGCCTGGCTGGAGGACCTCTGTCAGGACATTGGTATTAACCTTTTAGGGGAAGTGGAGGTCAAGGACTTCGGCTGCCCTATGCATCACCATGGCATAAGACCAAGTCAGAGAGGACAGTAGGTACCTCGTCATCCCATGTCAATGGTGTCAGCATTGGCATTGAATAGGCGCTGGAGGCAGCCACAGGTTGTTCTCGGAGGGTCAAACTGGTCCAAGGGTGAACCAGCAAGCTGCATTCTAGATGGAGAACCTCTCGTATCTGTGGGGGCGGAAGGCAGAGGTAAATGGCAAGTATCTAAAGAGTCGAAGTTTGGATTTGCGGAACTCTTCAATCTGTTCTGGAGTGGCGAACCGCCAAGAAACTCAGGTTGAGCGGGGACAAGTTAGTCACTTGACTTTGGGAGGGAGATCGAGACGTACGGTGACGCACTTGCCTTTTTAAAAGTGTGTGTTTGGTGGGAAGGGGCAGAGTCCCACTTAGATTTCTTGTGCTTTTTCTTCAAATTACCCAACAACTTTGATCAGGACAAAAGTTGACCTCTGAAATGACTCCTGCGACTTCTGGATCTGGAATGAGCTCGTAAGTGATTTGCACCAGTCTTGTCTCAGAGTCTTTCTGTGCTTGGCAATGAAAAAGTTTGCCTTGCTGTCTTGAATGGCCTTCGGCGTCATAGGCGCATATTCATTACAGGCATTAGGGTTGTGACTATCGCAGACAACACAGGCCAATCTTATGAGCATGTATCACAGACATTTGCAAGCGACATTCCTTACAGTACTTAAAACCTGTCATTTTGGGAGGGGACATCTCCTTTGCACACTGACATTTGAAAGACTTTGAAGAGATAAGGGTCTCAAAGAGAAAAGTGGCAGCTCCGGATCCACGTGTGGAGGCACAGAAAGAAAGGATTCAATGTCAGCATGTGGGAGTGGCGCCTATATAGGCTCTGTACGTCATTTTTGCAGTGTAACGACATCAGTAAGAAGCAGCACGGCACCACCAACTGAAGCGCAGAAGTACTGCAAAACAAATTCGGGATTCAGTCTGACTAGTGGGGAATATTCTAAAGGTGAGGAATCTGCAGCTAGAAGTCTCAATAAGAAAAGCACTGAAAAAGCCAATAGATCTAGCATTGGCTGCCAGCCTTTTGGCTTTTGCCAATGCTTGTTTGGTTTCGTCCTTGTTTTTGTAAAAGGTTATTGCTTGGTAAGTCACTGGACTTCCACCAAATGTATAAAAAAATCCTAAAAGCTACACTTTTTAAAATTTTAAATAGCACACAATACAATAGAAGCCTCTGGATTTATGGAAACTACTTTATGTGTGGATGTGCTCTTTGTGACAGAGAGGATTTATGCCACTGGAAGATAAGTTAGCCAAACAATGAAGCGGGCTGAGCACCTGACCCACGTTGTATGCTGCAGTGGCCAGAAAAAAAGGTGAATTACAACAAAACAGTGAATTAAATTAGTTGGCGGAAAGCCCCTTTAAGTAAGAAAATACTTAAATTTTAGTAAATATATCATTTGGGGGAAAACAAAAGGTCCTGGCTAACGCCAGACCTAAAATGCTGTCTATTCCCTGGTGTACCAAACATGAACTCCTTGCAGAATCGAGGTACTAGAACCATGAATTTGGTATCTGTGAGAGATACAAGATGCTATCTGCGGAAATGCCTACCAGGGGTACCACTAAACAATGGATTATTAACCACGTGTGACAAAAAGATTGTCTGAAAAACTAAAATGTTAAAGCTCGTAAAGCATCTAGAGAATGCACCTGTTGCAAAACAGAGGATTATTTCCTGGAAAAGACAGAGAAAACTGGCAAGGCTCTAGGAATAAAGAAAGCTGTTTGGGGAAGCAGTTTGTCCTAAAATAAGTAGTGCGTGGTTCACTAGATAGTACAAATAGAAGCTTCTGGCAAACGTGTTGGCCACCAAACAGGCAATGTTCCGTATAGAAGCACCCTCGGCATAAGTATCTATATTTTCAAATGGATTATGCAGAAAATAAGCTAGGATTAAGCAACGACCCCATTGGGTGGCTGCCATCCAGAATAAAGCTGCAACAGTAAAAAAACATTCCTAATGCCACTTCTAGCACACTCCTAACTCACTTCCGAAGAACTGTTTGAAGCTGACATGAGCCTGTCGTCAGTCACTATAGATCTTGGTTTAAAAGGAGCTTCACAGTACGGAAACCGCTGTAAACACGAATAATGTGGCAAATCTTTTTGCAAAGCTGGCTAATGTTGAGCACTTGGGTCACACTGCACAGGTAAAGAAAGGTTTCACATTTACATACGGTCCAGCTGGCTCACTGAGGAGTGTACTACATCTTTTTGGAGTTGTACTCCGACGGATGTTATTCCTTCTTAGCGAAGGGTCTGCGGATTGAATTCGAACGTTGCTTTCACACATCCTGTCTTCACATCTACAGTGCATGGTGCCCAAGATAGACAAGAGGCATGTGTGAAACATCACTATATTAAAGCAAGAGGCATTAAACCTCAATTGCAGAAAACAATCTTGTCAGTGCGGGGAGCAGCAACAAAATGATGCTGAGGCGAGGGCAGCCAGCTCAACAATGCCAGGTAAACAAATATCAAACCCACTACAAAATTAAAGCAACACCCAGGAGCAGAAAGGAGAGAAAAAACTGGGGTGCAAAGAGTGACTGTGGAATGAAAGACGGTCCACACAGGGGATGGTGTGGGCGTGGACTCCCTGCCTTCAGCTCTCTGCTCTTTTTTTTTTTTTTTACAAAGGGTTGCAGAGTGCCTCCTGCTAGGAGGTATAATTCTAACAGTGTGGATCCATTGAGAAGACCCCATGGGAGAGACTATAAGTTGTATCTAAACACCTTAGAGCAATCTTGCTGTTTATTTTGTTTTAACATTTCGATATTCGTCTACGGGGCACAGGTGAAACAACAGGCTTCAGCGCAGTAACATAAAACAAGATCGCACTCAGGTTAGGAGAGATGTAAAAAAATAAACAATTATGCCCCAAAGGCTTTGCAAACCACCAGCGTGCAAGACCTTTTCTAAATTCCTTCGGGTTATTGATGCCTTTAGAGCTCAAAGGAAGAGAGTGCTATTCATTTATTTATGGATTTCTAGAGCGCCTTCATCCAATGTTCTTTACATTGGTAAAGGTACCATCTTTCACGATACAATATTAATGAAAAATGATTGATACATTTTGAAAAACGATTTCTTTTCACACAGATGGTCAAACCATGGTGAGGAGATACCGAACAAGTGTATAGAACAAGTAGTAAGGGAATGATAAAGGCAATGCAAACAAGCATTGGCAAAGCCAATAGGTCTCACCTATGCAAGAGCCATTGGCCTTGCCAATGGGTTTTAGCCATGTTGCACGCCAGCGTGGCTGCTGTTTAGCATTGCTAAAAGTTAGTAATGTAGAATAGATTTGTGTGGAGTGTCGTAGAGTGGGATGGGGAAGAGTGGAGTGGCATAGGGTGGAGTCATATAGCGGGACTTGAGTGGATTGGTGTAGAGTGTATAAGCAGCATAGAGTACAGTGGTGTAGAGTGCAGCAGCATAGCCTTCAGTGGTGTAGAATGCAGCATCGTACAATGCAGTGGTGTAGATTAGAATGTTGCATAGGAGATTGCAGTGGCAGAGTGCAGTGGGGCAGAGTAGATCGTCAATCAAAAAAATGGGGAGGGGGGGGTGGGGTGGGGGAGGAATGAACCACAATGGCCTCAATACCAGAGTCTCAGCAATAATGTCTCAGAGACCCTCAACCACAGGTTCACATGCAGTGTATGTAATTTCTGCTCAGTGTGTTTTGGGGGATAATGTCATCATTGGGTCTGTCCCTTGAGTGTCCCA
Source organism: Triturus cristatus (assembly GCF_964204655.1). NCBI lineage: Eukaryota > Metazoa > Chordata > Amphibia > Caudata > Salamandridae > Triturus > Triturus cristatus. Next base: position 151,756,347 of record NC_140580.1, read on the forward strand.
TTCTTCAAGTGACTACATAACCTCCACTAGGAGGGAGACTGTCTGGATATTGACACTGGTAAGTGAATTAAAATTACCTCCTATCCTGTAGGTAAATCTGTATTGAGGGAAGAGAATAGGATGGTGCATGATCGGTGTTAAGTGGATGAGTCACTGATCCACGACACCTACTTGTCAGGTCGACATGTTTCGGCCTGGAACAGCCCATACAGGTCTATAGCCTTCGTATGGACCAGAAGTAAGGAAGCCTCATACTTTAGGACTTTCCGTTATTGTGTAGATGGGTGGACTAACTCACTCGTCTTCGTTAGGGAGCACACGTTGCTCGAGACGGATCATGGTTATAGGTGCCGTCTTTGGCCTAGAACTTAAAGCAAATATTCAAATTACTTCATGGTTTGAAGGACATAGGTTCTAGCTTGGCTTACAAAACCGTCCTTTGCAGAGCTGCTGTCTCTCTCCATCCAAATACTGAGACCATTGTGGTTCAATCTCCCCAGCTTTTTTTGATTGATGATAAAATACCACTTGGAAGCTGAATGAACCTCTGCTTCTTCTTCCCTCCATTTTTTGTAATATAAAATAGCAGAGTAAAGTGGCATAGAGTGGCGTGATGCGAAGTAGTGTCACAGTGAGGTGACAAAGAATGCAGTAGTGCAAAGTAGAGTAGCATAGAGTTCAGGGACGTAGTGTGCAGTGTTGCAGAGTATAGTGTCTAAGAGTGCAGTGGAATACAGTGCAGTGGCGTAGAGTGAAGTGCCGTAGAGTGAAGTGCCATTGAGTGGAGTGATGCAGAGCTCAGTAGTGTAGAGTTCAGTGTTGCAGAGTAGAGTGTTGTAGAGTGCAGTGGTGTAGAATGCCGTAGAGTAAAGTGGGCTAGAGCAGAGTAGAGTGCAGTGGTGGGTGTAGTGTAGTGGGTAACAGTAGAGTAGAGTGGACTGGTGTAGAGTACATTTGCGTAGAGTGCTGTAATTGTAATTGCATTTGTTTAGCGCTTACTACTTCTGATGAGGCGTAGCGCTTTGTTAGGCGAGTAGCACGCTACTCCGGTACCCATAGAGGATTAGTGTTGAATTAGTATAGTGAAACATGTAAGTAAATCTTAAGTGGTGGATAAGTTAGTCAGTTATTTGGATTCGGAAGGATAGCAGATGGATAGAAGAGGAAAAAAGGTTTGTATTTATATAGCGCTTGTTACCCCTGATGGGGTGTTGAAGCACACTACTCAGGAAACCCATAAAGGATTAGTGGTGAATTATTATGGTGAAATATGAAAGTAATTTGAGTGGTGGATATTAGTCAGTTATTTGGAGTGAGAAGGATAGTGGAGGGATAGAAGGGGATGAAAGGTTTGCATTCATATAGCACCGGTTACCCCTGATGGGTGCTGAAGCTCTTTTCTGGCGAGTAGCACTCTACTCCGAAACCCATAAAGGATTAGTGTTGAAAATTAGTATAGTGAAATATGAAGTAATTTAATTGGTGGATATGTTATTCAGTTATTTGGATAGAGAAGGGTAGGTGGTGGGATAGAAGAGGGAAAGAGGTTTGTATTTATATAGCGCTTGCTACCCCTGATGGGGCTTTGAAACGCTTTTTTGACGAGTAGCACGCTACTCTGGAACCCATAAGGATTGGTGTTGAATTAGTATGGTGAAACATGAAATTAATTTGAGTGGTGGATATGTTACTCAGGTATTTGGATTGAGAAGGGTTGGGGAGGTGTAGAAAAGGGGAAAAAAAGGTTTGCATTTATATAGCGTTTGTAACCTTGATGAGGTGTTGAAAAGCTTTATTGGCGAGTAGCATGCTACTCTGGAACCCATAAAGGATTAGTGGTGAGTTAGTATAGTGGAATATGGAATTTGAGAAGTGAACATGTTAGTCTGTTATTTTGATTGAAAAGGATAGTGGAGGGATCGAAGAGTGAAGGATTTTTATTTTATTTTATTTTTATATTTCTTTTTTTAGGTCATAGCAGCAGGAGGAGGCTTTTGGATGAGTAAAAAGTGTTTTTGGAGGGAAAGGGAAGAGTTTAGAGAGGTTTGTTTTGGGGGATCGGTATAGTAAAAGAGGTGTCCGATGATGCAAAGAGGGGTAGAGTAGGAGAGAGTCTAGAAAGGGTTATTTTGGGGATCATAGTAGCGGTATGGGGTTTGGGATGAATAAGAGAGTGGATGTAGAGGATATATTGATAGATGTATAGGGTGAGAGAAAGGGTAGTGCATTGGAAAGAGTAGTAGAAAGTAGTTTGAGATGAGTCAGAAAGTTGGGCTATAAAAAATACTGAGAGAAGTATAGACTGAGAAATAGGGTAGTGCATTGGAAAGGCCAAATTAGAAGAAAGTGATAAATATATAGATCCATAAGAACATTGAAAGTATATAGATTCATAAAGGAGGTAAGAATATGTAGATTAAAGATAATGATAGAGGTACAGGATGAGAAATGGGAGAGGTGTGGCGCTGCGGCCAGGGCGACTGACACTGGACGCTGAGGATCACGGTTCGATCCCTGGCTCCGGCGGCATGGGTCTGCCCAGCACCATGCGACTCTGGGCAATAGCTCGCTTAATCTTCCCAACGGCCCCCAGGGCCAAGATACCCCTTCGGGGGTGATTCGTGCGCTATACAAGTACTGGATTTGGATTTGGATTAGTGCATTGGATATGCTTTTTCAGGAGAAAAGTAACAGACACACAAATCCAAGTACATGGAGGTACATAGATGCACTATGGAAGCAAGTACATGTAGACCAGAGATGATTTTGCCCCCGGCCGTCTGACGTCACGGTGGGCGTGTGCGGACAGCCGTCCGATTTGCGCATGCGTAGAATTCTCCCGCACAGCGCAGAAATGTGCGCCGCAGCGAACGGGTTAATAACATAATTATTCTACATGTTTATACAAAGCAATACACAGAGATAGGTACATATCTATAGTGAAAATAAATTGTCGGTGGGTAGTACTGAATGGGAACATGGGCAGCATTTCTGGTCCTGGTCCCGACCAGACACAAACAGGCAACTGCCCTTGTCATCTCCGCCCTTAAGAGGCAACTGCCCTTGTCCTCTCCACCCTTAACTCGCTCAAACCATCAACTGCCCTTGTCCTCTTCGCCCTTAACAGGTTCAAACAGGCAACTGCTCTTGTCCTCTCCGCCCGTAGCTGAGACGCCCTAACCCTGGCTTTTTATAGCCCTAGTCATCAGGTGACCCATTCAGCCAATGGGAACCCTAGCCCTAAAATCTGGAACCAGTAGGAGACCAAGAACTTACAGCCAATCTTAGCCCTAGTCCAAGCACCCAATCAGTTTAAAAAAAAACCCTGATCTCTACATCCAATAGAGGCCCTAGCCCTGCCAGTAGTCCAAACCCAAGTCCAAGCAACCAATGCCACAGGAAGCCCTAATCCCTACTTCCAATAGAAAGCCTACCCTACTCTTAGTCCCACACGTAGTCCAGCAACCAATCAGACCAGAAGCCCTAATCGCTACTTCCATTTAAAGGCCTAACCATAGCCCTAGTCCCAACAACCAATAACACAGCAAGCCTTAGTCCCTACTTCCAATAGAAATCCTAACCCTAGCCCTAGTCCCAACCGTACATTGATTGAATCACAGACCCAGAAACCAATCAGAACCCTCCAATACTCAACCAATGAGGACACTAACCCTAATCCAAAAGAAACACCATATACAACCACTAATCAGTGTACACATGTACCAAACAATAGCCGACTGTATAAGGTCCTAGCTACCTCAGACAAGGTTTGCTGGAGTTGGAAGCTGCCGCTCTATTCAGAAATCTCCTAGGAGACAGACAGGCTCAATCCACACTTTGGACTTCTGCAGGTAAGGGCCTAAAAAACGTGTCCTCTAACAATACTGTTTGAATAAAACTTTACTCCCTCTCCTGGCCAAACAAAGTGCACAGTCCCTATTAAATACAGTTTAAACAGCACACAGCATATTACTGCTGTCTCAGAGTACCCTCTGATGTAGAATATCCCTGTTTCTGGGGGGGAAAGGAGGGGGGGGCTGGTTTCACTGACTTGTTAACACAAACTGGTGGCTGGGGGTGCACTGCTTAACATCCAGGTCTTAGCACAGAGCAAAGGAGAAATCTGGAGGGCAAAACTGGTAGTCACGGAGAATGAGAGGGCAAAACTACAGAGTTTGTACTGCAAATCCCACAATTCAACAGGTTAAATGGAAGCAGTCACGGGCAGGAAAAAACACAAGTTTAAATACAAAACAGGTGATAAATTATGCAATCATGGGCAGGTTAAAACTACAATTTTAAACTGTAACAACCACAGGCAAAGACAGTTAAAGAAATAAAAAAATGAAAAGATGAGGCAATCACAGGTAGGGAAAATCGTTTTTTAGGAAAGAGACAGCACTAGTCTGCCTCCTTACCACTTCCTGGACTCTGCTTACTGCAATCTGGGGCACAGGTAGGCTGCAGCTCACAAGATGGAAGAGAATGATTTGGAGTGCACCCAGCAAAGCCTTAAGGGGCCTAGGCAGGTGTGAGAGGAGGGATCAGATTTGCTTGGAGCTGGAGAAACCAATCAGCAGTCCTAGGTCTGCCGGCCTGAGGGTGGGGCTGGGACTGGGGAGCTGATCTATTCAGAAATCTCCTAGGAGACAGACAAGCTCAATCCACACTTTGGACTTCTGCAGGTAAGGGCCTAACAAACTTGTCCTCTAACGATACTGTTTGAATAAAACTTTACTCTCTCTCCTAGTCAAAAAACGAAGTGCACAGTCCCTATTAAATACAGTTTAAACAGCACACAGCAGATTACTGCTGTCTCAGAGAACCCTCTGATGTAGAATATCCCTGTTGCTGGGGGGCTGGTTTCACTGACTTGTTAACACAAAATGGTGGCTGGGGTGCACTGCTTAACATACAGGTCTTAGCACAGAGCAAATGAGAAATTTGGAAGGAAAAACTGGTAGTCACGGGGAATGAGAGGGAAAAACTACAGAGTTTGGACTGCAAATCCCACAGTTCAACAGGTTAAATGGAAGCAGTCACGGGCAGGAAAAAACACAAGTTTAAACACAAAACAGGTGATACATTATGCAGTCATGGGCAGGTTAAAACTACAATTTAAAACTGCAACAACCACAGGCAAAGACAGTTAAAGAAATTTAAAAAAGAAAAGACGGTGCAATCACAGGTAGTGAAAATCTTTTTTTAGGAAAGAGACAGCACTAGTCTGCCTCCTTACCACTTCCTGGACTCTGCTCACTGCAATCTGAGACACAGGTAGGCTGCAGCTCACAAGATGGAGGAGGCAGAGTAGAGTGTTGTAGAGTGCAGTGGCATAGAATTCAGCGGTGTTCAATAAAAGCCGTAGAATGCAGTGGCATAAATGAGAGTGACACATAGTAAAAGAATAGAGTGGCATACAGTGCAGTAGCGTAGAATACAATGGCATACAATGCAGTTGTTCAGAGTAGAGTTGTCAGGGAACAGGCATCGCGCGCCTGCATTGACTACGATCCCCAGAATGCCCGGGGAGAGAGTGGGAGGAGCCGCGACAATAAAAGGGCAGTGACGCGCACATGACGCTGCACGTAATTCCGGATTGGCGAGTTTCGTTGTTTCCTGAACTTGCTCCGAGGAAGATTGGAGCCGTGTCTTTGGAGCTCTTGTCCGCCGTCTGTTGGGCATCCCCTGCTGGATGCGAGAATCTCCGCCAGCCTCAGCCTTAAGATGCCCGTCCAACTCGCTAACCTGCCGAGGCAAGTGGTGGTCGAAGTGCACGCTCTGAACACCTGAGAAGTGCATGGTGTTCCTGGATCCGGACCTCACCCGTCAGGTATTTCGCGTCGGAGATTACACCCCCAGGGTGTAGACATACTTTGGTAATACTCGCTGCAGCTCGCCTCAGTCTACAGCGAGGCAGCGAGCGTTGTGACTGTGTCTTCCCTTACCCCACGAACCTCCCGTGAACTTTGGTAATACTCGCAGCCGCTCGCCTTAGTCTACGGCGAGGCAGCGAGCGTTGTGACTGTGTCTTCCCTTACCCCACAAACCTCCTGTGAGGTAATTGGTTGTGGACTAGGTGGAGCGAGAGCTTGGGTCCTCGCAGCGGTGCAGTAACCGCGTTGGACGCTTAACCCAAACTATCGTGATTCTATAGAAAACGTATGAGAAGCTGGTAACAGACCGTTCTCTCAACAATTACTCCGTGTGGATATTTGGTCACAAGAACAACATTTATTTTGTTTTTTCTCTCTTCAAGCCATACCGAGACACTTTAGACATCCCAGTGTGAGGGTATTTACGGCACTGAGGAGAGGTTCCTAGGGCAATTAACGTTCGCTCATTTTCTCTACAGGGGGGGCCCAAGCCAACTAAGGTGCGAGGCATAATGCCGCCAGTTCATGTACAAGTATGTCTGTGAGGTACCTGGGCTGTGTTCTGGTTTATTTGTTGGTCTGAATATGTCACAAAGCAAGTGCTAGCAAAAAGGAAAGACAAGAACCAGTAGGCAAACAGATAATTAAGGAATTGGTACTCCTAGCGAGAAATTATGAGCGTAGCATTAAGTGTATTGTCTGTGTTATTGCTTTACAGGTTCTACTCCCCGCTGTTCCCTTCCTTCCCTTCCCTCGCTTGATTGCTCCAACCTTCCGTGCCATTAGTGCAGGAGTTGGGGACGTCGAGAGGTGGACCCCCTATGGCATCACTCGAATCCTGAGGAGTCTTGGACCTGGGATGGAATCGTCACAAGAGTGGCATAGAGTGCAGTGGTGCAGAGTATAGTAGCATAGAGTGCAGTGGTGTAGAGTAGTGCAGAGTAGAGTGGCAGAGAGAGCAGTGGTGCAGAGTGGAGTACGGTGGCGTGGAGTGGTGTAGAGTGCAGTGGTGCAGAGTAGAGTTAACAGTGCAGTGGCACAGAGTAGGGTGGCATAGAGTGCAGTGGCATAGACTACATACTACAGAGTGGAGTGCAAAGTCGTACAGTGGATTGGAGTAGAGTGTGGTGGGGTAGAGTGGAGTGGTACAGAGTGGAGTGGTGCAGGGTAGCATGCAGTGGCGTACAGTAAAGACAAAGTGGTGCAGAGGCAGAGACTGCACTGTGCAGAGTAGATTAGAGTGGCGTACAGGTGATTGCAATAGAGTGCAGGAGCATAGAGTGGAGTGGTACAGAGTAGAGTCCATTGGTGTAGAGTGTATTGGCATAGAGTGCAGTGACAATGAGTGAAGTGCTGCAGAGTGGTGAAGAGTGGAGTTGTGCATAGTACAGTGGAAAAGCCTAGATTGGAGTGGTGTTAAGTACAGTGACGAAGAGTGCAGTGGTGTACTGCGGCGTAGAGTGCATTGGCGTTGAGTAGAGTTGTACAGAGTAGAGGTGTGGAGTGGAGTGCTGCGCTGAGTGCATTGGTATTGAGTAGAGTTGTACAGAGTAGAGAGGTGTGGAGTGCAGCGGTGTAGTGCAGTGTAGACTGCATTGCCACTGAGTAGAGTTGTACAGAGTAGAAAGGTGTGGAGTGCAGTGGTTTAGAGTGCAGGGGAGTAGAGTGCAGGGGAGTAGGGGAGTAGAGTGCAGGGGAGTAGAGTGCAGGGGAGTAGAGTGCAGGGGAGTAGAGTGCAGGGGAGTAGAGTGCAGGGGAGTAGAGTGCAGTGGTGTAGAGTGCAGGGGTGTAGAGTGCAGGGGTGTAGAGTGCAGGGGTGTAGAGTGCAGTGGTGTAGAGTGCAGTTGTGTAGAGTGCAGTTGTGTAGAGTGCAGTGGTGTAGAGTGCAGTGGTGTAGAGTGCAGTGGTGTAGAGTGCAGTGGTGTAGAGTGCAGTGTGGATTAATTCAGAGCGGGGTAGAGTGCAATGGTGTAGAGTGCAGTGTGGATTAATTCAGAGCAGAGTAGAGTGCAATGGTGTAGAGTGTGTTGTGGATTAATTCAGAGCGGAGTAGAGTACAATGGTGTAGAGTGCAGTGTGGATTAATTCAGAGCGGAGTAGAGTGCAGTGTGGATTAATTCAGAGCGGAGTAGAGTGCAGTGTGGATTAATTCAGAGCGGGATAGAGTGCAGTGTGGATTAATTCAGAGCGGAGTAGAGTGCAGTGTGGTTCAATTCAGAGTGGAGTAGAATGCAGTGAGGAGGAGGTGGTGGTGGTGGTGATGATGGTGGTGTGTAGCGATGTATTGTACCATTTGATGAAAGGTGGTATATAATGCCGGATTAACTTCATATAGAAGAAATACAGGTGAGTGAGAATTGTTTATTGTATATAATAATAAATAGAGAAAGTTTAAATGTGTCAAACCGTTCACGTCCATATACTATTACGCCACCCATGAGCCGGGTTTTCACCATGGTAGTTATGTTATACCATTTTATAAAGCGCTTAGCTACCCTAAGGCTTCCCAGCGCTGCAATGAGTTATGATGTGCACCTAGAAACCTCTCAAACTATGTCAGACAATATTAGTTGGGAAACAGCCACATTTGTAGCAACTTTCCTAATTTGTTCTCATTCAACTCAGTCCCCAAATCAATTTGCACTGAATTTCAAAGTTGGGGGGACAGAAATTAGAAGGATTTTCCCACCCATCTGGACCTTTGAATACACAGGCCACTCAGCAGAGCAGTGTTGGAGTAGCTCAGCATCCTGTTAGGGGTGCAGGATACTAAAATGACCCAGATCATAGAGGGTCTCCTGCAGTTCATTGTCCTGTGAGCCATGCATAAAGCCTTAAGATTTATTATTTGCTCTCCTGGAGGCCAGTGCAAGGATGCTAATGCACTTTTGGCTGAGACATATTTGGCCACCTTAAAAAGGGTCCTTGCTGCGGTGTTTTGGACCACTAGTCTTTTGAAAACCGACTAAGATGAACCCAAATATACAGAGTTCCTGTAGTCAAGCCCTTTAAACAGGCAATGGTATTGTTGTGTGTAGTCTCCAACATACCACATCACAAACATTTTGAAGACTTATAGGAAAGACAACTGTTCATATGATGGTGACTCAGAATGACACTCAGAACATTTGTCTTGTGGACTGCAAACAACATGATAGCAGAAGAGCTGATTGATATGCGGTCAGAAGCGACGACTCTATGGTCCAACTTCACAAGTTTCTAGTCTTCAAGCAGCAGTTGAGGGAAAGGAGGTGAAAATAAGAGTATGAATGCGGGGAAGCTGAAGAAAAAGGATTAACAGACACTCTCCCTCATATGAAGTGTGATGTTCTATGATTGCAAGGGTGGGGCGGGTAAGTCGTTTGCCTCAGAGTATTTCTGAATGGGTGCACAGCTGACAACTGGCTGATCTGTACTGTTGAGAATGATGATTTATGAAGTCCTGAAACACCTGTGACAGAGGAAAAGAGGACAAAGGTATTTGCCGGTGCTTCCATAATTATGCAGGATGAAGGAGGCCAAGTGTATCTATGAAATTTTATAAGTAGGGACAATGCCCCTGGCTACATTCGTAATATGGTCGTAGAAGAAACTAAGCATACATGTTGCTGCAGTCTTGATAATCAGCAACCACCCTGCACGCCATTTAGGCAAAGAAGCAAAAAAATTATTTTAGTACCTCATGCACTTGCTCATTTGCACATTACATCAGGCTAACCCTGCCTCTGAATTAGCCTGGCATAGAGGTAGAGAAGCATTTGTTTTAGGAGAACTGATCAATTTCACCCATCAGGAAAGTCACTGAGAAGAAATCTGGGTACTTTAACCTACTGATGCCAACTGAGATCAAGCATGATTGCACAGGAGTGTGAACAAAAGCATACATTCACATCAGTTCACACTTTCTGTCTACTTTCTTAGCAGTAATGAACAAGGAGGGTATTTTTTTTGCTGGTCCAGGAGGACGTGTATCAGCATTGCTTTCTAGGTAGGTAAAGGTTATCCAGATTTAAGATCCAAGCAAACCATCACAATTAAGAACGAAAAGAAATCTCACTTTGATCATATAGCCATCTTCAATTCCTTCCGCAGAATCCTCATTCGATTATCAGATTCTGGATTGGACTGAGGCCACTGTCTTGACTTTGTCATGCCTGATACTCATTCAATTATTTTCTGTATCCATGCTGCTACCTTTGTAAGGCATACAATGCATGGTGAGCAGCGCTCTAAAGAATGATAACAAGGGGGGAAAAACCCTAAAGGGGAAAAACAATTCTAGAGGTAAATGGAAGAAGACAATTAGGGAAAAAGATCAGGAGTTGATCCAATGATGAGAAGTAGGACACTAAACTACCTAGGACTGAGTGGAGAAGTATCCGGAATGATGAAACTGGCAAGAGAGACTTGCAAAAGATTATTGAATCCAAGGAAAATCCTCAGGATAAAACAATGGGACACAAATTTGCATTAAGGGGTTTTGAAATAAAATATCGACTTCACTGTGTCACAACTTCTTTTGAACTCATCAGCCTTTCATACTAAAGAAACATGAAGCATCATCACAGGAAACAGAGGAATTATTTTCGATTGGGAATCATCCATAAGAAACCACTGCACCCACTATTTTGCACTTGAAATGATGATATAGCCCAGCTCTGCCTCTTCCTCAACAGAGAAGGCTACATGGAGGAATTTAGAAGATAACTAACTGGCTTTCTGAAATAAATAAGCTTTTCCAAACATGTTTTCCTCCTAAGACGTTAATTGCCTTGGTTTAGGCATTTAGGGGGAAAATCTGCATGGATTTTAGAACACGAAACACTTTCATGGTATTCTCTGCATTCTTAGCACAACAATTAAGCATCGTCATCTCTGATGAGAAGATGGTTGTCTAGGATTTACGCAAATGACCACGCTCTAATAGTTGGGCAGGGGCCTTGCAGGTTTTGCCCAAATATGGAGGACATACAGACCGGTAGAGAATGCACCAAAATTGGTGTGGATAGCTATGAGCAATAATTACTTGATTACTTGAAATGTGGAACTAGTTTTAATCATATCCATCAAACTGGAATATTAACATTAGACTATATTATTGTCTATCTCTCCTTTCAAGAATCTGTGACGGAGTCCTGACGAAGGCGCAAGTCGAAACGCGCGTAGCTAGAATACAAACCGCCAGTCTCCTCATATTAAGAAAATGTGGGATATGTATTGAAACCATTGGATGTATAACCAATTATGTCATTATATGAAGAAATGAATTTGATGATTATTTTTTCCTTCTGTAAATAATATGCAGAGATAGGATAATTTTGAAGAGCGACTATCAGTATTTAATGTTACAAAAAAATTGTTTTGCTATTTATTGAATAGATAATTTTTGTATTACGAAATATCTCACCAATGAGAAAAAGTTAAATAAAAAGTGATCATCTTTTTACTAATATAATAAGGAAAATAAAATAAAAGAAATTTATCAGACATCAGTTTACATTGTGCTCGCTCTATGTATGGTCTCATCTGAGATTAATTGTTGTTGATATGCCTGTGATGTGTTAAATCCACCTTGCCCAGATGTCCCCCTTTTCAATAATTTTATTTCCCTGTGGTGGCGCATTATCTTATATTCAGGGAGCCCGCTCTTTATAAAATGAAGGTCTGGTCATGCCAGAGACTGAGGAGGGCGAGAGGAAGCTGCAGGGTTGTTTTGAGTCTGCTGGTTAGAACTGCCACCTGGGATAACTCCTGCACGAAGAAGCAGATGTGGCAAGAGGAGTGGTGGACAGTGATGGCCGGACAACGGTGAAGAGCTACAATGGCAGCAGATTTAGTCCACTGCCTTTTAGCCTTCAATATTTCAGCCTTTAGCCTTTCAGAGACCCACAGTGGACACAAATATGAGCACGTGCAATGATTTAAAATGTAAAACGCGCTACCCAAACGTGGGAACCAAAAGCGGCAAAAGCGAATGGAGACTTTTTATCCCTATAACCTTCATCAACGAAAGGAGCTTCAGTAGTCTGATCTGGTGATAAAGAATGTAAAAGTGTCCCTGCTACCAGAGGAGAAATCATCTTAAGGAGGATCTTATAAGAAATGTAGGGGTGCACAGAGCACACAGAATCCAGTGGATAAAAATAAAAATTTCCTCACTATCTACTTACTTGTAACAAATGAACAGTTACATTCTACGATGCCTCTGTTACATATGAGGCCCTGACTCCTCTTCCACTTGTAGGTATCTGATCACCATGCGGTGGGACTAAAACCTGCTGTTATTATCACTGCTAAGTTAGAGCTTGTACCCCTTGTAGCAAGCACACTCTTGTGTCAAACAGAACCAAGCCTTCCCCTGTATGGACACACACCCTTTCGAGAAAAGTGGTTTGTTTTAGGCTAATGGCTGAGGGAATGGAATAAGGGTATTGGTAATGGGAAAGAGCCCTTCTATTATGAGTAGGAGAGTTAACTTGTAAGGCCATGTGTCCTCCTGTTTCCCCCCATTATCATCATTTGATTAGATTCCACAGCAATTAGAACAGAACTGGAGGAGGAGAAGGCAGCATAGGCCTTGGTAGATAGATTTCTCCTAACATCATGCCTAGCCAAACTGTACATTGCTTCAGGAAGAAGCATCGAGAGTACAGTGACTGCAGAATGTGTGTGAAGTGGCCCCGGTGGCAGCTCCACACTTCCCTCCCAAAAGAAGAATGAAGCCATCCGCGTTTATGCTGCATTCTCTTGGAGGAATTCCTGACAGCCTCCAGGAGACCCAGGCTCTATGAGGAGAGCCCAGCTACATCACCAGGGGGAGCATCCGGCATCATGAAACATATGGAACTAGTGACGACAGAACAAAGCCTGCATTGGTGGTGTTCCAAGGCACGTATCCCACATGGAAATTAATACTCCTGTAAATGAGTCTACCTTGCGAGCTAGTTGTATCCATTACTCCCTGCCTGCACCTTCACATAAACAGTGTTTATCCTGTAATCTACGCACAATCATTTTTGCTAGCAGCGTAGTTGAACACCTGCTTAGACCCCAACCTACAATTCCCAGTCAGTTGCGGAGGGAAGAAAGAAGAATGAGGGAGAAAACAGATGGATGAAAGAGAAAGGAAAGAGTACTTCCCTGGCGATTCTACTGTTAGTGTCCCCCTGCTTCGTCTCCGTAAGCAGAGGCATTGCTTCCACCTTGCAGAGGTAGCGGGCACACCACCTTGTATGAAAGGTGTAGCAGCTGTCAAATGTTTGGACAGGGGAATTCTTTTTGAGCGTCGTTCATCCTTTCGGTGCAGCACTTCATTTCCATAGAGGTGTGAAGGGCAGACAATATTATTAAAGGTAATGGGTTGGAGTTTGCCACCTCAACAGCACACCCATATCATGTTACATTCGTTCTTCCCACCCCATTTGTATGCACTAGGCCCGCCCCTGGCATCATCTTGAGAGTAAAAACCTGCCTGGGGAAAATGAGGAATCTGACAACACCTACAATTCACAATGGGCAGTAGGAATTGGAACAGCAATGTATAAGGCAAAGACTACAATAGGCTCTATAAATCCGGAAATAGGTAGTGAAATGGACAGGTCTGATAATCCTAGACGTCTTTTTCTACGGTCAGCTGTGGGAAAGGATGTAGCTGCATGAGATGGGACCTATTAATTGTAGCTGACCTAGTTTTGGGCCCACGTACGCCCCTAAACCACTCCCACCTCCTGTTTTTGAATTCTCAATTGGCACAATATTCTGCACACCCATTATAGTGATCACACTGTTAGCAATGAATGCTGGCAAGTACAAAATTCAATACTTCTCTGATGGGATACTGAAGTTTGGAAACATGTGTCCATTGACATCAGAGTTCTCCAACCCTGGTTGCTTTCTGATCGATCATTAAAACTCTCTTTGAAAACTAAAATAGTTAACATGAGCTGAATGCCTTGCTACTAGAGGATGGTTACGTTTGCAGTGGGTGGGCTGCCAGTTGTGTACATAAATGGATTTGAGGGGTTATTACAGTTTCTTATTGCCATGCACTTCAAATAACCTACCCGTTCTCGAGCTCTTTGAATTTTCTCTCTGTCATGGTTAAGGTTTTCCAAGATATCCTGGCCGATCTGCTCTGTAGGTGTGGAAAACAGATAAAAGCAAACATGAGGATGAGAAACTTCACACCAGTGGTTTAGTTGCTCCAACAAACAAAAAAATACAATATATCGGAAGAATACTCATGAGTTTTCTAATAATTACAGAAGAATAAAACACGGTACACACCAAATATCTGTAAGAGTAAATTGGGCATGTCAGGGGTTGTGTCATACAACGCGCTCATTGAAGGAAAAATTAACGTGTTAGGTGTCTCCAAAATAAGAAATGGTTGATTATTTTCATCTTTTTCCTTCAGCCGAGTACTGCAACTCTACTGTTCCCTTGAGTGATTAACGTAAAAAAGAATTATCTAGTTTGTTCACAGATTTAGCATTATTTTCGCGTATTTGTGCCGTTGTTTAAATGACTGCCTTCCTTGTCTCTTTCTGCATTTTAAAGTGTACTTTTCAGATGGGCACTCCTTTGGAGTATTATAATGATACTCCATTTTGCTTTAGTTTAATTGTCAAGCAAAGAGATCACCTGGAGCTCTTCCACAAAATTACAACTAATGGGGTCTTCTTATTCAAAGTCGGCCTTGATGAAGACTACGTTTGGGGCCTTAGTGAGTCCAATGGACACATAAAGTGACATACTCTGCCACCAAAGCCATTAAGCAAATAAAAGGCAAACTTTCCAGCCTGCAATAAACTGCACCCTATAAATCGTTGCCTCCTAAAGGAAGGCTCTCAATACTGTTTCTTCACAGGGAGAAGCAGAATCTTAATGTCCTGTCTGCATACTGTATGTTCTGATATTTATTTGTCTCTAGTACATCCACATCCTGGTCATTCCTTCATCTGCTATGTCTTTAAACCCTTTCCGAATTTCCCCTTTCATTGGTAATTTTTGCTCACTATTTTACTTCTGAAATTGGTATTCGCTTACGAGTGCTACCAGTTAACCCACTCTTGATTTCTCCTCACTTGGCAGAATGGCTGAACACATGATCACATCTTTACTAGTTTGGGCTGATTGCATTGCATGTCCATCTTAACTTATGCTATTGCCCAAATGCATTCCTACAGTCTATCAATATTTTCTCCCAAAACCACTCCCTGGTCACAGGGCGGGTCACAAACTCACTTAATGTCGCATATATTCCAGCTGCTTCACTGCCTTTATGATTGCCAGTAAATCTGTGGCTGGCTCTTTCTTCCCTTAGCTACAGATAACTGGAATTTCTGTTTGATCTTCCACAACATTGATATGGATTGATGAGACACACTGCATTGATTTGTGTCGCAATTTTGCTAATTTCTAGATTCTCTTAAAAATAAATGTCCCACTACCCTATCGGGGTAACAAAGTAGAATATCCATCAAAACAGGATATTGAGATTTCAGAAGGGATGGTCAACAATGGACACATTAGGAGACACCCCTCTCAAAACCTTCCACTACTGTCTCTTAACGAAAATATATATTTTCAGCATTAGTCAGTAGTTATGGACAGACCATTATGTAACAAGAGAAAGGGAGTTTTCAAAACTCAATGCACCTAAGAATCAGTGACTCTGAAACTTAATACATCTTAATGGTAGCAGTCAGTAACATCAAACAATACTTGGTAAGAGGCTCATCTCAGCTCCTTGTATTAAGTTAATAATCAAACAGTAGATTGTTAAATAATTTATGCTCCCAACACCAGACAGCCATGGGCAGCATCTTACGTCTCATCAAAAAGGCTTGAAGTGCCATACCAACATCTGCACTGCAGACAGGTGAGAGCATTGGTGAATAAAACAAAGGTCGAATTTGGCAGGGTCTGAGAGACACAACAGGTCCACTTTTTTAATTTGACAGAAACAGTTCCCTCACTTTATGTTATAGGATAACCATCCTGAGATGGTTAATTCCAACATTTGAGATGCCTCAGCTGAAATGGACGGGAGAAAGTCTCCTGTGCTGATAAGCAGAGAGGAGGATAGAGAGCTTAACAAGAAACTGGCCTTCTTGGCGGGTATCTGCTGCCTAAAAGAAATGTAAATGTGAGCCTTTGGTTTGTTGTGGCCCACAGACGGCGCAGAAGAGCACTGTTTGTCACGGTGCTAAACACCCGCGGTAGACGGAAGTAAAGGGAACTACAGTTCCCAGGGCGCAATGCGGGCAGACGCTCATGACGTCAGCGCGCCCGGCGCAACAACGAAGAAAAGGAACATCCGGCATCAATCGGGTGCCGGTTATTTTGATTTCCAGGTTCGAGTGCGAAGGAGTGCGGCGTTCTGGTAGGGGTGCACAGCACCGACTTATATTTCCTCGCTGACTTCATTTCGTGCTGTCGTCTTTGATTCTCCAGTCTGGCCAAAGACATAGGCCATACACGGTTTAAAGGAGCGGAACGTATTTGATCCCGTTGGAAGCCTTCCTAGGCATTGCGGGGTCGCGAGTTCCGTGTGACCGTTTCCTGAGCTAATACCTTAGCTTGAGCCAACTAAACCACGCTTACAGGGCTGTGTCTTGTTCGTAAGGTCCGAGGGAGGTCTTCAAGAGCCCTCGTTGTGTACTTTCCGAACAGTGTGATAGAGAGGCTTCACCGGGACATTTTGGGCTTGTATCAGGTTCATTGTTGGCACTGCCCAAGACGCATTGGAGCGGTGAAAAGGGTTCGTTCAGAACCCGCGACAAGGGTTATTGGGATCTACGAGGTTCTAAGCCCCGCTGCACTTCATTTGTTTATTTGTACTTCATACAGGGGCGGTGAGGTGACTACTGGCATACGTCCTCCCCCCCCCCCCTGTACAGACAGAAACCCAGGATTGGTGGTATGTACCTTAGCCAAGGGAGCTAATACGAGTGTGGGATTATAGAGGGTGTTAAAACGCAGTCTAATCAGTGTCTTTTCTGTAGGATTCACGAATACCCAGCTCCCCGGTTATCCAGGTCTCCCAGTTCAGGAGTTCTTTATTTTCTTTACAGGTACAGCAGGGGAGTTAGGGGAAAACAATGTGACAAGGGACCTCGGGGTTGTTCTAACCACAGCGTACTGTTTATTTCTCTTTCAGGTCTCTCTCCCTGCAGTCCCCTTCCTTTCCTTCCCTCGCCTGATCACCCTTCTGTGTCTGTCATATTTATATACTAGACCAAGTGGCTATCGGGAGGTGGACCCCTTACACATCGTGCGACCCCGAGGACAATTGGACGGCGACATGGTTAGTCTGCAAATGTAAAGGCTGTTTGGAAGCCGGTATTGGCTTTAACAGATGGAGTCACTTGAAGTATTCTTTTTGGGTGGTAGTGAAATGCGACATGAGCAGTGGAGTGCATGCCTTTAATGGACAGTTATATAAAAAAAAAAAGTTTGCCCTAGGTACAGTCTGCATTAGTTTTATCACAATGAGAGGGCACTCTTATAATTTACTTCTCCCAGAAGGCTCTGGTTGTAGGGGACAGGAACCCTGGAATGTATTAGGTTATATAAAAGGATCCTCATCTTGCCAAAGGTATCCACAATAAAGAGATCCACTTATCTGTGACAACCTGCACGCAATTTTAAGCACAGATCGCTTATCAATAGAAGCTCTGCTAACAAACAATGTTGAGCCCACCCACTAAGTGCAGAGGGTGAGTATCCAATGATGAAGCATCCCACTGGTGGTACTAGTGATTGAGAATCCCTTTATAAGCTATGCCAGGCACTTATAAAAGGCATGGCTACCCAACAGGCTTCCCTGTGCTGAAGTCATATTCTTCCTAAGCTCGCATAGTGGGTGAGTCATTCAAAGAGGTGAGTTTTGAGAAGCTTCCTGAGTTTGGTTTCTTCGTAGGTCAATCTTAAATATAGAAAAATGGAGTTCCAGAGTTTAGCTGCCAGACAGGCTAAGGAACGTCCACCACTTCTCATTTTCTTGATTCTCGGTATCAAAAAAAGTCTCTAGTCTGCGAAGCGCAATGACCTTTTGGGAGTGAAAGGAGTTAATCTCTGAATTAAAGGGGGACTTTTAGTGTTCAGCATTTTGTGGGCCAGACAGAGGAATTTGAATTTGATTCTTTTACATACCGGCAATCAGTGCAGGATAAGAATGGAGGAGCAAATTTAATTACGCTTTGTAATTTCAACAAAACGAATGCGGCGGCATTCTGGACCATCTGTAGCACTTGAGCATGTACTGAGGGCTTCCCAAATAGACTGACTTGCCATAGTCGAGGCTGGACAGGATGCGGCCTTGGACCACGGTTCTCCGAATGCTGGGTGGAACCAACTCAAAATGTTCCTAAGAGCCCGGAGAAGGCCAAAGTAGGAGGCAGGATTTTCTTACTTGTGCCTCAATGGTGAGATGAATGTCTATCTAAAAACCTAAACTCAATTTCAGGAGGGGAAAGTTCACCTAGATAGTTGGGCCACTGGAGTTCAGACCAAAGAGTGTTCCCAACTACCAAAACCTCTGTTTTGTCTCTATTGACTTTTAAGTTGCTGCTGGTCATCTAGTCAGTAATAATATATCATTTAATAGATTCCAGGTTTCCGGTCCCCTACCACCAGAGTCTTCTGGGAACAATAAAATATAGGAGTGCCCTTCTCATTGTGATAGAACTAATGCACACTGGAAAGTCGAGGGCATCCTGTGCTATTGCTTCTCACTCCCTCTAATGGTAAATACTAGGTACAGTCTGCAAATTACTCTGATCTATGTTTGGAAGCACTTTTAAAAAAATCTTAAACTTAAATATTTTTGTGCACTTTGTGGCAGCCTATCTTATACTGTGAGTAATGCAAGTTTAAAATGATGACGTGCATATTGAAGTTGCTTTCTGTCACAGTTCGGGACATTGTAGCACTAAAAAAAAAAACATAATTATTCCCCAATGCACCAACCAGAATTCAGTTCTGTGGCTCTATGGTTACACACACACACATATCTGCTGTGATGGCATTAACCAATAGAGGCTGCACAACAAAAATGATGCATCTCTCACTTATTAGTTTAACTTGCATTTATTTTTCATTTAAGATGTGTGTTATTTTCCATGCAGTTACTTGAAGGTGAAAGACCAACAAAATAGTTACAGAACATTTTGTTAGTTTTAGCCACGCCTTTAATCCCACACCCCCTAACACCATCCCCATTGGACTCAGGGTCACAGTTCCCATACTTTTTTTTAAAGCACTTCGACTACTTAAATAAATCATTATTACAGTTGGAATGATAACAATTATGTCACAGTTGTTTTATTGAAGTTTTCGCTAAAATTTGTTTAAATAAAAAGTAAAAAAATATCACTTTTAGAGTCCATGTTTTTCTGGAGATGAAGACGTTGGATGAAACAAAGACCGCCAATCTGGGTGATAAAGGCCAGTCAGTTTTGGCGGCTGTAAGTGGCCCGCTCAGCGGCATACATGGCAGCCTGTACAGAGACACAGGGGCAGCTCCTCCGCTATGACAGAGGAGTGTCACCCCACTACTTTTAAGTAGTGCATTGCAAATGAAACATATAATGATAAGAGTTATTAACATTTGATGTTTTCTGTTGCTTTGTGGGCGGGCGAGTGGACGAGGCTGCTCTGCTCTCGGAGCAGGGCAGGAGTGGTTTGCCCACTCCTAACTGCACAAAGTCATTTGGGCCGACCCTCTCGAGCCACGAAAACCAGTCATGCGCGCTTTCCTCATTCTCCATGCAGGCTGCATACAGCCTGTGAGGAAACAAGCCCAGGCCCCCATTCCCTGGTTGAGCGTTGAGGAAGGATGCTCAAAACCAATCACAACGCTGCATCAGAGCGTTGTGATTGGTCAGGGGAGCCTTTTCTGTGCCTCAGCGACCAGGAGCAGAGATTGAGGACTGGCGCGGCAAGGTAATGGTTTCTTTTATTTATTTTTTTAAACCCCGTAAACACCTACCCCACCCCTCCCCCCTCCACCGGCGTCCGTACCCGCGAACCATGCCAGCCTCCACTGCAGAGACACCGACCCAAAAACACAGCCTACAAACTCTCCCGAGTCCGTTTGGACACACTAAGATACCCTTTAGTGAGTACAAGAACCGTTGACGCAGAGAGCGTCTGCCCACAGAACATCATCTAATTAAAAAGTAAGGTTTTTAAATTGTTGAAAGCGTTTTCCATTAATTTGCACGAACACAGATGTCGAGTCTAAGATTAAATGGCCTTTGGCTCTTTTCCTACTTAGTGTGTAGTCTGTGACTCAATGAAAGGCGATCAGCGGAGTGAAAAACTAACACCGCGCAATGAACTGCAAATTGCCATCCAGCCACTACAGTCTCGTTGAGGAACACTAATGTATCCTCAGGTATTTGACCACAAATTGACATTCCCATTATGTAACCTGGCCCCTGCTGGCGCAGTGCAATCTGTTTTTAGCTGTACATACAAAGCCTCCCAAAGGTGAAATGCGATAAAATGGCACTGATGTTTAGCTGGGAGACAGTCACATAATCCCCGCGCTAAAAGGGAACTGGCACACTCGCCATGTCACATCAGGTGCCTGTGGTTATGTGATGTGCTTTACCGGTAACTACTTCACAGAGGGATTTAAAAAGTAAAATGCACCTTAAATTATGGGCCTTGGCGCGTCTGATTACACATATGTTTGATAAGCTTTATTGAATTAATAACAAATACAGGAGAATACGCCAAACATTTGACACATTAACTGTGGTCCAGTACAAGGAAAAATGGGCTGTAAATTGAGTAGAAAGCTATTTTTCATTTTGACAATATCATAGGGAGAAAAGGAGGGAAAGGGAAGAGAGGGAGTAGAATATAAATCTGTAACTGAAGATCGAGTAACTGTATAAAAATGACTTAAAAGATAAAGAGACAGTTAAAATAATCAAAAAATAATCAGTTCAAAAATCAAAAATTTTAAAGGAGGAAAAAAAAGACATTAATAATTTATGGAGATTGAAAATTTTCAGAACAGTTGCGTGAGACACTGGATGTTGTAACCTTATTCAAATAATTGGTTAATGATGACCAAAATAAGTCCCTATTTACAAATGGTTTAAAAGAGGAGGAAAAAGCAATATCCAATTTGTGATAGTGACAAACATTGTTCCACTAGGACTTAACAGACAGTTTAGTTGAACATTTCCAGTTGACCAAAATGTACTGAACATAAAGTCAAATAAACCTTTTTCATGAAAGGCCAACTCCAATTAATCTGATAGGCTGCCTATAAAAAGAATACTATTGGATAGGGAGGTGTGCATATTGAAAATAGTTGAAATACAAGACCAAACATTACTCCAGAAGGAAGCTACAGGAGAGCAAGAAAACAAAAGGTGTCTCAAATCTGCCAGGGGAAAGTCACAGGACCAACAAACCTTATTATCAGTGTGTGTTAAGTTAGCTATGGACAGAAGAGTTGTTATATTTCATTTAGGTACCTTACAGAGGCGTAGGTAACATCACAACCTTTCACCTATATTCTTCCCTACATTACATACATAACGGTTCTTAGGCACTGACCTTTTTCCTAGATACGACATTGCATTCAGAACGCGGGTTTTTTGCTAGTTCGAATCTCATGCATTATGCATGAGACTTCTTGGAAGCACAGCAGGACTAACAGCAGGACTGACATCTCCTGTATAATATCTCTGCATAACGTTCAGGGCTGACGTCATCCTTTAGGCCGACACAGTAACACAGCAAGGTAGGACCCCTGGGGAGACCTAGGGGTATATATACATCATATCTTGCTTAGAGAGTAAGAGGAGACCGTGACTTCCTGGCTGACACACTGACCAGAGACGCTGAGGTTCCTGTATGTAGACGCTCCAGCTAGCAGTGGTCTAACATCCCTCGCGGGGTGTCCAACTCGAGACCACGATGGAGTACCACATTCTCTAATTCTCAGGTAATGGGGTGGACTAGATCCTAGAGGGATACTTGGCATAACACCTACACAGATGCTAGGTACATTTAGGTACATCTAATGAGGGAGGCATCTTATTATCATGTATTCTATGTACTTGTATATATTCATGATTACTGCAAGATGGTAGAACTATACCATCTCTTTACTTTTGTAGTATTGCTAATCATATATCTCTGCTACTGTCTAATGGTTGTTGCAGCTCATCTATTTTACACTAGAATAACAACTGTTCAATATATACTTATTGAAACGCCCAGACTGTTTTTTCTGAGTATCTCTGAGACAAACTAAGTGAGCACGAGTGACTGAGCGAGAAGTAGTACATTGTTTCCACGATCCTGGGGGATCAGGTTAGTCATGTTCTGAGGTTGCCAGAAAATATTCTCTCCCAGGACATTCTAGTGGCACCATGAGCTAGCTGATACAGATAGGCTAACGTATCCGGTGGGTGTGCACGGAATCAGTCCGCCACCAATCCCACAGTTTATGTGAACCAAAACGTGCAGATCCTGTATGGATAATATAGGAACTACACAACAGAGTAAAGCACAATCTGTGATAGAGAAAGAACATGGATTGAGTAGTGGAGGCGGATCTAGAAATGTTCAAAGATCTAGCCCAGATCTTGTCCCATAACTCGATGCCCCAACACAATCCAAATCCACCTCCCAGGCAAGTTCCACTTTGGATTTAGGACAGTCAGAATTTTTGGTCCGGAAGTATTTATAAATCGTATGTTATGGGAAGTAATGCCAGTATTGTGAGAAGTGGATCCTCTATTGGCGTAGACTCGTTTGAAGGGAGAGAATAAAAAACATCCAAAATTGTTCCCATAAGAGTTGAGAATTTATGCCAAAATGAACAAGGACATTAAAAAGTTTCCTGAAACTGAGGAACAGAGCAAGGAGACAGACCATCAAACATATCCTGAACTCAAACTATTCCCTTGCGTCTCCAGGTCTTCCAATAAAGAGGTCTGTTATTGATAGTAATGAGACTGTTATGCCAAAATGGAGAGCGAAGGAAGGAGTCTCTAGAGTCAATTTTAAGCTGGCAATAAGGCCTTCACAATGAGCATGTATGCTTAAATAGCGGAGGAGAAGTGACATTAACCTTTGTAGTAAAGGCCAATATTTCTTTTACGAAAAAGGTGCGAGTAAGGATCGTTCAACAATGACCCATAAAGGAGTAAGAGGGGGGGGGGGGGGGGAATCACCGAGAAGCCATTTAGAAGCAAGTCGCAAAAAGTTTTATGGTAAAGCCGAAAATCGGGAAACTACCCTCTACCATTGGATTTGGGTTTCCGAAGAAGTGACAAGAAAATTCTTATTCCATAAGAACTTGGAGAGGAGGGAGTCAATGATTACACATATGTGCGAGAAAAAAAACTGAAGAAAAAGCAATGCATTATACCAAAATCTATGAAGAAGATAGCAAAACCTTTAAAGCAACTGCTAGAAGAAATGTACGTCAAATGAGAATCCACTGCGCTGTAAAGCCCTACATGGCAGGATTACTTTGTTAAAAAGTAATCCAAATAAGTTAACATATTATTTTTTAAACACACTTAAGTAATATTGCCCGCCCACGCATTATGGAGCAGAAACAAGAGCAGGCTGTTTTTTTAACTTACTGTTATCAGTGTGTGCTAGGGGCAATGAGGTTATCAGCCGCCTCTAGCAGCCTCACACCACCTCCCTTTACACTGTTTTACTTCAGAGGAAAACTGACACCTTCTCAGACCCTACTCATTCTATGCAGCAACGCCTCCAGCCTGTCGCTCATTCCTTGTCGTTGCTTCAGCTTACCATACAAATCTGCAACTCTAGGCACCAACCGACCTCCTTCCACTGAAAGAACCCAGATGTCCACATCTCAACCAGACAGCTGAACCTGCACTGCTTGGTCTCCATGCCAGGGGTGTATAGCAGTGATACCCCAACCCAGTCACCAACCCCAAATGCCAGGAATGGAGACCAAGCTTGTTTGATCGGAAGAGTAAAAGCCACCGTTTATTGGCTGCTTCACTTACAAGTGATCCATCATGCTTTCACTTGGTACGCTACATTCAAAGTAAGTATTTTATAGAGTTTCCCAGCTGCTAAATATTTACTGATATCACCTTCAGTTAATCAGGCATACGAGGTGGCTG
The DNA here is from genome assembly GCF_964204655.1 of Triturus cristatus. Taxonomy (NCBI): domain Eukaryota; kingdom Metazoa; phylum Chordata; class Amphibia; order Caudata; family Salamandridae; genus Triturus; species Triturus cristatus. The sequence continues at coordinate 151,780,372 of NC_140580.1, forward strand.
TCACTTCCAGTATCCATGTCTCAGTCGGTCAGGCACATCGGGTTATCCTTCACTTACTGTGACTAAGCACAATCTTCCCTCCAATAAATCAGGCGAGCCAGGTGGCCATTACTTCCAGTATCGTGCCTCAGGCAATCAGGTACAAGCAGACCCCTCACTCCCACTAGCCAGGCTTCAAAAATCAGTCTTACAGCATTCATGTTTAATTCACCTTCAGCCATTCAAGCATTCCGGGAGGCCGTTCACATTCCTGGTAGCCATGCCTCATCCAGTCAGGCACTCTGGGTGGACCTCCACTACCAATGGCCGTGCTTCATTCACCTTTCTTTTACCAGACCTACAATATGGCCATAACACTGCCCAAGAAGACATGCTCTTTCAGCTGAAGGTTCAGTGCAAAAATCCTTCCATCATTTCTGGGCTCTATCTGTAGCCATGCTGCCATGACCTATTCCACAGAGGTGTTTTCTTGGGTTCACAGAATCAAAAGAACAGTGGTATGCTTTTAGGGGAACGGCGCTACAAAGGTGAAGTCACCCACTATCTGTGCATCAATATTAGTAAAAGGTGCTGTAAGGCGGGCAGAACAACCCGCCTCCCCCAAACTTGTGTAGCCTGTGCTACACTTGTAATACAAAAACCAGTAGCCTCAGCACACAACAAATATAAAAATTTTGACAGCAGTAGCAATAGTAAGTCTAGACAAAACAACTGGTATATTGAACAAGTTCCTTTGGTTCTTTAATTCTTCTTTATTACTTCTTTGTTTCTCCTTTTGGTCTTTACATACAGATTTACAAGCCAACACGTGTTTAGTCGCCAACATGGAGATTAACCCCACGACTTTTTCAAGGCTCCTGAGTCAAAGTTGGTATAATGTTTTAGTGTGGTGACACTTCCAGTTCGGCTGCTTTCTTCCAGTGTGTCCGCCATAACGGAGTACAAATGACTTAATAGATTTTGGATTTTGATCACATTGAGACGTATTATTTTACTGCCCTCACCTACATATCGTGTGGGTTGGAATTATCACCACACTAAAACATTATACCAACATTGACTAAGGAGCCTTGAAAAAGTCGCGGGGTTAATCTCCATGTTGGCGACGAAACACGTGTTGGCTTGTAAATCTGTATGTAAAGACCAAAAGGAGAAACAAGGAAGTAATAAAGAAGAATTAAAGAACCAAAGGAACTTGTTCAATATACCAGTTGTTTTGTCTAGACTTACTATTGCTACTGCTGTCAACATTTTTATATTTGTTGTGTGCTGAGGCTACTGGTTTTTGTTTTCTTGGGTGCTGCCCCTTCCAGTTGGGCTGACAGCTGACTTCCCGGATGCATTGGCTTGAAAGTCAAGTATAACAGCTACTTTAACAAAACAAGTTCGTTCATGTCCTAATATTCCTTAAGGGTTCTGCTCAGTGGACCACTCCTAGTCTAAGTTGTTGGGGTGGGAGGGTAGCTATCACACTGTCTTTCCAGAACTAGAGAGGGTTCTGGAGGGTGGTAGGAGGTTAAATATCCTCACCTTCCCCATTTGACTGACTGGGGATGTGGCTGGAGTCCCTGGCCAACTTGAAATAGGGAGGTGGGCGCTTTCCTTCCAAAAGCCTGGTAGAAAACTCTATATACTCTACTGGAGCCTGTGTGGCGGCGGGTTCCTTCGAGGATGAACCACTCCTGGTCCTTTGATATCGCCAGCTGGGATGAACCAGGGGCAATGGTTGCTGCCAACAATGGTAGCTGACTCACTTTGGAGTCATAAGGGCAGTAAAAACTCAGTGAGCTTCCAGCATATTTTCAATGTGGGCTTCAGGCACATTGTGAATGTGGACTGTGTTGGATTGGTTGATAGATGGGGCAGTCAAAACCTTTAATGAGAAATATACCAGTAGCGACGTTATCGTTGCTCAAGTTTTGCTGATGTGGAGCAAAAGTAGTTAATAAAGCAGGGCCCTCACAGTAGAGCTAGGAAAAACCTTTTACTATTATTCTCAACCTAAATGAACAACTTCAACTAAATGCTACTTAGAGGACAACCCTCAGTAAAGAACACCACAGCAGTGAATCACTCCGAGCATCCATCTATCTCATCTTTTATTCCATGCACACTAAACCACAAACAGAACTAATCTAGACTGGGTCAGTCATTTTGCATGCCTTTACAGCCAAAACACCACTCCAGTCCCTCGAATATCCTTTCACAATTCTAAATAACTGTCTTTGTGGCACCATGCCCTTACCTTTCAAGAAAGCCCTACTGTCCAAAATACTCTAGAATTTCTCCTTTCTATCTAGTATCCAATTTACTGGGGCGATTGGCTATGAATAAGATGATATACTTGTGTTCAAGCTTGTGGCTTTTTGGCCACCACAACTCCGAACACACTCTACATCTCCCCTCAATGACGAGGAACTGTTAAGTGTGAAGGCTACCTAATACCTAACTTTAAACAGCAATACATATCTGCCAAATGGCTCTGTCTAAAAAATTACAAAAGTTAGTGTCTGTGGCAGGGCTGTCAGAATGGAAAGGCAGAGAGGGCATTATTCCCTGGCACAGGCGTGTTCATAGCTCTTCATTTGTGATACATTTATGAACATTTACTTATAGAATTTAATGAAAGCCTTTCTTGCTTAATAATGATAGGAAAGCTAATACTGATAGGCAGTGCCATATGCAGCAACTACCATACCTTCTCTTTCTTTGAAGGACGTTGTTTTATACATAGAAATAGGTTCTTGTTCTATGAGAGGCCATGCTGAAGTTGTTGATACAACCCTGCAAAAAATCTCTGACATGCCAGTCTAACCACGAACAGCTAGGGCACTCCTCACAGTTCACTCACGCATCAAAAAGTAAAGTAATTTTTGTCATCTTTGATATGCAACCTTGTTTCTTCATACATATAAAGAAAGTCACTGGGACATGTATTGCCATTTACTGAGAAAACCTCAGTCTCTATTTCTTCTTAATCCCATTCCATAATTACCAATCAGGAACTCATTCTTATTCGACCTAAGCAAACAGCGACTCTTTCTTCAATGCTTATTCTCTAAAGCTCGTTCAAATTGCACCTGCGCAAACAATAGCTGGCCTTAGACACTGAGATCATAATACTCCAATGACTACCCAGCAGCACCTAAATCAATTTCCAAAACTTGGACTTCAAGCAAAAGGAAAGCCTCTAGGACACATCAACATTTCTACCTCACAAAAATGCCATCCCCATCTGAGTGTTACTTTTAATGCATCAACATAACTTAACCTAATCCAAAGGTTTTTCTTTCAGTATAGGGTACCTCACCTCAGTAAAGGAACATATTACCCTATGAACATCTGTTTGTGGCACTTAGTGCTGTAGATTCACATGTTGTGCATAATTCTGCCATATAGTTTTGGGCCCGGATATGTGCAAGTTGTTTTTCTTCGTAGAAAGTTTTTCGAGTCATGTGGTACTGTGAGTCCTCTTCTTGCTGGTAATGGGCACAGCCATCGACTCCATTGTTCGATTGTTTTCTTTTACGGTGGGTGAGGATGGAATGTGAAGCGAAGCATTGTATAGAGAGATGTCCATGCCAAGAAAAAGGAAAGGTAAACAGAAAGTTAACTGCAACAGGAATTTGTGGAGAAGGGTGGGTGGATGTGAATCTACAGCACTACATAACACAAACAGATGCTTATTGGGTATGTACATTTTCCATTAGAGGCATGTATGGCTGTACATACACATGCTGTGTACAGACTGTAAAGCAATCCTGCCAGAAAAGTTGCAGTGGTTTGAAACGTGTACGTAGAACTGCCTGGCCAACATTGGCTTGTTGGCGGGCTAGCACATCTACACAATAATGCTTTGTAAAAGTATATGGTGTGGACCATGTAGCTGCTTTACAGATGTCAGCTGTAGGAATGTTCCCCAGGAAGGCCGTAGAGGCTCCTTTATTCTGAGTGGAGTGAGCTCTAGGAGGAATAAGCAAAGTTCCTTCAGCTTTAACATAGCATGTCTGGATGCGTTTAACAATCTATGTTGCAATACAGGATAGGTAGGGCCTTCCCTTTGTGGGGTTTGGAGAAAGCAACAAAAAGCTGTTGTGTTTTCTTAAAGGGTTTAGTTCTGTCAACATAGTACAAGAGTGCTCCTTTAACAACTAAGTTATTGAGAACCCATTCAGCAACTGAATCAGGTTGGGGGGAAAAAACTGGAAGTTCAATGGATTGATTGAGGTGGAACTGTGAGACCATCTTTGGGAGAAATTTGTGATTGGTGCGGAGGACAACCCTATCTCTGTGTATCTGAAAGAAAAGTTCTTCCAACGTTAGTGCCTGAAGCTAACTGATGGCGACCAGAAATGCTACCTTCCAAGACAGGAAACTGGAGGGAGCAGAAGTGGAAGGGCTCTAACGGAGGGCCCATAAGTCTTGCTAATACAATGTTAAGGTACCATGTTGGGGTTGGCGAGACCATGGGGAGGAATGACTCTTAAAGGCTTTAATGGCAGGAATAAAGAAGAAAGAAACTTGTTGCCTCTTCAAAAGGTAGGCGGCTACAACAGCCTGGCGCAGTCTTATAGGTGTAAAAGCGAAACCACGACGAGTTTGCAAGTGAAGCAGGTAGCAGACAATCTCTTGAACTTTGACTGCTAAGGGGTCAAAATGTTTGGAACAATAGAAGACAAATCTGTTCCACTTGGCCGCGTAACAGGCACGAGTAGTAGGCCTGTACACCTCTTTAAGAATGTTCATGTATTCGGGTGGAAGATGAAGCTACTCTAATTCTAGGACTCCAGGCGTCAGATTACTTGATTCAGAGACCTGGGGTCTGGTTCATGATTTCTCCATGGTTCAGTGTGAGAAGGTCCGGCTTGTTCAGGAGTATCTTGTACGGTACCACTAAAAGTTCGAGGAGGGTGGTGAACCATGATTGGCATACCCAAGTGGGAGCCACCAGGATGAGGTTAAGAAATATCTGCCAAAGCCTCCGAGACACAAATGAAGTAGGGGGAGAGGAGGAAAAGAGTAAGCAAATATCTCATCTCATCCACAGTGAATTGACCCTAGAATGTGGGAACCTGGGGCGAAGTTTGGGTTCTCTGCTGTGGCAAAGAAGTCTTATCTCCAGTAGCCCCTAAAGCTGGAAGTAATGAAGGAGGACTTGCAGGTATAATCCCCACTAATGAACTTGTTGCTGCATCCTGCTGAGGAGGTCTGCAAAATAGTTGTCCACTCTCAGCAAATATTCTGCTAACAGATGGATCTTGAGTCGAAGGGCCCACCTCCAGATACTCTGGGCTAAGAGAAAAAGCTGAGGGGGATCTGGTGCTCCTTTGCTTCTGAAGCGAATACATGGCTGTCATATTGTCCGTCTTGATGAGGACTACTTTGCCAATCAACTGGGGAAGGGAAGCCTTCAATGCAAGGTGAACAGTTAGTAGTTCCAGGAAATTGATTGAAAGAACCTGTTGTCTGGGTTCCCACTGTCCTTGGACAGTCAGATGCTGTAGGTGCGCACCCCAACTTGATAAGACGGTGTCCATTGTTATGGTGCTCTGCGGAAGAGGGTCAAGAAAATGCCATCCCCTGTAAAAGGCTGTTGGTGTTCCACCACAGCAGAGAGCGATATGTAGGGCGGCTGATCAACACTAGATCATCCCAATGACACTCTGCTTGGGACCACAGGTGTGCCAAGCATTCCTGCAACGGACACATGTGCAATCTGGCATGGGGTATTATGGCAATACAAGAGGCCATCATGCCAAGGAGGCACATGACTGTCCTGATAGTGACTTGGTGGCCTGGTTGAAAAAGAGGGTTTAGAGCCTGAAAGAACTGTATCCTACAACATGTGCATTAGACTTGCCAACTGCTGAGTTGAGGATTGCCCCCGATAGGGTTGTATCTGGAGGGGTTGGAGGTGGGTTCTTGTAGCATTGATGGTAGACCCTAGCTGGAGACGGTGGTTTATTGTGAGCTGAGTGTATTTTTGACAAATTTGATGGGTGGCACTTATGACAAGCCAGTCATCCAGATAGGGGAACACATGAACGCACTGTCTATGCAAATGAGTAGCTACCACTGCAAGGCACTTGGTGAATACCCTGGTTGTAGTGGTAAACCCAAAAGGGAGTACCTTGAACTGGAAGTATTTTCCACTGATTAGGAACCTGAGATATCAGTGAGGTGCATGGTGTATTGGCATGTGGAAATTAGGGACTTTCAGGTCGGGAGAAGCCATGAATTCGCCTTGCTGGAGTAACGGGATGACATTCTGAAGAGTAACCATATGTTCGTGCTCTGAAAGGATGTATTTCTTTAGGGGCCTGAGGTCCAGAATATGCTGGGGAGAACCATATTTTTTGAGAAGGAAAAACGTATAGAGAATATACTCCTGTGCCCTGCTGATGGTAGTGGACAGGCTCTATGGCTCACTTGTGAATGAGCACTTGGACCTCTTCCCGGAGTAGCCTTTGATGTTCTGGGGAGAGTTTGTGTTTGCGAGGTGGAATGGTGGGAGGCGTGGAAGTGAGCTCCAGACAATAACCATGTTTGATAATATACAACATCCACTGGTCATAGGTGATGTTCTGCCAAGTGGTAACGAACCTTGGTAGGATCCCCTGACAGGTGTTATATGGTGTGGAAAGGAGAGGCTAGTCAGGATTTTGTGGAGGTGGCAGCTCCTTTGTTGGAGCCACCTTTACCTCTACTTTTTGAGTTGTTGCCTCTGTAGGACACTCGAAAAAAACATCCCAGAGAGGACTGTTGGGCGGGTGGCGGTTGCTATGAGGTAGAGGTCTCTCGGGAGGCAGTCTTTGAGTCTAAACGGTAGGGGGTGCAGTGAAAAGAGCCATGAGGGGTGTGTGTTTGAAAAGCACCCATAGCTTTTGCAGTTTACATATCCTTCTTTATCTTTTCCAACATCTGGTCAACCTGCGATTTGAAGAGATGTTGCCCATCGAAGGCAGGTTGAGCAAATTTTGCTTGACTTCTGGCTTGAACCAAGAGATTCGGCACCAGGTATGTCTGCGCAGAATGGCACTGGAGTTGACCCCCTTTGCAGCACTGTCCGCAGCAGCTAGTGCGCAGCAGATGGTGGTACTGAAGATCAATTTTCCCTCCGAGATGATCTCATAACCTCTTTCCCTGTGCTCCTCTGTGAGATGCTGGAGGCGCTCCTCCATTTCATCTCACTAGGCACAGTTGGACTTAGAAAGTAGCCCAATGGAATTGGCAAACCGACGATCGTTGACAGACTGCCCTCTTACCTGCAACATCTATTTGTTTAGCCTCTTTATCTGGTAAAGGGGCGTCACTAGTAGTCTGAGAGTTAGCCCATTTACAGGCAGTAGTGACAACTAGAGAGTTGGGTGGAAGCTGGCCACGTATGTACAGAGTTTCAGTAGGGGAAGCTTTATATTTTTTGTCCACCCCAGGTGCAATGACTTGGGCATGGACGGTGTTGTGAAAGATGTCTGGGGTGTGATGGAGCATGCCTTTAAGCATAGGGAGAAAGTGAGAGGAGCGGTGGGTGGATGACAGGATCTCAAAAAGAAAGTCCTCCTCTAAAGGGAAGGAATCAGCCCTACCAATAAGTTCATGTTAAGAGGTGGAATCATTAGGAAGAGAGGATCTGTGTCCCTTGGTGGGTCATCAACATGAGTGTCCCAAGGCTCCCCCTGCTGAGGAGTGTTGAATGTCCACCAGGTCTGAATGAGGTGATCCCTGAGGTGCATAGGGAACAGGCTTGCCTGGAGAAGTGGGTGGAGGGTGATGAGTGATGTAGAGGAGGATGAGGTGGTGGACGAGTTACAGGCAAGGGGCTTGTAGCCTTGTCCACTTTCTTGTGCTGCTTCAGTGGTGGTGGCATGTCTAAGGCTTCTTCGAAGGACAGCTGCTGTTTGGAGAGTTCAGATGCAGATCACGGAGGCCAGGTAAGTATCTGGCCCGTGTGGGGATGTATAATGAGGTGTTTCTGCCAGGCCTCAATCTTTTCTTGAAGTTTAGGGCATATCGCCTTGACGATTCCTGAGCTGTGTCCGGATTTGCTGGTCAGCAACAATGGTCTCGGATCCGAAGTAGATGTTGAGTTCGACACCCAAGATTTAAGTTCCAACATTTGGCTTGCCTCCAAGGCAGGAGCAGCTACTGATGAAGCAGTCGGTTTCAATGCTTTCTTCAGCACCAAGCTGGGGCTGGGTGTTGTATCTGAAGATGGCGGTCTGTGCCGACCATGGCCTAAAGGCAGTGGCGGCCCGGCAGTTTGTCTCTGGCATTCCAGAGCAGCTGGAAGACCCTCTGGAGGGGGCTGCTCAGCATGAGACTGGTGTTGAGGGGAGGGAGTATTGTACTTGTGGCCGGTTACGCTGGTGGAAGATCTTCAATCTCCAGGTCGGAGCCGGACCTGTCATCAGGAGATAAAGCCTCTTGATCTGCAGCAGACAGTTGTGGATGGTGTTCTCCCTCGATGTCCCTGGACCAACAAGGCCAGGGTGTAATCTCTGCACCTACGTGACATCTACAGATGTCGAGCCCGGCGGTCGCGGAGTGTTTTCTTTGAACGGAAGGAGCAGCAGGCATCAGAAGCAACCTTTTTGTGCTCAGGAGACAGACATAAATTACAGACCTGATGGAGATCGGTCTGAGGATATTCCGCATGGCACTGAAGACAATTGCATAAAGGCATTTATTCCATCACCGCGAGGACATGGTGGGGGGGAACGTGGTTGGAGACGGAAGGAGGCCCGGAAGGGCGAAGGCCCACATGGGCCGAGGTCAATCATGAGCGGCCCGGTTGAAGAAGGAATCGTTGACTCGAAATTCAGGTAAAAGAGGAACACGATCAAAAATAATACAGACGGAGGGAAGGAGTCTGTTGAAACCAAAACAGTGTACCATGACAGTGTTGCACTAGAGCACACGTCAAACACACGGCGGAAAGAAAACAATCTAACAGTGGAATCGATGAGCCTGCACATTACCAGGGGTCATAGTGCCTCTTGCACACATCCGTGCCCAGCACTCGATGGTAGGATTATGAACAGCATGTGTATCTACAGTAACACACGCCTCAAACACATTTCTTGTAAACCTTCAGAAAGTCCCACTTTACAACTAAATTCCATGGGATTAGGCTGCAGACCACACCCCTGTCCTATGTGTTTAAATTTTCACTGTTTTGTTAGAATATTCTCCACCCCCAAATTAAGGGCAATGTAATGCAGAGCAATACCACCCATGAAGTAACAGGATCATATCAAAATCTGACAAATAAAAAAAACGTTCTATAAAAATGTGAACCTCATAGAAATATTTTACTGCTCAAAACGTTTAATATTGAAAAACATTTGCAGCCATACATATACCGCTTTGGCCTGCAGAGAAAACAGTAACAAAAAGGAAGGTTAAATTGGCTCAATGATGTAAATCCCGCAAGTATCTTAAAACAGCATAATTGGTTTCCAGGAGGCCTTTGCTGTGCTGAGCTAGGTCCAAGGTCGGTTGCTTTAACCTATTCTCATAAGGAAGCACACATCAGTTTAATGTTTGTATTGTAGATGATCAGGGGCTATTCGTGTGCATCCTTTATTCGTATGCTGATCATTTCGGTCCACAGCAGACAAATCTTCAGCGAGTCCTAAACAGAAGCAGCACAATCCTCTCTCACAATGTGTATGTTAGTACAGCAAGCACCCTGCAAAGTCTGTGCCTCCAATTTGTGTGGCACGTTAAAGCCAGCCACCGAGTGGCATGACCAGTGGAATTTAGATGAAATTAGCCCTTCATTATCAGCAATCGGTCTGGATCATCTGCTGAAGCCATTAAGGAATTTCTCAATAATCCTCTCTTATTTACATCACAGTATGAAGTGGGACTGGGCTGGATATATTTTCCTTGTCCATGGTATGAATTTCTATGCTTTAGTTGTAGCAGTCCCAACACCACTCAGTCATCTAGTCATTATGTTGATTGACTGTTAGAACGAGGGTGTCTTGGAAAGCAACTGACGCCATTGATGTTTTTGAGACTCTTATTTTTCCATCCCCTACAAGGCACCTTATATTGGAACAGTTCTCGTGGTTTTCGTTGTTTTGACGACATAGTGATTATTCTGTGTGCCAGTAATTCCCATATGCTCTTTAATTGCGACATCTACGTCACTGTGGACTTTATCCTTTTTTACCAAACCCCACTCACTGCCCAGCTTCATGTTTTTATTAAAATGAATGCAATCATTGTATTATCTTCCACACAATCTAACAAGTTTTCATGGGAACTATTTAGCCATTATGTTTATAAGTACTCTTCAAGCACAAAAAACAGCACGTCAGCACACTGTGGCATAGAAATCAATGACTGCTGGGAGCAAAGAACAGCATTTGAGAGGATGTGTAAGAAGGGAAAAGGAATTCCAGATATAAAGGCGGAAGGAGTATAACCAAGAACTGACACACTATGGGAAATAGATATAAGAAAAACTATGAGGAAGAACAAAAAGCATTTGCAATGCAATAGGTCCCGCTTTTGCGAGATTTTAAGGTATTGGCATTGTAAATGACAATGCATTTTATTTATGTGCTTGTTTTTAAAACAGATAATTTATGTGCTGTTTTTAAAACAGATAACTAAAAAGCATTGTCATTTACCATGCCAATAGGTTAAACTCTTGCAAATGGGAGACCTATTGCATTGCTTCATGTTGCAGCGGAAGCGAGGGAGTGAACAGGGAGGAGGAGTCAGTTGCAGTGAGCCGCGCCAACTAAAAGAAAGACACGGCTCCCTTTAGTCTATTTTTTCAATATTGTAAGATTTTGGTAAGCAGCACAGCACGCCGCATGGGGCGTGCTGCTTACTAAATGCATACAATATTGAAAAAATAGACTTCGGCGAGCCGCGACTTTCTTTTCTTCGTGGCGGCTAGCCGAAGTCTAGTTTTTTAATATTGTAAGATTCTGGTAAGCAGCGCTGCACGCCGCCTGTGTTGCGCTATAGGAGAAAATCATTAAAGAAAATCGTGCTCACACACTGTAAAGAAAACATAGGAGTAAATCCACAAGTAAAAGGGCCAGTCCTCATGGGAGGTTACAAATGTAGACAAGGCGGTACTAAGGAGGGACTAGCAAGCCTATTAGTGAACCAGAAGCCAACATTTATGAAGGACAATGACGCAAGCCAATGAAAAATATGGGCGGAAAGTGGGTTGAGCTTATATACACACACATTTTCATACTTTTATTGACCCTGTGTTAAAATTGAATAAAGTTCATTTGATTGATTGATTGACTAATGACCAATTCGTTATTACTTTTGGCAATCATACATTTTTAGTAAACTAACTCCAATATCATTTTCGGAAGATGCGTGGTTTGTTCTAACTGAGAGAAAAAAATAGATGTGGCTAGAAGCATGGTCTAGGGTAGAGATATAACAAGTGTGTTTGGGTACCAAAAATAAAGAATTAAATCAATCTCCCCCAAAAATTATTTTTCCAGAGCCATCACTTTTTACTGTAAATACAGCATAGCAATATGATTAATTCAGAGCACAGAAATGTCCTGAAGGAGATCAGGCATTTTCTTTTGTCATAGGAATACTGCTATGTACAGTCAATGGAAAAGTTTCAAGGTGTATTGATCACTGGGGCATTAGACAGGATATTTTAGAATAAAGGTATTCTGGAGAATCCATCAGAGAAAATTGACCAGGGTCGAGGAGATGGGGGGCCAACACAAACCAAGAAAACAATGTGGCAAATTCACTTTGGAAGCCTTACAACCCCCACATCTCACCTCCACTGGAGACTGGCATCTGTTATATGCAGGAGGTCAGGTCAGAAGCTGCAGCAGCAGGTAGGGAGCTAAGTGTTGATGCCAGGCGCTCTTTTGGCTAGGAGTAGTTTTGTATGGAGAAGGCATTGTATTTCTGGGGGACACTAGAAGAGGGGAAAATGTTGAAATCTTTAGGGGAAATGATGAATCTGCCATGGAAAATGTGCACAGTTGTGAATTGATCTAAAGTTACAAACATATTGTTTTAGTTTGCTTGTTTCTTTCCCTTTTTGTGCTGCAGTGGCAGCTGTTTCTGCATTCTGTGATGACGCATACCATTTATGCTATTGTCGAATGTTAAAGTCTCTTAAGGATAAGGTCATTATGAAACACAAAATTCCTCATTGAAATATTTCTTCGTTGGTGTTTATTGGAGTATTGTTTATGTTCCTATTACTTAGGCCTTGGGTTTAAACTAATTGATCAGCATCCCTAAATAAATATTAGGCAGGGCAGCAAAATGGCAGTCTATGTAAGCTGAAAAGATTGGCCTGAAAAAAAGAAAGCTGCTTCTTAGTGTGGAATTATAACAAACTCCCTTACAAAGCAAATTTCACATTTTCAGCATCTTATCGCTGTTTTTTGGCCGCTGCGATAAGTAAAGATTTACTGTGTTGGTTGTGCTTTAGGTAGGCGAATGAAGACAAAGCAGAATCACTCCATGCCAGCAGTGGAGCTCATGCATTGCCCATTTCTTCCCAGATTCACAAGCCCACACAGCTAAGACTGAGTGATCGCACGGCTACAACTGCTCGAACAGGTTTCGATACCATCAAGTGTGATGAATTCCACAGGGATTGCGGACTAGCCTTACATGCAGCAAGAGGCTAGATACTGAGCTCCCAGCCTAGCCCCTGATACCCTGACAAACTTAGATATCCAAATAGGCAACAACTACTCACCGGCCCTCACACTACCTCTAGAGCTAGGAAAGTGCAATACTGGGCTGCTACCCAAGCCAGCAGACTCCGGACGAGGAAGAAATGCTCGTCCTGCGGCAGCAGCAGAATCCAAGAATGAAACCGAACAGCAGTGGTGCCCGAGAGGAGCAATCCAGTACAAGCCTCCAGTCTGCCGGAGCACAAATGAGGCTGTTGTGGAGAAGAGGCGGCCTAGGAGCAGCTGGGGGAGACTTCCAGGTGAAGCCTTGAAATCTGGCTCTGGAGTTGCTCCAGACCACGGGCTGGGTCGAGGAGGTGTGGCTGCAGCAGGTCAGTGAGAGCAACGCAGAGGATTATGGCTGGCCTCACCGGCATACACTGGATGGCATCAGCTCCCCTTCCTCCTTTCCCCGCAGAAAATGGACAGCATGGGTGCACCGTGGGCCTGGAAATCGCTCAGGGTGCACTGTGGTAGGGCCCCGCCTGGAGATCGCACAATAACAGGAGATACTAACTTGGGACTAGAATATGGTGCGGCTGGAATAGCTCCCAGATAGGTTGCATGCACTGGGGTCCTGATACATTTATCGAACTGTTGGGCCCAATATAACCTTGGTTAAAATCAGCAGCCCCAAGGGCCTGAAAGTCCACAGGAAGAGGTTGCCCTGAGCACCACGCCAGATAAAGCAAGGAAACTGTATTAGGAACAGGGGAGCATCCAGACCTCCTCCAACTACAGTCTGAACAATGTTCTAGTGGTTACCACAGATTTCAAGGAAGCCCTTGAAACCAAGATTGACTCAGTGGCTGAGGAAATGGGGATCCTTAGAGATGACCCTAAGAAACTTGTCAACACAGTGTAGGATCGCGAGATGACACTGGCTACACTGGAACTCGAAACGAAGATGGCTCAGCTACAACTACAAATACTTATAAATAGGGTCACAGGCTTGAAACGCAGGAGGGAAGATGCAAAGGGAAGAAACAGTCAAAACAATATACGAGTGGTGGGCCTGCCGGAAGAGGTGGAGGGTGATGACATAATGAGGTTTCTAGAACACTGGCTGCCCATGGAAGTGATATCCACAGGCCCGACTAACTTCTTCGCACTGGAGAGGGTTCACAGACCGCTAACAAGATGACCCCTCCCTCCCCGGCATCCTCCACGGACAGTTGTTGGGAAACTCCTGCACTATCAAGATTGAGATGTACTCCACAGCAAATCTAGGGATTTGGGCCTGTACAAGGTGGAAAATGCATTGGTGATGCTGTTCCAGGACTATCTTAAGATTGTGCAAAAGAAAAGTGCCTCATTTGTGAAAGTAAAGCACGTTCTTAGAGAGCTTGGAATACAGTATGCCCTTATGTTCCCTGCTTGTCTAAACGCCATAGCTGAAGGCATAACATTGTTTTTCACAGAACCGACCTGGAACTGGCTCGAGACCCATGAGTTGGTAGGATGCGACACTCATCAGTTCCCTCCTCCACCACTTTCTCCCACCACAAGAGGAGACACAAGACCTGGCTTTTCTGCACCAAGGAGCATCCGGAGGCCAACTAGACTCCAAGCTGAAAGAGACAGGGCTGCTGCATTGCAGGTGGAAGGTGAGATAAGCAGAGGATGCCAGCCTGGGTGAGAAAGCTGCACAGTCTTTGCTTTGGGACCTCGGGCTCCGACATAGCCTCCAGGGTGGGAGTCCACCCACCCCATGTAACCTCCAATCAGCAGACAATTTATTGAGACAAATTATGACTGAAATTATAGAATACTGGGTCTGAGGGTGATTTGATTTGAGAAATTTATAAAGCATATACAACCAAAAGGCATCAAAGCGCTGTCACCAAATAAAGCATCAGAAAGAAGGAGACCAATCTAACAGGAAACACGCTGACCAACAAGCCTGGGAGACACCCAGGCAAAACAAATATAGAAAAAATAGCATAAGATTACAGACGCCTAATCTTTTTAGGAAGAAACTTCCAACACCTGGCAGCTCCCATTGTGAAGGCTCATTACCCCCCCCCCCCCCCACCTTGCTTTCCGGAACCTCGGAACTATCACTTTTCTCTGTCCTGCCGATCACAAAAGTCTACTCGGAGTGAACCAATTAAAGGCCTCTGTAAGATAACATTAGACCTGTTGATGAAGAGCCTTAGTACCAGGCACAGGGCTTTAAAAGACAACTGTTTTCTCACCAGCAACCAATGATGAGTCCTCAAGCTTTTCCTGACTGAGGTTTGTTGAGGCAACCCAAGACCAGCTGGGCAGCAGCATTTTGGACGACATGCAGCTTTTTTAGTGAGAACTGATTGACACTTAAATAGAGAGCATTACAGTAGGTAAGGCGAGATGTAATGAGTTTAATAACCACTGACACCATTAGGCCCTCAAGAACAAAGGGGAGAATCTTATTCAAGGTCTTAATAATCCAAAAACAAGAACTCATAGGGTGTTAGATGTCAAAGAATTATCAAAGAACACCCCTAAATCTGAAGCAGCAGCGGTCGACCAAGAACTTGGGTTGGGTACTTTATTTCAGACTAGTGATCATAGTCACTGAATAAGGACCTGATAACGTTTAGGAGTCCTATTGATTTTTTTCTGTCTTTTATTATTACTGCTTATATAGATGTTGGGGGATGGCACACAGGGACCTCACATGTTGTTTTCTGGTGCACCCCCTTTGATTCAACTGGAGCCCGGCTCACATGTGCTCTATATGGGAGTTTGGTTAATTTGTCTTGGCATGTGGCTGTTTCTAGCATATCTTCCAAGTGGCTACAATAAGAGGGATTGAATGGGCTAGTTAGCATTGGGAAATTGTGGGGCCTCCCAATTTCAGCAGACCCAACGGGAAGCGAGAGAGAGAGACTGAACATGATGCCAAGGTCCGCAAGTTAAACAAACACACAGTTGTTCTCTTATAATCAGGCATGTATGGGGGCTTGGTTCAGCAGCAAAATGTCAACATGCATACTCCTACATTAAAAAAAGTAGCGGGGGCGCACAAAGTGTGCCTTCAGGAGACGCATTATAAAACAACAGAAGTTAACCGTTTACACCTGCGGTGGCGGGATCAATTGTTCGCAATGGAAGACTGCATTTGTAAGAGGGGCTCTGATCTGGCTCATGCCATAGGTCCACTTTTATGCCTCATGGGTTTGGCTGTATAAAGAGGGTATGTGGGTGCTGGTGCTTGGTAAGTTCCATGGACAGGAGGTACTCTTAGGTTGCTTCTTTTCACCCAATCAAAATCACCTGGCATTCCTAGATTCCCTACAAGGCTGGACTGGCCGTACCAGGAATCAGGCATTTCCCCGGGAGACTGGAAGGGAGAGGGCTGCTTTTGTTACTGGGGACCGCTTTTCTAGCTGTGCAGCAGTTTTAAAATCACTGCAGTATTCCTTGCATATTCAACAGTTTTCAGGCAACAATAAAAGTGCCAAGATAACTCTGGCGATGTATGTGCCTGCTGGAGAGAGATTGGAGGTTTGTCTTGTGGTAGTTTTGACTTATAAAGGTAGTGCAGAGGTTTAATATGCCTGCTGCAAAGAGTGTGCACTATGAACGGTCACAGTTCCGTATTTAAGTGCATAGCTCACAAGTTTACTGCTTTTGTCACAGAGATAATTTTGTTACTGTGCAGTTCATAAATTACAATCGTAAACTAGGTTAGAAAATTATGGGTTTTTTCCGCAGTCTTTCATTATTCTAATGTTGCAAAAAGTGTTTGGGTAGAAATACATTCTTATTAATAAAGTCAACCCTAAGCACTGTCCTACATTCTTGAATCCTGAGTTTGTCCTTTCCCGGATCAAGGACTCTCTTAAAATGCTACCAGTATGGAGGACATGTAATCCTACAACTTGGAGTCCCCTTTGTCTTATGTAATCATTTACTATGCTTTATTAGGAGGCAGCATCTGTCTAGCGGATAACACGTTGGCTGTATGGCCAATATATAGAGGGGTTAGGAGCAGTTGGGGGTCAGCCGAATCAGGAAGGACTGATTGTATTCCTATTGCGTAGACTGACGAAACACCATAGACTGCTCATACTGCTCTCTGTATGGTGCTGGAGGAAATGTGTGAAACTGACCTCAAAGGGTCCTCTCTATGGTCTACCACTATCTTAGGTGAGCCTACCATATGGAGACTGGGACTCCTTTTTGACAGCGTACCAACTGGTGCTGGACTAAGATTCGGCCTGCAATGAGATTGTTTTATTGAGTGTCTCCTAATGCCGCTGGACCAACTAAGAGTAGACTAGTGCCTAGCATAAGGGCAATTTCTAAATTGCAGAGCTCTGACCAAAGCATTCTCATGGTTATGGTACACAAGCTGGCAAGAGCCCCCGCACCACAGGGTATTGCAGCTGCTTGTGTCATTGGGAATTGGTGACCAACTGATCACCTGCCCTTTTAGGGCATTAAATCAGTTAGTCCGGAAAGATCTGAATAAGGCCAAAAGGCTGTGAGAAGCCGATATCGGTTGCGAGATCAGAGACAAAGAATGGGATAGGATTCTGACCAACCCTCAAAAAATGTCACGGAACACAACATTGAAGTTCACGCAATTTAACATTTTGGGGGAAAAACATTTATATGGGCGACCGAGGCCCTGCCCAAGATGCTGGTAACTGTTGGTGACTTTCTTTCACATGTCATTGTCTGGGACTGCCTGGTGGTACATTCTTACTGGGAACAAATAATTTGCCACCTGGGGGACACATTAGGAAGGCAGCTGGAACCGACGGTCTGCCTTCTATAGGGGTTTCTCCCGACCCGCGCCTAAGAAAGCGAGAAAGAGACTGCTGGACCTTGCCCTGGCCTTGGCCAGGAAACTTACTGACAGAAATTTTAAAGGGAAGGCGGGTCTCACATGTACTAGGTGTCAGCCTGAAATGGAACAATTCTCAAGGGCGGAAGAGAAGGCGCTCTTACAGGAGGCGGATAAAGCAGACTCTCAAACATGTGGGGTAAAGTGACCAGAGGTTTTATAGAATACTCGGACCAATCTGTGACACGGGCTGGAAAGTAGGCAGAATGAGAGATGTAGAGAGCCCCGGAGACTACGAGGCCTGTCACCCGATGGATGGTTGAAGCATGAGAGGCCCCCCTGACACCCAGGCTCCATAAGGAACGGCAGCAAACAAATAAATGACCCCAAGAAGCGTTAACTCTAAAGATGAGGTTCCAGTTGACTGCCCACATGCATGCTAGATTTGTTATAATTCTTTGTTTCGATAACTAGAACCGTGCTCGTATACGGTAATGTAATAGTTTTTTTTTTTAGGTTTTTTTTTTAAACTTTATTTTTGAAGAAAAATGGATTTGAGCGAACATACATCAAGAGTCTCGAGAGCATCCATGAGGACATATTCCATACACAAGCAACATAGTAGAGGCAGGAAATTATCAACACATCAGACACGGACATTTCAGTTCTGCCTATCAAAGCAGTGTTGTACATCAGGGCGACGGCTTGCCTATGCCACCCCGGTAATGTAATAGTTACATATAATGCAAGCAGATAATCTGAATACCTTACATATCTTGTACACTGAAAGATAAAACTAATAAAAAGAAAAGGTTGAAAAAAGTATGATGAATTCCAGCAACACAAGTGCACTCGGGCATTTTACGGATACATCTTTGGAGATGATGCACCCTAGAGAACCAACGTTACTACTATGTAAATATAATTTGTTAGAACTTTTCCTTGCCTCTGAATTTAATGTCAGATTTGCGCTTAACCACACATGTTTTTTTAATCTTTTTTTGAAAATTCTCAGTGGAATAACATCGGGACCTTAGAAAATATGTAAATAAATTGTTGACAAGTTACTGTAATTTCAAAGACACGTTTTTTTCTTTGTATACATAAATATCTCCTAGTTAGGTTGCCCCATATTAATTGGCATGCATTTTTTATGAGGTGTCTACATTTCACGTATTAATTGAAGGAATGAATTTCTCACATGGGCACACAGACTGCTTAAGATCCTGAGTTTTAGTAATAACTTCTGCCAGGGAGCTTATTTCAATTTTTGTTCCTTTTGCTGAAGGTCAAAGTTCATTCAGTGGTGTGCGAAGATATCTCTTTCGCATTTGACAGCGCATTCAGGACTTAAAAAGCAGACGCAGCAGGAGGAAAGGCGGGCACGTCGGCACTTGCCCCCCCCCGCCCCCCCCCATTTATCATGGTGAAAATTAATGGGAAGTGGTTAGGTGTCAGATCAACATCTCATTTGTATGGCGTCTGTCCGACTGCTAGCCTTTTGAGGGCATTAGTGACTTAAAATTCGTGACAGAGCTCCCGATTCATCAAAGTGACAGTATTTTAGTTACAATGCCAATTTCCTGGTAATGGCAGTTAGATAAACAGAACCACTGGCTAAGAGGTTATGTAATAAACAAAGGAAGGTGGGCGTGACCAAAGAAAAGAGACACTGATAGCCTATATATTGGCAAATACACTCATCCATAAAGCATCTGACACTTATTTGTAAAATCTGTTTACAGTGCAGTCTTGCTTGATGAGTAGAGTGCGTGTTAATCTGACATTGGATAATTCTGGTTAACAGAGCCATGGGCTGCCTTACCCAGGGCCTCCAGTCCCAACAGCCCAGTGTATCACCTGATCACGGATATTAAGCCCACAGAGATCTTAACTTGTTCTAAACCACGTGTGATCAGGGCGTCCAGCCTTGTCTGCTATGAACTCTGACAACTGTAGGTTCGTTTTTGCCATTCTAAATCCAGCCATAGCAGAGGGCGGGGAGGATAGGTCTGGAAAAACTGCACACATCTCACATGGGACAATTTACAGCGTGTCACCAAAAACATGGCTCTTATGGCCAAAGAGTGTGTTGTGTTACAGATTATCTGTATACACGGAACCCGATATCAGGACCAGGGTGCAGGTCAGGACTGAAAACCCTGGCAAAAATGCTCACGTCAGCCCCAACCTACAGAAGGCTGCGGCTACAATAGGGGGGCTTCATGGTTGGGTCATGAGAGCCGATCCAGCTCTAATAGCCACCCTCTAGCTTGTAGACTACCGGGGAATTGCCACCAGTTCAGCCTTTCCAGACATCTAGTGGTTCAGGACGCCAAATTTGCCTGGGCAACTTGGCGCAAATATTATAGATATTACTATTTTTGTCCCTCAGCATGTGCATGCACATGTGTAAAAAACAATGAAGACTAAGGAACCCTATTTTGTCCTACTGGGCATGTCACAGCACTAAAATAACCATGCAAAAATCATAAAAGCAAAAATGCAACAAAAAAAATAAAAGATCTTGCAGGAAGCAGGCAGCGTCTTCTGCTACCTACCAGGGAAAGCATGCCGGGCGCACTTCAGTCGCTGCATGTGAATTAGTGATGCTTAATCACAGCATAGTGATGAGGCCTTTCGCCTTGGTCCTTTCCTCCTGTGAATACTGTATTATTCATTGCATGTGCCCTGACCCCGGTGCGCTCCTGTTCTGACAAATCACACTTGATTAAGACAAATCTTTATTAGTTCGCTAGGCAAGTTCTCCATTTATCATGCAGGAAATCTCGCGCTCCTTTCTACGGGTCCTAGAAGTGACTACTTATGTGTTCCTATCTCACCACGAATTAAAACAAAGCTCACTACAGATAATAAGCACAGAAAGACACAAACTCTCATAATGGATGATAAAGGCAAAGGTTTGATAAGCGGGTACAAATTCAAAGCATGGGAAAATATTCAGTATGTTAATTTGGAACGGTTGGATAACATTTTCATTATCAAAGGGCACTGTCATTGTATCCCCCGTAGAGATTAATGTTAGCAAAGCGAGCAAACTTCTAAATAAAACAAATGGTCAGTGCATAAAGGCAAAGTCTGACATGCGGGAAGAAAGAAGAGACTAGAGAAAGTAAACAGAGGAGCGTTCACGCACCTTGCTGAGATAATAGGACGTTCTGCCAAAAAAGGGAAATTCAAAAAGGCCCTTAATAGGCCCAACCTTTAGATTTGAATACCTGTACAGCTGGGCCAAAAGGTAGGTTAGAGGTTATTTAAGAACACCAGTGCAAGGAGTTTCAAACCGCTTACCCCAAGCATCAGAGCCTTTTAGGAAGCCATTAGCTTCCCTCTGATGCACCCTTGTGGCCATTTGTTGTGGCACTATGAGGCAGCAACCTGTAGTGGCCTTAACAGCACATTTGCCCTGTTTAAGTGGAATCACGCATGTGGGTGACGTGCTCCAATTACTGCGTAAAGATCACTAACGTTCCTGAGTCACATCCACTCCATCGAGCTACCGTGAATGAAACAAATACAATTAAGTGTATGCGTTGCATCTTGACAAATGTGCGGGATAGCAGTTTTGTCACATTATAAAATTGTTTTTCCCAATGACAGATTGTTTATTCTAATTAGGCAATTGGTAGACTCTTGAAATATTTTGAATAAAACTGTAATGAAAAAGAAAGTGACCTTATACCCAGACTTCAAAGAATACCCTGGTTAACAGTCTCAGATTTAGAGACAGACCTCTTCAAATAACGCTACTTTACAAATCAGTAATAATCCAAAACCAGCTACCTCTTCTACCAATCATTGACTGTATGCTTGCCTTTAAAGCTGTTCAGTGCTCCCCTGAATTTTTAATTAAGTTTGTGCTGTACAAAAACATACATTCATTCATCTTTTCCCCAATAGTGATTGATAAAAAGTGAAGGTAGGGTGGGGTCTGATAGCACAGAATAAAGATGTGTATATTGAACAGCTCCTGAGCTGACTGTCCATATGCACCGGTAAAAGGAACAGGAACAGAGCTCATTTCATTGTTGACTGAATGAAGGGACAAAACTGGACGCAGCAATCACTCTGAGATCTCAAACGCGCTTAAGCTCATGACAGGGGGCAGTACACTGGAAACAGGTGAGCCGTCCCCTAATTTCTATGTGACTTTTGCCACACTGCTTTGACCTCACATATAAAATATGAATGATTCCTCTCTAGAGAGGGTGACCTGCCACCCTCAGTCAGGGAGGTACTGGTAGTGGTGATCCCTAATTTAGATCAAAGATTTACTTGTCAGAGCCTCCCATGGCCCCCATTAATGTTCAATTCTGACTATATGTACTAACTGCGCAGCAGATTACCGTCAGTTCACCAAATTCAGGTCCACCTTGACCAAAGTCGGATTGCCCCAGCTCACCACAAAACCTTGCCCAACATATGAAATAGCATTCGATGGATGGCCTCCCCGAGAGTGCTGGATGGCTGAGAAGGCTTATGAGACAGCGAGCTCGCAATAACTTTACAATGAGCTGTGGGTTGTGAACTCTGGAACGCAATTAATCTGATGGGTTAGGCTGTCATACACACTGGACCCACTGCCAGGTGCAGCTTAAGATGTGTGATCTGCAATGCTGGCAGGCTGTAATGAATGTGCCAATTATGTGGATAAATAGGCTGATAATGACCATCGCCCATCACCATCTCAGTCTTATTTAGTATATAGTGATGTGTAGGCCTGCCTAGTAAGAATAAGCTACGAAGTAGGGCTTGATTATGTCTCTTTCAGATTCTGACTTTATCTTGCTTAACGGCAGTGCTTGCTATTGGCTTTGGCCTGATCTTATGTCATCTTGCATACTCATTTTGCTCTTTTGTGTGAATAGAGGCATATGCTTGAGTGACTCCATTTTCTGAGCTGTCGCCATTTTCTGAACTTCACTAGGTGAGAAGGGCATGTTTTCCTTTTCACTTGTTTTTCGCACTTTACTGACCAGAAAGAACTGGATCTTGTCAGAGGAATGTGCTCGCTCTGCTCTGAAGCCATAACAGACGCCTGGCCAGCTGAAGCTGTGGCCTTGGTGCGGAGTGGTACGGACTCTGATGGGAAAAGGGGGCGAGGCTAACCAGGAGCTTCGTCTTACATCTCCACTTGTACTAAAGGAGGTGTCTGGGTTCTGTTCGGTGGAAGTTCATCACAGGGCAGACGTGCAGCTGTGGCAGTGGGGTGTATAGTGTCACTACTGTCTCCCGTTTCGGCCGAAGAACCGGACTCCCTTTTGGCGAAGTGGAAACGGGATGGACAGACAGTTGGTGAGGTGTTCCACTAATTTCTAGTTTTCCTACTGTTCTTGCTTACTATAACTTTATTTTCAGGTTCCATACATTTATATACATATATAGATTTCTATATATATGTTTGCCTTGATTGTGTTTCAATCATACTATTGATATATTAGAGTCTGCTATGATTGGTGCATTTGGCTTACAGTGTGGTGCTATTTACTTATAAATATATCCCAGCTATACCAATTTGTCTTTTCCTTGTAGCAGGAGGTGTGGACTCTTCTTGGCCAAGTATTCTGTTGTAGAAGGATGGGTGAATTCCCTTCTAGCAGGTAATTGTGTTATAGGAAGTTGCTCTACTCCTGGCAAGTGATGTGCAATGTATATCTCGCTCTAGAGAAGTGTTGTGTGTGTTACCTTGGTCTAGAGGAGACTCATGTGATATTGTTTTCTTGCCTTTGGAGGAGTGTTGTAAGTTTGCCCACCTTAGGAAGTGCTGTGTATAGGTTATATTCCATAAGTTTGGAACTGATATTCTCTCCCTGGGAAAGTGCCTTGGTCCAGGGGAGATCTGAGACCTTTCATTACACAGGCGCAGCAGGGCACCTGTCAGGGTTGTCCCCTCACCCTTCTGTTATTTGCGTTGGCAATGAAACCCTCTGCATGCTGAGTAGGCTTGGTTAATATTTCATTTATATTCCCCTGTGAGCGCACACTAACACATGTGCGCGCGCACACAACCCCCCCCCCCAGCCTCCACCTCCCCCGATCTACTGCCAACACACTTGCATTTACTGGGGACCTAGAAGTCCATCCAACAGAGGTACTGTACATAGCATGAGCGCTGACTTTAGCACAGTGAAGTCAGGGTGGTACATAAGGGACTTTTGTGGAGTGATGAGGAGTTGAGCAGGAAATGATGACATTTCAAGACAATACATTCAGGCATGTGTCCTATACAGTATATACATAGTTAAACTTTCTAGGGAGATGACAGCATGGTCATTGCGAGTTAAGGAGAAATTTGAGATTGCATTTAAACTCTGTGATGGGAGAGGTGGCTCTCAAAGAACAGTACCAAGTTGCTTGAATGAGGGAGCTTGGTTTCTCTAGGTGCAGCAAGGACAGAGGTGGTCCAGCCAACAAATTAGCAGGGAGAGCCAAGCCAGAAGAGGCAATGTTTTGCTTGGCTCTATAAGACGTGCATCAGCTGAGCGCTGAAAATAGTTGACGTAGACAATGCATCAGAAACCAATATTAAACGAACTCTTCAAAATTACAAAAAAAGATGTTTCTGTCTTTAACAGGCAGAGCGTTTAACCACATTAGATTATATCCCTGCATTGAACAGCATTTATCAAAAATTATAGCTTTTAAACATGAATTTAGAGGCATTTCTACCACCACCCTGATAATGTTATAAGTGAACTAGGAGGGAAGTCAGTTGTCATCTGTACCCTGTATCTGGTCTAGATTCTAATTATGCATGAAGCATCATTCTAGTCGATTAAATCAAACATGAGATTTTTGTACTGCGCACAACACATCCTGAACTCCAGCATTTGAAGGTGCTCTCACGTGATGAAGAAGAAAGCTTAGTGAAATACAATATTTGCCAAGGAGCACACATTTTGACAGAGTTGATCCCTGGTTATCTGGTTTCACATTATGCATTTCAGCCACTTGATGGCTATCTCTTGCTCTCATTTTAATATGAAAGGTTTATGAATTGTTTTTAATTCTTGACTCAGGAGGGTAGGCGGAATGGATGGCAGGTGAATACCACATGAAATCCCAGCTTGTTTTGCGCTTCAGGTTCCAAGAGTAGTACACTCATCACACACAGTCCCAGCCAGCAGAGTCCAAGATTAGTGTGGCTCAAAACTTTCCGCATCTTGTGGATAGGGTTGCCCCCAGGAACATTTACCCCTTCGACTAGGGCATGCCCAGGAGTCATTCCCGCCCACTAGCTTGTGCCAGGCATAAATGTGGCATTTCCAGGCATCCACTTCACAACACTGCTGGACCTGAGGGGAACAGAAAAGGACCTGACCTGATGTCTGTGACCCAAGGGGAGCCCTGTAGGTCTCCCTCTTGCACTCAGAACAAGGAAGTGGGCTCCAAGGATCAGAGGCGGACTCCTATTCAAGCTACAGCGATAAACGTTGCCTTTTCTGCAATGCAACTGCCAGGCTGACCAGAGGCAACTGGACCTGGACTGGATCCTGCTGTTGGCCTGACACCCTGTGAGTCTCTAAGTGACACTCCTGAGGTCTGAGGTCATAAAGGGCGTTTGAAGTGTACTTCTGTGGTGGCTTGGGACTTAAAGGACTAAGGTCAGAAGGATAAATCTTGGTCTAGGATGAATTGGGTTAGTGTAGCTGAGCCACACGCCATCTATCTTCTGCGGGCCCATTTATCTTGACGTCTTACATGCTGCTGACCTTTTTGGACTCCGCCACCCAGTACTTTAATTTTAGCGGTGCTCAGTATGAGAATAACCAGTTCGTTCAAATGCTGCTTCCAGCGATCATTATGGGCCGTCATACATATTTCTGTTTGTTTATTTTTGTCCTTATAGAAACATTGTTCATACGTTCCAGTAGCCGCTCTGGTTGTGGCGTATTGGTTACCCACCTATCGGTTTAAGACCTTGCACACTTGCGCTCCTGAGCCCCACGAGACCAGCTTTGAAGCCTTCGTGCTCCTTCTTATACGGCGCCACTGCTGATTTAAGTATGTTGTCGATTACATACATTCTCCTTTGTTTTATTCGTAGTTATGTTTTCCTATGGTATTGTAAGGCTATCCCTGTATGTCGTAATTCTGATTAATGTTGATTATATACACTGCCTCCTTTAGATTTCCGGTGTGCTTGACTTTGGCATATACTGAACGCCTATTTTCCAGCCAGACGGAGTGAATCCCTTTGATTTGAACATGGCTGGACATCTCCTCTTGACACCTGACTGCGTTCGCATATAGGTTCAGCAGACTGATATATACGGCTTTATCCTGATATCAAGGATTTAGTTTTTAGTATGTACCGTAATTGGTTTACCTTTCTCTTCATTCACTGGTGCATTTTTCATTCTATGCACATGTGAACCTGGAACATTGGTGTTGGCGCTTTCCTTTCTATTTTTTATGTGACTTTTTGCCATTATGTATGACCAATTTTCTTCCCCCTACCTTTCATCGTTTCTTCTTTTACTTGGGTGTTTGGTTTCACCCTTTTTAGGTCTCGGCTAGCGATGGCTACGCTTGCGCAGTCTCGCTCGCGAGAGATAATGACTTGGGAGAAGAGGGGCTTGAACCCGCCCCTCTTCTCCCCTGTTCTCCATTGGCTGGCCTAGTAAATGCTGGCCAGCCATTGGAGAAGAGGTCCCGTCACTCCAATCATGCCCCGTCCTTTTCGGATCGGGGGGCGTGTTTTTTGCGAAAAGTCTCAGGGAGGAGACAACAGCAAAACACGCCCCCGAATCCGAAAAGGACGCTCCCTTTCTCCGAGGCATTTCTGCTGTGCCTCGGAGAAAGGCGGTGGTGTGCCTTTTGCTCTGCCTTGTTGCTCCTGTAAGGCCAAGGAAGACCTCTCTCGTGCAGTTACACATGATCTAAGCATGTTCTGATATTAGGCTGCGCTCCAATTTATTTACCAAAATGATCTAGAGTTGTGTACTATCAGTACATGTGGCTGTAAATGCTGCGCCAGCACGTGACACAAAGGACGCATCTACCAATTAAACAGTGGTATGGGCAGAGCGGAGCCTCGGGGCACAGTACAGTGACAGACAATATTGTCATTGTGTAAACTGGGGTCCGCTGGTCCATGGTTAAAACCCAATGCTTGGGACACCCAGAGCTTTCACTGGTTGCCCACGACGCACGCGGTGACCTCGCCTTACCCCGGGACATTGCAACTTTAAGTCGAACCCGTCCTGTTGACCTGTGGGC
Organism: Triturus cristatus; assembly: GCF_964204655.1. Classification (NCBI taxonomy): domain Eukaryota; kingdom Metazoa; phylum Chordata; class Amphibia; order Caudata; family Salamandridae; genus Triturus; species Triturus cristatus. Next base: position 151,807,099 of record NC_140580.1, read on the forward strand.
CCTTCTTCTGCCCGAGGAGCGCCCCAGAGATAAATCTCGGGTCCAAGCAACATCTGCCAGGCTAACATCTGCCACCGACAGCAGCGTCCCTGCCCTGCCGGACCTCCCATGAAGGGCTCCAGCGACTCTTTATCCAGCTGCCGCCCCTCTGGTGGGGTCTGCAGCTCCCACCCCGCGGACCCTCGAGGCCATCCCCTGCTTTACAGCCAGGCTGAAACCAAGGTGGGGCGGGAGGGGGGACAATACGAATGACCCGTTCAACAAAACAGGAATGCTCTCGAGTGTGCCATGAAATTACAAAGAACAACATTGACTCTGCGCTGACCACACTGGACTGCTTGATATCGGCGCTAGGGACGCTACCACTTCACGCAGCATTGTCCCGCGCAGATAACGCAACGGGTTTTTCTCTCGAACAGAAAGGCCGTCTTGAGAGGCCTGTCAGCCAGCAAAGGGCACCATTGTCTCAAAGGCGAAATGTCGGGTCACCGCCTATTGTCCCGGAGGGGCTGCATAAGGCACTGTGACAAGAAGCAGCAAGGATAAAGCGCCGAGTGTGGGGGCGCGTGCGCGTGTGTGTGTGTGTGGGGCTGGGGGGGGGGAAGGGTGTGTGTGTGCCCCGTCTCACTCCCACTTTTGTTGTGTGAAGAGTTTCTATCAAAACTGAAGGCAGGCACGCAACACCCATTGGACTCACAGGGCTTCAGCCCCCACCCCCCCCCCGTCGTGTGTGGCAGCCCGGGCTGAGACAGCTTCCGGGCAGAAACACAGCCGCACCCGAGCACTTCAAAGGTCTTTAAAAGACCATTTGCATGTTAATGAGGCCTCGCTGTTGTTTCACCCCTTCTAAGAGCCCCTGCAGCTCCACTCTACCGATTGCTTCAAGTTTCAGCCCCCCCCCGAAATTTTTTCTTAGCCCCCCCCCGAAATTTGACTCTAGTTGCGCCTCTGACTGAAGGTACACCGTGAACTGCACACCGTGACTTAATGCACGTACATACGCTATAAAATATGCTGGCATTAATTTCTGGAGGGAAGAAACTCATTACCTGTACATTAAAAAAGAGGCACGTTTTTATCTCCTTGCTGTTCCCACCCATGCGGTGCCCCGGGACACTCGCTTCCCGCCGGTGTAGGCTGACACATTCAGCACGTACTTGCTACTGCAAGCTGATAGCATTGTAAATCAGTGCAACACAGTTGCTGCTGCAGCCCCAGCAGTGTGGGAACATTAGCCCCAAGACTGGTGTGGGAACCATTTCCATGTGCGCCTGGCTATGCTAAAATTTCTTGTTAATGCTCGGAGAAAAGTAAGAAAGAAAATAATCTAGCGCTTCGTACTGTATTTGTACGCCGCAACTAAAACACGTGTTAAAAGGCTTAGTTTGAACTGCCATTTACCAACAGCAAGCCTTTAACTCACTGAGCCATGTCCGTGATGTCACTTTAAAACAGGAACCTCCAAAAGGTCGATCGCGAGCGACCCGTAGCTCCCAGACTGCCTCGGACTCGCTCCCCTGCTTTGTCAGGTTAGTTTACAATGTATAACTGCGGGGCCCAGAAAGAGGACTTGAAAGTCCTGCCGCTTGAAAGAAGCCTTAAAAAAACAATTGCCTGGAGGGAAGGAGGGGGTTTTCCACTCCCACGCTTTCTTACAATTACCTAGGACGTATCACTGAAATCCGTTCTTCTGGAGGGGTCCACTGTGCTCTCTACACCCGAGCATCTAGGCTTGGGGTCTCGTACCTGTTGGGTTGTTCGGGCGACAGATGCTTCTGTTTTTGAAGTGTAGGGTGGGGGGTGGGGGTCTGGGGTTGGGGGCCTGTTGGCTGTTTCTTCTTGGGGGATCGTTTTGTTTGGGTTGGTTTTGGTTTTATTTGGGCGTCTGTTACTGCACCACACTTGATACACTGCTGTGCCCCTCCCTGCATTCACTCATGCGGGCCCTGCTGCCGCTTGCCCTCACGCGCGGTCCATTGCCCCTCCCTGGCGCTGGACCCGTGGTCCTGGCTTCTCCTGGCCACTCCCTTTCTGGCATGCTCTGCTCCCCTCGCTCCCATGGATGATCTCCCCTCCAAGGCGCATATGCGCATTCTGTCATGGAACGTGAATGGCCTCCTAGATAGACTTAAACGCACTGCAGTCCTTAAATACGCTCAACGTACTGAGATCGACGTGCTCCTTCTTCAGGAGACCCACTTGCTAGGCGAGAGGTGTCCCTTCTTGGCCAGATATGGGTACGACCGGGTGTGGCACTCTGGGTTCTCTCGCGGGTCTCGGGGGGTCGCCGTCCTGCTGCGCCGCTCTGTTCCCTTTGTCTTTACCCGGGTGGCCCGCGACCCCCAGGGGATGGGGATCGCTGTCTGTGGCACACTGGAAGGTCGGCCGCTTACTTTTCTGTCGCTATATGCGCCGCCCACCGGGTTGGCCCAAGCATTATCCCATGCCACATCCCTGCTGGCCGCTCTCCCGCCGGGTGCTGTGGTTCTGGGCGGGGACTTCAACGCTGTCTCTGCCCCACTGCTTGACTCTTCGGGACCGGTCTCGACGCCCCGAGCCGCACGGGCTAGACAGCTGGTGGGGTGGGCAGAGGCTCAGGGCTTATGCGACGCCTGGCGTGTCTGGCATCCGCGCGCGCGGCAATACACCCACACCTCGGCCGCCCACCACACTCATGCGCGGATTGACGCAATCTTTGTCCCGTCCACCGAGTGTGCGGGCATCCAAGATGTCCGCATTCTTCCCAGAGGGATATCTGATCATTCCCCCGTCCTCCTGGGTCTGGGGCCCCCGCCCCAAGGGGCCCGTCAAATGTGGCGCTTCAACGCCTGGTTTCTCCGGGATAAGAAACTCTGCAAGGAGGTAGGGTCCGCGACGGGTCTGTCTCCTCGGCGGGCACCCTCTGGGAGGCGGGTAAGGCCACCATCAGGGGAGCCGCTAAGGCGTTGGTGGTACGGCACCGCCAGACGCAGCTTCAGCAACTCACTGCCTGCGAGGCCCGGGCGTTGCGTCTGGAGCAATCCCTGTCCGCGGACGGGGATCCGGCCGTGGATCGTCAGCTGCGGCTTCTGCGGGAAGAGATTCACCAACGGTCTATGGATGCGGCCAAGCTTCTTTGGCAGTCCTCGGTGGCGAGGGTCTACGGGTGGGGTGACAAGAATGGGGCTCTGCTGCACCGGCTGGTTACCTACCCCGGGGCGTCGCGCATCATCCCGGCGGTCACTGACTCAGAAGGCCAGCTTCAGTCCACTTCCGTGGCCATGGCAAATGCCTTCGCTCAATACTACGCTCAGCTGTACCGGGCCCGAGCGTCGGACTTATCCTTAGCTTCGCTGCTTGCGGCTCACAATCTAAAACTGCCCTGTCTTCGGTCCAGTGACTGGGAGAGTCTGGAGGTGCCCATCTCTCTGGAGGAGATTGGGGAGGCGATCGGGCGCACGTCGGCGGGGAAGACCCCGGGACCGGACGGATTCCCGCAAGAATTTTACGCCGCCTACAAGGACCTTCTGACCCCTCGGTTGCGCGCCCTTTATGCCGATGCGATTGAACGCGGTTCCTTCCGTCCAGAGGCCGATATGGCCACGATTGTGGTTCTGCCCAAATCCGCGCCGCCCTCTTGTGATAGGTCAGCGTACCGACCGATCTCCCTCATCAACACGGACATCAAACTCTACGCGGCGGTCCTGGCACAGAGGCTTCGGCCCTTTCTGCCCAGCCTGGTGCATCCGGACCAATGTGGCTTTATGCCGGACCGCGGTACTCGCCATTGCCTCCGTCGACTTCACGTGGCCCTGGCTCATCGCCACCGCATATCCCCGTATCTCACGCTCCTACTCGCCGACTTCGAGAAGGCGTTTGATTCGGTTGGGTGGTCCTATCTATTTGAGGTCCTGACTCATATGGGTTTCGGCCCCAAGTTTGTCGGAATGGTGCGGGTCCTCTACGCGCGTCCTCGTGGCCGGGTGCTAGTTAACGGGGCGTTGTCAAAGCCGTTCCGGATCGGTCGGGGGACGCGGCAGGGGTGCCCACTGTCGCCCCTCCTTTTTGCCCTCGCTATGGAACCCCTTGCTGCCCTGGTCCGCGCGGATCCTCTTCTTCGGGGCTGGGAATGGCCGGGTCTTGCGCCCGACAGAATAGCCCTTTATGCAGACGACGTGTTACTGTACCTTAGCGACCCGGCGCGATCTGGTCCCCGTGCCCTCCATCTCTTGGGCCTTTTTGGCCGCGTGTCTGGCCTTCACTTAAACTCGCACAAATCGGTCCTTGTGCCTCTGCACCCCTCTCGGGAATGCTTTGACTGGCAGGACAGGATTCCCCTCCGTCGGCTGTCCTTTAAATACCTGGGCATCTGGGTCTCTCTGCTCCCGGAACTGAGCTGGGCCCTCAATGTGGCCCCCCTGGTCAAAAAGGCCAAGGCTGACCTGACGCGCTGGCAACCGCTCCCGCTCAACCCGCTGGGGAGGGTGGCACTCTACAAAATGATGATCCTCCCCCGGTTCCTCTATATATTACAAAACACCCCCGTGTCCTATCCGCGGCCTTGGTTCCGCGAACTGGACGGGTTGGCGACTCGATTCCTCTGGGGCGGTGGAAGGCCGCGGTTGGCCTTGTCGACGTGTCGTCTACCCACCTTTGATGGCGGGTTGGGTATGACCAACCTCTACCTCTACTATTTGGCCACTCGCCTTCTCGTCATTCACGATTGGTTCGGAGGGGGATGGTCCGACCCGGCTTACAGGTTGGAGCTCGCCGATTTGGGTTTTCCCTGCATTTTAGATCGCCTATACGGAGCTCCCATCCCCGCTTCTTGCCCCGGAATCACTAGGGCGGTCTTCTTGGCCTGGCGAGCGGCGCTTCGCCATACCCGGTGGACCGGGCGGCTGACTCGCGCCACTCCCCTTTGGCACGGGACGCGGTTGCGGGACGTTACTGCCCTGGAGGGCTTTCGGTCATGGGACCTGCTCGGAATCTCCCAGCTGGGGGACATCTGGCGGGGGGGGGGGGCGCATGTGCTCATACGCAGAGCTGCAGGAACGCTTCTCCCTTCACTCGTCACAGTTTTATAGGTACCTCCAGCTGCGCCATGCCATACGCACCTATACTCCTCTAGATGTTCGATTGCCAGACCACAGTCCCCCCGAAGCTCAGGTCTTGCTGGGTAACCTGGGGAGGGGGGGTATTTCCCGTATACACCGCTCACTTATTAACAATACCCCTGCGGTTCAGGACGGTTTGAGGGAAAGATGGGAGGGTTGGGTGGGGCACTTGGATGAGGTGGACTGGAGGGACGCCCTTATGGCCCCCCGGCTGGTGACGGCCTCTGCCAAGTTGCGGCTGATTCAGATATACTATCTACACACTGCATACCTCACACCGGCGCGTCTAAACCGCGCGGGCCTCTCTGTCACCGCATCCTGCCCCCGCTGCGGCTTTGACCCGGCCGACTTTATCCACATGGTGTGGTCCTGTCCGGACCTAAGAGATTACTGGAGGGGCATAGAGGCTGACCTCACGGAGGTGTTGGGGTGGGAGGTGCCCCACAATCCTAGGCACACCCTGCTGGGCATCACGGATGGTCTACATGGCACACGTGCAGAGAAACTGTTCCTTATGACGGCGTTCATGGTGGCAAAGAGAGACATTGCAGCGGCATGGAAACACCCACGGCCGCCTACTTTGGCTAAATGGAGTGCTGGGGTGGACTGGTGTGCGGCCCAGGAACGTACTCTCTATCAGGCGAGGGGCTGCCCTAAGAAATATCGTAGGGTATGGGGGAAGTGGTTGGGCAATGTATCGTGATTGGGCGCTTCGGGGGTGGGGGTGGGGGACGGGGCTTCGGGTGGGGGCGAGGGGGGCGTGATTTCACTCTGTGTGATTGTACAGTGGTGGTTTGTCAGGCGCAATGTTTTCTTTTGCTGTGTTTTTCAAAATCTCCAATAAAACTTGTTTATCAAAAAAAAACAATTGCCTCACATCAGATCAAACCGCCTGAAAAAATATATGTATCCAATTGAGATGTATTTCCTTAAAGTCAATGGCAGTAATATATTTGGAAGAGAGATGCATTACATTTAATTCTTAGTTTCTTTCACTTTCACAACGCTAACAACAAAAACTATTGTTTCCTGCTCCAATTTGCACAGACTTGAACAACGTGGGTATTATTACCATAAGGCATGCTTCCTAAATCACTTTACCCGGCGGCCTGCAGTATGTAGCCACGGCATCCGCAAGGGGAGGCCGAGTGACTCGCAAACCCCTCAGCAGGCCAGTCTGTGGCTGCCACGAAAAGCGCCCATACGGCCCTTAAATGAACGTCTGCAGGACATGCCTGGGCATGTTATCGACTCGGCAACCTCGATTCAGGGGGTGTAGTGCTGAGAGAACTCCCGCGATCCGGAAAGGAGGCAGTGCCCAGCTGCCTACGGACACCACCATGAAAAGGCGGGCGGCGACAAAGGCGAGGTTGAGGTGAGCATTGGCCTGGGTCATGCGCAGAAGGTAACGGGGGAGCATAGGGTGCTAGTGTGATGTCGCTCCATAATGAGTTTTTTCCAACTCGCCTTCCTTCCCTTTTAACTATCTCCCGCCCTCCCTTTCTTGCATTTTATCCCCTTGCTGCCGTCCCTTTCTTACCGTTTATCCCTTGACCGCCCTCCCTTCCTTCCGTAATTGAGTGTACCCAGACCTACCAGCCTTTTATGGATAGCAATACATATTTTATTGAAGTGTGTGTATTTTTGGTCCAAATGCGGTCGCTTTCACTTTCGCGTGCTGTGCTTGTTTACATTTCTGTTGCTTTGCTCCCACCCCCACCCACTGTCTGTGTTCACAAAGCTCCCACCCCCCCTTCCGTTGGATGGAAGCTGCAGGCTAGTTGGGGGCTAAATGAGTGATTGTTGCACACGCGGGGGCAGGGGATCGTCTGTCGAGCTTGGAGCAGAAAGGCTGAGGCATTTGTAAAAGGCATTTCAATGTGATACATGTGCTTCGGTAAGGTAGATGGTTTAAGAGTGTGGTTATGGCGTCGGGGGTGGGGCGAGTTGCACTCGAGTTCATTGAAGTATATTATATTGTAATCGATGAGCCACACACTTTCTCTCTATCTCACTACCTCACTCTTTCTATCTCACTAACTCACTTTCACTCTCTCTTTCACCACCTCTCTCTCTATCTCACAACATCACTCTATGCTTATATATCACTACCTCACAACATCCCTCTCCCTCACTACCTCACTCTTTCACTACCTCACTCTCTCTATCTCACTACCTCACTCTCTATCTACCTCACTCTCTATCTCACTACCTCACTCTCTATCTGCCTCACTCTCTCTCACTACCTCACTCTCTATTTCAATACCTCACTCTCTCTCTCTCTCTATCTCACTACCTCACTCTCTCTCTGCTAATGCAATAGGTATCACATATGCAACAAAAAAGCTAATGCCAATTGAAATGACAATGCCATTTATTTAGGGATACAAAAATGATAAAAAAATAATGAGCAATACCAATAGCTCTACCTATAATATTGCCGAGACCATTGCATTGTAAATGGGAAAAGGGCCAGATGCGCTTCTAGGAGGGGGTGGTGGTGGGGTGATTTCAAACCTGGGACAGACTCCTTTGGTCATGCTTCGTGTTTCATGCAGACTTTGTCTAGACGAGTGCAGAAAACAGGTTTGTCTCTCACACCACAGCCACATGTGCAGACCGACCAGGCAAAACATTTTGTGTGGCTTCCTTCACAACTCAGGCAGCCAGTGAAACAGAAATCCGCAAAATAGGGTGCATCTTTAGTGGCAGCAACTACACTCCATTTTAGGTATCTCAGGCAGCCTTCTTTACTTGTGCTTATAGGACGTGGCTTAGATGTCAAGGTGTTAACTTAACCCAATGGTCGAAGTGGGGGGAAAAAAGTAGGGGAACTGTAGGCGGAGAATTAGAGGGCGGGAATAACCCAAGGATCGGATCAGTGGGCGGAGCAAGAGGTGTGGCCGGAATGCGCAAACATCCCAATTGTTTGTATTTGTTTGACATTTCACTGCCCAGTTTAATCAACCAATGGATACACATGATTATTTAAGGTTATAATGAGTTATTGACATTAAAATATACTCACAAAGTGGGATATGTTTCTAATCACAGAATGTTCAAATTATGATACAATGTGGAAGCACAAGCCAATTGTCTCTGAGTCATGGAGTTTCTGTCATCAGCACTTCTCCCTTTTTCCACAACAGCAGTTCAAACATGAATGGCAAAATATCCTACATTGCAAATGTTTTGTATGAGAGAGATTAAGCTATTGACATTGTAAATAACAATGCCGTTTCTCTAAATGTTTTAAAAACAAAAACATAAACAAAAATAATGTCATGAGCAATGCCAATAGCTCTAACTTTACCAATGCCGAGACCATTGCATTGTAAATGCTTGTTTATATTTGACACTGATATATCAGGGGTACTTGTCCGCTCTAGCTACCTTAGGACCCATTGGGCCACATTTATCAATTTTGATTGACCATTATCTGTTATTAACTGGAACTGTTTTGGACTGATGCATATTGATGTTCCTTCTGAAGAAGAATGTATTTGAATATTGTGAATTGTTTGTTGAATTAAAATTTAATTTTATTGCTCATACATGTTTATTTGATTAACTTTTAGGTTTTGTTCTTGCCCCTTACAATCCTTGGTCTACGCCCTGACGAAGGTGGGGCCCCTGTGTGGGTCCTATACCGAAACGCGCGTTGGCGCTTGATTCGCTGACCTCCTTCTTCTTAGAGTACCATCTGGCTTCTTCTGGATGATATACCAACCACTACATCCATTTGAACACCTAAGGATAATTTGTGCTACCTTTAACTTGATCTGTTGTGTTGAATGTGGTTTGGATTGAGCGTGTGTATGTATGAATCTGATTTCTGTGTGGGGCACTGAACTATGTTTTTTGATTTATAGATATACATATTGATTTGTTTTGTCTGTATGTATAATATTTATATATGTATTTACGTGACTGAACTTTTGTAAAAATTGAAATGAATAATTCAACTAAAAAATAAAACAAATATATAAAAAATATATTTTTATATCCACAACTTTCGTTGGGTGTTTTATGTATTCCAATCTGTCCATTCCTTTCCAGTCTAGCCTTGTATTTTAACAGGTACCTACTTATTAGGCCCTAATATATATCTATTGAACCGGTTTTGGTTCTCCTCTCGAGTTATTGCTATTTACCCCGCGTAGACCGGTTCTTTATCGTGTTTTTGGGGTCCCCCTCTCCTAAGTGGTTTTCTCGTCACAGCCTTGTTGCTGTGGGGGTCGTTTTTTTCTTTAGTTAGGTAGCTCATCTTTTTCACCCCTGATTGTATTTGTCGAATTAACTCTCCTTTTCCATTCTTGCTTGATTGTTGTTTCATTATTATATTGCCTGGTTATATATTTTTTCCTTATTTGTCGGTTTTATGGTATCTTATTACGGGTTGTTCACTTACTAAGCTTTCTCTTTTGTATGTTATTTTCATTTTAGCACTGTTATTTTATTTTGTGCACTTGATCTGACCATCTGGGGACTATACATTGCTTATAGCATTGCTGCCTTTTTTCTTATATCATGGAAAGCATCAAAACCTTTGGGTTTTCTGACGAGGACTTTGCTCGCAGCTGGCAGTGATGGTCAATTCTCGCTGTCGAAGGGCCTTGAAGGCGAATGGACTAAATTACTTAACCTCAAGAAAAAAATCAAAACATACAGAAGCCCACACCAACTTCATGCTCGAATACCTCAAGGCTGAAACGATACATTTTGGGCTACGCGTTCGTAATGTCCCCGGTTTGTTTGTAGAAATAAGACTATTCTTAGAGAAATAGGCACTCATCTCGAATAGATGCTCTCGTGACTGGATGATGTTAATCATCGAAACAGCCAGGGAGGTACTAGCCATCATGTCTAAAGAAATAAAGGCTCTTGAAGAAAAACTCAAGAAAGACAACTCAGTCGAAATGGCAACTAAGAAACTAGATGAGATTGCCCAAGAGTTAGATTCTTTCTCTACCTATCTCCTGAAAAGGAAAACAGACAAATTGAAAAAAGATATCAGGCTATTCTCTCAGGAACGCACTTACCCGTATCTCATGTCAAACTTTTACAATATGGCGGACCCTAACGGGCCTGGTAATAGTAACATGAGATGGGGAAACAACAAAAAAGTGGTTACATTCTCTGACACCACTGACTCGGAAGGGGAGGGATCTGGTGATTATGAGTCTAATTACAATCCCAACTATCAACCCCGACAGGAACAATTTGATAGACCAATGACTCCGGATCATTTTTTAGGCAATCGCAGGGGGATCTATCGCCCCAGGACCAGAACACCTCGAATGAGGAACTACCATCAGGCTCAGGGTCAACCTCAGATGTATATGCAAACCAGAAACAACCAGTACTGGAAAACACAGTAGACATTGCCGTGTTTAATCTGTCTGTGTCTGAGGTTGACCCGGAATCCTTGAGTCTCCTATCCAGGGGCCTTACGTTCATCCCCACGACGTCCCTTAATAAATTTGAGTTCCTAAAGGATCTACACTCCTTCTTTAGGAAAATCAGACTGAAGAAATTATTTTTCAACAGACCCTCTCCCGATCCTGTGGTCAATCTGTCTGGATTAAAACCTCCTTCTGACTTTACCCCTGGGATTGATCTTGTCGGTCCAGAGGTAGGTATCTTTGAGAAAGCGGTAATGTCTAAAATCTCTAAAATCATTAAACATGTGCCCAAACCTATCAACAACTTACCCCTTGCTGAACAGAAAGCTCTGGTATCTCTTCAAAACAACAAGTCACTGACTATCAAGCCATGTGACAAGGGCGGTGGCATTGTTTTGTTTAGCACCGCTAACTATATCGAGAAAATGAATACGCTTTTATCCTCCACCAGACATTATAAGCGTATCAGAGGAAATCCTGAGAGCAATCTCAAAACCAGCATCTTGTCCATGGTCAGAAATGCAGTAGATCGGGAACTCATTTGCACCAAAGAGGCAGAATACTTAACACCTAGCTATACCCGTATGCCTATCATATACGGGGTGCCTAAGACCCACAAAAACATCTTGGATCCGCCCCTACGGCCCATTGTTTCTACCATCGGTTCGGCCCTTGATCGGTCATTCAAGAAGTCCTTACCAACGAAACTCGAATCACCAATTCTTCATTTATCATCCAGTGTCTTGAGATTGTCTTGAATGACAACTATTTTGAATTCAATGGTGATTTCTACCATCAAATTCAGGGCGTCAGTATGGGGGCGTCCTGTGCTCCTAGCATTGCGTGCCTCTATATGGGCAAATTTGAACAGTTTAACATCTACAACGACATGGCACCTTTCTACGAGAACGTCCGAGCATGGTCACGCTTCATTGATGATATTTTTTTCATCTGGAGCGGAGACCATAGCTCTTTGGGCGAATTTGTAGCCTGGTTAAACGCAGCAGATATCAACCTCAAATTTACTGTCCACTCTAGCAATTTGAAGGTTGAATTTTTAGATGTTTGGGTTGAACATCACCACAACAAAGTAAGTGTGTCCTTATATACCAAGCCCACGGCCAGAAACACACTGCTTCAATATGGCAGCTATCACCCCAGGAGTCAGAGGGATAGCATTCCCTTTAGCCAATTCCTACGTCTCCGTAGGAATTGTTCATTCATGAAAGATTTTCTTGTTCAAGCGGACATTCTCAAATCCAAATTCCTGAATCGAGGATATCCCCACAAACTCATCAAAGACTCTTTTAAAAGAGCACGATATTTTAACAGAGAAGCTATGTTTGAGCGAAGGGAACCTGACCCGATGGATAAGTTGGTTTATGTCACCAAACATTCCAACATTAATCATAGGGTCAGACAAACTATCAATTCCCTCTGGTACCTGTTGAACATTGGTAATGACGGGATTAGTATTCCCAAACCTCTCTTTGCATTCAAGCGGAACAAGAACTTAAAAAACTGCTTGATTAGAGGTAAAATTACGGAGAAAAAAGCACCTATCCAAACTGCCATTGTCGGAACCAAACCTGTTGAGGGTAATCATCGCTGTGGCACCTGTCAGGCATGCCCCCAGGCTATCGTTGGCAATACCATTCTTGCCAATAATCGAACGATTACCCTTCATGGAATGACCAACTGCCGGTCTCCAATGTGGTTTATATCATCACTTGTCCGTGTAACCTGCCCTACATTGGGGAAACAAGTCGGGAGATAAGACTGCGGATTTGTGAACATAAATCTAATATCCGTATTAGAAAAACATCTGCCTCCCTAGTCAATCATTGGCTGAGTATGAACCACAAAGACTCTGATCTGAAATGGACAATCTTGGAAAAGATATACACCCCTCCAGGAAGGAATCCCACCTCCATCAGGAAGAAGAGGGAAACCTTTTGGATTTTCTATCTTGACTCTGTCCAGCATGGTTTGAATGAGATTATCTTATGGGAGAATGCTATCATATGACCTCTCCGCTCTGACTCACTTTCCCTTTATAACATTATGTATAGCCCCCTCCTTCTTTTAGGAGTAAGGATCTTGTTAATTTATTTTCTTTGTTTCTGATCATGGATTTTGTTGCGCCATTTTGATTCTTGATTTTTTATGTGGTGGGTATGTGATATATTTCACTTTGATTTCAGGTTATCTGTGCATTCACTGTTGTTATTATTTTTATTTTCGGTCTCTTTAATGCCTTTTTCAAGCTCAAGGCGCGTATTCACCGTATTTATATGATCCTGGATTCCGATTTCGTCATGGGTGTTGGAACAATACCCAATTGATGCCACATTCTTATTTTTTCTATTTTGATTTAGTATCTGGCTGAGATAGCCTTTACCATCTTTGATCAATATTTGCTACATTATATCGGCCTTTTATGTCTTTAGTGGCATCATTATCTATTGAACTCGGGGATCCCTCTTAAGATGGCGCCATTTCTTTCGAACATTTCATAAAGCCTTAGTGTGCCTGTCCCCTTTCTACGTTTAGGTATTTCCCTTCTACCGATGGCCCCATTGGTTAGTGGCTAATTGGCGACATGTATTTTAGAACTGCGGGTTTTCTAATGCCTCCAGCGAAGGTATTACTGACGCCGATTCTTGCCGTTTTTGTGGAATTGAGGGAACGTGGGATCTGGATCTTTTATCAGCCAGTAAGTGTGCTGTGGTAGCATTACTCTGTGTAGACGTTTTCCCCCATATCGCTAATCGACGTAATTATAATCCTTATTGTGCTCGCTTTTCTATCTTCTGCGGGCCCATTTATCTTGGCGTCTTACATGCTGCTGACCTTTTTGGACTCCTACACCCAGTACTTTAATTTTAGCGGTGCTCAGTATGAGAATAACCAGTTCGTTCAAATGCTGCTTCCAGCGATCATTATGGGCCGTCATACATATTCCTGTTTGTTTATTTTTGCCCTTATAGAAACATTGTTCATACGTTCCAGTAGCCGCTCTGGTTGCGGCGTATTGGTTACCCACCTTTTGGTTTAAGACCTTGCACACTTGCGCTCCTGAGCCCCACGAGACCAGCTTTGAAGCCTTCGTGCTCCTTCTTATACGGCGCCACTGCTGATTTAAGTATGTTGTCGATTACATACATTCTCCTTTGTTTTATTCGTAGTTATGTTTTCCTATGGTATTGTAAGGCTATCCCTGTATGTCGTAATTCTGATTAATGTTGATTGTATACACTGCCTCCTTTAGATTTCCGGTGTGCTTGACTTTGGCATATACTGAACGCCTATTTTCCAGCCAGACGGAGTGAATCCCTTTGATTTGAACATGGCTGGACATCTCCTCTTGACACCTGACTGCGTTCGCATATAGGTTCAGCAGACTGATATCTACGGCTTTATCCTGATATCAAGGATTTAGTTTTTAGTATGTACCGTAATTGGTTTACCTTTCTCTTCATTCACTGGTGCATTTTTCATTCTATGCACATGTGAACCTGGAACATTGGTGTTGGCGCTTTCCTTTCTATTTTTTATGTGACTTTTTGCCATTATGTATGACCAATTTTCTTCCCCCTCCCGTTCATCGTTTCTTCTTTTACTTGGGTGTTTGGTTTCACCCTTTTTTATATTTGACACTGATATATCAGGGGTACTTGTCCGCTCTAACTACCTTAGGACCCTTTGGGCCACATTTATCAATTTTGATTGACCATTATCTGTTATTAACTGGAACTGTTTTGGACTGATGCATATTGATGTTCCTTCTGAAGAAGAATGTATTTGAATATTGTGAATTGTTTGTTGAATTTAAATTTAATTTTATTGCTCATACATGTTTATTTGATTAACTTTTAGGTTTTGTTCTTGCCCCTTACTATCCTTGGTCTACGCCCTGACGAAGGTGGGGCCCCTGTGTGGGTCCTATACCGAAACGCGCGTTGGCGCTTGATTCGCGGACCTCCTTCTTCTTAGAGTACCATCTGGCTTCTTCTGGATGATATACTAACCACTACATCCATTTGAACACCTAAGGATAATTTGTGCTACCTTTAACTTGATCTGTTGTGTTGAATGTGGTTTGGATTGAGCGTGTGTATGTATGAATCTGATTTCTGTGTGGGGCACTGAACTATGTTTTTGATTTATAGATATACATATTGATTTGTTTTGTCTGTATGTATAATATTTATATATGTATTTACGTGACTGAACTTTTGTAAAAATTGAAATGAATAATTCAACTAAAAAATAAAACAAATATATAAAAAATATATTTTTATATCCACAACTTTCGTTGGGTGTTTTATGTATTCCAATCTGTCCATTCCTTTCCAGTCTAGCCTTGTATTTTAACAGGTACCTACTTATTAGGCCCTAATATATATCTATTGAACCGGTTTTGGTTCTCCTCTCGAGTTACCACACGCCATCGTAGTCAGCCTCAAACTGTGATTACGGTCTGGTGGACCATGACCTTCGACTATCACTGATGCTTGTACTTTTAGTGCTATTTCTACTTAAAGAACAAGTTAATTGCCTTTGATAATGCCTTATCTGGTAGAAACTCTAACTAGCCGCAGATTCCTTACGGTAGAATTATCTCCAGGCGCCAGACTGGATCCAGACTTTTTTTCATGGGCAGTAACCCTGTGAGCTGGTAGGTGTCGGTGAAGTGCTCAGAGTCGATATAAGCGCCACCCCAGCGCGTTGTTCTCAGTTTCTTTTTGCGACTTCCACGCCAGGAGCGAGGAGCCACGAAGAACACTAAACACCGGTATAGAAAACTATGGCCCTGAAATGGGAACAACCATGTCCCTAGAAATCCGTTCACCGTGTGGTGAGGATGGGTATGTCGGTAATGAATCAACATCTAAATAGAATCTCTACCACATAAGGAATTACTTTTTGATCTGATAGAGACTTCTAGCCACAGATTCCTTACCTTAGAATAGATACCCATGTATTACCTCCTTGGCGGTCGATCTGCGAACTGTTTCTAGAAAGTCCTGCAGGACCAAATGAGCAAAGTGCTTGTCCCGATGGATCTTACTGGCCAGGCAGTAATGCTTTGTGAATGTGTGAAAAGAAGCCCAGTTTGCTGCCTGGCAGATATTCAGGATCAGACCTCCGATTGTTGACACAGTGGTTGCAGCCGTCGCTCTGGTGGAATGAGCATGTAAACCCTTGCTTCTTAGCCAATGCGTAGCAAATCTTAATGCAAATTACAATCTATCGAGAGATGGTTTGGTTCTGCACGGCCTCTCTCTTCTACGCTCTAACATACCCTACACGTTGTTTTTCATACACCAGGAACTGTCTCGTACGGTCAAGGTAGAACGACAATATTCTTTATGAATCCGACGGAGAAGTTGCTCCTCTCCCTTGGAGAGATGTGGCGGAAAATAAAAAGTGAGCAGGCAGAAAGGTAGCCCTTAAAGGTGCCCAGAGCAGAGCCCTGCAGGGCAAGTGAAAGGATAAAGAGAAGGACCTGCGAGAGGAAAGCAGAAATAGGGTCAACCTGTTTCTCTGCATACCATGCTACAAACTTGCCCCAACAGCAGGCATTCACAGTTTTGGTGGAGGGACGTCTGGCTGCCAAGATAAGATTGCAGACTTCGGGCTGAAGGTTGAAAGTTTTCTACTGTCATCGCTCAATCTCCATACAAAAAGGTGGAGCGTTGACAGGTTCGGGTGGAGAACCCCCTCCAACTCCCCCCACCCCCTGCTGCTGCGACAGAATATCCTCCCAAATAGACAGCCTGATTGGAGAACCGACAGCCATGCTCTGGATACCAAACTATCTGAGGCCAGTCAGGAGCTTCAAAGATAACTTGGGACCATCCGTTATTGACCTTGAGAACTCTGGGCAGGAGTAGTAGGCGCAGAAAGGCGCACAGGAGGCTTGAGCTCTACACTAAAAAGTGTCTTTGAGCGAGAGCCGCCTTGGCAACTTCAGTACGCATAACTGCTTACACTGCATGTTCTTGGCGGTGGCAACAGATCTAACCAAGGGTCTCCCCACTGCTGAAAGAGAACTTGCACAACCTTCAGATACAGAGGCCATTCGTGATCCGCAGGGCATCTGCGGCTGAGTTTGTCGGCCCTGGTGTTCAGTGAGCCCGCCAGGTGCTGATCTGCCAAGGATATGCCTTGACGTTCCAGCCATGTTCAAACACGCAGGGCCGCTTGACAAAGGGCCCACGATCCCATCCGCCCTCTTTGCTGCAGTACCACATTGTGGTGGTATTGTCTATGAACACTTGTACTAGCTTGCCATAGAAAGGCTTTAAATGCCAGCCGGAACGCCCGGAACTTCAGAAATTTGATGTGGAGTCTAGATTCTTCCAGAGACCAGAGGCCTCTGATCTCCACCTCTCCCAGATGGCTGCCCCATCCCTTCTCTTACCAGATCTCACCACTGTGATATCTGGTAGGGGAAGGGAGAGAGGTCTGCCACTGACCCAGCCACAACTCGCTAGCCACCACTTGCAGTTCCCTCTGAGATGTGGACCAAGTCGGAGAGATTCCCCTGATGCTGCGGCCATTGGAACTTCAGGTCCACTGCAGAGGGAATATGTCACAAGCACGGTGCAAGAGGTTATGAGTCCGAGCAGCATCAGAGTCAGTCTCACCAAAATCCAGGACAGAGGCTGAAACATCAGTATCATAGCCTGGACTTGCTGTTCGGAAGGATAGACCCGAAACTGTATTGTGTCCAGAACACCTCAGATGAAAGGGAGCGTCTGAGAGGGAGTCAGGTGCGACTTCAGCACATTGATAGGGAACCCTAATGAATGCAGAAGGTCTGGAAGTGAGAGATAACAGCCTGAGGTGAGCCCGCCATCAACAGTCAGTCTTCAAGATAGGGGAAGACTGGCACCCCTGATCTACGCAGATGAGCTGCAACTAACGTCACCACCTCGGTGAACACTCGAGGGGCACTGGTAAGGCCGAGAGAGGGCACAACAAACTGAAAGTTCTTGTGGCCCACTGCAAATCGCAGGTAATACCTATGGGCAGGCAGGAAGGGGATGTGGAAGTATGCGTCCTGCAAGTCAAATGCTACAATCCAGTTTCCTGCTCCAGGGCAGACAGGACTTGAGCAAGTGTCAGAATTTTGAACTTCTCCTTCTTGAGGAAGAAACTGAGAGGGCGCAGGTCTAGGATAGAAAAAAGGCATCTGTCCTTCTTGGGCACTAGGAAGTAACAGGAACAAAAGCCATGACCTACCACTGCCATCAGCACCCTCTCCATGGCTCCCTTGGCCAAGAGAGCCGTCACTTCCTGGCAGAGTAAGGAGAGATGGTCCTCGGTCAGCTTGTCGTAAGAGGGTGGAGAGGTGGGAGTAGCCCCTTCAGACAATTTGAAGAACCCAGCGGTCTGATGTTATCGACCTCCAGTGGGACAGGTGATAGCGTACCTTACTTCTCAATGGGTGCATAGGATGTTGAAAGGGTAAACTAAAGAGGTTTAGAGGATGCAGCTACTGAGGAGGGCAGTTGCAGTGGACTGGCCGGACATCTGGCTGCAGGATCCACAGGGCCTGTGGTTTCAGCATCCTCAGCCACGCAGAGGCTGGGAAGCTTGCGCGTCTACATGGCTGGGCGTGTAAAGATGAGGCTGGAAGCCCCTTCCGTGGCCATGAAAGGAGCGAAAGGTGGACAGGGGTTGGTGAGGGGCATGGAAAAGCCCAAAGATGTGCCCTTAGCCCTTCTATCCTTAAAGTGCTCTAGCACTGAGACCCCCTTGTCTCCAAAGAAATGGGAGCCATCAAAGGGCATGTCTTGTAGCGATGCTTTGACATCTTGTCCCCAACCAGGTGTGGCGATGCAAGGCCACTGATGATGAAACTGCTCTGCCGAGCGAGTTGGTCGTATATGCAGCCTACATCGGATTGTGAAATTTGCAGTATCTCTCACGTCAGTAAAAGCTTTGGAAACTGTGGCCCACGCCTCCTCCAGGACCATGGGCAGCTCCTGCATACCCAAAACCCACAAGGCATAGAAGAAATAGCCCAAAAGGCACGCTGTGTTCACGGACCGCAATGCCAGGCTGCTGGAAGAAAGCATTTTTTTGCCTACAGTGTCCAGCCTCTTGAATTCCCTATCTAGTGGAGTGGTAGGGAATGCCCCAGGATTTACACGGGAGGTGGATGGTTGGACCAACAAGCTCTCAGGACTAGCGTGTTGTGTGAGGAAATTTGGGTCCCATGGGGCGGGGGGGGGGGGGGGGGGTGACCGCGGGCAATCGTCCTGTTCACAGAAGCCCCTGTGTAGGGTTTGAACCAAGTCCGCAGCAGGACATCCGTGATAGCTTCATTAAATGGGAAAAGTGGTTCTGAGGGGTCACTCCCGGCTGAAACACCTCTGTCAAGACATTAATCTTTACTTCCAATCAGGGCAGAGTAAGGTGCAGGCTAGGGTGCATGACCTAGGCCGCCCCACTCACCGCCATAGCAGATAAGGCTCCCTCCTCCATAGCCACAGTAGGAGGAGACACCATGCCAGTATCTGGAGAAGTGTCCAGTCCACCAGACGTCCAACAACTCCTCACACCAGTCCATGTTAGTGGGATATTCTTCAGGGTCCAGTGACCCCTCCCATTCCTCCCAGTGTCTCAGCCCATAGGAATAGGGTTTGGGATTCAGCCTGGAATGCATGGCTCCAGTCAAGCCAGAGCCAGCGTCAGATGACGCCCCTCCGGCTCATGTCGGGGAGGAGAATGGGGGACCCGCAAGCACCGGGACAGTCGGCATCGGTGGAGAATGGGGATGGTGGACCCGCAAGCACCGGGACAGTCGGCATCGGTGCCAAAGAAGGTCAAGGCTGGTTCGGATCCATCAGTGGATCCACGGGGCCTGACTGGAGCCAGGGATGGAGCGGCCAGCAGAGATCCGCTCGGGGCCTAAGGCGGGCCAACAGGAACAGGCCACCCAAATATGAGGTGCATGGCCTCATAAAACTTACGGAGTTGGGCAGGGGTCACTCCGGCTCCTGGGGAGGAGGGGAGCTGGCCCAGACTCAACCACGAAGCCAATCCTCGAATAACAATGCTCCATCATCTCGTCAGAGGACTTTGATGGATAGGGCAAAGTTGAAGACCTCTTTGACTTCTTGCTCTTCTTCTTACAGTGGGACTTACCCAAAAATGTACTTTGATTGTGACGAGGATCTTGGGCTCTGTGACCGAAACCTTCCTCTCGACAGGGATAGAGACCATTGTGGTGTCGCATGTCAAGCGGCAAGGAGCTTTAGGGAGCGCTACCTCAAGGCCTTGAAGTGCATGGTGCGGCAGTTGATGCAGGTCTTCGAACGTGGTCACGCTCAAGGCACCAGATGCTTTCTTAGCTAACATATCTGCCACGCCAGGAGAACATGTCAAAAAAGACTTTGACAAAGTCGACAAAGGTCTTAAAAATGACTGGGTGTAGCTCTCTCTTTATCTGCGCTGACTGATGCGGAAAGAAAAGAACTGATGTCAGGGTGCTAGGGTGGAGTCTATAGTACTACACACTTGGCATGGGTAGCTAGATAAAGAAAAAGCAATAAAGCAAAAGCATGGGACCACCGAGTAGAATGCCTCAAGGAACCTGACCCTGACACCCCTCAGCATTCCCCATCACCCACAAGTGAGACTGATAAGGGTGGAGATTAATCCTACTTCTACCCTACATGCTTTGGAAAGCGAAGTGCCATGTTTAAGTAAGGGTCCGTGCCCTGGGGAGATACGCAGGGTGTGCCTTATATGAGGGCGGGAATGTATTGCATGGGAACAGGGGTGAGAGTAGTTCTTGCTGTGAATGTGAAGAGCTGCACTGATTCATATACAACGTGCAATAGGTTGATATTCCATACTACGCTCAAGGCGAATGTTTAAAAGTTGAAATATATAGCATGTGGATTTATATGCTGCAATGCCTTACAGGGTTTGTCTGTGCTATTTAAAAAACTAAGAAAATGTGTTTAAAACAAAATACATAGGCACTGCACACATATCATTCCCAGCGTGGATGACGACAACGCCACGCAGAGCCGATTGACGCCACCGACCGGTGCGCACAGGTATTGTTCACGAAAAAATGTGATGCCTGAAGATTATTCGAAAGTGAGGAATCTGCAACTAGAAGTCTCTATTAAATACTTTAAACATCTATAACTCCAGTTCCCTTATTGGATTTTAGTCTTTTTTTTATTAAAATTTACTCTATGTTTCTAATTCAGTTTGGTATTTTTATTGTTTTGCATTTCGGCTTATTTACTTTTTGGATTCTCTCAAAAAATAATGTACATCACTGCCCAACGTTTAGCCTGTCTGCTCTGTGCTATATCTACTAGGGGGTTTGAGCTCAGTTTAATTTAGTGAATTAAGGGTTCACCTTTTCAAAGGTTGTATTTGTTTCTTCAGGTGGGTAGTCACAAACCCCAAATAATAATTCAATTTATTATACTCTGGGATCGGCCATGTTGCCGTTTTTCTCTAATTGCTGCTCAGCAATAAATTAATATCAGAGAGGTGTTTGTTAAAATATGTAAGGGCTTAATGAGCAAGTCTAACTGTAACTTCACTTTGCGTGTAGTTTAAAAAAAATCATATTTATTCAGGTGTGCAGCATATCAATATAGCCATTGTTCATTGTGGAGAGTGGCCATGGCTCATAAGTGGCGAAGCCTGAGTATGTCCCGATTCCTCTCCCCTCCCTCAACAATGGTTATAAATAGCATATTACACTTCTATTAATTTTACAAAAATGTGTTGGTGGGCTGGAACAGATTAAAATTTAAAGATATCTGGACTTTCAATTTGCAGATTCTCTACAGATTCTCAAACCCACCAAGAATTTGGAAATCCTTTAAAAAGAAAATAAATAAAGGAATGCCACTGGACAAGGGAAGTTGTTCTCTTGTCCTCCACTTAGAAATTTTGAATCTGGCAGCGGATTCACAAAACCTTTGCACTATGAGTGGCTGGCAGTCGCAGACAAAGTTTCCCTCAGTCACAGGGCATTAACCATCCACAGCCAAGCTTCCGCTCCCATTACTTGTTGACTTTATTCTTATCTTTGACTATGTACAGTACTGCCCTGCCTTTGGCTAGGTTTGGACTATAGAAATACCTTATAGATACTTATGCCCCATTTTTCTTAACTTTTCTCCAACATGGTGCTTGGTACACTTCTTGCACGATGTAATGACCCAAGGCAGAGTACAGAGCACCGCATTGGGAAAAATGAAGACAAATTAGGACATAAGGGGGTGCAGAAGGGCATGACCTGACCCCCATGCCCTTGAGGGAGGGCCAAAAGTTTGCCTCATTGGCATAGAAAAAAAAGTTTGTTTTCTATGGGAATCACAGACAGAAGACCCAGCGTGCACAGTGGGGATGGACCATGCTTGAGGGGTTGGACACAGTTCCTGGCATAGTCCAGATCCTGTGGTCAACTTAACCTGCCCAGGGCCATACAGTGGGGGCTGGGTGCTCTAGCAGTCAGTTGAGCAGAAGACGTGGCCAAAGGCCAGGTCAGGCAGTCACCCCAAGCTGTGCCCCACGAGGAAGATTTGGCCTGGCAGGGTTCCTGCAGATGGGATGGGTTCATGGCCTGAACAAAGGCCAGGTCATTACGCCACCGCCACCTGCGGCCATATACAATGATGAATCAGTTGCTTTAATAGAAGTTGAATGTAGTAAATCATCAAATAAAAGCCAGAAATTCACTGTTTAAAAAACCTTTGAATTTAATTTAAACCACAATTTAAATAGTTATTGTTACGAATAAAAGAAAAAAACACACAAATTCACCATTTAACTCAGCAAACCCCAACTCTGACAACAGACCTGCAAACCATAAAACGCACACCAAATGTAATGCTTATGACCGAATATATGACGTTGCAACGCATGCGTTCACAACACATGCCTTTACAACACGGTCAGTACAACGACCGCGTTGTTACCACGCATACCATTACAACGCAAGTCATTACAACGACTTGTTGTAGGAGGCGCTGGAGTTTGGAATAGTATAATTTACTAATCCAACTTCAGTCTGTGCAACAGTAGGGAAGGTGTTGGATTGCAAGTCCAACACCTAAAGCCCCCTACAGCAAGTCGTTGTAATGACTTGTGTTGTAATGGCATGTGTGGTAACAACGTGGTCGTTGTACTGCCCGTGTTGTAATGGTACCGCGTTGTACCGACAGTGTTGTAACCGCTGTTTCCCCTTATGACCACACTCTTGGTATAACAATTACCAATTAAGTAACAGCAAATTACTGGTGTAACTTAACTACAGAGTGCTGGGAAGCACTGTTTGGGGTAGCCATGTGCATTAACAAATTTCATTGACATAACACAAAATAACATGACATAACATAAATGATCTTTCACGAGATAATGTTGAACATGATATACCATTAGCTCTTAAGTGATCTTTTAACGCAGGTTAACATTAGCAGTATTATTGAGACAACTGTGAAATATAGCATTATTTATTGGCTCGAATGTGTGGTATTTAATTATGTGTTTTTAGGAATTGTTACTTATTGTTATACCATTTGAAGGGTCAAGAACACTGCATTTTTAATATGTAGCGACATATAAATACAAAAGCAAACATTTATTGTGAGGCTCTCTGGCCCCTCTGCTGTTTTCATGCACCATGTTAAACTGGCAGCCGTGGGGATGGTAGCCATAGCTTCAGTGGTTACTTTGGTTGCGCTATAAGTTCACAGTAAGAGACAGATTTTTATGGGCAAATTTTTAGTCTCAACCCTATCCTAGTCGGAGATCCTGACAAGGAGATGTGGAAAACAGACCCACTTACCAAAGCCAGTCATACTTTAATGACACATCTCTTTTCTTTCTCCTGTCTCTTCAATTCTGTCGACAAGCATGTATGAAGGGTTTTTAAGGTGCCAAGCGGGGAGAGAGATTCAATAGCCCAGTGCGCTGTGGTACAAAATACCCCTCGTGTTTGCCAGCGGGGGCCATTGAAGTGGTTGCGTCCTCGCAGAATGTTATTACTTGCAGGAAACTGTGGTCTGCCATTGCAGTTTGTTCCGGCACCCCTGCTTGACGCTGTAAACCTACACTGCATTGGTAGAAGTTCAGAGGAATACATAGAGGAAGGTATTTCTGGCAGGTTGGACTGCTTCTTTTCAGCCCTTCATCTTTCCAATGATGTAACATGCGACCAAGAGTCTTTATCCATCCTGAGGTGTTCTTAACTCTAGGAGGCGTAATCATAATGGGAGGGAATCACACAACTAGAAAAAGAGTGCAAGAGTCTGAGAGTGAGGCTGTGAGGTGAGTGAAGGTACAATCAACATGAGAAAGCGAGCATGAAAGTAGAAAGAGAAAGAAGTCTCAAAAGAAGCACAGAAACACAAAAAAGAGGGCTAATAGAGCAAAGGGCGCAGTAGCACAACAAAAAGTCGAGAGTGCAACAGAGAGAAAAGAAGGTGCGACAAAGAAGAAAAAAGTGCATCGAAGAGACATGATGCAGCAACAAAAAATGTAGAAGGGTGCAAGAAGTGTGAGTTGCTAGTGCAAAAGAGAGGCATGAGAGAGCAACAGTGAGGTCAAAGAGAGCACAACAAAGGGGTAACAGCAACACAAGACAAAGTGATCAAGAGGGTTAAAAGAGACCAAACAAGTGGCCTGCGAGAAAGTAACAAAGAGGCGTG
Source organism: Triturus cristatus (assembly GCF_964204655.1). NCBI lineage: Eukaryota > Metazoa > Chordata > Amphibia > Caudata > Salamandridae > Triturus > Triturus cristatus. Next base: position 151,831,306 of record NC_140580.1, read on the forward strand.
AGAGAGCTACAGAGGTATGAGAGAGAACAACAAAGAAACAAGATGTCACAACAAACAAGCAAGAGGGTGCAAGAAATAAATGTGAGATGAGAGCAATGGAGAGGTAATGGAGAGAGCAACAAAGAGGCACATAAGAGAGCAGCAAAGAATGACACAACAGAACAACATAGATGGACATGAGAGAGCAACAATGGGGGACAATAGAGCACAAAGCATAACGGTGGGGCACCACAAAATAACAAGAGCGAGATCAACAATGAGGGAAAAATAGGGCAACAAAAGGGTGAAAGGCAGTAGCAATGGGAACAGTGAAACCAACAAAGAGACCAGACAACTAAGCAAAGGGGCCAGAGAGACAAACAAAAGAATTAGCTAAAGCAACAATGATATGAGAGACAGCAGCAAAAGGACATAAGAACAAGAAAGCAACAAGGAGGCAAAAAAGAAATTAACAACGAGAGGCTACTGTGGTCAAGAAAGGGGTGAGTGGGCACAAGAAAGAGGTGAGGGGTTATAAGAAATCGGCGAGGGAATGTAACAAAAGGGAATCCTGTTGCACCAAACAAGAGGAAGTGGGTGGTAAAATCAAAAGGTGGTAACAGATTCAAAAAGGTCAAGCAGGAGTACTAAAGGGTAGTAGGTCAGAAGTGGAAGGATATGCCACCAAAGATGAGTGATGGCAAAATCAAAAATGCATGATAGCAGCTTCTTACATGAGTCGACATGTAGAACATCCAGTGACCTCGCTAAACCCCATAACATTTTCCTTGCTTGTAGTCACTCGTTCTACCAAACAATTTAGGAATTAGAGCGAATACAGATCATTTTCCTGCCTTCTCCCATGAAATGAAGAGTCAGCTTCTTTGATATGGTGACCAGAGGAAGCACCATACAGACACCTAATTAGTAGCCTTCGTTGCATGATGTTGGGGTAGAAGATTTTGGGAGCTACTTCTGGAAAGGTTCCTTAAATCTATGCTGTAGTAAATGTGGAGGGTACCACATAGTTTAAAAATCCACCAGCCAAGGTTAGGAACTTACCCAAACATCTTGTAAATAGCAGAGGGTAACAAAGGACGGGATGTCTCAGAAGACTAACATCGCCCCTTTATTAGAACTTTCGGACTGCTGAATCCAACAAGCTAAAACCTCCACAGGTGGGGGATTGAGTAAGTTCTCCATTCTAGCCTGTCTGCTGGTAGCCTTATAAAGTGATGGGTAGCCTGTGTCATTTGCCACAGGCTACCTCTTGGATCCAACCTCCAGAACGTAAGAAAGTGTGCCTACCCAGCCTAGAAAGCACAAGATCCTACTTGTAACACCTAGGAGCTTAGAGACAGACTGAAGCACCATAGACCAGTCTAGGTATTGCCTGGTAACAGACTGACGACCTACCCCTTTCACAGACCCAGGCCTTTGTAATTTTTAATTCACAGTCTTCTCTTTTCAGAATTTAAACATTTTCAATTCTAATTGTTTGCAACAGTATCATTGTTACTCATTTTTCTGATACAGCTAACAGGAATTGGCAAAGCCAATAGGCCTGGGTTGTTTTAAGCACATGTCCATCATTGTGTGTTCTCTGAATGTAATTAAAGAAAGCTCATTGAGAGGCACTCAAATACTAGCTAAGCAGCACACTGTGGGAAACACTGGATTTTAGTTTACATGTTTAAGCCATAACCTTAACAGTGGCGTAACAAAATGTGAGTGGCCCCTCTGCAAGATACCCCGAAGGGGCCCTCAAACTCACATGAGTAGGAGCTGAGGGGCACCCTCCAATATGGGTAAGCCTGGGGTCCCCCCCCCCCGCACCGCAGGGGCTGTGGGGGCCTTTGTTACGCCCCTGACCCTTAATTAAAGACCACACTACTTGTTCCCTTTGGCCACTTCCCACCTTTTTCATTTGATAAAGCCAGGGGAGTTAGCCCTAATTATTTAACAGGGTCATTCTGTAGCTACCCTTAAAGCAGTAGTATTATTCAAATCTATAGGGTTTCTGAAACAGCAGCCTGCTGCTTAAATTAGTAGCCTTGGCAAGTATGCATTTGTTTTATTACATTTAATATTCTATGTTATAATGTATTGCAGATGTTTATAGCGCTTCATAACCCTGGAGAGCACTCAGATTCACACCAGCTTCCTGTGTGCACTTTTTGAAGGGCCTGGTTAAAGTTGATGTATTACATTAAGCTGACTTGTGCTAATGCATTCCAATTTAAGCCAGGTGGTCGGTTTTTGCCAACTCTTGGTCATTTACAATGTACTTGTTGGAGCCGAAGCGCAGACGATTTGCTATGGGTGACCCCACCGAACCCGGAAACAAAGCCTCTCCCCCACTCGCCCCTATCTGCAGCCGCACTGTAGCTCCACCAGACGCTCCTCCCACTTTGCTCCAATCATTCACCCACTGAAAAGGGAACTGTAGCAAGTCTCGTCTGTGATCAAGCCACCCCAGCCAGATGACACATCCACTGCATGAATATGTACACTGCAGAGCAATCACTCACTCCATCATAAAAGATCACATAACGAATGGAAGAACATTGCATTCCTTTCATCCATACCCGCTCTAATAGCGGCGTCTCCAGTTCAAAACAAACAGATAAACACGCTGAAAGGAGCAACTAAATATGTGCGATGTAGCAGCGGTGTGTAAACAAATATGCCAACATTAAAATATTAAAGTAACACAAAGCAGGCGTGTTCTTTGCTTTAGGTTCAGGAAGAACGTCGCGGCTCCTGGCCCCTTGCACGTGTATCACATGGTAGTGAGAGGAGGTCAGGGGTCACTGCCTGTCTGTGCTTAAGAAGATATATTTGCAGAGCGCTGTGTGGGGTCTGACTTTAGGGCAGACACTACAATGAAGCATGCACTTACTGGGCAAGGGGCATCCCACCCAAACAGCATCACCCTGCTTCCTAGGAGGCTGTGGGAGCAGCTGATCGAGGGATGTTGATGCAGGTGAGGTCATTGCAGGCGTGCAACGTCCATAGAGCTAAACGGGCTTCAAGTTGGAAGTATGCACAGGCAAGTGCTGAAAACACAGCTTTAGGTGACTGCTTGTTTTTGTACCATCTGGGACATCAAAATAATGCTGGCAACTCTAATCATAAGACTGGGAGTTTGTTGCAGGATCAGCACATTATTTATTTCCTCCACCCTCGATCCCTGATAAATGCCATAATAGCAATAGTTTAATTTATATCTGAAAACCTACACTGCCATCAATAACATGCTGAGTTACTTCAAGTGTCTGGGAATGCACCCTGCATTCAGCCAACTCACTTCTCATTCTCGCCCTTCACTTTCACGCTCACCCTGCACTCACACCATTCACCCGCTCACCCTGCACTCACAGTGATCACTGTGCACTCAAAATGCACATGTGCTGTTCACCCTGTACCTCAACCTGCAGTCACATGAGCACACGACTCACCCTGCACTCATGTGACACTTCACTCACCTGTCCCCCCTCACTGCTCAATCTGACTCAAACAAGCCCATCACTAACCATGCATTCATTCGTCCCACTCTGCACTTACATCCGCACCCAAAATCATATGGTCACCTCACTCACCCTGAAGTCACTCCTCTTACCCTACTCTCACACTGTCGCATCGCTGACCTGCACTCAAATGGGCACTCCTGCCACCCACACAGCGCAGTGGGTTAATGTGCCTGCTACAAAGAACATGTACCATGCAGATCACAGAACTGAGTGTGAGTAAACTATGAGTAGCGCTATAAAAAATGAAATGTTTGTCAGAAAGGTGCTGGTGAGTGGTAGTGAGGGAATTCATGGAGGAGAAGGAAATGGGGAGGAACCTCAAAAAAGACTTGCACTGTGTGCGACCAGTGCTAGGGCCAGCCCTGGCTGGGAGTGTTGCACCCCCTCGAAGCTCGGGCCTAGTTGCACCCTGGGTCATAGCGCATAGAAAAATGAGGGCGCAGCACCATAATGTGCTAAGTGCTGGGATCTGAAAGGAACAAAGACATGTACTTTGACAACGAAGGATGTATGGTGCAGCCCTTAAGGAAACACACGGACGATGGGAGAATAGAAAACACACACTGACTGACCAGGGCGACAATGAAAGGAACCCTAGGAGTACGAGTGAACTACAACCATATACTCACCAGAAGGGCCAAGAACAAGCAGTACGGAGGAGCTAAAAGCATATTTATCGGTACTGTCCTCAGCGCTACAGTAATAAAACAGGAGGTCTGAAAGCACATACTATAACATACAGCATAGGGAGATAGGTCAACCGATGCCAACCACTGGCTCACTTTATTGTGAATGAAGGCATTCTGCCATTTCACAAGGTGCACATCCATACACAAGTACTTGCCCTCAGTGCCAGGGATACTACGACAACGTGTGAAAAAATATTTTGCCATTAGCCATTTTAAAAAATTATATATTGTTGAAGGCCCAGCAGCTCTCCAAGTAATAAAGTTTTACAAAAACCATGACGAAACAAGCATTGACAATGCCAAAACGCTGGCAGTGTAGCCAGCCATCTTGGGATTTGCCAGTAGGTGTTAGCTTCAGTGCTGTTGCAGCTTATGTCAGTGGTGGGTTTCTCCTCTTCATACTGCGTTGCCTCCAGAACTTCCCAAAAGTCCTGGCCAGGCAAAAGTCTGCATTCAAACATGGACAACTCATCGCAAGTGGATTAAAAAAAACATTATCGTACATTAGCAAATCTATTTAAAAAATAATAATTTTAAAATTGTTGCTAGTTAAGTGGATTGCCAATGTTCAATAATCATAACCGGCCCGAAAAAAGATGGCGGCTCCTGTCCGCCCTGAGTGCAGGGTAGAATAGAAGAGCTAAGGCCTCAATAACTGGGAACTGCGGTTTGCTGCTGTAGGCCGCGAAAACGGACACCAACGCGGAAGTAAGTCCTGTAATACTCCTAAAGAGTCCCTCGGGCTCACATTCGCACATCCCTGAAGTGCAGTAAGATTAACAGTCCGCAGACAATACGACGCTGCGGGTCCAGTGGGTAATTTGCCTGACACGTCCGGGTGTTTATGAAAACACATCACTCCCTAGCGCCATTACAAACCAACACGTTTGACAAAGGTGTCAGCGCCGGGCTGCAGAAAGCATTATCTGGTTTCCCCGCACGGGAGTAAATGTGCTAAGCGGATGTCAGTCTCTTGACAACTTCGCAGTTTAGAAATAAAAAAAAAATCTGTTAGAAATCTAATGACTACATTACACTTGATTAAAGCATTTACGGCTCCCATCAAAAAAAATGACAGCAAGATCAAAGATGTTAACTTAAATCTCTCTTCTAATTATACTTAAAATGCCACACCTCGGGCCGGTCTCCGCTTTTCTTTTTCAAACCCAGTTCTTCTTAAGAAAGATCTAACACTTCCGGAGAGTTCATTATCCAATAAGAGTATTCATAGCTTAAAAGCGATCCCCACAATTAGCCCAGACCTCAGGGGGCCTACTGTAGTCATTATTACAGGGCCTTGTATTAAAAACACCTTAATTATATTTGTCAAATTCATTTCATTAAAACCCATCGACACTTTAATTTTCAGATGGCAGCAGCGGTCGGGGCAGGCCACTGGCACCACCTGCCAACTGGCGGCAAAATAATCGAATTCCTGCGAGATGGGTGCCACTTCCTTCAGCATCCGAACGACTTCAGACTTTCATTCCTGTGTGTGGTTATGGGCATCGTAAAGAATAATAATTAATAACCCCCGCGCCTCCTAAAAAAGCCACAAACCTGATCTGAACTTCATACGCGACAACTAAATATATACCTGGTGCAGGTGAGGGGCCATGCCAGTCTACTAACACCTGGCTCCCAGGTGGCTTTTTTTCATGCAGAGGAAGGACTGCTCCATGCTGGCGTGTCTCTATATATAAACATAAAGAGCTCGAAGATCAAAGGAGCGGCTTAATTTATTCTCAGAATAACTATCTTGACTCAAAGTTTGAAAGGAAATGTCATTTGCAGAGCAGAATAACGTAACAAATAAGGGCCGCTTACTCACCAGGCAGGGTCTTTCATTGTGTTGTTCTGCCCAGGATACATTTACAGACCCAACATGGCCGACGCTGCCATTCAAGTGGCACGAATGGCTTTTGTGGATGTCGTAAAAAGTCTTTTCGACTGTGTGCTCTGCAGCTGAGAGAAAAAGGCAACAGGTGCCTAATAATATATATATTATCTACTGGCGGTCGCCGGTAGATAGTTATAGTTAGGACCGAGTTTCCATAGGAAATCTGAAAATTCTATTTTGAATAACTTTGGCGCCGGTTGACGAATCCTCGCGAAATTTTCAAAACTAATGGGGCGCTCCGCTAAGCTCCTACCCTGAAAGTCTCGGGGTGATTCGTCAAGCGGGGGCTGAGAAAAAAGGGGGTCCCAAAACGCGTTTTCCCCATGCATTTTCCCGTAGGACCTTTAGTCGAAGGTACAGCCAGAACGGCTGAACAGAATTACTTGAAATTTGGCAGAGAGGTAGTCCTCAGGTCAGGCATGTGCCTTTTGCATATATGGTGTCAATCTGTTCAGTAGTTCCTGAGAAAATTGCAGTTAAAAGCACATGAATATCTATAAGCGCGCATGGCGCGCGCACCCTAACGTGCGCCAGCGTAATTCTGATTGGTGGTTACATGTCAGTCAACGTTCGAATCGGTCGAAATCAGGAAGTGTCGGCCGCCATTTTCTGTGTTTTGGTTGTGTGACAGTGAAAAATAAATGTGGAGAACGTGAAAAGGGGGCAGGGTAGAGAGTTCCTGACCCCCTAGCCTTTGTCAGGGGGTCCCTGAAGGACCCCAAAGGATGAAAAAACATTTTATTTTTTTGTCAAAATATCGCGGGGTGCGCGCACCGTGCGCGCACGGTGAAAAACCTTAAAAAATATATATATATTTTAAACAAGCCATTCCATATTACAGGATACAGTCAATCTATAACTATATACATGGGTAGTTTATTGTAAAATAAATATATAAAAAATATAATAATACATACATAACTTAGCATTTAAAAAACCTTACAAATTCACTTAAAAAACCATAGGTTTCACACACGTTATAGTTAGGAATTAGCATTTAAAAAACCTTGCAAATTCACTTAAAAAACCATAGGTTTCACACATGTTATAGTTGGCTGGACATTTCACTCGTAAAAAACCATTGAAATTCCCCCGTTATAGTTAGTTCAGATAACTATAACTTGCGCAACCGCCACTCTATCACAAGGATGATGTCATGAGTGATGCCACTGACCATGTCATGAGTGATGTAATATCTGACGTCAGCAGTGGATTGCGGGCGCGTGAGTTATAGTTATCTGAACTAACTATAACGGGGGAATTTCAATGGTTTTTTACGAGTGAAATGTCCAGCTAACTATAACATGTGTGAAACGTATGTTTTTTTCAGTGAATATATATATATATATATATATATATATATATATATATATATATATATATATTTTCACTGAAAAAACCATAGGTTTCAGGGGCGTTTTAGTTAGCTGGACATTTCCCTCATACAAAACCCTACAAATTCCCCTGTTATAGTTAGTTCAGCTAACTATAACTCGCGCCCCCGCAATGCACTGCTGATGACGTCACATATTACATCACTCATGACATGGTCCAGCATGTCGTTGCCACCCAAATGCAAAATGATCAGATCCGGGGACTGCTGTCCCTCGTGCGCTCTTGTCTGCTCAACCAGCTACCGCAGTTGTCAGATCCGCAGGCCCCCCGACGCTTCCCCAAAGAAACGCCATCCCGTTCAGGCCCGGTGGTTTCGACACTCGATGCTGTTGTAACCGGACCATGGTGCGCCGCACAAATGAGTGTCCCAACACCCATACCACTTTTGAGGGCATACTAATGACGGAGAGAAATGGAAAAGTTAGAGTGATCAGGCTAGTATATCGATGCTTCAACTCATAATAATTCAGGACGCACATAGCGTTTGAAACAAGCTGAAGACCAACGCCCTACCCTTTTCACTGCCTCTACTGGTAAACCTGCGCCTGCCGCAAGGGTTGCTGCACCAATCCTAAATGAGTGCGAGGAGTAGCCCCTAGTTTACAACCCTAACATAGTCATGGCCGGCTTGAACACAGCCCTGAATTGGTATTGGGACAGACAATCTCCTTGCTTGTGTATGAACAGGGCCTGCCCCTTCTCCACCGGGCGGATCTTTAAATATGCTTCCATTCTAGTCACTGGGTATATTGATGACCCGGGTGCCGGGTTAAGCCTAATGGTGCACCCCTTTCCCAAAGGATCTGTTTTTGACCTGCGGAGAAAACTACCAGAGCTCCCTGCACTACCCTTGTGTCCTGCAATTGTAACCCCCCTAATTGGTCAGTCTTGGAAGACTTCACTAACTACCCCAGTCGGAAAGCCCCATAAAAAGCTAGGGAGAAGGTGGCACCAAATAAGATGCTCTCATAATTTGAGCAGCATACTGCTCGCAAGGTCCCTAATATGTCCCCCAGTGTGTTAACATCTAGTGGCCTTCTGTGGTCCTTCTTAACCCCTTCGAGTCTGGCCCAACCGGAAAGCACCTTCTTGACTAAAAATGTAGCGCCTGGATCACGTTCGTCTGCCAATTTAGGCAAGAAACTCACTGTCGTAATGTGTGCCCTAGCATAGGAAGCTGGCCTGCCCTGATCCTTTAACGCCTGTAAGAAGCTGCCTTTGGCTTCTGGACTAAATAGGCACCCCAGCCCTGCGCGTTGCACAAACATTCTGTACGCCTTGAAATGCTGTTGGTAAGTTCTCCGGGTGTGCTTGCTCAATGAGGCACCCACCAGCCCCGCTAAAGCGGGGCACCAATCCTCCACAGAAATGTCGGGAACACTGTCATCTGACCTTCTGCCTGTGGGCGGAACCTCCGGAAATCCTGCAACTTGGAGCGAGACAAAGCATCAGCAGCCTGATTCTCCACACCTGGAATATGCGCCGCCCTAAACAGCAGGTACAGCTTCAAGCAATCTAAAACTAAATGCTTCAAATGTCTTAGTACGTGTTTGCAGGACGCCCCTTGCCTGTGGATGGCCTCCACCACTGCCATGTTGTCAGACCAGAAGACTACCGATTTGTTTAAAAACAATTGTGCCCAAACTGTCACTGCTACCACAATAGGAAACAGCTCCAAAAAGGCTATGTTTTGGGTCAGACCGCTCTCATGCCAAGCTGCCGGCTAGTCCTCCCTGCACCAGAGTGACCCTAATACGGCTCCAAACCCCACACTGCCAGCTGAGTCTGTGAGTAAACCCAATTCTGTGCAGGAAATGGTCGGCACTGGCCATACCAATTTACCATTAAACTCGCTCAAGAAGCTGCGCCACACCTTCAGGTCCTCTCGCACCTCAGCCCGCAGTCACACATGATGGTACTACTGAGTCAACCCTGCCATTGCCCTCGCTATTGACCTTGAGAAGGGGCGCCCCATTGGGATGATACGCAACGCAAAATTCAGCTGACCCACCAGCACTTGGAGCTGATGCAATGTCACTTTCGCTCCGGCCAAGGCTGCATCAATTGCCCGCGAAAACGCCTTTACCCTGTCTACCAGCAACCTGCATTCCCCTACCACCATGTCTATCTCGATGCAGAGGAAGGACATGCACCTTGCAGGCCCTACGGTCCTACCAGGAGCCAATGGCTCCCCAAACTCCTCCAACATCTCCACTAGTTTTTTTTTGTAACTTTATTTATTGAGATTTTTCAAAGACACTGATCAAAAATTCAAAAGAAATTACAATCAACAATACACAAAAAATTAAAAAACGAACTGAAAAAAAGCGCAGGTCACATACAGAGTACAAAAACTTCATTTGAATAATATGGGGAGGAGGAAAAGGATCCATGACATTCCATTAACAGAATAGCAACTGCACAACAATAGCATCCCCTGAGAATACATTGTGAAAATACTGAAATAATAACCCCACATTGGCGGCACAGTAGTAAACATCACCTATCTATAAAGTTGACATTGGCGGGCAGACGATAATGTATCAGACCACACTAGTCCACCGAGTCCGCAGTAGCGGTGCGTTTGGACTCCTGATATTGAGCAAAGAGGCCCCAAAAGCTTAAGGGACGCGAGGAAGGTGGAAGTAATTCACTGTATACATCTGATTGGGTGTTACAGTACACCATGTCTCTTTCCCATTCGACCACTGTTGGTAAAGGCCCCCGCATCTATCTCATGGCAAGTCGGCGTTTGGCCAAAAGAAGACCCATTGCTGTTAATTTGCGCAGCTTTTTACGCAGGGGCTTTGTGTATACCAAAAGTGCGAGTAAAGGATCAGGTGTGACAGGAGAGTCTACAATGGCAGTGAGAGTCTCAAAGATTTGATGCCAAAACTCCGCCACTGGAGGACACAGCCATGCCAAATGGTAAAAACCTGCACCAGGGCTATTGCAACGTTCACAGCAATCAGAGTCACGTAATCCATACCTATACAATCGTGCCGGCGTGTAGTGAACCCTATTGAGAAATTTAAGGTGTGCCAATCTGTGCCTGCCATTAAGAGAGATCTTGCGGGTAACTTCACAGCAGTGAAACCAAACGTCATCCGAGAGCCGTTCCCCAATGTCAGCCTGCCAAGCCTGTCGAGCTTTCGTGTATGGAGATATCTTTGTCTGTAAGGCAGAAACATGTAGTTTAGAGACCAACTTGACCGGGGACTGAGGGACAAGGGAGGAGAGTCCATAGGTTCAATCAACTCCGCACCCAATACCTCATGCAGTGCATGTTTCGTGCGAAAAAACTTAAACTGCGTTAATGCAGTGGGTAGCTCCCTATTCGCAATGACCTCAGTCCAGGTGACAACCTTACCGTCCCGGAAAAGATCACCTATTTCAGACAACCCGAGACTATGCAGAGCACGGAGGACACCTCTGTCCGAACTAAAAATGAACCCGTGGCACCCCTCTATACACATGCGTGGCGAATATAGTTGAGCGCCAACATCTCCACTAGTTCCCCCAGCGCCTTACCACATTCCTCAGTTGCCGGGGGACCCATGACCATGAAATCATCCAAGTAGTGTACAATGTCCTTGCGACCAGTCTTGACAGTAAAGAGCCATTGAAGCATGGAGCTGAACATCTCAATGTACCTGCATGACACTGCACAACCCATCGACATACATTTATCATAGTAGAACGGGTGCTCTAGCTGAAAACCTAATAAATGGTAATCATTGGGGTGTACAGGCATGAGCCGGAAGGCTGACTCGATGTCTGTTTTTGTCATGAAGGCGTTGGGCCCTAAGTCACGCAGCTTCTGTAATACTGTGTCAAAGGAGGAATAAGTTACCGAGCACAGTGACGGATCCATGGCGTCATTCACTGAGGCTCCCCTCGGCGCCGATATGTTATGAATCATCCTAAACTGGCCTGGCTCCTTTTTGGGGAAAACTCCCAGTGGCCAATAAACATAACCGGGAAACGGGGGGGGGGGCAGAGAAAGGGCCCGCTATCCGTCCCTGTGCCCTTTCCTTACTGACCTTCTGGGACACGACTGAGGCATGCATGCGTGCTGATAATAGTTTGTTACAATGTGCCACCGGGGGCACTCCCTGAGCTGGAATGCGAAAACCCGTGGAGAACCCTTGGAAAATTGTTCAGGATACTGATTCAGCCAGAAAATCAGCTTCCCCTTTTTACTGGGGTGGGTAACCTATTTCTGTGGTGGCTTGTGGTCCCTGCCACTGTCTTTTCATTTTTTGTTACACTTAAACTCAGGGTGAGGGGGTGACCGTAGAACGCACACGCGTGTTTGAATTTACATGCCCCTGCTGGCCACGTACACTCTTTTCTGTTAAACGCCCAGCATGTCCCTTTTTTCTCGCCTGCCCCTCCCTGCGAAGTCCGAAAGGGCTGCTTCATTGGTGCCTTATTGTTTATACTCTCCAACCACACGTTGACTACAGTCTGATCCCACTCCATGTCGGGGTCCTCTACCTTCGCCCATCTGAAATCCCTGTCATAGTCCATGCATGCAGTCCCCCCTTATGTTGTATGAGCCTTCAGAATCTTGTTAGCATAACATATCACTGGGATAGGCAACTCAGGCTTCTTTTCTGACATCACCGTGGAGAAAACATTGAAACCAAACTGCCAATTAGTGATAGACTCTTCCACTCTAGGTTTCCTATCTCTGAAGGAACCCTCCTTACCCTCCTTGTCTTTGGGCTTGACTTCCCGTCTTTTTGGTCTGATTAAGGAATAAAAATATCTATAAATTGCCCTTTCCAAATCTTTTCTCCCATGTCTTGTGACACATGCGCAGCCAATTTACCGCGCTTAGATAACACTGTATCCTGGCCCCCAATCGCTGTGGACTTGCCGTCTGCTGGCTTGTCCGAGCTCTCCACCACCTTACCTGTTGCGGTCCCTGTCGTTGCCTCCGATTGGGCGGGGGCCGCTTGACCCTCCGCTGGAGAAGCCACGCTCACTGCCTTGCCCTGCGCCTTTCCTAAGCGCGCCACCTGTTTACTAATCTCATGAAGGGCACACTCTGTGGCAGACTGTGGCACCATGGTGCCACTGCTGCACTATCGGCCTTACTTGGTGCCCCCGGTGCTGCCAACTGCGCCAGCAATGTAGCCACGGATGCCAATATGCTGGCTGTGGGATTCGCGTCCCCTCCTGTCTGCTCTTTAAGTTTGCCTGTAGCTGGTGGGACCCCATCACCCGGTGCCCTGGCCAGTTCTGGCAGTGCCCCCCCCTGCTCCTTCTGCGGCGCTGGTGTCGTGACCAGTGGCTCTGCTGGTCCCTCTGGACGCACAGGATTAGGCACAGGCGCCCCTGATTTCAGCTAATATCGTCCCCACCTCGTTGCGCTCTCCTATCTTTTGAACTGGTTGCACCGGCTCTAGCAGCGGGGGTGCAATGAGAGTCTCTGGCAGCCGAGGCGGCCGCTCCGGTTCCGTGCTCCCTTGTCCTTTCTTATTGTTTTTGTTATGCCTGGGGGCCTTGCCGCTCTTCCCTTTGTCCTTGCTTGGCTGGGTCCTGGGCCTTTTCTCGAGGTCTGGTATAGGTTCCAATTCCTGATCCCCTTGCTCGTCCTCACTACTATCATTTTGGCCCAGTTTAGCCAACACCAGCTTCAAGAGCTGTGCGAGGTCTGTATCTACACCCTTGCGCTTTTTACTGTGTCCTTTTTCGGGCATTCTCCCCCCTGTGTCTGCTGACGCCCCTTATGTACTCTAATGTGATGGCACTCTACACAAATTCACTTGGTACTCAATAGCGTCTCCTGAAACTTGCTCATGCTGTTCTGTGCCTGCCGAAACGTGCACTGCCACTCCTTTTGCGCTCGAACTGGGCCAGTCTGCAACACGTGCCTAGTGCCGATTGCTCTTCCTATCTGGTGCCACGGTGTTTACACTGCCCTCAGATGTTGGGTCACAGTCACCAAATCCCTACTTATTTACTAGCACGCATGGTGTCCACACTGCCAGAAATTGCTCGCGGAGGAGCCCTACCCTGCGCACGCTCTCCCACTCTAATCTCGTGGCACTCGCTCTTAAAATAGTGTCGTGCCACAGTCACCGAAGGTTCGCCGATAATAAGACCCCAGAGCTAATTACAGGGCCCTCACCACCGGTGCGCGCAGTGCCCCCAAGCGCCCGGCGCGGTCGCACGCAGTAAGGCGGGAACTTTAAACTAGCCCGCTACCCCGCTATGCGTGCCGTTATGCCCCCACATGCCTTAATCGCACCGGTCCCCGCTCGCTGGAGGGAACATGGGCCGAGAATTTGTGATCAGTTCCGGGCAGCCTCCGAGGGCCGATGGCGCTACCAATACCAAGGAATACAGGAAAACCACACACGTTGAACAATAAAGGCTGCCCGAAACCCGCCCAAGCCCCCGACACCTTACCTCCGTCCACAAGGGGAACCCGCCTGAAAGGATGCTAGCACCGGCACGGCTGTCTGCCCAGAATTCCCAACGCGATGCACTGCTACAGCCCATGTCCCCGCCGCGAGTCTGCCCGTCCGACGCACTCCTCGGAGGACAGTTTGAAGAAGCAGCACACACTCCTGGGACCCGGCGCGGAAGAGAGAGGGCCATCCTTGCGGCTTAGAGGCCTAAATAGGCCATTGCTCTTCCCTCTTTCCCGCGCCGAACCCCAGGCTGTAAAAACGTCACGGGCCTATGGTTTTTTCAGTGAATTTCTAAGGTTTTTTAAATGCCAATTCCCAACTATAACGCCCCTGAAACCTATGTTTTTTTCAGTGAATTTCAAAGGTTTTCTAAATGACAATTTTGAATGTATTAATTGTTATACTGATTTTTTTGATACTGATTTACTACATTTTTTAAACTATTTATTTTTAGATATATATTTTTTAATTACATTATAATTACATTATACATTACAATACAAAATATACTTTCTCAGAATGAATTACTTTAGTTTAAATACTTGGCAAATAGGCAACAGACTTTTAAGTACAGTAGTTACAGTTGTTGCAATGGGCAACATAATTTCAAACACAAAGCAACACTGAGCACAATGTGAATTTCTAGTTAAATGCAATTAGTTACTTTATGGATTACTTTTCTAACCACAAGACTGGATAATAGATTCAGTCCTTGGACATCTCCTGTAAACAGTTGAGTAAAAGCGCTTTGGTTACAGTAGTGATTTTTAAGGAATATTATTGTATTTTAAAAGTTGACACTTAGAAACTTTTTCCCATAGAATCACCAATGTTATCCTATGGCAGAAAATTCACTTAGCAGGTAAGTAGTGTTATCGTTACTTTTTCTTACTCAGTGGTGGATCCTGGATCCAGCTCTGGCCAACCTCCTGTAAACAGTTGAAAGAATGTGTTTAAGTCATACAGACGATTTTTTAGGAATATTTTTAGTTTGTGAAAATAGACACTTAGAAACTTTTCTGGTGAAAACCACACATGGCTTGGCAGTTCGGGCTGGACTGTTCCCATGAGGCACAGGGTCAGACTGATTTGCATATGGCCATGTCTGAACTGGGGTGGCGGAGTGAGCTAAAGAATGATGATTGATTAAACCCAGATCAGTTGACTGGGGGTGAGTGCTTGCAATGTTCAACAGTCCGTCCATCATCCCCTTTGGTTGCGCTTTGTTCGTACAAAATGGACAGCCATTTCACAGGTCCAGTCTCTCACTTTTACAAAAATCGAACCATGGTCATGTCATGCGGCACAAATCCAAGTGGACAGGTTGCCAAATGGGAATCCTTTTGCTTTTTGGCAACATGGTCTCCCATCAAACTGTAAACCCGCAGGAGACGGGTTCTCTAAAGCTGAGCCATCCAAGCGCCTACATCTAACACTGTTTAATACCTGGCATGCATTGAACACCCACTCAATTTCACATTTGGAACGAAGTCACACTTTACAGCGTACAATTAGTTCGGTGCGTTCACCTGAACTGAGTAGCCAGTGTCAGCACCACTTTAAAGTGCGCAGACAACGGCGGGATTAGTGATAATTATACAGTTTCCATCCAAATATATACTACAGTTCCACAAATACAGAAGCGCTTCAGTAAATGTTCCATAATATGTTCAATTGCACAGAATGCGACTGGCCAAGCTCTTTAATGCACATTAAGTGTAGAGCAGCAGTTATTTCATTTGCTGTGTTCTTCAGCGTGTCTTATGGTACAATAAATAATCAGTTGTACTTTCAGCAGCGCATGGGATACAGTTGGGATCTGCAGCTGGAATCCAGGGATGCGCATTATAGGATACTCTGTGGGATACTGCACCGTCCCCAAGGGACGTATTACCAGAGATGCACCAAGCATAAAAAAGTAATCCCTCACTACACCCAGACTGTTGGGTGAACTGCCACTTGACCACCCAAATGTATGCGTAATTACAATTCAGAAAACAATGAACTTGGGATGGCTCGTGAACTGTGTATGGGGGATGGTGAAAAGGTAAAACAAGCAGCTGCAGGTCTGGTCAGTATGGGGGCGGCTGAAGAGCAGGAGAGGGTTATTGCAAGGGGAAGCAGAGAGGAAAGAAAGAAAAGGCCTTCCAGCCTAGAAGCAGCAGAGTTTGAGAAAGCGCGAGAGTTAGCGAAGCGCGCCATTAGGGCTCGGCCCCCAGGATCCTCGCCACGCCCAACCAGCACGGCCAGGGTAGCCCTATTGGCGACCAGCTGGAGTAGGAAGTACTTCCGGGTCACAGCCCCGTGACGTATTTCCGGCCTGGAGCTCGGCGCGGGAGAGAGGGAGGAGCAATGGCCTATTTAGGCCTCTAAGCCACAAGGATGGCCCTCTTTTTTCCACGCCGGGTCCCAGGAGTATGTGCTGCTTCTTCAAACTCCCACCCACCCGTCCCGTTATTTAGGATTTGGGGGGGTTTGGCGGTAAAGAGGCCACAGAGCATTGACTCACAAGGTTTTTAAAGGGAATCCTCCTTACATACTCCCTAGGCCAGCACTGAGGGGTGGGACGGTAAGCTCTCCGCTGGGAGAATGGGGACACCGTTTGGGGAGGCAAGGGCGCCAGGTCACGAATTAGGGCAGGGAGCAGCGGCCCCTGGTTATTCCCTTCTAGCCTCCTTGGCAGCCTGGTGGTAGAGGGATGGGCCCCAGAAAATGGCAGAAAAGCTCCAGAGGGCTGGGGCCTACCTCTCAAGGACGCAGGTGGGTCGCGCTTTGCGTGGTTCTCATTTGGGAGAGCAGAGCCAGAGGGCCCCCTCGGTGCTAGGATCAAGTAATATGTGAAGTATGAAGATACGATTATGATTTGATTGTAGATATTAAAATTGCCAATATTGGTTTATAAAAGTAGGAGATATGTGTTATTAATATGTATTATTAATTGTCATGTTTATGTGTGTAATAAAAATTAAACATGGCCATTTATACCCACACTCTAAAAGTATTAAGTGGGGTTTGTGGGTAACTAGGGGGCGGGGATCATACTAGGGGGTCCGGGTCCTATTACTTTTAGCCCCAGGCAGAAACCGGCTAGCGAATTCTACAAATAAATGTACCACATTGATCGGGCGGGTGCCTCAAGTTTTAAGAAAGCTATCTGTGGTTTATAGACTTGACATTTAATGTGGCACCAAAGCCAGCCTCGTTAACCAGAGATCCTAATGCAGGCAGTCATCCTACCTCTGACATTTAGGCAGGCCCCAGCCACCTTATCTTTTGTACAATTAGGGCCACTTACAAATCTACTCCGGTACGGTCATTGCCGCCTTTCCAAAATATTCAGAACTTTTTAGGGATCTGTGATGATCCAACACATACTTCAGGAAATTCAAATAAGACGACGACGTTCTGGAGTACTCCAGTAGAGAACATTTATTCATTCACACTTAACACCAGGTTGCAAGCTCTGTATGTGTAAAGTTGGCGTAAATGTGCTTTTGCACATGCAACTTATTTTTCCCTCCTCCCCACCGGGAAAATGTGTTTCCTCAAGGATCAACCCCCCCCCCCCCCCCCCCCCCCCATCTAAAGCCCATAAAAATGTGGCAGTTTTTTTACCCGTTCCCAACCAGAAAATACATTTACTCTCAACTTTGACAGGAGTAAATCTACATACACTTCTAGGGTGAAAAACTATCTGCAAGAGGTAATTGAAACCCTGCAGATGTTTGATTTTGTGGGTGTTTGACTACTTTTACATAGTGTCCCACACAAACACCTCCAATGCTGCCCCTAGATGCAAAGTTGGGAATTGGGTACATTTTGCAAAATTGGCAGAAATTATGTATTAAATAGTACATTTTCCATATGTAAAATTCTACCAATCCAGTTTCCGGGGGTATGGTAGAATTTTGAATTTATGTTCTGAGAGTTTTTGTTTTTAACTTAGGTGCACTCCATTTTTTCTGAATCGGGCACTTAGAAATCACAAAGCCACAAAAAAGATACATACTGGAGGCGGAGCCAAAAACAATTCTTCGTCATGTGAACATGAGGATGGTAAAGGGAGGAGCAGAATGCTCGAGCACTTTATTGCTGCCATGGGTGCGGCAGAAGGCTGTGGTGATACCAGGATAATGTGCTGCATTCTTCAGACTAGCTCAATGACACTTCTGGTGGCAGAACTCAGTGGTGAAAGACAAAATTGTACCTCAAAGCAGTGGGTGTGTCGATGGGTGACGCAGTGGAACATTCTGCAAAGTTTGACACGCCTGCCTTTTATGGTGCTCTGCAAGCAAAAAAAGCAGGAAGTCGATCGAGAACATCTGCATGTTCCAGAAGCGACATTACAGCAGTCTGAGCTGTCTCGAAAAGTTGTACAACAGGTACTTGAAAGCTAGAAGAGAAGACTCAGCAGTTGATCGGGGTTGGTGTGAAAGAGATGAATGTGGAGGAGATGATACTTGGTGTGGAAAAGATGGGTATGGAGGAGATGATACTTGGTGTGGAAAAGATGGGTGTGGAGGAGATGAAACTTGGTATGGAAGAGATCAAGGCAAAGGAGACAGGAGTTAGCAATAGCTGTAGCAGCTCAAGTCCATGTGACGTAGGGAAGGAGATTACAACAAGCTCCACAGTCATGCATTTCCTCATAAAAGATAACGAGAAAGAAGGTATAGAATATTCCCCTAACAGCTTTGTAGACAGTCAGTTTAAGGTGACCAAATGGATACCCTCAAATTAGCTGTGTCGTGACCAATCTCAAACACCATGCGGTTGCAAAACTCATAAGCCCACTGTAGAATCACTTGGGCGAGGACAAGTATACAACTAGACGCAAAATGTCAGATGGTACCACCACAAGTCACTAGATTCACACCTGACAAGCATGTCCATTTTCAGGCTGCTATCCCAGCATTTGAAGAGCTCATGGAAAAGGACATTTTTGACTGCACCATTCTTGAAGAAGGCAAAATAGCTCAGAGTTACAATCTCACCAAGAAGGATGCAGCAGGTATCTAGAGCATGAAAATAAACTTTTTAGTTTTGTCTGTGCTTCTGTTAATGAGTGGTTGAGACACAGCAAATGGGTGATGTCTTAGATGATTTGAATAGTATTGTGATGCCTAAGGAATCACCAACTGCAACACTTCTTAACAATCACTTCACGGCAGCAGAACTTGCAGGCTGCACAAAAAAAGGATTTATGATCAATCCCATCAGAACTCGAAAACACTCTATGATGTTTCTTCTTGATACTGGTGAAAGATTCACCATTATTTATTGTTATATGCCAACCAGGACAATTTCTGTGAAGCCCCTGCACTTCACCTCTGGGAATACCCTTCACCAAGTGAGGTGGCATAGCTACATGACCTACAACAATGACACGGACCACGTCCCCCTACACTCACTTTCACGGAACAACTCTGAGGCAAACTTCTAGAAATGATTTGCGCTCAGTATCTCCACATCATGCAATATCCTCAGTGGCGGCTACAACGAATGTAAAGTGGTAGGGTGGTGCGGGAGGGGGAATTAAAATAAAATAAAAAGAAGACGTACCTACCTCTACCGCTGATGCTGCCAGCTGCCTAGGTGCTCCTCTCATCCCAACAGTCCAGGGGTCACAAAGCACGGGCTCCCCACCCAATCCAGATGCTGCTCTCATGCTTTACCTAGCATAAGAGAAGCATTGGGTTGGCCTGAGCAGGATGTTCAGATGCTCGTTCAGGCACAGGGAGCCTGTACCTTTTCTCCTCCCGGCTGTGCAACACAACTGGGTTGGAGAAACATAAGTGCGCATGTCAGTGTGGCCGTCCTAAGACGGATGGCCAAAACGACATGTGCACTTACAGCGCTCACCACTCCTCCTCCCTGCCATGGACCAGCCCCACCCGCCCTAGACTTCACCTTTCGGCTCAGTCAGACAGTGATAAATAGAATGATAATAACATTGTTTTATTATCATTTAATGTATTATTTGCTAGCTCTGAGCACTTGTGTGACGCTCCTCCACCATTACGGGGGAGCTGCCCCGAATATTCTAGAAACCACAGAATTCTTCAACAGCAGACAGTAGTGCTGTAAGGAAAGCTCACTCCTCTGAATGTTCTATAAGGTTTACTGCACCTACTCTAAGTGATCCAACATGCAGATTCTATACATGGCATTGCATGACAAAACGGTTTTTAAAATGGATCTGGAAAATAAAGAGGCAAATAATAAATAAAGAGAATCTCAGAGGAAGGACAGCAAGAGGGGAGTTGGGAATCCCAGGCCTTAGGACATACAACTTCTAGGTCACTCGCTATTAAAGGACTGTCTCATGACAAGAGATCAATGGCATGGGACTCTCTAGAGCAAAGCATGGTAGGGGATTTAGCTCACTTTACTCGGGTTTAAGTAATGTAAAGGCACCTTCCAAGAAACAAAAGAAACCAGTTATAGGATCAACACAGGGTGCTCTTAAGGCACCTTTAAATCCTGCACCCTTGAGCTAGAAAGGGAACTTCAATGTTTAAACCATTAGATAGATCCTATACTCCCATATGCTAAGTGACACCTACTATAATATATATTATCTACTGGCGGTCGCCAGTAGATAGTTATAGTTAGGACCGTGTTTCCATAGGAAATCTGAAAATTCTATTTTGAATAACTTTGGCGCCGGTTGACGAATCCTCGCGAAATTTTCAAAACTAATGGGGCGCTCCGCTCAGCTCCTACCCTGAAAGTCTCTGGGTGATTTGTCAAGCGGGGGCTGAGAAAAAAGGGGGGTCCCAAAACGCGTTTTCCCCATGCATTTTCCCATAGGACCTTTAGTCGAAGGTACAGCCCGAACGGCTGAACAGAATTACTTGAAATTTGGCAAAGAGGTAGTCCTCAGGTCAGGCATGTGCCTTTTGCATATATGGTGTCAATCTGTTCAGTAGTTCCTGAGAAAATTGCATTTAAAAGTACATAAATATCTATAAGCGCGCACTGTGCGCGCACCCTAACGTGCGCGAGCGCAATTCTGATTGATGGTTACATGTCAGTCAACATTCGAATCGGTCGAAATCAGGAAGTGTCGGCTGCCATTTTGTGTGTTTGGTGTGTGACAGTGAAAAAGAAAGGTGGAGAACGAGAAAAGGGGGCAGGGTAGAGAGTTCCTGACCCCCTAGCCTTTGTCAGGGGGACCCTGAAGGACCCCGAAGGGTGAAAAAAACATTTTATTTTTTTTTCAAAAATTCGCGGGGTGCGCGCACGGTGAAAAACCTTAAAAAAAAACATTTAAACGAGCCATTCCATATTGCAGGATACAGTCAATCTATAACTATATACATAGGTAGTTTATTGTAAAATAAATATATAAAAAATATAATAATACATACATAACTTAGCATTTAAAAAACCTTACAAATTCACTCAAAAACCCATAGGTTTCACACACGTTATAGTTAGGAATTAGCATTTAAAAAACCTTGCAAATTCACTTAAAAAACCATAGGTTTCACACGTTATAGTTAGCTGGACATTTCACTCGTAAAAAAACAATGAAATTCCCCCGTTATAGTTAGCTCAGATAACTATAACTCGCGCGACCGCCACTCTATCACAAGGATGATGTCATCAGTGATGTCATGAGTGATGCCACTGACCATGTCATGAGTGATGTAATATGTGACGTCATGAGCAGTGGATTGCGGGCGCGCGAGTTATAGTTATCTGAACTAACTATAACGGGGGGATTTCATTGGTTTTTTACGAGTGAAATGTCCAGCTAACTATAACATGTGTGAAACCTATGTTTTTTTAAGTGATATATATATATATATATATATATATTTGGATTGACTTCCGCACATTTAAATTGTCCACTACATTGTAGATGAAGAAAGCAAATGTGTATATATAGGATGCTGGCCCAACTGGCATTATATTGATGGAACTTGAACCTAACTACCCCAAGTCTAACAAATTCTGCAGCCCACACTGATGAGAAATGTGTTACTTACAGCGATAACGTAAAAACAAAATCCATTTGGGAAGGGTCTTGGTTGGAGGTTAGGGTTGCACTGAGTACAAATCAGAGAGCACAATACATCACGTGTCACTTAAAGTCACTTGCTACAGGAGGAGGATAAAGTTATCTTTACAAGAACACAAGATAATATACCATGCACATGTTCAGCTCACATTCACCATGTGAGGCACTTTGCAGCTGAAAAAAGGTAAAGTGTTTGTTTTACCCAACTCAAATTCAGGGGCTGGGAGGCAGCCATGTAAACGTTCACCGCCACTGCCCTACGTAGCGAGCGCGAGCGCCTCTCGCGCAGCAGCCTTCCCCACGCTGCAATAATAGACTCCGCGTCTGCCGTCACCAGATTTGTTGCGCATTATTTTTTCATCTGCTGTAATCCCGCGGGCTCTCGGTTTGTTTAAACAGCTCTCTCCCGGGTAATATCGATCCAGCCCGGCTGACACATACCAAGAGGGATGCTGAGTAATCAGGCCCAGCTGCTGCGAGGGTGTCTGGGGCCTAACCCTTGGGTAAACAGCCGAACACTCGAGAGCTGCTCCTTGAGCAAGCATGGCCTTGTAATCTCATTCTCCGGGATTGCTGATAATGCGCAGCTAAATAAAGAGTGCCATTCCTGGCTGAGCAAGGGAGTTTACGATGCAGGACCGGCAAAACGGGTCTTTTACGTGACGCACGTGCTGGCCCTCCAATAAGATCACAGCTAGAAAATGTTTCATAAGGAGCGCGGGGCTTTAACAAAATGACAGTTGTTGGCAACAAAAAACACAAACACGCAAAAACGATGTTGACTTTTCTGTATGTTCTCTCAAAGTAACCCACACTTTGGTCCTTACTGTAAGTATAAGGTTCAATTCCGATCCCTGTGGAAACCGAAGTTGCCACCGAGATAGGAATTGGGAGCCGTGTGATACGCATCATTCACTCTCGGGTTTTCCCTGAGATTCCTGCAGGTCAAACTTGCCGAAACGTACCTGGGGCGAGGCACGGCATGGAGAATTAGGGGCCAAATATACAAAAATTAGGAACTGCAATTTCCTAATTGTGATTCTTACAGTCACAATTAGGAAATAACAATTCCTAATGTCAGAAACCTTTCTACTTTTAAATTAGCAATTCTTACCTGCTGCAAATCAACCTACCTCATGAATATTAATGAGGTAGGTTACAGTTGTCAACCCATTAGGAATAATAGCCATCACAAGGACGGTGGCCTGCTGGGGTAAGCAGACCACCATGTCTGTGATTGCTTTCAAAGAATTTAAAAAAAAAAAAGCCTTTTTTCCTTAAAGAAAAATAGGATGAGTTTCAAAAACAAAAAATTAAATGTTTACGTTTCATATCTTGAAAGTAGGCTGCAGCCAACGGGAGAACTAACTATTTTAAGAAAATATTTTGTTGAATATTCTCTGAGGGGAATGGGACTCAAGGGGACCATTTCCCATTTGTGAAAGGTTACCACCTCCTTCGAAGTGTCACTAAGAAAATGAATGTTTTGCAACCGTAATTCAGTTGCAAAATCTTAATATATACCACTGCAATTCTTTATTTTGAAGGGGCGCCCTAAACAAGCCCCTTTCAAATACCTAAATGCAATTAGGCTTTTGGACAATCCAAAAAGTTTTTTTTGCGGTCACCAATGGCCCGATTTTGCAAATCGGGCATGTGCATCTGCAAAAATATTTTGTACATACAGCCCATGAGTGTGTTCAAACCTGATTCCACATACCATGCCTTATTTTCAAACCCTGCAATAGGAGGTATTTACCACGTGTAGTACATTTCCTACTCTACCCCTCCCAACACTTTAATGTGGGTCCAAGTAATCATAAATGGCTGAGGAAGAGAACAGAAAGGAGGAGGAATTAAGTGACTCCAATTGCTGAACTTCGGACCACTGGACTTTGGCTCTAATTGAAGGTGCGCAAAACCTTTAATACGTGCACATATATTTGCATAGTTCCCAATTATTGACTTCCACTTATCATTGTTTCCAACTTTAACTGGCCCTATTATTGAGTACAGTTTTCTCTACATTTTAACTCGTTTAAGGAATACATGATTTCAGAACATACTCCAATTAAGTAAATAACAGCTTTTCACTTTCTTTGACTCTCATATCCAGTTCTCAAAATAGCTGAATCACAAACTTTGTTGACATTTGCATATTTTTTTATTTACTTGTTTTATGTGAGAAATCAGCAAGGTCACAAAAAAACCCTTACCAACACCGCACACCTATAGTTCTAATGATGCAATAACAATGATGGTATCTACCTATCCGTCAAATGGCAATGTGTATGTAAAAACCATGTGACTAGTGTGCTGTCGGGGACCGTCCCTCCATGGCCCCGTGCCACTATCTACATCACATGCTGGTTTCTGTAATCAAGTCTCGCCTAGAGCTCTCGCATTACATTGTTCTATATAGTGCATGTCACTGTTGAGGTGCTCATGCTACAACAAAATGCACAAGATAAGAACCACTCTGCTCTGCACAGGACCCACACAAGGAGGCATCACCCATCATTAGGCCCCGCCAAACAAGGTGTTCTCTTTCCACAAAGAACATTTTTCAAAATTACGAGTTACTACTATTACTCCTTGGAATACAAACCAGACAGGGGCTCTGCAAAGGTTTGTGCCCTGTGCCACAACAAAAGCTTCTGGCAGACCTGGCGGCCCTATGACAAATAATTCGGACACACTAGCCCACTGAAGGCAAAACTATTTCAGGCTTTCTTGCGGTTGAAAACACTGAATCTAGAAGACTGCGTGGCACCCAATCGTCTATGTGATAAAATAGCCCCAAAATAAAACATTCTTTCTTTATATAGTGCGAAAACATGACGGAGATTAGGTGGTTTGTTTACTGTTCCATTCACTGCTTTATTTATAACTTTGTCTCAACCACTGGTTACTTTTCATAGCATGAAATCCTGTTCACCCGATTTTTAATACTTTCATTGCCAGGGCCTTCTTTCGGCTCTATGGATGGCGGCATTCTTCGCATAAAACGCTCTTATTCGTAAGATATGACAGGAATTCAGAAATAGCTTTAAGTGGCGTCTGAGCGCACTGTGTGTGAGCTCGCTGTTCACACCCTCAGTGGGCGCAGAGTAAACATCGTTTTAAAATAGGCCGCTCCTCGAAAGCTGGGTAAACAGCGAGCTGCTGCCGTGCAAAGGGAGGCGTGTGTGAACCATCCACCCCGGCCGGCCCGAGGGACGGCCCGAAGGCGCACATTCATGAGTGGCCTCATTGTGCAAACCGAAAGCCACAGCGGCGGTGAATCACACACGGTGGAGCCGCCCGCTGTGGACACCGGCTGAGGGGAGCACCCCCACGGGAAACTGGCTTTTCACTTCTGTATCACCGATAAAAAGAACCGAAGTCCAGCCAGGTTGACAAGAGTGGCGCACTGCCCTAAGCAAAGTTTGAGGAGGATTTGCTTAGCTGCTCAAATGTTACCTTTATGGGTTAAATCTGTTTATTAATTGCAGACAAACAGTAAGAACAACACCCTCTACTCCAGAGGCACAGTACCAATGGGGCAACTAAATTGCCCCGCTTGCCCTCACTTAAAGGCAATAAACATGGAGCGAGTCTCAATAATAAAAAAAAATAAAAAAAGGACAAAACACAACGAAATGAATCGAACCCCAACAAATGTTACCTTTAGAGGCGAAGCAAGAGGTTGGATGAATTGCGTTACTCTCATAGAAAGGCACTGACCACCATCAAGCGGCATCGCTCTCAAAAGCATTTTGAACATCACACATTTAGGCGCTACGCCAACGGAAAGGTAGGCTGTTAGTCAACATCCTTGAGAGTTGTAAGCCAAAAAAATAGATATAAAAACCCAGCATCTTGAAACGACGATGATGATTTTATCTTTTGTTGTGTAGGTACCAAAGATAAATACAAACAAGCATTGGCATAGCCAATAGGTCTCGCCTTTGGGACCTTATAAGAGCTTAGCCATGCAACAGTTGCATAACTAAATACTTATAAGGTCCCAAAAGCGAGACCTATTGGTTATGCCGTGTGGCCGTGAAAGTGATCGCGATCAAACACCAAAGCGGCCGTGAGGCCGTGAAAGTAATCGCGGTCAAGCACGGCGCGCGCGCCCGCGCACATGCACTGTAGCTCTAGGCTGGCCTGGTAGCACTTTTTGGAGCCCTCTCAATAAGCCTCGCCAGACCAGCGCATGCACTGGGTCAGGCGAGACCTAAAAAGTCTGTGTCTAAGAAAGAAATTATAGAAGTGCCATTCAGTGCTTTCATTCTGGGGGTCGAATCCATTGATGTGTCCATCATATGGGGCACTGATCCTTCTGCTACACATCAGTCTCCATGTGTTATCCCATTTTTTCAAAGGCAATGTTTATTTACATAATTTGTGTGCGAGTTATCACAGCTCACTGCAATAGGTTAATTACAGCTGCAATAGATCTATGTGTTTTACCAGCAGCGGCTCCTCCGTTAAGGCAGAGGCGTTGCCCCACCGCTCTTTCAGCAGTGCACACAGGAAAAATAAAATGATAATAAAGCAACTTTATTATCATTTTATTGTTCTTCGTTGTCACTGAGCCCAGTCTTGGGGGTGGGGCCATCCTGGCAGACAGTCAGCAGCAGGGAGGATAAATGGTGGGCACTACGTGAGCATGTGGTTTTGGTTGGCTGTCTCTGCACGACCAAACCAACATGCGCACTTAGCCTTTCTCCAACCTGAGGTGTGTTGTACAGCTGGGTGGAGAACATGCACAGTCTCCCTGTCCGAAACTCAAACCAGGACGCTCAAACCAATTCTGGTGCTGTGTACATGTTGGTAATAGCATTACCAGCATGAGAGCAGTGTCTGGATTGGCCATGGGGTGTCTGGGAGCCTGTGCATTGGCTGCTGGGAGTTGACAGGAGCAGATGAGCAAAAGACCACAGAGGCGGAGGCCAGCAGGTAAGTAATATTTTCTTTTCCCTATTTTTCTACCCTGCACTGCTCCACCACACTGCCTGCCAGTTTGCCTTTCACAGAAGCCGCCATTGTGTTTTACGTTTGTTATGTTAGTAGCCCCAATGCTCTCAAGTTGGCCCAAGCTACATAAAAGTACTGCAGGAAACAGAAGTGGCAAGTAGGGATGTGATAGTGAGAAAGAATGGACAAAGGGGCCGCAACCCCCTCACAGGCCCCCGAGACAAGTGCAGGCCGGTATGAACCGGTTGATGGCGGCGGCCCAGTGGTGGCCGCAGGTTCAAATTTCTGCGGGTAGGTTTCCTACGGGTGGCATAATAAATACGGCCAGAGAATGGGTACGTTCTCAAAACGCAAATCTGGTTGTCTGTTGTCGTTTCATATGATGGGTGCAGCTGTAATGTTGTTCTGGTATGGGGAGGGCAATTTCGGTCTTCCTACTTCAGCACACCGGTCTCGTGATGGTCCCTCACCTGTTAGGAGGACAACAAGATGATGGTATATCGCTTATGCCATCCTTAGACATAAGCATGCCACCCGTGGCTAAACTCAGAGAAATCGAGCCCAGTAAATCAACAGAAAGCCATGAGACTACAAGCAGTGGAACAAGATGGATCAGTCTTTCACCTCTGCGCCCAAAGCGTACTGAGTGATGGCTGCTGGTTACCATTTGGAGTGACTGAGGTCAACACACATGTTGACACGGCATTCTAGCATTCCTCAACTCGAGCAACAAGGCACATCTGTTTAAAAGATGTCAAGAAAAGTCAGCCGTGACCGAGAGGACCTTGTTGAGAGACGAGGCGAAATAAGGAAGGGTTATATCGGGAGTTTCTCTGCATAGGTACATCATACCTCCTTAACGAATGTCTGAAATGGTTATTTTCTTGGGGATGATGCTGGTCGGGGTGGATAGTGGTTTCTCACGCTCCTGAATGTACCCCTTCATTCTTTTAAATAAAGTCTATTCACACAACCAAAAGGTGGCAAACAGGTCCAAGCATCATTTTGGGGGTCTCTGCTTGGTACACTCTTTGGCATAACACGCATTTTTTTCTCCTGTGAAAGGACCCCACCTGAGGTAAAGTAAGCAGGGCCACTGCATAGGGGGCAGCTGTGTAAGCTTTCCTTCCTCATACAACGGGAATGGCACGAGTAGCAGCAGTTCAACTCCCCCTTCCTCATTGAGAAGGCACAGCACAAAAGGATCTACTTCCCTTTGGTGGACAGAACACATACAGCAGAGCGTCTGCTGTGCAGCATGGCTAAAAGAAGTGCTATGACGTCGCTAGTGCTGGCCGTGTAATGTCGCTTTTTTTCTTATTTATTGCTCCCTGAGGCAACACGAAGCGAGGGAGGGAGGTAACACAGAGGGCAGAAGGGAGGCAACACAGAGGGCAGGAGGCAAGAGCGCAGGTGGGGGGAGCAAACACAGGGGCGTAGCTTTCATTGATGTAGCAGGTGCATTGGCACTGGGGCCCAGATGTCTGAAGGGCCCACTGAACCCGGATTATTGCTGCATGTTATAATTCAAACAGCAGCTACTGACCATACACTGCGGCCCATGACACACAGCCTAGGCTTCTGGGGACATAGTGAGTGTGCAGGAGGGGCTGGGGGGAAGCAATCAGACAATGAAGGGTGGGAAGGACATGCTGGAGGTGTGCACAAGGACAACAGAGGTTGGGAGAAGTACACTGAAAAAACACGCACTCTCATAGAGTGCTTAAACAAAAATGAAAAAGTAGCACCTGAAAAAATGTGCAGTAGGACACAAGTAATTTGTTTATGCTCCAGGGAAGGGACAAAGACACAAAGTGGAAGGAAGACTACGGAAGCTGACCAATAACAAGAAAGCAAATGTAAGTGATAATAAAACCAACCAATGGCATGCAACAGGAAGCCTTTAAGACCTCTGTGAGGTAGGAAAGGTTATCTAAACCTAAAAAAAAAGAGTAAAAAGTAAAGGTGAAAATAAAGTTCTTAAAAAATATAAAATAAGGGTAAAAAAACTTTGCACGCAGACTAAAGACGTATGCAACAGGTCCTAGCTGCCTGTGTAGACATCCAGCAGTGGGATTGTTACAAGGGCCGAAGTCCATACTCAACAAGGTTGTACACTGAGCCTGCCCAAAAGCAGAGTTTGGCAGATGGATAGTCAATCACAAACTTGACGATATCATAATGCACTTGTAATTAGGTTGACAGGATATCAGTCATTTTTGTGATGGAAAACTCATTTACTCAAAATTAGGCTCCAAGGAAGCGTGCTGCTCTGTCTGTGAGATTCACTTTTTCATTTAGCAGTGTGGGAAACAAAATGGAATTGGTAATTATACAAATGTATGTTTGTTGTGGGTATGTATTGTTATTTGCTTACAGCATTTATATTGAGGAGATGCAAGTGTTTATTGGATGATGTGTCATCTTAAGTTACTAAGCACGCTTCACATAACACTGGATGATTTTATGTTTTATCAATTTGTAAATTTGTCTTATTGATCAGTAAACATTACGGATATAATTTTACTGATATTATGCATAATGTATGGCACTACCTTATGTGTGGAATAGTTTGTAAGATTTGACAACATGGCATACTGTATGTGTGAAAGAACGAGAGGCCATGTAGATGGGAGATATCAAACTGATCAGTTTCTTTTGTTTAGAAGTTTTGTATCGTGGTCACTATTCACTTCGAGTCAACTTGAACTAAATTTAACTATAGTATCTTCCTTATGAATTTTGAGGCGGTTTTGTCATTGAACACCCAGTCCTGTATTTTAAAGGATGTAAGCTTTAATGAGGTTAAATGCGCTCCAGCAGAAACCAGCCTTACACCAATGAGCATGAGCAGCCCCAGATGGAGGGCCACCATTATAAAACAAGCATTGGCATAGCCAATAGGTCTCGCCTTTGGGACCTTATAAGTGTTTAGCCATGCAACAGTTGCATAACTAAATACTTATAAGGTCCCAAAAGCGAGACCTATTGGCTATGCAAAGCGGCCGTGCGGCCGCGAAAGTTAAAGTGATCACGATCAAACATCAAAGCGGCCGTGAGGCCGCGAAAGTGAAAGTAATTGCGGCAAAGCGCGGCGCGCGCGCCCACGCACATGCACTGTAACTCTAGGCTGGCCTGGTAGCACTTTTTGGAGCCCTCTCAATAAGTCTCGCCAGACCAGCGCATGCGCTGGGTCAGGCGAGACCTAAAAAACGGCAACAATAATGCTAAGGATGGTCCACCATAATGCCAGGGATAGCCCGCATGTTGCAGACAATGTCCACAGTATGTCAAAGAGGGGCCATTATTATACCAAGAAAAGCCAGAATGTAGCATAGAATGTGCAGTATTAAGGTAAGAATGTTAAGTGCACCACATTCTATAGTGCTAACTAACAATGGGGAAAATGTAAACAATCATCAGGCTTCTTTATTGATTTTCGTATTTTTCTGTATGTCCACTAATATTAACATTAAAGTCCAATACTTGTGCATGCCTCTTTTGCTTAATACTCAAAAGTCGCTGACCGAAAAACCTCCAAACCAACCAAAGGCAACAATTGGAGGCAAGTTTGATATATTTCCAGTCTGCCGTTTCTTTAAAGTTTTCTTAGCTAAATTTGCAATGCAGATTCACATGTTAAATTTGTTTTTGGGATCCCCACCATTTATAATTTATGGTCCATTGGATCAGTTTGAACGAAGTTTGGCATGATAAAAGTCTTAATTTGAACTTAATTCTGGCAGAGCTTCATGCAAATTGGTCAAGGAAGGGAGGGATTAGTTGTTAGCGACGTAACAAAGGGGTTTTATGGAGTGTCCTTTCAATCTTACCTGCAGAGCAGAAATGCCGATGTAATACATTTAGGAGTGCCATATTATGAAAACCAATGACAACACACTGTGTCAATTTTATGGCTTTCTGTTATACAAATCATTACACTCTTTAGCCTACCTGTTTCATTTAAATAAAAAAAATGACTACATGTCTCGCAAGGCACTGACAGCTCAAACCAGCTTCTTATAGCACTAGCAACACTGTCTGTATTTTTTTTAAATGCACAATCGATCCCCATTCTGCAAAATGATAATGTCAAGCTAAAAAACAACGCCGAAACTCAAAGATCGGCAAGCCGCCCAAGATTTTCTTCGTCAGACTGTCCACCATTCTTTGGTTGGCTGCAACTTCTCTGAAATACAGAGAGCACTTATAGGCAATTGAATTTGTAGTGTCTGTCGTATAAGTCCCAAAGATATCTAATTGGATTTGCTTTGGGACATTGTTAATTCCTTTTTTAGTTTCAGGCTAAAAGATCCAATTTACCATCTTTGAGCGAGCAAAATTTATTTTTCAAGCGTGCTAGACAAAGTATGATATACAGCGTGGGCAGGTCTTGAACAGACTGAAAGCCTCTGGCAATCTGTATCTACTGTCAGTGTCTGTGTTTATATGAACGTTAACCGGAATGGGACAGAGTGCTTTTTTAATCTAGCCTGCTGGATTTGTGTATGTTCAGCTTCTGAGAAGGTGGCAATAACTTGAACAAGGGATATCTGTTTTTGAGACCCCTCACGTCCTATTAGACTCAGTTGGCCAAAGTGCAGTTTTATGTTGGTGGATAAAGAAACTATTGAAGGTTATAACTGAGCCACATGTGCAGTCACGGAGACATTTAACAATACTTGTAGTTTCTTTAAAACAATGATTTTACTCACATCAAACTAATTCAATACAATTGTCTAAATAATGGACATCTGGGGACCTGACCGCAAATTTATATCTGCTACATGTGCTTTTTGTTGTATTGGGCCAAACTAATCCGTTATACTCTCAAGGGAAGATGTGAGGTCTAGGCTAGCACAATATTAAAAGTTTCTTTCTGGGCTTACAAATACCTTAATATGTGCCTTCTTGCTCTGCTGAGCAGTACATAGCATTGTCTTACAAGGCTTAGAAATCTGCACCCACAAATCTAACAAAAAGAATGATAAAATACGTCATCTACATAAGGAATACATGAGCTATTTTATTGTGCTATTTGTCTTAAACCTTTGCTTGGATATCAAATCCAGCCTCTGTTCTTTATGTTTTCAAGCACGGCTTGAAGTAAGGTTGTCTAACTATTAACTGTGGAGGTGTGGTCATTAACTTGTGCCCCAATATTTTTTTTTTTTTTAAAACATTTTTTTATTATTTTCAAAGCAACCACACAATACAATTGCTCAACGCCCTCCATCCCCCATCGGAGAGTTTATACGAAACCGTGACATCAAGTGTACAAAAGAAAAGTCACCCATCCTGCGCAGAGCTCCCCCCACCCCCTCCCTCCCCCACCCCCTGTCAGTGTGCCTCCCTCTGCCAGCCCTCGTCCTGATGCGCCCCACCCAGCTCCATGAATCGTGTATGAGTGCTCAAACCTTCCCTAGGCAACTAAGGCTTTCCCCCATGCCTAACCACACCTCATGCGACCTGTGCACCCCCCTGCCCCCCCCCTACTCACCGTTTCCCCCTGAAGTTCCACCACCAGCGCCTCCCATGCCCGGGCCGTCGCTAGTGCTTTGTCGTCGTCCCTCCTAAGAGCTAATTGCAACCGGAGGGTGCCCTCTGCGCCTGCCCCTCGTGCGAACGCCGTCCTCCACCTCCTAAAGCTAGGCCCCACCCGTGACTTCCAATGCATGGTCAGTTCCCTCTTGGCCATGATCAACCCTAAGTCGTAGAACTTACTAGTAAGCTTCGTGCGGCGAGTGTGGGGAAACCAAAGCAACAGGCAGGCCCCCATCTCCGGAGCGATAGAGCGGTCCGTCACCCGATTCAGGCAGTCCATAACCTCTTCCCAGTAGTCACCCAATTGCGCGCAGGACCAAACCATATGGCGAAAATCAGCTCCATCCCCCCCGCAACGTGTGCACTGAGAGTGCGTACCCCCAAAATATTGCAATATCTTAACCGGTGTCAGATAAGCCCTGTGTAGGGTAAAAAACGGAACCAGCTGGAACCGGGAACTTGTGCCCCAATATGACTGCACTCCTGTTCAAATAGCTGGCATATTTGCAGCTAGGATCCATACAGCATGGTGATACAGGACATTTGCTTCAACAAAACTTCCACCGTATGAGTGAAATATCGGATGCTATTTAAAAAGACGCATACAAATGAAACGCATTTCAAATATTTTGACTGAATGAAAAATCAAGAGCTTTCACTTTTTTTTTAAACTTGTTTTTATTATTATTATTAAAGTTAGGGCAGAGCACAATCACAGGAATAGCTATACAAATGCATTCTGTTGGTACATTATCAGACGTCAACGCTCATAACACTGTTACATCATAATAATGGTCAGATCTCATCTACGGACCCATAGATAGCGCCTCACCCCCTCCCCGCTTCAGATGGTAATATCCTCATTCGGCAACTCCGGTGGTTCACAGATAAAGCCCCTGTACTTGTTCCAGGCACCCCACACCTTCCCCCATTTCTGCGGACAACCTCGGTTAACATATGTAGTTTTCTCTGCTACCATTGCTTCATCCATGTCCCCACACCATGCCCTGATCCTCGGCGGGCGTCTGGAGCCCCACAACCTGGCTATATTCCGTTTGGCGACCATCATGCCTAATGTGGCCCAGTCCTGTGCCGGATGGTTTAGATCATTTGGCTCCCATATATTCAACAAACATCTTTTAGGTTCTGGTGTTACCGATACCCCCTCCACTTGTGAGATAGTCCGCATTACTGCCACCCAGTATGTCATAATCCTCGGACATTGCCATATAGTATGATAAAAAGTCCCCTCTTCTCCGCATTCACGCAGACAATACGGGTGTAAGGCACTCCCTATTTTGTGTAAGGTTAATCTAGTGAAGTATACCCGGTGCAGTATCTTCAACTGTATGAGTCTCAATCTAGAGGGTATTGCAACTTCCCGCGGTGACGAGAGTGCCATCTGCCATTCCGAGTCATCCATGTCCCCATGGTCTGCAGACCATTTGACCTTCAGCGCCTGTGTCGGGTCAGGTAGGTTATTAACTAATTTACGGTAAGTGAAGGAGGTGGCTTTTTTCGTCATGTAGTCAGTGAGGAGTCTAAGAGCTTTCACTTTTAATTTTCCCAAAGTGAATTGATTAAAAGGTGCTATCAGTAATAAAGTTAAAAAGGCCCCAAAAAGTTTCAATTCATGATGGTGCACTTCTACGTTCAACAGACTGGAAAACGTCTCTAGGGAAAAAAGCTCTTGTTCCACGATGATGTAAAAAAACAGCCACTGATCCCATGATTTCACCAAACCAAGGAAGACGGTCTGACAGCACCACCCCATGTACTTCATTCACATAAAATCCCCGGAATGCTCAAACGCCATGCATCTACACACATCTCATTTCAAATACCAGCCGTTCAAAGAATAAACAGTTCAAATAAGCCAGCATCACCTTCAACCATGTCACTTCCAACTGCCAGCTCATTGTCAGTCTCTCAACCACAGCCATGAGCCTTAAAATCGGTGTGTACGCCATTTTAGATTAGTTGAAACTACTGGCTTACTCCAACCAAGAGTCTAGATTCTCTCCAGCTGTTGTACTAAAACAGTCCTTCATCCAACTTTAAATGATGTTCGGATGCAGCTGATGATTGTTAGGTGTGTCTGTTGTACTACCACGCCTTCTGTGCCTTGGACCATTGTAGTCCAGGTGATCTCGGTCGTCTCACAAAAGCAGCAGAAGTATCGGACTCCTCCCTCCCTTGTTTCATATGCTCCTTCTTCAACTGATCTCGAAGACTTAAATTATCTTATTACTGTTAGATGTCTGACAGGTCACGTGGGGGTCAGGCAAGGTTCACCCATGCTCTTCACCATCTTAAACCATGCCCTTCTGGAAACCCTGTGGCAATCACTCTTCATATTCCAGGCGCATCTCATCAGCAAACCAAGCCTTTACTGGGCCTTATTAAGCTGTATGTCTTTCACAGAATTATGAATGGGCTCAAATTTCATGATTTGTGAATGCCTCACAAATCAAAATTCTGTACTATCTGTACCTCCCCAAAGAGTCCATCACCCAAACCCATCCTGGGTAATTCAGTACCCCCCCCCCCCCCCCCACTAAATTTGGATACATCCCAGATTTAGAAAGGGCTTTCAATGGCCAGTTTATTTTGTAGCCACCATCTTTCCAGTTCATTTCAGCTACTCGCACAAATCTTCCCTGGAGGCTTCTGAGGACTGCCTCCTTGGAGCAGCTTTACAACAAATTCACTAATATACTAGTCCAATTCACTGTATGCTGGAATACCTTAGCATTCAAATCTTGAAGAGAGAGGGGATGAAGCACATTAGCCACCACTTTGGCATGAGACAAATAATATAACCAAATCCTGAAGATCCTGACACTATTTTCAGCGTTGAATAGTGCAGCAGGCTCCGTAGCCTTGTGATATCGAAGGGGCGCGCAGCAACTATGTCTGGAGTGTGGTTTTTGCTCAGCGCAAAGGTCTCGAGTGGGAGCTGATTTACAAGTTCAAAATGGCCTAACAATTGCATCCGTAATCCAGCCAATCACATCGTCTTCAAATTTAAAATGATAAACATGATAGGTAGCTTTCTGAATTTCAATTTTAAATGACAGCTAGCGAGAGAGATAAAAGTGTTAACGCTTTAAAGCTCACTCGACAGCTTTTCAGAATGCGAATATCTTAAACGCTACTGTATAGATTTACTGCCAACAAAATAAGCACACATTATGAGTATAGTTTTACTTTCATATCATTTTTAGTATAAATATCTTTCCTACGGCAGCTAAAGTGGGAAATGATCCGCCTTTTGTGAAAAAAGTGGTACTTCACGAAACTGGCCACTGTTAGCAGCACTTTGAAGAGATCAGATAACTCCCACCCCCAAATAAACACGTAATACAAAAAAATGCATAATGGATAGCATGTGTAAAAAGGCTATCTTATTCGCTCTTGGGGTTCTGGTGACATTCACAAACAAAGAAATGTAGATTTCGGTATACTGATGGGCCTTTGGTTAGGCTTCGTGGTTTATGTCGTCACCAGAACAATCAAACGAACAAACAAACGTACACATACCTATGTATCTCCCAGAGACTGCTTAAAGCTGCCTCCTTCCCCAGCATCAAGTTTTTCAAAAAATCTGAATAAATATTCAGAGGAGCTTTCAGTTATCTCCTTCCATCCACTGGTGATCGGTTTGAGTGTAATTCACGTTTTGCATCCACCCATCACATTGTACAGCATGGGACAATGAATCAGCCCACTTCAGTGCCAGGGGAGTCCAGTCTTTGCTTTCATGTCTTGTCTTTTTACATTTATTTTTGCAATAGCTATGAATAATTTCTTTGTTACTTGTTTTTGTTTGCAAAAGTATGCATGCCACTTAAAAATAATTAAAGCATTTTCAAGGCCAGATCCATTGGTTTTTCCAAAGCTTTTTTGTCTTGCTAATAACTATGGCTCTGTTTGACGAATCTGCATGAAACCTGAAAAAAAGCTCATCCGATATAGATTCGGCATGGCTACTTTCATGCATATCTGTCAGACAGGGACAAAAAAGGGTGGGGTGCGCCTTTACATTTGAACTCCCATAGGAAGCTTTTGACAGCCCTATAGACAAACAGGCTGACCGGAATTACACCAAACGTGGCATGACAGCAGATTTTAAATCCAGGCAGTACCAATGCTTGCTTTGGTGTTCAGTAGTTAGCTTTATAGAAGTTGATTTTGTAGACCTCAAATTGAATCAACTTGTCAATCAAGCTATAGATATCCTTGTATTTGAAGACAGACTGAGGACCCAACATTTTTACAAAAAAACAATTCTAATGAGATGAGGGAGCATTCTGCTCTGGTAGTCCATTTTGGGTGTGTGGTATCAGACCTGGGACCATGGGACCAGAGTGAGAGCATTCTGATTGGGTGGCTGCAAGAAAAAAAAATGTCTCCAGAGGCCGACATTACAATATCAGTTCCTGCGTCCTGATATTTTTTTGAAAATGCCATGTAAGAGGGCACCGTAAGGCCATGTTGAACCCTTGGCTTCGCTAAACCTTTTAAGGGTCCCACCCTCAGGCACCCCAAAATAATACAAATGTTTTTTAAATGTGTTGTCGGGGCCCTGAACCCATGAGTTCTCTGTGGACCTCTTAAGTTGGAGGCCTCTATACTGAGACAGCAGACTATGGTAGAGGACCAGCACAAGTCCACAAATTTCATAGTCCAATATCTTGTTAAGAAAGCCGCAGACTATAGAATCCACTTTGCAGAAGCGTAACAAAACTTGAGGGGGTCCCCCTGCAAAGTACAAGGAGGGCTCCCCCCCCCCCACTCTCTGGACACAGACATGAGCTCTCAGGTCAGTGGCTGCTGCACGTGCACAGTGCCGGAGGGGGCCCCCGTAATTCGGGCCCCTCCCCCGGCTCCACAGGGGTTGCGGGGCTTATGTTACGCCACTGCAACTTTGAAAGTACTGAACGCATAGTCTAGTTGCTGAGCCTGCTAACTAAGGTGCCGAATTTGGTGGACTTATAAAATAGCAGGCAGAATACAAACACATTTGGGGGCTGCATACTGAATGAATGAATGAATACACACTTGTATAGCGCATGGCTACCCAAGGGCATCCCTGCGCTTCTGTTAAATAAAGTCAACTTTTCCCACATAAAATAACCCACTTTTATAAGCCCTGGTACAACATTCCAACTTTAGGGGGTCATTGACACTGAATTCAAGCTTTTTTGGTGCTCCGAGTCTGTAGCCTCTCTCACAAGACCGCATACTCAGTGCACCTAGCAACAAAGACTGGACTTCCAGTGTAGTCTGTGGGCTACATTACTTTTTAAAGGGTATTCTGAGCATCTCACTGGCCGAGTGGTCAGTTATTATATCACATCAAAAAGTGATTTTCCTTGCCAAAAGAAGGAAGATCCAAAATTTTGTGAGGAGCAAGAGACCACAGAGATGATGTATAAATATTCCTAATAAGAAATCGCAAATTGCAACAAATAATGATCTGCAGTTTGTGATTTCTTTTTAGGAATCTACACAAATGTATTTGGTAGAAGTGGGTGCAATTTGCACACCAATCTATGTATTAGTAGATTAGTTCACAAAATACTGATTCATAGTGGGTCGCAATTCAACCTACCTCTTTAATGTGCATGAGGAAAGTCACAAATTGAGACCCATTGAGATTGGTTAGCATCACAGACCTGGCGGCCTGCCGGAGGTCAGCAGACCACCATGTCTATCATTGCTTTTAAACAAAGCAATCTTTTTTTACATGTATTTTTCCTAAATGTAGCCCATTTTCCTAAAAGAAATATGGGATGCATTTAAAAAAAAGAAAATTAATAATTTTTACAAATATTTTTTTTTTTGTATGAGCACATAGTGGTCCAATGGATTCCTGCACCTAAAATGCTTTTGTCTACATTCACAAAGGGTAAGGGGTCCCTTGCAGATGGTTACCACCAATTTGGAATTGGTAGTAAAATATTAATGATTTGTGACCAGATTTCGGTCGCAAAACATTAATACAATAGTTAAGGAATCAGTATTTGGAAATTACACCCTTTACATGCACCTTCCAAATACCAATTCTGTATTTTATCTGATACCCAAACCGCAATTCAGTAATTTATTACAGAATTGTAATTTGAAATATATAATTTTTAAAAAAGCCATTTTGCAGTCGCAAAGGCTCAATTTGATCCTTTATACCGGAAAATCCTGTGTACATCAGAAAAATAGCTGTTAAAAAAGTTAAAACAAAAAACTTAAGACACCCCCTACCTAGCAAAAAGAATTCTTTTGAAAAGCACCGACCAAAAATAATCGAACAGCTTATCTCTACTGATTCTCAAGGCTGCAAATGACAGGTTGGGTGCAGGGCCTGGACAAAGGTATCCTATATAGATTCTTTTTCTAAATTTGGCATAGTAATAAACATCTAGCCAAAGAGTTTGTGAAGTTTCTAAACACCAATGCACTCCATTTAATAGTCACAAGTACAATCCAAAGAAAGGCAGCCATTTTTCAACTACAATTAGAGATAGAAGATGGCACCATGTAAAGCATACTGTATTCATAGAAAACCTCAGGAAATGGCCTAATCCGTGCCTGTTCCTCACATCCAAGAAACTTGAAGTCAGCTCCCCACAAGGGGAGCTAATTCGTACGAAACTTAACTATAGTACGCTAGCAGGGTCTAAAGAAGAAAAGGCCACGCTGAAATGTACAAGTTCAGGGAAAGAAACTATTCAGAGTACGTTCTCAACAAGGCACTAAAGAAAGTTAACAATTGGTGAATGAATGAGCTGTAATGAGTTATTGGTGAAAAAACATATTCCTAGAGTGGGGACAGATGACACGATTGGTTTGATTACTGACTTTAATAAGGAATTACATCAAATTATTAACATTTTGAATACAAATTTGGAAGGTATTTCAAGCAATGTATTGAGACGGATAAGGGTGTGTTAGCACACAGTCAGCTTGAACCCATATACGTGAATTGGTTAATACAAAGGAAGGGCTGTCTATGTTACAAAAGCAGCACAGCCTGTAACAACAGTGCCTATAAATACACATACACTACCTTAAAAAATAAAAGAAACTGAGATTGAAGGTACCATGTACCACTGGCTACAAAATATACGTGATCCAATGTCTGTTGTTAAAAATATATATAGGCAGGATCCGGGATGACCACACCTGCTGGAGCTTCACCCAGGCTTTAACTTTGAGGCCTCATCACAGTGCTGAGGACCCTATGCCAGTGGAGCAGAACCTGGAGGGCAGATTTAAGAAGCCCACTGGGACATAGGCACAGCTGGCAACCCATACTGAGTACAAGATAAACCACCGAAGGCAAGGTGGCAGCACAGCAGGAATGGATCAAATCGTCGGGCCATCCTGTGTGCTGGTCAGGACAGCGGAATCTAAAGCTTCTGTGGAGGTGCTACACAGGAGAATCAGATGCCACGGGGTGTGAACTCTCCCAACTCTATGACAGCAGAGCTAGGGCACAATCTATTTTGTGGAGTGGACCATGGCTGCAGTAGCATTGGATGCTAGACCATAATACATATGTGAGGACATAGGCTCTACCAGTTTTGCGCAAGCACACACGCAATGTGGCATCCACTTTTTGTGACACCACATCTACACTGAACTGCAAGATGATTTGATGGGAGGTTTCAGATGAAATACCTCATCATAGCATGTACCATTAATAGCAGTCATGAGCATGCAATCTACCTGAATTATCAGTTTTGTTCGGAACCACACTAGTGTGCCGAAATTTAACTAGGAACCTTTTTAGGTGGAAAAGAGTCCAGTTCACAGAACAGGGAGAATGGGAATGGTGCTGAGGAATCTGTGGTTGGATAGAGTCTTTACCAGAAAGAGTGTTACTGAAAGTAAGTAACTTGTTTTTCCGATGGAGACTTCTCGCCTCACATTCCTCCTTTTGAATAGATAACAGAGCGGTACCACCCAAGGAGGAGGGTGTGTAAACTAGCTCAAACAAAAAAGTCCTGCAGGACTGAGTGGGATAAGTGCCCCTCTCGATATACTTGGCTGTCCAGACAATGCTATGTGAATGTACGGAGGGACGCCTACATAGGTGCCTGGAATATGTCCTGGACAGGCACTCCATGTGCCAGGGCAGTAGTAGTAACCCTGGCTCTGGTAAAATGAGCATGCAAGTTTTCAGGAGACTGCTTTCCAGCCAATGCATAACACAGCTTAATGCAGAGCATGATCCAAAGAGAGATGGTCCTTTTCTGCCCTGCCTCTCTTTGCTCCTGTGAACCTAATAAAAAGCTAATTGGCAATTTCGTGCTGTTTAGTACAATCTAAGTAGAGGCTGAATGCTCTTTTAGGATCCAGCCGATGTAATATACCTGCCTCCTTAGAGGGTGAGGCTTGAGCAAAGGACATCGGAGGGGGATAGTTTGCCTGAGAAGGAGTCCCCACCTTTGATAAAAAAGATAAAAGGCACACAGCCTTAGAAGTCCAAGGTAGAACGTGGTAGAAGGAGGGTTAACAGAGGGCCTGAAGCTCGCTCACTCTTTTACCAAGGTCATGGCTAACAAAAAGATGGTCTTGAGAGTAAGCAACTTGAGAGGACAGCCAAGCTTCGGTTCTAAGGGAGAACACCTGAGAAAAATCAAAACTAAATTTGTGTCCCACTGGGGAGTAACAAAAGGAGAAGGGGAAACAAATGCTGTAACCACATAAGAAAATACATCACAACTGGTGATTTAAACAACGAAGACTAGTATGGCATGTAAAAAAAGACAGAAATAGCTAATAAGTACCATAACCAAAACAAGGCCCTACTGGACTAGTGACAACACAAACAGAAAAATAAACTGATCCCAACAGCAGGTGCAAACAGACTTGGTGGAGACGCTTGGCTGGCAAAATAACATTCAAAACCTCAGGAGGAGGTCAGAAGCACTCAACTGCCACTGCTCAATCTCCAAGCATGGGAGTGGAGTGTAGGCCGGTGTGAGTGCAGGTCCCTAGCCCTACTGCTAAAATAGGGGAAGCTCCAGAAGACTCATGTCCAGGAATTCGGAATAGCATATTCTCAATACTCAATACAGAGCCACAATGATGACTTGGGCCCGGTCCGTCCTGAGCATCTTCAGAACTCAGATAAGTATTGGCAGGAAGACGTACAGGAGTCCTGAGTTCCACTCGGAGCGGAATGCGTCTTTGAACAAGAGCCGCTTTGGAAACTCCATGAGCAGAAGTACTGACATTCAGCATTCTCAGCTGTGGTGAAGAGATCGAGTCAAGTTTCTACTCATTTGCGGAGTTAGACCTAGCACAACCTTGGGGTGTAACCGCAGGTCATGATCTATAAAGTTATGATGGCTAAGTTTGTCTGCCCTGGCGTTAAAAGATCCCACCAGATGATGCACCAATAGGAAAATTTCCAGGCATTCCAGCCACGTGCAGAGTCTCCTAGCACAAGGTGCACTACCTCACTTCAACCTGCTTGTTGCAATACCACATTGTTGGGTTGTTGTCTGTGAACTCCTGAACCAACCTCCCTTTGATGGTCAGTAGAAAGTCTTTCAATGCCAAGCAGATAGCCCAAAGCTGCAACAGCTTGATTTGGGGCCGGGCTTCCGCCAGACACCAGATACCCCTGATCTCCATCTCTCCTTAGTGGCCACCCCACACCAGAAGCGAGGCATCGGTCACCACTGTCAGCTCTGGGTGGAGTAGAGAGAGGGTTCTGCCACTGACCCAATCATGGTCCAGCAGCCACCACTTCAGATCTTTCGCAGTCTCCTCCGAAATTTGGAATTGATCAGAGAAATCCTCCTGGTGCTGTGCCTACTGAGACTTCAGATCCCACAGCAGATTTCGCATATGCTACCTTGCATGCTTGACCAGCAGGATGCGGGAGACCATCAGTCCCAGCACCCTCAATGTCATCTTCACTGAAATCCAAGACCAAGGTTGAAACATTGGGATCACAGCCTGTCCAGGGTTTAGGCACGTGTCCAGAATGGCTCTGATGACAGGGAGCATCTGAGCAAGAGTGAGGTGTAACTGGGCACATTTATAGTGAACCCCCAACAATGTAAGGAGGTTTGTCATAGTATGGCAGTGGTTTATGATTGCCAGGGGGAAGCCCACCTTCAGCAGCCAGTCGTCAAAGTAAGGGAAGACTGGAACCCCCGATCTCTGAAGATGATCTGCAACCACCACCCTTACTATGGTGGACACCAGAGGAGCAATGGTGAGGCCAAAGAGGAGCAAAGCAAATTGGAAATGCTCCTGGCCTACGGTGAACCGCAGATAACGCCTGTGGGCCTACAAGAGGGGGATGTAAAAATAACGGTCTGGCAGGTCTGGCGCTACCAATCAGTCTCTTGGGTTGAGGTCAGGCAAGACCTGGGCCAAAGTGAGCATCTTTAATTTTTTCTTCTAAAGGAAGACATTGAGAGGGGCGAAGGTCTAAAATATTGCAGAGGCATGTGTCCTTTTTCGGCAAAAAATAGAAGCGGATTAGCAACCACAACCTACTTCTGGAGTAGGCACCCTCTCTATGGCCTCTTTGGCCAAAAGAGCCAGCACTACTAGCTGTAAAAGGGCCAGATGGTCCTCCACCAGCCGTTCTGAGGGACAGATCAAAGCATCGGGCCATCCTGTCTGCTGATTAGGAGAGTGGAATCTAGAGCTTCAGGGGAGGTACCTGTGCTACCCAGGGGAACCGGATGCCATGGGGTATGAATTCTCCCTGCTATATGATGGTGGAGCTAGATCTCGGTCTATGCTTCATGCCTGCAGTTCCACAACCACATCATGCCCCCCTAAAACAACGTGCTACTACACTGAAACAGGATTTCTTTATGAAAAAGACTCCGGTCTCACAGGATACCCACGGCAAGGAGGTTGCTATACTAGAACCCAGGATTTGTACTCATAACAGGAAACGCCTTGATTATGGCAACCTTTAAAGACTAGCAAGGTACAACACATAGATCACAAATTGGCCTCGCTGGAAATTAAGAAAAAGGAAATTAAAAGACATAGCTCAGTGACAGAAAGAAACGTGAGTTCTCTGGACCAGCAAATTCGCACAGTGGAAAAATAGATGGCAGGATTCTATGAAGTGTGCCTTCAAGTTGACAGTGAACTTAGCGGCAAAAGCTGAATTGACAAAAAACAAAGGCAAATCAAGGAAAACCAGGATCTAAGGATTCCCAGTGTCTGACAGCATCATAGACCTGTTCGGCCTCCCTTTTGCTCCTTGGTGCTTCCCCCAGTTTATTTCGCCAGTGATAGTGATAACATTCCTGAAAGAAGAGCTGCTTGAGTCAGAAACGGTCCTGGTGGTGTCCATGGTGAAAGCATGTCTACATGCTGAAATTGCTTGATGTCTAATTTTACTTACCGGCCTTTGATTTTCCCACTGAATATGTGTGGGTGTGCAGACATTTAATATTTTTTCCCTATTTTTTCTGGCCAGTATAAATACATTTGTTCCTGATCAAACAATGGAAGGAACACGAAGAGATGGGAGTTTACAGGTGATGGGAGAGGGTCAGAAACCATTACCGTTTGATGGGTTTGTGGATGCGGTAGACGCCATCCTACAGAGAGCTATGTCCTTGGCCTTAGAGCCCTGGGGCAGAAAACTGTTAATACTGACTGTGCAGTCGCCATAAAACGCCCCCGTTGGTGCAAGATGTAAATCTCTGAACACCACTGGTGCTTCAAGAGGCCCATCAGTCATCCCAAAGGGCAAAGCCCAAACCAAAACATATTCCTCCCCTTCTTCAGATGCCTTTAAGGAGCCCAGATTGGCGTTCTTGAAGCACAGAGCCAATGCCTCAGTGGATCCCTCTGATGCCCTACAACCTGGGATTACACCGTTGAGAATGAAGAGATATCTCTGCGTGAGGGCCCATATGATGGGGAAGAATATGGTGACCCTGACCAGGATGATTCAGATAACAAACCAGTGCCCTGTAGACCTTGCAGTCCAAAATGCCCTAGGTTGGAGACTTCTCATCGCAGGAATAAGGTGGAGGCATTGGAGTCTGAAGGCATGCTAGATCTGGATAATATCTACCACCTGCGTTATCCGCAATTGGCTCCGGTGGCTAAAATGGCCCAGTATGTGGGTCACC
This sequence comes from Triturus cristatus, assembly GCF_964204655.1. Taxonomy (NCBI): domain Eukaryota; kingdom Metazoa; phylum Chordata; class Amphibia; order Caudata; family Salamandridae; genus Triturus; species Triturus cristatus. The sequence continues at coordinate 151,875,902 of NC_140580.1, forward strand.
AAGTTCAGAAACCCTTGGACAAGGAAGTTCAAGGCTGCATTACGGTGGAGTGTCCACACCCTTGTCTAGATAGAAAAGTCGCTCTGACACCGGTGATTGATGGCTAAATAGCCACCTTCATAACAAAGTTTATTAAAGGACCAAAAAAAGGATATTGACCGTTCCTGGAAGGCTTGCCAGGATAAATTGTTGGATATTCTGGGGCCGCTAATAAATATTTTAGACATGGCTGAAGAGGCTAAACAGGCTGGCAACATAACCTCCCCGTAAATACTGTCAGGATGGCCTCAAAGAGCAATACGTTTCCTCTGGAAAGCTAACTGTGCACTCTCAACCCTTAGTTGAGTAAGCTGGCTATCTCTGAAGCAGGTCCACTTACGTATGATGGCCTCTTTGGGGAGCCGTTCATGAAGGAACTGGGCAAATTTGTCACAAACTTCTCCTGGCTGAACAAAGCCTAGCAATCTATGAAAAAAGTTTTTAGCAAACTGGTGGTTTTTGGTAGGGGACTGCAGGGGGTGCTCTTTTGGCTGCCCATATTCCCCTGCCTCCCAGTCGTAACAGGGTAACCATCAGTTCAACTACCCAAACAGTGATTTGCCATTTTTTCCCCCCGATCCACGCCTACGGAAGGTGTGGCAAAGGAGGCCTCCGTGGAACTGTGATTGCCCCCGATGGATCCTCAGGTAAGAAGCGCATATTCTTCTCTATCAAGGGTAGGGGGTGGGTTGGCTCTTTTTCTTCACAATTGGAGGAACATCAAATGGGATTCTTGGGTCTTAGAGGTGGGTTCTCTTCTACACAAGAAAACAATTGTTCCTTCAAACTTACAACCAAAAGGGTTTCTCGTAGGGAAAAAAAGACAAAGGGTTTCGACTGGTAATCAGTCTGAGAGAATTCATTCAGTGGCTTGTGTACTGCCACTTCAAGATGGAAGGCCTTCATCTTTTGGTCCGGATGACTGGATGTTCAGAATGGACCTCTAGGATACTTATTTGACCACCCAAATCTTTCCTCAGCATCGTTTGTTTCTGCAGTTTGCAAGGAACTGCCTATTGGGCAAGTTTTCTGCGGTCCTGTTCAGCCTCTCTTCTGCTCCTTGTTGCTTCACCAAGGTTATGAGGCAGGTGGTAGAAGTCATCACTTCTTCAGAAGCTGGCCTTCGCCCCGGTTACTTTTGCACTATTTGGGTTTTATTATCAACAAGCAGAAGTCGGAATTTACTCCCTGTCAGTCAATGTGCTTGAGATTTCATCATGGACATAGTCTAACAAACTCTGAAACTTTCCTCTAAGAAGTTATCCATGATAAGGAAAGATGTGAGATATGCACTAAGGAGCTCATATCTCTGCATTATCTGGCCATGAATGTCGGTCTCTTAGCGTTGTCGATACAGACAATTTTCCCAGGACCCTTTCACTACAGATCCCTTCAGAGATTGAAGGCTACTCATCACAGGAAGGGTTTTTCCTATGCAGCCTTGATGAAAGTGTCCTCGGAGGCCAAGATGGAGATGCAGTGGTGGATAGACCACAGGCTACCTTGGAACGGAAGGGCCATCTTTGGCTCAGTCCTTGAGGTGGTTATCGAGTCCGATTCCAGCCACTTGGGTTGGGAATCTCGATGAGTGGATGTCATCACAGGATGTGTGTGGTCAAAGCAAGAAAGAGAGTTGCATATCAGCTGCTTAGAACTGCTTTAATGGTCCTTCCTGGTACGTTCTCTCACAGGAGACAGGATGTCATGAAGATAGACAACATATCGGCTGTCCGATACATAAATTGTCTCATGGGATCGAGGTTGAAGGTGTTGGTGGAGCGTGCAAAAAGTGTTGGAATTCCTGCCTTGACAAGAGGATCTTGGTTAAGGCAGAGTATCTTATGGGAAAGTTCAACTACACCAAGTATTACCTGTCGGATTTCAGCACATGGAAGCTCAATCCAAATCTCTTTTGTTTGATCATGGAGAGGTGGGGTCCTTCCCAATGAGAACTGTTTGTGTCTCAATTAGACCACCAACTTCTTCAGTTTTTCAGTTGGAGACCAGACCCTCTGGTGACAAGTGCGTCTCTACAAGGCTGGAGCCAGATACAGGGCTATGTGTTTCCCGCTCTTCTCTATGATCACCAGGCCGACGGCTCAATTCAGAGGTCAGCAAGTGTCAGGGGTCCTGGTATCTCCGGTTTGGTGGTCACAGGCATGGTTTCCAGTTGTCTTTTGTTTGATCATGGACAGGTGGGGTCCTTGCCAAGTGGACCTATTTGTGTCACATTTAGACCACAACTTCTTCCTTTTTTCAGTTGGAGACCAGACACTGGTGACAGGTGCATCTCTACAAGACTGGAGCCAGATACAGGGCTATGTGTTTCCCCCTCTTCACTATGATCACCAGGCTGACCGCTCAATTCAGAGGTCAGCAAGTGTCAGTAGACCTTGAAGGTTGCAAGCATGGTTTCCAGTTCAGAAATATTTCTATGGAATTCCACCCTCGCCAAAACCCCATCTGTGTACTCTGTGGGACCCAGTAGGCAACTGACATCCATTGATCCTGGGTGGATCGCTTTAGATCATGGTGTGGATGATTTCAGGACATGTTGAGGGCATCCCAGACCTTTGGCGATAGGCTGCAAGACTCATCAGAAGAGCACAAGCAGATTCCACCCTTAAGCAGTAGAGTTCGGTATGGCCCTGATCGACACATTAGTGTATGGAATGGCATTTGGATTCTGTGGGGTTAGATGTAGTACACATTTTGAATTTCTTGTCAGAGCAGTCTTCTGCGGGTCTCGCCTACCGGATGCTCAATTCTGAACCTGTGACCATGAGGTCGAGCTCCGGCCCCTGCAGTGGATGCATTAGTCCACTGAACTACCAGACCACAGCATTTTGTTGGACTCATGGGATTTAGAGTCCCTAGTGTTTGATGTTCACTCTATCATATATGCTGGGCTGCTCAGCTAATAAACAAGAAGGTTTATTAGCATAATACTTGCCTCCGTGTCCTTAATCGAACTGAAACTTTCCTTCACAGTAGCTAGAAATTAATTTTTGTACATTATTAGACTTGGCATCTTTTGGCGTGTTTCCCCTCAGTTTTTGCTTTCTGACCTCCCGGTTTTGACACTGTTTTTGCTGCCGTAGTGTTTCTGCGAACTTTTCTCACTGCTGATCAGTGGTTAAGTGCAAGTGCTCCTGTGTAAATTGTGTTATGGATTGGTGTTTCCATGATTGGATATTTGATTTACTTGTTGGTCCCTAGTAAAGTGCACTGAGTGTGCCAGGGCCTGTGAATCAAATGCTGCTAGTGGGTCTGCAGCACTGATTGTGCCATCCACGTGAGAAGCCCTGAAAAGGTAACTCAGACCCGCCATTGCGGAGTCTGGGCGCAGTTTGTAACTGCCATGTCGACTTGGCCAGTGCACACACTTGCCAGTCCCTCACCTTCCCTTTTCTTCCATGTCAGCCACCCTTAAGGTAGGCCCAAGGTACCCCTGTGGGCCGGGTGCAGTGTATGTGAAAGGTAGGACATGCCCTGGTGTGTGCGGCATGTCCTGATAGTGAATTACGGCCAATTTCGTTTCTCGCTATGGCAAGGCTACCTGTTCCTCATAGGACAGAATGGAGAGTTTCTTTATAACATCTTATAAACATAACTCGCCTGGGGAATTAGGTAGGAAAATACAGTCTAGTATGACTGAACTCAGAATCTAAAGATACATCTTTTAGTGAAGGTGGTTTTTACATTCTGTGTTTGAAAATACCACTTATAGAAAGTAGGTATTTTCTTGCTCAGTCATCCTGTGTGCCTCTGCTGGAATGTGGATTGCCTGTCTGGGTTTTGGATGACAGAAGGCTGGGGAGCAGGAGTGGCTCCAGATAGTCTAGGTGGGTCAGGAAAGGGCTGAATAAACCTGGGCTGCAATTGGGGAAGGGGGAGGAGATTTCCTTGCACCTCAAACGGCCTGGTCTGCCTCGGACCATGCCCTCTCCTCCTCCTGCCAGGAAATCACACCAGAAAAGGCAAAACTGGTTCTGGCTGGGCACAGTCACTCTCTGCCTAAGAGATCAAAGGATGTTGAGATATAAATATTGGGGCCCAGACCCCTGAATTTTAGAACTCTTTTGGACCAAGAAGACTGCCAAGAACAAGAGCTGGAGAAGCTGTGAGGAGGAACTACCACACTGCTGTGTGCTTTGCTGTGTTGGCCTACAGTGGCTGCTTCTGTCTTGGGCAGTGAAAGGAATGGACTGAACTTTCTGCAATCTACTTTTGTGAGTTTCTCCAAGGGCTTGAGGTAGAGCTTGCCCCCAGTTCAAGAAGTCTCAGGAACAGCAAAGACTTCAAGCTCTTCTGCCCTCAACACTGGGGACTGTGTATTTTGTGCTGCAACCGAAGAAAAATCAACACAATGCCATCTATGACGGTGCTGCTGACTCAGTTTCCTGAAGGCACCGCAGAGGGCACCCACGCAACGCGACCCTGGTCTCACCGATGACGCCTGCTGACGCCACCACCGAGCCGCTGCTCGCACTACAACCTGTGAACCCCGCACTCCGCACCATCTCGCTTCATGACAACGCCTTGGTGTCCCCAACGCCGCCGCTCCATGCCGAAATCGATGCCGCTGCTTGCACCGAGGTTCAAGGGCACCGCTCGTAAAGTGACATGACGCACCGCTCTCATCCCACACCGCAGCCTTGGCCTACCGACTCCGGCGACATCGACTCCTGTTTGTCAGCCAACGACAGCGCTTCAGTTACGAGGACGCCGCTGCTTGCACCGCGACCTGCCAGCACCATGATGAGCACCGCATTCACTTTGCACCGCGACCCTGGTCTCACTGCCGCCATCTGATGCCGCCACTGAGCCGTTAATCGCACCGCGACCTGAGGGCATCGCACCGCTGCACTTCGCACTGCAGCCTCCAACGCCTGTGCTCCTGACTTCAGCAGAGAGGAGTTCCATCTGCAACGCGCGTGACTTCAAGAGCCCCAATGACTCCTGCACCGACCTCCGGAACAGACGCCTGCAGACGCCGTGCTTTCAGAAGCTTAACGAGAGGTCGCCGACGCCCTGCATTTCAAAAAGGTAATTTGCGCGTCTTCCTGACAACGTAGCTGGCCCGCGACGCTGCGGTCAGCCAGAACTGTTTGGATTTGTTTGCTCACAACGCCGTGATAGCCCCGGACGGAGGTATCAACATCAAGGAACTGTTTTTCAAGCATATTTGGATAACTGGAGATTTTTAAGTACTGTATTGTGGATTTTTATCGTTTTTGATCTTGTCTTAAGTACATAAAAATATTGGATATTTTTCTAAACTGGTGCGGTGTCCTTTTGTAGTGCTTGCACTGTATTACTGTTGGTTATGAGCAAATGCTTTACACACTGCCTCTAAGATAAGCCTGACAGCTTGTGCCAAGCTACCAAGGGGGTGAGCAGGGGTTATTTTAGTAGTGTAACTTCCTTATCCTGACTAGAGTGGTGGTTTCTGCCTGGCTATGGCACATGTCCTAGCCTACCAAAAATCCAGTTTCTAACATACAGAAAAGAAAATATATGATTTAATACTCTATATGACATTTTTACAGTTACTTTCCCTCCAACAATTTTAATTGAAATTTACTTGGCTTTCTATATACCTTTGATGGATAATGTATGCATCACTAGGGCTTGATATCAAAATATGCATAATGCTTGATTTTAAGACAGAATTAAATAATTTCTGTACGTGCTCTAATAATCCAAATGAAGCTTATACTAATTATGTTGTTTTATACTATAAGATTTCAGTTTCGCAATATAAGTTTTTCTTCACAAATAGAGTATGAGAGTACAGACATTTTCTATGTCTATTGATCATGTGACTATTTCTTCTATTTCTGTCAACTAGATATTGAACATATGCATATTTGGTTGAGAAAGGTCTGGAACCAGACTGAAAAGCATTACAAGGATTCACGTTGTAGTTAAATTGGAGCAATTCAAATAAATTACTATCTACTCTTTGTTCTGGCTACCCTGATTCTTCAGAAGATGAGGAACGTACACACACACATGTACAAATAAACATAGTAAGTTGGTGGCCAGAGTATATGTTGGTGCAGCTAACCTCTAACTTATTTCTTCAGTGGGTAACAAGTTCTTAAGATGCTCAAACAAAAGGGAGGGGTGCCACACTATTGTCACCCAAGTTTAGGATCACTCCAAAATATTACACTAAAATCCTTGTAAACTCTCAAAAAAACACGCTTAGAATCTTAGCCGGTCTTATCCAAGTTCCAGTTCTTTATTTCCTTCTTTAACACAACTAGCCAACACATGATTCACCCGGCATCATCGCCTGGACTTTCTCAGGGCTTTGAAACAAACTCTCAAATGAATAGTAGGTTTTCCCAATTTTCAGCTTGCGCATATTAAAATAGAATGTAAACGTTCTCGGCAAAGGCCTCAATTCAGAGTTACTTCTATATCTTCAAGCTTTGTACTGAAAAGAATAATCCAAATTATTATTTTTTGTATTTCTATTTAACAAATCCATGTGAGTGTAGGCTGCTAAGTGAACCCAAGTTTCAGTCAGCTTTAACGGAATTTTGCACCATGGCAATAAATGTGGCTCAATAAGTTTGTTAGAGTCACTGTACTAATAAATGCCCAGCAGTGTAAAGGACAAATATGAGTCTTTGAACACAATACAGCAAAATGGACCTGAGAAAAATACTTTTTTTTACGTCACACATTGCATGTAACAATTACTTTACACAGAAGAACAACTCTCCTAATAGTCAGGAAGTCTCTTCAATGTAATTTCACCCTACTGGGCAAATGTTGACTCTTACATCCTAGGTTTGTTTAATACCTTTTGTTAAAATAAGTACATATGAAGAAATACCATGGCATGACATAACATAGCACGTGTATTTGTAAAGGGCTAAGGGTCTCAAGGCGCTGAATAACAGATGTTTATTGTTACCCAACTCAATGGTACTCATTTTATCGACCTCAGATGGATGTAAGGGTGAGTAGACCCAATGGGATTTGAACCTGTGACCATGGATGCATTAGTCCACTAGGCCACCAGACCCAGCATAAACCATATATGCTGATGCGCAGAGTATACTAGTCTATTAATAGTGTTGAAAGAGGGGAGGGGCATCCTGAGCAGGGCATGGTAGTGGTGCATGTTATAGTTAGGTCAGTAAACTATGACTGGTGAATTTCAGTGTTTTTTGCATTTAAAATAACCTTTGCTTTTCAATTAATTTCTGGTTTTAATGTAAAATAACATTTTATTACCATATCTAACTTTAATGTGACTTTAACCTTTGTTTTTGTCAGTGATTTCTTTTTTTAACCTAAAGTAAGAGCTTTTTCATTATACCCAACTTTTGTGGGTGGCCACCCCCCAACGCACATGGCCGGCATGTGGCTAGCCGCAGGGCCTGGCCAGTGGCCAGGTCTGTGCCCTGCCCCTGCAGTCGGTCAAGCCCTTGTGAGTAGCCAAGCGCCCATGGTCTCCCACCCCACATTCTTCCTTTTTTCAGTCATGCAGGAATATATGTGTCACGCAAGCAACCTCTGGACCACAAGGGGGATGAGCTGGGTCCCGCAAGAGCGGTTAACATCTCCTGCAAGAGTAGGGGGGGTGGGGGGGGGACCAGCAGACTGAAACCTTTCTGACTCAAATCAAAGACACCTTTCCGACTGTCAAGATATCTCTACTTCTAACTCTTGCAAGCCTACCAAAAATAATTTTAAACAGTAATTTCTCAAAAACGAATGAAAGGATTACCAGCAAAACAGGCAAAGAGCATTCCTTGAGTAAAATTCTACGTTCAAGCAAAGTCTGGTATAGTTCTCTTCAGCCATTTTGTTTTCTGGTTAAGAGAGCCAAGAATCGTATCCAAATTAAAATGGGAAATATCTCTTTTTTGACCCCCGCTCACCTTTATTGTCCCCCGCTAGATGGATCCACATGAAGCTTGCCATGCCAAACCCAAATAGGATGAACATTTTTATTGAAAACTTGACTGCAGATTCGTAGACCAGCGCTAAGAATCACAAATTAGGCGATATCACAATTCATTGCTGTTTCGCATCTGGCTAGAACTCCCCAAAGTTCATAAAACTTATGAGTTGTTGTATTCAAGATTTTATTTTTGTTGTCATTCAAAAAACAAAGATACAGTAGGGGTTCAGCGCCCTAAAGCACGCAATAATGGAACAGCCCCTGGATACATTTAACACAGGGAAGACCAGATTCTATTTTTGCAGAATACCCACGTGGTTGGTTCTGAATGCCCTGCACTTTCTGCATATGCCATAAAGGCATTGATCTGGATGTCTCACAGGATTCCTTGTAGGCATTATCACATTCATACGGATAGGGAGGAGCAATTTGTGGCAGTGGTTATGAGATGAAATAGAGTGGATCTATTATTGGCGAGTGTTCATGCTGCTAATGTTGACCAACAGCACTTTCTAGACTCTTCATCACTGTTCATGGCATCCTCTGCACATCTTTCTAAATTGGTGGGTGGTCGTTTTAATTGTATTGTTTTTAAAAAAAACTTTTTTATTGCATTTTTCTAATATGTTAAAACATAAAACAAGGCATGAATACTCAAGTCACATTGCGTAGCAATCCACATTGGCCGCGCAGGATAGGCGTGGAGCAGAGCGTCTATGTTGAACAAATCTACACACATGTGTGAACGGACCAGGCACAATGACAAGTCAGAAGCAATAGTACAATTCACAGGGTTACACATAATTGACACAAGCAATATATCGGTCAATGCTCTACCCCGGGTCCTACGGACGACAGAATCCCATCCTCCTCTTCTTCCCCCACCTCCAAACCCTAATATTTATTCCACTGAGCCCAAATTTTCCGAAACGTTTTAGGACAGCCCTGGGCTATATATGTCTATTGTTCCGCGACCATATACAAGTCCAGGCCTGCCCGCCATTCTTCAACAGTAGGTATTTGTGGAACCCCCCAGTATTTAGCTATATCCTGCTTGGCCACCACCGGCCCCAGGTTGGCCAAGACAAGTTTGCGCCTTCGGGATGTCTACCTCTGTTGGAATTCCCAGAAGGAGAAACCTTGGCTCCAATTCTATTTGGACTTCCAATATACGATTGAGCTCCCCCACAATATATCCCCAATAAGCCTGTATCTCAGTGCAACCCCATAGGGTATGTATGAACGTCCCCGACTCAGTATGACATTGAAGACACTCTGGCTCTCGGCTCTTCCTATTGCGTGCAATTTGGCTCTGTCAAAATATATGCGATGTAGTATTTTATATTGAATGAGGCGTAGTCTTAATTTAATTGCCACTTCCCTTGGATGCATGAGGGCTTCTTCCCAATCAATGTTCTCTAGCTCACCAGTAACTCTTTCCCATTTTGCACGAAGTGGGCCCAGTCTGTCGGGCATATTATTGAGTAGTGTTTTTTAGGTAAAGGAAACATCTTTAGCCGGGATTTCCGCTTGGAGGGGACGGCCTTCTAGCGGGGCATACTCCGGCAGCGCCATACCTGCCAACCCCCCCCCCGCCCTCCAGGCATGCTGAAAACTAAAGTATGCGTATGTCTGAGTGTCGTGTAGACGGTACCGATCTTGGAGTGTGAGGAAGGAGGCCAATACACCATGGTCAAGGACATCGCCAATTTTAGTGATCCCTATCAGATCCCACTGCCCAAAGCCACTCAACTTTCCAATCTCTTTCAGCCTAGTCCCTTACCACAATGGGGTTTCCCTGGTGCATTTTTGATCCCATTTCATTTGTAGCTCTGCACTCTTCCATGCCTCCACCGTTCTCTGGGTCGCCTGGAATAATCTACTACACCCCTTACCCCCATACAGATAGTGAAGATGGGAGTGGTCTCTAAACTGCAGCCTTTCGAGCCTATATGTTGGATGTTCCCCAGGCGCATGGATCCATTCATTAATGGCAATAAGGTGAGCCGCTCTGTAATAAGACCGAATGTCTGGCAAAGCCAACCCCCCATTATAGGGATTCCGCTGCAGAGTTGAAAGTGCAATACATGGATGCGCCCCGTCCCAGAGCAGTAAACGAAAGCTTACTATCAATGTCCTTAAATATCTGATCCAGAACCTTAATGTAGGTATTCTGCAGTATGTAAAGCAACTGTGGGAGTGTTACCATTTTAAACATGGCAGCCCTGCCCATAATCGTTAAGGGAAGTTTCCGCCATCTTTTAACATCTTCCTGAAAGTTTAAAAAGACCCGACGAATACTGTGAACCAGACTGGTGGTCTCGTCTAAAGTAATGTAGAGACCAAGATAAGAGAATCCTTCTGTGGACCAGTGGAAGCAACTAGGGAAAGTCTGATTCTCCACCGCCCCCCCCCCCCCCACACTGGGTACAGGGTGGACTTAGACCAATTAATCCTTCATCCCGCATGATATCCATAGGTTTCGACTATTCACAGGATTTGAGGGAGCGTCTCCGCCGAATTCGTCACATACAACAAAATATCGTCTGCATATAACTATATACGTTCCTCCGCTATCTGTCGGGAATCATCGACAAAGCCACCCAGCCCGGGAGAGGCCCTAACAACACAAGCCAGGGGTTCAAAAATAAGTGCAAACAACAAAGTGGAGAGCGGGTAGCCCTGCTGAGTCCCTGTCGAATCGACCAGGGTTCAGAAAGAACACCGTTGACCCTAACTCTGGCCTCAGGCGAATTGTACAACAAAGCCACCCACTCCTGGAATCCCGAACCAAAGCCAAACTTCTCCAAAACTTTTCTCATGAAGGGCCAATGGATGGTGTCAAACGCTTTTTCTGCGTCTAGTGAGAGCAGCAAATGAGCCTCCTCCCAATCCCTGACCACATCCATCCAGTAAGCTACTCTTCTTAGGTTATAACGCATGGCCTTTTTGGCACAAAGTCCGTCTGGTCTCCAAGTATCAAGGAGGCAATAAAAGCGAAAAGGCGCATCACCAGAACAGTGGCCAGGACTTTGGTTTCAATGTTTAACAGTGAGATGGGTCGGTATGACCCAAAATCATCCGGAGTCTTCCCCTCTTTAGGGATCACAACCACTGCTGCAAGCCGGAGATCCGCCGGTAGTATTCCTTCTTCCTTAGAGGCCTGGAACATCTTAAGTAGGTGCGGAGCCAGCAGGCAGCTATACGTTTTAAGAAATTCCCCCGGAAGGTCGTTAGGAGCCGGGGTCTTCCCTGCCTTTATTTGACCAATGGCCTACGTGACCTCTGCTAGAGTGAGATCTTCATCAAGCTTGTCTCTCTACTCGGGGAGCAAACAGGGGCGCTCAACCTCCTCAAGGTATTGGGCTATTTGTGCCTCGAAGGCTTGCGTCTGGGCCATTTTAATTGTATTGTTGAACTAATGAGGGATATATATACCTCCCCCTCCTTCTTGCCTGCCTCACAGATGTTTCAAGCAGTGCAAGCCCTTGGAAGATGGTGGATAACTGGGACCTAATAAACTCCTGGAAAGAGTTTAACCCTTATGCACACGAGTTCTCATTTTAATCTAGGGTCCATGATTTTCATGTCAAGTTGGATACAATATACTGTTTAATGGCACTCGCCAATATGTGTCTCATGCCGAAATTTCTTTGAAGGATTTGTCATACCACAACCTGAAACTCATTGAATCTGTTTGAGGTTCACTGAGGGTGGCTATTTCAATCTTAAGGTTGTAACCTATATTGGAAGACCCCGTTTTTAGGAATACTAGTGATGAAGGCATTCAGCACTATTCTTTTGAGGAATGCAGGAATAGCGTCTAGCAAAATGGTGGAGTGGGAGACTTCAAGTGGAGTTAAAAAGGAAATGGAAAGGGAATTATTGAAATTAGAAGAAAAATAAGAATCTTAGTACTAGCCTAGACCTGTTGCAGCTGTTTGCGGTTTGAGAGACAAAGGAACAATTAATTCCCAATTAATGGAAAAGGCTCACTGTTTAGTGCTGAAATTGTGGCTAAAAGATAAGATGAATCCTATTCCGTCGTCTGTCGACTCCCCCCGCCCGTCCCTATGCACTTACCTGAACGAACCGCGGCTGGCGCTATGACGTGGCCTGCTCTGGCAGCATCATAGAGCTTTTTTCAGTTACTTTCAGCCATGCTGAACAGCAGATGTGCTACTAGACAACATGGATAAAAGACATTCACATTGACAAGGCCAATTGCTCGCGCATTGCTGAGATCTATTAACTTTGCCAATGCTTGTTCTGTGTTTACAAGGCCTTGCTGAACAAATGTGGAAGTGATAGCGAGAATCAGTTGAGGAGCTTTGCAGTCAAGCAAGGATGTGGCATAATACGGCCAGAGCTGCAGTTAGGAAAGCTGGGGAACCAGGTTTGAATCTCGGGTCGGCTGAACAATTTGTGATTCTGGGCAAATCACTTATGCCTTCTTCTGCCTACGACAATGAATATGTCATTGTGTAATGTAACTGGTGAGCACTGAAAGCGCTCCAATACCATTGGCTGGTATTAGCATTAAGGCGAGATGTAGGATGGAACAAGCGCTCCAATACCATTGGATCGTGCACACAAAAAAAGCAGCAGTGACGAAGGAGGTAGTGAGGGGACCGTTCAAGCAAAAAAGCTGGAGGGGATGGGGAGATGGGCAAGCAATGAAAGGAAAAAAAAAACCTTAATTGAAGCAGGATCAGCAACAAAAATTAATATATCATTGTGTAACGTACCTGGTGAGCACTTAAAGCGAGTTCATACCATCGGCTTGAGTTTACGCTATGGCAAGACGGATGATGGAGCGAGCGCTCCATTACCACAGGATCGTGCATAGTGCTGTTCATGTTTTTAAAAGGTTTTAAGAAAGACATGTGTTTATGTACTTGCGCAAGCATTTTAGTGGTGTGTGTGTATGTGTACAAGGGAGACGGCCTCAAACAAAACAAGTACGCCTACGGAGTGCTTGAAAACAAAGAAAAATATAATTCTGCAAACCGGGGGCAGTGTAAGGAGACATGTACTTGGTCAATGTGCTATAGGAGGGCTAAACACAAGAAGTGGACATGATGCCTGCCTGTCATGACGAATGTCATCAAAGAAAATGAGTCACGCTAAAGTTTACCAATGGTAGGAGAATGGCGGCCTGTAAGCCCACAGATAGAACACAACACGTCTCTTCGAGACGGCGCATGTGCGGTTTAGCCGACACCTAAAAAACTAACATTTAAAAAACACTGAAACTCACCAGTTATACGTGACTGACCTAAGTATCATTTGTAATTAAATGATGCGCTGCTTATTACCTCACATCAGTGATGACATCAGGAACCTATGGTGGTGTAAGTTATACTTAGATCAGTTACATATAACTGGTGAATTTGAGTGTTTTTTCCATTTTACAGCAATGAAAACCCCCTTACAGGAACTTACAACTGCAAAAGTGACTATGTTGTATAAATGTTGATGTGAGGCCGAGTGCCTCTCTGGTGTGCTACAACGCCTGATTACAGCGGAGCAGGTTTTTTGGTGCAAGGTGTGAGTGCAATAAGTGAGTGGAAAAAGTGATTTAAAAGGTGCCTTTATTTTATCCCCCCAAAAATGTAATGGTGGAAAACTAGACACCAGTAAAGACAAGTGCTTTGGATGTTTTCAAAAACTGGCTAAATTGACCAGATACATCCTACTGTCAAAAAAGAAAAATGGTCAACATGTTTCTGCTTCAGAAGGCTATTAGCGAAGCATTCTTAAGGACCAGCACACCACAGCGGTGTGCGCACGCTAAGGCGCACCCTATCCTGTAGCGAAATGAACCGAATAAACTCACGGTTGTTCGTTGAACCTTCAGGATTTCTGAAAGCTGTAAATATGTGAAGTCCAGGGATGGGATTAAGCAGGTGCCTTACGGGCGACTGACTTTAATGCAAGTGTGACTATAAGTCACCACTCCCCACCGGGACCCATGACGTGAGGTTACTTAATACTTCTCATATTTACGGCTTCCAGAAATCCTGAAGGTTAAACGAGCAATTGTGAGATTATTCGGTTCATTTCCCCACAGGTTAGGGTGCGCTTTGGCGTGCGCATACCACTGTGGTGTGCTGGTCCTGAAGAATGCTTCGCTAATAGCCTTCTGAAGCAGAAACATGTTGACCATTTTTCCTTTTTCACAGTAGGATGTATCTGGTCAATTTAGCCAGTTATTGAAAACATTCAACACACTTGTTTTTACTGGTGTCTAGTTTTCCACCATTAAATATTTTTGGGGATAAAACAAAGGCACCTTTTAAATCACTTTTTCCACTCACTTATTGCAGTCACGCCTTGCACCAAAAAACCTGCTCCGCTGTAATCAGGCGTTGTAGCACTCTCCCTGCCTCTCTCCCCCTGTCTCTCTCCCTGTCTCTATCCCTCCGTCGCCCTCCCTGTCTCCCTCCTCCCTCTGTCTCCCTCCTCCCTCTGTCTCCCTCCCTCTGTCTCCCTCCCTCCCTCCCTCTCCCTCCATCCATCCCCCTCCCTCCGTCTCCCTCCCTCTCCCTCCATCCCCCTCCCTCTCCCTCCATCCCCCTCTCTCCGTCTCCCTCCCTGTCTCCGTCTCCCTCCCTCCGTCTCCCTCCCTGTCTCTCTCCCTCCCTCCCTCTGTCTCCCTCCCTGTCTCTCTCCCTCCCTCCCTGTCTCCCTCCCTCCCTGTCTCCCTCCCTCCCTGTCTCCCTCCATCTCCCTCCCTCCGTCTCCCTCCCTCCCTCCCTCTCCCTCCCTCTGTCTCCCTCCCTCCCTCCCTCTGTCACCCTCCGTCTCCCTCCCTGTCTCCCTCCCTCTGTCGTCCTCCTCTCTCTGTCTCCCTCTGTCTCCCTCCCTCTCTGTCTCCCTCCCTCTCCCTCCATCCCCCTCCCTCCGTCTCCCTCCCTGTCTCCGTCTCCCTCCCTCCGTCTCCCTCCCTCTGTCTCCCTCCCTCTCCCTCTCCCTGTCTCCCTCCCTCCGTCTCCCTCCCTCCGTCTCCCTCCCTCCGTCTCCCTCCCTCCGTCTCCCTCCCTCCGTCTCCCTCCCTCCGTCTCCCTCCCTCTGTCTCTCTCCCTCCCTGTCTCCCTACCTCTCTCCCTCTGCCTCTCTCCCTCACTCTCCCTCCGTCTCTCTCCCTCCCTCCCTCCCTCCCTGTCTCCCTCCCTGTCTCCCTCCCTCCCTCCCTGTCTCCCTCCCTCCCTCCCTGTCTCCCTCCCTCCCTGTCTCCCTCCCTCCCTGTCTCCCTCCGTCTCCCTCCCTCCCTCTCCCTCCCTCTGTCTCCCTCCCTCCCTCCCTCCATCTCCCTCCCCTCTCCCTCTGTCTCCCTCTCCCTCCCTCCCTCTGTCACCCTCCGTCTCCCTCCCTCTGTCTTCCTCTCTGCCTCTCTCTCTGCCTCCCTCTCTCTGTCTCCCTTCCTCTGCCTCCCTCACTCTCCCTCACTCTCCCCCAGACTGTGCCTGTCTATCTCCCTCTCTCTGTCACCCTCTGTCTCCCTCCCTCTCCCTCGGTCTCCCTCCCCCCCCTCCATCACCCTCTGTCATCTCACCCCGTGTGTGTGTGTCAGCCCTCAGCCCGGGCTGAGACAGCTTCCATGCCCGCACACACAGCCACACTGAGACAGCTTCCCAGCGCGCACACACAGCTGCACCCCAGTACTTCATAGGTCTTTAAAAGACCATTTACATGTTAATAAAGCTTTTTTTGTATTTCACCTCTTGGGCCCCTGCATCTCCACTTTGACAATCACTGGAATCCCCCGGCCCCCACAGAGCAGAGTTTCAGAGTACAGGCTGCTGCACCCAGCAGTGTTTGCTAACACTATTTAATTATTATTTTTTTAAACACAGATAGGATGTCTGCAAGGTCCGCGGGCCGCCAAGGCAGGCTTGCCGGGCCGCTGGCGGCCCGCGGGCCGTACTATGAGTAACCGTGCTATAAGGGGAACATTCAGTGGAGGTGATCATGAAAGAGCCTTGAGGCAACTAGAAACTCAACATATTCTAGAAAAGGATATCAAGGAATGCAATGAGTTCTGGTTAAGCCTGGGCGGAGTTCGCAGAGTTCTGTGAAGAGCAAAAAAAAAACTACCCGCCGCGCTGCGCGGAGCTCTGCAAGTGGCAGAGTGAGTTAGAAAAGAATGCCGTTCAATGTAAGTTTAGGCGCCGGGTGTATGTCCGCGCTGTGAAATTATCGCGAGCAGCACCATGCACCGTGCATGCGGGCGCTGCTTCCTTTCTGTCGCTCGAGTAGATTTTCTACTCTAGCAGCAGCTTTCTCAACGCACGCGGTCGCGAGCCTACGTGGCCTTTTGCATTGAGAATTCCGACTGCCGACGTTGAGAAATCTCACCGGGAGGTTGATTTCCCTCTCTTGTGCTAGCCAACTTGACGTTGACGAGCGCAAATGAGGAAATATCTTGCCGGGAGGTGGATTTTCCTCGCTCACCCTCGCCAACTTGATGTTGATGTGCGCGTGCGAGGAAAAGCGGAGCAAAGTTTTTCAGAACTCTGCAAGCTCCGCGTAACGTAGAGTGCGGAAAACTCTGCAAACTCAGCGAGTGGAGCGGAGTTAACTGTCCAGACTTAGTTATGATGAGGAACTGTATGTGCATCTGTGACGGAATCTTGTTATGATATATGTTTACACCTCTGCAATTGCTGGGACGAGGTACCATCTTCTGTAAAATCTGCTAATTGTTTTATGTTTCTATTTTTAAGATGTTTTTCAATGCAATAAAAGATGAACGTGTCTGTATGATACAATGAACATCAACTGCGTCGCCATGACTGAAGTTGTACATCGCCCACTGAGGCGATATTTAGACTGTTTTGCCACCTCACAGTCACAGGTTCAAATCCCGGTGGGTCGACTCAGCCTTTCATCCTGCTAAGGTCGATAAAATGAATACCACTGAGTTGGGTAACAATAAACATCTGTCATGCGACGCCAAGATATCCTTGGGCGAACATGTGCTTTACATATACACGTTAAGTTAAGCTGTCTGTGCTGCCCTAAGCATTACGGATGGAAGACTTGCATTTTGGGTAGAAGTTCGGCCACCAATATATTAACGGCAACAGGAACAAAATGCATACAAAATGCAAACTAACAAATGTAAAAAATAAAAAAAATCAATACTGCCTTATGCTTTGCGACATTGGGATAAAACCATAAAAATTAGACACTAGCAAGACCTATAGCTAACAGGATGGGGGATGGCGGGGATAAATGGGCATTGCTGCAGTAAGAGAGAATAAAGAGAGGCCAAGCGAAACGCACCAGGGATAGCATGACAGTGTACCAAACAGCAAACGTGTTACAATGGACACAGGCTTGGATTTACAATGTACGCAGAAAAAATAACATAACTGAACACAGGCGTCTACCCTGCCTGCAGATTCCCAAATAAACTGCAGATTCCCAAATAAAAAGGCAGGTCGTACCAGGGAGCAAAGGAGCAAAAGGCGAGGCGCGGCGGCTCCGCGCAGACAGGATGCTGAGGGGAGGCCGCGTTGACGCGCTCTGGTTGCAGGCGCTGTTTCTTCAGAGCGCGGCCCGCCGAGCCGCGCACACGAGCTCCACAGGGCCGCGCCGGTTGCCCTTTCCGAGTACATGTGCTGCTAGCCCAAGGACAACGAAAACGCTGGGCTCTTTCATGCTAAGGCCTCAACAAAGGCTCGACAGCTCCAGCCACGGATTTCTATGCAGCGAAAGAGGCAACAGGCGCCGCGGGAAGGTGGAGAGCAGGAGGAGACGAGAATGAACAAAGCCGAGCTGGACAGAATGGCTCTTTCTTTAAGATGGATTTGACAATATTTTTTTTAGAAAGAAAAAAAAAAAAAACAGAGGGACCCTGCCACTGTTTACCTCGTGTATATGTACGACCTCCAGCCACAATGACAGATCGATAGCACTACTAAAACTAATTACAAAGAGCTGCCTCCCAGATCACTACTTGGTGAATCACGGGGTTAACCTCACAAACGTGCAGACAATTCCTCCCCATCACAGTCAGTAAAACACAGAAACGTGGACTGATGGCCCACTGGGGAGTGGCGTCCGAGCGGCGCATGTCCCTGGAACTGTTCCCATGAGGCACAGGGTCAGACTGATTTGCATATGGCCATGTCTGAACTGGGGTGGCAGAGTGGGCTAAAGAACGGTGGTGGATTAACCTCAGATCAGTTGACTGGGGGTGAGTGCTTGCAATGTTCAACACTCCGTCCATCATTTCCTTTGGTTTTGCTATGTACGACCTCCAGCCACAATCACAGATCGATAGCACTACTAAAACTAATTACAAAGAGCTGCCTCCCAGATCACTACTTGGTGAATCACGGGGTTAACCTCGCAAACGTGCATACAATTCCTCCCCATCACAGTCAGTAAAACACAGAAACGTGGACTGATGGCCCACTGGGGAGTGGCGTCCGAGTGGCGCATGTCCCTGTTTAACGCTTGGTGCGCAAGACTGCACTCACATAGTCTCAGGGGTTTTTCCTGAGATTTCTTATTAATGTATATATTTTAATGAACTGGTAACACACACTAGAACTCGATCATTTTCGATGCATACGCACCCGTCAGTTGCTTTTCAGGTCTCGCTAGCGTAGCAGCGCAAGCGCTGATCGCTTGCGAGATCTATTGTAGCCGCTTTGCTTGTGGAAGTAGGGTGGAAGCTCCGCCTCTGCTTTTCATTGGCGGCCCAGGGAAGACATGGCTTGGCAGTTCGGGCTGGACTGTTCGCATGAGGCACAGGGTCAGACTGATTTGCATATGGCCATGTCTGAACTGGGGGGGCAGAGTGGGCTAAAGAACGGTGGTGGATTAACCTCAGATCAGTTGACTGGAGGTGAGTGCTTGCAATGTTCAACACTCCGTCCATCATTTCCTTTGGTTTTGCTATGTACGACCTCCAGCCACAATCACAGATCGATAGCACTACTAAAACTAATTACAAAGAGCTGCCTCCCAGATCACTACTTGGTGAATCACGGGGTTAACCTCACAAACGTGCATACAATTCCTCCCCATCACAGTCAGTAAAACACAGAAACGTGGTCTGATGGCCCACTGGGGAGTGGCGTCCGAGCGGCGCATGTCACTGTTTAACGCTTGGCGCGCAAGACTGCACTCACACAGTCTCAGGGTTTTCTCCTGAGATTTATTATTAATGTATATATTTTAATGAACTGGTAACACACACTAGAACTCGATCATTTTCGATGCATACGCACCCGTCAGTTGCTTTTCAGGTCTCGCTAGCGTTGCAGCGCAAGCGCTGCTCGCTTGCGAGATCTATTGTAGCTGCTTTGCTTGTGGAAGTGGGGTGGAAGCTCCGCCTCTGCTTTTCATTGGCACATGTCACACTTTATGTTAAACGCATGCCGTTGATTTGCAGTGAGGCTTTTTGATCCCCTCCCGGTCTCCTTTCCAGCTCGCCCATCCGGACTGGAGATTGTGCACGCGCACGACGTCTCTTTGCTCGCGGCGTGCACGGGCTCTCTTTGCTCGCGGCGTCTCTTCCGCCTTGGTGTGCGGTCCTAGTGGCAAACTCTCCACGCTACACATGTTTGTGCACCTTCAAATGAGATGCACCTTCAAATGAGATGCCCACTATTCTTTATCATTTTACTTGGTGCGAGCTTTGGCGGGAGTCAGGTTCAGTCAGTTGTTTGTTGTCAGGCATGTGGTGACAGCAGAGCGGGAGCCGGCAAGTCAGTTCCCGAAGGACAGCCTGTGCGACAGACGCCATGGAACCCGGGCCTTCGCCGCTGCCCCTGCTACCCTGCCCGGGTGTCTCGGGTGTTTCCTTCACCATCCAAATCGGCCTCACACGGGAGTTTGTCCTGCTGCCTCCTTCCTCCGACCTGGACCAAAAGGTAACGGCCGGCGGGTGCTTGTGACTGAGGTGCTGATTGGTAATTCAATAAACTAGGTGGTGAAGTTATCTGCACATTTGCATGACAACCACTTCTGGGTGGGTGATAGTGTTCAAAGGCTAGGGACACGCCTGCCCCCGCTTTACCCCCCTCTGCCCCACCGCATCAGAACACTGAGTAATTCATATAGCACTGATATAGCGTGTACTACGTCCGAGGAGGCATTGGAATCGCAAAACACTAGAAATAACAGACTCATGCGTGTGCCTGTATGTCTTTGTATGTTTGTGACTGCATGCGCCTATGTGTGTTTGTGACTGCTTAAACCCAAGCGTGTGCATGTATGTCTTTGTATGTTATTGACTGCATGTGCCTATGTGTGTTTGTGACTGCGTAAACTCATGGTGTGCCTGTATGTCTTTGTGTGTTTGTGACTGCATGCGCCTGTGTGTGTGCTTGTGACTGCTTGAACCCAAGCGTGTGCCTGTACGTCTTTGTTGTTTGTGCCGCGATAAGGAAAGAAGGGAGGAGCTTTATCCTAACCTTGGTGCTTGCAAGGAAAGAGGCAATGGTAAGCGGTGAAGGGGGCCGAATATGCTAACAAGCCATTTCCCTCCATCCCCTCTGCCCTACCCGCAGGCTCACTCCGCCTTCACAGTGATGAACCAGGGCTGTAGTATCAAGCGCAGCGGCGGATTCCTGGCATACGTTCACACTCCCCACAGAGTGCAGACCAGTGTTTTTAACGGGGTTGTCTCTGTAGTTCGAGTACATCGAACTACAGTGACTGTCCCATTAAAATGGCTCCTCGGTGTAGTGGTGTACATTACACCACTGTACTGAGGAGCCATGGTTGAATCTAAGGCACATGGGACAAACATGTAAAGGGAGCCGTGCCTGCATGCAGTTTAAACTAAATAAAAATGGAATTATTCCTAAGCAGTCTTGCTGTTTTGCCACCACCCTCCCTGACCACCTCCGAGTTGCTTTGCTCCACCGTACTTATTGCTTTGCTCCACCGTACTTATTGCTTTATGCTCACCCTCCCTGCAGTCCGTGTTGCTTTGCCCCATACTCCTCAAATGTCGTATGTTTTGCCCCTCCCTGCGTGCTGTCTGTGTTGTTTTGCCCCGGCCTCTCTGTCTGTGTTGCTTTGACCTCACTGTCCCTGTCTACTGTAAGTGTTCCTTTGCCCCCACCTGCCCGCGTTGCCCACAGGACACGCCATAATAAGCATTTGCAATGCAATAGGTCTGGCATTTACGTGAGTTTGAGCTATTGACGTGCAAATAACAATGCCTTTTATTTTTGTTTTCGTTTTTAAAACATAAATAAAAGGCAGGGCCATTTACAATGCCAATAGCTTAAACATGCGTAAATGTGAGACCTATTGCATTACAAATGCTTGTTTGTTTTAGTTCTTGTGATTATCATTTGTGTTGTACACTTTAGTGATGGGGGCGGAGGGAGTGGGGGCGAGGGGGAAGATTTTAGCAATTTTCTGAATGCGAGGAGGGATGGACATGACCTAAAGTGAAGAGGGAAGATTTTCCAAAAGCTGCAGAATCATTGGTTTGGACGGAAAATAACAAGAGCACCTTGTTCCTTTATACTGTGCTTGCGTCTCCAGATTGTGTACGTCTTCACTAGCAAATGTCACAGAGTTGGGAGGAGTGATACTGGGTGGGTAATCGAAGGGGAGGCAAGAGTAGCAGGCGGTGAAGGGTGCAAGGCGGAGGGGGAGAAGGGTGCAAGGCAGAGAAGGGTGCAAGGGGAGGGGGAGAAGGGTGCAAAGTAGAGAAGGGTGCAAGGGGGAGGGGAGGAGGGTGCAAGGTAGAGAAGGGTGCAAGAGGGAGGGGAGAAGGGTGGAAGGGGAGAAGGATGCAAGGCAGAGGGAAAGGATGCAAGGCGGAGGGGAGAAGGGTGCAAGGCAGAGGTGGAGAAAGGTGCAAGGCAGAGGGGGAGAAGGGTGCAAGGTAGAGAAGGGTGCAAGGGGGAAGGGGAGAAGGGTGCAAGGCAGAGGGGAGAAGGGTGCAAGGCGGAGGGCGAGTAGGGTGCAAAGCGGAGGGGGAGAAGGGTGCAAGGTGGAGGGGGAGATGGGTGCAAGGTGGAGGGGGAGATGGGTGCAAGGTGGAAGGGCAGAAGGGTGCAAGGTGGAGGTGGAGAAGGCTGCAAGGCGGAGAAGGGTGCAAGGTGGAAGGGGAAAAGGGGAAAAGGGTGCAAGGCAGATCTGGAGAAGGGGCAAGGCGGAGGTGGAGAAGGGTGCAAGGTGGAGGGGGAGAAGGGTGCAAGGCGGAGGGGGAGAAGGGTGCAAGGCAGAGGAGTAGAAGGGTGCAAGGCAGAGCATGAGGAGCATCTAGCAGCACCAGGCCTGTCAGCAGCTTTTACGGACCCCTGGACAAACAACTATGCTGGGCCCCAAGTCACAAGCGCCTGTTTTGAATTTTAAAAATAAAGTGTTATGGGAAAGAGAAAACACAGTAGCTCCAGTCTCCGCCACCAACTAATGATTTCAAATGCGTCAGCTCACATGAAAAAACACAAAATGCTAGCTTCGAAACCTATGCATAGATTTTATAGCACAAGCACCGGTGCTGTCAAAGTGCAGGGTCTGAGGAAAAGAGTCCCTTTGGCAGTCCTAAGCATTAGTGCTTTCAGTGGGATGAAAATGGTAAGGGTTATCTTTAAAAGGGACGTGGTTAATGAAGCTTTATCTCAAACTCCTTCACAAGAGACGTGGTCTTAGAAGAACAAAACAAATCAAATAAAAATTGGAAATATCTATGTACGCCAGTCACACAGTGCACAGACAGAAGTGTCAAAGGCACTTTAAAAATGCCACAAAGTACCAATTATCAGACAGTACCAACCATGGTGTTTTACTTGACTGTTTTTCGTTGGGCACCAGCAATACTACACAATTGGAGACACAGCCTCGCCTTTCTACAGAGCAGGGAAAGCTCAATGTGTTTCTAGCACTCGGTTTTAAAAATGAAGGAAACAAACACTGCAACCCAAATCACTTTTTCCCTTTTAAATAAACCATGCGGTGTACATGATTTCTCATTTGCGTATCTAGCTACTGTCAAAAGTAACCAGGCACACGTTTGATATGTCAAACCAGCAACTAGAATAGGCCCAAGTGTCAGCCACATGGGCATCTGTGCATCAAGCAGTGGTGCTAGGTTATGACAGCAAGTTAGAGGAATCTCCAGCATTAGAGTTTGGTTGACACCTCCGCGTACTGCTTGGCACAAGTTCCCTAGCTCAGAATCCTCTCCCAACTTGGTAGGTCTGGTCTAGAATAAGATAACCTGGAGCGGATATCTGAGAACAAAAAAAATAAGATTGTCACTCATCTTTTGCTAACATACAACATGGCATTGGAAGCCAGATATAAACAAGATGCTGACACTCGGGCCTTTGTAAGAGTCTAATTGCAGTTAACTGTGGATAAAAACATCACACATATAGCAAAGTGTTAAGTTCAAGGTACTGCAAGCAAAAGTGATGGGGTTACCTTTCTAGAACTACGATCGCGTGAGACCACAGCAGCAAGAATGAGGATTGTTGGCAGGCATTGGAAGGCTTCTAGCCCCAAACAAGTTACTCGGATGCTGAAGGAAAGTTTAAAAAAAAAAAAAAAAGGTGAAGGAGGCCCGTCCCATATGCTAGGGCCTAGCCCTCAGAAACGCAGAATGGGCCTCAGCAGTGAAAGCCCCTAGCTAGCTCGGACTGCACTTTTGGGGGGCTGTGGGGATGTTGGCGCAGGAGGGGAGAGTGAAGGGTATGCTTTCTAGAAATTGCTGGAGTCTCCTTTGCATACTGAGAAGCACAGCTGGTGAAGGGGAGCAGCGCGCGCAGAGGAGAGCCGTATGACATCAGGCCGGCACGTGACTGGAGAATCTGTAACGGGAGGCCTCATCTGCAGGCGCCGAGGATGCTTCTAGAGGGAGCCGCGTGCGTGATTAAGGAAGATGAAAGTAACACCAAAGCTCTCTATGATACTACATCCTGCAGAAGTGTCTCCATTTCAGCAGAGACGGCCCATTACAGGTAATATTAACATAGTATCAATTATTTAAAACTCCCTGAAATAGACGGAGGACATTTTATTCTAATTAGCAGCAGCGGCAGCATCTGTCTCTCATATTCCAGGTTAAAGTGGCAGTGCACTTGGCCCTCCTTGGAGGAAAGGAAGATGCGCGCGCATTCCAAATGAGGGAGGTGTTTGATCGGAGGACCTCTTAAAAACAAGGTGGACCGGTGGGCACGTGAAAAAAGTATTTGTGGCACGATTTAAATGCAGGCATCAGTAAAGATTATTAATATGCCTTCCCCCAGGTAGCACGAGCTAGGGAGTGTGGTCCCTGCGTAGACGCACGGCTGAAAGCAGCGCGGGCTGCGCAGCCCTCTGAAGCGCATGACCACACAGAACTCCGCCACTATAGTGACCGCAAAACAAAAATGGCTTTTTGTTTTCACCTGCAGGTATCCGCTTCCCTTTACAGTGCAGCCAGCCCCTGTGCAGGGCATCACCCGAGCCTTAGCTGCAACCGTCCGAGACCATTCCGTTACCCCCCATTTTACACGCATCACAACATTCACCTTGCGTGGCATCGTTTGTTAATCCGCTATTTCCACATTTTAACCACACGTGTCGAAATACTCATTGGATGTGTCGGTGTTCAAAAGTTATGACGTCTCTAGGCCTGTCCTATGCACCTTACACCTTTTGCCAGCATCTTCATCGCCATACCAGACTCTGCTTCGAGGGTAGCATGAAGTGCGACGAAGGATGTTAACATGCTTTACTACAGGTAAAGGGGTCCCTCTGTCTCCCTCCATGTTACATGTGAGTGGGACAAATCACAGTTGACTTTGCAGAGTTTCAAGATTTCAAGTCAATGAAGTTCTGCCTAGAGGGGATAGGCCTATATTTTTACAAAATACACGTATTTCTGTCTCCCCCAACTCAAAGGCTATTTGTCGCCTGCCTACTCTCTGTAGTCTAAACCATCACCATTGCCGTGCAGCTGAGCAATACAAAACAAGTCTGCCCTACAGGTGGTGTCACATCCTATTTGGACACCACAAGCAGATATTACCAATTTACAATTCTGCTGTACTTTACTATTAAGTAGCGGTGTAAACACCCAATAAGGTCGTTAAATGCTCTGATTCACATCTGGTTTCTGGGCACTGTTTGATGATTCACATCTGGTTTCTGGGCACTGTTTCAGAGTGAATGAGTGACAAGGGTGTTGCATGTAGCTTGACCCTCAAGCATGGTGTAGAGTGGGACATGCTAACTTGGTGGACATGCCTAAACGGTGGGTCAGACTTGCTGCATGTTAGCATCATGTGTTGCACAGAGTGTGAGAATTGACGTGGTTGGATACTTCTAAATCCTACAGTGCTCAGTATCAAATGGTACAAAGCAACCACTGAAGTGGCACAGCAGGGTTCAAGTGCGGTCAATTAAGAAGCAATAGAAACCAAGGCACTGTTGTCATATTTAAGCAAACAGAGAAAACTATGCATGTCTACCCAGGTGCAACGAAAGCCAATGCAGTGGGGGCGCAGTTAAGCAACTAAAAAATACTCTCTGTGATCCACCCAGAGAAG
Organism: Triturus cristatus; assembly: GCF_964204655.1. Classification (NCBI taxonomy): domain Eukaryota; kingdom Metazoa; phylum Chordata; class Amphibia; order Caudata; family Salamandridae; genus Triturus; species Triturus cristatus. The sequence continues at coordinate 151,901,393 of NC_140580.1, forward strand.
ACGCTAGAGTCCTGGACGCAAGCTTATGCAACTATAGAATACTTGATGCAGTTCATAAACGAGCGGCAGTAGCCAAAGTCTGGGCAATGAAGTTAAGCAACTAGAGAATACGATGCAGAGTCCACCAAGGAGCAACAGAAACTCAAGTCCTGGAGGCACGGTTAGGCAACCAGAGAATACTATACTATCTACAATCCACAAAAGAAGAGGGTAGCAACCATTAAATACCAAGCAGCAGTGTATGTTTTAAGAAGTTTGTCAGGCGTGCCCGAAGAAGATCACAGTAATGGGCAGTATATATTCAGCAGTGATACAGAGGTTGTCAGGTCCCCCAGGAGATGTGTTAACACAACTCTTTGGTGTGGGGAACATTATGGAAAAAGAAATGGAAGGGTGGAATATGTGTTTTTTTGGAAGGAAAACATTTGCATTAGTGACGAGAGGGGGAGGAGGGTCAAGGAAGAATGTAGAGTACTGAAACTGGCTATACTTCTGGCCGTAGCCCTGCGTCCTTCTGGCAGTGATCGGCCACCACCACTAACTTCTCCAACTCAGCTTGATGCAAGGGCTGGTTGCTGTGGACGGAGAGGTTAAGAGGGATGAGGAGGAGGAGCCTAAATCGGCACAAGGTGAAGGGGACAGGGGAGTGGGACCAGGGGAAGCCGCAAAGTCAGGGTCAGAGTCACATTAGAATGCAAGCGGAGTCCCCATTCATGAGTTAAGGAGGCCATATTTAAACAAATCCACGTGGACTCAAATAAGGTGCGCAGACCATGCATCCACAAATACAGGCATAAATCATTTCCTTCCCCTGTAAATCATAATTCCATCATTACATACCAGTGAGAAATAGGACACTACCAGTTCTGCACGCCCTGTGGTTTCCGAACTGCAAAGTTTGGTTCTGTCAGTGTCCCTCCAACACTTCAACTGACGCAAGATGGCGGGCCGAGGAAGAGAGACAGAGAGGGAAAGGCGTAAGTGGGAGCGGAGGACAAATCAGTGGCTAACACCCATCACAAATATCTGGTGCCAATTCCGCAGTGGTTACCTGCGGTCTATGGGTGACAAACAACTCCAGAAGTGATTGCACTCTGTGGTCTCCTGTAAACATGTGTTTTTCAATTACAACAGCAAGAGCTGTATTATAAAGGTTTGTTTCTGTAGATATCCCCGACTGTCTATTCTTCTATAGAATACTAAAGTACCGTCCAGGGTTCAATTTCCCTTTCGCAGGAGACTTCTCCAACTATTGATTTTTGCTTGCAGTAAACAATAGACAAAAAACTTAGGTGAGGGATAAGTGACCAAGACAACATGGTCCTAATTCGAAAGGTTGTATCATTTGCAAACATGTGTATGGGATAACTCAATGACAACTAATGAGGAAAAAAAGTAGTAAAACTTAACCGGAATGTCATTTTCCTCTATCATATTATTGCAACATTACACTTAACATACACAAACACACACCCTTGGTAGATCTTTACGGAGTGAAGTACTATATTGGGACACATTTTTCCACGCAGCCTCTACTGGCACACATTATTCTCTCAGCAGACATACTTCAGCATATGTTTGACCGCCAAGTTTTCCCAAAGGGCTCTACTGGACTTTCCCATTTCTGTGCCATGTGCTTGCGAACTACCCCCAGACCCAGGCCGACTAGGAGCAGACATCTGTGCCATAGGATTTAATCCCGCTCCACATCAAGGATATCTGACTTGACCGTCTGGTCAATAGGGATGTTCAAAATTCTATTCAATACAATTGTAATACCAACCCAGAACGTCCATACCCTGGGGCATCCCAACAGAATATGGTGAAAGGTTCCCTCTTGTCCACATGGTTTGGGGACATGCAATCTTTGAGGAGGTACCAAACACGCTTCGTCTGGGTCCTGGTGTAAAACGCAATGTGTAGGATTTCAACTGAACTAGAATCCCACCCTTATAGCGAACGTTCTCTGATGCATAAGTTCTTTCTCAAAAGCTGTGAGTGCTCTAGTTCACTTAGGTCCCTTCCCCATTATGCCATTTTGCTGGCTCAGGTAGTCAGGGAGGTATTATTCACTGCCTTATCCATTAGTGAGACTACTATCAAAGCCAAACGTTCTGAGAGGAGCCCCTCATTCAGTCGGGTCCAGTGCATCACAGTCTTCGAAATCCTTATTATATACCTTTGCTTAAATTCCTTCAATTTCATCTCCTCTCACACTCCCACCCACTACGCATGGTAGCCATAATTAGGGCTCCCGGTTTTATGGTATTTATTTTTTTGCCATTTCCGTCTGTATTTATCCATATTTATTTTTTGCTAATTTTATCTGTATTTATCCATATTTATTTTGGGTTTCGTGGAAAAATTAAGCTGAAATTTGCGTATTTCTACATTTATTTAACCGATAAATATGAGCTTATGCTTGAATGTCTGCAAGGTTTCAGTGCTGTGAGCACCCACAGAAGATAAATCAGTGCATTATATGAAAATATGTGAATTTCAGTATCAACCTTGTGCATATCTACTGCTGTTAAAGCCTCTTTGCTAAAATTCCTTTCTTTTTTAACCCCTTTATCTATCAATCCACACATCTATTGGCCTGGCAGTCATGGCAAACATTGTTTAGAATTACTCAAAAGGCACCCCAATTTCCGTTTTTATCCACAATTAAAAATAAATGTATACAAAAAAATAAATGTTTTCTGTCTGTATTTATCTGTAAAAATCAGTAAAAACGGAAAACAGGGAGCCTTAGCCATCATCCTTCCATTCCAGTCCGTTAAGATGGTTGCTACATACCAAGGTCTTACAGCATCCTCTTTTGCGGGGAAGGGTCTAGCCAGAAAACATCAAGCATAGAGTGCATGTGTCTTTCTTTGGCTGCCAACAGAGTATCTATCAAGACTCAGAGCTGACTCACTTACTCTATTAACTGGAAAGCCCAACATTATTCGTGAATGTGGGAGAGCAATTCCCACATCCTGCACGCCATTGCATGGGAATCAAGGGATATTCTGGATGTACCTCTTTCTCAATGCTACGGTTCAAGAGCGGCATTCCCTTTCCTGAAAAAGTCCTGCTGGAGCAAAAGGGGCATGGTCTGTATTATGCAAAGAAATGTAGGAGGGTGATCATTTTGGGCAACACTCCCTGTCCTAGAAGAGACCGTGGAAGTCTCCTCCAACTGGATACATCACCTGGAAGCATAACAGGACTTCCAATAGGCTATCCAAATTACGTCTGTTGTATATTACTGATGGCCATTGACTACAGTGAAAGTTAAGGTCTTTCCTGAAGATAAGGACGATAGAAAAAACAAAATAGAGCCCCAATGAGCCCTTTTAGCACAGCTGTTCAAACAAAAAAATACTTATGATGTAAATATAATTCCAAGTTGATAGATTACCGTTGAAAGTGAATACTGGCATATTGCTTTCTGTTACCATCCCACATTTATCTTTAAAACACCTTTAAATTAAGACCAGGGGCAGCTCATCTGCTATGAAGATGTTGAGAGGGCTCAAATCAGTGATTTGTAAAACATTAATTTTGCAAATCCGCAGTGCACTAAGAACTTTTCGACCGTTTGACAAGCTAGATTAGACCCCAAAAGGCAAGGATAAACCTACCTATTTGCTTCTGTTAATTGCGAGTTACTGTTGTTAACCATGCTCATTAGAAGTGGTTGGTCTGAGTTGTTTACCACTTCAAAGCCTGAATGTGATCTCACTTTAAACCGCGTGTACTGCTGCTGGTTCTGCTCACTGTTGCTCCATATTTCTGTAACCCAGTGGTTGCTTAACATCTGCTCTCTTTTCCCAGTTGGGTCCCTTCGCATACTGTTTCTCCATACTAAACAATTTTCCATTGCAAGTCTTGTTCCCTGACAGGACCTGCATTGTCCCTTTGGGTAGCTCCACTTTTCCCCTGGAATGGCAGGTGGACCTCAGTCAAGCACATGACATACCAGACAGCGGTGCCAGGAACTAGGCAAACAAAAACAAAGTCTGTTTCAGGAATATTTTGGACATTTTTCAGAAAGCATTCAATAGTTATGTGCCATGAAATCAAACTATTGTCTTTTGGGCCTTATGTCTCAGCGTACTGCTGACCCCTGGTCCTAAACTGGGGATTACACAAAGTGGGGAGATATTCAGCTATCAGGCAAATAAACGGTCTGGCCTATCGGAGGGCATGCGAGTTACAGTAAGGTCTGATTAGAATTTCACTGTACCCAACAACAAACGTTCTTCATTGATCTTTAGACAGGGCTCAATCCCCAGTAATCGGTTATAAGTTTTGCTAAGGCATCAACAACCGTCTATGCGTGGGGTCCAAGCCCTACTCAGCGTACTGCTGACCCCTGGGTCCTAATCTGGGGATTACACAAAGTGGGGCGATATCCAGCTATCAGGCAAATAAACGGTCTGGCCTATCGGAGGGCATGCGAGTTACAGTAAGGTCTGATTAGAATTTCACTGTACCCAACAACAAACGTTCTTCATTGATCTTTAGACAGGGCTCAATCCCCAGTATTCGGTTCTAAGTTTGGCTAAGGCATCAACAACCGTCTATGCGTGGGGTCCAAGCCCTAATACCAGATTGCGACGTTAGGGTTAAACTTTGATACATAGACTGTTGACATAGCCAAAATACAAATAGCAGTCGGTGAGCATGGATTACGATTTAATGTCCAATCACAGGAGAGGCTAACTGTTGAACAGCTATTGAACACACGCTCTCCGAAAATAGGATAATTTCTCCCAGTATTAAAAATAGATATATCCAGTGGTAATTGGTAAGGGGCAGTGTGTAGTAGTTTGTTGGCAATAAATGAAGGTGGATTGGAAAAGCGTCTCAGATGAACTTTGTGGTTTAAAACATTATCTGCCATGTATTGTGCAGCAACGATCTGCTCACTGGTTTATGACCCTTAAAGAGGAAATGGCTCAGTATCCTTAAATTACCGACAGTGATGATGTGTGAGATAACTAACATGAATATTTGCATCAGGACCGAGCCGCACAGGTCATGACTGAGCAATGAGAAGGTGGTCTATCGCCCAATGCTGTTCACTCTTCGGAGGGTTAAGATTGGCAACTGTGGCTACCTGGCGGAGTGTCGCTGCTTACATGTTTTAGTTCTTATTACAATTATAATTTGCACATCAATTTCTCACATACCTCGCTCATTACACCCAAGGTGCTGCCTCCTACAACACAATAACTGCACCTCGGTGGTCCTCCCTAGGACTTCCCATACAGGCTCAAAACCAAATCGGCACCCTTCCGACGCACACCTACACCGTATAGCTTGCGATCCGTGTGAGTAAGTCTTTCATCGCCTTAAATAATGGTAGTAAGCACTATACAAATGCTACAATACAACAGTTCACACAAGAAATGAACTGGTGGGCTAAGATGAGTGAAGTACGAAAGAATGGAGGAGTCTGAAGAAGCCTGCTTTGGGGATGATACAACACACTGTAAGGGTCGCTGCGCCCCATTTGACTATATAGTATTTCCATTTTATGTTACAGCCCTGCATATTGCATTTAAGTACGCAGTGCTGAATAAAAATTCTGAATAAGGGAAGATTTGGTGTGCTGTGCAGTACATAATATGCCCCAAAGTGCACATGATATCAGCTGTAAAAGACATGTGCAGATTCTGAATAATTTGTGTTCTTGGAGGTCAGAGAATTGTTTGTCAATGGTTTGCGGCCTTAGCATGTATAGCTAACGGTACGTTATTAAGTACATCATTAATTTGTCCAAGGGTCTTCGGCGGCTCTCCAAAGTTATTAATCCATAGTTTGGTGGGGTGCCTGAATCAAATGAATCTTCAATTTCTATTTGGACATAGAGGTGGATATTTTTCAATCTCCAGCACTGCTCTTCAGAAAGTATCTATGAAACCCTCAGCTGTGCCGGCTGCTCGAGTTCATCAAGCTCCCGCCCTCCTATTAATGGACGTGCATATTGAATTAGAGCGCTGCACTGGATCAGATTCGCATACAACATCTCAAAATCCTCGTTTCCTCCTTATATGTAATCCATTCTGTGTCTGGGTAATTAAAGTCTTCCATTACCAGCACTTTGGCTTTGTTATGTGCCATTTTAATTTGCGCAATCATTTGATTATTCTGTCATTTGGTTGACGGTGATGGCAAATGACATTTCTCCCTCCGCTGTTTGCTCTTGGGCACACCTCCAGCCCTCTCGGTCTATAGATGACCTGAACGTCTTCCCACTTTTACTATATTATGGTCAGTCACACGTGTGCATGAAGTGGTTCCCGGTTGGGCACTAGTGTCATTTAGGTTCAGGGTGCGCCTGTATAGCAAGATAACATCATATAACGGGACGAAGCTGCCAGTCTATTGTGAAATCTAAAACCTGGGCAGCAACTTTTGAGAAATCTACGTGTTTTGCCCAGTGATAACTGATAGTGTCAATACACCACACGCCCCCGTTAGGAGGAAGGTTGCTAAAAATGAATAATTTTGAGACTGAGTCTAGTTCTCATCAACAACGTATTATATTCTATTTTGTGTGATAATTCAAACTTCTCCCTGTTGCATTTTTGGCCAGTCATAAGTAGGAAGGACACTGCGACACAGTTGGCTCCATTTAGCATTAGATTACATCACTTTAGTTTTTTTAGATACAATCATAGGGTCCCTTAACGACAGGTCTTGTTCTTGTCCTCTTGTTAGCATTGCAAATGGGTTGTTGACAGTGTGACACTGTCAGCAACAGTGATCTTTCAAACTTTCAGAGTGAGACCCAATGACGAGAAGCCCGGGACACAGCAACCCTTTTGTATCTGTGGTTCCCAGTGATATATAATTGTTTCTTTGAGACATCTAATTTTAATTGGTCTTTCATCCCATGTACATATTAAGAAACCCATTAGACTTGTAAAGACCATTGTTAGGTAAAGGTCTTTATGACACAGCGCAAAGATAAGTGGTCTCCACTCTCACCAATGCACCTGAACACAAACAGAAAAAATGTTTTAAGGGGGCAACCTCAGTATAGACCAGAGGATATTTAAAGATTTAGGGCCTAATTACGAGTTTGGCGGTCCATAGGACTGTCAAACTCGCTGTGGAGGTGTGGGGGCCGTTGGGGACCGCGGCACCTGTGATCCAACTGCCATATTACAACTACGGCGGTCAGACCACCATAGGACCGCAACAACCAACAGGGATCTGCGATCCTTGGCGGTGGCGCGGAGGTGTCCGGGCCGCAATAAGCTGGCGGTGCTGCAGCTGCACCGCCAAACATATTACCAGTTTCCTCACAGCCACAGATTTCATGGCGGTGCACCTGCCATGAAACCTGTGGCGGTGAGGAAACGGGCCTCCTGTGCCCTCATGGCTGAGGATGCATGCGCGGGGCACATGGTGTGCCCCCAAATCTGCATGCACCCCCTTTCCTGCACAGTCCATGCCGTGCAGGAACGGGATTAGGCGCTCCCCTTTTTAATAGGCACCGCTGCGGGAATGCCACAGGACCGCTCACCAGACCATGAGAAAACGTGTAATCTGGCAGGCGGCTGGTGGTAAGGTTTGGGGGGGTGAGAGCGGTGCTGTGGCGTGCCACCCTGCTCCCACACTGCCAAACTCATAATCAAGGCCCTTACTGAGTAGACAGAAAAGTATGAGAATACATGGATCTAAGGTTCCTGATCAAACCGGGTCTACACATACACCTATATGATAAAGGTGCAGAATGTAGAGAGAACCTCCCCTGGACAGAGCTCTAGATGTAATTTGTGGGAGAGTAGTGAAGTGTAAGAATCGGACTATACCAATGTTTCTTTGGTAAACCAGAACAATAACATTGTTAATGATATACTTCACGTTGGGCCTCATGTAGGAAGCCCAATACCAGTCGGTAACGGCCGATTTTCGGTAATTATACCGTTACCGACCGGTATTTAGGCTTTTTCTATGTAGGGGGATCATTTCTGTATTCGGTAATTTACCGAATCGGTAAAATTACCGAATCGGTAATTTTACCGATTCGGTAAATTCCGCATACAGAAATGAGATGTAGGGGGAGTGTGTGGGTGTTGTCTGGAGTCGGTATTTACCACCAACTAATAGTTGGTGGTAAATTAAGAATGGATGTGTAAAAGCATTTTAAAGCGCTTAGAAGTGTGCAATGTGGCAGACATACATGCCAAGGGCATGTATGTGTGCCACATGTGCACACATGCAGGAATCAGGGGTGCAACAGGGTGTCAATGTGACACCCTGCCACCCTTGATTGTGTTCCCCCCATTACCGAATCAGTATTTACCGATTCGGTAATGAGGCATACCTTCCCATTGATTCAATCAATGGGAAGGTATGCCTCATTACCGAATTACTACGAATCGGTAATTTTTACCGCAGGAATACCTACATAGCATTTACCACTTCATAAATACCGAATCGGTATGATTCGGTATTTATGAAGTGGTAAATGCCAGCCCACCTACATGAGGCCCGTTATGTGGTTCCTAGCGTACTGGGTCAGTGCTGAGTGGGTCTAATAGTCATGCAATAACCATGTCAATAGTGCCAAAACAGGAGCACTCAAATACAAATTTGAAGCAAAAATGACAGTGTATTCAGATATAAATGTTTTTATTAATAAAAGGGCCATGGAAAAGATATAGATAATATAGGCTGAGGTACATTGATGGTGAAAAGCAACATTGGACTTGCAGTTTAAACAGGTCACACTGTCAAAAAGTGAAGACGAGGTAATAAAGATGTAAATCCCAATAAAAGCTCATAATATATTATGGGCAGGGAAATTGTGTTACACAAACCCATCTTAACAAAAAACAGCCATCTCATAAATTCACGTGCCCGTAGTGGTATATACAGGTCTCAGCAGAGACCCCAGTACGTCAAATATAGTTATTTATCACATCCAAAAATGGCTAAATAGCGTAAAATAGGCTCTTCCCAAAACAGTCTGTATATACACAGATATAGCATGTACCTTGCAGGGATGTCCAAAAAGTGCTCATGTGTCCCAATAATATGGGAAGAAAAATGCACTTTTCATCTATACAGGCTATATAAAGGGATACAGCACATATCAAGTAATAAGGATACATAGCGCTGTCCAAGTATTACTAACGGAGCAGTAGCTTTGTTGTGTTCTACTGCACACAGTTTATCGATTTCTGCTTCTCATTGTGCAACCTGTACGGGCCCTAGTCTTGAAAATAAAATAAACACAGCAAAAGAAAAACAGCCGCAGTAGATAGTTTGGGACGGTGGATTACATCGCAACTCTTATAAAATAGCCCCAATGTTCCAACTTTGGGCCAAAATGTTCTCTAGCCCCACAGCATTGAAACTAAACCAATTTAAAGAGTTCTTTTTCTTGAGGTGATTTTAATTATACATTATACACACACTTAGATCATACTTCAGAGTCAGCAAACTGTAGTCGGCAACCGATGTGGTTATCATTCAGGAGATTAATAGACACCCTTCAAGTCTAAGATATGTGGTGTGAACAACAGCCATGAGCACATTTACCATTGACCCCTTTGGCAGCATCAATATTACCGAAATGCATTTGTTTCTCATATATTTCTTCAACAATTCTTTGTCATCTACCAAAAATATTCTTTGCCCAACTGAACTCACTTATTGTAGAATTTATCTGGAAAAGAAAAAGGCACAGTAAGCCTTGAAGTGGGGGAACAAGTTATTGTTAAAGTCTGATGTCAATCCCAAGGCTTTTGGAGACTTTGATATTCAAATGCTAGGATATATGTGACAATTTGGAGTTGATGGGCAGGGTGATATTTACTAAAGGATGTGTTGCACTGTGTGAAGGAGACATTAAGAGGTGGAAAAATCAAGCAGAACTGTGTATTCCATTTAAGCCAAGCACGTCATGCCATGTTATGTTGGATGGCATGTCTGCGTTGAATGTGGAATGTAAGAATGGAAATGTTGAGCGAATTTTGAAGAATTTCTCATGTGTTTGTACTCAATGCAGGAAGTATTCAAGGAGTAGAATACAACAGTAAGCCTAAATATAACACTATCCTGTGGCACATAGATTGAGACCCATGTATTGGGGATGATTGGAAAAAGTGACCTGAGCAGACGGGCAATAATAGTGGGATAACCCCACGCAGAATCTTCAGAATGGTTTTCCACAGTGGCTATTGCAAACAAAATTCTGGCAAGATTTGTCTGTGTGCAGCTCTTCTCTCATTAATTAAAAACAGTTTTGTATCGTCACCCACTACTTAAAATGTATGAAGTGTTAGAGGACCACGATGCCGATATATCTTTTTCTATTATTGTATAAAATCTGCTTAGCACCATACTAGTCTTACAATCTTCAATATGCTGTTTCTAGCATCTAAATATTTACACTTTCGATTTGGGGTGGTGTCAGCAACAAGTATGCTTCACAAAACACTCATGGACAGTCTATTTGGAAATATCAAGGTGGTATAATGATTTCAAGATCATATCCTGAATTTTGCTGCTAATTCTCAACAGAACGAAGATTATCCTTGGCGTTAAAAATCTTGAAGGAGATGGGTATCACAATGAAAAAAAGACAAACATGTTAAGTACATCACACAAACTGTTGACTATCAGGTGTACACTATCAATTTGGAAAGCTTAAAGTCAAAAGCAGATTTGCTTGAGACTTCAAGAATGTGTCTAATTCTAAAAACAAAGATGCACTCAGGTCCTTTTTAGGTCTCGCCTAGGTAGGACGCATGAGCTGCTCTAGGAGGGCCTTTAGCCATCGGTCTGATCATTTTGAAGCACACTCGTGCTTGTGGCGGCATCCACCTTGCAGGAGCGAGCAGCGGCACGCGTGCTAATTGGCCGCTGCTCGCTTCCGCAAGGCGGATGCCGCCACGAGGGTGGTTTAAAACAGCTGCTGCTTGTTTCTAAAATCTCCAACTTCCTTGTTCTAAAATGTTGGCTTGTATGCTTTTACGTAGGGACCGCAGGCTCCCACATATAAGGATATTTATCGCAAGTCACCATGTAGTTCCATTTGCTTCTAAAAGAATTTGACTGTGACCGTGCTGCTATGATCATGGAAGTCCTTCATGATTCCCAATAGCATTATATTTTAAAATAAACTGAGCTTATATTGAATTATGACTGGGTCGTTTAAACGCACAAAACTTTCATCAAATGGGAAGACCTCTGTCAGCGTTAAGTAGAATTGCAGTCTTTAGTCTTTCAGAAATCCCCCGAGAAGCCATCGCAAACAAGCATCGGCAAAGCCACCATACCCATAATGCATCGCTTTCAAGCAAGTACTCGCTACTACATCAAAACACACATTGTGAATCTACGAACATTATTTTTGGCTTTGCCCTGTAAACTATGTGCTAACATAAATCGGCATTTCCTGATCTCGATGGTCACTATAAAAGTTGGCGCCCTAATTGTCTTATGGTAAACAATAATCAGCACTCTCCTGAAAGGCTACAGTTGATATGGTGTTCTAGTGGGTTTTTTTTTTTGTAATAAGCCTTTCTTTGCCCAATCGCTTGCACCTTGTGTGGCTCTGACGACAGACCTCAGGGAAAGGTTTGTAAATTTTGGGAGGATCTTTCTATTTATTTTTTTAATTGAGACGTCTCGCTACAATGTCCTAAGAGAAGATAAAAGTCAATTATTTTATAATAAGCAGTGATATAGGATAGATAGCGTTACATTATCGCGATGTCAAAATAGATTGCAGCGTAAATTGGTTATGCTCGTTGTACCCGTATCCGATAATTCCGAATTAGAAATCCAACATTTAATCACCTGATGCATGTTATCCTCTACTCTTCGTTTACAGTCAAAGCTCCGTTTTATTTGACTATTCTTCTTTACCCCCTCCCATCCAAGGAGGCCTGAGCTCTTGCTCGACACAAGCAGACAAAAGCAACAGAGCTTCGAGTTGAGGAACCGATGATGTGATTCAGTTCTGTTTAATATGCCCTCAGCTGTGACTATATGAGCCAAAAGCCAGTGACTCATAGTTAGGGACACTGGTTTTATGCGATTCAGCATCTTGTTTTGCATGCTTATAGATTTGTAACATAATTCATCATCTGCTGCATAATCTGCAGAATTTAACTACAAAAAATGTGTTTTTGTACCTCAAACAGATCAAAAGTTAGAAAAACCATGCCCTTTGCAAAGGTTGACTGGTCATCTTTCATTTGCATAATTATGTATTTGGTTGTTAAACTATTACTAAAGAGGTAAAATCTTTGCCCAGTCAGTACTATCATGTGTAACAAGCATTGGCAAAGCTATTCAGTCTCGGCAATGCAAGACATGTTTGCTATGTCAATGTGTTTCAGCATTGTATGGCCAGAGGGTAAGTAAGTGTTCATCAGGCAGATGCAGCACCCAAGCACCCACAGCAAAAGCACCATTACTCCTTTGTGTAACAACAGGCATACATGAATAATGAATCCCAAATTAAATTTACCATTTGATAGCCAATAGGTCTCGCCTTTGGGACCTTATACCTGTTTAGCCATGCAACAGTTGATGTTGTTACACCAAGGATATTGTACTGTAGAACTAAACACTTATAAGGTCCCAAAGGCGAGACCTATTGGCTATGCCAATGCTTGTTTTGGAATGAGTTAACACTGCGCGTGGTTTGAGCACAGGTGTGCTACTGTGGTTAAACATTTGAGAGCCACTTTGAAGAAAAGAGTAAAGTTTGTGTGAGTAAGGAGCAAGCTGACATTTTTAGACAGGTGAAAGACAGGATTCTGAGCACAATGACATTACAACTGTCTCTGAGTGGTGCAGAGTACACAGTCGCTGTAGATGTGATCGCACTTGGTATTGGAACTGTGCCAGAGAGTTAATGACAGGGACACCACAGCTGTGCACATCTCATGTGACTTGTATGGCTCAGAAAGGCACTAGAGTACAATAGAACGTGAAGCTTTAGCGTGTACCTGGGCTGTCGGGAAGTTGAAGACCGATCTGTGAGGCTTGTGTTGTGATCTGTTCAGTGATCATTTACCACTAGTCTATATAGTAAACAGGAATGATGCTGGAATAGCTCCCTCAAGTTTGGCATGTTTCTTTTCAAGGCTGCAGGGGTATCATTTCACCATCAAGTATGTGTGGATGATAAGAGTATGGATTTGTCATATAGCAGCTGAGGATGCTGTTCAGGAATCTAATGGAGTACTTACGGGTGAAGAATGGTCGGATGCTTACAGTTTTGACTCAGTGTTGTGCAAAGTAATGAAATATGCGGTGAACGGGTGACCTGAGTGAAATTTAAAGAAGGAGATTAGAGGTTTTGCAGAACTGGCCTCAGGAGGAGATTTCGCTTTATGACAGGGGTTGCTCATACCACCTCAAGGTATGGGTGATTGATAAACTAATCCGTGTAGCACATTCGACTCCCTGGAGTTATGGCTTCATAGAAACTGTTACGTAAGATTTAATGGTGGCCGTCCGGGGCTGTGCAAGTGGAAAGGCATATTACTGTGAGGGTTGAATGATGTTTGGCATCATGTAAGCATTGGAAGATCTGGGAGAAACCCTTGCATACTGCTTTCTTGCTTAAGCCCAGGGAGAAGGTAGTCACTGATTTTTTTGGTCTGATCAATATGATTCATAAGATACTTAACTGTGTTCATCATTTATTTACTGAAATAGATTTGTTACTCTTTTGTGGCATGAATAACAACTGTTTAATTGGTGGCTTGTGTCCCACTACATACACTTGGTGATGCCCTGAGTATTCCAAGCAAAGTATCGCCAACTGGGTTCGAGGCTCAACCTTAATATATATATGTCCATCGGCTCCATTGGCCCTGCAATAAACTCACTTTGTCTAAAGTGCCATTAAATTAAGAGTCTTCCAGAGTAAGGTATGATAATGGACCTGGATCATAAAAACTGTAAAAAAACGTATTTGTTATTGGTAGACGCTTTCTCCATCGACAGATGGCCATTTTTTCCTCTCGGTAAAACGAACACCACTAAATCAGAGTGATTAAACTCCGTGGTTGGGACTGGGACTGAAGCAAATTGGTTTTCAGATCATCTAAACTGAGCATTTGACCAATTCTCAAAATTTCACATATTGACAATAGTAAACTACCTAACATCCGCCTTTTGTGTTTACAGAGTTCTGATGCTTTTACAACAGTAGAGATCTAAACGATGACAAACATTTCCTACATGGTGTGGCACGTTTCCAAACGCGACAGCTGAGATGCTTTGACAGGGCTTGCGTCCTGTTTCAGCTTGATACAGTAGGCCGAATACCTTTACACTCCATCTGCATTATTGGTTTGATCCACGCGTATTCTTTTTGAAGTGATTGCCCAAACACTCTTCATGTTGTTCCCTTGGCGTGTACTTGTCACTCAAGCACTGCCACCATAGGTCTCAAAGGGGGTACATTGTTTTGATTCCCTTCAAACAATGCTGTGCTACCAAAATATGACAGCCCTCTCTGATCTGCCCTATAAGTCTTGACGAATCTCCATGGGTGCCTAATTGTGATTCCTTTTACTGCTAGTACACACTGCAAATGCCGCGCTTTTATCAGAAAAATCATCGGACGACCTGTTTGATCATCACTCCATTTAGCTGAACCAGACCCTGGGTGGTCTTTGCATGTTCAATTATCTAACAGTGAGTGATAGTATGACACCAAGGGGCCAAACGAAGTCGACTAAGTTCATACAGTTTGCCCAATGACAGCTACCTTGATATCATAAGCTCCTACGCATACAATGATCGCCTTACAAACATGTTCACTGCTTTGCCAGGAGTCCGATGAGAAAATGGCAACGAACAGTCCATACCAAGGTGGCTCAATTCACACTAGTAGGCCATGGAGAAGGATGCAAACATCATCACGGTTTCACCTCTAAATAACTCCCCTCTGCTAACCAAAAATATTCAAAATGCTGCCCAAAAAAGGGCACTTGGATTTATTGTGAAAGTAAAAATATCAAGGGTGCTTATTGCTTTTTTTAAGTTGTAATTTACTGCTAACAGGTAGACATGCCAATTGCACTTGCTATGTTGCTTTGCCCTGTGCCAGTGTTGGATCACTTCTCTTTTGAGGGATCACAAGCGCAATAATCCACAAACACTCCAAAGGAAACCGCACATTGGTTAAGCAGAGAAAGCAGGATTGCAACTCTCTCCGATTCACAATTTAGGTAGAGTTCCCAGTAATCCACACCGATCTATAAATTCATTTCCACATTCTTATTTTGTTAATTTATTTTGGATTTATAGAGATCGCAAATCTTGCTTCTAGCCGCAGTGGGGGGCTGTGCTGTTGGGGTGAGGAATTTACTCATACATACACTTGGTGCAAGTTTTTGACAGGGAGCTGATTTGAAGATCATTTGAAGAGTAGCAGAGAAAGGATATAGTATTGCAAAACCTCAACGTGAGGCTCGATCGCTTTTTAGAGACTTAGGGCCTAATTATGAGTTTGGTGGTCCATTTGTCCGCCAAACCCACGGTGGAGGTGCGGTTATGGTCGGGGAGCTCCGCACCGGTGGTCCAACCACAGTATTAAGACTACAGCGGTTGGACCGCCATAGGATGGCTGACACCGCTGGGGATCCACGATCCCTGGTTGGGGCGTGGCGGTTTGAGGCCGCAAGAAGCTTGGCGGTGCCGCTGTGGCACCGCTACGCATTTACGAGCTTCCTCCCCTCCAGCGGCCTCATGGCGGTACTCATGCCATGAAAATGCTGGCGGTGAGGAAACTAAGGGGGCCATACAGGGCCCCCGGTTGCCTCACGGCCTGGGGATACATGCAGGGGGGCACATGCTGTGCCTGTGCATGCACCCTAGTTATAGCATGGCATGGACTGCAAAGTCCATGACATTCAGGAACTTGCTTCGGCGCTGCAGTTCAAACGCTCACACATGTACCTTTGAACTGCACCACCGCAGGACTGCCGCGCCGCCCGCCCGACCACAAAATAACTCGCTATGTAGAGGACGGGCAGGCGGTGGTCAACTTTGGCAGTGTGGGAGTGGGGCACTGGTGTGGCGGACCGCTCCCACACCGCCAAAGTCGTAATCAGGCCCTTAGTGTTCAGCAGCAGAAGTAGCAACAATCCCGAATGTGAACCTAACATGCACCAAGTGCCATGGAAAGTCATGTACGACCTCAATGGTTTATGAGAGCCCAGGCCATAATACTAATTTACTCAAGTTAATCCTCAACTTTGTCACTGAGTTTTAAAAAACTGGCCAAAGAGCACCCATCATAGGAGACAGCAAAATGCAAAAAAGCCTCAGACCTGAAAGAAACCAATGAACTTCTGAGGTTGTTTTCATATGTAAAAGGCCCCACACACACAAAGTATGTCAAAGGTTGGTTTTCGTTCTGTCCCACACTTTGAATTTGTCTTCTACTCCGACTACAGGGGAGTAGTTTACATTTGTGGAGCAGGTGCGGTGTCACCAGGGCCCAGGGGCTTTAGTAAGCGATCGTACCCTATATATGGCTGTATTTTAAATAGCTAAACAGGAGAAGGAGGCCCATTTTACTGGCTTCAACATCGTACCTGTGCTTTGACACTGGCTGACCCCTTCCTAGTCTGCTCACAGATAAGGTGAAATATACAACCACTGTACCTTCCTGACGTGGATTTCCCAAACCTAGATTTGTATACAACGAATCACAATAATAAGAAAAATAATGAGGATTAACTAAAATAACGTGTATTTGTAAAGCACGTTTCCTGCTATTGGTATCTTGGTGCTTAAATAACATGTTTATTGTCAAACAATTCATTTATTTTATTGACCTCGGAAGGATTAAGGACTGAGTGGATCTGTTGGAGTTTGAACCCGCGGTCAAACACAGATCCCTGTAGTGGATGCATCAATCCATGCGCCACCAGACCCAGCTCCGTATTAAGTGTGGGGGTGTCAGAAAAAGTCAGGAAAACCAAACGAAATCACCCCTCTGAGGGGCAGCCTGGTGGCTTGCAGAGGCAGAAAAAAAATTACCACAGGAGCAACGTGGATACATGGGGCAGGAACACAAACCAAGGAGCAAACCGGTATTTACATTGCAGAGGGGAAGAAAGGCTTCGCTTGGCTGGATCACATAGATGAAAAGATGGGAGAGAGATGTCGAGGACCTTCACCGATCATGAGATTGTTAGGGAGATCTTCCACTGTTGCACAACACCTGCTCTCCACTCCTCCATCCTTTACTACTCACTTTGTAAAATTCAAAAGACCATGACCTTTGTACAGATAATTCGTTTCTGCAAAATCTTTAATTTTACAGGCAAGTGATCCAACAATTGAAGCTGCATGACCCATATCTATTTGGTACTGTGCATGCTTAGTATGAAGCCTGCTTTCATCATACTAGGCTTCTCAGAGCAGGAAGCATTATCCAAACATGCACACCTACAAACCGAAATCCAAACCTTGCAGAGTTAGGGGAGGAAAAATAAAGGAGAGAGTAGGGGAGGGTAGCTGGTTCTCTGAGCAGAGCTGAGCCTAATTGAGGCTGACGCATGACAGAAATGCGCATGCGGTTTCGCCCGGGCTATGACTGAAGCCGCTGACAGAGGGTAAACGGAGCATGGCAGCGGGTCTGTGCCCCTGCCTGGCATGGCCACAGAAGTGTACACCGCCTGTCAAGAGATAGCGTACAGGTTAATGAAGGGCTGCCCTCGTTTTTAAAATTCCCCTCACAGGGCTGAGGATCAGACTGCGCGCCACCAAGGCTTCCAACCTCTGAGCGAGCGGTTAAGGATAGGTGACACAGATTTAAAAATTAATGCGCTCTAATCAATTTAAAAGTTAGACCACTAAGAGTGGAGGTGAGCAGAGGCCAGAAAATAGAACGCTAATCAGTAATGGTGGGTTTTTCATTGAAAATTCTCACTTGAGAAATAGCTCACAGGGTAATTAAAAGTTACTATAATATAATTAAAGAATTGAAAGTGTTGATTTTAGGTACTATCAATCTAGAAATTGAAACTCTAATGCTACAAAAATTCTTGCAATGACGACGATAAGGGAACCTGTTCCTTTTCAAGATAGTTCAGCTAAAATCTTTTCTGATGACACTAGCTCCTTCTCAGAGCCAAAGCGGTGAATTCAGGGGCATGGTAAGGAACTGGGTGTCTGTGGAGCGCAACAACGGGCTCTTCAAATACGGCTGACTGGCCTGTTTGCGTGGTCATCGAGCAGCACCTTTCTACATCCTCTTTTCCATACAGCCACTACTGTTGCATCCTTCAGGAATTGTCCCCTGGTATACCTTTATTATTATTATTATATTATTATTATATTATCAATGTGGAATGCCTCCGCATGGGTAATACGTAACAGTCATCGCTGCAATGTCCCTGGCCGCATACAATAATATCAGTAATGTGTCTTCCCCACACAGCGTAATTTTATCACCCAAATATCAGCTTTAAATTTACATTGGAGATTCAATCACTTTACTCCAAACATCTGCATATGAGTTGTGAAAATCTACACATTTCATTTCGAATGCACGGTTTTCAGTTTTGGTAAGCATATTACAACCAAACATATAGTAGGCTGGGCTGCACATGGGAGAGCTTCCGAGCAGCTGGAGAGCGACGAGTAGCTCACGAGCTACTCCTTGGAGAAGCCTGCGGTAAGACATGGAGACTTTTATAACCTATATTAACCATCTGTCCACTCCAAAGTTAGGCCATCTGAACTCCAGGCTCTTGGCCTCACGCTTGGCAGGGCACTTGATCTCAAGCTTGGGAGGCCTCGCAGATATTTGACTCCTGAAACAAGCTGCTGGTCAATTACACAATATTATATGGGGAATCCCAGGGCTGTAGTAAACACTGGCTTCGCTCTGGCCTGCAGCGCATCCAGCAGATTTATTTCTTGGAAGGTAACTGTTCTCTACCATGGTCGCCAGCTACTCTATGGCACCCGTCACTGCCCTCCAGGCACAGGGGGTTACTTCCAAATGTGAACAGTTACAAGGTTCTTAAACCTCTCTCCTGCAAGGGGAGCCTCTGCCCTTCAGCTCACGCATCACGAAAGTTATACAGATCAGCCCCGGCTCTACTGACAGAAACTTTCATAGGCTCCAAATCTGATCGCAGTCTGGCAGGACAAGGTCATGTCCCCTGAACCAGTGCCTGCCCCTCTTTCCCTCTAGATGGCTATTCAATCCAGCACCAGCGCGCAGGGCCTGGACAGCTGTGGAAGCCCAAGCGCCACCTGATGACAAGTGAACTGAAGGGTGTAAGAGACTGGTGCCCATTGTGTGGGTGGCACGCTTGCATTACTTCTGCTACTGGGAAGAAGGTTTCTGTGGTAAGACTACAAACACCAAGGAGAACGTGGCAAATTAACTGGTATAACCAAACATTCTGCATCTCCTTTGCTAATTCATTTCCGAGCTTCTTGTACTAGGTAATTACTTGCAAACCTCACAGGGCTCTCAGAGGTTTCAGTATGAAATGGCATCTTTATCCTTCCGTCTTGGTGGGAATTAGAACAAAAAATTCATCCATGGAGGGATCCATTCAGAGGGGTGTGCCATTTTTAAGCCTGTACAAAACTAGTGCCAGGTTCGTTAGTCAAGTGATATGGTAATAAGAGTCCGCGCAGCAGCGTGCCCGAATGACCAAGTTTGCTTCTGTGAAAATGTGCCTTCGGTGTTTAATTGGAAGTGAAGGTACAACTTGGCTACCAAATGGGAAATACCACCAACAATCAATAGGATGCTGCCTATCAGGCAAGGAGTTCTTGGAGATGAATTCTGTTACAAACATCTATTCAATAAGAATGTGGAGCCTCTGGGTGTATGCTTATGAATGTCATGGATATCCATACCCAAAATGATGTGATGAAACTCAGTTATGAGCTCAGGTGCCATGCCTGTGGGACATCAGTGTTTGGATGGATGCCCCAGAGGCTTCAAGGAAAGGACAGTCAAATATTCAGGGCTAATTGTTCACGTGAATCCTTAATTGACTTCATTACTGAAATCCTCTCTCCACCCAGAGCTGGTTTGGTGAGCTTGACATTAAAGGACTTCTCCACAGATTGTCCCAGGTCAAGACTCTTGACTTTGTATTGAGTTTGAGGTTGAACATGCAGGCGCACATCAAATGCATGTCAATCTTCCAATTTTGAGCTCTGTGTACTGTGGATGACTAGGAGTTCAGGCCTAGTGTGTAAGTCAACCTATCTTGGCTGGATGGTAATTAAAGCTGCACCTTTGACTGGAAGTGGAGACCCGCAAGCATAAGAATGCATCCCCCATCTTCTCTTTCTACAACTGTTTGCTCATATAGCAAGGCCTGTTTATAAGATAGGAGGAGAAATTCCAGAAGTAATTTTTTCCATTTTATAGCTGAAGTTCTTTAGAATTTCTAATCATAAGACTACTTCAATGTTTTACAAGGGTTGTCAACGTTCTGTAAATCAGTAAAGACAACTAGCTTCAGAATAAATATAAAACACAATTTTAGTGGCTTGTATCTGAGTCACATCCTTAGTTTTGTTAACTGTTTGTTTTTACTAAGACATTTCTTTTATTTTTGTATTAAATATATTGTATAATGCATTAGCATATTTGTACCAAAAATATACTATTTCAATTTGTTCAAACGCAAGGTTAATGAAATGCGTACAGTGGTTAACCAGAAATACAGGCAGCCTCACAATTACAAACATGAGCGAGATTTTAAACTAAAAGTACGTTTCTTTCGTGCACATGAATCTAAAAAGAATTGTGGCCAAAAAGGAGTAAATTCAAATGCTCTCCCTCACATATAGCTGCATATGTTTAGTTTACCGGTTAATGTATAAAACAACACTGCTAATTTCAATAAACAGGCTATCCTTTAAAACCCTCCACAAACAAGGCATAACGCTGACCCTCAGCCCTTGTTCCCCAGCGATAGGACGTGCAAATAAACCACTCAGAACTGATCACATGACACTGCAACGATGTGTTTACTCCAGTCGGTCTGAACCACATGCTCAACCACCCAGGGCAGGCAGCAAGTCAACAACGCGTCATATGTTATGCGATGGCCATACAAATCTAGCCCTGGGCTGACAATACAACATGCAGGTTTCCTAAGCCGTCGGTTCAAAGTTTGGGACAATGGTACATTTTAAGATGGTGCCAAGCACCGACTATCTTGGCACACAGGCTCTTTAGCGCTTGTACTAAGCAATTACTTTTTAATAGATAAAGCAAACCAATAAAGGTAGAATAGGTAAAAAAAGAAATCTTGTGTTATATTCTCAAAACTGGCGTCTATTCAAATAATCAACGTTAGCTTATACAATGGATGACGCCCTAAAATGAGTCTTAAGGGTTAAACTTGCCAGATAAACGCACCCTATTGATTGTTTTACCACATTTTAAACTCAAACGATTTGAATAGGTTACAGCCATGAATCTGAAATAAAAGTAATCTGGAAATAACGTGCTGCACATGAAGCTGCATAAAGGCAGCATAGACTCAAACAGCTTCCTGGCCTATTAGTTCTGAGTTACCGTTGTAGGTTTGCCTCTCCTTCCTATGCTTTGAGTTGGCTCAGGAGTTACCCCTTAATCTCTTTTTGTTGCTTTCAAGGGCAAGCATGCAAGATGCCAAGATAAAATGGATCTCCTCAGAGACCTGCAGCAGTCTTAGGAGGGCTGGGTCAGTGTATGTATGAACACCTTTACATATGCACAATATCATGATAGCATTTTTAGCTTTGGCAATGCTTAATTTAAGCTGGTGGTTTCCAGTGCAAAGCACCAGCACTTAATTCTCAACACCCGCACTAATGACAGTACATCACATGGTGGTGCTGCCCGTCTAATTGCGAGAAGAGCACGACAACTTTGATTAAATAAATAGTAAACATGAATAATACCCGACGCCCTCGGCATTATAAAAGCTTTGATTGGCCTCGGATAGGCTGAATCATCACACTTGTAGAGCGCAATGGTTCGTTGTTGTGTTGGTAGTCATTGGCAGTACTGGCAGGGGCAATGGCCGGTGTTGAGTGCAGCGGCCTCCAGAGAAGAGACCTGGCACTTTCTTTTTGTTGAACAAATTAAGCACTGGCTTCCAGGGATACAAAAGCAGCCAGCTTTGGGAAGAAATCGGCAGGCTTCCAAGTTCTGTGGAATGTCTGCAATATATGATGACACATGACTCTCAGCTTCTTAGATGTGCACTACTGCACTGCTCTAGGTACACACAAACCTGGGTCTGGGAAAGTGAGTGTTGGATTAGTATGGGTGTGGGGAATTTTGTAAGTGGGGCAGAATGTACTGTGTGTGTATGGCCCCGCATTATTTGTACATAGTACCCGTTTGTGGTGTACATGGCTTAAAGTATGGTCAGTTTGGTGTATGTAGCTGATTTTGAATGACATAAGCAACATGCGTTCTTGTTGAAGGTCGTCTATTGCGCAGTTTGCTGTGTCTTGGATGTCAATATTCTGGTTGGTTGTTGAATGGGTGGTGTCTTGCAGGTCATGATGCGTTCAATCTATACTGCAGTAGTTGCATGTAGGAGGAGTTAGTACGGCAGATGTGTGGTGGAGGGAATTCAGTCTGGCCAGATTGGCTATAAACTCATGTGAGTACTGTTGCTATGGACACATTACTAATAGGATGGCCCTTGGTGCTTTGGTAGTTGGGCTTCATACATTGAAAGGAACCAGGGGGGTTTAGAACTGACAGCTAGCTAGGTCACTGCATAGAGAACATGAAGGGAGCGGAAATAGGAGCACTGCTGCAGAAATCTGCACACTTCCAGTTACTGGGCTTGGATGATGTAGGGGTTACAAAGACCATGACTGGCTCGTGCAAGCGAGACGGGGTAAGATCGCTTACCGTCACTGTCTATGTGGGTATATGTTGTGAAGTCCCTTCAGGTCACTGCAGGGTGTGGCGAGAGAGAGGGTGAAAGGCTTGAGAGGGTGCTTAAGAAGGAACAGTAGACACAAGGAATTTTGTGGATGAGAATGACCAAAAAACAACACACAATCAGCTAGCGCCCATATGCAAACCTTATTTGGGTTTCAGTTTAACATTTGCTCTCTCTGCGTAAATGGAATGTATATTCCTTCTTATTAATGATCGCCAGACTCCATTGTGTGTGTCAGAGCCCTATTTAATTTTTTATTAAGTGAAGTCCCCCAGTCTTCATTTTTGCTTGAGAGCAATGATGAGATCAGCAAACCAACAGCCAGAATGACAGATATGAAGCAACAATGCCAAGTTGGGGAACTTCATGTGTTGCATTGTAAAGTTTTTCTACAATTTGTCTACAAGAAAGCAGGGGAATGAGTCCCTCTTGTAAAGTCACAGCAGCAAATGGAACTGATTTTGCACTACCTGTAATGCATGACTATCTGTACACAGCTAGACTAAAAAATGACGTTTGTTACTGCTATCCTATGATTGAAAGGCACGACCTAACCTTGCTCCACCAATGACAACGAGAGAGAGTCAACAGAATAATCATGAGGTGTTTTGAGTGACTTGCTCAACTAAAGTAAAGACGGGGTTGTAAACCCACTGGCGTCCCTCCATTACCAATTAGGGAAAACTTGCCACGCCATAAAGCTGGCATACCAGTTCATATAGGGTGGTACATTTATATTCCAGCTCACACTAACTTGAGAAAGTGGATGCTTCCACAATGATTAGGTTTGTGGGGCTGGCAGGCCCATGAGGCATACAGATATCGTAAATATTGCCACACTTTTAGAAAGCAGTGGTATGAGTGTGCTCTCGCTTCAGAATGGGATGCACTTGGCTGTTGTAGCAACAAAAGATACAATATATTAGCCAACAAGACTCTAGTAGTTTGGCCTTTAAAGAATAAATTGTATTGATTTCGAGTAACATCTGTGAGTGTAGCTCAGAGTCAGATTGTAGATAATCCTCTACTGAGAAAGCAAAGAGACTAAAAGTAAAGACAAGGAAAAAGGTTTTAATGCAGGACACCACATTATGTAAGAATGTAAAATGCAGCAACCATTTTAATTGCAAGTGGGTGTGACCGCCATCTTGAATCCGTCCTTTTCCTTAAATCTGTAATACAGGGAAGCGAGGCATGCATCATCCATCTCCAACTCTCACAAGGTACCCATCAGATGTGTTTGTGGTGGAGGTGACTTATCGGTTCAGAAAGGACTCCAAGCAAGACAATACATTGCCTGCACAACCAAATAAAATGATTTTGACCATGTCTTGCCAGAAGTACACCACACCTATGTAGAAATAGCTTTCTTTTCCTCACAGTCCGACACGTCTGCGTAAATTAGGATTAAAATGTATAACTCTGGGGCATGATGAGCAAAAAGAGAGTCCATTGTGCTAATCTTGCTCACTGTAACCAAAAGAAGGGAGTTACAAATGCCTAATGAAGAGTGCACTGAAAACAAATGAAAGCATTTGTAGAATATAAACAATACACATCATAAATAGAAGGATGCTTGTTGCTGGCCAATACAGTAACAAGACTGGTTATGAAATACCAACAGCCTGGAAATTCGATGGGATGGATAAAAATAAATCTGCAGAATCGAGTGCATATTGTGAAAACCTCAGATTCGCACCCCTGTGTTAACTAAGCGTTCAATCCAATCCATTTTAGGACGACACGGGTATCATTGAGTCGAGTCAGATGAATGCCTACTATTTAAGCACCAAGGGAAAATACAATTTGGAGTGTGAGCACAATGTATGACTAGCAGTGGGATTACCCGATACTACAGTTACTCACAGAAGTAGCACGCAACAAAAAAAGGAGGTGAAAACATGGAGTGTCTGTGTTCATACAGCCAATAGGAAGGACTAACTGGGGATGTCGGTAGCAGCATAGGAATTTTACCAGTGGCATTATCTAGAGATTTGTCTCAAAATAGTCCAGCACACGTGATGTTAGTGGCATCTAAAACGGCCGGCATTGCTGGAATTTAGGGAAATTCAATTTTTATTTTCATTCTTTTTCCCTAATCTTGACTGTTTAATACCCTGTTAAAAGCGAGCAGAGAGCGAGTGTTAATAAAGCTATAAAGGAAAGACCTAGAGCAATTTCTGTTTTTAATTTCATTACTATCCACGGGAACTCCTTGTTAATCACTGTCACATATCATTCTGTTTTTCTCGGTTACACTTAAGCTTACAAATTAAATGGCACACGGCCCTAGAGAGACAGACAAAAGACTTTAGCCAAAGTACATCTGGGAGCACATGCTAGCAAACAAAATGATGTGTCACAATCTTCATTTGCTGCTCCAGTGAGAGCACCTTATTCTCCCCTTTTGCCGGTTCCAATTCAAAAATGAAAAATCTAAACAATTACAGGCTTTTTTTCTCCCTCAATCCACTAATGTAGTTTAGCAGAATGCCCAACCTGGCTTTACCACTCTCCCAGTTGCTTTACTCCTTGAATTTTCTTTGTTAAGGAGGCATAACTGGCTGTTGCTGAGGCTGGTTGTCAGTTGTGTTGTATCTGGCATGCTCAGGGTAATTTCCAGGAAGTGGAATTCTGTGTGTGTTCAAGAAGTGCCTGTTTCCTTGTTCATACAAACGTCACCTTTGTCCAGAATCCCGCCGAACTCCCTATAACTCAGTATATACTCATCACAGCAGAGTAAGGTTTCTATAAATGCAACAATATGCCCTACGATCGTAAGTGGCCAGTGGGATGCAAGATTAGTCACCGCCAGGTGGCACTATCTAGATAACGTAGAAGGGGGTTGGGGCAGTTCTGGTCCCAGTGGACAGGCCCTTCCCACGGGTGACTTTTCTTGGGATTGGGAGAACTAGCTGAGGTTGGATCACAGGAGCTTCTTGGACCTCCACCAATAGCTTTCCTGAATTACACCCCAACTGAACAGATTCTTAGAGGCTGAGGTAGACCACACTGAGAGCTTGCCTAGCTGCAGATCGACCTTGATTCACTGCCTCTAACCTAAAGGTAAGCTATGTACAGAAGGTGGTAAGGTATCTGGTTTATGGATCCCTACCTTCGCCTTAGCCTCAGTCTTAACTGTTTTAAGTAATTCAGCCACCTCGTGCTTGACTGACCCATACAGAATCTCCCACTCCCCAGTCTTCTGGTCTGAGGATTCTTCGAGCCTTCAACACCCCCGCCCCAATAATCTTCCTGATCACAGGGGCTTCCCTCGTCCCAGACAATCTCCTCAAGGTTTCTATAATGTTTGACCCCCACTGCCTGTGTAACTGATGCTGTGCTCACAGTACCATCCCCGGGTTTCATATACTCCCCCTACCTCTTGTGTCTGATGGAGATTCATACATACGGAGTCAGTCTGGCAGGTTGTCAATGTACCACGCACAATGGCCTGAGGCCATTAAGTCAGGAAGAGGAGGAACGCACATGATGCCATGGTTGGGACACCGACGTCCAGTTCAGTTTCCTATGTTTTTGCTGCTACACACACTTCCCTTTGTCCAGGAGAACTCCATTGGAAGACCAGCCTGGCATCTCTATGCTCCAAAGCAAAAAAAGGATGAGGCACTCAATGAACAGTGTTGTTGCCCCCAGAGGCCTCATGGGGGGGGGGGGATGGGCGGCAGAGTGGGGGCTGTTACTACTCTTCATGCAGTTTCCTTGAATCTCTTATGCATTTCTGATGACAGTCATTCTGGCACCCCGAATATAGAGTACCCTAAAAGTGCTCCAATCACTTCTGGATTTCGTACCTTGTGTCCCATTTCTATGGAACCCTATAAAGGTTGGCATGCTTCAAACTAGAAATGGGCTCCGGCAAAACAGATTGCTTTTAAGGACTCCCTCTTAATTTCCCTTCAGGTTCCCTTGTGCTGAAGGGTCCAGGGTGTTTGCTACGGTGCTTCACGCCCTCTGTTCTGGCACAGAAGGGGGGGGGGGGGGGGGGAGGTTATGGTGCTGGGGCTATATTTGCATAAAGGGCATCTAAGAGTCATCTTGACATGATGGTATTATTGCGAAAACCGTGCCCTTGCTAAGTACCCGAATGCATCAGGTGCAGAAAACTGCATCTGTCCTCAATGCTCGGCTGCCACTGAACAATGGCAAAGACGTTGACCGTCCAAACACAGCTAGGTGGCTGGAAGGTCCAAACCCTGGCAAGGAAGCCTAAAAATAAAGGATCACCGTTCTGTATTGCTACAAGAAAGGAAAATTAGCTTTTTTATATGGCAGAGTTCCATGCAAACGCCACTGATGGCACATTAATGGTACCAGCTAAATACATATTAATGAAAAGAGCATTCTCCTCGTTTGCAATATAAAAATTGCAATATAAAAACTGAATAGTCACAGAGAAGGAAACAGCAAGAAGAGACCTGCGGCAATTTCGTGATGGAACTATTTTTTTTAATGGGCTTTAGAGCAAACAGCTTTGGAGAATCACATACATGCCAACATTCTGAACCTGGCAGTAGGGATATTTTGAAAAAATGAAAATTCAGAGCAACTGATTTTCTCCATTTAGTTAGATTAAATAGGAGATAATTTTAGGTGGAAGGCACCTAAAATAAAGCCATTTGGGCTTTAAAAGACCGGGTGTCTCCTGCCTGAATCAAGTTTGTTGGCATGTATGAAATCAATGCTTGCCCAGGATTATAATATGTAGTACTTGCTGAAAAAATTTATGGCAGAATGGGCTGGACGACATTCCCTCAGGAAGCAGTCTGGCCTTCTGTTGACAGCAATAACTGGTAAAAGGAAGTGAGTCACTGAGAAACCATGCACACTTAAAGCAAACAATACCCAGGCAATGAAAATCACTGAGGAAAAAGACCATTCTAACATAAATGAACAAGTTGCTTGCCTTCGGAAATGCCGTTTCAGGTGGATATTCTATCTAACTGCAGATTCCTCACCTTTTGAATATTCCCTAGGCATCAGACTGGATACAGAAATTTTCAAGCAATGCCACTGCACCAGTAGGTGGTGGTGTACGGATCAGCGCCGATGTCATTCTACTCTGGAAGAGGCCTCATGAGCCACATATGAGCACCGCACAAGATCGGTGATATTAGTTGCTTCCCAGGCTGTCCACACCCCAAGACGTAGAGTGCAACAGCAGATTGTTCTTGACCAGTGTGCAGACTTCTTTAGATAGAAAAGTTTCCAGTTCTCAGAACGGGGAGGCGGGAAGGTTGGAGAGGAATCTGCAGTTAGACAAGAGTATCCATCGGGAAAAGTGTTACCAAAGGAAAGTAATTTGTTCTTCTGAAGGATACTGCAGATTCCTCACCTTCTGATTAGATATCAATAGTGGTACCTCCCAGGTGGTTGGTCTGTGAACTGGCTCAAACCAAAAAGTCTGCAGGACCAAGCAGACAAAGCACCCCTTTGGCCAGACCTGGCTGCCCAGACAAAAGTGTTTTTTGAACAGGTAGAGTAACTCCCACATAGCAGTCTGGCAAAAGTCCAGAATGGGCACTCTGTGTGCCAACACAGTTGTAGTAGCCTTAGCTCTGGTGGAATGAGCCTGAAAGCTTTCTGTGTGCTGCTTCTCAGCCAGGGCAAGGCAGATCTTGATAGGACGATTCTGAGAGAAATCGTTTTTTTGTTGTACTGATATGCCCTCCTTCACTCCACTGACTCCAATCAGAGCAGATCGTCCGGACGATGTTGCCTGCTAGGATCAATGTAGAAGCTGACAGCACTTTTGTAATCCTTGAAGCTGGTGTGAAACATGGTATGGGGGTGATGTTTTTCCCAACATGAAATTATGCGACAACCGTCGGCTAAAACGAGTTTCAGGGTCCTCAACACCAGCTTGTCTGGAAAGAATGTAGTGTATGGTGGGTTGACAGAGGGCACATCTTACCGATGTTATGAAAATGGGGAAAACTGTATTTAAAGCGAGAAGCCACAAATGATCTCAATGCAGAGGTTCAAAAGGAGTACGCATCAGGAATATGAGAACTAGATTTAGGTTCCAATGGGGCAGTGCTTCATTTGAGCCAGTGTTTTCCAGCAGTCATCCCATTTGTCATTGAATGCTTGGTTCATGTCAACTCAGGCGGGCCCAATGGTTTTCTTCCTCACAATCAACAGGGCCAGTTCCTTTTTCAGCTATTTGCAGTGCTCTGTGCTGACATGGGAAGATCAGGAATCTACATTCAACTAAGGGGTTTTCCAGGAGAGGGCGCCAAATGCATATGTGCATATACTCTATTCCTGTAACAGCAGACAAAATGTTCTCCATTCCTAGTACAAACCACACTCTCACATACCAATAATGTTTATGCGGCACAATGGCCATCCAGCATCTAGCCATGATTGTCTATTTGGCAAATAGTTTGAGCATATTAATTAAAGATGCATGACATTTTACATGACCCCAAGCTCACTTACAGCATCCATCTTAGAATACTTTAGGGGCCACTGGTATTTTACATTTTGGATAAGGTTTCAATATTTTGTGTTACCTCTGCCCAGAGCAAGGGAACTTTGGGACAGTTCCACAGTATATGTGTCTGTGTAACCACCTGCCTGAAGTCTATCCAACATCAGTGAGTTCTGCTAGGATCAATAGTATGCAAGAGATTTAGTGTCCAGTGCCATATAAGTCATATCTTGCTAGCAGTTACCCTCACCTGAACATCTGTAATGCCTCTATAGAAGCTCTGTGTTATAGTTTCCCATCGCTGATCAGCGAGAGTGGGTCTTAACTCATTTTCCCATTTCTTCTGGTTTGACCAATTCTGCATAGGTCCCGGTCTGACGAATTTTAAAAATCCTAGGAACAAGATGCGAGTCATAATCTATTTTCTTTTTGAGCAAATGTTAAAATAGAGGTAACAGGCTGGTAACCTCTGTCTTTTTAGTTTTAGAATTGGCCACTCGAAAGTCACTGAATCTATCGGTTGTTATGCTATATTTTTCTGTATAGCACACTATAACCCATAAGGGTATCCTGGCGCTGTGCAGGTGTGCGAGGTTTGCCTCAGACACTGAAGGGAGGACTTACTGAAAGAGCCAGGTATTCAACTTCTTGTGGAATTTAATAAGATAGGAGGAGGCAACTGATATGTAGTAGGAAGCCGTTCCATGCTTTAAGAGTGAGGTAAGAGAAGGCTTGACTTCCAGGTCTGCTTTTGCGAATGCATGCAACATGTGCTAGTAGAAGTCCGGCTGAGTGGAGGTGCCTAGAAGGTTGATTAAAGTGAATGTAGCTGTGTTAGGTAGGCTGAGCCTGTGTTGTGTAGTGCTTTGAATTGGTTGGTGAGGAATTTGAATTGTATGTGCTTGTGTATCAGAAGCCAGTGGAGCTCCCTCAGTTGTGGTGTGATCTGAGACAGGCGTAAGAGGTTGAGGATGGGTCTGGTTGCTGTGTTCTGGATGGTCTGCAGGATCTTTGCAAGATTATTGATGATGTATGTGTGAAGAAATTTCCCACAGTACAGCCTGCTGGTGATGAGGGCTTGGGTGATGGTCTTTCTGGTGTTGTTCGGTAGCCACTTGGAGATCTTTCTCTGCATCTTCAGGGTGTGGCAGCGGGACACAGTGTTGGAGTTGACTAGGGCAGACATGTCAAGCTTGTTATTGATGATAATCATGAGGTTTCTTAATTGTGTGGGCCGAGTGTGGAACCGAGGTTTAATAGGCCACCAGGTTGAGTTTCACGTTGAGGGATAATTTCCAAAAATTACCAATTCTGTCTTGCCGATGTCCAGCTTGAGACAGTTGGATTACACCAGGTGGCCACTTCAGTTATGAAGACCCTGAATTGGTTCCTCGTGTTGGGTAATTTGAGCAATATGACACTATAAGCTTCGTATCATTGCCGCAGGAGAGGATGTTCATGTCGTGGGTGCGGATGTCGTTAGCTAGTGGCATCATGTAATGTTGAAGGGATGGGACTGCGTGAGGAGCCTTGAGATACCCGCTGATGAGTTGTCAGATTCAGAGGAGTAGGTCGGCGGGCTGACTGAGTTCTTACTGTAAAGAATGAGCAGATCCTTTGGAAAGCAGTTCCCAGAATGCCGACCTCATTCAGCTGCCTGATCAGGGTGGGGTAGGAGACTGTCAAATGACACTGAGAGATCCAGTGTGATGAGGTCCACAGTTCCTACTCCCTCTACGATAATCCGAATGTCGGGCCAGATGTACGACGCTTGCATTTTGTGACCCGCAATTTGCGTCACTTTGCGGCTCGCAATTTGCAAATCGCAAAATACAATGTACAATAGTATCTCCGACACTGTTTGCGATTCCCAATGGAGTCGCAGATTGCATGTCTCATCAATATTCATGTGGCAAGCGCAATTTGCGACCCCATTAAGAATAGCTAGCACTCCCAGGGATGGTGGCCTGCTGGGGTCAGCAGACCACCATGTCTGGTACTGCTTTTTAAATTAAGCATTTTTTTAATGCAGCCTGTTTTCCTTAAAGAAAAATGAAACTTTTCAGTTTTATTCTTTAAGGGCAGGCAGTGGTCCCTGGGACCATTGCCTGTTCTTAAAAAATGAAACAAACGCTTCATTTTTTGTTTTTGAAACAAATACCGTTTTCCTTTAAGGAAAATGTGCTGCATTAAAAAAAATAAGTTGCTTTATTTAAAAAGCAAACACAACCATGATAGTTTGCTGTCTCCAGAAGGCCACCATCCCTGTGCTATTGCCCATTCCCAATGGGTCACAAATTGCAACATGCCTCATGAATATTGATGAGGCAGGTCATTTGCGACCCCACTGGGAATTGCAAAATGTGTCTGATACACATTAGTACATTTCCTTTTGCGATTTGCAAATTGCGAGTTGCTAAGATTCGCAAATTGCGAGTCGCAGAAGGAAATGGTCGTACATGTGGCCCTATGTTCTTTCGATTACCTTGAACATTTCACCTTAACCACCACAGTCAGGCACTTAATTACCAAGGCACCCAGCGCTAACCCTTTCAACCATGATACTAAAACCTGACAGAATGATACATTTAGCCTTTTCCTGAAATTACTAGAGCAGCTTTACCAAGAAATGTGAAGTCAATAGCTTCTTGATTTAATGCTACGAAAATGGAACGAGATAAACAACTGAAAGGGAATAAAAGGCAATTTAGAAGGAGTACAGTGCTTCCTTCAATGGGTTTCTGGCCATGAGCATAATGTTGCCACAAAAATCTGTTTTGCATCATCTAATTGCCTGAAACAAGAACACATAATTAAGGTTTAAAAACCCACAGCTTGCCACTTAAAGCTTAAGAGCAGCACTAGTGTTGGAAATAGCTTCTCTATGATATTTTTGTTCTTGGGTAGGTTTTTTCAGCAGAGAAGCAATTACTGTGGTTTGCAAACGTAGCCTTTAAGGCTATAACCCTCAGTACTCTGTTTACAAACAATGGCTAGGACGCCAAAAAGGCCCGCTGTGGTCAAGTCAAGGGACGTGAAAGGGGCCCAGTGTGGCCTGGGCCACCTCCCCGCACTTAAACCCAGGGGATAGCTGGCATGAGAAGCAGATAGGAGCCGTCACTGCATCTCCCAGCCTTGCCCTTCAGGAAGAAACACATAGGCTCCCCTTCTGTGGCCACATCTGGGTGAGAAAAGACACTTCAAGGCAATAATGGTGAGAGCGAAGTATAGTCCAGGGGATAAGCAACTGATGGTGAACCAGGACCCTGGTGAGAGCGAAGTATAGTCCAGGGGATAAGCAACTGATGGTGAACCGGGACCCTGGTGAGAGCGAAGTATAGTCCAGGGGATAAGCAACTGATGGTGAACCGGGACCCAAGTTCACGTAAACAAGTTGTATGATAGCTAGGGAACAACTAGCAGCATTAAGCACTACGTAAAATAAAATATATGTATGTTCACCGAAATCTATATAGCACTGCATTACCACTTCTATAGCCTTTCAGTGCTTACTAAAATCGGGTACCTTCATGTCTGGTCTCAAGGATTTCATTTCTGACTGAAGTCTGCTTTGAGGCGGATCATCAGTAGTGTGGGTGCCACTAAAAAGCTGCTTTTTTGCAAATATTTCAGTGAAGTAGTGTTACAGTAGTGAGTGGTGTTTGGTGATTGTAGTTGCAGGTCTTTACCAATTTAAGTATATGCCATACAAGAGGACTGGTGTGTGCACTGTCAGGCCTGAAGTATATTTCAGTGGTAACCGAGAGCATGGTGTCTTCATAGGGGTTCTCAGTAGTAATGAAAATGTGACTGGCCTCACCGAACTGACGGTTCCAAAGTGATGGTCGCACTTTTTAAGGTGAAGTTTACTGCTTTCAGCACTGCCTTTCGTGACCAGTATTTTTGAACCTATTCAAACAAGTTGCTAGCACAAAGAACCCAATGGGCAAACTGCACATTAAAACTAAAGCAATTCATCAAAATACAGTGGATGAATAGACCACTTTCTCTTGCGAGTTCACTTCAGAAGCACTTTACACAACTCTTATCGAGTGGGAAGGTGGAATTGTGGTTGGGCACCTTAGCAGCTGCATGCATGATCTTTTCACAGATTTAAGTATATGGACAATCTTCGGCCTCTGTCTGCATTGTGGGCACGGCAGGAATGGGACGAGGCTAGCTTTTGGTATCCTTAGGACAACTCGGATGTCTGGAGATGGGGCTGAATAGGTGGATACTTCCACAGGACCTCACTAAAGGGAGACTGCATTATTTTCAAGAGCAGGGGTGTTTGGTTTTACAGCAACATGGAACAAGAAAGTATTGTGTCTAATGCAACGCTGTGCTAGGCCTACAGTGTACATCGACTGGACAATAGCAGGGAGGTGCGCATGGAGTGGGGAGTCAACACAAGCACAACAATACCAAATGTTAACTCACAATACAATTAGGAAATACTTATACAAACTTAGGGATATGGAGTCAGCACTTCTAAAGCAATCTCAATTCTATGGCTGCAGTGAACACTCTCTAAGACAGTCTCAACGCTGGACTTGCAGAGTGCACTGACAGCTGAAGTCTCAAGCGGTGCCTGCTGTATTCACATTGAATACAAGGGCTCACAAAGTGAGTGCTCAGAAACCAAGAACTGAGCGCATTGCTAACTTACTAGGACACGTTTTAGGAGCTTTCAATTCTAAGGAGTACTGTGATGCAAGTACAAGGGGTGGGAGGTGACGGCCAAGTTGTGCATTATTTGCCTGACTATTTCAATGTATACATTGAAGTCATTAAAAGCTGGATTCACAGGTTTAATGCTGAGGGTGTGTAACATGTTTGTTGCAAACAAACAAACCCCATGCACACCCTGCCAATTCAATGCAAACTGTTATAATTTGATGAGTAGTAAAATCCTAATCCACTGCGAACCTTCTTTTCTGCTCTCTTGCACAGAACTACAGCTCTTACACTCTGGCAAATATTGATCCTGTGAGATATGTAGAAACGGACAGCATGCAATTTTAGAAAAAGAAAATCATCCCATATTCAAAATCATACCAATCTTTTTCATAATCTGCCATGCTGTTTTTATGGACTGCTACTTATTTTTAAACAGAGTGCATGTTAAAAAGTCTCTCTTAATCCAGGCAAGTTAAACTTTTGATAAAGCCGGAAAAGTGATAGCTGTTGAGCGGCTACCAGAAAAAAGCCATTTTTAGTTGTTTTATTTTAACCATGGAGCTGTGAAACAGACTGACTGCTTACATGTAGAGTGGGAAATGGGTCCGCAGACTTCAACAATTGACTTTTTAGACCGGTCTCTTTCAGCCATTGCATAGCTCAGCCTAGATCAGTATTTTTCACTCGCCTGATGATATTAACTATTAGGGTGTATTTTTCCACATCTAATGCAGTCCGAGCATTGAATTGCATGAGGGACTACTTTACAGCTAAAGTCCTCCCTGTCCACTCCGGTTGGATGCCTTGTGTGCATCTCTCTCTTAATTGTTTTGTATTGTGTTTGCATCGTGCCCCATATCTGCCACGTTCACCACTAGGTTTTGTTGCTCAGGCCTGACTTGCCATCTTTCCTTCTGTGCCCTCTTCATTTCCTCAGGTGCATTCCTCCTCATTAACCCCATTACCCCACACTCTCTTATATCTCCACCAAGCCCCTTCCTCTTTTTCCTTTTATGCTCTTTGTTAACTTCCCCGATCACTCTTACTCTAAGAGTCCTGCCCGTCCCTAACTGTGGCCAGGACAATAAGGCGGGGTTGCCTTTTCTTTTCATAGAAAATTCACAAGAACAGTCAATTTAAACTTCTCATGCGCACATACAAAACCCTAGTTACAACACAGGACCAGAATACCTAAACAGCTGCATACACTTTCACCAGACACCTACGCTCTGCCTCACTCTCACACATGCCCTGCACCACAGAAGCAGAACTGAAGGTCACTCATTCTCCTACATCGCACCCAAGACATAGAATGACCTCCCTCAACACATCAGAGCCTCCTCCTCACTTCTTGAGTTCCGCAAGAAGCTGAAGACCTGGTTCTTCAGATAAGCACCTTGGAACCACATACTTTGCCCAAGCGCCCTCTCGGTGATTAGTGCGCTATACAAATCAACATAACGTATGTCACAACAAGTACATCTGGCACTGAAGTAGTCATCAGAGACTGTCTTTACTTCCTATGCCAATGAAACAAATGCAGAACTATAAGCGTAGTTCCTTTGCCATCTTGCTAATTTTACATAGAAACAAAAACAGTACTGTACAAAAGGTAAGACCGCCTTCAAGACAGTCCTTTCGTTTCGTTTCTTGTATGGTCTGGCTTTAATATGCTGGTGCTGCATGTGTTTTCACATTAAACCAAGCTCTATAAACTTCGCAAATGCTAGTAATTAAAGGTATTCAACCTTTGATTTCACAGAAACCGGTTAACAAAAATTAAGCTAGCGTACTTTAAGTCACACACAGTCCAGAGATAAATACCTATATTCTGTAAATATCGAGGTGGGTGAAAAGTGCTATAAAGAACTTTTATTGGACAAAAACTGAAACATTTAATTAAAAGCACAAGAGACCAAAGACACATGGATTACAATAAAAAGACCAGAAGGATGAAACTCATCAATGTGGTCGCGTTTGTCTGAGGAAGACGCATCGCAGATTCGTCTCTTCCACACATTTTCTCTGCATCAGGCGACAGACTGGCAGCATTCCTCCGCGGGACTTCATTTACGGAGCGGAAGGGTAAAACGTGTAACTCTTTTTTCTGTGTGTGTACACTTTTGTTCATTCTTTTCAACCCCTTCTAAAGTTGCCTTTGGGCGATAGCCCTCCACCAATGACCCTTTCAGCGCCCAGCTCGCTCGCTCTCCTAGACGGCTCTGCCAGAACAGCGGGCCCTTTGTGCGCGCCTGGTGAGCGGACCAACCCTGCGCCACAAAGGTAACAATTACTAAATTACACTGCCTGTCACCGCCTTTTGTGCAACACCTCGAACAGGTGCCACTGCCAGGACTGGGAAACTGCAATATTGCAGTCACGGCTTCCGCGGGGCAACAACGCACGTTTTTTTCATTCCCGTGCTCTTTCAGTGAATGCTTGCTTGCAGGACACTCCAATGAAAGACAGGCCTCAGCGGAATGCCGCTGTAAACAAAAGCGCTCCCCATACTAGCAGCACTGATTGCAGCGGCATTCCGTACACTAAAACACACACACGCACGCGCACACACACACACGCACACGCGCACACACGCAAAAAGGTTGCGCTACAGAGGCAGAGTCCGAACACCTACGAGAATGAGTAAGTAACATAAATGTAAAGATAGTAATTGGAGAGAAGAACGACCAGGCCTCTTCTGGCTGCAACACAGAAGAAACCGAGAGGACGACTCAAAACTTTATTGATGTTTGTAAATGGCAAATGGGCCTGTACTTGAGAACATCAAACGTGTAAACGAGTATGACGTTCAAATGTAAAAAGACGGGCTCTGGTAGCCTGCATGGCTCTTTTAAGCGAAGTACTCAAGATGTGCGCGGTATATATCTCTACCTAGTGTCTTTCACATGCTAAAATTGAGTGAGCGACTAAATGGGACGAATTCAGTGCTCAAAGTGTCAAAATAGTCAAAATGAGAATGAAACATATAAGTGCTAAAGATGTGTCCAAAGACAAACGGTGGAAACCTGGGTTGCATGCACAAGGAAGCAGGGGGGGCTCCTCCATTGGAGTGGAGGAGCGTCGCCCCCACTTAAATGTCCCCCAAAGCTCCAGAGATCAAAAATAAAATGGTAATTTACCACCATTTTATTTTTCATCATCCCGTCCTGAACCAAGTGTCAGGGCAGGGCACGGCAGGGCCTGCTGAGTGGAAGCAGGGAGGATTGGTGGGCAGAGGGCTGCCTGTGCACTGTTTAAAGTGTGCATGTCTCTTTGGCTGGCAGTCATGCGCCAGCTGGGTTGAAAGCAAGTGCAGGCCTCCAGTGTGCTGGGGAGCGCAGAGACAGGCCGCTCCCTCCAATAAGGGCACTGCTCTCATGCTGGTTAACAGCACATAAGCAGCGCCAGGGCTGGTCAAGGGAGTTTGATGGGGCCCGCACCGCAGTCTCAGAAGATGTCCGGATCAAGGAGGACGTGGTATCCTTTGGGTACGTTTTAATTTAGATTTTTATTTGTGCGTGCACCCACCCATTTGCCAGCACTCCCCCCTCCATAGGTGCCACCCAACACTGATTAGGTGTGCTATGCCGGTTGAGTTAAAAGGGCTGTTGTCCGCCATAGCCAGGGCTGTAGCTCCGAGGGTGCCCAGCATGGAGGTGCTGCAGGTGCATGCAGCATAAGCGCAGAGAACATGACCTGTGATCCAAGTAACAGCACAACAAAGTTCTAGTCTCCCACAGAAACTTTTTTAGGTCGAGCCTGGGCAGCACATGCGTTGCTCTGCGGCATGCTGTATAGGAGTATGGAATTAAAGCCCCACCCATTCTCCGCCCCTTATTAGTCATTGACTTGAGTCATTGCCCTTCGTGAATGCTGGCTTCTGATTCGTTAATAGGCTTGTTAGTCCCTCCATAGTACCACCTTGTCTTCATTTGTAACCTTAAAGGTTAAGTATTAGCACTCCTTGTTTGTGAGTATCTTCTGTTGGTAAATCGGATTTTGCGTGCAGCTGCAGGTATCGCCCTCTGTTCCTTAGGGCGTGTAAGATAAATTAATGAACATGCGCTTCCCAACTTGGGGAACGTCCCTTTGGCGCACTGCGTGGGAACCACTAGGCTTTAATCAGTTAACCAAAATATTCAAATGCAGAGTTCTTCTTTTGAAACCAAAATTCAACTTCCATATAATTTTGAAAACTTCATAGAGTTTTATTTCAACATCCTTAGAAAAAATAATCCATGTACTTTCATGAATTGGAATGCTGTCTTTTATGAAATATTGTGGATTCATCACCCAATGCATTTCGGGCTGGTTTGGCCCTTCATCAGCGGTATCAAATCTGTGACAAAAGAAACGAAACGAAAGTCGAAAAACAAGCATGGTCTGACAATCTTAAAATGATAATAGTTATGCTGATGTTAGTTGTCGTTTAAGTGAGCTGCAAAAAAGTAAACATGCGAAAAAAACATGTGTAAGTTGATTAGTTATGAGTGCTTTCTTAAACGCACCAAAATTAAGAAATGAAAAAATTTGATTAGCTGAATGTGCTCTCTTAAACGCGCCAAAATGAAAATAACGGATTCCTGAAGGAAAATAGGACGGCATTACGCCGCGCGTGTAAACATGGTGAAAATAAACGTTATGAAAGTAAACGGTACGTAAATATGGGGACCGCCGGTTTAGCGAGGAAAAGACCAGTTAATGCGAAAATTATGAAACCTCTCCCAGACTCGTGTGGCGATGTACTAGCGAAATGGT
This sequence comes from Triturus cristatus, assembly GCF_964204655.1. NCBI lineage: Eukaryota > Metazoa > Chordata > Amphibia > Caudata > Salamandridae > Triturus > Triturus cristatus. The sequence goes on from NC_140580.1 coordinate 151,940,222, forward strand.
GTACGCGCAAGGCGTCTACTGAATAGAATAGAAAGTCATATTAAGATTTTGTGCAAGAGAAGATAAAAGTTATGTACCTTTTCATGTGACAGCATCGTACGTCGGTTCCAAAGTGATCGAAAGTAATTACCGTGAGCAGCGTGTTCGGAAATGTGTATAAAGCCGGCTGAACGGTGCGCGTTAGTCATAGTGAAAATGAAAAGAGGACTGGTGCGAGATAAGATGTTCACTCAGTGTGGCCATCTTGGAATGGTAAATGAAAAATAAATGACCTAATATGGCATAACTATATAGATAACAATGAAAGCAATTACAAAAAATAATAAATGACCTAATATGGCATAACTATATAGATGATAATGAAAGCAATTACAAAAAACATCTGTATTCTAAACTATCATTCAGACCATTCGGTTGGAGAGAGTCCAGAACTTTGATCCAGTGCAGTTCTCTGCGTAGGAGTAGTTTGTTAATGTCATATCCTTCTCTGTGGGATACCATTTCTAGTACCAAAAAACTTAATTGACTCACGTTGTGGCTATGATCTTGAAAATGGGTAACAACGCTTGATTTCTGATTACCAATAGTTCTGGCCTATAGCAAGCTGGTGATGTTATATATTTGCAAGCATATACTACAAAAAGAAAATGAAAAAATGCCACTGCCTGACTATAGTGGCCATAGGCTTGCAATAAAAAATGTAATTTAATAAATGAACCATCACATATGATTGAAATAAAAGAGTGCAGGCGCGTCTTGGCAGGTAGGTGTACTTAAAACAGGCATATAAATCCATTTTAGTTTGAATGTAGATTACATGAAAATAGGATTTCCATTGCTGCAAAGAAATGATACTATGCTTTGAAGTAATGCAACCCAAAGACATAGTATTTAGGCAAAAATAAGACATACAAAACGAGAAAGAAAGGAAAGAACAGACATTGGCAGAGTAAAATATTGGCCCACCAGCCCTGGCACTGAAGCGCACATCCTTTTAGGCGGATGTATACTTGGGATCGGGGACAATGCTGTGAATCACAATGCAATAGAGTCAATAGCTGAAGTAGGCTGGCCAACTGCCCGATGATCCTATGTGCTGTGGAGGGTGGAAGCAACACGTGAATTACAGCAAAACAGTCAAATGAAGGCTATAGAGCAAAAACCCCTCCAAGTATGTATATCTGTATTTTTTTATGTACAAATTAGTTTTATTAAATGAGGCTTTTAAGACGACTAATACTGCTTCTAGACAGAACTAAAAATGAATTCTTAGTTCAGAAAATTGCCCATTATGACAATATAATTTTTGGAGTCAGTACAGAATCCTTAAGACAAAGATGATGTAAGGTGCACAGAGTACTTCTGATTTGTCTATTGTTACATCTTCTCATTGAATTTCTCCCCTCTTTCTGCTCCTATTCCTTCCCGTGCTTTTTTCAGTATCTATATACACTGTGTTGGTTTGAGGTTTTTAACTGGAGCACTCTATAGCACAATATTTTGACATCAGTGTATAGTAACTTTGAGTAGACATGATTCTGTAAAGAATAATGTGCGACTTATTCAGTTCTTTGTTTATAATTGTCAACTACATAGTTATTAAATTAAAAAAGGAACTTAAATCAGAAGTAGAAGGTTGACCTGTCTAGTCCCACTCCCTATACAGAACGTTTCAGCAGATTTGGTAATAATGATAAATTATCTGCTAACACTTACATTTAGTGATGGAATCAATCTAGTGATCTAGGATCAAATCCGGTCTGCTACTATCAGTCACAACAATAATTAACAGCTCAACTCCACTGTTTCAATACAACAATTTTCATTTGATATTGAGAATAGCAGTGTAGCATAGGATTTGACACACACATTTTCCTTATATCCTTGTAAATGTGTTTTAGAGGGACTGGTATCAAGCCAATTACTTTTTCAAAGCACACATACTATTTTGTTGGATGGGAGATAAACAGAGGAGAAAAGGCTGCCAACAACATAATACAGATAATTTTTTACTTGAGAGTTTAGTAAGATATGAGTCTATGCAGAAAAATATCTCAAAACAACTAAAAAACAAACTCACTTTGTTTCTGGAACAGTAGTAGTGGGTACTTTTAAAGATTTCCTGTAGGACATTGGACTTTCATAAACAGGGACTTTGTGAAATTTGAAAGGTTAAAGAGTTTTTTCCTGTTGGAGTGTTTAAAGATTTATGTTTTTTTTTTAAGTGAGCTAGGGTCCGTTGTCATGCAGGATTTTTCTGACAAGTATGAAAACTGTTGACAGTTAAAAGGCTTGTGACTGAGGCAGGTTCACAAACATTTACAAGTTATGTAAGAGTCGGCATAGCTGGAGATTGCAGTATGGTGGTCACATGTTTCATATCAGTCACAGGGCTCGCAGAGACGTTTGATGCATACAGGGTGTAATCAAGTTGCATAGATAGTACAACATTACAAGTATCAAATTTCAATTTACTTATGTTTATTTTCAAAATAAATGAGCATCTAAGTTTAACAAATCTGTATTTTTATTGTCAGAAGGACTTCTGCTACTTTTTGTTTTATAATTCTAGAGTGCTGCTGTGAGGGGTGATAGACTTATTTTAGTCACTTCCTGTTGTGTCAATAGTTCACTACATATCTTAATTACAAATGGCTTCTTGCATGTTGTATGCTCTATGGAAACCCAATAAAAGCTTATTGTCTAGAAATACAACGTATGTGTTACTGCTTAACAAATTTTCAAAATTTTGCATCATATTTAAAAAGTGTCATCTAATCATTTTGTAGAAAGTGAGTAAAATGCTAAAAAAACTTGTCTTTCAACTCAGGACCCTACTTGCCAAGTTTATGATAGAAACTAGTTTACAAAAATCTTGTATAACACATACAATAAGTGAAATAAATTATATTTATTTAAAATTAGCACAAACATTTTAGAAATTCTGTAGTGATGATTTATTGTAACCTTAATTATTCATGTGCAGGTCTGGCTGTGAGTTAATGCACTTTATAGAGACTAATGGTTCTGTTGGATTAATTTAGTGAACAATTTATGGTTCGTGGATTTAAGTATAATCAACCATCATTTTTGTTATTAATACTAGAGATCGAATTATATAGTATAATATACCACACAAATACTTCATATTGACAATGTGAATTTGGATTATAAATAAGTAAAAAGACTTGTGTAAGGCTTAATTCACAAATTTTACAGTCCAAAATTACAGAGTGCCTGATCTCACACAGTGGAATATAAACGGTTCAGTGCATAGAAAAGCTGCACAGGTGAAAGAGAAGTTTACATATGGAAATCTGTACTCCTGTTCTTGCACTGACGAAGGAACTTTCCCATGTAAGTTTTGCAACAAGCCTGGTTGTTTGTGTCATTGGGAATAGGATAAAAATGGGTCCAAAATATTAACTCGATCTATAGATTAGAGGGACCTCTTTACAGAAATGTGCATTACAATTTGCTTACTTTATCAAAAAGACATATCTTACACTGGTCAGATATTATAGCCCAACTGTCTGTCACACTTCTTGGTTTAACTTTACCAAGTCGGAGTTGAAAAAACGTACGACCTCTTAATACGCTGTTGACTAAATTGAATTCGGGTATTCTTGAAAGAAACCTAGGTCTTGTAAGACACCAGGCTAGGTGTTTTGACTGATTCCAAAGGGAAAGCTGTCCCACAGGCAACGCAATGTAATGTACCTGTCTGCTTTGATAGCTGCTCTACATATTGTATACAAAAGGACCATAACAATATTTCCTTTGTTATTATTACCACTCTTACCACATCTTGCATACGTAAATATGATGTTCCTTGAACTACATTCAGTACATAATCTGGGCTAATCTTTTTTTTAATGGAATAACACTCAAAGTCTGCTTGAGAAAACACTTCGATGTTAAACACTCTGCCACCCTGGGGTCTTGTCCAGCTACACTAACTCGGTTAAATAAATAATTTCCCTCTTAGAATTATAGTGAGCAGCCCTTCAGGCTCAGTAGATAGTGTTTTAAGGGACCACTGCATGCAGAAGCATGGTCTTCAATAAGCAACAATATACTTAAAGAAACACAGCTTGTTTACACACAAAAAAATGTTGACATCCAGGACATGCTGGGATGGAAATATACTGTCACTCACAAGCCTTCATCTTTGAGTTCACAGCTATGTGTAAGTGTCATAAAATGTATACTGCATTATCAATGTTAATGAGGCAGGAGGCTTTGTGACTGTGTACATATATTTTTCGATGGTGAGCACATTGTTTTGAAGTGGTCCTTTCAAGTAGGCTTCAAAGTGTTCACCCTAACTAAGTAAACATTGTCAACTTCTCATCATTTAACACCCCCTCCTCCATGTGCCACTGTTGTTTATATCCATCCCTACAAAATACTATTGTTTTAGTTTTCCTTATGGTCAAATACCCCTTTTACATTTGGATGTCAGTCACTCAAATGTCTAAGTATATGAAGTCAACTTGGCAACAGCACTTGCAGAATCATATCATCATCATACAATAATGTTGGAAAGCCTTAGGCTCCAATTAATAACTTTCACCTCTAGTAGGGCATGCCTAGCGGGTATGCAATGAGAGGAACAGGAGCCAGAATGCAACATTGTTTTAGGTCATCTAGTACTTGGATTTGTCTCTTTCACTCTGAATACATGAGGTATACCATCAAAACTAATAGATCATTACTTTCACTCTTTGTTTCCTATTGCCATATGCTCCATTTATGCAATAAAAAACATGGAACGTATGCCTTGTCAGGCCTAAATACATTCCTGCTATGTGTATCAGAGCAAACCCTAACCATTAGGAGAATGTAGTAATCAAACATAAAACTCTGCAATCAATAAGACTACTTCACCAACTCCTCCACCACAGTCAGTATATGTTTTGTGAAGTTTATCATGAATTATCTAGTAGAGGTATTAAGTGACATTAAAAGAGCCATACAACTTGCAACTTTCTTATGGATTTGAACTGTAAGATGTTTCCATATAATTTTCAGGGAGCATTAATAATATTGAGTTTAATTTTGGGTCATTAATGTGATTAATGGCGACAAATATTTTTAATCTGTTAATGTCATGCTTTTATTTTTAATTGGATCATATCTTCATTTCGTTTTTTAAAATGATTAGTATTGTGATTATTTACTTTATTATGTATTTTATCTAAATTTTTCACTTGAGTACTTGGTGAGGCACCAGTACATCATCTGCCTTTTTAGGTCGATCCTAGAGAAAGTACACATGCACTGCTCTGCGAGGCATGCTGTAGTCAGTCTGTGTATTTTGAACACGCCCACCACTTTTTATTGGTTGCTTGGTCTGCCTTTACAAGTGCCGCAGTTTTCGTTGGTGTAAATTTGTTTTGCCTTGTGGCTATTGTGATTCCGCCCTGCGGCCTGGCCCTGCTACATGGATCCTTTCACTACTGGGCCATATGTTTTATTGGAATGCACTACTTTTACTTTCCACTCTCTCCTTGCCGCTCGCTGGCACACGGTGCTACTCGCAGATCACTTTTTCTGTAATTGTGCCACGTTGTTCAGTCTCCACATCGAGCCCCATGGGACCCTAACCATGAATAACAGCATCAAAGTTCACCAGTATTATGCAGGATAAGGGTTTGGATTGACTTTTTGCTATTTTACTCCGTTTTTGTGCTCTGTTGTTTATCGGAACTCATGAGCCGACTTTGAGCCTAGCTTTTTATTTGGGGTTTACTTAGAGGCGGTTTCGGCCGAAAAACAGATGAGATGCTCTCGAGACATCCGCGTTTACTTTATTTTCCATGCCATTTCTGTGGATGACAACATGCGCACCTTTAAACGTTGAAGTCAGCAGTGTAGCTGCTGAAAGGGGCGAGGGGCTGTGGGCTTAACATGAGGAAGGACTGCTGCACGGGCTCTACGACTAGTTAGTTTACTTTTAGACGTTGAACGCTGCTGGAGCTGCAGAACATGGATAAGTTGCTGAGGGGCATGCAGCTATACTATTTCAATTACCATGTTGATAGTATGCAGTTATCTCTTTGTGTGACTCTGTCAGTGAGGGGGCGTGTGCTTCGCATCGGCATACATTTTTCTGAATAAGACTCACCTAGATTCTTGATGTGGCACAACACATTAGGGATGGTGGCACTATGGTGTTTTGCATACTAAATAGTACTATGGGCCTCATGTAGGTAAATAAATTTTACCGGCTCTTAAATACCGAGCCGTACCGAATCGGTAAATTAGAATCGGTAAGTTATATGTAGGTAAAAATTCGGTAACAGTTACCGATTCGGTAACATTCGGTAATCACGAATCGGAATTCACCGAATCGGTAAATACCGAGGTGGTATTTACCGATTCGGAAAATACCGAGGTGGTATTTACCGATTCGGAAAATACCGAGGTGGTATTTACCGAATCGGAAAATACCGAATCGGTATGTACGGATTCGGTAAATAAAATCACAAGACTTGACGAAACAGCTAATCCTGTGCAACGACAGCCCACCCAACCAGGAAGTGGCCACACCCAGGCAGGTGTACATAATTAGCCGACCCTGGAGAGGCTTTGAGTGCAGAGGAGAGGCAGGGAGCCGTTGCCTGTGCGAGCGGGAAAACGAACAGCATGTCCAGCCAGAGAACACAGAGAGACGGAGGGGAAAGGAGGAGGAAGCTGAAATTTAGCCCCAAGGAACTCCAGGTGCTGGTGGAGGAGGTGGTGAAGCAGCACCAGAAGCTGTTTGGAAGGCAGTCCCTGCAAGTGCCTGAGGCTGAAAAGCGCAACATATGGCTGGCCATCCAGGCGCAGGTCAATGCTGTGGGAGTGACCCACAGGGACATTGAGGTCCTCAAAAAGCGCTGGTATGACCTGAGGATTGTAACCAAGAGGAAGATGGGCGACATCCAGAAGGAGGCCAGCCAGACCGGAGGTGGAACCAACAGGGCACCTGCCCTCACCGAACTGGAGGAGTTGGTGGCGGCCACAATCGAGCAAGAGAGCGTCGTGGGCCTCGGGGACGCCGACAGCTCTGCCAGAGCCGCAACACACCAAGGTAAGACGAAAGCACAGCAATGTAGCCCCCCCACCCCTATCCCACATCCCCCATTGTGAAACGAGAATCACACTGCAGTCCACACGTGTCAGTGCAGACAGGCAATGCATTCCGGGAGATGTAGTCAGGGTAACACTAACCATGACGTAAATGTTACAGGGCAACAAGGCATGTCACGCACTCGAGGCACAAGGAGACAGAGGACATTTTGGAATGTGAAATGATTTATTGTGACGCTTGCAATGCAGCCCTTCGGGGACACTGAGCCAATGTTGTATTTCTGTCCACAGATGTGACATCATGCAGGACAGGGCATGCTGCAGGAGAGACGGCACACCGGCCACAAATATCACCTCTAGCCAGCACAAGTTCAGACCAGGGAGCAGGCCCACTGGCAGCCGCACCACCAACACAGCCAGCCTCGCCGCACCCAGAGCCAGCATCACCTCACCGAGAGCCAGCATCACCTCAACCAGAGCCAGCATCGCCACTCATGTTCGAATCACCGGCCACATCTCCGCTTGCAGGTGTGAGAATGAGGAGGCGTCCAGCAGCCAGGCTACGAGCCTTAGACACCTCGTCAGACGACAGCATGGGCCCAGAAGACCGCACCAGGCCCCAGGAAGGGAGCCATGCCACTGTGCCCCACACCTCACAGGCAGCACAGACGGGAGCAAGAGGGCGCCGCAGGTCGCGTGTCCAGAGTCCACCAGCACCCATTGACGGCCATGGTGTCTTCTTGGGTCTCGAGGGCCAAATGTTGAAGCAACAGCGCCTGCAATCAAAGGCAGTCATGTCAGTCCAGAGGCACATGCGGGTGATGAAGACAGCATTAGTCAACATGGACAATAACATTAGCGGCATGGCTGCGGGCATTCGGGACATGTCCCAGTCAATCCAGCAGTTGTGCAGCAAATTAGATGCTGACATCGAAGCACGGCGCCGGGAACGCCAGAGAAGGGACACCACCAGCAGGGCACTCAACCGTCTGGCAACTGCGACTTCTCTACTGTGCCGGCGCTCTGTGACGATGCAGGAGGGCCTAACACAGTGCTGCAGCGACCTGTCTCGGGGGATGGTGCAGGTGACAAGTGCACTAGGGGTGCTATTGACTAGTCAGGCGTCGACAACTGCTGCAGGGGATGCTGCGGAGAGCATCGACACCAGCAGCAGGAGCAGCATCACACCCCCCGTCCCAGAAGCACGCAGGAGCAGCAGGCGGCTTGGGGTTGGCTCTAGTGAGGATGCACAGGCCGTGCAATCCACCACTGCTGCGCGTATGCGCAAACATTGATGTGGCCCTGCTTAGCCACTTCCCAATGGGTGACGTAACCCTGGACATACTCCTTGTATAGATGGTATATTGCCAGATTGGCTTGTTCATGTGTTCATGGCGTGGTGCCACATTAACACTACGTCATGACTTCTCACAACTCGCTGTGTCCCCTCACTTACTCAGAAATAGTTGCATGTGATCTCTGCCCGTCTCTCTCTCCCATCGATTGCAGTTGGCACTCTAGCTGCGTTGCCCTCTGGCTGGCCTGACTCATCCTCGTTGTCCTCAAAATATGTTACTTCCACATCTGTACCTTTTTTCGTGGCAAGGTTGTGCAGCATTGCACAAGTGGCAATAATCTTGCAGCAGGTGATGGGTTTGTACTGGCGTGCGCCTCCGCTCTTGTGCAGGCAGCGGAACCTGCTCTTCAGTAGTCCAAACGTGCGCTCCACCACATTGCGTGTTGTTTTGTGTGCCACGTTGTATCGTCTCTCACTCTGGGTTGCTGGGTGTAGGTAGGGAGTGAGGATGAATGACCGGCATGCATATGCACTGTCGCCTAGATGAGTAATAGGGAACCATCAGTAACATGCCTCTATACACTATGATTTGCAGGTTTCAAGGGGCGTCACTGTTACTTACCTAGCAGGTATCCCTCTCCGAATTCTCCGGCACTCAGTCGTGTGTAGATCCCACTATTCTGGAAGATGTAAGAGTCGTGGGTGCTCCCAGGAAACTTTGCAACAATATCTGTGATGATGTTCCCTGCATCACAGATCACCTGCACATTGATGGAGTGGGTGGACTTCCTGTTCCTGTAGATGTGCTCTGTGTCAGCTGGTGGACAGATTGGGATGTGTGTACCATCAATACAGCCGATGACATGGGGGAACTGTGCCATGTGATAACAGTCTGTTTTTGTTTTCTGCAGTGCAGCCTGTGTGTTTGGGAAGCTTATGTAGTGGTGCATTCTCTGCATCATGGCATCCAGGAACTTCATGAAGAAACGTGACAGGCAACTCTGGGATACCCCACCCACCGCAGCTGTCACCACCTGATAACTGCCGGATGCCAGCAGATGTAGGCTGCAGAGCACCTGCACATGTGGGGGTATGGCGTGCGCCCTTCTTATTGGCTGGTCCAGGTGTGGGTGAAGGTCCCTGATTAAGTCCATGATGGTTTCGGGGTGTAGCCTGTACCTCTCATGTATCTCTGCATCAGTCAGCTGGAATAGTGTGATGCGCTGTCTGTAGATGCGTTCTTCCCGTCGCCAAACCCTCAGTCCTGCTGCCTGTAGACGTAGGCGCCTTGCAATGACGTACATAGCGGCCATGTTGTCCACGCTGTTGCATTTTGGGATTGCTTATCTGCACTGTTGATGGTTACCACCTGCTTTCAATCCGTGTTAATTACCGACTCTTATTTACCGATTTTCTTGGATTTCTTAATTACCGAGTGCTCCTACATGTCATTTTAATTTTTACCACTTCATATTTACCACTTCATATTTACCGATTCGTTAATTGTGTATTCGGTAAATCTGATTCGGTATTTTGGAATTCGGTAAATATGAATCGGTATTTACCGCCTCATATTTACCGAAAAGTGGTTTTTGGACTCCTACATCTCACTTGTCTGAATACCGGTCGGTAACGGCATATTTACCGAAAATCGGCCGTTACCGACCGGTATTTGGCTACCTACATGAGGCCCTATGTGTTTATAGGTGTCTATGTGACTTTAACGTGCGGTATATATCTGCAATCACTAGTTGAAGCTTAACTTTTGCATTTTACAATGTAATTCAGTAGCGTAGTTACAATTGAGGGAGCATGCATACCGTATTTTTAGGTCGAGCCACTTTGCAGTAATGTGCGATAATGTGCTGCATGACTAAATACTTATAGAGTCCCAGAGGCGAGACCGATTGCATTGCAAATGCTTGTTTCAATAATGATAACATCATTTTGTTTTTTGATGGTGTGGTGGGAGGGGCATTCCCTTTGCCAATCTCTCATAAATTAATCATACTTTTTTATTCCCATGACACTTCATTTATCTTTAACTAATGTTGCAATAAATCATCACTGTTACTTTATTTTACTTATTGTATGCGTTGTGCAGGCCTTTCACTTATTTTCTTAATGAATTAATCATACTTTTTATTTCCTTGACACTTCACTTCTGTTTTATCTTTTCCTCTATTAAACCCCTACCCAAAACCTCACACGCTTTCATGTCTCTTTCATTTTGTACTCGTTCATAAAAAAAATTCCTAATGCTTTTTTGCCAAATTATTTGTGTCCTAATGGTACAATTCTGTTAAAATCACGTCGCCTGTTAGACTACCCTGTAAGAATTGCTTCCAAATCATTAAACCCATATTATAGAGGGAAGCCAATCTACCTTAATACTTACATGACTTCTCAATTTCTGTAGCACGATCGTTGACAGCCTTTAATATTACAATAAATGCAGATTATGCTAAAACAAGTTTTTCACAGTGTTTATCATGTGGAACTTATTTAATTACGACATTCATTCAATCAGCATGGTCATCAAGGCTGGCAAAAACACCGAAGCGCAATGTTGTCAACAAATTAAACTATAGAAGTTTTCACTATTTTTATAAAAAAGGAATGCGCATTGCATCACTCTGTGTGGAGAGTTTGTCACTGGTTCCACAAATCTCTCCTCACCCATCCCTTCAAAACTATTTAAAATAGGCAATTAAAAATCCTCTTTTTTCCCGCCTTCTTCTTAATTTAGCTCTTGATATCATTTTCTCAATTTATAGACTGCAAGACATTTACAGAATATAATTTAAGGCATGAGCATCGTTGTTCTGAAATGAGGAGATGGAAATAATGGATCAGTTTGTCTATAAAGGTGTAGTTGGCAATAGGTGGATTTGACATTTTAATGTTGATATGATGATTCTGTAAATAGGAGGATTTACAAGAATGTGTTAGTCCTCTTCACTATGTAAGCAGTAGGAATTTTGCATTAGATTGGTTACGCTTCTGGTAGTGATATGCTGATTAGTGCTCAAAGGTAGCTAGATGCGTCTTAAGAGGTTATGTTAAAAATGAGAAGTACTAAGAAGTGCACTACTTTTTTCGCGAGCTATTGTTCAACCTCACATACCATATGGGATGAAGCCAGTATGACTAACATTTGAAATGCAAGTTGGCCGCCAAAAAACATAAAAGAAAAGTACAGTAGGTCCAAAGCAGTGAATACTTCTGATTATCTTTTGGAAAGTTTTTTTTAAATAAAAATTGTATTGTTTTGAAAAAGATAACAAAGGATGCAAGCCTTCAAGAGTCAGTTAGCGGCAGAGCCTGGTAATGCATATTTTGTTACTCTCCTTGACCATTGTCAGGTAAAAGGTCTCATCACTTAGCAGCTATAACACAAACACTAAAAATAGATATGGTAATTTTTTCCAATAGCACACACTTTTTTGGGCATCTAGAGCACTTTATTCTAGGCCAATACATTTCTGCCACAGTTCCCATATTCAGTTACATTTCTAAGGACATACCTAACCTTCAAAGAACACCTTTTCCGAAGATATGCACTGATCAATCAAACTGTGCAACTCCTTTACGTCTCGGGTCTTAGGGCTCCAACACGTCTAGAATATATTCCGACACTCCATGTACCCATAATCACTACTTCTGGAGTCAGTTTTCTCTTTTCCAAGGATAGCAGACAAATCAACAACCACCCTATCCTAAAAGATATGAGCCTCACTGGATCGCTAAATAGCATGGAAAAGGGTTTCTTACTCAAACTAATACTTAATACAGGACTGATCTGGTATTAGTCCCATAGTACCCAGTTTGGTCTAGTTTTAATGAGTACTGTGCCATTATGTCAGGTCTACAAACTGCAGATTGACATGGATGGCCACTAGTCCAAATCCGTATCTTACTATGTTCCCAAATAACACTCCCATTTCAGTGTTCCCAAGTTGTCTGGTACACTGTTCATAAACGTTTTACAAGTTTTACACATTGCTCTTTGTTCAATTCGTTGATCAGTACCCTAGCTTCTCCCTGTGAATTATCTGGTGAATTGGAGCACACACAATTATACTAATATGCATATCAGATGATAAGGTACAGCCAGATTCCCCGCTTATTTAGTTCAAATACAATTCCAAGTTTCAAATGTTTTCAGATCCTTCTGCCTGGTCTGGTTACCTAGTATCGATATACCCAATCAAATTCCTCCCTTTGAGACACCCAATATTTTACTAGTTCACAGGGGGTATCTCTTTCATCACTTTGTTTTTCAGCCTCTCAAACTTGTCAGCTATCCAGGATTTCACTAAGGAACCTGCGGCAAGCCCCCTGTCCCCAAATATATGTACCCCAAATTTGACATACATATGTGATCTGTCTCCATTGGCCAACCTGTCATTCCTGATCGAGGGTTCCACTAAGATGGTGCACAATCAATATTTACCACCATCAACTGTGAGGCCCAATAAAAATCCCTGAAATGGACGAGCGATTATCCCAACACACACTTTGTATACAGACCTACAGAAAATAGGCGGAGACATTCAAGGCATTTTACTACTCAAACAGTGTACCAAGTGCATTGTTTATTTTCTGAAAATATTTATTCTGGATCCTACAGTTAGCATTTTGGAGGACCTAAAGAATCTTGGCAGGGAGACCAGTTTGAATAGGGAAGATCTCTACATAAGTGGGAGTGAGAGTCTATTTAATGCGGTGGGCATTCTCCTTGAGTTAAAGCAACTCCAGGAGGCGGTACTACCCGAATTGTGTCTGATTTATGGAAACCTCTATGTCTAGGTATCTGAACCTCATTATCCATTGCCTGACAGGGAATAAGGTGGATTTAGCTCAGTTCATGCAATCCATTTGATCCATGGACAACATGGTCATGCCTGATTCAACATGAACAACAGTTATAAATCCAGTCTAAAGAGTAGTGGTGAGAAAGGGCACCTCTGCCACATCTCTTTTGCTGTCTCAAACTGTAGGAAACGGAAGCACTTTACAAGCCCTGTAGTGATAGGCTTGTAATAGAGTACTATTAACCATGCAACGAATCCAGGTCTAAACATCATATTTTTCTGAATACCAAGTAGAAAGCACACGTCAATTGAGTTTTCAGTGTCTAATGACAAGATCGCAAGAAAGACTTCTTTGCTTTTTAGTAAATCAATACAACTATATAGTTTAAACAGTTCAACATGGAGTACCAATCTGGTATGAATATAGAATAGCCCAGCAGCACTAGGGATATGATAATTATCAGCAGTCTACTGGTAAGGATCTTGGCCAAAAGTATGGTGTCATATTTAGGAGGGATATAGGTTGATATGAAGAAATCAAATAGATTGTGGGTTCCAATTTGTTGTGGCCTCTCTCTATCCACCGACCCTCATGTCTTTGAGCAATATCAAGAGCACATCCTCAGCTAAGAAGGCTGGACCGCAAGGTATGCAGTTCTTCCCCCCTCGCTGCATTGGGTTGATAGCAGCTATCACTTCCTCTTCAATTATTTCTTCATCCATTTTGAGTATGTCACTCTGCAGCCTTGGGAGCCTATGATCTGCAAGGACGTCTTGAGCATATTGAGCCTGTAATTTTGCTAAGATACTCTGTCTTGAACTACAGAGAACTATGTTACATCTCTGTTCCCTCCTATCTCCTCACCTCACATTTTTAACCTTGCCTATATGCTTGAATTTTTCATCTCTTGGTTATAAGCAGATGATCGATTTCCTTCCTATGCACCCCTGCACATTGTTCCCTGGAGGCATTCCTCGCATCATTGCTATATTAATTTCTCTGATGTCCCAGTCTTCACATACCCTGTCAGTTTCTGAAAGTATTAATCAATCTTAGATTGGAGGAGGAAACTAAACACCGTCAAATGATCACCAACACCAATTGACAACCAAAATGTGGATGAGCCATGCAGAAAACTTATCATCCACTATTTATTTAAAGAGTGAACCTGGATCTCTGTTTGGACTACAATGCTGGGGCAATCTGAGACTCGAATGACAATTCTTGTCATGGACCACTGAGTTTTTTTCTGCTTTGTGTGCTACTCTTTTTCATGCTACACGTAGATATACCGACCATCTATCATCTATGATTAAGCAGCACCCAGTACTTATTAATGCTATGAATTCATGCTGTGACTTTTTATAATACACTTTTCTTTTTGTTTAACTATAGGTTCATGTTTTCATTCATTTTTCTGTTTGTTACAGCTCTTTTCTGAAAAAATGTCACTTGAAAAGTTCATTTTCAGCATAACGTAAAGCTTTGCCATTTCAATTGTTTTCGACTGCTAGTAAGAATCAGAAAGAACCACTGTTTGCTTTTGTTTGTGCATATTACGCATGCTGCCTGGGAAAATGGATTGCCCTTCTGTGTTCTGCAATGTTTTGCCAGTAGACAGCCGACGGGAGAATGAATGTTTGACTGGTGCTGAGGAATGGAAACTAGTTCCTTGCTGTACGGAGTAGATAATCCTAGCAGTCACATGAAATGGTTGAGGGATGGAGACAGGCAGAGGCTAGATGCAGACTGACGTTGCCATTACAATGGTCTCCTGCATGGGACGTAGGGACCACTGGTGCAACAGCAAGGAATCAGAGCTGGGCCAGAACACAGAGAGGACAGAGGAATTGCCTGACTGAGAAATGTTTAGGGGGTTCCACTCTTTTGGGGAGTCACAGCAAATCATAGCGAGCCATGGGCTACAAAAATAAGACTGATGTGGTGGGACAATAACCTAAACCGTCTTTCTTGAACCAAAAACCTGCATAACCAAGTATGCATTGGGGGTATGCCCCCTTTAGCAAACATTACTAGAGACCGCTTCCAATAGCCAGAGATTAATAATAAAAATGTAAGTGTGGCAAGGACCAACCCCTGTGGAAAATGGGTCTCAAGATACATGCATTGATTGACGGGAAGACTACCTTGCAATGAATAATGAGTAGAGCTATGAAGGCAGATTGAAGCATTCTGTGTGGGAGTGAAGTGAAAGCGTCACCCTGCAGAAGGATCAAACCACCCGAAGGGAGGCGAGCGCAGAAAGGCCAACCTGAAAAGGTCCTCGCAGAACGGGGAGGACGGGCAGGCGTTAAGGAATCTGCAGCTAGACTATGTCTCTACCAGACACATCGTTACTGAAGGCAAGTAACTTGTTCATCTGATAGAGACGTCTAGCCGCAGAATCCTTCACTTAGAATAGATACCAAAGCCATACCTATAGAGGAGGCGGGTCTGCGACTGAACCCCACCAAGTTCTAGAGAGAACTTGGCTGTCAATAAAGTGACTAAAACAGTAACGTCAATCATGTGACGAAGCACAGTGGGGACAGTAATGTCAGCGCAGCTAACTCCTGGACAATGATGCTCAGAAGAGAGCGGAGAACAATGGAAGGCAAATGTACCACAAGCAGACAAGAACAGCACGAAAATCCCTTTTGTGTATAACGGGTTGAGAGAGGGAAAGCTCAGAGCCAGAATGTGCGTGCTGGAGCAAAAGTTCATAACTTCAAAAAGGGAAGATGAACCAAGCCTAGGGCCCGAGGGATCCGCAGGATCCGAGGTGTCGACAGAAACTAAAACGCTATTACCAGTGGACTAGGCAAAGCAGTGGAGAAAACATTGTTGAACTTGTGCCTGCAAGATACAGGGGGGCAACGAAGGCAAAAGGCTGACTCCTGCCCAGGAAGTACCGGTATGGAACAAGAAAACTCATATTAAATATGCTGGAGTTAAAAGGAATCTGATGACACCGCCAGAAGTGGAACTGGACCTAGGGTGTGAAAGATCCACCAGATGTAATGTGTCGCCTGTAAGCAAAACCCAGAGAGATGGCAATCGGTATGACAGAAAGCACATACCGGCCCAGGATGTAGAATAGCGGAAGAAGCACTTTTCAAGCGGCATCAGCTAGATGCATGTGACAACATTGGCAGGCGACCAATCCATGTCCAGAAGGCCGGTAGTAAAATAAAAGACACGCCAAGACAAAGGCGGTATGTTAAAACCGGCGAAAGGGCCAATGGCACACAGCCTAGCATCAAAGTAGGAGCGAAACTGTAAGACATCACAGGATACCGGAAGGCACCTAAGCACATCGTGTGGACGTTGGAACCACACGAAGAAAGGAAAGGCCTCCTGCAGGGCAGCGTGAGCAGCTCAGATGCGCATGACATCAAGAGGACAACGGCTCAAAAAGGGGAACCAGGCAGCCGAGCACCACATAGAGGTGGTGGCACAAGCAGACCGGGTCAGTGACCATGGACACCGCATGAAGGAAAGAGCAACATCCCCCCCTTGCTCGGGAAGAACCACGGTCCCCTGCAAGCTAGAGGCACAACAGTGGAAACAGTCAGGATCAATGTAAGTACTCCGGGCCACAAGAGGCAAGTATTCCGAGAAATACGCCCTATGAAAAATCACAGCATGATCCAAGCAGAGTGTGGAAACACCTGTGCGGGGAAGCAGGGAAAGTGGGAAAAAACGCTGTAGGAGAAGTGGTGAGAAAAGAGGCCACATAGAGCAGAGATCTAAATGCTAAATGTACCTTGGAGGACGAGCCCAATATGGGCTGCGTGCCCAAATTTGTACTAATAGCACTAAACATTGGCGTACAACGGCGGAGACGGTGTGAGCCGCAAAAACAATGACAGAAGCACTACAGACAAGCGGGACCAAAGGCACCCAAAGTGCGACAGGGAGATGCTAATAATAGGATCGCAGGACAAAAGACAGGGAGGGACTCACCGACGAATGTCTGCGAGGAATACTCCACAGGAGCGTACTAGGGCAAGGCAGTCAGTCGCCCAGCACCAGCATATACCCCACATAGGGTAATTGTCAACCTCTAATAAGGGGATCCTCTTGGGCAAAACACGCAATCAGAGGACTGAACAGAAGATTAAACCAGCCTTATGGCTGAAATCTAACAAATCAGAGAAGGCTGAAGAGCCGAGCAAATGGGGAACCTATTATAAACGTTTGTGATAGAGGTGTAGGAAAATAAGGCACAGAACAGTGCAAAAGTTATGGCAACCCGGACAAGAGCCGGGAGACTGCCGAATCCGCGTGGGGATCCAAAAGGACCAAACCATTAAACGGTAGATTTCTGAGGGCATCCCGATCATTATCTGGGAAACGACTGTCGCGCAGCCATGGATGGCGGCGCAGAGCCACAGATCGAGCAAGAGCTCGTCCCACAGAGTCAGTGGCATCAAGGAAAGAATGGAGCAAAAATTGCACCATTCCCCGGCCATGAAGCAGAAGCCGAAGCAACTGTGACCGCGGCTCCTCTGGAATAGAAGGGAAAAGGGTCTTGACCAGATCCCAAAGGGTCGAGGATGAACCGCAGAACACATACGCAGTATTCAAGGCGCGGATACCCGCACTGGTAGAAGCAAAAAGTTGGCGAGCACACGCGTTCAGCCACCTATACCCACTAGTGGGAGGTAATAATGGCAAGGCGGATGAAGACTGTAAATTAAAGGCCACCTGAACAAGTCCCTGAGCCGGAGGGTGAGTGGACAGGCAGAGTGGATGACCCAGAGCAGGACGGTGCCTACGGGCAATAGCCCGATCAACAGGGTCACCAGAAGAGGGCCTTGCCCATGTGCCACACAAAATGTCAAATAAAGAGCTGCCAAATGGCAGCAAAGGCTCCACCTCAATAGGCTCCCTATGGAGCAGATCCAGTAAGGCATCAGACAGCAGGGGGACCACAGGAGGCTGAAAACCAAGAATAGCAGCCGCCCTGTGAATGGCATGTGCGTAAGCAGCACCAGCTTCAGTTGCCATCCGGCTAGGCTATAATAAACCGTCGGTAGGAGACGGCTGAAGACTAAGCCGTCCAATGGACAACAAAAGTGGAGTAGCCGATGACTGACCTGAAGGCCATGAAACACAAGGCACTTGCACTATGGGCCCCCAATCCCGGGAATCAAGAGAAGCGGCAACCTCTTGACCAGGAGGCGTTGTTGCCGGCACCGGCATCAATCGACACCGTGTGGAGGTCGCAGCAAAGTCCAAAGAGTCGGGAGGAGCAGCAACCTCGTGAGGAAGCTTGGAGGGTGGCACCGACGCCGGGTTGGAGTCGTCTGGACCTCAACGACCTCCAGAGGGGACTCGACCTGGACACCGTCTGACGTCGATCCCACTGCAAAATGTGCCGTTTGGTCAAGCCGGGTGTCAGGGCCGGCGCAGCCTCCGACGTAAGCACAGGAAGCTGCTCAGGGCTATGCGAAGACTGACGGGGTGGGCTGGACGGGCGACTGGGAGGACCCGGTGGGCTGGGACCCGTCGGCGTCCTATCATCTCCGGAACCGGATTCGATGCACACAGCCAGCGCAGAGGAAGAATCTGCTGGCGAGGACCTGACATAAGTGCCCTCCACCTGTTTGGGACTCGAAGGCGCTCCAGGGAGAGGTGGGGACCCAAAGTACGACTGCAATAGAATAAGCCTCCATTTAGACATGTGTCGCTCCAACCCCCGGAAAGGGAGAGTATGGAGGAAGCGACTGCCGGGCGCCGGCAGCATGCGAATGGGAGGAGGACCTCCGTGCTTGCGCTTACCTGCCCTCGAACAACGTTAGCGGGAACGACCTCTGGACTGAGCCCGATCCGGAGGAGGAGAGCGGCGACGCAAAGGTGCTGGACCAGACAGCCGTGCCACCAGCAGTTTCATTCGCCGCTCTCTGAGGGACTTTGACTTCATCCTCTGACAGCGTCGCACTCTTTGGAGTCGTGGTGCACGCCGAGGCACCACATACGGATGAGATGCGGGTCAGTGCCAGACATCTGACGCGCACAGGCTTCACAAGCCCTAAAACCCGAAGGCATTGCACACTGTTCCGGCGACACCAGAGGGGTCGAAAAGGCCTAAAAACCAGGCCAAGGAACTGCTGGTCTTCCAGCATCCGTGTTGGGATGCAGAAAAGGAGAAAACTGACGTCAGGGCGCCGGGAGGGGCATATATGGCTCCACTCCGCTGACGTCACGTCCGTAGACGACGTCTGGGCGGAGCCGTGCGGCGCCGCCCCCGGCGAAGAGGTCCTGCTGCGGAAAATTTTCCGGATCCTGTTGACACCTGGGGGTATTCTAAGTTAAGGAATCTGCAGCTAGACGTCTCTATCAGATATGGTATTTCTTCCATAATGTACGGTACACTGTGGAACAAATACACAAAGAAAGATTCTGATCTGCAATGGCCAGTGAATGGGTCATTTGATTTTAAAAAGGTTCAATATGTACAGCAGTGTTTATTTAAAAGAAAAAGCAGACAGAATATGTTTGATTGTGTGCGTATGTGGGAGAAAGAAGTACGAGAGAGAGTGAAGAGAGCAGAAGCAATAGCAGAAAAAGAACAACGAAAATCGCTTTATCAAAAAGCGCTAGAATTAAAAAATAAACAAAGGAAGGAAAAAAATAGAAAAAGAAGATCGGGAACGTTGTTTAGAGGCAAATGGCCAGTACCCTCTTAGGCACCCTATTTATCCCATACTTAATAAACCTCAGGATGACTGCATCCTATTAGAACACCCCCCACCCCCGTATAAATTTCCCACTCCAAGTGCCCCGATGAGGTTTCTGACGACGAGCATTTGTCTTCAGACGACAAAGAACAAGATAAGCAAGATGGGCGACAGACTCGCTCTACTTTGACAAAAGCAGAAAAAGATAAATTAAAAAACGCTACTAGAGAGGAGGCTCGTCGGCCTCACACTGCATCTGTCATCGTAGCTACAGTGGCAAAATATGGAGCAATTTTATTTTGTACAAAAATATGCTTGGGAGGTAATATTTGAGTATAGACAAATTTCTCAGGAACTAGAGCCAGCTGATATAAATACTGATTATAAACGATTAACAGAGGGGACTTTCCCTTTTTCGGACTTATCTGATATGATTAGATGAGTGGTTAAAATACGAGACGCAACATTACGTTACGAAAGGAGCAAGAATTGGCTAGAAAACAGAGCGGTATAGAAGCAGTTCAAACTCAAGCACAGGACGTAGATGCTCCGGTGGAAGAGGGTGCACCCAGTAGTACTATAGTTACTGTGAAATCTATGCATGAAGCTGCACCCCTGTATGTTCCACCGAAGGGTGCGGGAACCAATGATGATAAAACTTCGGATGATGCAAAGGGATATTTTATATATAATTGGGTTTACACTCCTTGGAGTAGAGCTGACGTGATGGCTCTTAAAGCTTCTTTGCCCGACCCCCGGAAAAATCCTGCCGCCTTCTATGAGGCGGTGGAAGGAGCCATTAGCTCCTGCACTATGACCTTGCCAGATATTAATATGCTCTTTGGGCTTATTTTGCCTCCTGATATGTGGAGAACGATACGTAAAATAGATGACAATGTAGCATATGGTGATACCTGGGAACATTTAGAATAAATAGATGCAGAAAGGGAGCCTGCACAGAAACCTCAGAAGGAGATATTAGACCTTCCTAAAGCTATTTGACTAAGTAAAAGACTCTCATACACCCTAAGAAAATAGATTGGACAACGTTAGCGTCCTGTAAACAGAAAAAGGATGTTAGTTTTTAATTTCTTTTCAAGGTTTGGGGAAACATTCCATGATTTTAGTGGTCAGTCATTGGCCGATCATACGGGTAAGTATTTGTTTGTTGATAAATTTGTCGCTAATATGTTACCGGAAATAGCTAGTTGCTTAAAGGCCAGCGAGAGTTCTTGGACCACGTCTTCCCCAGTTTCCCTTTTGACTATGGCCCAATATTATGAACGACAGGAACAGGATGCGACAAGCAGGGAGGATAAGAAGGTTAAAGAATTAAAGACAAAAGTTCTGTTGGCTCAAGTATATGGTCCACCATTTAGGGGAGGTGGAAGAGGCGGACGTGCAATGTATAAACCTGGGGTGCTTCCCTCTCCGTTGAGCAAATTTGTCCCCTGATCAGTGTGCTTATTGTAAAGAGACTGTGCATTGGCGTCCTAAGTGCCCTCTTTTGCAAGGTCAGCAGTACCAACGGGGAAGGGGTAGTGTGAGAGGACGCCCAGGGTATTCAGGAAACGGGGGAGGTACAGGAGCTCGTCCCAGGTTTAAGGCAGTTGAACAAGGACCAAATTATTCTAATACTTTTGATAGACGAAATCAATACCAAATGTCTGATTATTCTGCTGACGCCCTTGCAGTTTCCGATGCCTAGGATGGGGTAAGGAACCGGTTGAGGTGCCAGTAGATCAA
The DNA here is from genome assembly GCF_964204655.1 of Triturus cristatus. Lineage (NCBI taxonomy): Eukaryota > Metazoa > Chordata > Amphibia > Caudata > Salamandridae > Triturus > Triturus cristatus. The sequence goes on from NC_140580.1 coordinate 151,961,846, forward strand.
ATGGGTCCTTATGTTGAAGCAAACGTCTTGGGATCTACTGATCGTTTACTGGGTGATACAGGGGCTACCCATGGTGCTTTGTCTAAAACATTGTTTCCTAGGGCTTCCCTGTCCGGCACAATGATAATATCGATAGGATTCGAAGGGACACCTACACCTAGCCCACTTTCACAGCCACTTGAATTCGGACTTGACAAATTCACTGCAGCATGTCCATTTTTGCTTTCCCCTAACACGCCGGACAACATTGTGGGTATCGATATGCTTAAATATTCTCATGCTACAAAACGTTGTTGTCCGGAAGGTGTGCATGTTATTTTAACCCCTTCGCTGCGGTGGAAATTCCGCCGCAGCGCTGGTGGGTGCGGGGGGGCAGCGCGGTGGCGCGGTGCTCATGACGGAGCCACTCCGTCATGAGCCACGGTTGGGCTGTGCTCATGACGGAGTGGTTCCGTCATGACTCCGCCCACAGCGCTAATCGCCCGCACAGGCGGGGAATTAGCGCCGCGTGGGCGGCGCGGCCGCCAACGGCCGCAGCATGACGGAACCACTCCGTCATGAGCACACGGCAACCGTGGCTCATGACGGCGTGGTTCCGTCATGAGCACGGAAGGAGTTAGATAACAATCATCCAATGGTTGAGAGATCTTGTCTTATCAACGAGGATGTCGCTCTGGCCTCCTTACCTGGTGTGAAGAAGGAACACTGTTATTGTTATCATTTCTTGCCTCCCATAATTACAAAGTCTCGCGAAAGAAATTGCAATATTGTAGACAGCAGGTTACCTATTTAGGTCACCTCCTGTCTAAGGAGGGACGTGCACTCACACCAGACCGCATTCAGAACATTCTAGACACTCCTGTACCCCGCACTCAGAAGGATGTTCATGCACTGATTGGCCTCACTTCTTTTTGTATTCATTTTTTCACACATTATTAAACCTTTGTTGGCCCTTTTGACTAAAGACACTCAGATGCCCCTCCCATGGACTGTTGAGTGCCAGAGCGCCTTCCAACAGTTACGCCAAGCACTTTGTTCTGCACCAGTATTAGGTACCCCAGACATGTTGATGAGTGACTATTTGTCCCAGTTAACTGACAGCTTGTCTTCTATTTATCAGTAGGTGCAGGAAGCTCTTCCTTCGTGAGCCCTGCTGTGCTGACAGATCATCGCGACATTTTGGTCACCGAGAGAGGACAAGCTGCGTCACCTGAAGGACCTGAGGAAGTCTTCCCGGACCACACGATCCCTGGTGCATCTAGATACCTACTTCGACCCAGGAAGAAAGACACTTCATCACAGAAAGACTGTTTGAGTCACTGTCCTGGGTGGTTAAAGACTGACTACAAAGGGGGGTAGCCTTTTAGTGACTAATCGTCTCGACGTTAGTGAAGAAACCAACGCCCGCCCAAGACCTTAGGGCATCATCTATTTTGTTGTTTGCCAATGAAAATGAGCTCGCCTAAGAAGGAGATCGCTGTGACAACTTGCAACGGCTGTACAATCTGCATCCTTGGTCTGACTTTGACTGCTGCCATCATCGCTACTGTAATGTGGGTAGTGGAGGAAGTAATGCCTGGAGCCTCCTTACCTAACATTACTGTTACATCACTTGCTGCAAAAGAGCACCATCATTTTGATTTGCCGCAACATGAACAGGGACACCGGCAAAATCTGAGAAACAATTAATTTCTTCAAATGTTGCATCAGACACACCAGCTAAGCAATGCTACTAACTCTTGGGTTTGTGGCAAGATTGCTCCTCATCAGAACATAAAAGGAATCCCGTTGTCACCGCTTCCATTCTCTCACAATGGCTCATGCCCAGCTTGGTTCAAACTTCTATATGCCTCTAATGAACAAAGTCTGTTACCCCAACGAAGATGGGGACCCATAAGCAAAAGGGACTGCTTTAGAAATGGAAGAATATAGTAAAGGAAGTGCAGCAACAAACTATGTGTATCCAAATTCTAGGTTGGCTAAAGGAAATGGACCACTTGTTATCTCTGTTGCCGTGACCACTGGTCCCCGTTGTGTATAAAGTACAGGCGATGTGCCAGTGGGCCACAGTATCTGTACTACAGTGTTGCAGATGTCTACGAGAGGCTGAAGCAGCTTCCTTGCATCACGTCACACTTACTTTGTTTGTGGAACTAAGGCATACTACTTCCTACATCCAGGCTGGTCTGGTACCTGTTACATAGCCTTGCTTGTACCACCTGTGTTTTTAGCTCCCCCAACCTACCATCAACTGTTCGATCACCATGCTGGTAGTAGGGGAAAACGTGCAGTTGATGTCTCTGTAGTCGACCAGACAGAGACCACATGGGAACAATATAGACTTTAACATAGGATTCTTCTTCTTTGTTGGCAGAGTACAGAACAGTAAGCTGGTCCATCGCCTCACCCGTACAATGGAAGCAGTGATCAATCAGACAACTGCGGCCTTAGGGAACTTGACAGAAGAACAAGCATCGATCCGCATGGTTGCTTTGCAGAATAGACTTGTTCTAGATGTTATTCTGGCTGATCGAGGTGGAGCATGCTATATCATCAGATCCAGCTGTTGTCTTCACATCGGACAATTCACCTTCTGTATATGCGGTCCTCTCCAAACTGCACAAAATAGCAACTGAGATACATCAAGACTCAAGAACATGGACTTGGGCTGGATGGTTCTGGAGCATATTTTCTGTATGGGGTTTAAAAATATTATCGGTATATTCATAATTATTGCAGTTCTCTTCTCTTGTTGTTTATGTATCCAATGCGGCCCAATGCTTTGTTCCCTAGGTTTTCCACTTGTACTACTTGTCTACCATCTAAAACGAATGTCAAAAATGTAAATGCCCGTTTAGCAATAGACCAAGAAGTCAGCGATATGATGTTAATTTATATACATTATATTTATCGTACCCCTTTAAAAGCATAAGAAAATGTCTTAGCTTATGCTAAAAAGGCCATTTGTGGAAAATGTGTAATATTTTACTTAGCATAAGCTACTGCCATTTTGGCTGTGGTGTTCATTTCGTTTCCTTCGTAATTCTTCTGTCCTCTGCTGCTCGTCTTTTCACTTTGCTTGTGTTATCTATTTTAGTTGACTTCCTGACTCAGCTAAAGCAATGTACTTGCAGGGGGTTTGTAGCTGCCAGTACACCTGGTCTCAGATGTTAACTGTCGACCATTTACTGCTGCCATAAGCATTTCTGCTCCCCCTCCCACTTTGCTGACCAAGTGGTTATTCATCTGCCCTTGTTTGCTGATAACTATTCCTAAAACTTGTTCTTCCTATTTCTGTTCACATGCTTACAGTGCAGAAAACCAGTATAAAAGGGACACAGTTTGTGAATTCAGTGTACTACCTCTTTGCAGCACTTGAGAGTGTTGTGTCAATGTGGTCCCACTCATGAGTGATTAATAAACTTGTTATTTATTCCAACTCCAGTGCTGATCTCTATTTTGTTGGTCTCTGGACCCGTGGACAAGAGGGTGACCCTGCACCAGTTTTAGGCACATTTCCACAATTCTATATCTTCTCTGCCCAAGCTAACACCCCCCAAATCTATGCTCCTTATTATATAGTTTGTCAGTGGGTGCATTCTGGAAGCAGTCACAACTGGCCAATTTGAAGCACAATGAAAGTGATGTTTTTAAAATATGTTTTGGTTGTGAATGTATGTGGTTTATTTATGATATACTTTAAGAGCTCAATTCAATTTACCATATCCTATCATTTTTCAAACCTTTAGGTTTAAGGAAGTGTGACAATTAATATTGGGGAAATGACTTGCTGCACTAAATAATTAGTTTTGTTTATTTTTGTTACTGTCCCAAACGATAATCTTATGTCCATTCATTTCTCCGCTTCACTTCTGGTTCTTTTCCATCAATGTCACTTCTTTCCTTCAAGGGTTTGACCTCTCCTGTGGGGAACTGGAGACCATCGGAAAAAGAAATAATGTTAGGTAAGTTTCCCTTATGTATTTTCCTTTTATTATTTTTATCCCTCGTTTTCTTTTTTCCGTCTTTCTTATCCTCTTTTCCCCTTTTTCGGTTCTAGAAAGTCTATTCGAATATGTTCCTGCTCTGTCTTTTCTTCAGGATAATAAGGATTTCTACTGTACAACAAAGCCAATTGAATCTGTAGGGACAATATGTCTCTCCTTGCTTAAAAATCGATCCTTTCTTTTGAGTATCTTCAGAGAACTCCAACTACCTGAGAATAAAGCGTGAAAGATACCTCAAGAAGTTCTCTGCCCTCCCTTTATCTGTAAATTAAACAATTAAAACAATACTACAGAAAAACAATACAAACCCGACCTTTTAAAGGGAGTCCATCCCCGTGTCCCTCTGGTCAGCGGGTCTTCTCCACTCCCGTATTGGGCACTCACCTGACTGATCCACGCTCCCTGGTGAGCACGGTGGGAGCCGAGTGCCTCTCCGGTGTCCCAGCATCTTGGGAGGCACAGCGGGTGACAAGCATGAAAAGGCTATGAAAAGGTTGGCGGTGCATGAACATGACCCCCATACTCCCCCCACCATGGGGATACATCCAGGGGGGCACAACATGTGCTCCCCTGTCTGTATTTCCCCCAAAGTTCCAGCATGGCATGGATGTCACCATCAATGCCGCCCTGGAACTTTTTTGCCGCTCCCATTGCGGTGCCTGTTTTTCAGGCACCACCATGGGAAAGACAAAGGTCTGTCCGCCTTGCGTGAGTTCAGCTCGCAATAAGGCAGTGGTCCTTGCGCTGCTTTGGCCGTGCTGTGTCAGCGGAGAGCCGGCGCAGCACCGCTAAACTCATAATCGGCCCGTTAGAATCTTCCAAGTATTAAAATTATTTCTTAAAACATTAAGAGTTTCAGACATCCTGTTAAAGGAAAACAATTATTGAATATTTAAATCACTATATGACTGATATTGGTTTCCCCCCAAAAAATACATATACATAATAAATTATTTTCTACAATTTATTATCTACAATTAACACAAATTGGATTGGTAATATTGCTTCCTCTGCAGCCATAGGAAGGAAAACTGGTGTGGCTTTATTATTTGCCCAAAAATTAAAGGTTCAAATTTTAGAACAACATAATGATGTAGAAGGTAGGTTTATATACGTTAAGACTAGAATTTACAAGCAAGTCCTTAATTATTAAACTTATATGCACTAACTAGTGATGATCTAGTGATTTGGAGAAATATCACCTACGAAATAATTCCTTTTAGAAAATGTACATATTATAGTAGGTAATGATTTGAACCGTATCGGTGACCAATTCCTAGATAGATATTCAACTGTTAATTTTAAAGTTTCCAGGATTTTTATGTTGCCTAAAACCTTTTTCAAAAAACAAAATGAATTAACAAATGGTGCTTACATTTTCCTACCAACAAGAGTTTACATTTTACTCTAGTTCACATTCATATTCATGAACTGACTACCTTTTACCTTCAATTAACTTAAGTCTATATCAAACATGAGAACTGATCAAACCGACATCTCTGATCATGCTTTAATTTCTGTTAACTTTAATTTGAGGAAGCTCCCAATTAATCCCACTACATAGAGATGAATACTGAAATATCTCTCAATTAAGAAAACAAGAATACAAATATTACTTTACAAATATTTGTTTAACAATAAGATAGCTGACACTTTCAAAATTACCCATTGGGATGCTTTAAAGAAATTTTTCTGAGGTATATTAAAGTATACTATATTTTAAGTATGTCATATGAGGATAGGAGTTTTAACGGCAAAAATATACAATTGACGAAATTGCAAAATATGAAAAACTATTAATTTCTTCTAAAGACAAGAGATAAAAAACGATGGTATGAATTTAATACAATGCTTAGTAGAAGAGAAGGAATACAATTGTCTAATTATAAATCCAAATATTATTATAATGTTGATAGTTCAGGTAGACTTTTAGCCAACTATCTATGGATTAAGAAAATCATTACTCAAACATATAACATAGGGTCACTCAATGGCAAATTATTTAAGAGGTTAAATGATATTGCAATGGAATAGTTAGATTTTTATACAGAATTATATCAAAAGACAATATATATCCAAGATGACATAATAGATCAATTTGTATATACCTGTGATTTACTTATAATCTAATTGTACGACAGAAAATGTGTATGCAACCTCTTTTCTATGTCTGAGATTGTTATTGCAGTAAACTCATCCCTGGTATATCTACAGGGTGACAAGGATTTCCTGATCAATTCTACAAGTCATTTAGTTAACAATTATCACATACTTGTTATCATTATATCATGAATATCGGAGCAATATCTCAGTAAAAGGCTTATTTTAAGAAGCATTAATAAGGGTTATTCTTAAACCATACAAAGACCATCTATCAGTATTAAAGTATAGACCTATTTCTCTTTTCAATCAAGATTATAAAATTGATGCAGAAATATTAGCTAACAGACTACCTTCTATAACACATAATGAGCAAACAAGTTTCACGAAAGGCAGCTTGTTAATAAGTAGAGTATTATGATGTTTGGAATTAGATAGGACATGACATATTATTCTTGTGTTATATGAAGTATAACGCAAAGACCGCCCGCCATGATTGCCTGGCAGAGCGGACAGATGGAGGTGAATGGTGGCGGTGCCTAGCAGGCACCGTCCGCCAGATCACAATGCTGGCCTCAGCCAGCCTTTCCATGGCGGGGACACCGCAATGGAAAGGCTGGCAGGGTTTGGGGGCCCATTGCGGCCCCCCTTGTCTTGGGGGAGGTGTTGCTGCACTGGGGGGCTACCCATAGTACCCCCTTGCATTTCCCTGTACTGCATGGCAGGCACCGTGTGGTGTCTGCCACGTAGTGCAGGGAAATGCACTGCATGACTTTTTAACATTGTGAACGGTGCTGCAACCAGCTACATCGTCCGCAATGTTAAATCCCTGCGATGCGACCGCCATATTGGCGGGCACATCGTAATTTCAGTGGTTGGACCGCCGCATGACTGGCGGGCGGTCCCAACCACCGCAACAATGGCAGGTCCGCCCGCCAACGTAATGAGCTCCTAAATTTGCTTTCAATGCTTCCTGGAAATTTATTTGAAATAATAAAAAACCCAGAATAAGCTATGATAAACTTACATTTACTAAGGCAAATTGAGATTTGGAATTACCAGATTTCAGTAAGTATCACTATTCTTTCTTAGTTAGAACTTGTGCTTTATGGTTCCAAAATACTCTTTCTGGTACCACTCCTCAACGGCTGAGAATAGAAATAAATGCATTACATCCATCCAGTTTGACTATTTATTCCACTTGAATGTTATGTATTTCAAATACCTCTTGCTATGGTATAACCCTAAGATAAAGATTAGAAAAAACATATTCTGGGGGAAAACATAGATTGATGATGGGGTAATCTTTTTACATGATATCTGTCAAAGAAATGTTTTCATTTCAATGTAAATTCCAATTAAAATGTAATTTACCTGCCACAGATTATTTTGAAAATAAAAATGTTATGAACCCCCTTGCCCTCTGGGATGGTCGGATCATTCTCAGATTCCATTTAGTATCAACAGTTGCCTTAGAAATCAAACTGACGTATGTCATCGGAGTAGTCGTCGCAGACAGTGGCATAAGGTCACGCATGATTCTTTTAGTAAAATATTTGTTCCTCCGGTTTTAATGAACATATGGACAGCACTAAGAAGCTTAGGGTTTTTAATAATGATATCATCTCAATGTTAGACACTTTGGCTCCACTGAAATATCAACAGTGTAATACTCTGAAAAAAGGCACTGATTGGTATACTGCGGGGTTACGAAGTGAAAAATCAAGATGTAAACACCTAGAAAAAATCTGGCGCAAATCCCACATAGAAACTGATAAGTGTAACTTTAAAGCGGCCTTAATCGCTTATCACAAAAAGCTAAAAAAAGACACAAAGATCACGTGATACGCAAACTCAACCAGGCAGGAAACTCCACTAAAGAACTCTACAAGTTTCTTAACTCATTCACTAATCCTTCAGCTTGCTCTCAGTAGAATCCCCTTTCTCAGGGACTATGTGACAGTATAGCTATGTATTTTGACAATAAAATTAATTTAATCTACAATCAGTTCACACATATTGCATGTCACTCTGAGCCCTCTAACTCCGGACCCGTAACCCTAAGAAACTCAAGGGAAGGTTTCACGCATTTCACTGCCATCCAGGTCTCTCATGTGGTAGTCATGCTTATAGGAGCGAAATCTGGATCACCTATAGATGTGATGGCAGCACACATATTCGCTCTACTTGCACCTCTCCTGCCCACGGCAATTTGTGAGATCCTTAACTCCTCCTTACGGGAAGGAGTTATGCCACCTGATTGGAAGGCTGCCCAAGTGCTTCCTGTCAAGAAGAAAGCTCAGCTATCTGCTGAAGTGCTATCTAATTATCGTCCCATCTCTCTTCTGCCGCTTATGAGTAAAATGGCAGAGAGCTATGTTAATACAGAGCTTATGGGCTTCCTTGAAGCACAGGGCATCCTTGACCCCTCCCAGTCTGGATTTAGACCCAATTACTCGACAGAGACCACTCTTATTGGGGTTACAGACCATATTAAAATGGCTCTGGATAATAAAAAAGCAGTGCTGCTGGTCTTACTAGATCTGACGGCAGCCTTCAATTCGGTCTCTCATCAGAAATTAATCTTCCAACAAAGAGAGGCCGGTCTACAAGGGCAGGTTCTAAATTGGCTCGTCAGCTTCTTAGACCAGCGTTCCCAGTCTATCAATCTGGGTATCTACCGTTCCCAAACGCTGAAGCTGGACAAGGGGGTGCCCCAGGGCTCTTGTTTGAGCTCGACTCTTTTTAATATCTATGTGGCCCCCCTTGCCAAGATCATAAGGAAGTACGGTTTTACTCCCTTTTCCTACGCTGATGATACCCAACTGCTCTTGTCCTTTGATAAGGATACAGAGTTCATTGATCAGCGTTTTGCTAAAGGTATGATAGCAATATCAGCGTGGATGACAGAACATTTTCTCCAGCTGAACGCAGCCAAGACCGAAATCCTGTTGTTTGGCGCGGCTCAAGCATTATGGTCCCCCAACTGGTGGCCCACTAAGCTGGGCTCCGTTCCATCTCCTTGCTCTGTGGCGAAAATTTGGGGGTCCGTCTGGATGCTACCCTATCAATGAAGGACCAAATCTTGACTACAGCTGGGACTTGCTACCATACTCTGGGGTTATTACGCAGAGTATTCCAGCGGCTGCCTCTGTCTGTTCGTAGAACTTTGACTCAGGCTTTGATCATTGGACGTCTGGACTACTGTAATGCGCTACTTGCTTCTGCTAATGAATCCCTTCTGAGTAGGTTGCAGATTGTACAAAATGTTGCCGCACGCTTAACTTTAAAAAGCTGCCACGCACCTCTCCGAGGCCATTATTAAAACTACTGCACTGGCTCCCTATCCGCCAAAGAATTTAATTTAAGCTTTGTTGTCTTGCACACAAAGCACTGTATGGTAAGAGCCCCAGCTATCTGAGGGACAAGTTCAAAGTCTACTGCCCGAACCGTCTACTTAGATCTGTAGGTAAAGGGTTGCTAGTGGTACCTTGTTTCAGGAAAACACGTACAGATGGCAAAACATTCGCCTACCTTGCCCCCAACTTCGGAAAATGATTTTATTCCGAGTCTGATCTCTGCTTCTCTGGTAACCCATCTATGATAGTGCAGAGATACCCCTTCGGGGGTGATTCCAGCGCTTTACAAATCCCTTACATACATACATAGTAAAGATTAAACAAACTTATCACAACATAGGCAATGTAATTTCAACTCACTCTGTAAGGCAATAAAACCTGGAGGTTAGGTACAAGCCATACAGTGGGATTATATCTAGGCAAATTTGGTTTTAGATGAGAGCCAGAATAGTGATATAGTACATGGCGAACTCTTTTCACCATGGGTCAACTACAGAACTTCTTGCAGGTAATATGTAAATAGAAAATGTAAAGATCACAGTGTAACAGCCCAGTGCTCTGCCATGGTATGATTTTTAAGACTGCTGATGGCAGAGCTCCATGCCTTCTGACATTCTTTTTCACCAGAACTGCTGAATATCGCACTTCTCTCCTGCAATTGTTTATATGGGTATTTTTACTGTGGTCCTCATTTTTACACACTAAATTGAAGAATAGATATACACCAAACCAAAAAAAATTCACTGTTCTGGTCAGTCTCTTTGATCATGACAATGGGTGTCCTAATCTGTCTAGGAGTTTTGCATGGGCACAAGTATTTCTCCTTTACTTGTAATAGGAAAAGGGAAGTTTAGGGGGTCTCTATAACCCCCCCCCCACCCACCCATTCAGCAAACAATGTGCAATTTAGCAAAATAATTCAGTTGGACGAAATTGTATTTTTGGAATATTTTGTGCAGATTCATCAAATGGTTCTAAAGTGGGTTGACATTCAGAAAATGATTTTCCTATGCAGATTCAATTTACCATAACTTGATTCACAATTTCTGACTTGTATATCCCCTCTTGCATGAAGAAATACAGTTATAGTATTGAACTAACATTCCAGATAATGTGCATAAATTAATTTATTTTCAACTTCCTTATAATCAGCTTTTATTTATTGGTTCAATTTAAATATTTGATTTTCTTTTTCTCTAGTGACTAATCTGTAGGTTTTAGTAACCTTTACGTCAGTCCTCGTTTGATCTGCTCTCACATAAGGAGGGCGAGAGATCACATACCCAGTTCCATTCTCCCAAATAATCACTAGTCTCACAATTAGGCAACTGGACATAAGAGAAGAAGGAAACGGACGGAGTCCGAGAAGGACACTGCTTCCTAGTCCTGCCAAGGTTTCCAAATGTATTGAAATAGATACCTTCACTCACTTTATCTTGACATGCTTCCTCATTGGCGCCTATCTACACCCACCAGGGTGGACTCAACCAAAAGGATGGGAGTCCTTAGACAATGTCTTGCTGGATAAGCAGGGATCCAGATAAAGAGGGAGAGCTAAAAATACCTAACAGTATACCCAAAGGAATTCTTTATTTGTAGGGTATCAGGGGTATGACTAAAAAGTGTTATAGGGTTTCTACAGAACTTTAATCTCGCAATGAACCCTAGAATGTCTATGCAAACCTTTGTTAGGGCTAAATTACATATCCCTGCCTTCCTACACATGCATTCCATGCACATACATGAGACCTAAGGCTCTCATCAGAGTCAGTATACTGTTAGAGGAGGATACCTAGGAAACAAAAAAGGCATGTCAACAGGGAAGAGAAAGACAGGAAATGGGTTTATGTATTCGTTCTGCAAAGCATGGCTAAAACAATCTGCCACACACTACATTCAGAGGAGTTCTTGATATCCCCTTATCAATGTGAATTTAGGGTACTGGAGGGGATATCAATAAGTCCTCTGAATTTAGAGTGGACGTATGTGCATGGAATGCATGCGTATCTAGGCAGGGATACATAATTTTGCCCTGACGAATGCCCCTGACCTGGTTGGGCTCCTAGTGTGGGCTGAAACATGTTAGCATAGACATACTAGGGTTAATTGAAAGATTAAAGCTCAATAGAAACCCTATAACAATTTCTATTCATACCCCCAGTACCTTACAAATAATAATTTATTTGAGTACACTGTAGGGTTTTTTAACTCTCCTCTTTATGAGGATCCCTGCTTATCCAGCAAGATATTATCCAAGAACTTCCATCCTTTTTTTTCTTGAATCCGCCCTGGTGGTACTATCCTACTAGGGTGTGGATAGGCGCCAATGATGAAGCATGTCACGATAAAGTGAGTGAGGTGTCTATTTCAATAACTTTGGATACCTTGGCAGGACTGGGAAGCAGTGTCCTTATCAGACTCCACCCCTTTTCTTATTCTCTTTCGTCCAGTTACCCAATTGTGAGAATAGTACTCCTTTGATCTCCACCATAGAGGAAAGAGCTGTACACAAGCTTAACCATTTTTTTTTCTTTAACCTGTTTTTACTGCTAGTGCAATTTAAATCATAGGGTATTTTTCGCTGTGTGATAAATTTACTATGTATGCCAAATCATGTGAAAGGTGGTCTTATGGGTTATCTCCTCTGTTTAGAAGGGGATGAACCAAACTTTGTACACGGTTTTAGGATAATGTTGTTTAAGTTGGGAAGAAACTGATGATATCGCAAGACACAGAGGCTCATATTATGCTTTCTCCAATCTTCACTACTCATCTGCAGCTATGTTATGTTTAATGCATATTGTTTCTATAGAATATACTAAAGGAATAAATGTTTGGCTAACGCATTAAAATGTCTTCAGTGTCCTTGCCTTTCTGACATAGGGTAAGACTATGAATATACATGATACATGCTAGATGAACAGATGTATGAGTAAACAACAATATCAGATTATTTACAGATATCACTAAGACTCTGCAAATTGCAATATCTGGTTGACTACTATATACAAGTATACATACTTTCAGACGTATCTATGGAATCATGGACTGTAAAGAGATGTGCACACAGACACATACACATCTTACACAGAGATTAAACTCTTGCTATGTAGTTTGGGTAGGAGGAGTAGTCCAGAGGAAATGCATTTCTGATTGTTAATAATCTCTAACCCATTTGATAAATACTTTTAGTGGGAGGCCCACAAACTGTTTTTCCTAATTAGATTCTTATGAGAGGCATTTACCAAAAGGCAGCTTAAAATCTACTTGATGGAATGGCACCAACGTTAGCCTGAACACAGAGCCTGTTGTTTTCTGTTCAATTGTGTGACTTGTTGTAAATCCATCTATTGTTTTTCGTGATTTCCACCGAAGACAAATCTGACAGATATGTCAACAGCTTGGCTCGTAAGGCAGTTTTCAAGACTCAATCTAGCAATCTGATTGGCCTGGAAGGCTAAATAATTTAGAATGGTACTTCAGAAGAGTCAAATCATTGGAAACAAACAAACACACACTTACAAAAAAAACGTCCAGCTGCCATGTAGGGGTTGGTTGGACACAAACCAGCCAAAAGAGGGCCAAATGTTAAAGAAATAGAATGTGCCCTTAAAGTTTAATAAAAGAAAAAAGTTCAAACAGAAGCTGAAAATTGAAAGACATGATTCACATGATTCATGAGTGAATATGCAAATTTCTGTCTAGCAATTTAAACTTAGCATGACCACTTCTAAAAGTCAACTAGTGAGTCCCCAACACTACTCAATTCAATTTAATTTTATTTTGTGAGTATAAATAAACCGTACAAACATTTTTCATGATAAAAATAATCCTTCATGATAAAAACATGTTATACTTGGCTTCTTAAGGATATGATTCATAATATTCATCATGCAGCAAGGAGGATAAAATTAAAGCATTCCTTCAATAGAGTACATCATATAAAATGGCGTATTCAGTTAATAAACCAGAAGAAAATGATAATAAACAATTTAAAAACCATATATATATATTTTCGGACAGTAAACCATTTCGAACTGGGGGATAGGGAGAATAGATATTCCACAACCCACCCGGATCATCGCTGGTACAAACTACATTGAGTGATAATATACACCATAGAATTCAGGACTTGTGGGAGTACCCCATGCCCATAAAATACACCTTTTGCACTTTAAGTCTGGGTACCATCCTCGAACTTAGCGCCACTTATTGTAAAATGAAGACCATTATAAAATGTCAAGTGAAATGGACATCAGATTTAAATCTGCATAGTGTCTACTGACTGGTACACCATTAAGTATAAAGTGCTGACAGTTATAAGGTGTCTGGAGTGGTAAACAGGCAAGGTGCAATTAATATTGCTACGATATACCAGACAAATAAAGAGGGCTGCGCTTGCGAGATAATTTATCACGGTTAGTTAGTTTTTATTCATATTAGGGTGCTGCGTGCAATTCCATACAAAGACCCACTTGTGACATGAATGTCTGAGCTACTACTTTATATTAAACTGCAAGCACTATCAAGTGTGTGGGGGGTTGTAATGCTATTGTCAGCTGCATACTAACGGCCCGGTCCCCTGATAAATTATTGACAAGATCCACCCTATCTATCCAATAACATAGCTCAGTCACATCTGTAATGCTATAAATCCCATATGACTCAAAAAGAGGTCTAGCCACCTAGATCGAATGGAAGTGTATTTTGTACAAGACAAAAGCAAGTGGTCTGTGGTGTCCTCCCCCCTTTGGAGCAATTGCAGAGAGAGTCTTCCTCTCTTAACCATTTTGTTTTCACAAGATATGACCTTGTTGGGAAAATCCCTAGTCTAAACAAAATATATACCCGCCTTCTTTGATTTGGCTGTATTTTATCCAGGTGATCTTTAAACCCCACATCACTCCAAGACCTGAAATAAGAATCTATTAGTTCAACAGGTCGCGCACTTCCAACCTTGGTATCCTTTAGTAGGATGTAGTGCGCTCCTTGACTAGATCTGCCCTATTGGGACCCACTTGGCCAGGATCTTCCCATAGGTTAATGAGGTCCATGACCATTAACCATTTCCTTATGGGAGTAGAACAAACATTCCCCTTTACCAGTGCTCTTACCCACCTCCTCTGCGGCTTTTAAATAGCTCTTGGTCTTTATATTCCTAAACAACCTAACCCAGTATAAAACTGGCTGAATTCTAGCCTGATCCAGGATGGAAACTACATCCAATTCTTCAAAAACAGGATCCACAGAGTGCCACATCCCAGTACCCAACATGGTTCTGAAGACGCTATTTGCAGCTACCTGCAGCTGTTCCATTTTTTTGTACCCACATATCTCCGCTCCATACAGGGCAGCCATTACCACCTTCTGTTTTTACATTTCTGGGAACCTGCCTTATATCTAAACTTGAGTACCACTCGGCTGGTTTGTTTCAAGGTAATGGTGGCCTTAGTTGCGTGGTCATTCCAGTTTAATTTGCTGAGGTAATCCTAATGGCTAACCACTTCAATTCGGTTTTCATTTACCTTGAGCTTTCTTTCAAATGCTGGGGGACAGATGTATTGCCATTGCCTTTGTTTTGGTGATGTTAATGACCAAGCCCTTGCTGGTGCAATAACCCACAAACCTGGTCAAAAGTTTGTGCATGGCATTCTCCGCCCTGAAAATTAATACCACATCATAAGAAAATAGGAGGATAGGAACCTTGCTACCTGCAAATTTAGGAGCTTTAAGGAGTATTTCCAGAAGATATTCTTTGTCATTTATAAAGTGAAGAGTAGTGGGGGTAGTATGCCGCCTTGTCTTACCCCCTTTTCAGTCGGGAATGGAACAGTGCACTACCCCATTTTCCCATAACGTCCGCAATCGGTATTGTCTTGATGCAGACCTTTCATAGTTTATCCCTACTCGCAAGACAGAAAATAAAGGAGGAGCCATGACTCACGAGTCTGCACATTTGTGACTGCCACTGTTAACTTTGAGTGGCCATAACTGCCTTTCAATAACTGAGATGGCAAACGACTCAGGAGTCAGAAAAAATGTCCAGCTGCCGCAAGAGAGTTTTAGTCTTGGCTCAAAACTTGTGGAACAAAAGAAAGAGAGAAACAGTATTGGGGCATTAGGAATAAAGAGCGAGGGGGCTGAGCCCATTTTCTATCCGCTGTCAAAGGAGCGGTCTTCACCAGACTGGAGAAAAAACCAGAGGTGCAAAAAGGAAAAAATAACAGAGGACAGGCCTTCACCATCTACACACTCAGGAACTGGAACGCTATCCCAACTGACACACTTCCTGCGACTCTCCTTTAATTCAGACACATTTATCCACCTACACCTCACAAACTCTCTGGTTCCAAACTTGTAAATGACTGTTCCTTGGGCGCTTGTCCTCATTCGGCACGCTGTTTCCCAGCTAGGATCATGCAGTGCAAATAGCACTATGTACATACATATTGCCAAGCCTTGCTGTTGGGAATGACTAAAGGCACTGCCCTCAAGGCTCTAGGGCAGAGAGCTGTACCAGGACCTACAGGACATAGGCCATGGAAAAGGACGTCCCCTACGGCTGCACCCGTTAACAAATGTAAGTGTTAACTCGTTTTGGATCATAATAATAAAGACCCTTGAACTTATGCTTTTTTTTTTATAAGAGTGCTTTTAAAGTTTAGTAGTGTATGCTACTTTGGGATATGAGTAAACAATCTCAACTTTACATTGGCAACGTTTTTCAGTAAACACACACACTCAAAACAAACACAGCATAATTATATATTGGAATTATAATGAGGCATTATGCCGTTCCATCACTTGATGCTAAAATCTTACTTTCAGCACCTATAGGGGCTATAGCACAAATAAAAAGGCTCAAGCCATAAAATATGGACTGCTTCACGCTAGATGCGAGTGCAATGGCAGGTAGTGTCACTGGGTCTTACAACACGGTTTAAATGCTGATGATTAACATTGCACACTTACTTTACAAATGCATTTCTGAGATTACAAACAAAATTGGTGATCGAACCATGACCACGCCTGAAATGAATTCGAAAAGCAAACTCTGAGAAGATTTTTAATGTTATCTGAAGATTAAGGAACCTTGTTTATTCCAAACATTATATAAACATTGCTAGAAAAGGGTAAACATTTCACAGAAGTTTCAATGGTATGCAATTTAGATTACTTATGGATGGTACAATGTTCCATATTGCAAAACGGAATTTCTCCCTTAAATTGATTAGTTCTAGTCCGTGGCATAAGGATTTAGGTTTAATGGGAAACTGGCACACACTTTCCATAAAATAAACCATTGTGTTATGTCAGATTATCGGGAGGAAACCATCCACGAAAGATGAAATACTTGTCGACATAATTATGTGAGGTTAATACATAAATGAAATACATATTTCAATAAAATCCACATTTTCCCCAGATTCCATTAAGATAGCACAGTAAACTAAAGGCAGCTGATATGCAGGACTCTAAATAAAATGTAAAAAGAAGCAAGCTGAAAACTCTTCCTGGGAGAGTTTTCAACGAGATGAAATACTTTGTATCACTCGTGGCGAAACAGCACAGCCTATGTGTGGAAAAGAATAACGCACGCGAACGGATTTTAACTACAACAGCATTGGCCTGAGAAATGTCTGCAAAACTATATTCCCATCTGCTTGAAACCCTCAAACTGTCATTTATGTCAGTTTTACAGCGAGGCATGAAATAATAGGAAATAAAACACAAATCTGGTACACTGGGAATGTTATTTCTAAACGTTAATGTTCCATATTCGATGCTTATATACGCGGTGGAGTACTGTTTGAAGGGGATGTTTTTCACTTCAAAACCTAACTTTTCATTTAGGCGGTCTCTTTGAAAAAACATGAATTAATTTAGAATTTTAACATTATTTTTCCAACAGCAAACGATTAAACCTTCGGTATGTTTTGCAGGCATTTAACTGTTGCAATGCTGTGGAGGTATTGTAACTTAGAGACCACATTGGGGTAGCGAGCAGTTAATGCTGTGTAGAGACCACATTGGGGTAGCGCGCAGTTAATGCTGTGTAGAGACCACATTGGGGTAGCGCGCAGTTAATGCTGTGTAGAGACCACATTGGGGTAGCGCGCAGTTAATGCTGTGTAGAGACCACATTGGGGTAGCGCGCAGTTAATGCTGTGTAGAGACCACATTGGGGTAGCGCGCAGTTAATGCTGTGTAGAGACCACATTGGGGTAGCGCGCAGTTAATGCTGTGTAGAGACCACATTGGGGTAGCGAGCAGTTAATGCTGTGTAGAGACCACATTGGGGTAGCGCGCAGTTAATGCTGTGTAGAGACCACATTGGGGTAGCGAGCAGTTAATGCTGTGTAGAGACCACATTGGGGTAGCGAGCAGTTAATGCTGTGTAGAGACCACATTGGGGTAGCGCGCAGTTAATGCTGTGTAGAGACCACATTGGGGTAGCGCGCAGTTAATGCTGTGTAGAGACCACATTGGGGTAGCGAGCAGTTAATGCTGTGTAGAGACCACATTGGGGTAGCGCGCAGTTAATGCTGTGTAGAGACCACATTGGGGTAGCGCGCAGTTAATGCTGTGTTAAAAAACTGCTTAACGCGAGAATAAGAAGAAATTTTAAAGCGCCAGGAGAAGGCGGCTGAGGTGAGACACTGTGACACTAGTACCACAGCACCATGGATCCCAGAAAAATGTCTATACAACAAATGCGTCAAACAACTGGAACGCCATGTCCGGAAACCATGATGGGTTCAAAGGAATTTTCAAAGGGACAAATTTGTTAAAGATGCTAGTAACTAATATATTGTTATGATGTATGATATGCTTTTAGCTAGCTGTCCACTCGTGAAGCTATTCATTCTAGACAGAAATATGAAAAGTGAATACTGGGCAGTGAAAAAATTGATTATTAGCACATAACTGTGTATCCTTCTATAGCTTTATAAGTCAACATCAAGATAAAAAGATGGTGCAGATTTAGGCATCCGTGACAAGCAATCCCTTAAACTGAACAGTCCCATGCAGCTGGCAGACAGGCAGGCCAGTCACTGGTGTGTAGATTCTGAAACTGTGTACATTGTCCTACAGTCAGCAATACACAGACCCGAGACTCCAGCCAAGGGGCTCGGACGCAGTTGAGCAGACTCCACAGTAAGCACTGGGGATAACGGAGAACTACAAATGAGTACAGTTCGAATGAAAGGGAAACAGAACCTTGAAAAGTGTATAAAGAAATTACGCTTTGGTCCACATCTATAGAATGCAAAGTATACTGCGCTAAAAATGTACACAATTGTGATGTTTAGGAAATGATGAAAATGCCACTGATTGGCAACAATCTGTTATAACCCACTTAGATGAGCTGCACCAGCAAAAGTCTGTTATAGTCTTGGCTATTAAAGTAAACTGACGCAATAAAAAGCCAACTAAAGCAATGTACTGTATCTTATTGACGTTATAGGCACTTCCCCACTCCTCAGAGCACTACTCTCACTCAGATGACTTGAAAAACAACAATGACAATTGAAAAGATAGATTACACTTAGTTTTTACAAACAATAAGTGATAATAAGTGGAACACGATTGCCAATTTGAGAACAAATTACAAAATGTAAAAAATAGATCATGGTGTCCTGCAAAGCCGGTATAAGGAAAACAGACAGGAAGACAGTTGCCTTTTCTAAGTTTTTGGCACTTTTTAACACGTTTTTTCATTTAAGTGCCACAAATGTATACTATGCATGCGTTTAAATAGAAGGAGAGGTACTGCGAGGATTCAAGTGCACTTCACTTAAAAACAACAAAAACTCAAACATTTGCCTAATGTATTAGGTAGCATGCCAGGAAGAAAAGCAAACTTTTCATATGAAGCATTACAATGGTAGTGCAAAGTCGTGCATCTGTATTTCCTGGACGACATGGATGTGCTTATTGGCAAAAGTACCCAAAATCTACATAACTCATTTACAACATCTATTTTGCCTTTGTAAGAGTTATGACCGAATAAAGAGAATGACAAACTCAAAATGAGTATTGGGCCATTAAAGAGAGTAAAGTAGGTTCAAAGTGGTTCGAAATTTAAAATGTGCATTTTAATTCTAACCCGTCTTAGAACTTCTTAAAAAGTAAGTCTCAGAAAATGCAAACAGCTTCTCTTAGCTCGAGTCCAGTTACTTTTACTTATTTTGTCATTTAAAAAAATAGTGATCAAACTTTGGTGGTTTGTATCTTAATGAACAATATACTGGAGAAATACAAACGTTATTTTAACAGTTTCTGTGTAATACAAAAGTAAAATGCTCATAAAACCACTTAAATGAAATAATCTCGTAAAAGAAACACATTATTATGGTATGCAAACGTAAAGATTTAGGCCGGGATGAACAAAGATACATCAAGTATCATGGCCTTTTACTTTAAAAACAAAGACATGGAGAGAATTATTGCTACTTGCTTTTCAGCTTTACAAAAATGCATATCTTCTTAACATAATATATATTTAGGGAAGTTTATTTCCCGCTTTGTATAAAAGGGCAGATGGCTTATCCAGGTCCACAGAGAGGCGTTGTTCCTCATTTTCTTCTCCCATGCACTCTCCCCATAAGACACTACAAATTTGCTAAAGCTGCTTATACATCTCAGATGGACAAAAAACTGGCCTGTCCAATGTAGCACGCGGTATTCAATCAAAAGGATAAAGCCTCGTTGGGCAAACCAATAGACTTTACTTTTCAGCAATTTTGACAGCGGGTGGTTTCCTATGAATCGAATACCCAGGTCTGAATTAGAACCGTGTGATGGAAAGAATAAAGAAGCCATCAGCACAGTTAAATGTTAAACTACAGCCCATTTCATGAGGTAAAGAAAATTTAGCACTCAACTTTGTCAATTAGATTTCGAAGGACATCATTTTGGCCAATTTACAGGGGGAAAAACATTTTCTCATTATCCTGGGTAAATTCAAGATAAACTGTGAACTTTATAGGTACAATGTAGTTAAATAAACCAGTTTACTTTAAAGTCTGCCATATGTTGATGTGTTTGTTCAAGTCAGTGGTGCCCCATACTTATAAGCTTAGCCACAAACCATCCCAGACACAAATCAGCAGGTGTGCGTCCGAACAATAATACAATGCGCTATTGATTTGGTACACCAACATCGATCTCTGCCAGGATGACTTAATTTCATTCTTTGTAGTTACTGTTAATATCTCACAAAGCTCTTACAGGGCAATTTTGTGCATTTATATTCACAGCCGAATAGGCATGATAGCCATGCACATATGTGGAGAATTTAAACAAAGCTTTGGTTTCCCTCAAGCATATGTAGGAAAATTTAAATAAAGCTTTGGTTTTTGAACATGTTCCTAATCAGATGGTTGTCATATGGTTTGAATTAACAAGTCAGTAGCAAATTCTAGGCTCTTTTTTAATAAATGGGTATCTCTTACAAAGAAAAATGCGACTAAGCAAAACTTCATTTCCGATTCTTATGCTGGGCCATATGCAGCTTCCCACACAGGCAGGGACCACGTCTTTTATGCACAGAGCTCAATAGATCCGCTAGAGCTGCAGATCAAGTAAAGTCTATAAAATGAACATGAGGCATTGACAGAAAAAGTAAAACTGCTCTGGGTTGACATTTCCAACAGCTGTTTCTTAATTATGTGTGGGCCAGGGATGGAATTATTCTGTGAAATCGCTTTTTCTCTTAGATTAACAACAAACTTTAAATATTACCCTGGGCCAATAAAACCCAAGGAGGAGTTGTGAAAATAGCAGGCAGGATTCTAAACTGTCTGGGGCATGGAGGTGGTCTGCCCGTTGAACTTGGTGCTGGGGAGAGGGGGTGTTATGGGCTCTGTCTGCAGCCTTAACAGCGGATTGCACCTTAGCGACTGTAGTTCAAGCGTAAAAATACTTGGTCTCTAGACCTGCACTCTGTTGCCAACCAGACTCTTAATCCCTCAACCAACTGTGTCCTCTGGAGTCGCTTAAGATAATGCCAATTTATGGCAATGTCTGCATTTTTAACTGATTAAAATTAAGCCGTAAACACAAGACAGTGGAATTAGCCCGTTTACAGGCTGGTTTTTTTTCCCTCCCACATCCCATTTTGCGCTAGTGCGGTTGATCCCTGCAACTCTACGCGGGTGCAATTTTAATGACTTTGCTGGGTGGTGTTTTGATGTTCTTCTGGAAGGGAAGAAAAAAAAGCAATGCTCTGTGTTTGTGGGGAAAGCAGATAGGGAGGCTGTGTAGCTGCGATTGGGGACACGGTGACATAGCTTCTGTTTTCCACTGATAGAATCGGTGTCATTTTCCTCTCAGACGATAAGACACCTCGCTGACGGAGCCGATTAGGGGGGGGGGGATTATTATAAAACACACTTTTATCCAACGGGGATAGAGTGATAGCAGTTCGCCCTTAGGAAAAAGGAAAGTGGAACTGATTGGCCGTTCTCCAGGCCCAACCCAATATCGAAAACAAATACATTTTAATATTCTATAAATAACATAGGATTGTTTAGAACATGGACCTAAAAAATAATAACTATCACATCCATAGTTTCTCTCCAAAAGGCATATGGATTATTAAAATAAAGCTTGAAAGGGAAGTTGTGTTTTCAAATGCACAATAGCATGCCTCCCACTCTGAATCTCTTGTTGCTTATCTTCAGAAAACTGGCACCCACACATTTGCAAAACAGGCTGCAAGGCAAAGAGATGAGCACGGGTGCTCGTGGTCGTCTTATGCTACAAGATGCACTGAGACTCCAGGGAACATCAGAAAGCATATATTGATTTGTTTTCCTTAAAACGTAAGGATCTTAAGGCAGGTGGTATGTTCTCACGGACTACCTTTGACCTAGCCTCTCAGGCCATGTTTCAATATATGTGTGCTAATCAAAGCATATCAATGCATGCTGAAAATATTGATATTGAGAAGCTTACATACGCCTTAGAGAGGAGAACTCTCTCCGGATTGCGCACCAGAGGGTTACGGCTCACAGCTTCTTGAGGACAACACACCTTTTATCCATTCCTCAAGTACTCCCTCCTCAAAATTCACAAGCACGAAGATTTAAATGGTTAACATTACTTGTGTGTGTTTATGCAGTTAGACCGATAAAATGGTATCATTATTTACCACCATTATCATGTAGTAATCTAGAGAAACATGGCTGTCCTCACAAGAATGAGGTACGCCACAAAAGCCTCACTTCATCCAACGACCCTGACATCCAGTGCACTCTTTGCCCCGGTGCATCTGCTGGTCAATGCTCTGCACATAGTTCATGCATCACCGACTCATTTGGGTAAAGCGTAAATACTTTCAGATCATTACCATTGCCAACACAATATCTCTTTTCCCCCTTTGAACCTGCTATTTGGTATCTCACAGTCCAACAATTTATTGGCCTACAACTTCACTGTGCCAGCCATCCAGGTCATATATTATTTGGAAAGTCTGGGCAAAGCATTTAGCTTGTGTGGGGGCAGGAGATGGCTTACTGGGGCTGGCTTCTCCAAAAACGAATGAAAGAGTTATTGAAAACTTAGCGCATTTCAGGCTAGTGCTAAAGCGTACCATCAACACGGAATGCTAGGCCTAGTAAACCGTTTTCTCAAACGGGTCTGGCTGAACTTTCTCCTACAAGTCAGCTGCACAAACTAGTTACTTTCACCAAATCCTTTTGCAGCCTATCAGGTCGCCATCCTCCAAGCTTAGAGGCAACCCCAACATTTACTCTCTTTCTTTAAGGAGTTTCTGTGTGCCAGTAGCAACTTCTCCAGTAAGACGCACTGCGCTTGTGACCTCATTTGAAACCGCGCACACCGTTAAACACTTTAATCAAGCCATGTCACAGGCTCCTCTCCATAGCAGTTCTCTCAGTTTCAGGCTCAGATTTTTATTATATGTCCAATCAACTGTGGAAGGTGCATCCCTTTTCTCTCTTATCCATGGACTAATATCCCCGCATGAAAATGTCTCTGCTCACAGCAATATTGTTCCATTAAGGTTATCCCATCTTGTGCTTTGGCGGTGTGAGTGCTCTGATGCTACTTCAGCAGCATGTGCACTACAAGCGTGCACTATGCATGCACTACAAGCGTACTAGAGTACAGAAACAAATAGTTGTCAAATGCTAATCGATAACTCGGACATGATTAAACTAAACGCATACAAGTACCTTTAAGGCGACTGGACTAGAAGAATGAGATACTGGGAGTTGATCAGTGTTGGATTCCATCATTTGTAGCACTGGTGAAACTGGGAGATACCTCTAAAGAGCCCACTTGACAGCTGATTACACTTGAAAAATGACACAATGAGTAAAGCATGAGTTTTCAAAGCTCTGATGGGCTGTTCCCACTGGTACATTACACATTTGTGTGCAGGCCCACTGTTTAGG
Organism: Triturus cristatus; assembly: GCF_964204655.1. Taxonomy (NCBI): domain Eukaryota; kingdom Metazoa; phylum Chordata; class Amphibia; order Caudata; family Salamandridae; genus Triturus; species Triturus cristatus. Next base: position 151,985,738 of record NC_140580.1, read on the forward strand.
TGTACTGTGATTTCACCTTCTTGATAAATCCAACATGCAAAATGATCACATCAAGCAAAAAACCGACCTCTAGCAAGCAAGTTTCATTACAATGGCATCCGGCCATCTTTTATTTCAAATACTATGTAGTTTTTACAACTTCGCCACATGAGCAGTTACTTTTTCTTTTTTTTAAACATTTGCAGATAGAGGAGGCAAGGGTGGAGGCGGGGAGAGGGTTTCCTGGTTACAAATGCGAAACATCCTTTCTAGGGATCTTTTTGAGGTTGCTATGATCATTTTTCCCCATCCCAGATTGCTCATTCAATTATTTTTGCAGACAAGGGGGGGAAAGATTAATATTAGAAAAACAAATCTGGTCATTCCCACACAGGTTGCATGTAACAATTATTTTAAACAGGGAAAGAACTTGCCTAACAGTCACAATGTGATCTTAACTTACAGCACAAATTCAACCCCTTGAATCTGGGTTATGGCTACATTTATTTTAGAAAAACAAATGCACATGAAAAATGCTGTGACATAAACCATATGTGCAAAATATCATAGGGTATTTGCCATTATTGAGGGATGAGAGAGGCACCGTCACCCACTCGAGGCTTCGCCCCTTGTGAGGCATGGCCCCTGCCCACACTCAACAAATGTAATAAATAGCATATATATATATATATATATATATATATATATATATATATATATATCATCATTTCACAACAGGATTCGTTTCCGGGATCCATCTCCCATAGTCAGGTGGCGTGTTATACTCGGCCAATCCCACCGCCGAGTTCAGAATCAATAAAGTTTTCAGCTCCAGTAAGCAAAACACGCACTCAGAAAGGTACAGCTCGTTGGCGATTTATTCACAAGGTAACGCTACGCATTTCAGCACAGAAGTGCCTTGATCACACGATGATCAAGGCACTTCTGTGCTGAAACGCGTAGCGTTACCTTGTGAATAAATCGCCAACGAGCTGTACCTTTCTGAGTGCGTGTTTTGCTTACTGGAGCTGAAAACTTTATATATATATATCTATATATATATATATAGGGCAATTACATATTTAAATAAAACCGGGGAAATGTTACATACAATGCGAGTTTCAGATGTGCAAGTTGCTGCCCTAGAAGAAGAGGTTTTTACCTTGAAACGCGTTGGCAGATTAATTTTACGTGGAGTATGAAAGCCATTGTTTCACACACACATACATATATATATATATATATATATATATATATATATATATATATATCCGCTCCCAGTTCCACAGAGAAGCGAAGCACTCATAGGCAGGTGCAGACTTTACGGGTGTGGACCCCGCAACAATATCTCGAGATGCCTTTCTCGATGTCACTAGCACGGCATAATGAATGATATTGTGTACTCGCAAAACTGTTATATACAGCGAAGGTGCAATAGAGTGTCTATATAGACCATGCACATTGCAGTAACAACATCGTAGAATCATCTGTAAATATATTGCAAGATGTGATAGACCAGTATACGTATCCATTAAAAAATGGCGCTGGTGTTAGAGAGATCATGTTAGTCCTTTCTTCATGTTGTTGATTAAGGTAATGTTGAAAAACATGGCGTTTCTGATGTGCTAGTGACATCGAGAAAGGCATCTCGCCGAAACGCGTCTGTTGCTGGTCATTCGGCTATCCGATTAAAATTGTGTTGAAAACGCTCCGCGAGTGCGACATTTCCTTTGGACAAAAAGGAGTGGAGCGAGATATAGATATATATATATATATATATATATATATATATATATATAGAGAGAGAGAGAGCGAGAGAGAGCGAGAGAGAGCGAGAGAGAGAACACCATTAAGGACATCACGAGAGCCCCCAAGCCCTTCTGCAGAGCTTTAACACTGTTGGTGGGATATGAGGGTTATACGCCATGGTGGACCAAATTATGCTGCAAGGTTATGTCGCACATTTTCAAGCAGTGTTATTGTATCCTACATATGTATCCTGTATTAGCTACAAACAACATTTATTGTGGAATCTGCACATTAGGCACACCATGTGGCTTATTCTGTGGCAAAGGCTGTAAATTCGTAATCATGCAGTAAACACTGCTGCCAGAGTCACATTAATTTGCTGGCCTTTACTTTTGTCCACTGTTTTATTAACAATGTATTCATGAAAGGCAAACTAAACTTAAATATTCTAATCAGTGTCCACTGTTTGCTGTGAAGAAAATAGCTGTTTCAAGCTAAGTACCCAAACATAAAACATGTAATACAAAACCTACATGGTAGGAAAAGTATAATCGAGGTTCTAGTGACATTTACAAACCACTAGTAAGTGCTATATAAATACAATTACATGGCTGAATGTCACTAGAACCCTTTGATGACAATAGTGTACCATATTACACGGTTACCAGTTATGCAACTTCCCCTCTTCCTCCATAACACCACACACACACACACACACACACTCTCTCTCTCTCTCTCTCTCTCTCTCTCTCTCTCTCTCTCTCTCTCTCTGGTGGTCTCAACATCTTTAAACTACATTAGTGAAAGTACTTTGAAACAAAATCATACAAAAGTAAGCCATGCAAAAATCGCAACTCAGACTAAGTAATATCTGGTGCCATATCATGGTACATTAGTGACTACTAAGAGGGTTTTAAAATGTTAGCATCTGAACTGACATATTACATTACTTTGAAATCATATTTGCCAACAATAATCTTTGTTACATTTGAACATTTTATTTTTCAAGAAAAAAGTGAATACCAATTAATAAGTTGATTTGGGCTCCACACTGCACAGCTGCAGTTACATTCGTTCCTCAATCTTGAGTGGTGTGCCTGTGTAATGGTGTAGCTTATATATAGCTTCTTTTATGGTGCATTCACTTTGTTTGGCCTTCTTTGAATGTGATTTAGTATGGTGGCTGTGGAATGTACATACATTGATCCGACTGTACATTTGTTTAGGAATATGCACATTTCTTGGTCTGGGCCAATAGTTGCAGAAGTAAATGTATATCTAGCCTGTGGCTCATTTCTTCTGTAATGTATAGTGCAAGTGTGGCTCAATTTTGTAATTACAGTGCATGCAAATAAATTCTGATAATACTTGAACATGAATTTGTCCACACCGAATTTTACTTTGGTCGTTCTACGCAGGCCCGATTTATAGATAAATCATGACCTTGCTAAAACGTTTTCTTCTTTAAAATTACTGGATCACTTTCACCAATTTCAAGTGCACGTGAGGTCGGAGTGAGTTCTCTGTCAATGCTAAATTGGGGGGAATTTAAGTGGGTATTTTCGGGTCATTTCACTTTGTGTGTGTGTGTTCTACGCAAAATTAAATTTTACTAAAGTTTTCAAACCAGAACTTCAAAAACGTATTTAAGCAATGTCAACTCTCGCCAACTTTCACATCTACAAGCATATCTGAAATCAACATTTAATGTTAGTCAAAAGTTACTAAAGCCAGAGGGCAAACCTAATATTTAAATTCCCAGGTACTTAGGCACTGGTGTAAATCATGTGCATATACGGACGGACACAAACACACACGCTAACAAGTACACATACAGACAGACACTAGACTAGTCACACTTCATGCTTTGATTTTCAGTGTGAATGTTACTTTAATCAACACGAGTTGAATAATGTACCAAGAGATACCCAGGCAAAGAGCAACAATAGATATGAATGTCATGCTTTGGCATCAATGGAAATGTGCCTTCAACAGTCCGATAAAATGTGCGTGAGTAAGTTTAGGCCGTGAAAAGAAAGGGTCAACATTATGCTGGTTTATGTATTACACAGACATGTAACGAACGACGTGTAAAGATTAAATGTGGTGACGACACGTGCTCGGAGCCTTCTCTTCCAGGCTGAGCGTCGCGAAAGGGCCTTCTGTACAGAGAAAAATATACACAAGTCATTTGGTTGTCCGCGGTGTTTTTGCCAAGAACTTCTTCGTGTCAATCACCAACAACTGTGCTCGGTGGCAGACAACAAAAAAAGACAGCAGCAGACAGCCACCCAAAGGGTCTTTAAGTGGGAGATGTGTGTAAATCAGGGAAAAGAGCATTCGTTAGATAAAAGGAATGCGTAGATAACTGTGGACATATAGACGGCTGCTGTGTGGGCTCCCACTTGACGGTCTGTTGCACTAGCCCGACGCACGTGGACGCCCCAGTCAGTGAACAAGCCTAACTTTCTTCAATCCTCGGTCAGAGGCTGAGTGGGGGGACGGGTCTGCGTTTATGGATCAACATGACGCTTCTGGCAGACACAGAACACAGGACAGGTGCCGAAGGGGCATCTCTGTGCTGCGTCGCAGCCGCTTCAGAGCGCTTACAGCAAGGGGGGGGGGGGGGGGGGGCGTGGAGTGAGGTAGGAAAATAGAGCGACCGTAGTGGCGCCGCGGCCTTAATGGTCGATCAGGCAGCGGCGAGTCCGCTGGCACAGCAGAGAAGGTGAGTGTCTCCACCTACTCGGAACCTAGGAAACCACTGCTCCATTCCGAGGAAGTGTCGAGTTTAGAGCCTTGTATGTGGAACGATATCCCAAACAACAGCTTCCCTGGGAAGGCAGAGCTATCCATCCATGCATCTATCCATCCATCCATCCACCTATCTATCTATCTGAAGAGTAATCCCCGATTTTGTCTGCGGCGCGTGGCTGATTGGGTGGCAGGGAAGCCGACACAGTGGAGAGAGGAACTGACACCGGGATAATCCACTCCACGAGATGTAGTGGAGCAGCAGTGTAGCTCCAGCGTGCGTTGGGTGGCTAGAGTATGGCGAGGGAGCGGAGAGGCCCTCTCTTGTTTGCATTTGAAGTGCGAGGGAGGCCTGGTGCGCGCAAACTTCAGATGTGAAGAACAAAAGAGTCGTCTTTACCATACCTCTCCTCAGCTTTTTTTTTTTTTTACCAGCCATCAACTACAGCTGAAATGCTATAGCGTTCTCACAATTCTATGAAGACTGATGCAAACAGGCTGTCGGCGCGAGCCTACGTTATTAAAACACACGCTACATGATACCCCTCACAGGGTCGCCGGCCGCCATTTACATGAAGAGACTGACCAAACAGGAGCCTTTGGCTTGAAAACAGTTTATTAACGTTTAATTGAATGCTGGTTTCGCCCTGTTCAGCCCCAAAGTGCGCGACATTAAATGTGCGAGAAGTAAGTTAATTCCACAGAAGGATGGGGTCTAATCACGAGTTGGATCAGAGTGTGCCAGTTACAGGAGCGCTCGCGCCCCCGTTGGCACAGCAAGGCTCAAAGCCCCGGTAGGCTTCAAAGCGCGCGCCCCTTCCAGAACCCTCCGCTTTCTAGTAAAGCTGCGGCCGCGGTGTTCGCTCTCCTAATGCCAGCGTCCGAGAATCAAAACACCTTAAAACAAATTGATGTACTCTTTAATATAGTCGTCACATCATCACAGGCCTGTGCACCCTGCCACGGCGGTTACCGGGGGGATACGAGCCACACAGCCTTTGTCGCTGGCTTCAATGAGTCGTGGAGGGGAGTGGGGGCGGGGGGGAGAGCGCTCAATTGAGATATTGGCACGTCTGATTGACAAGGGCTAATCAGCTTACCTCCGCACTAATAAAGATGATGCCTGTGGAGCTGGCGGGGCCGGCCATTGAGCGAACTTTCAGGGAGCCGCAGCCTCGAGGGCCAGAGACCAAAGATGCTCCATGCGCCTCTAAACTGGTTCCAGGCAACCTTTAATGGGCTACTTTCATTCGCATCACCCTCGTCACACGCCGGCCTGCGGTCCCTTGGCTGTGCTGCTTGGTCGGCGGAGCCACGACGCGCGGGCAGGCCACTCTGGCGACATGGACGGGTCCAGGGAGAAACCCTGTCCGACCTCTGACGGGGCTCTTCCGGTTCTATCGAAGAGGCGGGATTTGAGTCTCGGTCAATTGCTGGGCATTTGTTTACATTTATTTGCCACATATTTGGGGCAGCGACAATGGACATTCGTTACATAAAAACGTGTAGAGCTTTTGGGAACGAAACTGAGTATGCGGAAGGACGGTGGAGTGAGACCACACCCAAAAGGTTATGTCAGCTGTGGAGCAAGTGAAGAGGAAAGTGGAAAGGAAAGGTCTGAAGAAAAATGAGGCATCCGTACCAATAACGCAAACATAGCCGCTCCATATTCCTTGATCCTCAAGGAGCAATAACACTTCTTTAATTGATGCCCAAGTACATTGCAAACAAATTGTAGTAACTAGGCTAATCGAGCAACATGATGAATAACAACCCTCTTACAACCTAACTGCATCTGTTGGGGATTCCCTCACATTGTTATCATTGTATATTACGGATTAGTAACACATGCTACTTGAGGACTACAAAATGGCGTAAGTATGGAAAAAAGGCTCCACATGAAAAACAAGTTATTATATTGCTCTGTACCTCGTCCTTGCATTTAGATATAGCCAGGGATCTATTTCTGTTGGTCGTGTACCACGCAATGCTCCTAATTAGTTTTTGCACTATAATGGGAAACCCTATTGCCCATATCCTACTGGACTTACACACCAGGCCTCATTACCATGTGAAGCGACAGAGTCATCGCTTGGCTGACTCTTCGCAGGGCCAGGCAATTGGCTAATCTCTGGAGAAAAAGGAACCCTAGAGTTGATCAGTCACAGAGAAGCGGGAGCCTGCCCCTCCAACTTCACACAACCGCTGCAGGGTGCTGCATATGCTACTATGGCCCACGGGCCTGGCCCTTCAGAAATCCATACTCCACGCCTGCAGCAGTCTCTGAACTCTGGGAGATGCTTTTTCAAATCTTTAAGGGGATTGACCGACGTTATGCATCTATATTAAAGAAAAAATCCTGTAGAAGAATATACTGCCATTTAAAATGACAGCTCATCAGAATCTCAGTGATATACCTAGCCAATGAACTGATTTTGAAATCTAAATAAAAAAGTATTAACCACATACATATTTACTTGTTTGCTTGCTCAGGGCTACTACATAAGTGTCAGTATAAAGGGAATACTACGACTATGGCATAATACAGGCGCAACATCTTATATTAAATCAAAAGAGGATACAGGGGAAGGAGGAGATTGCTACAGCCAATCTCCTGTTTTAAAAAAGAAAACAAGAAGTTAAAAAAAGAAGTTGCCTTAATTGTTTTTTTGTGTCAGCCGAAGGAGACATCTACCACAGAAAAAAACAGGTAGTATTCACTAAGTTCCTCTACTTTTACCAGTCGGTAACAGCAGCCGTGTTAGGGGAACTACTTTTTGTCAGCTGGGGAACAACTTCTGTGGGAAGGATAATCTCAACTTGTAAGGATGCTTCAAGAAAGACTGACGAGGAGGTAATGGGAGACAATAAGAGCGCTGGTCAGCCTGTATTGAAACAGAAAACGAGGGTGAGCCACTGTACATTAAGTTAACTCTGGGTAGACGACTGATCGGAGGCTCTGCATAACGAAGTTAAAAGGAAAGCCATATCAGGGCCAACAGGTGCTTGGGTGTGCATGAAAACGCCAACAAACTGTCTCTTTTAACATGGGCTCTGCCCCTCACCAGGATTTGGGTTTAGCATTAGATCATATAAAGCCAGACACGAACTCGTATGTTGAAACCACTTAATCCCACTGCACCTATTCTCAAAGAGAACTTCTGCCGAGGTTTTAACACATGAGAAAAAAAACTATTTTCTAAAAGTTAAGTTTAGCCTTAAAAACTGAAGAACTTTTTCAAGAAAATCTGGCAAATGTTAAACAGCGACAATAAAAACAAATAGGAAAAACGATGTGTGGTTTAGCTCTGTTCATTTCATTTTTTGGCTGCAGGTGAGTTTGGTTTAGGTCCCCCCATTATTTTGTACGAGAAACAGGCCACAACTTTTTCCTAATCCGGGCAATACGCTCGAGTTTTGTTGAGGAGCTTTGGAAAATGTGTGTATTGTTTCAATACAATAGTGATTTATCCAGGAAAAAAATTGCACCCGTTGTCATGGGCTTCTGTTTCTCGACCAGTTATATTAATTAACATAATCTGGTCTTACTGGTACCCTATTTCACTTGGTTAAATGGTTTTACCCAAAGACCATTTCATCTCCTTTATGATTTCGGCAAACTTAAAATGGTAAATGATCGACTTGAACTTGGCATAGTTCTTTGCCCTACTGGTTCCACTTTATAAGCTTATGAACCTCAGTTATGGTGTTCGTAATCACAACTCAACAATACTTCACAGGGACATAAATCAGCATGAATGCTTGTTTAAAAAAAGAAAAACAAAATGTACAATGCATGCCTACCCTTTTTAGGTCTCACCTGAGACAGCACCTGCGCTGCTGCTTGAGACACATTTTGTTAGTGTAAAGGGGGCTTTGAGCCTACCCATTGTTTACTATTGGTCGTCTTCATCGTCACTCATTTCCTTGCTTCTCATTGGTCAGCGGTGTGCTGGCTTCTGTTCCTCTTTGGATGTTCGTTCCTTCCCTGGATCATGGACCAAGTACTGCTTCCTTTCAGCACCCAGTGTCTTTCCACCGCCCATACAGTTTTCAGAGGTAGTTTTGTTTATTTTAGTTGCAGCACTCCATGAGTACATGTATCTGCAGGCCGTCTTCCCTCAACCCCATGCTGCATTCAGATGCTTACCCCTGTCAACATCCCTCCTATGCCCTGCTGCATTCCCTTATTGTTGCTTGTCTTGTCCCTCCCATCCCACATTCCATTGTTGCTTGCCCTGTTCGTCCCACCCCCTCATGCACTCCATTGTTACTCACCCCTATCCCTCTCACATTCAGTTGGTGATGCGTGCCATGTCCAAACAACCCATCCTAGATTCTGTTGTTTTGCTTGCCCCCAATCCTCCCACCACCTCTTGTTTTCCATTGTTTCGCTTACCCTGTCCACTCACCACTACCCTGCTGTTGCCTGCCTCGTATGCCTGCCTCCACCACCTGTTGTTGCTTGCCTGTCTTCCTCCTCTCCACCCACAGGACATAACTTACCCCGTCCCCCCTGCCCCTTAACCCTTGTTGTTCCTTGAACCATTCCCTCAAAGGTGCCATGACACAGTTGCATCATAGCACTTTTTATCCTAACTTTTAAAAGTGCTGCATAGCAGCTGCAGTGCTAATACAACAGCATGGTTCCTCTCTCTCTAGCAGAAGGACTGCTCATGCTCCGTCCTCACCCCAGACTCCCACTGTTCCACTAAACCTACCACTTAGACAAGCCCTTATGGTCATGTGATGCTAAGTCACTTGACATAGGCACCTGTCTTCTCTAACACCCTCACACAGTACTGAAGAAAAGTATCCAAAATGTTAAGACTGACGGCCTAGACAACCTCTGTTTTGGCCCATTAGGATGTGAAGGGGCAGCCACCTCTTAGTCAACCTACCAGGAAGTAAAAACCAATGTGTGTTAGACCTGGCACCATTGGCGTGGGTCTCCCTTCTATTTTTTGCTGTTGCCTCATATGTTTTTGCTGGTTTTAGATGCTTTGGCCACTCTGCCACTGCGAATCAGTGCCACAGTGCAAGTGCTCCCTATTGTAAATTGATGTATGGATTAGTGACTCCATGATTGGATTATTTGATTTACTGGTCAGACCCTAGTACAGTGCACCATGGGCGCCCTGGGTTTGTAAAAAAAATGCTGCTAGTGGGCTTGCAGCACTGGTTGTGCCACCCACCAAAGCAGCCTGTAAAGTGTGTCTCAGGCCTGCCATTGCAGAGCCTATGTGCAGTCTGGTACTGCCATGTTGACTGGCCAAGTGCACCCACTTGCCAGTCCCTAAACCTTCCCTTCTCTTCATATCAGACACCCCTAAGGTAGGCCCAATGGCAGGGAGCATTGTAAGTAAAAGGTAGGACATGCCTGGTGTACGTGGCATGTCCTAATAGTGAATTACAGTCATTTTCGTTTTTCACAATTGCAAGGCTACCTGTTCCCCATAGGTCAAAATGGGCAGTTTGATTATAACACCTTATAATCCTAACTGACCCAGGGAACATGGTAAAAATTCGAGTTTAGTATGCCTGAACTCAGAATGATAAAATACATCCTTTAGTGAAGTTGGTTTTAACATTCTGTGTTTGAAAATACCACTTTTAGAAAGTAGGTATTTTTTGCCTAACTGCCAAGCCTGCCTCTGCTAGGTTGTGCAATCCATGTCTGGTTTGTGAGTGACCGGGCTGGGGTATTCCAGGAGACAGGGTGAGTCAGCACAAGGCTGAATAGAGAGATCTGCTTGTAGAGTGGTGGGAGGAGTTGCACCTGGGACCTGAATAGGGCTGTGCCTGCCTTCCACAATGCTGGTTCCACCTCCTGCGTCTGATGTCCCTGGCCCACACTGTCAAAGGAAAGAAGGAGTCCTGTAAACAAAGTGCTCCAAGACTGACCAGAACTGGTTTGGACTAGGCAAAGGCCTCTCTGCCTTCAGTGAACAAAGAGAATATCAGTATAAATACTGGGGCCCGGACCCCAAGATTTTAGATCACTTCTGGGAAACAAGAAGAACCTTTGCTGAGGAGAGGAACCAGAGAGAGAGACTATCCCTATGCTGTGTGCTGTTTGAGGATTGGTCTGCAGTGGTTACCTGATTGCCAAAGAAAGGAGAAAGGACTTTGTGCTACTTTCATCAACTTGTAAGAAGATCTCCAAGGGCTTGAACTAGAGCTTGCCTCCTGCCTGAAGTCTCAGGGATACAAGACTTCACCAACCAGCTCCCCTGAGTTCCCTTGCTGGGAATCTGAAGTGCATGCTGTTGAACTGGGCCTTCTGAGAGACTGTGTGTCGCTGGGAGCTGGAAGCGCGACTCAAGACGAAGAAGCATGTCACCGCCGCAGCAGTTATCGTCGCATCGCTGAGGAAGTGTGCCACCGCTGCCGCTGTCGCCATCACATCGCCGAAGTGCCGCGCATCACTGGAGAAGAGTGTCGCCGTCGCAGCAGACACCGCATCACCGGAGAAGCGTGTCGAAGCCGCAGCAGCTGTCGTCGCCTCCCTGAGGAAGCATGCTACCGTTGTCGCCATCGCATCGCTGAAGCGCCCCGCATCACTGGAGAAGAGTGTTGCAGCAGACGCCGTTGCATCACCAGACAAGCGTGTCACAGGGCCTGTCGCGGCTCAAGAAGATTCACCGAGTCGCCGCACGGCCGTCGGGCGTGCACGCATACCCCTTCGTTGTCGCAACATCAAGAAGACGCCATTTTTGTTCATTGCACCGGGTCATCATCGCATCGCGGCGTTGCTAGTTGCATCGCCACAGAAGCGCAGTAAGAAACCGACACATCACCTCCCCACGCGGTGAAGAACCGATGCATCACCTCCTCTCCGGTAAGGAACAGACATCTCACCGTCCCCTACGCAGCAGTAGGGAACCGACGCATCACCTCCTCCGAAGCAAGGAACCGACGCATCACCGTTCTTGTGTGTAAGGAACCGATGCATCACCATCCCTGCAACCCTTTTGTTTGTATAACGTTACGCATCCAAAGGTACATTGAACGGAAAGTGTTGCATTTACCATCTAAAGAGAACTAAGCTATTTCTACCATTTTTAAAGTACAGTATTGTGGATTTTTGTCATTTGTGGTCTTGTGTTAAGCCTATATAAAGATACTTATTTTTTATAATACAACCTGTGTGGTGTCCATCTGTAGTGTTGTCACTGTATTACTGTATGTGTTTTCAAATTCTTTACACACTGCCTCTGAGATAAGCCTGTCTGCTCGTGCCAAGCTACCAAGGAGTGAGCAGGGGTTATTTTAGAAGTGTACCCCCCCTTACCCTGACTAGACGCAAGGGCCCCTATTTGGTCAAAGGTACCTACCTCTGCCAATTAGAGACCCCCAAATCTAACAAGGTGCATGATAGTGTTCACCTACCACACCATGCCCACAGACCCAAATAACCTCACCAAAATAAAACCTTACTTGTTGCATGTTGACACTGGCCCTCTTTGCCCCACCCATCTCCCCTACACTCCATAACACAGCAACTAAAATACCACCTTTATAATCTGAAATGAGCTTGCACCAATGTGCCTACATAGAACCCTCACTTGCTCCATTTCCAGCACTCAGCAGCCCCTTGCTGAGGAAAGGATCAGCTTGAAACTGTGAGGAAATACCACATAGGACGGGGGCACATTAGCCACGAAACACTCAAAGATATAATGGTGAGGACCGAAATACTGGATTCTCTGTTCTGATGGGACCCTGATCTTGCCACCAGAAGTTTAATGCCTGCCAACCACATCTTCCTTTCATATAGCCGACATGTTAGAAGGGAATGTGGAAGAATCCCCACAATGCACTGTCTATACCTGTATGACTAATTTCTCCTGAATCTAAGATAGGGAACTGGAAAATTGGAAAACGTTGCTAAAAACCCACTCTAACTTTTCTAGCAGACATATGGTTAACCAAATCCCTTGAGTCAATCTCCTATGTCTTATGTTTAGACCCCAGACTAGCAGTTAGAAGTCTAAAGTCAGTTGCTGCCCAGTCTTCCAAATTAGCCCTTTTCTGACTCCACTGCAAGAATTTCAAAAGCTTTATCAGTCCACAGTCCCACAAGGATGAGGATTCTCATCTATAGACAGTTCTTTATTGCTACTGTCTGCAAATCTATCCAAAAACCCACTGAACTTACTGACAGAACATATGTTGAGGAGACGGTAAGAATAGATTGTACTGAAAAGCTCCTAGAATAGAGAAAGTCAGATAATAGAGGTTATCACTGTGTATCCACACATATACCAATGAACACCCAGAGATAACATAAATGGCAGTAATGTGCTATATACAAACCACACAAAATAAGTGTTCTGCCAACATACAAAGTGCATGTTGGAAGAATTGATACATGCGAATAAATGGAAAAATGAAAACTGAGAAACCACATAGGAGGAAACAAAATCATATAAAACAATTAAAAAAAATACAAATAAATAGAAAATAAAGGAAAAATTTTAAAGGAAGGATCATTTTAAGGAAAATCCAACATTACATTAAAGAAACTTGGGTGGAGTTTAGGACTAGTGAGACTTTTTTGGGTTTAAGGATTGGATAGGTTTAGGGGTGCTGTGGGGTTTTTAGGGGTCAGGAATGGGTGGAGTTCAGGCATAGGAAGGGTTTTTTTTAGCGTTCAGGGATGGATGGAGTTTAGGGGCGATGAGGGTTTTTTAGGTATCAGGAATGGGTGGGGTCTAGGGGTGGCGAGGGGTTTTTAGGATTCACGGAGGTGTAGAGTTTAGGGGTGGCAAGGTGTTTTTCGAGTTACGAGATGGATAGAGAGTAAGGGTGATGAGGAGGTTTTAGAGTTCATGGCTGGTGAGGGTTTTTAAGTTTCAGTGATGGGTAGAGGTGGTGAACAGTTTGTAGGGTTCAGGATTTGGCTGAGTTTAGGGTGGCTTGCGGTTTTAAGGATTCAGGAATGGCTGGAGTTTAGATGTAGAAAGGGGTTTTAAGGGTTCAGGGATGGGTAGAGTTTAGGGCTGGTGAGGGGTTTCTAGGGATCATGGGTGGGTGGAGCGTAAAGGTATAAAGGGCTTTTAAGGTTGAGGGATGGGTATAAGTTAGGTGTCAGGGATGTGTGTGGTTTAGGTGTACTGAGTTTTTTTTGTTATCTGGGATGGGTGCAATTAAGGGGTAAAAAAGGCTTTTATGGTTCAGGGACAGGGGCCATTTAGGCATGGTAAGGGGTCTTCAGTGGACAGAGATGGTGTTTTTAGGGGCGGCGGAGGGGTCCGGTATGGATGGTGTTTAGGGGTGGTGAGGGATCAGTGAATTAAAAGCATCTGAAGTAATTGTTTGACAATGTAAAAGAAATACATCTGAAATAATTTCCCTTAAAGTAAAACACTGAAATAAATACCTCTGACAAAGCTGTTTCTGAAAGTAAGACCTGCAGCCATTGAATTTACCCCATAAAAAGTAAGCATGCCAAAGAATTTCAAACAAAAAGACATTCAATGAATTGGTTTCAATGAAATGGTAAATGCAATTCATTCTGAAAATTTCCATTAAACAGTTTAGGTGAAATGGTTTCTCAGTAATGGTATTCCATGAAATAGTTTGTCAATGAAATAACATACAACTGGGAGAACAGCAAAATATATCTCTTTCATTCTAGAACCAAACTAAAGAGGCAGAAAAACAGCCTTTGATACATGCACAATCTTTCCGGGATCATAAACAATAGCACAATCTGAGAACAGGATACTAAAAATCTTGGGAAATCAAATCACTTCCATCTGTGCATCCACAAACTATGTGCAGCTTGTGAAGTGGCTGCAGATGAAAACTGCCCATAATGATCCACAGTCTGTAAAAGGATTATACTTTGGGTACTTTGTTTTATTCTTCACGTTTTTCACAGCGATTTCCATATTTTTTACATGATTGTTCCGCAGCTCCTCCTTTGTCATTGTGCTTTGACCAATTCCAAGTTTCTCCTAACTGTCCCATCTTTTAGGTGAGGAGATGTGGACGAGGGAAGATCATTTTTGGTGCACAGCTCTACACTGTAGAACTCGCTCCCTATTTTGCTAAAAGAAGTCAAACTTGTTGCTTTCCATCGGAATCAAATCCTGGCTATTTAACAGAACACTTCCCTAAGCAGTTCGTTTTTTCCATCAGGTTTCTGGTCTCCTGCAGCACTAATTGACTTTAATCAGAAAGTGTATATTTGGTCTCTTAAAAATAGCAAATATAAATCAATAATACCCAGTCGGAGCGCTGACCAAAGAGTGCTATGCAAGTCCTGGTCCATTTTATGAGGATGGTTACATTGGGGACAGATTAATTAAGAAAAATAAGAGAGGAGAGGGTAAAGTTTGAAATGCACAATGAGGTAAGAAATAGCTCCTTTTAAAAAAAGAGAATAAATATCTAAAAGGAAAATAAAAAAATATGAAAATCACTTAAAATGTTAACACTACATGAACACCACAAAACTGCTATAAGTAGAGGGAACCTGAAAAGAATAAATCAGAGGTCTCTATTCTATCTATCAACCAAACAAACAAACTTTATATATTTGGATGTATGTAGGCATTGTATTTGTACAGGACCTCAATGACAAATGTTTCTAAGTGCTGGATTGCCAGTTGTCTTCAGAACCGATATACCCAGGATCAGATCAGAAAGCAAGAAAATATACATTTGAAGGGTTTCTAACTCTAATGTGGGAGGGCTTTGTTCTTAGTAGGGGGCAATGGGTACATCAATAAAAGGATCACTGATGGAACGCAATATCAGTCTATGGAGGAACATTTAAATGGGGCAGGTACAAGAACGACTTTTCAAGTAGGTTGTAAAATCCTGGTCATTTTAGGGAGAAAAGTTTATGCTGCAGCCAAATTGTAACATTACTGTAAAGACGTCTATGGATTATACGGCTTCTTTTGAAAGCTATACGGTTCTGGGCCTGCAATCAATTGAAGGCTACTTGCTTGAGAACGTGGTCATTCCATTCAAGACTCATGATTAGCCTGATGCCCGAGTTTAGGAAAATTTGCGGTATGAATTTTTGAGTGGTAACCATATAGAGGCTGCTGCAATAACAGTTTGGAATTTTGACCCGGCACAATTAGTATGTGTTTTTGGGGAGGCAGAATTCTATTAATCTTTTTTTCATACACGCAAAAACAGACAATAGCAAATGTTTAACACAAATTTGTATTTCTGTAAAAAGTGAGTGTCCTAGTACACTCCAGATTTCTTTAAGTGACAATACATTTTTCCCAAAACAGACTGGGAATAAACTTAAGATGTCTGTAATATAATTAATGTAGGTGACTACTGTTACTTCTGTCTTTGCCACTGCAGATGATCATTTTATCGCCAACAAGAGGAACCAGATTTGTGCATTTAAATTTTACCTGGGCATCTGCATTTATCACACTGCTAAAGATCTGGTAGATGGCAGCCTGACACGAGCCTTTTCATCCCTTTGAAGGCCGATCGCCTTTTGGAGGACCTTGGCGCTCTCAGTGATGGGGAGGATCATCCTTGCTAAGATGGGTATGTTCCCTTGGTTACTTTATTTCTTTGTCAACCTACCGATATATTTGTGTGCTATATTTTTCAAATCCCTAGGAGCCCCTTGGGATGCTAGATCGGGCACAGGAGTCAGCATAGAGTAGCACTAGCTGAACTTCAGAGACCCACAGTGGTGGACGGGCTGGGCATACCTAACTTGACCACTATTTCCTTGTGTTCCAGCTTCAGAGGCTGGCCACTGAGTCTCGGACGCCTATCTGGAAGATACTGCCACAGACCAGCAATCATAGCCCCTGCCTAACGTGCTTTAACACTGTTTGTCCGTCCCCGTGGCTGTTACAAACTGCCCATCAGTGTTACTGCTGTGCACTGCGGCTCACAGCATGCATGACCCCACACGCATTGGGTATCAATCTTTTAGCGATGACCTGCTTGGGGAACCCGGAGGCCTTGGCTGGCCTTGCCAACTGGCCTGCCCTTGGCGTACACACCTTAGGAACTCTTTTGAGAGTACCGTCTACTAACCTTTAGGAACTCACTGATTATTATGTGATCTTTCAGGGCCAGTTCTTGTCTAAAACACACTGATCTCCACCCTACACCATGCTTGGTGCGTCACAACTGATGAGTCTCCCCCACAAGAGGTCCCACAGCCCCAATAAACCATGAGCACTGGTCGTCAACTGATAAAATGACTTACTAAGGCACTTACTGCACACAAGTTGTTCTAGCTGGAGACTCTCCACAACAAACGGGAAACACAATACGGTTGGGAACTAAATGACGCTGAATGGGATCACTCCATAGCTCTCCCAGCTACTGTATTCAGAATTGCTAAATTTAAACATATCAGGTTTTACATTCTGCACCGAGCATAGCTAACCCCAGTAAAGATCAATACATATGTCTAGGAGATGAATGCCTTCTGCCCGAGGTGATGGCGGATCTGTGCTACATGCTCTGGGAATGTACAACACTGACTCATTTCTGGACAATTATAATGTAGCGGCAGACCCAACTGTTCGGCCTCCCCAATTTAAATATTTGGGAAGTGTGCAGACTGGGATTATTTATGTGCCCTTAACAACACAGAGCTTTGACTCGTTTTCTAGACTTAGCCCTGCTACTGGCCATAAATTGCATTACCTGTCACCAGAAAGTCAGCACTCCCCCTCCCCCCCCACCCCCGCTGTGGCCAGTTAGCATCACTCAATTGTCTTGTGGACTGAATCTGAAAGCACAGCCCTCTGATGTGAGGAAGCTAGAGGACTCTGCAGACGTTCACTGTCACTAGACTGGGATGTGCTAGACGCTCAATTTGAGGCCCGCTCAAAGGGCGATACTTTACATACGTAAGATGCACTTACCTCTGACCCACCTCAGCCCTGCTCCTGCATCTCCTTTACCTAGATTCCTAAGAAACCTATTGCCTGTCTATCTCAGAGTCATATCTCGGACACCCCCTACATACACTCGATCGTGGCGCTGCCGCATTAGATGTGCCATTTCACAGTCTAGTTGCAGGTCAAGTTGCGGCAGGTCAGCTGGACAGTTGCAGGAAGCCCTCTGGAGTTTATTGTGCACCTGTAGCTCAGAACAGGAGGGCAGCCAAGTGACCCTTGGAGTCGCTCTGGTTAGGCTGGGATGAAGGAAGCAGGTCCTGTCTTCCTTCACAGTGAGTAAGGCAGGCCTTAAGCAGCAGGACAGTCCTCTGAGGAACAAGGCAAGCCTCAAGCCATCCTTTGAAGTGAATTTTCTAGGCTACCCCATATCTGGTTCCTGAAAGTGCTTCTCTTCCCCTACCAAGGCTAAACGGAGTCCAGGATAAAAAAAGACTAGTGTTAGGAATCTTAATGTGTGCTGGAGGCAAGGCCTTTCAAATTTAAGTTGGGCAAGGAACAGCTCTGCCCCCAACCATCCTGGCACGAAGGCCCATCCTGCCCAAATCCGGTCCCCTATTGTTCGCTCTGTTAGTCCAATACACATTCTTAAATGAAAACGAATTATGGAGTTTTTCACTACCAGGAAATGAGACATGTTTTAAATGGCTACTATAGTGGGTGGCACAATGAGTGCTGAAGGTCCACAAGTAGCATTTAATTCACAGGCCCTGGGTACATGTAGTACCACATACTAGGGACTTATAAGTAAGTTAAATGGGCAAATCAGATGTAAGCTTATTGGCCCATGCTTTAAGGGGAGAGCACAAGCACTTTAGCACTGGTTAGCAGTGGTAAAGTGCAGAGAGTCCTAGTGCCAACAAAACAGAATTCAGTAAACAAGAGCGCTGAAGGTAAAACGTTTGGGGGTAACTCTATATAGAGGGCCAATACCAAAATTCTTCATCTCTAGGTCAAGCAGTTCTCTTACAACTTAACACAGTTTGTCTCACAGGGACTCAGCTGTAATCTGCACAGAAACCCTCAAAACACCCATTGGAGGCCCACTGCCTCAGTTACCCAGTCTCAAGTTCAGCAGTGTAACACGGTCTATCACAGTCATTTTGGAAACTCCCAGTTTGGCCTTTAATGTTTTCAGTCTGTGTCTCATTGCTTCTTCCCCATACCTGCCACTCTGTGTGTGAGCCCCTGAAGTTTGTCCTTCACCACTTTCACTGCTCTTTTAATGTTGCTTGATGTTCCATCCATTTCTAAGAGCATTAACGGAACAAGGTCCTGCTCACCATCAATCTGCGACATGACTTTTCTCCCCACACCACAACAGCAGAAACATTCCTCCATTTGTCACTGTTTATCCGCCATGACTCCACAACATAATCCAGCGACGATTGCCCATGGGCAACACATCGGCTACAGACTGCACTGATCACAGAGTATTCGTCAATCGTGCTTTTGTGGCATCAGGAAATAGTATAATTTGGGGTGGTACAGTAGCCAGAAACCTATTTCATCTGCTCTGCCTGAAAGTCCAAGGCTGTTGTCAGCCCCAGGAGTTACATCCACCAGCCGCCGCATCCTCTGGATGCCACCTTGAAATATGGCATGCCTCATTGAAGCTGCGGCTCTCTATTATCCAGCCTCACCCTCCAATGTGCACTTTTAGAATTTACTGGAAAGGGTGCTCCAGGCGCTATGGACTCTCACTTCCAAGTGACAGCCTTAGTCTCTATTACCATCGCCTTATTCCTGCGCTGCGTCAGCAGTGATCCACCACGAATATGTCTTCGTAGAGAGACAAAGTCCACTCACAATCACTATCACTGAGGCTTCTACATGCGTGGCATTCATAAAGGCACACGCATCACCATCATAATTTCTCTTGTCTCCTAACCTGTGGTCTTTCCAAGAGATTGTCTGTCTCCGGAGAATCAGGGCTAGGAACAGGAGCTCACGAGAGATGCCACTGCATGGGGGTCCGGTCCCTGACCGTCTTTCAGACTCATAATTAAGTTGCTCCTTGGATGCGGTTGAATATTTTCTCCATTAGGCCTGTTAGATGAGAGCTATTCCCGACTATAAGGCAGCATTACACGCAGGCATCTGTATTTTTGCGTAAAATAGAGTAGTTGAGGGTCAATCCTGATATTATTCCCGGCATTTGACAGGTAAAGACATTTGTAACAAAGTGTATACGAAAACATCATTATAGTAGAGCACCAGGAAATCTGCCCACCGCAATTTAAAAGAGGTTTGAGCTCTAAAACAAAAAAAAGGGCATCAAAAAAGATTTCTAAAGAATATGGAATCACAGTATAAGCCAGGGAAAACAGGCACTCTGAATTAAAGGCTTAGAAGTGGTTTACTGTATTTTTGCTCAATGTGGCAAACATATCAATACATACACGGCTGTACCCCTAATCAAAAAAGTGCTTTTTAGCATTTGAAATAAATAAAACTATAGTCAATATTTCCCTAAACATGGCCGCTCTCACTGCTACTCCATGACTCCTACGGTTGAAATGGTTGGGATTTCAATAAATAGCTGCATCGTAAGCAGAAAAACAGGGACTCTGGAGCCATTATGAAAACGTGCTCATTATTCACTTACAAGCCGTGATCTACAAAAGACTGAAAGATTTCTGCTCTGAAGAACACACCACTTTCTTGCCCAGATCAAACCCTCTATTCTGACTCTTTTTGTAGTTAGATCACAACAAGGCCAAAGTGATATTAAATCATTTATGAAGTTTTAAGATTAGGCATCAAAGCAGTATATTTGCCACGAGTGTCGTTCTGACACTTGCATTTCAGTAAGAAGCATTACTTGGATTCCTCAGGCTGAGCACAAGCAGGCATTTCAAGGTTAACATACAAAGCAGTTATGCTAAGGACATATCTCAACAAATATTTTGTTGTTTTCCTTAAAAAATGAAGAGTTTCACTTTGATCACAACTCATGGGCAGAAAACATGTTCAAGGAAAAGACGAACATGTACAACTATGAACATATAGTGAGACTAACTGGCTGAAAACGTTAGCGCACTATACGGTTAGTTGGAAAACTCAAGCATGATTTCTTTAAATGTGCCACTGGTATCTTGAATGCTGCCTAAACAAGATGGCACGTGAATCGTTTTGTTAAGAGACTTTTGTGTAAAGAGGAATACAAGAAACTAGCAAGCGATGGTGCTGTATGACCTGGGTCTGCCGGAAAGCTCACACAAGTGGTGGTCAAAGTTGGTCCATAATCGGAAAGTGCGAGGAGCCAAACTCGAGCCCTACAGATCACAGGTTCAAAGGCAAGCACTCGGCTCACTAAGCAACTCTGTTGGAAACAAGATGAAGCCCCAATTTTGGCCGTGCTTCACATCATGCGATCAAAAACGAATCATCTCAGTGACATTGTAGATGGTATAAAAACACCAGCCTCAGAGTCCCCTCTCAATTTCTGTCTGGAGAAGTAATGCGATTTCTGTCTGTGACATCATTAGGAATACGAGAGAATGGGCAGTGTGCAGAAGAATCTGAAGATACCAACGATGCAGAACCCTTGACACCTGGAAGGAATCCTTCCTTCTCCATCACACAACATTCTCGGGATTCAAGCTCTAGCACACAGCGATAAGAAGTATTAATAATTGATTAGAGTGGAGGAACCTGTGCAAGAATTCTCACAAAGGAGATTTGTAAGAGCTAAAGTCCTACTTCATGGAGTCTAGCGTAGGGGTCAATTCTGCTTCTACAACAGTACTTTGAAAAACACGTTTATCCTAGCCCTTGGCTGCTCATCCCATCAATGGCTAATAAGAGCGGGTATAAAACTATGCCTGTGAAATAGCTCAAGTCCTCTCTACATATCTACAGGCAAAGAGCTGTTTTCTGGAGGCAACACATTGGAAGCAGGGGGGAAAATAACAGAAGACAAGCCTTCTCCATTCATGCTGCCAGATCTGGAACAGAATCTCTTTCGGTATCAGATCAGCACAGACTCTCCTACAATTAAGGAAAAGCAGAAGACACTCCATCAACTACCGTGACCTTTCCCTCTAATGACTATCTTCCCGGGGGCAGCCCCCTATACATTGCTCAGTTGCTCTCGAGCTAGTCTGGTGTTCTATCATATACCAACATATAGATGCACCCAGAGAACAAGGGGCATGCCAAGGAGGGGTGGCACATGGAACATGCAGGGATTTAAGGAGGATATAACAGCATTACACTACACAGTTTCAGAAACCAGGGAACACGATTACTGCACAATGACCAGACTGGCATCAGCAATTCTGGGGTTTCAGGAACGGGACTAGAACAGCAAGCCTGGAGCTATACCAAGACAAGAAAACATCTCCAGGAGTCCACAAATTTCATTCACAGAAGACTGGGAAGCATCAACAGCCAACAAAGGCTACAAAAGAGAACAATGCGAGAACAGAGTTTCAGCAAAGTTAGTTGCTGTGATGAAAATGTAGGTGCGCTGTGCCATAGCAGAAGGAACAAGGACATGGTGGAAAAGAGGACTGAAATCACTGTCAAAATACTGCAAGGGATCAGCAATGTCTTTTATTCATGGTAATGTGAATCCAAGGAAGAACTTGGGGTACTAATTTAAAACTCTGATTCTGGCTTCACAGACCCTTAATAAGCCAATTGAGAGGACACGTGCTGTTATCATAGAGGCAGCACCTTCCCTCACCCTCCAAGTATATGTTTACAAGATGACAGGATTGCGTTGCTGAAATCTGCAGGTTCCTGTTCCATTGTTGCTAATACTTAGCTTCAGGCTGTATGTCTACGCTATTTTAAAGGCTGAAAATAGAAGATTTCAGTTACTCCTGATCACCTCAACAGTGCAATATGGGAGAGGCATTGCACTTGTCTTGTGTATAAGACTGATAACAGATGAGAAGTTATTAAAGACTTACGTACACTTGAGAGTCAAAATGCAATAAATCGTAGTCTCCATAAGATCAAGATGAACTGCATCCCCTTCTCTAGTATACGGTGGCCTCCAGAGTTTTGAAAACAACCCTTTATGGCTCCCAGTGAGATAGAAATGGACCGGGGTGAACATTGTGGTGATTTCCAGTACGGAGGAAGGTTAACACAGCTTAGACTTGATTGAATAATACTGTTCTTCCACTATGATGGCAGTATATTACAGCGCTGACTAGATGAGATAGGCCGAGAACTGGAATATCAACACCAAGGATAAACTAAGAGGATGAAGAGGGAGACTCTTGGTTGAAATGTTGCACAGAGATACACAGCAAGATCTAATGAAAGGTCGTTCTGATTTCTTGAGAAAGTCTGATACTGCAACGTCACATGGTAGGACACAAGCAACCTAAGGAGTACGTTTCCTGGGCTGAAATGCAGAATTTGCCAATTGCTCCTGTTATCGTTGCAACAACCAATATGAGAATGAGTGAGAGGTCCTAAGCCAAGGATGACAGATCTGTTGTGTGCATTACATTTTCAGTGTAATGCATCAAATTGCTTTTGTGCACCAACTAAGTTGCTGAATTGTATTGGTTCCAACAAATGTATAGAATTGCCTTTTTATTTCCAGTGCACCCTTTTTAGCACTCCCTAAGAAACCAAGAGGGCAACTACAGAGCACAGAATCGAGCACTCAGATTAATGTGAGATTATAAAGGATTCAATCATGTCACACTGTATAGTAATATTCACAAACGTCTAGCCTTAACATCCTCCAGATTTTAAATTGATGTGACTGGGGCTGGTATTGGAGCACGTATTTGCTTAAACTGGCATAACGCTACATAAATTGTCATGACTGCTGCGATCTTCCAATAATTGTGTGATTGTGGCTCCATACACAAAATTAAGATCAGACAACAGACAATTGTCAGCGTTTACAGTTTCATAACATGATACATTTCCTCTTGAGCGGTATTAAACTTGTATTCTAGTCTAGGCTTTTCCATACGATTCAGTTGTGTGATCCTAGTCAAATCAGGTTCCTCAGCTCCTATACCCACACCTTTAATTTACTTCAGTATGGCATAGGGAGTATACAATGACTAGAACAAATGTAATCTTGTTTAACAAGACAGCGTTATTAAAAGATATCTTAACAATATAATCTAAACTTATGATCATATCCAAAGGTGATGACATAGCTTAAGAGTTCAAATGCCCTCTTGAGATGGAGGAGGCAACTTCAGTTCCTTAATACTCATTTGATGACATGCTGCGTATTGCAGCCAGTTTAGCTTTGGGAGATCTGGTCCAAGAGTGACCTCGAGAGAGGTCTCTAGTAAAAGGTTGCCTGCAGACTGGAGTTTAAAGGTCCACATCAAAAACTGTGGAGGGGAACTGGCCAATGATGACAGTGATGAGATGATTTCTGGAGCAACAGATTGCTGGGCTGGAGTTACCAATACAGACAAATAAGTGTAAACATTGTGAGATTTATCACATTACGTGTGTGTAGCTGATGCACACTTTCCTTGAGTCCCTCCTTCAAATCTGACATGCATGGAGGAATAGCCTGACTGAAATACACTTGTGAAGAATAAAAGATGCACACTTTTTAATGGCTACTCATTAAATGCTGATAGACTGTGCTTTGCATTCAACAGCTGACCATTATGTCTACTTGATTCATTGAGAGTCGGGGTGGGCCAAACTAGCAGAATTTCACATAGTGAAATTCTGCGGAGTTAGATAAAAACTCTTCCAGATTCCGCAGAGCTCCTCCAACAGGTTGAAAAGATGCACTTTACGCTGCAATTGCCCGTCTGTAGTGCGAGCACTGTTGAAAAATCAGCACGAACAGCACCATGCGCTGCCAAGAGCACGCTGTCATTCCAATTGATTTTGCTGCTGTTCGAGTAGAAAACCTACTTGAGCAGCAGCAATCTACTAGAGCAGTAGACCTCTGACCCTCACTGTCCCCGACCACCCGCGTTAGAAAATCACGCTAGAAGACGCCAGTTCTCACTCGCATTTCTGGAGACTTGCAGGAAAAAATTTCACCATGCGGCAAATGGTGATGTTTTTTACTAGAACTCCGTGTAACAAAAGTAACGCAGAGTTGCTAAAGTCTGCCAATTCCACAGGCAGAATGAAACATTCCGCTCACCCCCAATTTAAAGTAATACATTTGTCCTGCACGCTTTTGGGTGAAAAAAAAAAATAGAAAACTAGCATCTCTTTGCATTACTGCTCAAAAAACTCTTAGCCCACCTGGAAAATAACAAGCACCTAAAGCCAATTTTTCTCTCATTAGAAACCACATGGCAGTTACAGCACATGGGCTACTGGAGGCAATTCCCACACTGGCACTTCAGAAACGGTCCATGGCCACTGTACTATCCTACACTACTTAATTGTCTTCATAATTCAGCCATCATTCCAGTATTTACAGAGGGAAACACAATCACCATATGAATTAATTCACTTTAGAAGATACTTCCTATATGCAAAGCAATTTAACACTTACACCTCTGATTTATTTTTAAGTTTAAACGGGTTTAGACATGAACCCATGATGGATCCTCAACTCAGGCCTTTCCCATTAACACTAGCTTATACACAAAGGGCGGGAGGCTCCAGCTGGAAACCTATTTACAGTTCCCTGTACAGCAATAACACAGGACCTTTCTGCCGCTTGAGAACTGGAAGCAAGATGGAGGGAATGAATTGAGAGATGGTGACAAACATATAATTGGGGAAATGCTATCTGCTCCCAGCAAGGAAAGGCATTAAGCAATATGGGGTGAGGTGAGATCTGTTCCCAATTCAAAGTCTCAAAAACTGAGGTTATCAATAGCATAGTTCTGAACAACCTTCTTCGTCAGGATTTCTTTCACTAAGTCCCATCCTTAATAAACCACTGAAGATGATTAGGGGTTACTTGAATTAGAGCTTTTTTCTATCCGACCAGACACCGAGCCATTTCCAATGAGGACTACTGGATTCTTGTTTGAAGTCAATCCTCGTGCCAATAAGAGTGCTGCTAGATTGCACACGTGTCAGTGAGGACAATGGTCATAAAGCTGGTGACAGGACCAAGAGATTATGGGCCTTGTTAAGCTTTGGCAAAGATGGGTGAATGCTGAAAATCAATAGTCCTCCTGGTCTTCCAACCTGCACACCCTTCTAGCTGAGTGGCAGCCGCTGGGTTACAGTTGGCAGAGCCTCACGGGCTCTGCAAACAGTAATCCCTGACCCGGCATTCCTTGAGCCGCAACACTGCAGATCATAAGACCAAGGCCACTGATTTTTACTTGCGAGACATGGCGCATAGCGGCAGGGAAAATGCAAAAAGGCCACCGGGCAGAGAGAAAACTCCTTACAAATCAGGACCATTTGCTTTTCGTTTAAAAGAAACTCATTTTGAGAGTTTATTTTCTCTAAACAAAAAAAGTTTCTTAAGAGGCGGCTTTGGTGTCTGCACCGCAAACTTGCAGTGCTGTGAAGAGAGCCGCACAGTAGTGGCTGCCTTCATGGCAGAGAGATCCATGCCAGGCAGGCGGGGACCTTTATGTAGATGGAGAGCCTGACCACCGCCCCCTGGTAGTCAGGAAGACCATCTGCCAAGATCTAAATAAGCCACACGCCTACATTATTTACATGCGCCTGCATTGGCTGAAGGTGAGAAGAGGTAGGTGTCTCACTCTAGACAGTATTTACCCGTTTGCCTTTATTCTACTGCCCCATCATGGTCCAGTAAATAAAAACACACAAATGTCTGCACAATGGTCCACGTTCGGCCACAAAGCACATGTATTCCTACTAAGGTTCCCTCACTCAAACTCAGGCTCTCATAGCTTTGTTCATAAACATCCGAAACATACAATTTTAATCAAGGGAGAGAGATAATAACAGGTACCTTTAAAAAACCTTCCTATAATATTATGAACCCATTGAATTTGCCTTTCACACTACATAAAATACCAGTACATAAACACCCATGTGGCAATTCATTACTACAATATGACAATTTGCGCCGCCAAAAATCAAAACTTCTGGAGAGTAATAACCAACTTTTAAAGAAAAAATGCAGAGATCCAGAACAAGATTAAAAGAAGGCTGTCTGGGGGCGAGCCACTTTCACTTCAGTAAGGTGAACCTGAACTGGAGAGTATTTTTAATGGCTAAAATGCCTTCAAATTGGGCAATGCCCCTTACTGAGCATGGGTACCAAGAGATTTCCTCCGGTAGCTGTATGCGAAGTCTCTCCGGCTCGTTCTCTAATACTCCTTTACTTTTTTTTAATGTACATATTTGGATTACAGGAAGTCCAATTATTTTTCTTGGTCCGCTCCATCCAAGAGCCAAGCAGTGGAATATTGAGATTTGGACACGTTCCCTTTCACATGTATATCCTGAACCTTTAGGGGGCCTACTCTCAGTTTTTCGTCTATTAATCTTCCCAGGTTCAACATGTAAATGTTCCCTTTGTTCTGCCGATTTGTGCAACCTCCAAGAATCCCAACAATGAAGATGAATGAATTGAATATCCATAAAACAGCCCAGGGAATATGGAACCGATAACGATGGTATTATTTTCCGGAGATGGGGAATAGCGCGCCCGCTCATTAGTAACCCTGTATTGTAATGTGCCTTTTTTGTCCTGCTGCCGCTAACAGCTACTGCAGGGCTGACAGCTCTTAGCATGGGCAGATCTGCATGCAAATAAAGAGCGACCCACAGAGAATGTAAACAATGTTGCAATGGAGAGCATAAGAGCAGAGTGCAGTGCTCTGGCCACAGTTTGCAAATTAACAAATTCCTATTGACTTGTGGCTGAGGTCAATAACAGGATGTATTGATCTGAAAAGTTAATACCCGCTGAGGTCAATCTCGGATCTCAAGGGTCAACAAATCTAGATGCTGCCATGCACTCATGATCTCTGCAAAGATGATTACAGGCACAGGGAAAGGCCGGGTCTGTGGCCAATAGGAAAGCGCAGAGTGCAGCTTAAGTAACATGATGTAGGTCGCTTCCATAAACGAGTGCTCTGCCACAACGTACACACCATTTATTCCTTGTGTATTTTTTTTTTTTACTTTTACATTTCACATATTTTATGGGAAGAATTCTCATATTAAAAGAATAACACTTTATAGGGAAAATGTTTCTCCTCATCTATTGGAGCAATTAGGTTAATAATATCTGTGCGGTCTGCTACTAGAAAAGCCTTGTTCGTTCACGGCTTGACTTTTCAGACCATACCAACGTTTCTAATGCAGGCTACAGTCCACTGTTGACACATTTAGTGGGTTCTACTGAGGCGGTGGGACTGTGTGATGTGCCTTTGCAGCTCGAATATCAATTTACCTTGAAAAAATAAAGACTTTTGGCAAAACAGGAACTGTTGGTTTAATTAAACACTGTGGCCATGAGTACCGCATACAGAAACAGGTCTGAGGACTGACTCAAAGTAGAAGAGTTTTGAGCGCCTTTATATTCATTTTTTGGAGCATAATAAAAAAAAATGTAGATCCCTTTAGAGAGAGGAATGTGGGCCTAGTCATGGAGTCATAAATTACTCCCAACTGATGACAAATGCAGGTGGGTTTCGACCCTGCATGGACACAATGAGGGCCAGTGGGTAACGTGTCCAGTTGTCCGGCATGGGGAACACGTGATCACTGCATGTGCTGTGTCCTGATTAGCCGAGTGTTCCTAACTTCATGTGGCATCTAACTTTATGATGTTTTGGGAACACGCGCCCCTCCAGCCATGTGCATTTTATTGGGCCAATCTATTCGGACCATTGTTGTTTTCTCGCTGCCTATCTGTGGGACTAATCTGGGTTTTTCCTGTTCGTGCTTTTGTTTTGCTGGTTACGTGCCACCCCACCTGTGATCTGTCAATCAGTTGCTTCAGTGCTAGGTTGCAGGGCCTGCCTGACCATGTATTTCCGACTAGGGTTGTTGGAGAAGTCCTCGCAGGTTATTTCCACAACAATGATTCGATTTCGTCTTTATGCACACATGTATCATTACGTACATCAACATCAATATTTACAACTTGCCTGGGGTGAGCTTGATCAATGGGTTCTTAACCTCTTCGACGCCGATGACGGAACGGTTCCGCCATGCACGTCGGTTGGGCTGTGCTTATGACGGAACCGTTCCGTCATGGCCCCGCCCGCGCTCAGATCTTTCAGCACCGCGCGGGAATCCGCGCAGCGCTGAAGAGGTTAAGGATCTTCATTCTTACTAGGATTTAGTTGAGTATAACCTAATTCTGAGGCCCTTACATGGGGGTTTCTCCCAGTATATGAATTAGTTTTTAGTGGAAGTGGGGCAGAGAATGGTTTAACTAAGCATTCATATTGATCAACGAGAAATACAAAAGAATCTTACTCATGAAAGGATCAGCACTTTCCTGTGGTAGACCTCAGGACAACTGAAATAATAATTTAAATGAGTGTGGTATCATGTACAAAACCATCTTCATGTGCTTGTCGGGTTGATTGGCTACCTGGAATTCTGCAGGTATATCCCCACACAAAAAACATGAAGTAGTAAAATATGCTCATGGCTCTGCACCCTTGTGGCACCTGCACGGTTTCTCTGTTCATTACAGAGGACACAAGCGGTGTGTTTAAGCTTCATCACCCAGAAACAGCCCCTGTAAGAAAATGCCCATTATTTTCAATATATGTATTAGACATCACCTGGTAGTATGGAGTTTAAGAGTGCACATTCTCCTACTAAGAACGCTGGGTCTGAAACTGGAACATTGGCCTCCAGCTCCTGGGCAGCTTGAGTGAAGAGCAGAGGCCTAGCTCACGGAAAGTGACCTGAAGTGTCAGCAACACTGTAAACACAAGGCGGATTACTACATCTGTCCAGACAGAGATATTACTCGAAAACAGGCAATATTTTGATCAATACACTAAAATAATTGTACAATAAAAAGAAGAACGGGGATTGCCTCAAGTAAGTAGCCCTAACAGTTCATTATATTGAAAAATAACTCTGAATTCAAAGAAGGCACACCAGGGGTGCTCCGAATAGAAATAGGCTTATTTTTGAAGTGCCCCTTCCTAATGCTCACCGCAAGATCTGAACTCCTTATTGTATTAATTATAGTTAAACAGGTGTTCAGTTACCCTAGCTCGTATTGGACTCAAGGCTTTGTGGCCCCAAGGTCAGAGTGTCCTTAAGTTTAGGGGTCAATAGGAGCTAAAGGGAACAATAAGTCATTACCTACATGTCACAGTTGACTATTTCCAGTACCACAAAATGGAATACAGAATAGTATACCAATAAGGGTAGGTAACTCAGGATCGTAAAATATGTTTACCCCACTGCAACCATTGGTTATTGTCGAGACGTTGCAACTGACTAGACGAAGGGATCTGTCTCTCCTTAAGGGACTTTAAAGTGGTTAGTAAAGGAACATTTTGGTGCCGTTCCTACTAGACACACTGAGCTAGTAGTCTCAGACTTAAAAGGAAACCCTCCAGGTAAGCAATAGTGTTAGGACTTGCACTCACCCAAAAACAAGCAATTTGTAATCAGAGCCTGCGTGGCCAAAATTCTTACAATGCACCTCACAGTCCATGTTAAGCAGAAGAGGACCCAGGGCACAAGTGGTGGCTAGATGGAGGACCTCTGTGTGTATCTGAATTGTTGTGGTAACCATGCCTGAATGACGTTGGGCGGTGAAGCACAAAAAATGCTTATCATAGACACAAAGTTCCTCAGTCGTGCTTGTGAGACAGCTTGCCAGGCAGTGTTAGGAAGTAGTTAGCAGCAAGGCATGAGGCAGAACTTCAGACATAGCGCAAGCCTTGAGGAAACAAGCAACAGAAAGGCCAAGCAAAATTTTCGGGAAGCATCACACGGGTGCATGAAGATGAGATATTACATTGTATAGTAAAACTTATCTGGCTGGTCTTCATTTGTCATCTTTATGCCTATACATGTTTGTCATACTTTTCTTTCTTCCTATGACTCTGTAACGTTAGTACCTCTACTCTATTTCTATTGTAGGAATCTCTTAATAAAACAGTTTGCACATTATGGGACTTTTCCATAAACAATAGTTCTTGGATTAGGGCCCCTGCTGTAGATATATAGTTAGAAAACCCTTAGAAGCTACATTTCAGAAACATTCTTCTGTATAACCCTTTCAACTACTTCAGAGAACCATACCCTTTTCAGATTCCAACCTCTAAAGCATTTTACTGCTTCCTTGTGCTAGTTGAACTGACTCCACCACCACCTCCGCTTCTACCAAAAACACAGATGGTGTCCCGTCAGAGGAGTTAGCATGTGCTCCTAAGCACACTCGAGATTTTCACCATGCTTGAGGCCGGACAAGCCTTAAGTGCTTCTGGTGGTGACATTGCTTCAGAAAAAGAAATAACGTTTCTCAGGTTACTATAAATAGTGAAATTTAACAAGACGCATAAGGCTCAGCATCTAAAAATAGTATACCGAATAAATGAAGAGGTTGCACCGTTCTACGATACGGCTACTTGAGGTGATCAATCCCTGCATACACCAGCCATAAAGGAGGTTTCTCCCCCTCAACACATGGATATATAAAGACATCAAGCAACTTTGAGGCGCTAACACTTCCTCGGACCAGCTCAGCCCCTGAGACAAGACCAGCAAAGTTTTTAGAACAGAAATAAGTAGTTTTGTGGAGGCATGTGGAAAGAGCTGAAACTTACAACAGTCAGGACAGGCTGGTTCTCCCCTACAAAGATGGGTCATCGGTGAGGGCTACAACTGTTTTTTGCCCTTAGGCACATTTTCTTCCCCTTGGCTCACTGGCGAGTCTCAGAACTGGTCCACTTTCAAAAATCAACCAATGGTATGACATTGCCAGCCTTCAAGAGATCAAACAGAAGTAAAAATGCCCAATAAAGAAAAAGTCCCAGCAATCACCAACATAAACAAGCCCATTCTCATTCACGATAGCACACTGACAACAAAGTGCCTTAAAGGAAAGTAGAGATTCTTATTAGAGTGTGCGAGAGCCTTTGCTTAAATTTATGCTGTGGAAGAGCTCACCAGACTGCAATAAAGAAGAGACTTCAATAGAGTATGAAGCAAAGCTTGCTATTTAGTCACTTGTTGTACATCAGGATGGACCCGATTCAGGTAAGGACCAGGGCCGTCTTAACGGCATTTTAGCCCCCTGGGCAAAGCAATGCACTGGGTCCTGCCTACAGAACCAGTCACAGGAATAAAAACAAGCATTGGCATAGTCGATAGGTCTCGCCTTTGGGACCTCATAAGTGTTTAGCCATGCAACAGTTGCATAACTAAATACTTATAAGGTCCCAAAAGCAAGACCTATTGGCTATGCCAAGCGGCCGTGCAGCCGCGAAAGTGAAAGTAATCGCGTTCAAGTGCGGCGCACACGCCCGCGCACATGCACTGCAGCTCAAGGCTGGCCTGGTAGCACTTTTTGGAGCCCTCTCAATAAGTCTCGCCAGACCAGCGCATGCGCTGGGTCAGGCGAGACCTAAAAATGAATGGAAAATTTGTGTTAAATTCTGGTCTGCATGGGTCCCCTATTCTTGTGGGGCCCCGGGCAACTGCCCAGCGTGCCCCTGCGTTAAGACAGCACTGGTAAGGACAAAAGGAAGCAGAGGTCACCCAAACATATGAAACTACAACTAAAAATATCTCTGACCGAGGAAGGTTTCCTGCTCCAAACATTCAGCAGCTATTCCCGAGAGAAAGGGTTACTGAAAGAAAAGCTCAACTATAAATTCAAGAAAAATAGAGAAAAAATAGAGAACAAACAGAACACTGGGGAGTGTAGTTCCTAAGCAGGAGCCTACAAAGGATGCAGAAAAGGGCTTCTTTTTTGTGGTCGATGCATGCAACAGTGTAGAGGTGGCCGAACCAACAAAGTAACAGGGAGAGACTAGTCAGAGACCAGCAAAAGATGGCTTGGCTCTAAAAGTTCGAGCACGGAACAAGCCATGAAAATATTTGTTATGTAAATTACGCAACAAACCTCAAGTAAAAATATGATATAATCTCTTCAAATTAAAAAAAAGTGTACTACTCTAACACAATAAAGCGTTTCAGCGTGGTACCTAAGGTTATATTACAGTATTGAAAGGTAGTTGTTAAAAGTAACAATTTTCAAACATGAACTTCGAATCGTTCCTGCCCCTGACCTGATGACAAATCTTTTAGTGAACTAAGAGGCAACTCAGTTGTCATGTGGACCCTACATGTGGCATAGTAGTGTTATCATAGATAAAGATACCTATTAAATAAAATACAAGAGGTTTACGTGCAGCACACATCCTTAATTCACATATTTTAAAGATTTTCTCACATCAGATAATAAAGAAAAAGGGGGCTTGGTGAAATAAGGCATTTGCTCAGGATCACACAATTGATAATCAAGGAAGCCGGGATTCATCCTGGGTTTTCTGGTTTCAGACTGTGCAATTCAGTGACAAGACTCTTATCCCTTTCTCAGTGGCATAACAATAGCCCAGTGAGGGGGTCTCGATCTCCAGGAGGACCCCTACGGCACTGTGCACAGGCAGCGGGTCCCTGGCCTGAGAGCTCCTCACTGGGTCCAGAGTGTGGGGGCCTCGTCCGTGTACTTTGCAGGAGGGGGGCCCTCATGTTTCTTTACGCCACTGCTCTCTCTACTGTTTTACATCAAAAGGTAATGGTTTGTCTTTATTTCTTGGTGCTTAGGTGGCAGGCAGAAACCAGCTTTTCTATAGCGTTTACATGGTCCATGGCAGTGCTTAATTTGTAAAAGAATAAGTGCCAGGGCTGTTGTCAGGAGGCCTCTGCAGCTGGCACCAACCATTACCCGGACAGCACGCCGGTGACAGTACAAACACACCTACGCAAATTTCGCTCCTTCAAGTGTGGCACTTCAGACTATTCCAGGTCCCCAAGGCTATAAGAATGGCTTGGGTGGTCGGTATTAGTCATTTTAATGTACATTGAATTAATAAACAACTGATGTCATGCTCATCTCTAAAAAACACAAACAAAAACCACTGGCTCAAGTTAAGCACTGGTCAAAGGACATAAGGGCGCTTCACAATGAACTCAGACAATGTTACTTTTTTTTTTCATTCTCAGGTCGATAAAGTGAATTGCCTACATTTACGGGATGTGGGCCCGAGGCAGGCATCAAATCTGGTTTCCCCATGTTACAGGGTCAGCAGCTCTAGCTGCTAGGACCCGTGTGAAATCTTGGCTCGTTTTGGGCTCATTGTTCCAAGAGGACTTTAAGTTGAGTCAGTGCCAGGCATCTTCCTTGAGCCTGGCTCGAGCTTTCAGTGGCTTGCCCACCTTTAACACTGTGGAATGGGTGCAAGGAGATATTTACCCAAACCATATCAGAAATGTTCAGCTTGCTTCTAAACCCTTTCGTCAGCGTTAGAATTATACGAGTCTGAAGAAAGTAAAGTTATTTTTTTTCAACCTATGGCTATTCATTTTTGTTGACCCTTTGCCCTCAGATACAATCGAGTTTGTTGTTACATATGACTGATTAACAAGTGCACATGTACAGTGCTATTCCTCTTCATTTTCTGATAACGCTTCTTGTTCACTGGACCGCACATATTGCAATAGTGGCGCCCAAATGTCCTTGGTTCGCGAGGGAGCCGGCATCTCCTCTGCATACAATTCTAGGCAACTGAACTCTCCCATTTCATAGCCACCCTTCTTTTTGCTAGCAATAAAGCAATTCTAATGAATTTACTGATGACACCCTTCAGGGACGGCGTAAAGCACAGTAGACACACCTGTGGGGTGCACTGTAGGGTAATGGTGGTCATAACTTGTAGCCTGTGTGTCACTTCTGCCCAGAACTCAGCCACCCGACTGCATTCCCAGGCCAAGTGCCAGAAATCTGCTCCCTGAGACCCACATCTTTTACATGCATCACTTTCCTGTAGATCATATTTGTACAATTTGTGTGGTGTATGATATACCTGCTGAAGATATTTAAAGTGGATGGTGTGCAGATTGCCTTTGGAGGTGAATGCACTGGTGAGCTGACAGCAGTACTCCCATTCCTTCTGTGAAAGCTGAGTGTGAAGTCTAGTGTTCTACTGCTCGAGGCTCTTGTTGGCAGTGAGTTTCTGATCTCTAGCTGCTCCGTGTCGCTTGGTGATCAGTTTGTGCCTTGTAGGGCTAGTCAGAAGCATCTGTAGGTTTGCAGTGTTGGTGGTTCATCAGGAAAAGTGTAATAGTGTGCCTGCATCGCCTTCTTCCGTGATAAAACTACAGTTTGGGTTTAAGTCCTGCATTTTATCTATGCCTGCTAATCTCAGGGTGTGCATAGCTCCCGCCTCCCGTGTGACCGACAATGCTGCGTGGTGAGCCAGTCGAAGCAAAGGGGCATATAGCGGAAGCTTCGCTGCCAGTTGTCCTAAAGCCTGCCAGGCTGCTATTGTGGTGTCCATTGTGTAAATTTCCTTATTGGGGGTACCTCTGTGTGAGTGCGACAATATACATCTCAGTGGAATGGGGTGTGCATCACCGTCCTCAACCGCGACATGAGGGATGAAGTCATGATGATTGTACCAGTAGTATGCGAGTCTGAAGAAAGTGAAGTTAGGGGAAATTAGAATCAATGATCAGAAGTGTTTTCATGGATAATCTGCAAAATGGAAACATTTAATTCTCTGAGGAACTGAAGATGCAAAAATAACTACTCTGAGAGTTACAGAAGCAGAGTACGCCCAAATTGAAAACACGAGTGTGCACGCCAAAATAAAAAAAAAGGTAAAATTGATCATTGTGTAACTGCAGACCAAAAAAATTTAATTTAAGAAGTGCAGTGAATAGTTACACAATTAGAGTCCACTCAAATTAATTTGAGGAAGCAACAACATTTGGTGCATAACAGGTAGAGTTGCAATTGGGAGGGTACGGAAGTCTTAGGCAAGGTTCGCATTCTAACCTAGCGGCATTTGGGATCTACTCAAAGACCAATTGCTCACGTGGGCAATTTGGCCAGAATGTTAAATCTCATCAGTTTTAATGTACCGAAATTTTAATTGTAGACATTTTAATTGGAGACTTATGCAATACATCTTACGTTTTTCTGGTATTTGAATATCCTTACCTTACTGGTATAACATTCAGGAAAAGGGAGAGGTATGTACTAACGTTTTTTTTATTCATTTATACAGGAGCAGTTAGCAGACAATCAATAACGCACGTGCACATTTTCAAACTAATCCTACAAGTTGCTTAACAGACCGAAGCTACAGCCAAAGTAACGATTACGTACACAACACCTTTCGCCCCCTCTTTCGCGGCCCTATTCTTCGCGGACCCCCAGCGTCCATGTGCAAAGGACCAACAAAGTGCCGTATCTGAAGAACAGACACCGGCCGCGCGCCTCTTTTTATGTTTACTTGACATGGAGAGGCTCGCGCTTCAATGAAATCGTCGTATTTAATGTCGACTTGGCTCTTTTGTGGAACGGAGAGTGAGACATTGTTAACCCAACAGGAAGTACAGGCTACGGCTTCAAACAGCGCGAGTACAAACGGTAGCATTTCTGAGAGCCGGAGCCCCTCAAGTTTTCCAGTTGATGCAAGTTGTACACAAAGTCCTGATCCAATGCGAACTCCTGCTGTGCAAATGCTGTGGCGTCCAACAAAGAGGTATCTGTTGGAAATACAAACACCTGCCAAACAGAAAACCTCTCCGTACACAAAGGCAAACTCGGGAGATGTGAACTTGGCTTTTCACAAACCGCATGAAATCTCGCAAAAGAAGGGCAGACAAACAATGACACAGAATGAACTGAATGTGTGCAGTGTTCTTGTTCGCAATTAATTGTCATTGTTATTCTTGTAAAAGACGGCTTTGTAAGCGTTGCCCTTGGATGTACTTACGTGCAATTTGGATACGTTTGTGGCATATTAAGTCAAGATCGATTTGTTATTATGCATCAACAGTTCAGATATTAGCTGACAGGTAAGTAAAACCCTTGCGCAGAAGAGGCATTTGGTAGAGCCCAACACTGTACGTCTCAAACCCTTTTCAAGACAGTGCCAGCTTAACTTTATTTAGGGCCCAGAGAAAGACATATTTTGGGGCCCCATATTCAGAACAACTTCGAATTTAGTATCAATTCGAGCTTATTTAAGCCTTGGTGATGTCAAATATGAATGAATTATGTGGTAAACATTCAGAAATCTGGGCATCATGCAAAAGCAGCCCAAAGGTGAAACTGCCTAGGGTCATCTGGTCAAACAGTCCCAAAACAACGCTCGCAGAAGAACTGATTAAGGCACTCCTTGCAAACACGTTATGGGAATTCAGTGCCTAACCAGCCTTGTCTTCCCACTGCAGGAAAGATACAATAAGGATTACATGGTGGATGATTAATAGACTAGTGAACGGGATTAAAAAGTAACATTTTGCATGCCAGAAAACTCACGATAATCTTATCTTAATATGTGGTTTACTTCCTGTACAAATCATCAACCTTACCTAGGCTGTTTGCAAGAGGCACATAGGTGGTGAAGGGCTTCTTAAAACCTTTTAAGACCTAGAGTTTCTCTGATGCATTAATGCACTACAGTGTCACTATTTATGGCATTAAATGAAAGAAATACATTTATGAACTGTGAGAAGGTGCATTATTATTTTGAGATGGGTGGACGCCCTATTCTGTCAGGGTGAACCCCTAAAGACACTAAATTACCCTGAGCTCAACCCCCTGGTAGCTATGGCACAGAGCAGACAGGCTTAACGTATGAAAATATGTAAAGTAGTTATGCAGTAACAAAACAGTAATAAAGACAAAATACAAAGCAATAAAAACTCCAAACAGATAAAAAAGAAAAAGAGTACATTGTAATAACAAAAAGGACAAAAAATGACAAAAATCCAATAAGAGGAATTTGAGATATGTGTTTTCTAAAAATTTTACGTAAAAATATTACACTTAGGACATCTGGGCT
Organism: Triturus cristatus; assembly: GCF_964204655.1. Taxonomy (NCBI): domain Eukaryota; kingdom Metazoa; phylum Chordata; class Amphibia; order Caudata; family Salamandridae; genus Triturus; species Triturus cristatus. The sequence continues at coordinate 152,023,062 of NC_140580.1, forward strand.
TAGTGCAGGAAAGGCCTTCTGCAGAATACAGTGCAGGTCCAGTTGTGACTGAGCAACAGTTCATCCAGGAAAAAGAGGAGGTCAGGCCACTGACTCTTGGAGTCCCCTTCTATGTCTTGGGTACAAGAGGGAGCAGGTCTAGTCACTCAGAGCTCCTCTCAGGTTAAAGCAAGCAGTGTTCAGCTCTCTTCTGATCGCCTGAAGGTCCAGAAGTGCTCTGAAGAGGGCACATTTATGGTTAGCACTAGCTAATGGGTTGGAGTGACTCTCAGCTCATCTTTAACCAAAAGTTCCCAGGGGCAACCCTATCCACCTTTTAAGCAGTTCGTGTTTGCCCAACTGCAATGAATCCCACAGTGTAAATTATCCCTAAAATTCAAGAAGGGGAAAACCCTTCTCCCTTGTGCAGAATATGTGTTTCTCTCAGAGGTGTGTAAAGGAAATGAGCAGGGTTTTCTTTTGTGTTCACTCAAAACTGGTTCTGGGGTAGCTTCCCTTCAACTGAGTGTGGAGTCAGCCTGGCTGTGGGAACAAAGGGTTGCCTTTCCCAGGTTACACCTTATATTTACTTGTGAAAGGACAGGCCCTTTACACGTTAATATAGTTCCCAAGTCTACCCTACCTGGTCTTGCTGCAAGGGGAAGACATACACCTCCAGACACCCAATCCATTTCTGCTCTGGGACCAGCTCTCACACCTCATTAAGGTCAAGCACTGGCAGAGCAGATACTAGTGGGCTAATTAGCCCACAGAAGGTTTAGGCGAGTAAAAGGTAACTCCATAACAGTTACTTTTCCTACAAATGTATTTAAAATCCAACTTTACCATTAAATTGGATTTTTAATACACATTAAAAAAATGGTATTTGAATGACTTTTGAAGATGTTTCCTATCAAAAGTTACAGAGTAAAGTGTATAATTTGTACTTTGACATTTTAGAGGAATCTTCTACAACCCTGCCAGTGAAAACAGCTTTTGAGAGCTAGTCACTGTAGGAACATGCCAACTTTAATTTAACACTTGGCATACTTTTAAATATCTGTCACAGTACCTTGTGGGCAATAAAGTGTACTTAAAGGTGACTTATTAATATTTAAAGCAGGGTTTCCAGTCCGTCAAAAAGTGTTTTTTGGCAGGTTTGATAGATAGAGATAGAAAGGGACAAAGACTCTTGCCATTTCAAAGCAAAGTCTTTAAGCATTGGATTATCACAGTGCCATCCACGCTGAGCCGTAAAATGACAAAGGCTTTTACCACTCCAGGCACAGTATTACAGCTTTGGATTGATAAAATAAAATTCAAGCCAATCTGGAATGAATAAAAGCAACCATTGACACTTTGTTCCTTTCTATCTCAGCATGGATGGAAATGTGCTAATCCTATTCTAAAAACTTTGATAGAAAAGCAGACATTTGAGGTGAGCAAATTCAGAGTGTCACTGGTGTTGTAGGGTGCTCTATACAGGAGCTGCTCTTCACCTAAACTTGGGAACTACCCAGAGTTGTGTACTTCTATTTTGCATAAATCATGTGGCACACTATGCCGGAAAGGGTGTGTGTATGTATGTATACATACATATATACACATACATATATACACATACATATACATATATACACATACATATATATACACACACATATTACCTACTGGCGGTCGCCAGTAGGTAGTTATAGTTAGGACCCCTTTTCCATAGGAAATCCGCAACATTCTATTTTGAATAACTTTGGCGCCGGTCGACGAATCCTCGCGAATTTCTCAAAATAGGTGGGGCGCTACGCTCCGCTCCTACCCTGAAAGTCTCGGGGGGATTCGTCAAGCGGGGGCTGAGATAAAAGGGGGGTCCCAAAACGCGTTTTTCCCATGCATTTTTCCATAGGACCTTTAGACACAGCTACAGCCCGAACGGCTGAACAGAATTACTAGAAATTTGGCAGAGAGGTAGTCCCTAGGTCAAGGAAGTGCCTTTTGTAGGTTTGGTGTAAATCTGTTCAGTAGATTCTGAGAAAATAGCCTTTAAATCAATATATATATCTGAGCCAGCTTACGGTACGCTTACCGTAAGCTTACCTTACGCGTACGGTGGCGTGCGCGAGCGCGATTCTGATTGGCTGTTAGATCTTAGTAAACATTCGAATCGGCCGAAACCAGGAAGCGGCGGCCGCCATTTTGTGTATTTCACTCCGGTAAAAAAGAGTGATATCTTGAAAAGGGGGCAAGGGAGAGAGTTACAGACCCCCTTACATTTGTGAGGGGGTCAAAGAAGGACAGAAAAGTACAAAGAAAACATTTATTGATTTTAAAAAAAATCACGGGGTACGCGTACGGTAAGCTTACGGTAAGCGTACGGAAGAAAAAAAAAATTAAAAAAGAAATGAAATGCAGATTTAAGAGTTTAGATATTAGGGGGCTCTAAAAAGAGCCGTTGTGTTTATGAAGTGATTTTTTAAGTGGTACCTACAAGTAAGTACCGATGCAGAGTCTAAGGTTCAAGAGGAAGACTCTGTTCCCTTCATCATTGAAGTGCACACCATCTCCTCTATAAATGTCTTGCATGTCATAACGCAAGTTGTTGTGGTAAATGGCACCCATACCATAGTCACGGAGGAAAGCAGAAACAGATTTGTTGACGTGCTTCCTTGCTTTGTCAATTTGCGGACAGAAATGATTGGACCAGTTCCATTTTTGCCTTTGGCATATGTTGGAAAACACAAAGGCAGTTTTAGGGAAAAGAGAAAACAGTTGTGCAAAGGTGTCCTTCATAAGCATTTCCAGACCTACCCCAGTCAAAGTGCCTAGGTCATTGCCACCACAGTGCACTATTATGAGGTCAGGGTGTTGGATTTGCATGAAGGATTTCACCAATGGCATCAATTGGTGCCACTTTAACCCTCTCTGACCAATCCATTTAATGTCTACATTTGGCAAAGCAAGGTCTCTCACCATACCTGTTTTCTCTGCAAATTGTTCACTCCAGAAGACATAGCTGTGTCCTACAATCCACACTGTGAACATCTTCAAAGGATAACTGGATGCACTCAGGAGGTGTCTTTCAGTAGAATGGCAATATGAAAAGAAAGACAGTTTGGAAATGGAGGCATACATATTTTTTTCAAAACAAAAAGAACTGATTGGCTGTTTCATACCATTCTAGAATAAAAACTAGGCTGTATGTGTAAATTAATAGAAGCATGTTTTGTATTGGTACAAAAAAATGTGTTACCAAAGAACAGTACTATGGATTTGCTGTTAGGTTTGAAAAGTCAAGCACTCTTGCTCTGTGGAATTGAAACATTGTGTGGCGAACTTCTGACCTAACTCCACACAGCAGTGTTCCATGAGCAGTTGCTATGGTAGCAGGCAGAAGTCAAGTTGGGGGAAAGGTACTAGGCAGAAGTCAAGTTGGGGGCAGGGTACTTTTGGAAAAGGGTTGGTTTTCAACCAATAGAAATGTGTGATTACATTTGAAAAAAAGGGGGAAGCACTGAGATTTGAAATTAACATGTATATGTGTGGAAAAAGAGAGGGAAAGTTTGCCATTATCTGGTTCTGCTGAGAGGAGAGAGGTGTAGAGAACAGAGATCCTGGCTCTGATAATCTGCTGTTTGAGTGCCACATTTCTTTCACAACTAACTAATTTTAAAGGTGAGTTATGAGTTTGAGAGGGGATGTATATGGTAAATTAAGAAATGAATAATAGAATTGGAATTCCTTTTGTAGAAGTTGTGTTTATTATTTTCTGTTTTGTGAGAAATTTAAATGTGAGGAACATGTAAAATAATATGGACTATTTTTTCATGATAAATTAAGGTGTACTGGTAAAAATAAGGAATACTTTAAGGGTTTGAGGTTGCAGTCAGTAATGCAAATACATTCAGCATCACTAAGGCTGGTTGCCCTTGCTGGAGTGTAGGCAGTCACCGAGGATACACATGGTGGTGGTCTGAAAAAGCAGATTGGACATGGGCTTTTTTAAAAAATCTAAAAAGTGGATTCATAATGTGTCAGTCTGTAAAAGTGATTTTCACTTGCCAAAAAAAAAGAGCAGTAAGTGTGCATTTAAATTGGCAAAGAAATTTCGTTTTGTGACTAATGTGAAAACATGACTCTGTGTGCAAATAGGAATTACAGGCAGAGATTTATTGCGTTTTGCTCTGGTGATTTCACAGTTGCATTAGTAGGAAAAAGGGGGAGCGATTTTTTGGGGGAAGAAGCAGACTCTTAGCACACACCCAGCTCCTTTCCATGTATAATCATGCACAGTATTTACAAGCGAATGGGGTTTTGAGGTTTCAGTCTGTAATGCAAATACATTCAGCATCACTAAGGCTGGTTGCCCTTGTTGGAGTGTAGGCAGTCACCGAGGATACACATGGTGGTGGTCTGAAAAAATAAGGCAAAAATATTTTTTGGTAAATATGTAAATACGTGTACTGTATTTTAAAATGTTTAAAAAATATTAATACTTTTTTCTTTTTTTTCAGATTGATATAGAAAATTTTCGAAAACTAGAACCATTTTTAAAGCAATTTTTTAAAAAAAAAACAAATGAATAAATATTTTTTTGAGTGGGTATGGTAAGTCAATAATAATAATTGTAGTGTTTCAAAGTCCTTGTAATGTGATTATTGATTTTTAGTGTTTAAAAAAAAAAAAAAACAATTACGCGCACCGTACGCGTACGGTAAAAAAAAAAAAAAAAGTTTTTAAAAACATCTATAAAAAAAAGATGAAAGATAAGGTTGGCTCTTAAAAGAGCCGTTGTGTTCATGCAGGGAGAGAGGAAAGAAAGAATGGGAAAATTAGTCTCTGTGACAAGTGTGCTGATCTATTTTGAGGTTCACTAGGGAAACACTGGTCTCCCTATGACAAATTAGATCATGACAAGAGGCACATCGAATATCAACCCTCAGAAATCGAGGGTTAATTTCCAGAGGGCCAGCAAAAGGAGATGCTCCCCCCACAGATGAAGGGCTCACCTGACCTGCAGAAGAAGGAGTCAGCCCTGCAGATGATGGTCCAGGCTGAGCTGCTGTGGATGTGCTTGGTTGACTTTCTGAAGGGTTACCTCCAAAAAGTCGAGCATGTGTCCTTCTGTGTACATCCCTGAGGTGCCTCATCATGGTATGATTCCCAAAGGAATACTTCCTGTCAGGATTACCTCTTGAAAGTACACGCTGACACAGCTTGCAAGTCACTAAGGGTGCATTTACCTTTAGCTGGCCTTCAGGAAAAGTAAAATAATCCCATACATAAGAGGTCTTTTGTTTCCTCGCTCTCTGCCTCAAGGTAGTGCTGCTAGTGCTAGCCTCACTCTCAGAAGAGCTCTGCTGTTCTGCCATCGTATCACAAAGACAACCCAGCTCCTTCTCCTAAGGGATCACAAGCAGAAATGAGGGGAATGGGTGTGGTGTAGGAGAGTTCTAGAACTGAAAGTAGTTTCAACCAATCAAAAGTTGTGTTTCATGATCACATGACCTACCGTACGCTTACGGTACGCTTACGGTACGCTTACGGCAAAAGTGCGCATGCGCGTAAAGAAGACACGCGCTTGCGCGCATGCGCATAAGTCACTACCCGACACTTCCGCGTAACGTGCGCGTGTAGCGTACACGCGTACGCGTCCCACGCGGAGTACGCGCGGCTACGCAAATTGCGCAACTATACGCAAACAGCGTAGATAAATTACGGGCGTTGCGTAAACCGTACGCTTACCGTAAGCTTACGGTACGCGTACTAAAAAAAAGGAAAAAATGTACTGCAAAAAATTATAACATGTTTATTTTATGAAAAATATTTAAAAAAACATATTAAAGAATTTTAAAAATTTAACCATAGTCTTTATAAAAGGTTAGAACATTAAATTAAAAATATGTTTAAAAAAATAGAAGAAAAAAAAAAAATTAGCATTTAAAAAACCTTGCAAATTCACTGAAAAAACCATGGGTTTCACACACGTTATAGTTAGGAATTAGCATTTAAAAAACCTTGCTAATTCAATGAAAAAACCATAGGTTTCACACACGTTATAGTTAGGAATTAGCATTTAAAAAACCTTAGAAATTCAATGAAAAAACCAAAAGTTTCACACACGTTATAGTTAGCTGGACATTTTACTCGTAAAAAACCATTGAAATTCCCCCGTTATAGTTAGTTAAGCTAACTATAACTCGCGCGCCCGCAATGCACTGCTGATGACGTCACATATTACATCACTCATGACATGGTCAGTGACATCACTCATGACATCACTGATGACATCTCAAATGACATCACTGATGACATCACTGATGACATCATCCTTGTGATAGAGTGGCAGACCTCCTCTCACCCTAATATAACCTTTGATACACACATTTATAAATAGAGACTAAACTTTTCAAAACAATGGACATACCAATACCAGTTACAACAACCTCTTCAGTAATTCTAAGATCCACATACACATCCACTCATTCACCAACAGTCCTATACAGTCACTCATACATGTACTCACTCATCATATGTACTCATACACCTATACATCCTGTTACACAATGCCACTCATCCGTAGAGTTACTCACACACATTGTCACTCATGCTAATAAAGAATCAAACATCCGTTTACTTGCATATAGTTATACACACACCACCACACTTACTTCTACAAAAACTTACACATACTTAGTCTTTTAAACAATCACTTATAGAAACACATACTTATTCATACAGGAACTCTTTCAATCTCTCACTCTCACATATACTCACTTATATACACCAATAGTCACATATACTAGTTAAAAACATATGTAGTTACTCATAAAGACACTGTAGAGACAGTCATTCACTCACTAACACACCCATACACACACTCATCCACCCATGCAGTCCTGCACACATACTATCTTCAACACATACAAACAGTGAGTCACTCATTCATGCACCTATGCACTACGTAATACCCCCCACCGAACCATGAAGACACTCAGACTGATAATCAAAAAACCAACTAATAACCTATATAGACACTCATGTAGGTACTCACCAACCCTTATAGCCACTTATACACAAAGTGAAAGACTGATACAGATATATACATATTTAAACATTACTCACTAAGCCATGTATTCACTATGATACACCTAATCAGTCAGTTACACAATCAATTTTTCAAAAACAAATCATCCATTTAGACACTTATATACCCATTTATTCTTCCATCGACCTTGAGATATACATATATAAAACATATTTAATTTTCAGAAAAACACACATTCACGGGATGATGTCATCAGTGATGTCATCAGTGATGTCATTTGAGATGTCATCAGTGATGTCATGCGTGATGTCACTGACCATGTCATGAGTGATGTAATATGTGACGTCATCAGCAGTGCATTGCGGGCGCGCGAGTTATAGTTAGCTTAACTAACTATAACGGGGGAATTTCAATGGTTTTTTACGAGTAAAATGTCCAGCTAACTATAACGTGTGTGAAACTTTTGTTTTTTTCATTGAATTTCTAAGGTTTTTTAAATGCTAATTCCTAACTATAACGTGTGTGAAACCTATGGTTTTTTCATTGAATATATATATATACACACACACACACACACATATATACAAATATATATACACATACATATATACACACATATATACACATACATATATACACACACATACACACATATATACATATATACACACATACATACATATACACACATACATACATATACACACACATACATATACACACACATACATACATATATACACACACATACACATACATACATACATATACACACATACATACACATACAAATATACACACACATACATATACATATATACACACACATACATATACACATATACACACATACATATACACATATATACACATACATACATATACACATATATACACATACATACATATACATATATACACACATACACATACATACATATATACATACATACACACATACATACATATACACATACATACACTTAACAATTGTTTGGATGAGAGGCAATATAATAGCACAGGTAATCAAATAAACAGTAATATTTAAACATAAAGCATTTCGCATGTTTTTCTGATCTTTTTATTTTCTTGTTGCACTTCATATAAAAACAGCGAGCCAACGCGTTTCGCCCAAACATGGGCTTCTTCAGGGTCATAGAACAACGTCAACTCAATACGAAGCCAACTCAAATGAAAATACTGCAAAGCAGCTGGCTCAACAATTGTCGCCAGTGTCTGTCCTGCTTTTATCGATGCTGGTGCAAACACCAGATCCAGGCGATTTCAAGGACTCCGAAATGTAATCCTCCCTGATGTGGAGCGTCCACATCGGGGAGGATTACATTGCGGAGTGTGCACGTCGGAGCTCTCGGTGGCTATAGCAGTCATAGTGGTTTGGATGCAGTCTATGACCAACGAAGACTGTACACACGAAGATATCCCAAGTGGGGACGGTGTTGTGAACCGTGCGGCATTTTGGCAGTTTTTACTAACGAAATCGTATTCTTATAATAGGATTCTGCGCCTGCCGGCACAAGTGCATATTGTACATTGATGCCAAGATTCAGAACAGTTGGAGAGTGTTTTTCATTTTGAATCACTTCTCGTACGAAGTCCTTGAAATCGCCTGGATCTGGTGTTTGCACCAGCATCGATAAAAGCGGGACAGACACTGGCGACGATTGTTGAGCCAGCTGCTTTACGGTATTTTCATTTGAGTTGGCTTCGTATTGAGTTGACGTTGTTCTATGACCCTGAAGAAGCCCATGTTTGGGCGAAACGCGTTGGCTGGCTGTTTTTATATGAAGTGCAACAAGAAAATAAAAAGATCAGAAAAACATGCGAAAAGCTTTATGATGAAATATTACTGTTTATTTGATTACCTGTGCTATTATATTGCCTCTCATCCAAACAATTGTTAAGTATATATTTGCGATATACAAGCAGCAGATTGTTTGAGGTGGGCAATATCGCATATTGCTTGTGACTGATTCTGGTGGTGCAGTCTCTTATGACCCGGCTGCTTTGGATTCCTCTTTATTCACATATATATATATATATACACATACATGCATATACATATATATACACATACATACATATACATATATATACACATACATACATATACATTCATATATATATACATACATACAGAATGGGGGTTGGGAGCACACCGCCTCACAGTCCCAGCACAGTTCGCCCCTTTGCATCCTGGTAAATACAGTACACGGTTCAAACTTGCCACAAAATTAGCTGGAGTTTTTCACCAAAGTTGGTGCAGACATTGCTGTATATCTCTAGACACGTGTTTCTGGGTTGAGCCTGTCTTCAGTAGAGAGCAGCAGTATTAGAGAGCAAAGAAAAATCATCTGGGGTTTGCTGGAAATGCTGCCAAGTTTCTCTCAGGTCACAGTACCACTCACAAGCACACAGGTGCATCTCCAAAGCTGTGCTGGGAGGTGAAGCAGTGTGCTCCCACCCCTTTCTGTTTAAAAAGGCTCCCTTGAGCCATTGAGCTTGTGGAGATGCACCTGCGCGACTGTGAGACGTACTGAGACCTGAAAGGATTGTGGCAGCCTACTCAGCAACCCCAGAAGAAATTCGTTTTTATCTCTACTGATGACAGATAAAATCCAGAAACACGTGTCTAGAGATGTACAGCACTAACCTGCACCAACTTTGGTGCAACACTCCAGTTTAATTTCAAGTACGTATGTATTGCGAACTGCATTTACCAGAATGCTAAGGCGCGAACTGTGCTGGGAGGTGAAGCAGTGTGCTCCCACCCCTTTCTGTTTAAAAAGGCTCCATTGAGCTCACGAGCTTGTGGAGATGCACCTGCGTGCCTGTGAGAGGTACTGAGACCTGTAAGGATTGTGGGTTGAGTCATTGAGCTGACGAGCTTGTGGAGATGCACCTGCGTGCCTGTGAGAGGCACTGAGACCTGTAAGGATTGTGGCAGCCTACTCAGCAACCCCAGAAGAAATTTGTTTTTATCTCTACTGATGACCGATGAAATCCAGAAACACGTGTCTAGAGATGTACAGCACTAACCCGCACCAACTTTGGTGCAACACTCCAGTTTAATTTCAAGTAAGCATGTATTGCGAACTGCATTTACCAGAATGCTAGGGGGCGTACTGTGCTGGGAGGTGAGGCAGTGTGCTCTCACCCCTCTGTTTAAAAAGGCTCCATTGAGCTCACGAGCTTGTGGAGATGCACCTGCGTGCCTGTGAGAGGTACTGAGACCTGTAAGGATTGTGGGTTAAGTCATTGAGCTGACGAGCTTGTGGAGATGCACCTGCGTGCCTGTGAGAGGCACTGAGACCTGTAAGGATTGTGGCAGCCTACTCAGCAACCCCAGAAGAAATTTGTTTTTATCTCTACAGATGACCGATGAAATCCAGAAACACGTGTCTAGAGATGTACAGCACTAACCTGCACCAACTTTGTTGGAACACTCCTGTTTAATTTCAAGTAAACATGTATTAAGAACTGATTCAAAACAACATAGGAACTGCTGAACCATACAAACACAATTGGTTTGTGATGCACCTCCTTCTAATCGAGACACAAGTCCTTAGAATATATAACTCCTGTGTTTAAACAAAACAATGAGCCTTATGCTCCTATCGTGTGCAACACTATTGCCCCTGCCGTTCCAAAGGGGCGGTTAATTTAACCAACACTTTGCCCACTATAGATTGCACCACATGGTCCAAATATTATAAACAGTCAACTTTACAAATGTTCATCCAATGTTTGTAATGTTCAAAATGTCTTTATTTTTCTTTCCAATAACGAAATATACACCAAACAGCCATGGTGTATATTTCGTTATTGGAAAGAAGAATAAAGAAATTTTGAACATTACAAACATTGGATGAACATTTGTAAAGTTGACTGTTTATAAATATTTGGACTATGTGGTGCAATCTATACTGGGCAAAATGTATTAAGAACTGCAATTACCAGAATGCTAAGGTGCGAACTGTGCCGGGAGGTAAAGCAGTGTGCTCCCACCCCTTTCTGTTTAAAAAGGCTCCCTTGAGCCATTGAGCTGACGAGCTTGTGGAGATGCACCTGCGCGCCTATGAGAGGTACGGAGACCTGTAAGGATTGTGGCAGCCTATTCAGCAACCCCAGAAGAAATTCGTTTTTATCTCTATTGATGACGGATGAAATCCAGAAACAGGTGTCTAGAGATGTACAGCACTAACCTGCACCAACTTTGGTGCAACACTCCAGTTTAATTTCAAGTAAGCATGTATTACGAACTGCATTTACCAGAATGCTAAGGGGCGAACTGTGCTGGGAGGTGAAGGAGTGTGCTCCACCCCTTTCTACACATATATAATATTCACTGAAAAAACCATAGGTTTCACACAAGTTATAGTTAGGAATTAGCATTTAAAAAACCTTGCAAATTCACTGAAAAAACCATAGGTTTAACACATGTTATAGTTAGCTGGACATTTCACTCGTACAAAACCATTGAAATTCCCCCGTTATAGTTAGTTCAGCTAACTATAACTCGCGCGACCGCAATCCACTGCTGATGACGTCACATATTACATCACTGATGACGTCATCCAGTGAGTGTGTGTTTCTGTAAAGTTTAAATATGTATAATATATATAGGGAAAGGCCTGTGGAAGAATGAGTGGCTGTACAAGTGTGTGAATGGATGATTTTCTAGGTGCGTAACTGACTCTATAAGTGAGTCATTTGAGATGTCATCAGTGATGTCATAAGTGATGTCACTGACCATGTCATGAGTTCTTTAATATGTGACGGAATCAGCAGTGGATTGCGGTCGCGCGAGTTATAGTTAGCTGAACTAACTATAACGGGGGAATTTCAATGGTTTGGAACGAGTGAAATGTCCAGCTAACTATAACATGTGTGAAACCTATGGGTTTTTTCAGTGAATTTGCAAGGTTTTTTAAATGCCAATTCCTAACTATAACGTGTGTGAAACCTATGGTTTTTTCAGTGAATTTGCAAGGTTTTTTAAATGCTAATTCCTAACTCCTAACTATAACGTGTGTGAAACCTATGGTTTTTACAGTGAATTTGCAAGGTTTTTTTTAAATGCTAATTTCTAACTATAGCGTGTGTGAAACCTATGTTTTTTTTAGTGAATTTGTAAGGTTTTTTAAATGCTAATTTATGTATGTATTATTATATTTTTTATATATTTATTTTACAATAAACTACCTATGTATATAGCTATAGATTGACTGTATCCTGTAATATGGAATGGCTCAGCTCTTTTTTTTAAAATTTGGATAAAGTTGAACAGCATAGTTAATATCTTCTATAAACTTATAAACAGTTTAAAATGTGGTTTTATTTTTTTCAGGGTTTTTCACGGTGCGCGCACCGGCAATTTTTTTTATTAAACTAAATGTTTTTTTATTTTATTTACGAGGTCCTTTACGGACCCCCTCAGAAGGTCTAGGGGGTCAGGGACTCTCTACCCTGCCCCCTTTTCACGTTCTCCACTTGTGTTTTTAGCTCTCTTCTGCCTCTAAAACTCAAAATGGCGGCCGGGGGGTGCGCGCACCCCGCGATTTTTAGAAAAAAAATAAAATGTTTTTTTCACCCTTCGGGGTCCTTCAGGGACCCCCTGACAAAGGCTAGGGGGTCAGGAACTCTCTACCCTGCCCCCTTTTCACGTTCTCCACCTTCCTTTTTCACTGTCACACACAAAATGGCGTCCGACACTTCCTGATTTCGACCGATTGGAATGTTGACTGACATCTAACCACCAATCAGAATTACGCTCGCGCACGGTGCACGCATATAGATATTTATGTACTTGTAACTGCAATTTTCTCAGGAACTACTGAACAGATTGACACCATAAATGCAAAAGGCACATGCCTGACCTGAGGACTACCTCTTTGCCAAATTTCAAGTAATTCTGTTCAGCCGTTCGGGCTGTACCTTCGACTAAAGGTCCTATGGGAAAATGCATGGGGAAAACGCGTTTTGGGACCCTCTTTTTTCTCAGCCCCCGCTTGAGGAATCACCCCGAGACTCTCAGGGTAGGAGCTGAGCGGAGCACCCCATTAGTTTTGAAAATTTCACGATAAGTCAACCGGCGCCAAAGTTATTCAAAATAGAATTTTCAGATTTCCTATGGGAACTCGGTCCTAACTATAACTATCTACTGGCGACCGCCAGTAGATAATATATATATATATATATATATATATATATATATATATATATATATATATATATATACACATATATATACACATACATACACATATATATATATATACATACACACATATATATACATACACACATACACACATATATACACACACACACACACATATATACACACACACACACATATATATACACACACACACATATATATACACACACACACATATATATACACACACACACATATATATACACACACACACACATATATACACACACACACACATATATATATATATATATATACACACATACACATTACCTACTGGCGGTCGCCGGTAGGTAGTTATAGTTAGGACCCTGTTTCCATAGGAAATCCGCAACATTCTATTTGGAATAACTTTGGCGCCAGTCGACGAATCCTCGCGAAATTTTCAAAATAGGTGGGGCGCTATGCTCCGCTCCTACCCTGAAAGTCTCGGGGGGATTCGTCAAGCGGGGGCTGAGAAAAAAGGGGGGTCCCAAAACGCGTTTTCCATGCATTTTTCCATAGGACCTTTAGACACAGCTACAGCCCGAACGGCTGAACAGAGTTACTTGAAATTTGGCAGAGAGGTAGTCTACAGGTCAAGGAAGTGCCTTTTGTAGGTTTGGTGTAAATCTGTTCAGTAGATCCTGAGAAAATAGCATTTAAATAAATATATATATCTGTGGCAGCTTACGGTGCGCTTACCGTGCGCTTACGGTAAGCTTACCGTACGCGTACGGTGCCGTGCGCGAGCGCGATTCTGATTGGCTGTTAGATCTTAGTAAACATTCGAATTGGTCGAAACCAGGAAGCGGCGGCCGCCATTTTCTATCTCGCACTCTGAGGGGGGGAGGAAAAACAAAGGCAAAAAACATGTAAAGGGGCTGTTTAGACAGCTCCTAACCACCTAGCCTTGATGAAGGTGTCCCCAAAGAACCCACAAGAACAAAAATTCCATTTTTGTTTTTTTTAAAAAATCGCCGATTACGCTTACCGTACGCGTACGGTAAAAATAATAAAAATAAAAAAAAATATCTATACTCTCCACACCCCATGTACAAATGATGCCCGAAGGGCACCTTTTGTGCATGGCATATATATCAATAATAAAATGTAAAAGATTACCTTTCACAACGAAGCGCATAATATGTCGTGCGTACATGGCCCATCCAGCGTAACGTGGGCACGCGGTGCGCGTAGCGCACCGCGTGCCCACAGTGCGTGCACGGCACTAATTGCGTAAAGTGGGCGCGCGGTGCGCGAAGCGCACCGCGTGCGCACCGTGCGCACATGGAAGGAACTGCGTTAAGTGGGCGCGCACGCCACGAATGGCGTAAAGTAACTTAGCATTTAAAAAAACGTACAAATTCACTGAAAAAACCATAGGTTTCACACACGTTATAGTTAGGAATTAGCATTTAAAAAACCTTGCAAATTCACTGAAAAAACCATAGGTTTCACACGTTATAGTTAGCTGGACATTTTACTGATAAAAAAACAATGAAATTTCCCCGTTATAGTTAGTGCAGGCAACTATAACTCACGCGACCGCAATCCTCTGCTGATGCTAATACTGTATTTAGACACTTATTTGCCCATGTCTTCTTCCATTAAATTTTAGCTATACATATATTGCAAATATTTTTTTTTCATAAAGACACATATGTCATCAGCAGAGGATTGCGGTCGCGTGAGTTATAGTTGCCTGCACTAACTATAACGGGGGAATTTCATTGGTTTTTTATCAGTAAAATGTCCAGCTAACTATAACATGTGTGAAACCTATGGTTTTTTCAGTGAATATATATATACACATACACATTATCTACTGGCGGTCGCCAGTAGATAGTTATAGTTACAACCTAGTTTCCATAGGAAATCTCAAAATTCTATTTTGAATAACTTTGGCGCCGGTTGACGAATCCTCGCGAAATTTTCAAAACAAATGGGGCGCTCCGTTCAGCTCCTACCCTGAAAGTCTCGGGGTGATTCATCAAGCAGGGGCCGAGAAAAAGTGGGGGTCCCAAAACGCGTTTTCCCCATGCATTTTTCCATAGGACCTTTAGTCGCAGCTACAGCCCGAACGGCTGAACAGAATTACGTGAAATTTGGCAGAGAGGTAGCCATAAGGTCAAGGAAGTGCCTTTTGCAGGTCTGGTGTAAATCTGTTCAGTATTTCCTGAGAAAATAGCATTTAAAAGCATATCAATATCTATACGCGCGCACAGTGCGCGCACCCTGCCGTGCGCGAGCGCAATTCGGATTGGTTGTTAGATGTCGGTAAACATCCTAATCGGTCGAAACCAGGAAGTGTCGGCCGCCATTTTGTCTCTCGCAGTCTGAGGGGGTGAAAAAAAAAGGTGGAGAACGTGAAAAGGGGGCAGAGTGGACAGTTCCTGACCCCCTAGCCTTGGTCAGGGGGTCACAGAAGGACCCCCAAGGGAAAAAAAACCAATTTTTTTTTAAATCGCGAGGTGCGCGCACCGCGTGCGCACGGCACGCACTGCGAACCGTGGGTGCTCGGTGCGCGAACTGCACCGAGTGCCCACAGCGCGCGCACGGTGAAAAACCTGAAAAAAAAATAATTAATAAATACATAACTTAGCATTTAAAAAAACTTACAAATTCACTGAAAAAACCATAGGTTTCAGACACGTTATAGTTACGAATGAGCATTTAAAAAACCTTGCAAATTCACTTAAAAAACCATAGGTTTCACACATGTTATAGTTAGCTGGACATTTCACTCGTAAAAAACCAATGAAATTCCCCCGTTATAGTTAGTGCAGGCAACTATAACTCACGCAACCGCAATCCTCTGCTGATGACGTCAGATATTACATCACTGATGACATATGTGTCTTTATGAAAAATAAATATTTGTAATATATGTATAGCTAAAGATTAATGGAAGAAGACATGGGTAAATAAGTGTCTAAATACAGTGATGTAATATCTGACGTCATCAGCAGAGGATTGCGGTCGCGTGAGTTATAGTTGCCTGCACTAACTATAACGGGGGAATTTCATTGGTTTTTTACGAGTGAAATGTCCAGCTAGCTATAAACATGTGTGAAACCTATGGTTTTTTAAGTGAATTTGCAAGGTTTTTTAAATGCCAATTCGTAACTATAACGTGTGTGAAACCTATGGTTTTTTCAGTGAATATATATATATACACACATATATACACACATACATACACACATATATATACACATACATACACATATATATACACACATATATACACACATACATACACATAAATATACACACACATACATACATACACACATACATACACACACACACACACATTTATATACACATATACATACAAACACATATATATATACACATATACATACACACACACATATATATACACACACACAGACACACACACAATATATATATATATATATATATATATATACACATATATATATATTTTTTCCTCGTTTGGCTGTAGTCAGATTATGGTTCCTCTTGAAGAATGTGGTTACAGTGTGTTTGTAACTCTGAGAGATAGACAAATTACTGCAAATTATCTACTGTACACCCGAGACCAATTTTTTATCTGTGGGACTGTGCGCGCTTGGCAGTGGCATAACATCAGAATGGGAAGAGGGGTCCCTTATTGGCTTAGGGCTGAATCGGGGGCCCCTGGTGCGTGGCAGGGGATTAGAGAATAGTGATTTGATGATGCTCACAGACACAATTTGAATTTGCTCTCTTTTAAAATGTGATTTTCTATTGCTAAGATTATTTAATAAATTACATTTTTTAAAAATAAATAAAGTCTTTACTTGTTGATCATTTCTACATGAAACAAACACCAGATGATAAAGTTATCATGAATTTTCAGATGAGCTGGGTTTTTACTAGCTTTGGTTGATACAGAATCCCCGAACCTAATTCACTTTATTTTTGTGCTTAAAATAAAACATATGCACATATCACTCGATATTGCATCAGATAATCACATATAAATTCCTCTTTACAACTGGTATGTTTGCTGCAACAGTGAAAAAATGAAAGCACTGCTCCAAGAGGTGAAATCTGATAATCGAGTTTCCCTGCCATGTTCCTCTTCTCCTCTTGCTGCGTGCATACTTCCCAGATACTGAACACCAACTAGACGGATTAGGAGAAATAGTAGCGGGTGGGAGACAGGAGTAAAGAGAAAGGTTTCGCGAGAAAGGGGAAGTAAGAGAGAAGGGAGGTAGAAGGATAAGGCAAGTAGGACAGATGTAAGGTAAATACACAGGAAAAAGATACAGAGTCAGGAAGAGGTAGAAACATTTGTGGAGTGATAGCAAAGGTTTTGCGGAGACGCAGCAAGAGCTAGCAATAAGTAAATGACGGAAGAGAGAGAGAGGACTGAGGTACACCAAGAGTTGAGGCAGAGGGACACGAAAGGTAGAAAGAGAAGCGAGTCAGAGGAATAGATACAGTGAGAGATGTATAGAGAGGCGCAGAAAGAAAGCGTCGAGAAGGGGCAAGTTAAGAGCTGAGTGAGTTGAAGTAGAGAAAGCTACAAAGAGAGGAGATAATATGAAACAGAGAAAGGTAGTAAGGAAAGAGTAAGGTAGTAAGAGGTGAGGTAAAGAGAACAGAGGAACAAAGTGAGGTAAAGAGAACAGAGGAACAAAGCGAGAGGGGAAAGGTGTATAGGTGAGATCGCGAATAAATGGTGAGAAAACAGAGTTGTTAGGGTAGCCGCCTTCCCCCTCGTAGCAGGAGGTGTCTACCCCCGCAGAGAGCGTCCGAAGACACCTCCCACTGCCAGACTTCGCCAGCTGGTCAGACTAGGCCAGACCGCAGCGGACTCCATTGGCCATAAGCCCCGGAGGTAGGACCAGTTAGCAGTTTTCCCTTGTGTGGCTCCTGGCAGAGGATAAGAGTCGCCTGCGGCTTCCGCATCACGGGACGTGCTCAGGCTGCACCCGGGCCAAGGGCGGGCCCGTCCGTGCCTGTCAAAGTCTGGAGGAGGCTGGGCCACCCCTCTTTCGCCTGACCCCCAGCAAAAGGTACTATAGCCCCCTGCCCTTGTCCCTCGCTGCCTGCTGTCCCTGCCATTGCGCTGCCTGCTGCCCCTGTGCTGCCTGCGCCCCTGCACTACCTGCGACGCCTGCTGTCCCTGCCCCTGCGTTGCTTGCTGTCCCTGTGTTGCCTGCTGCCCCTGCGTTACCTTCTAGCCCTGCCCCTGCGTTGCCTGCTATCCCTGCCCCTACGTTGCCTGCTGCCCTCCCCCTGTGTTGCCTGCTATCCCTGCCCCTGTGTTGTCTGCTGCCACAGCCCTTGTGCTGCCTGTTATCCCTGCTTTGCCTGCTGCCCCAGCCCCAGCGCTGCCTGCTATCCCTTCGTTGCCTGCTACTCCAGACCCTGCATCGCCTGCTGCCCCTGCCTCTGCGTTGCTTGCTGTCCCTGCGCTACCTGCACTTGGACCACCTACCAAGACCACTAATGGAGGTCGTCACACGGCCACGCAGCGGACGAGTGCAACGGGCACCCCGCCAACGCAACGCCGGTTGTACAAAGCCTAACGCTAGGACTCCTGCCCTCCTGCCATCCTACGATACACCACCAAGGAACTCCTGGACCCCGAAACAACAGCTCCTCCTCCCCACGATCCAGCAAAGGACCCATCTACTGCTGATGCTACCACTTCTCCTGCGACACAACCTACAAAAGATCCCACACCACTCCTGCCCACAAGACCAAGAACACTCCTTAACCACTCAGTTGTATCCTGCTCAAAGCTCGCTCACTCTGCAAACACGCCATGGAATTATGGAACACCATCACCACCCTGTCCATGGACGCTGCCTTCATCACCGAAATGTGGCTCAACCCCTCCTCGAAGCCCGACATCATAACCGCCACTTCCGATGGATACAAGATGATACACCGTGACCACACCAACAAACAAGGCGGAGACACCACCAACATCTTCAAGGAAACCATCAGATGCACCATCAACTACAAATTCCCCACACCTCTCATGGAACACCTCAACTTCCTACTACAAACTGTCTCGAAGACTACGATAAGAGAGATCTTAGCCTACAGACCACCGGGACCCGGAGCAACATTTTGCAACACCATCCCCATCCCTAGGAATCGACTTTCACAACTACATCCTACTCGGAGACCTCAACTTCCACACAGACGACCCTGAAGCCAACTCCATCGCCCTCACGGAGAACCTGAGCAACATTGGCCTCACCCAACTGGTCACTGAACTCGTGTACAACGCCGGACACACACTTGACTCCATCTTCACCTCCAGTGACAGAATCAAATTCAGCCATAACACAGAACTCACCTGGACTGACCACACCCTCGTACACTTCTCCATCACCGACAACCAGCACACCATCTAAAGATTTTCTCCCACCGTAGCTGGGGCAAGGTCACAGGCCCTCACCACCTCCAAACCCTAGGCCTCAAAAGACTTCAACCAGGCCATCCAGAACTTTGCTGCCAGGATCACTGACAGCACCGACAGAGTCGCCCCACTGAAACCTACAAAATCCCCAAACATGCCAGCTAGCACACCCAGTACCACCAAGCGCAACTACCACCAACTGGAGAAATGGTGTTGCACCACCAACAATCTGGCTGATAGAGTAGCTCACAAAACAACCCGCAGCATCCATCACCAACACATCAAGAAAGCCAAAAACGCAGCCATCACCACCTGCATCAACTCCACAGCCAACCACACAAAGGGACCCTTCAAAATAGTCAAAGAATTCTCCAACCAGACAGCCATAGAGAACACCATCCAACCCTCCCAAGAACTCTGTGACACCCTCTCAGACAACTTACACAGCAAGATCACGAACATATACAACAATTTCAACATTCAACCTGCCAAACTTGACCCCGACAATCTCAACCAACCAGCGTATACCAGCCAAACCATCACCACCTGGTCACCATTCACCGCCCTGACCACGTCAGCCATCATGTCTTCCATCCACTCCGGGGCGGGCGCACACCGACCCCTGCCCCCACTACCTCTACAACCTCACAACGAACCCAATCAGCATGCAACTCACCAGCATCCTCAACACTTCAATCTCCACAGCAACCTTCCCGGACAGTTGGAAACACGCAGACGTCAGACCCCTCCTAAAGAAAGCCTCAGCTGACCCCAACGACCTTAAATATTACCATCCAATCTCTCTGCTCCCCCACCTGGCCAAAGTTCTCTAGAAAGCCATCAACCAGAAGCTCACCGAATTCCTGGAACAAAACCACCTACTGGACGACTCTCAATCAAGATTCCATGCCAACCATAGCACTGGGACCACACTGATTGCTGCCATAGACTACATCAGAACACTCCTCGACTGTGGAAAAACTGTGGCCCTGATCCTCCTCGACCTCTCCGCGGAGTTCAACACAGTCTGCCACAACACCCTCATCAACAGAATCTACAGCATAGGCATACAGCAAGACGCCCTCAAGTGGATGGCCTCCTTCCTCACAGGACGCACACAGAGAATCCGACTGTCTCCCTTCACCTCCGCACCTAAAGACGACATGCAGCGTACCACAAGGCTCATCCCTCAGCACCACCCAGTTCAACATGTACATGACCCCCCTCGCAGACATCGCCAGATCCCACGGACTCAAAATAATCTCCTACACAGAGGACACTCAACTGATCCTGTCCATCACAGAGGACCCCTCCAATGCCAAAACCAATTTCTGCAACACCATGACCAACATAGCCGAGTGGATGACAGACAACTCCCTCCAACTCAAATCCAACAGAACAGATGTACTGATCTTCGGGAAGAACACCTCCGCATGGGACCACAGCTGGTGGCAGAACTCGGACCCACACCCACCCTGACCGACAACGTACAAAACCTAGACATCAACCTCGACAGCACACAGACCATGAAATGACAAGTTAATGCAGTTGCCTCCTCCTGCTTCCACACACTTCGCATGCTCTGCAGAATCTTCAGGTGGATTCCAACCAACACCAGAAATTCTGTTGATGAGGGTGAGAGAAAACAGGAAAACAGACAAAAGGCAAAGATTATTGTTTTTAAATAATTGTCACCAGTTGACTGACAGTATGAGGGGTTAAGGGTGGAAATTCCTTGGAAGCTGGAGGGCTCGGTCCTCGGCTTTGGTAATTGCCCTCTTTGCCCATGCATTTTAATGGATTGGTCTCAAAGCAGCGCACATGTCAGAATAGCCAAAGATGTTCGGTCAAATACAAAATATCACAATACATGATTATTCGTACCTTTAAAGAGAGCAAAACACGGGGACAATAAAGTGATGTGTAAAAATGCAAACTGGATGTGGCTTGTTTGAGTTGTAAGAAATATTAAGGTCTTGGAATTAGCTTTCTCCGATTAGAAGAAAAATGTTAAAGTGAGAAGAAATGTTAAAAAATGAAAGACTTTGTTATGATGATCGGGTTAACCCCACATGCATCTATCTGAAGGCCTCTTTAAGGAAGCAAATGGGTGGCAGAATTATAAGACCGGTACCATATCATCTTTGAGGTAGTGAGCAGGGTGGACATGATCTACTTAGTAGGTATAACACTTCAGCACATCCTCATATACCTGTGCCCCCCCCCATCCCCCAGCAGGTAAATGATGTACATGGTTGAGATTTTCAGGGGGCAAAATACAGTAATTGATGAGAAACGTACCAAAAGGAGGCAGTCAAGTGACAACACACAATGTTAATCCAGACAGTGAAAGCTGGTATCAGGTTTCCAAACTTCACCTGACAGTTGCTTCCAAGTGCATAGTACAGCCATGTAGATGTAGCTAATCCCGGAGAAAGTACTGTGTAAAAGTCTACATCGGGGATTCTAGAAATTCAGAAATTTGAATTGTCAGATGGTTCCATTTCATTAAAATGCTCTGGAATTCAATGCTGCTCAAGGAGTGGCATAAAAAAGCCATCGGCATAGCATGCTGCTTAGCATAGTAAAGTACACAATGCCCTTTCAGTCAGTCCTGAGGAACCCAGAAGAATTAGGGTGAAATAAAACTATAGCACTGACGGGATAAAGATTAAATTGAATACGGATTTCGAACCCACTCAGATGTATCACCATTCTGATTGACGGTCCCGATGATGAAGCATATCACGGATCGACCATGGATGGGGGACCCTTTATAACCCCAACAAGTGTTCTCTCTATTGGAGCTGGGTTTTGGAACTCGTAGGGATAATTTTCCGATAGTCCTGAATGAATAAGGGTACCTTATCCTGTTAGTTAATTAACTAAAAATTGGGAGATAAGGTTCCTGATGGCCTAACTCCTGTTTCCCCAATGTTGATATAACAGTCCACATTATTAGCCTTCTAAAAAATGAAAATGAAGCCTTCCAAATTTTTGTTCAGAGAAAGATGCTAAAAAGTACATCTACATTTCTTGCAGACACTGAAAAACGCTCAATATTTACTGCTGCATGTTTTGGGAATAATATTTTTGGCAATGGTGGAATAAAGGGTTTTCTTTCTACCAGGTTTTAACCTGCTGGTGATGGTGAAAAAAGTTTTTTTAGGTAGAAATCTTAATTTATCAACTGTTTCCAAGGTGTGATGAGGTAGATAATATTTCTCTGTATAATACAACAGAATACAGCAGCTGGGTGTAGAGTTTCATTGCAATCTAAATAATTTGTCTAGTTAATGGCAGTGGTCGAAGAACCATAGAGCATGAAACTTGTTCAAAGAGGCTGGAGCGTCAAACAAAAGAAGTGGTAACTTGAGGTAGTGGAGAAAACTATCCTGACTGAACAAGGAAAGAAGCTTTGCAGGGTCCAGTGGAGAGAACCAAAGTTGTGAGAGGCAGAGGAGGAGCTTAATCAGATGGCGGTGCAACCTAGAGTACAGGAGAGCTCGGTCACACACGAAATGAAGGGTGGTACATAACAAGAACCATAATGAAGGACAGCTTACACGTCTATTTTAATTTCTGCACAATGATGTTTGTTGAAGGTATCCAACCTATTCATAAAACCTAGCAGAGAAAAGCCTTCCAAGAAGCCCTAGCAGATACTGAATCCACGCTAATCTTGGAAGCAGCCAACTTTAGCATTATAGGGGACCTTAATTTACACCTGGAGCTCCAAGAGTCCTAGGAGATGATTAATTTCCTGGGAGACATGGCAGCATAGCAGCTTAGGCAATTGGTCGTGGGACCGACACATGTAGCAGGTCACCTTCTCGACCCCATATTTTCAAATCTCCAACCTCTGGAGGTCATGCCCCCCTTCCCAAAGCTCTGGACGGATCATTCCCTCATCTCCTTACATCTTCGTTTAGAAGGCCCTCCACTGCAATCCTCTTTCCCGCCTTCAATGAAGCGCCCATGGCATAAATTACACCTGGCCATTTTCACAGCCACTCTAAAATCTCACCGCCCAGAATGGCCTACCGATTTAGAGGGAGCGGACGCTACTTTTCGAGTGTGGGTTAATATTGCTTTGGATAGCGGCATTCCAGCAAAAGTGACATATGCCAAAAGCACGCAAACCAATACTTGGTATGATGAGTCTCTGAGCGCGGAAAAGAAAAAAATTTAAAATTCTAGAGCGGGCCTGGAGAAGTTCCTATGATCCTACAGCAAAGATAATCTATAGGAACGCTGTCAAAGCATACCATAAATTGGTCCGGAAGACTAAGTCAATGTTCTATGCCAAATTGATCACGGCTAGCAGCAATCCTACTAAAACCATCTTCGCACTTATGAAAGAAATGCAAAAACCCCCGCCTGCGTCCAATAGCATCATATGTTCCAACTTACAATGCGAGACACTAGCCAAATTCTTTATCAGTAAGGTGGAACGCATCTATAGTACATTTTGCTCGGGGAAGGCTTCTTCCAGTTTTCAGGAGAGCTCACTAGGGGACACTGCGTCTCACTCCCTCCAGAATCTCCTGCCCATGTCACTCAAACACATGGAGTCCCTGCCAGCCAAGGTAAAGTCAGGATCTCCTGAGGACCCTTTGAAACTAGACCTCTTTAGAAAACTCTACAACTGCCTTCTATTGAAGAGCCGGGAGTTGATCAATAGGTCATTGGCAGTGGCGACAATTCCTAAATCCAGGAAACATGCCAAACTTATCCCCTTGCTAAAAAAAAAAACCACGCTAGATGAATCTCAGCCGGATAACGTCTGTCTAATATCTCTGCCCCCTTACCTGGCTAAAATCATGGAGTTGTATGTTAATTCCATGCTGATTCAATATCTGGAAACAAATTCGATTCTAGATACGTCACAAAATGTGTTTCAACCCAGACATAGCACCGAATCTGCATTACTTGCAGTCACGGAGCAGTTACGTTCTACCCTGGATGAGGGCAGAACCTCAGCACTGATCCTGCTGGATCTGAGCACAGCCTTTGACACGGTCTCCCACAAGATACGGCTACACCGGCTTGAGGAGATCGGGGTCAATGGCAAGGCCCTCACCTGGGTCTCATCCTTCTTGACCGACCGATCCTTCCAGGCCTCTGCCGCCACTGTCTCCTCCGGTGTCCACCCTCTATGCTGTGGTGTTCCTCAGGGATCTGCCCTGAGCCCCACCTTATATAACATTTACATCCGCCCTCTGGCCGTCATGGCTAAAGCCCGGAACATCGCGTTGGTATCATACGCAGATGACACCCAACTGGTGTTTACCTTTTCCAGCAACTCTCAGGATCAGGTGAAATTTCAAGACGACCTTGTGGCCATCGCTAAATGAATGACGGACAACTACCTTCAACTGAACTACACCAAGTCAGACGTGCTCCTGGTGGGCCGAGATGCCCATCTATGGGATAACCACTGGTAGCCTACAACCCTTGGAACCCCCCAACCGAAATCCATGGTCAAGAACTTGATAGTTTTATTGGATGGTGCCCTCTCCTTTGAAGAGCATGCTAAGACATTGGCAGGCACCTGCTTTGGTCTCCTACGTGGATTGAAACCAATCTTGGGACTTTTTTGATCCACCTATTCAGCAGATGATTGTCCAATCCACTGTGTAGGCACGACTAGACTACTGTAATGGGTTGCTACTTGGCGTCAACAAATTGGGACCAAAAGACTGCAGCGGGCACAAAACGCTGCTACCCGCATGCTTTTTCCACTACCAAAGTACTGCCACGCCTCAGACTTTCTACGCCGGCTCCACAGGCTACCTATAGAGCAGAGAGTCCACTTTAAGACCCTCTGTACGATACACAAGACCATGTACGGTCTGGGTCCGCACATTTTGAGCGAGCTATGCTCTTGGTATGTTCCAGTGCGAGCCCTGTGCTCAGCGGACCTGTATTTGGCCCGTATCCCACAAGTGCGCAGGACAAGAGCTGGTGGGCGCTCGTTTAGAGCACTTGCTCCGACCCTCTGGAACTCAATCCGTCTTGCAGTTCGCTGCATGCAAGACCATTGGGCCTTCAGGAAAATGATTAAAACCTGGCTCTTCTCCAACGACTAGCCTCTTTGCTTTTCCGCTCTGCTAGACTTAGCGCTGGGAAGCCCTGTTGCCGGGGCAGCCATGTGCTCTGTAAGTGCATTTAACATAACATAAGACAGTTCCACTGGCAATTGATAATATAAGGAAGGCATAATGTAAGTTGGTGCTGTGATGTCCCAGACAGAGGGTGACCCTGACAAAAGGCTGATGATCCCCACATATGATCTTCAACAAAACGCTGGAGGCCACTAGGCATCAAACGCCAGGATATTGAGGTTGTGCTTCCGAAAGATACTAGGCAGGAGGGATAAGAGTAAACCTACATTCTCGGTTCTATGGCTTCATAAAAGAACAGGTAAGCCGCTGCGCAACCTGTGTCCAAAAGAGGCTACAACTTTTAAGAGGTGGGTGGAGTAAAAAAGACGAGAATTTTCTCTGCAACAGTATGAAATAGTGAGGGCACGCATGAAAATCAGCTCTGGAGTTAAGAGTGAGTGAGGCATACAGAAATTCATAGGTTTCCATCATGGAGAACGGAATAACACCTGATGATCACGCAGGTTAGAGTGAATTTCTAATGAAACATTTGTTTTTAAGGACAGAAGAATTACCGCAGCAGAAGGTGAGATACATACCATTTTGCAAATCACCTTAGAGAAGAAATCAAGAACAGAAGAGGAAGGTACCTATTTAGGCCAACTGGAGTAAAGGCATAACAAGTTAAACTTTTTTTCCCTGGATTTCTTTTTTCTAAATTTCAAAATACTTTATTGATTTTCAAGAGGGAAGACAGAAAAAACTGTAACAGGGTTAACATAAGAAATCTAAGGCAAAATTATCACATATACAATCATAAAGTGAGGTTATTACGCCTATATGGGTATCAAGAGACTAACCCCAGTGATCAATAATAAAAGAAGAAAAGACAGAAAGGAAGGAAACGGGAAAGAAAGAGAAGAGAAGGAAAGGGAGAGCGAAGGCTAGTCGAGCCATAACATTTATTTCCAAAATTCTATGCATATGTTGACACAAGAGCAGTCCGATATTGATAGGCCTAACATATAACAGCCTAGTACTATTCCTCTATACTCCAACTCCACACCAACCCTTCGTTGTGGCTGCTTTCAACAGTAGAAAAAGTACCGACTAACAGCTTTACAGGTGTTCGGTGAGCATTAAAAACAGCATTTGCGAAAGTAAAAGAAAGACTTCATTTGGAATACGCTTGTGTTGCAAATGTGTAACTCTAATGCAATTTCATTTATGAATCTGGTGTTTTGTGGATGGTAACAATAATAGTTTAAATATCACTTTGAGTGTGAAAGAAAGTTTCCCTGGTGCCTTTGGGGCTTCCTATTAAATTAAACTCTGCTATACTGTGCAATTTTATTTCAGCTTGTGTATTTTGGATAAAAGTGTTAAATCAACAAAGATATCATTTGAAAGTCATCCATGGGAAACAGACCACTATAGGTAACTGGAAGGACTGATCAAAAAGCTCGTGACCAGCAGGATAAAACATAAAAATGTGATTTTGCCCTTACTCTTCGGAAACGATGATACTACTAACAGTACTGGCCTAGCAGGAGATTCAATTTACTGTTTTTCAGGGGTGATAACCGGCAGAAAGCCATACACTCACAAAAAGGCGTCCTATTCACATTTAACAGTAGTGCAAACAAAGAAAGGTTTACAGCACGTCACAGGCAGATCAATATAGTTTACCTGATTTTTAACCGGAAAGGGCAGCTTGTTTAGGCCTAAATAGTGGCTACAAATAAGAGGTCGACAGGAGACGCGATTTCAATTTCCCCGTGCATTACCACTTTGGCAATGGTGGTTGAAATTCGATTATAGACAGCAAAGTGGGCTCTGGTTACCCGTTTATATCCACCTGCCTTCCCAACCTGCTGCTTGACATGGTAATGTTCTTGTGACATGTGTGAAGGTGTTCCTGCAGAGTTGCATTTCACTAATGCAATGATGGAGTCTGCGGATTAAAGGAAAAGGGTTTCGATCGACTGCAAACTAACCATGCACAGCGACCCCAACATATATTTTACTGAACAGTTTAATGAAGGTAACATTAATGGCTCTACTGGCATTTTGTGCACCATCTTCGATGCACCATAGCAAAGATGAAACTAATATAACTGAATTATCCATTGGAGGAATCACTGGACATTTACAAAGTAACATGCGTTTTGTGTTGAGCTGGCCCTAGTGCTATGCAGGAGTTGGGTTACCTATCAATACCAACACCTGGCGTTCAGCCCCTCAGCTTACTAGACCCCAAGAGTGTGGTACGCTATATGAACCCACCCGCCACAATGCACCCCTGCTGAAACAGAAAAGGAACCCAATGGGCTGGGCTCACGCAGGCAAAAGCAGTAAATAAGAGAACTTTTTGGCTGTCTGCCTGCACCATGACAATTAAGGGCCACTCATGGGAGAAATTAAAACAAAGGAAAAAGGGAAGAGGGATGCAGAGACTTTTTATGAGCTGCTGTTGGATAACAACATGTCATGAGCATAACAGTTCGGAGGGTTTGGTGCCACAAAACTCTATTCAACTGAAAATGCATGTGCAATTCTTTAACGTTGGTTTCTTGACATTATCTTTTAATATTTTGTGGATCGATCTAAGGGATTTTTTTGCAGCAGGAATCCTTCCCTTACCCATCTCACCAACCTTTGAAAATTAAAAGGACGCAAGCCTCTAATCCTGTCAGATGTAGTTTTTGTACGACAATCCGGACAGAACTTTGTACTTCAGAAGCTTGTGATGAGAAGAAGCTGGAAGGCCACCTTTGAAAACTTCTTTCAAAGGCAGGAAAATAAAGGAAGGCAGAAGAGGTCACTTTTGCTTAAAAATAGTTGGATCACAAGTACTCTTTTCAGTAAAGGCTCAATAATGAATTCGTTTATAGCGAGGCAGTGACAAGAGTTCCTCTCACTACGGTTAAAAGTTGGTCTCTTCCAGTGACAACTAAGAACGTTAGTAGTGCAGAGCGGGTCTGTCCTTTCTTACAAATCCTCTCAACTGCCTTTGACGCCATTGACCGTCACATCCTTCTCTTGCATCTCTCCTCCCAGATAATAATTAGGAGAAGTGTTCGGAAGTGTCTCAATCGTTATCTTCCTATTTCTCTAACCAGTAGTGTCAAGTGTCCTGGTGCGACTCAACCTCAGCATGTATCTATAAGCATCCTTCTAACCAGATCAGACATTCTTATGATGTCACCAAAGCCCTAATCCTTGCCCTTATGAAATATGCAACATCAGTTATACTTGAGAATTACTTCCAAAATGGGATATCTTCTGCTGTGAATACCTTTATTGCACACCTGCACCTGTTTCTTTCCACCACTGGCTTTCAATCACAAGGCACCAGTTGTAAATGCTTGTTTTCAGAGGCACTCATGACACTGCTTAGTCTTGTATGATCGACTAAGAACATGATCTTAGCATGTTCCCACACCAAAGACGATAAGCAAACTTTCATAAGGCACATCTCCATATCTGGTATAATACTGCCTTTGACATTACCCTGCACCATTCATTAGCTACCATTAAGCAAAGGAAAATCATATAAAAAGGATGCCATTGAAGCTACCCACTCGCTAAAATTGAAGTTTCAAGACAGCATTCCTGATCATGGGGCAACAATACATAATCAGAGGGAATCCCTCACTCTCATGAGGGAATCCCTCACTCTCATATGGTGCCCCTGAAGTGGGTAGTCCCTATATTTAAATCTAAAACTTTATCATAATATTGGGCGAGGACTTGTCACTGATCGGTAGGAAACATAATTAACCCTGAAATTATTAAATGGACATCTCAGGAAAAGTTTTTATTCAGGAAAAATAGGAAATTAGCTTTTAGGCAGGTTAATAAAATGTTTTTAACGTCAACCTCATGTGCAAATGTTACAAAAAACATAAATTAGTCTTTTCCTAACACTGAAGTCTAGACAACATATCACATCATTCTATCAAGTCTTCCACTGGCCTCCTGGGAAGGCTCCTACTGTGTGAGTTCCCTCTATATACTTCAAAAAACACTCTCTGTGGTGCAATTTAGTCTTGTCAACTTTACTTCATCACTACCAATTTAAAACTAAAAAAGCACAAAAATGTGCCAGTTATATGTAACTGACGTAAGTATAACTTGCACCGCCATAGACTTCAGACTTCATCAGTCATGTAATATGCGAGATCATAAGCAGTTCATCATACTTATGTCCACTACATATAATTGTCGAATTTCAGTGCTTTTTTGGTTTTAAGACGATGGTGTTCTTTTCAGTAAATTATTATTATTTTTTTTTTAACACAAGTCAAAATCTTAGTACGGTAATTACGTATAATTCCGCTTTAACCTTTGTTTTTTTCATCGAATTTCGATGTCTTTTAAAAAAGATTTTTTACATAAAGTAGTATCTTCTTATGGTCGCAGGTCCTGGCCTATGGCCAATGTCCCCACATACCCCTTCCCCATTTTGCCAATGAAAATTACATCGAGAAAGTATTTTGAGATCTCTTCCCTTCTTCTCAGTCCCCCCTAGATGATCACCCCGAAACTTTCCAAGAAGGAGCTGGGTTAGATAACTTTACAGTTTTTTTGTGTGTAAAGTTTCACGAAAATGAGTCAAAGTGTGATATAAATATCCTTGTAAAAAAAAGTGTGTCTGCCTGTCTGTCTGTCTGCCTGCACTCAATCAAAGAGCCAGGCGCACCAACGTAACAGAGTCTCTAACGGAAAACAGGCACAGCAGGATATTGTGACATGGCACCAAACTACAGGACGCCAACATGTTTTGGCTTCCACCTTCCACTGGGCAACCCTGATTCCCCAACACAGTTAATTTAAAAACCGTCCGTTGTTCATTGCACTGCCCCTATATTTGAAAACCAGACTGCTTCTTCACATACATCATGACTCAATATAGCCACCATGACATGCGCAACGTTAGGCTCCTGGAATCCATATAGCATAATTCGTTGTAGCATCGCATCAATATATCAGATTACATGCTGTTGCAATGACACCATAGTAAACAATTGACTGATAAATATATAAATATAACTAAATATGAATATGCACCTATATATGTGTCAATTAGAAACATGACTCAATCCTACTAAAGTCTGCCTTCTATGGCACACATTCATAATACAACAGTACTTCCATATCCCTAATAAAAGATATTAAGACCATATCCATGCAGAACACATAATTCATATGTAGGGTGTGCAAAGTCACTTACGGTGCAAACGGCTAAATGTAGATTTATTTTTCACGTAGGTCAGTCAATTTCATAATCATGCGAACACGCTATTATGATAAAATGTGCAAAGACGCTAAAGTGCAAAAGTTGAATATAAATCTATTTTTCACACTGGTCAGTCAATATCCCAAGCAAAAATTCACGCTATTCGTGATACGATGTGCAAAGATGCTTAAAGTGTAAACATATAGATGTAAATATCAATATCTACTCGTCACAGTCAATCAATATAATAATTCAACATTCATAATTGCTTGGCGATCGGTCATGCAGCTTCAACATTCCCATGGATAAGATGAAAACTCTCCCTGGATGCTCCAGAAAGTGCAAAGAACAATCTGAATTTGTGCAACACAGGAATAAAATCATGAAAGTGCAATTCCAAAGTGAAAGATGTGAAACAAAGTCTCAAGGATGAACCACAAAACATAACTGGGGGACATCAATTCAATACCAAATTAGAATCCATCAGATACCAAAAAAATTTGGTTAAATATGCATTTCGTTAAGACCAAATCATTTTGCTTATACATAATAAAACAGGGCCAACAAATGGTATTATCTCTCTTAAATGTGCACGTGCAGTTAGGCATTCAAGTTATGTACCCAGGGCTTTTCAGTTCGCAGAAGGATGATCATTTTGGACTCACATCTCCAGAGCTTGAGTTATTGATCTCGTCTACATGGATGAGCATTAATATGTTTAATGCCATACTAGCATAAGCTGCTTAGATTCCCCTGATGTACCTCCCCAAAATGTTTGGCCATGGGGTAATTCCTATCTTGATGCTTTATGGCCCTAAGGAGTTGAAGGATACAAATCTTTACTTTGTTGACTGTGCTGCCCACGTATCGCATCTGACAGCGGCACTCAAGAACATATACAACAAATTCTGTGTCACATCTGATTCTCTCCTTGATGGGGCAAGATTTACCATTGAATGTCTCAAATGTTGCTTTATTGATGGCATAATTGCATGCCTTGCAGCTTTTACATTTTTTTTAACCCAAAATCTTTTTGGTCAGCAATTCTAAACCGTCATTTCCAAAAAGATGGATTTGGTCAAAATATCGCCCAGTGATTTAGCTTTTCGTTATGTAATGTTGGGCTGAGGGCCCAAAACCTCTTTAAGATGTTCATCATGCTGTAGCACATTCCAATTGTGTGCCAGTAAACATCTAATATGATGTTTATTATTATATTCCAAAAAGAAGCGAGTGACAGTGTTGTCAGATCCAGGGTAAGCTGTTGCATTTGTGGGACCAACCGCACTACTGTTTTGAACATCACTCTTGTGCGCTTCACTCAGGATTTTTCAAGGATATCCTCTATCTAGAAACCGTTTCATCATTGCTTTGGATTCTGTTTGGTATAAAGTGTCCGTGGAGCAGATCCTCCGGGTCCTCAGTAACTAACTATATCGAATACTCCATTTTAGAGCCTAAAAATGCCCACTGTAAAATCGAGTTACATGCGGTTTCTTTACGAAATATGCTGGTGTGGACAGTCTCATCCTGGGCTACCAGTTTGACATCTAGAAAATCAAAGTTAGTGACACTCCACTTGGCTGTTAATCGAATGTTGCAGATGTTGCGATTCAAAATGACAATATATTCACACAAAAGCGTTTCATCTCCATCCCGTATGAGAAAGAGGTTATCAATTAAACGCACCCACAATATATTTTGTTCATGTAGTGCTAATTGGTGTCGAACCAGGCCACCTCCTTCTCCCACCTTCCCATATATAGATTTGCATATGTGGGGGCAAAGGAGGCCCCCATAGAAGTCCCTTGTTTTTGAAGAAATGAAGGGGCTCTCAAGACCTCTATGCCATATTCAGGCTTAACGGATGTGTACAATAAACTGATATCCATTGTCAACATGATGTATGTGCTACACCTAGGGATGTTATTGAGCTTACATAAAAAGTAATTGGTATCTTTAATATAGGAGGGCAGACTAGTCACATATTCACACAGAAAGAGATCCAAAAACGTGGACGTATTTTCAAGGAGTGAGCTAACCATGCTCCCTTTGGGTCTACCTGGCGGGTTCTGTTTATCCTTATGTATTTTAGGAAGGAAATAAATGACAGGATTCCTGGGATGGTCCACCTTAAGATATGCATAAAAGCCCCAGATCCAACCAAGTTTTAAACATACCATGATATTCAACTAGATGCTCATTTATTGGGTTGTTTTTCAACAATTCATAGTGATTTTTGACATTCAATTTCTTATTGGCTTCTTTGAAGTATTGGGTCTTATCCATGATTATAATATTGTCGCCCTTGTCTCAGTGCTTAATAATGATGGCATTGTTGGCCTTCAATGTATTGAGGTCACATCACTCCTTTGATGTGAAGTTGGTATGGCATTTGTGTCTGAATGATCTTCTGAGTTTGTTGATATCATCAACAACTAGTTCCTGAAACACATCTATGAGATTTCCACTTGGTATTTGAGGAATTAATTTATTGCAAGACTTCAAGCCATTCTCACTAGTGGAATCTGTGGAAACCCCCTTGCAGTTCAACTGTGCAATATCTATGTTTTCCTGTGATTTGGGTGGCCTGGAGCCTGTTCCCTCAGCATTTAAATCTTTAACAGCCAGTTCCAGAATGACTCCAATGGTGAAGTCAGTTTCAATTACACTGACATCTCTATGGTAGGTTTTGTATCTTTGTTTATTCGTAGCATGACATTTATGTAACTTTAGTTTCCTGATGAATTTATCAGCTTCAATGCGAAGACCGACAAACTCCGGACTAGATGAAGGGCAAAAACTGTGTCCATAATTCAAAATCCTTTCTTGCATTTCAGTGAGAAGTACGCTCAAAATATTGATGACTTTAAGACTTGTATTAGATTGCATGTCAGTGATTTCAATATGTCTATACCTCAGTGTGTCCTCCTTTTGCCCCTCCTCGTCTTGTACGTCCGCGGCCCCTTCCTCTGCCATGTTGAGTGGGGCTATTCTCAGAAGATGCATTTCCTCGTGAAAATCCAGTGTCTCCTTTGTACCCTCATCTGCAGGAAAACCTGGATTCGAACTGACATCTGCATCATTTGGAACTCTTGAGGTTTTTCCAATCGCATTTAACTTCTCCTTAGCTCTCAAACATTCCCTTTTTTGGAAAGGTGTAGATTCTGCCTTATTGATAATTCATTTTATCACAATTGAATTTATGGGCTTACGCATCCTGGTGTCCTCTTCGTGTTTAGCAATGCGTTCCTCCATTTTGCTCAATAAGGTTCGGACATCCTCCTGATCTTTGTTTGCCTCAATCTCTTCATGCAATTCTTCTATTTTTGCTGTTTGCTCTTCCAAACTATGTTTAGTGTGCGTGATAAGGGTTCCCAAATGCTTAAAGGAACAACCTTCTGTGTGTGACCTCCATTCTTCAAATAAATCAGGATCCATATCCTGAAACATTGCCGTTACAAACATTCTCAGCCCACAATGGTACTCTTCCACATTCAAGATATTTGTTGCATGAAGTAATCTCCCACCATTTATTTGATTATGCTATTAATGCTTTTTCTAACTCCTTAATTATCTGAGTTGCAGTTAAACAAATCCCTTGTCGCTTTTTCTCACTTGGCTCATCGCTCTGCCATCGTGATGATCCCCCTCTCATTATGTATGTTGGGTAAGTGCTGATATGAATTTTTTAGTCGAACTCTGGTACTAGATCTAAATTCCCAACTGTTTCTTTGTACAGGAGAACCGGAAAACTATGTTCAGTGCACACGCCTCGTAATCATATATACTTGACTCTATATGACATTCGGACGAAAGCACCATCATGCTAATTGTTCTCAAATGACAGTTCTGTCAGGTTACCGGTCATACTAAGTCCGTAATTTAACTGATTTCTGGGCAACCGGGCCGATAACACTAGCATGAACCAATCTTGGAAGATCCAACAACGGCAGTCTAATCTGCTCCGGCACCCATTCAGAAGTTTCACTTACTCCAACCTTGTGTTCGCCACTACAATTTTTTTCTTTTCCTTCGCCGGTGAATTGCTGCTCCTAGTATTCCAAATGCCCCTCTTAATGTTTTTGCAGCCCAACTCATCTCGGCATGCTGGCTGCTGTGAGGACCCACGCATGAATATCTGCACTGCTTTTCTCAATCACCGAGCCAGCCGCAACACCGTAACAGAGCCTCCAAAGAAAAACACAGGCACAGCGCGATGCTTCCGTTTTTTTATTGTGACATGGCACCAAACTACAGGATGCCAACATGTTACGGCTTATGCCTTCACCTGAGCAACCTTGATTACCCAACACAGGTGATTTAAAAAACGTGCTTTGTTCATAGCATTGCCCCTATGTTTGAGAACAAGACCGCTTCTTCACATACATTCAATCAATCAGTGACACTTATAAAGCGCGCTACATACCCGTAGGGTCTCAAGGCGCTGGGGGGGGGAGCCGCTACTGCTCGAACAGCCAGGTCTTCAGCTTCTTCCTGAAGGAGAGGTGGTCTTGGGTCAGGCGCAGGTCGGTCGGGAGGGAGTTCCAGGTCTTGGCGGCCAGGTAGGAGAAGGACCTTCCTCCTGTAGTCGCTCTTCGGATGCGGGGGACGGCGGCGAGGGCGTGGTTGGCTGATCGGAGGTGGCGTTTGGGAGCGTAGAAGTTGATCCGGCTGTTGAGGTAGCTCGGGCCTTGGTCGTGTAGGGCTTTGTGTGCGTGGGTGAGGAGGCGGAAGGTGATTCTTTTGTTGACGGGGAGCCAGTGAAGGTCTCTCAGATGTCCGGAGATGTGGCTGGTTCGTGGGATGTCGAGGATGAGTCTGGCTGAGGCGTTCTGGATCCGCTGGAGTCTCTTCTGGAGTTTGGCGGTGGTACCGGCGTAGAGGGCGTTGCCGTAGTCCAGTCGGCTGGTGACGAGGGCCTGGGTGACGGTCTTCCTAGTCTCGGTGGGGATCCACCAGAAGATCTTCCGTAGCATGCGTAGGATGTTGAAGCATGCCGAGGAGACGTTGTTGACTTGCCTGGTCATGGAGAGGGAGGAGTCCAGGATGAAGCCCAGGTTGCGTGCATGGTCTGTCGGTTTGGGTGCGGTGCCCAGGGCGGGAGGCCACCAGGAGTCGTCCCAGGCGGAGGGAGAGGAGCCCAGGATGAGGACCTCCGTCTTGTCCGAGTTCAGTTTCAGGCGGCTGGTCGTCATCCACTCGGCTACCTCTTTCATCCCTTCGTGCAGGTTGGCTCTGGCGGCGGCGGGGTCGTTGGTCAGGGAGAGGATCAGCTGGGTGTCGTCGGCGTAGGAGATTATGCTGAGGTTGTGTTTGCGTACGATGGCCGCGAGGGGGCTCATGTAGACGTTGAAGAGGGTGGGTCTCAGAGATGATCCTTGGGGGACGCCGCAGATGACTTCGGTGGCCTCTGACTTGTACGGTGGTAGGCGGACTCTCTGTGTTCTCCCGTCGAGGAAGGAGATGATCCATTCCAGCGCCTTGTCCTGGATTCCGACGTTGCTGAGGCGCCGTACTAGGGTGCGGTGGCAGACCGTGTCGAATGCCGCGGAGAGGTCCAGGAGGATGAGGGCCGCTGTTTCTCCGTTGTCCATCAGGGCTCGGATGTCATCGGTGGCGGCGATGAGGGCGGTCTCGGTGCTGTGGTTGGCTCGGAAGCCGGACTGTGAGGGGTCGAGGGATCCGTTCGTCTCGAGGAAAGCGGCCATCTGCTTGTTGACGGTCTTCTCGATGACTTTGGCTGGAAACGGGAGGAGCGAGATGGGGCGGTAATTCTTGAGGTCGGTGGGGTCCGCTGTTGGTTTCTTGAGTAGAGCGCTGAGTTCGGCGTGTTTCCAGCTCTCGGGGAAGATGGTGGTGTCGAAGGATGTGTTGATGATGTCACGCAGGTGGGGTGCGATGACAGCGTCGGCCTTGTTGAAGACGTGGTGAGGGCAGGGGTCGGTCGGTGATCCGGAGTGGATGGAGTTCATCGTTCGGATGGTGTCTTCGGTGCTGATCGGGGTCCAGGCGTGGAGGGTGGTGGTGGGGGGTGGTTGTTCGGTCATGGTGTGCGTTGGTTGGTTGTTGAAGCTGTTGTGTATGTCCGTGATCTTGTTGTGGAAGTATGAAGCCAGGGAGTTGCAGAGGTCTTGCGATGGGGTGATGTCGTTGTTTCCTGCGCTGGGGTTGGAAAGCTCTTTGACGATGTTGAAGAGTTCCTTGCAGTTGTGTGCGTTGTTGTCCAACCGGTCCTTGAATGCTGTTTTCTTGGCGGCGCGGATCAGCTGGTGGTGTTTCCGGGTGGCAAGTTTGAAGGAGGTCCTGTTGTCCGGTGTCGGTTCCCTTCTCCAGACTTTCTCGAGGGCTCGGCAGTTCTTCTTGGAGCTCTTGAGTTCGTCGGTGAACCATGGGGCTTTCTTGCTGCCGGGTCTGCTGGGCAGGGTCCTCAGTGGGGCGAGTTCGTCCGCGCAGTTGCTGATCCACTTCGTGAGGTTGTCGGCGGCCTGGCTGGGGTTCGCTGAGCTGGCAGGAGGGTGCTGGCTCAGGGAGGTGGCGAGCTGGTCTGCTGTGATCTTGTTCCAGCTTCTGCGGGCGGCCTGTTGCTGGTGGTGGTGGGTCGTTGTTTTCTTGAAGGTGAAGTGGACGCAGCTGTGGTCCGTCCATTGAAGCTCTGTGGCGTGGCTGAAGTCGATGTCCTTGCTGGATGAGAAGACAGCGTCGAGTGTGTGTCCGGCGAGGTGGGTGGGGGTGGACACCAGTTGCTTGAGTCCCAGGTTGGCGAGGTTGTCGAGCAGGGTGCTGGTGTTGCGGTCGTTGTTGTTCTCCAGATGGAAGTTGAGGTCTCCCAGGAGGATGTAGTCAGCGGAGGGGAGGGCATGCGGGCTGACGAAGTCGGCGATGTCCTCGCTGAATTGTGTGCGTGGTCCAGGGGGTCGGTAGATCAGGGTGCCTCTGAGGGTGGTGTTCGGGTTGGTGTGGATCTGGAAATGCAGGTGTTCGGCGGTGGTCAGGGAGTTGTCGGTGCTGGTCGTGAGACGGATGGTGCTCCTGTGGATGATGGCGATGCCTCCTCCCATCTGGTTGGCGTTTCGGTCCCTCCGGACGATCTTGTAGCCCTCTGGGATGGCGATGGCGATGTCGGGAGCTGAGGAGGCGTTCATCCAGGTCTCCGTGAGGAAGGCAACGTCTGGAGCTGTGGTGTCGAGGAGGTTCCAGAGTTCGATGGCATGTCTGTGGACGGAGCGTGTGTTGATCAGGATGCACTTGAGGTGGGTGCTGCTGGTGTTCGGCTTGGTGGGTGCTGGTGCGAGGCAGGTCCGGATGCAGGTGAACTTGCAGGCGTGGCAGCTGAAGGGTCCGTGGGTACGTCGTGGAGAGGCTTGATGGCATTCTGGGAGTCGGCCGGTGTTGAGAGCGGTGAGGGTGGCGGCGGAGTACGTCAGGCGGGTCGGTCGGGGTCTTCGAGGTCCAGGGGTCCTGGCACTGGGCGCGGTCCAGGCGCGGACGGGCGTAGACGGGCTTACCTTTGGCGCGCCTTCGGCGCACAATCGGCGCGCCCGCTGCGCGTGACCGCTGCGCGTTCGCACGGTCGCCATTTAAGGCGAAGTGCGCGGGTGGGCGGAGCAGCTGGGAGGCGGGAGCGGGGAGGGTACAGAATAGAAAAGGGGCGGGGAAAAGCGGCGGTGGCGGGAAGGGAGGGCGGAGGGCGGACAACAAGGAAGGAAACCACAACACGGGGGAAATAAAAATTATACAGAACGGGCACAAATTCTCAGCAAAACAAGGGAAAACAAGGAAAAAAAAACAAAGTTATATCAAACAGGCACAAATGTTGGACAAAACAAGGGCAAAAACAACCGCAGCGGCGCCCGCCGGCGATCGGCAAAACGAGGCAGCAGCGAGGCAGAGGGCAGGCAAGGGGCACACGCAGCAGCTGGTGGCCGTGCGGCGCGGGGGTGTCCCACAAGTGACTCAATACAGCCACCACAACATATATATCACACACACATTTACATATATATATATATATATATATACACACACACACACATAGATATATTTATATACATAGATATATAATCAATTTCCATTTGGCAATGCAAATACAGGGATGGGGATTTTACAGGCCACCATTCCTGTGTTTGTAGACAATCATATGATATTGCAAATTCTGAACTGCATAGTGACTATTCATTAGGTAGGTCATTCCACAACCCCCTCCACAAATGGTGGTTTTAAGAATGGCTTCAATAGTACATAGGTCGCTTTGTAAAATCAGAGTCCGGTCACAAAATCTCAGATTGCAATTTGTGACCAACTTGGAAGAACCATCGCTTTGTACATCTGGCCCTTAAATTTGTAACATCGATTTGTCATAGTTCTATGATGAATAACTGTTCAGCACTTCTATAACACACTTCCACCAGAGGTACTTTACTACCTAGCTCCTCAGAGGTCTGTTTGGTTAACTAAAAATGTACTATTGCTGGACCTGGTCTTAGGTGAAACCAGTGCTCATGCTATGCTCCAGCGTGTTGAGCATCACATTTTAGCCCATGTCAGTGTTTGTGTAGTGACCTACCACGGTCTGAAGTTCATATGCCATGAGGAATTAGCAATAACTGTATTAAGCTACACAATGTCAAAATGCTCTCTATAAATGTTAAGGTGTTGGGGCATTTTGTGCCCTATTATCAATGGTTATGAAGTTCCTTGACACTTTAAGTGTTCGTGAAGGTGGGTATTCTTCCCTACTTGCTCAAGTAAGTTGTCAGGTTCAGTCTCCAACTCTTGGCTCTTTCTGGTCTGTCCAGGTTGATGATACCCCATACCTTCTCCTTCTTAGGCAGTAAGAAAGTTTTGTTAGAATGGCATTGCCCACCCTCCACCTCACAACCGTACCCGAGAAGAAATTAAATTCTTGTTATGGTTAACAATCCAGCTGCGTATTTGTCGGATTCCTGGTCATAGCAAACCAGGCAGAGTACAATGTGGAGGCTACTCAGCATCCAATTGCTTTTGTATGTCATAAGATGTAGGGCGGAGAGGAGACTCACCCTCAGAGTATATCTTTTTATGAATGCCCTCCAATCTTCAGCACCTATGTGTCTTTTCTTGAATGCAAGACAAGCTACAGTAGAGTGCTACTAGATTGCTAGTTCTGGCTGCTAGCGATAGGACAGGGGATAGTCCCCAAGAACTAGGTGCTGTGCATTGAGTGACTTCTTCAAAATGTATAAAAGTTTGAAAATTACATATTTAAAAATAATAGAAAGGCAGACTAGTGCATTCAAGAAGTCTTATACTCGAACAGTATTAGAAATAAAAAAAATATGCACAGACTCAATTTACTTTCAAGGACCAAGGGGAGATGGGACAAAAGAAGCACTTCCAATTAGACTTACAGTTTGTCAGATGGAGTAGTGTCCTTACAGATGGTGGAGAGCATTCCCTCTATCATCCCAAGGATGCTTGGGCTGCTAAATCTAGAGCTGTTCGCCGGCCTAGAGGATGACTCTGTACGTTGAATGGAACCGTTCCTTTCCATGCAGGGGCGTAACACAGGCCCCCGCAGCCCCTGCGGTGCAGGGGGGCCCCCACAGCACAGCACTCTGGCTGCAGGGCACCTGATTGAGCCCGGAGGGGGCCCCCACAGGTGCCTTTCCGGGAGGCCCCCTAAACGTTCATTACGCCAGTGTTTCCATGTACAAAATGTTTGTTGTACATATGTCATCTATTTTGATGGACATACACCAGACTACTGACATTTATTTATGCTTCAAAAAGTGGGAGTCTGTTTTTGAAGAACAAAAAATTACTGACTCCCACACCCTGGGAGAATTCTCTCAGCGTGTAGAGGTCTTTTCCAGTTCCTCACCTCCATGTTTTTCCTAAGTAGGGCGGACAGTGTAACGTCCTCCCTCAACGGTCCCTACTTTGTCAGGAAGCTTTGTTAACAGAGCCAATGAGGGCTTTTTAAGGTTTGCCCAACTCTAAATGAAGAGGGCAGGCTGAGTGTTTGGCGGGCAGAGAATTATGTTGCAATTATGTGGGAATACTCTATCTGCCAAACTCTAAATCAGGTTTAAAGTCTTTATGAAACACATATGAGGGGTGTTTGCATTTGAAACAGCTTTATCTGTGTTGGTTGCCCAATTTGTAGAACTTGAGGCAATAACTAAAAATTACATACCTCTTAACAGAGTACTGTTGTACAGGACATATGTGCTGCCTATTATGGCATCAGTAGTGATAGTTTCTTTTATGAAATGCTGTGTTTGCATAGGGAACCTAATTTCTTGTTTCACTGCGGCAGGGATCTTATGGTGCTAATCTGCTACTTTCTTCTGTCTGCCTCGGTCGCAGCTGAAGTTGATTCTGTCTTAAATGGCTTCTGTCATGTAACAGCAAGACATCACTAGAGAGACCCTTTCCTGATAACAACTGCAATGATTATTCTCTGATGTAGTCGAAACCTGTCAACACACACCAAGAGAGTTAGGAAAGAGAATTTTCCAAATGTATGTGATACTTTGCAAATCCATAAAACCATGTCCAAGCAAATTATGCTTCGAAACTGACTTCCTCTCCTTTGTAACAAAGAATGCACAAACTCTTCTGAATCTATAAATACCAGAACACTGTGTTTCCTGTACAGAGAACTGGACTGTTGTCAAGGAGTAAAAACAATACCAATGATAATATTGTATTTTGCTCTTTTCACCTAAATCACAGATTGCACAAAACAGTTGTGTGCACATGGATGGTGATAATACAATTCACATTTGTTTTTTATTTGTTCTTGATTTACAAATGTTTTGAACAAATTACTGATGGGAAGTATGTATACATAACTGTTCCCTTAGATCTGAAAGAAAATTCATTATGCGTTTAACAATACATTTTGAAAAGGCTCAAAAAATGTAATTCTTGACTGCGGTCAACATGAAATTTTTATCTAATAATTGTTTGAAAATATTCAGCTGTGGAAAATTATTTCCATTTTTCATTCTACAACGGGCCCACCCCCACCATAGGCTGACAAACACACCTTTTTCCCCCAAAGTGAAGGGCTCCATCGCCGGAGTGGGAGTAGGACACACATTTGCTATCAGGCCCACTTTTGCAAATCCGGGCAGTTTTGAACTTGTAAAGACACGGTGTTTTGCAATTTATGGGAGACTCCATGCATTTGTACTTTTGGAACAATGTTCGTGGTAATATTAGGGAATTCAACAGTAAAAACCTACCCACCGGTCCAAAATGGCATGCACAGTAACCTGACAGACCAGCTATTCTAACACTGCCAGATTGACCTATCTGCCAGTCCCACCCTGTCAATCGTGGAGAGTAATGATCGAACAGTCCTACAATCCTTGTGGGAACGTACCTTGGAGTTAACCAGAGGCTTACAAAACAGCTTAATTCACATCAAGCTATTTTGTTTCGAATTAGATCTTAACTGAAGGCACTGGCTTCATTTATTCTTTGTATGCTCTTTAATGAGACTGATTACAATTCCAAGGTAGTTACTATGGAACATTGGATATGAAACAAAAATAATTCTGGTAAAATGACGCAAGGTATTTTTTACCAATCAAGGCAACATAAATAATGCCAGCTTAATTGGACTATCTAAAAAAACAGGTGGAAAATCTGCATTCCGTTTTTAAGATGTATGGGTTTGACATATAAACAAAACGAAGTGTAACATTTGCTATGCTTAGTTTTAAAAAAAACAT
The DNA here is from genome assembly GCF_964204655.1 of Triturus cristatus. Lineage (NCBI taxonomy): Eukaryota > Metazoa > Chordata > Amphibia > Caudata > Salamandridae > Triturus > Triturus cristatus. The sequence continues at coordinate 152,065,772 of NC_140580.1, forward strand.
ATATAGTTTGAAAGCACAGGTTTTTCCGAGTCAGTTAACTCAACAGGCAATCCCAGAAAGGGTGACTGATATGAACTTATTATTACTCTTAATTGTATAAATTGCAGAAAGAGACTGTCCTCCCAAAAGTGGGCATCCAACCCACAACAGTTAAAATGTTTAGGTGGCTACTGCTGGTAGGAAACAGAACCATAAAGCACTCAACATTCAATACCTAGACATAACTTTTATGGTTATTCATTTATTTCCTAACTCTGTGATACCAGTGTGCCTATTTGCCAGGACTTCCAGCACTAGAAAGAAAGGAGGCAACAAGATGTAGCATCCCGTTACCTTTCTTCATCGGGATTCTACGGAACAGCTAAAAGATATAAGCCCTATTCTTTAATAAATAGGGATGCCATTTCCCATCTGGGGTCACTAATAAAAGCATACTGTAGAATCTATGTGCTTGACTGTCCAATATGGTCAGGGAAATGTCTAAGATGTACAGTTGGACATCCTTAGGCCCATAACTTACAACGACACAGGAAGACAAAATTACAAACTGCAATGCAAAGGGTGGACGGGTTAATTGCTTTACAATCTGGCAAGGTCAAGAATTTCAAATGTAATAGCATAGTATTACCGTTGAGGAGTGGAGAAAGGTTTCAGATACTTTGCCACGATAGTTACTACAAGCAAAGTAGGGTTCTTTTGGGATAATCCTGCAGTGAACCTAGAAAGGTTACAGTTCTCATACTGGAATACATTTCCCTTGTCCATGCTGGGTAAGGCAACCCTCTAAAAGTTGATTTAGTGGCCACGTCATTTTATGCCCTAATACATTTTCCATACTTGTCCTACTTTAACAAAGACCCTGTCCTTCGTACTTTACTGTGGAATTCAAAAGTCCCCAGAATTTGACTGCTTGGAATGTAACTTAGTAGAGGTTTTGCCTTACCGTATAGGATATTACCAGGAAACTCAATTGGTTATAGTGAACTTGAGGGCTTATTCACCAATGGAGGGATTGCAAATCTGGCTGGACCCTACTGGTGTTGGTGAAGTAGACACACCATCATTATGTGTATGCAGGTGGGTCCATGGAATTTATGCAGTTGGTGCTAGAGGCACTGTCTTGGCGGTCGGGTACAAGAATTGTAGGCAGTGAGGAACGGATAATTAGAAAGACTCCATTCTGGTTAAGAAGAATGGTGAAAGTGTTGGGATTGAAGGACCGAAGGATTGTTATTCACAAGACCTCATCGGGTTCTCTAAGGTGGGAGATTACAGGGAGGGAAGCAGACCAAGTTTTTTTCCCCCTGAACTTTTAGGCTGAATTTGGGCTTTCAGTCATTTGATGTGCAGAGTCTGTTGAGAATTCTTGTGCCAGGATTGAGCACAGGCCAGGATTATACCTTGTTAGAACAGAGTTCTAATGGAAGAGCTGATAGATAAGGGCACGTCCACAATCTATAGGAACCCTGTATGCAATATGGGGGATCGAATGGGCACCTGGAGATGGAAATGAGCGAACAATGATAGCCCATTTGATGACCCAGATTGGGAGGAGGAGCTTGCTTGCCCTGGAGAAGTAACTATCCAGTTCACTTTACGTTTAATTCAACTCAGAATATTATAAAAGGTTCATCACTACAGATCCTAAGCTATTTCTAATGGATTTGTTAGAGATCCTACATGCGTTAGATGTGGGCTTCAGGAAGATCCACTTTATTTCACGATCCGAGATCACACCATTTTACATAGGATTTAGGAAAGGATCCATACTAACCTGGTGGTGGCTCTCAGTATGCGATACGACTTTTTTCCACCTCTGGCCATAAATTGAATGCTGGCGGATGTAGCGGTAGAGATGTGCCGAAATACAGTAATGTAATGCACACTATAAATCTGATACTGGCGAAAAAGGAGGGGAACAACCTTTACAACGCAACTTTTACAACGCACTGCCATTACAACGAAACTGTTACAACGCAAATGCATTGACAACGCATGCCATTACAACGCAAGTCTTTACATCGACTTGCACTAGATGGCGTGCTAACATTAAAAATAGTGTAGTTTACTATCCAAACACCTTCCCTACTGTTACGTGGACTGGAGTTAGAATAGTAAATTACACTTTTTTAATGTTAGCACGCCATCTAGTGCAAGTCGAAGTATAGACTTGCGTTGTAAAGACTTGCGTTGTCACTGCATTTGCGTTGTAAAAAATTAGTTGTAACAGCATGCGTTGTAAAAGCATGCGTTGTAACATCATACATCCGAAAAAGGACACTGCGTGTTGTTTTAATCTTGAACAATGAATTTTAAAAAGTTTTAAAAAATGAAAAAACTCATTTTAAAATAGAATTTTGCCAGGGCACAATAAACAAAGACAACATTTTGGCAAAACAGACTAAGGGACTCATTACGATGTCGGTCAGAAAGCATTCCAACCGACTTCTTGTCAGAATCGTTTCCCACTGATTCAGGTTTGGGGAGCCGACTGAACGAGTACGATGTTTCCGAACACCGTTCGGTCGGACTTCCATTAACTTCAATGGGAGCCTATGCTCCGACCGACAACACAGGCTCACATTGCAAAAAGGAGTGGTTGCGGAAAACCTTGTACTTAAGGGCATGGGCACCCCATGGTGCCTGCCACACTTCTGCATGGTTGGAAAGAGGGGTCCCAAAAGTACCCCCACGGGCCCCAACCAGAGGCCTCTGGGTGAAGGGGGGCCTGCTACGGACCCCAAAGTCAGTTTCCGACGGCCGTTCAGTGTCGGATAAACCAATTAGGAAAGGGTGTCCAAATCCGACATTGTAATACATCGGTCTGAAACGCGGTCCTTAGAGCTGTACGAGTCGGCTCCGACCGAATCAAAGTCTCCAAATGCCGGTCGGAACTGAGTCGGAAAGACCGAACGGTTACCTTTGATCGTAATCGGGGGGGGGTGGAAAGGTTTTCAAGTCGGTCGGAAACAAGGGTTCCGAGAAGGATTGGGAAAATCCGAATGCCGTTCGGAGCCTTTCCGACCGACATCATAATGAGGCCCATTGTTGATTTCTGCACCCGTTACTCAAAATAACAAATACATTTAGACATTTAACCCAAACTAAATAAGAGGATATGTTTAGCATCCATAAAGGCACTGGTAATCTCTGTGACAAAACAAGATCCTTAAATTTCAGGAGTGCAGAGAACCAATGCACTTCACCTACAAAATGACAAACCTGCAAAGAGATAAGTGCTGAAAAACATCTAAGAACCAATATTGAGAGTTCAGGTTAGATTGTGAAAATCAACCGTATACAGGCTAAGCCGTAAATGGGGGGCAGGGGAGGATTTTAACACGAGGGTTTGTGGCAACACTGATCCCTCCTTATGTGGCCTGGAGATCTTGAAGGGAGAGGGGTACATACATTTCCAGCATACATCTTTTGGTGATGACTTGAACAGATTGCTGACCTCCAGATGCCTGTTGTTTGCTTAAGAATTGAATGCCCTTGGTGACCCTCATCTTAATACTTTTAATGGTGCTCGTAAGGGTAGTGAGATTAACTAATTTTAGTGTCATAGGATCTAGCTAAACTGTTACTTGACCATTATGTCTCCATTTCATGTATTAGCGACCACAACCCACTCACTTTAGTGTTGGACCTTACATTGACGGGGGAGAAGGGACAGCAGGAGAACCTGGCCCCTTCTTACTCACAAAGCAGGTGTTTGTGGGTAAAATGGGAGTGTGTGTATTGGGACGTCTTTTTGAGTAAGCTTATGTGTGAGAACAGTGAGGCATTCTCAATACCCGGGAGGAGGGGTCGCCATAAAACATCTTTAGTGTTTTTAGATCTGTTTGTTCTGCAGTGGACAAGGGGTTGAGGCAGTCTAAAGTTTCAAAGAAACCTCCATCCACAGACTCGTTCAAATATGCCTGCACTATGGCTCACAAGAAACTGAAACTGGCCCTTTCTACTAGACTGTGTTTGACAAGTGACAGTGAATGCCAGAAGAAGCTATAAATCTATCCTGGAGGCTAGGAAATCTGTCCTGAGGGAAGAAGCTTGTGAAGAGCTGTCAACAGCCTCTCTTTTGAAGGATCACTGTTATGGAAGGAGTTGAATTAGCCTTTCTTTTCAGGGTATGAGAAACCATTCATGAAGACAGTCATTCCAGTGAAGGCATGGGCTGCTCACTACAATAGTATATGTAATCCTGACAATAGAACCCCTACCCAAGAGGATCAAGAGATAGTTTATGGCAATCCAAAGCTATATTCCAACCATGTCCAACTCCATGGAAGTCAAGGACGTAATCATCGCCCTTAGACCCAGATGGTGTCCCCCTAGATCAGAGGTCTTCAAACTTTTGGATGCCGAGACCCCCCCTGTCAACATTTTGAGGCGTAAGGACCCCCTCCTGACAAAAATGTCTAAACCTGTTGACTAAATTGCGTGGGATGAATATGTAAATGAGGTTATGTGATGCCGCGTATTTTGGGATAGCATTGCTTCATTATTTTGATATTTGTTACACACAGTAACGCTGAGGAAAGATTTCACCCAATCAGTAACCATTTATAACCAAAATACAGCAATTATCATCAGAAAGATTTCAAGTCAACCTTTGTGAAGGGCCTTCCACTCTGCAGCAATACGTGCTGCCACATTAGAAGCTCACCTGGCCCTGACCGGAAGAAGCAGGGGTCCCTTAAAACCCTGGCGGTTTTGTGTAGAGTTAAGCCGTTTACCCATGCAGCTTTCCTCTCACCCCCTCCCTTCCATCCCTCTCTCCTCTCCTAACCCCGGATCCCTCTCTCACTTTGCAGGTCATTTTCTTTCACCCCTTTTTACAACTTCTGAACTCTCCCCATTCAACCTCTCACTTCACCTTTAATCACCTCTTGCCATTCTGTCCTTTCACTGCCCTCATCTCTAACAGTCTCTCACATTTATCTCATGGCCGCTCTGGCCCTGTCACCTCCCGTGCCCCTCAGTACTTCTCATTCACCTCGTCTCTTCATTCAAATTTTTGTCTATTTGTATCTTACACCTCTCCAGTCCCCCCATTCCTCTTTCACATCTCCCCTTTGTTCTAACAGAAGCCCTCACCTTTGGATCACACTCACTTCTTGCGTGTCCACACTTCTCTTCGGCAATTCACATTTCTCCTCATCCCTGACCTCTTCAATCAAATTCTCTCACTCCCTTGCTGTCCTCTCTCATTTTGGGTGCGGATGCAAGTTCAGAATGGGATGAATGAATGTATGATTACTGATGGGCTTGTTTGAGTGAGTTGCATATTGAGTAGTGAGGGGGACAGGTGAGTGAAGTGTCACATGAGTGCAGGATGAGTAGTGTACTCGTGTGACTGCAGGTTGAGGTATAGTGTGAGCAGGACAAGTGCATTTTGAGAGCAGAGTGATCACTGTGAGTGCAGGGTGAGCGGGTGAATGGTGCAAGTGCATGGTGATCAGTGTGAGTGCATTGTGATCGCTGTGAGTGCAAGGTGAGCGGGTGAATGGTGCAAGTGCATGGTGATCAGTGTGAGTGCATTGTGATCGCTGTGAGTGCAAGGTGAGCGGGTGAATGGTGCAAGTGCATGGTGATCAGTGTGAGTGCATTGTGATCACTGTGAGTGCAGGGTGAGCGGGTGAATGGTGCAAGTGCATGGTGATCAGTGTGAGTGCATTGTGATCGCTGTGAGTGCAAGGTGAGCGGGTGAATGGTGCAAGTGCATGGTGATCAGTGTGAGTGCATTGTGATCGCTGTGAGTGCAGGGTGAGCGGGTGAATGGTGCAAGTGCATGGTGATCAGTGTGAGTGCATTGTGATCGCTGTGAGTGCAAGGTGAGCGGGTGAATGGTGCAAGTGCATGGTGATCAGTGTGAGTGCATTGTGATCACTGTGAGTGCAGGGTGAGTGTGACAATGAAGGGCGAGAATGAGGAATGAGTTGTCTGAATGCAGGGTGCATTCCCAGACCCATGAAGTAACTCCGCATGTTATTGACGGGGCGTAGACTTTAAGATCTAAGTTAAACTATTGCGGCATTAATCGGGGATCGAGGGTGAAGGAAATAAATAATGTGCTGATCCTGCAACAAACTTCCAGTCCTATGGTTAGGGTTGCCAGCAGATTATTTTGGTGGCCCAGTCGGTAAAAAAAAAAAACCAGTCACCTAAAGCGGTATTTTCAGCGCTTATCTGTGCATACTTCCCAGGGCCGGCTTTAGTGCTGGTGGTGCCCTGTGCGACCATGTTTGTTGGTGCCCCCCACAATGACCACCCCCACCACGGATTCTCTCACTAGCACCCTTTAACAGTGACCAAGTCTCCATAACCCCACACTCTCAGATGAATTGAATTAGTTATATAGTTCCACTCATACCAGTGTAGGGTGTCCGAGCACTTTGCATCACACACACATTACACAGAGACAATCATAAGTGTGTAAATCAGTCTATAGGAAATGTTACATAAGCCAAAGGACTAAAAGTATAGGAGTCACATGTCATCCATACTGGTAGGCAGTATAGTTCAAGAGTGCTTGGTGTGGAGAAGCACAAACTCAGAGTCGAAAAAGAAACAGCATAGTTGGGAGTTTCCTTTAATAATAAGAATTGATTTCTAGCCAAATTAACCCTTTTTTCAACATTAATCAATGGTCTAATAATGTATTCTTTGTAGTGTGCATGCTGTTCTAGGATGAAAGTTAATAGCTCACTATTCTCTATTAGGACTTTAAGTTATAAATTGCAAGTAACAAAAGGATGTCTCTTTTGAAAGCAGTAACCTGCTGATCTCTTCACATCATACGCACTCTGTAATCTACTTGGTACACGTTCTTTGCAGCAGGCATATTAACCCGCTGCACTAACATCACCCAAGTCAAAACCTCAACTATACAACATTCTGATCTCTCTCCAGGAAGATAATTAATCACACAAGTTATCTTGACATTTATGTGAGGCCTGGTAATTGCCGGGGAAAGAAACGCTGCTGCAGGTGCTTCAAAAGCACAATAAACTTTCACACACGGCGCCCCCAGGAAGCCAACTTTGTATTCCTTTCCATGAAATGCATTCTCACACTACGGCAGTGAATGTAAAATCCAAATGTAAGGAATAGGCACAGTGGGGACCCAGGGGGTACTGGAACCAGCAAAAAAACCTAAGCCTCTGTAAGCAGTTTACAAAGGCATGTTAAAATGCAAATGGTCTTTAAAGACCTGTGAAAAAACACGGGGGTGCCGGAGATAGGAATCCAGACACTGCCCAGCTGAGCCCCCAGCAGCTCAAGTTTCACTGCAGCAGCCCAGGCTGAGACACAGGACGGGGGGGGGGGGGGGGGCTGAAGCCCTTGGGACTCCACGGCCCCCCTGGGGGTCGCGCCCCACAGTTTGAAGACCCCTGCCCTAGATCTTTTCAAAGATAATATTGCAATGTGGGCCCCAGTTCTGAGAAATGTTTTTAAAGCATCCATCATGAGGGAGCTTATACACACATGGAAGGAAGCAGCCGTGGTCCCCATCTTTAAGGAGGAGGACTTCAATGATCCCCACTCCTACCGACCTGTCTCCCTCTTAGATAGTTCCCTCAATAAACTTACCAGGATTTTAGCAAGCAAACTGGAGGATTGGCTGGAGGAAACTGCTTCCTTATCTAAAGTCCAATAAGGGTTTCAGGCCAGGCTGGGGAGAGTTGAGCAATACTTAAATCTGAAGCTGGTCATTGGCAAATATGTCAAGGCAAGGAGAGGTTCCATTCACCTAGCATTTATGGACCACTCTTTGGCCTTTGAATCAGTCAATAGATCTAAGCTTTGGGGGATAAAAGCAAAGATGGGAATTGACCCAGTGATAATTGGCTTGTTGCAAAGGATGCAGTGGGATTGTTTAAATAGGGTCAGTTTCAGTACGGAGGGTAAACTCTCTTCTGAACTTAAATACTCAAAGGGAGTGAGACAGGGGTGCATGATGACACCATTTTTGTTTCTCATTTACATCAATGACCTCGAACAGAACCTGTGCAAAGCAGGGAAAGATCTCCCCCATTGTAAAGTCTAGGGCCCTGCCCGTTTTATAGTACGCCGATGACGTGGTACTCATTTCAAGAACTGCAAACGGTATGCAATGTCTTTTAGACTCCTTTTATAGTATTATGGGGGTGCTCGATTTATGAATCAATCCCAGTAAATCCTTTGCCATAAGTATTGGTCCAAAAAATGTTAAAAGCCAAACATTTTATCTGGGTGGTAGGGAAATTCAATAAGATGTTCTGGAAGATTGACTCTCATGGACAATGCTTTGGCGATCCCCTGGATCAACAATGTTAAAGTGGAAATTATGGACTTTGTGCTTGCAGACCTGTATTCCAACCTGAGAGATATTAAACCAACTAAGATGGCCATAATAGAAGAAGGTTTTTTGGAAAGACAGCGTAGGCTACTCCCGGTTAATTTTGACAAATGAAGCAGCAATGTTAAAGCCTCGCTGGGTCTGCTTACTAGGTTCTGCTTTAACCCTCTTTACTTACTAGTAGCCCCCAAGTACGTAAATGGGCGCACACTCTTGCCAAACTGCCCTTGTGATGGCTTAACAAAGCAAAGCACTTCACTTTATTTTGTCATTTATATACCCATTCCCAGAAGCACTTCCTGAGACCAATTCTCTGTTCTTCCAAGATCAGATCTCATAAATAAACGCTGCCGTATTTGCAACATCTGTGTGAGCTGGATCTCTCTGCAACAGTGCTTAATTTTATTTGTTGCGCAATTAGGATCAGAAATCTATATGGGGGCGTGTGATAAATGTTTCTGCTATATGAACCCGTGTGACCCTACTAACTGGAACTGATTCGCTTTTAATTATGTTTTTATTTATTTTATGGAGTCTTACCATTGTAATGTTTTATTCTGTGTTTTTACGACTTGAGATTAGCCAAATTAAGATATTTGACTGACTGAGCAAATACTCCCCAAACTTATTCTCAGTGGACGGTGCCTACAAAGGAGATTACTTGACATTTAACTGTGGGAAACCTGTACATCAAACTCTTAAAGAGTTTCAGGATTACAAGCCTGGAGCACACCAAGCTCTGGTGGAACAGAACTTTTGATTGCTCATTCAGACTCAAGCCGCAGTAACAAAACATTAGAAGTAGGGGTAACTTAACTATAACTATTCTAAACACACTGAACTCAACCCAACCTGATGAGCATTAACTAGAAATATTCAACACACATTGTCATGTGCCATGGTTTACTTTCCGTTCAAAGCTTAGTTGGTTTTATTTACTGCAAGACCCAGATGCCTATGTTCAGGGCCAGACTGGCCGTAACGGGCACTGGGCGTTTCCCCGGTGGACTGCCAGGGTGGGGGCCGGTTTTGGACCTCTGTGGGGCCATTTTTGTTACAGGGGGCCGGTTTTGCATCATAGCTGCAATATCAGCCCCCTGTAACAAAAGTGTTTTCCACACGTGCAACCCCTAAGCCCCCCCATCCTCCCATAGCCGGCTCGACTCCATTGCCAGGGCCGTTTTGCGTTCCCAGTCCGGCCCTGCCTATGTTCATGCCAGAGCTAAAAACGAAATGCAGTGGACTACGGAATTATTTTTTTTTCTATGCAAAGCTTGCATAATCCAAGCTTTCATACAAAGTCTGGCACATACATGAAATACCAGGACAGTGTACAATCTATACACCCACAAAAGGGTTCTGCAAGCTATAAAGGAAGGATGAATTTTAAAATCTTAATGCCCGAGCGAGGCAATTAATAAAATGCATGTTAACAGGTCGACCAAGCAGCAACCCCAACTGTTGATCTACCGTACCAGCTTTACGCTTTTTTTTTCTTCGTAGGTTTATATAGCGCAAATTTGACTCTAAGGTATCAGGTATCACAGCGCTTTACTTGAGCACCCGCTGCGTTACACAAAACACATTCATGGACGGGGATATTAAGTGATTTGCCCAGAATCACAGGATGTTGAGCGTCATTTCCGAGACTCAACCCCGGTTCCCCAGATTTGAGATTGGCTGCCCTAGCCGTTAGACCCCAACACTATCCCTGTACCACCCACTTTGCCGTTATGGTACTGTCTTGGTGGCTGCAACGATGAATACATATCTCAGCTGAAAGAGTTCACTTCACAGATGAGGTCCTGTAGCTCAACCCTACATAAACCGGTCTTGCAAACAGCAAGAACCAGTATCAAGAGTTACTAAATCTGACATGGCTCTCTTTAAAAAACACCAGAACACTGGGTGTGGTGGAACACAGGATGCCCCATAATACTAATGCTCCTGAACACTACAAACTGATACCTAGTTGTATAGCTCATGCACCAGCTAAAATGCAAACATACAAACTTGCTGCCCACAGACAGGAATTGAAGTTTCATGAAGGCGAAAAAATAAGAGAAGCTACTGGAGGCCGCGCAGTTGGCGAACAATCATTGCAGGTGGCTAAAATGACAACGTGTAACTGCATATTAAGACAAATGTAGAATTTACACAAAGTGTTCCGTCTCGTGGCGAATGTGTACTTTCAAACCTCGGGAACGGTTTCCTGTAGATGTCACGCCTTTTAACTGGAAGAAAGAGGCGCACAAATAAGCTCCCAATTGTCTTTCCAATATGTAAACCACATCTCGGGCTGCTGTCTCCGGCGCGCCTTTGAAGTCCCCCTGAAATGTCATGCGCTGTGCAGACTGCTGTGCATAAGCAAGTCAATTTGCTCACTGGCAGAATCCTTACCGGTTTCCACCGCTATCTGGTACCCGGCCTCTAGTCTCCGCGATGACCTTTCCAGTCTCTCGGTGTTATCAAGCAGATGCGCTCTCTGAAGAAGAAAAAACACAAAAACAAAAAGCCGTCAGACAGAAAAGCACCAGTGCCACCTTATTTTTGTCTTTTTATGCGTTTTAATGTTAATTATTCTTTTATATTGCAGCGCAGAGAATCAATGCATGGGCCTGCTTGCAGAATAGACAACCGGAGGCCTTGCCGGGCACCCCAGGCGCGGATCAATACGTATTGGCTGTCCAAGCCTTTGCATTTCTGCAAAGTGAATATTTCACACTTGTTCCTCACAGGGTAAAGGCAATCCCTGTGTGCACGATTTGCGATTCATTACAAGGCTCAGCTCGTTACACGCGGCCCATCTGGGGGAAAAATACAAACCTGATCGCTTCTGCAAGAACAAGCAGTCCTCCCTAAAATACAGCAATTAGAATTGAAATTATTTAAATCTCTGAGGTATAATCCAGTCGTGAGGCTGAGGCAGGCTTCATTATGTCTTTGCCAGATGGGACACGTAAAACCACTTAAATAAACAAAACCAAAACACTTTTAGTTCCAGGCACGAGACATATTTCTCCCGTTAAAAATACAATATTGACAATAAATCCGTGCTCCTTTTCGGTGCCTTGGCTGGCCTCCAGGACAGGATCACTGGAAAGAATTTAAGCTAATTTATTTCTCAGGTACGTGCCCTGCCCTTTAAAGTTTCTAATATTCCTAACTGAGAATATTACCCATTCTGTCAACCTTTCCCGTTTTTCTTACCTGGATTTTTTCTGATTATAAAACTGTACTTGTTTCACACATGATCTGGCCAGCTATCACAAATCAAAGCCTTGCTCTCCTAGGATTTTAGGGAAAGTGTTGCAGGACTGTGTCCAACGCAGAGTCTCACACGTATTTGTTCTTGACCAGCAACAACAATAATTGTCCCAAAACCGCAAGGCGCTGCCGCCTAATCGGAGTGGCTGTCTGGTGCAGGCATCCACCTTGCTCTAATGAGCCCCCACGGATCGGAGATGCAAGCTGTATTGACATGCACACTTAAGCTAATACACCTAGACCGGCGCCTCCAAGCTGGAGCAGCCAGGGATGCTGGCGGGAAACCTCGCTGCCGTCTTCAAAGCGGGGGAAGTGATTAGTATGTTATCATTACCATTCAGAACGTGACTCCCTGCTCCCTGGCGGCACAGGTGACACGTATGGAAGGATGCGGCCAGACGACGGAGGCAGCTAAAGCCACTTCAAAGCGCCCCTTGATTTTGTGTGTGAGGAGAGAAATCATTAATACAATGCGCTGCGATCAGTGCAGATAGACGCAGTCTGGCACCAAGGTCACGACATGAGTCCACTTGCAACAGAAAAAGGACTAATACACAATGCGCAAGTTTTCTCGTGACGCCACCGGGCGACGTCACCACACACTTGTTCCACAACAGCACTCTCTGCTTGCATTAACAGTGGATGGGCGAACACAGCTTGTAACAAGGCGAGGAAAACGAGAATGGAGTCTAATCACTGAACTGTTAGACATATCAGTTATAAACTCATGAAGGCTGGGCTCTGAGATGGCGACCCAATACGTCCACATCCACGATGCATGCAACTGCTAGTAGAGCAGCCGTCTGTGGAAAAGAAGCTGTACTTGGGAGATCCTAGATGCTGAAAACCCAGTGTGACACCATGTATCAGAGCCCTCCGTGAAAGGCATGGTGGAGCCTGCAGACACTTGCTCGACATGGACATCTATTGGCTGGGTCTCCCAGACGTTCCTTACATGCAAGTTTATGTGCAACATTTGATGGAGGGACTCTCCCTCTTGATGGAGGATTTCCCTCACACTGTTGTGCTTGGGGATTTCAGCTGCTTGCCTTTCAATACTTCATGGTGCAATCATAATAATGCATTTCAGGCAAACAGCAAACATGACACGATTTCCACAACTGAGTTGGACTGATTCTGACAAACTCATGCATGTAGGGTAATCAGTTTGCCCTTGGGCCATTACATGATTGGCAAATTCCACTCAAATTACGTGCCACATTCCACTCCAGTTTAATGGCTTCTGTCTTAAGTGGCTAATGAACTCAACATGATTTAATATTGCCTTAAAGCTACATTTACCTGAATACACGGAGTGTAAGGAAATGGCTCTTTTGACATGATCAACACAAAGGTTTGGACTGATGTTGCTGTTTTTTCGACTCAAAGTGCAATAAGGCCTGCTAACCAGACCTCAGTGCCAGTGTTCTAACCCCTTATGAAATGTATGTTGAATTGGCTAACCCCAACTGGCATAAGCTGACTTACTTACAAGTCCCTAGTATATAGTACCGAGGGTAACCAGGAAATACAAGTTAGAGTGTCCATCCAGGGATTCAGCACCGATTCTGCCACTCTGTGTGCTACAAGGTAAATAAGCATTTGCAATGCAATCGGTCTTGCCTTTGGGACCTTATATACCACATTAGCCTGGGTGCTGAAACATCTACTGTTCTTTAACATGGAGGGAAAGTAAGCACCAAACTGCGTGACACGCCAGGTATGGGAACACATGGAGAAAAATATTGCCTTTCAGATGCAAATGGTATAGTCCAAAGCTCTGTTTTTATTATAAAATCAGGGTCTTCGGTGGACGTATCACAGAAAATACAAGATTTGAAAAAAATATTATTGTCTATGGGTGCTCGTGGGAGACAGTTTCTATGGATTGGAATCAAGAGAATGCTAAAGTGATTCTGGTATTTTACTGGACCTCTGCTGGTCGTTTTCTATCAAGACAGTTAAATAGAGGCAGTTGAACAGAAAAAAGTCCCTAAGCGGAAGCAGACAAGTCCTAAGGCTGATCTCCAGAGCCCAAAAAGTACATAAACATATAAGTAAATAATAAGTATATACTAAAGTATATACAAGAGGTCTCGAATGCTCGACCTAAAAATGGCCCCTAGCCTGCCACAGCAACATGGAAGGTCAGACCACCGCAAGACCACTGCATATGAAGAACTCTTTGGTGGCAGGACTGAGGGTGTCAGAAAACCAGAGTCAGGAGAGGTGTTAAACCCACTGGCCACCTTGAGGTCATCATACCAATTCTCTTCATGGTAGGGTTGACCAATTTCATGACCGGCATCATAATCGTTGTCGGAATCCAGGCCAAACCAAGAATGCAGTGAATGGGATATTTCATGTGGAGGTGGGATGTCAAGCGGTGCAGGTTCTAGTTCGATGCAACCTCTGCGCCAACTTAATCCAGGTCGTATTGGCACCAACTTGGAGTCAGAGAGCACAATGTGCACCTGGTCGTCTAGTGCCAATGGAGTTGGGATCAGTGTCAATGGTCTGGGAACTGGCGTGGAATGGGAGTCAGTACAGGAGCTGGGGGAGAACCGGTGGACATTCTGGAGGCTTCAACTGGCACAGAGGACAAACCCATTAGATGTATCTGAGCTCCTTGAGGCCCGCAAGTGTGCCAGAGGAAGTCAGAAGGGACCCCAAGAGTTGGAGCATGGCTTCACAGAACTTTTGGATCTTCCTCGGTATTTAAGACGGCCACGGGAACTTGGACAGTTCCCAGACAAGTTGTGGGATTGGCCCGAAGTTGATCGGCTTTAGGAGCGAGATCAAGGGGTACGGTGGCACCCTTGTGCCTTCTGAAGTATTCAATAGTGGCAGGAAGGGATCGAGCTTGGTTTGGACCCTTTATGTTTCTTCTTTGACTTACCTGAAGATTTGGAGAGCACTGATGATTAATCTTAGGATCAACTCCAGCAACGTCTGGCCCAGGAATGGGGCCGAAAGTGATATTTGGATGACTTGGCCCAAGCTCGACGAGGAGTCTTCTGGTGCCTTGCGATGTAGAGTTTCACCTCACGGTACCGTATGGCCTTTGGGTTCATTGATGCACAGACACTGCAGGCCTTAGAGTCATGGCTCGACTCCAGGCACCACAGGCAAACCTCATGAGGATCCGTCAGAAACATTTGTTTGTGACAGTCTTCACAAGTGTTAAATCCTGTAATCATTGATTGTGACACTGCCCAAGCACACTGTACATTTGTAACGTAAAGAAAGTCTCAAAGAGATAAGAGATAGCTCCGGATCTGCCTCTGTGGCGCTTATATAAGCTCTGCACTCCATTTCTGGAGTGGAACAACATCAGTGCGAAACTGCACGGTGCCACCTACCTAGAGCGCAGAGGTACAGCTGTGAAAAGTTTCACATCCAATCTGAAGCTTGTGGAACTTTGTAAAGGTGAGTAATCTGCATTTAGAAGCTTCCATCAGAAGGGTACACCTACATCAGCAGCCTAAATAGTAATAGTGAGAGGAACCAGACTAACAACCGCAATCAAGAAGGAAGTAGGGGGGCATACTCTTGTCAGGGGATATAAATGGCCTAATTTCAAGCCAAATAGAACGAAAGGTAGCATCTAGTTTTACTACAGTTGCATCCATCATGCTGCATGAGCAAACTAGTTCAAGAAGTTATATAATTGCTTGCTAAAGATGTACTCAGGGCTGTGACATTACCACATGTCTTCCCTATTCAATGCAACAGCACTGTGCTCAACAACTAAAGGGGAAAGTAGACTGGCACGGCAATAATAGGTTCATTTCACACACAGAGTTGACCCAGAGACACAGAGATAACCAGAAACCCCACTGAATGCAACCTCCAGGAAACACTCCTTAGTGGTACAGACCTGTTTATTATGCCCATCAATATTTACATATCAGGGCAGTGTCCGCAAGTTAACAGCCCAACATTCCCTACTTTAGCTGGCATAGAAAATGATTGGCAGGCTTGTGTTATCAACGATGTCACATCCAAGGAGCCACAATACTTCCTGGGATAGGTACACTTCAGCAATTAAGTATCAGGCTGATTCAGCCTACCTACATAAGAGGGGCAATGACCCTAAAACTCAACCCAATCTATCTGACAGATCAGAGCCATCCTAAGGCACTCAGTGACCTAAAGGTTGTCAGGGACCAAGCTCACCAACCCCAATAAAGTCCTAAATGTGACTCCACACGCCCAGTTTTCAATGTGAGGGAAGAAGAACTGTCCAGCTCTGGCACAAGATGACGGTGGTTATGCTGATTGCTGAAAAACAGGGGTTTCCTGGCTCAATAGGCAAAGGAAAGTTAGTATTCAGGTACCCTTACGAGAAGAAAATTGCCAGGGAATGGTTTATGGGGAGCAACTACTAATACAATTATGCGGGAAACACACATCCACAAACAAAATAAGAGGGTTGCAAAAAAATGCTCGCCCTTCATCGTACATCATAAATTGACAAGTTAACCACAGTGATATATCAATTTATCAAACTTTACTATCAGGAAATGGCCTTAAACCCAAACCTATTTTTGTATACAAGAAAATGAAGGCCAACAAGAGAACAGCATCCAGTTAAGTCAAAAGCCTGGATCCAAAAGAATACAAGGAGATAGAAAGAAAGTACATAGGCAAATATTGACAAAATCTCTCTCTATCGATCTATATACATACATACACACACACACTTTAGGTGTGGTTAAGTCAGAGTTTCCTTTGACAAACCACTCTTTGTTTTAGTAACTGTACAGATCAGTCAAGCGTGGGGCCTTAATATAGGGGGGAAGGTGGTTCTGGGTCACAAAAGAGTCATTTATTTTAACTACCATACGGTCTTTGCCCCTCCATACAGAAACAAGCACTGATAAAACCGATAGGTCTCACCTTTTTGAGTGCCAATTTATTGGCTTTGTCAATGCTGGTTTTAAACACAGTTTCAAAATATCCGACAAAAATCTAATACATATCCTAAGGTAGCTAAAAACTGTAGACAGAATTCAATATTTTCAATCTTTATAAATGGCACGGTTTATTTTTCAAATACTTTTCATTCATGAAACTGAACAAAACTTTAAAACAATAAGGAAGTGTACAGAAAAACGCTCCCAGGTGCTACTTTACTTTCCATAGGACTTGGATCTGAAACTTGCTCCAGCCATTTGGTCCTCTGCAGTAGCAAAATCTCAATTTTCTTTTTCAGTCATGCTAATTACAACTTCAGCTTCCATCGTCAGATGAGTGAGTGCAGCTGTTGGCCTCTACCCCAGCCCATAAAAGCCACTGGGTACCAAGGCCTGAGCATTTGTGCAATATGTGGAATGCAAGGGATAAAATAATAACAAGTATTCGAAAAGTCAATAGGTATCGCCTATGTGACCTACTGGCTTTGCCAATGTCTTTTAGCAATACTGTACAGCATCAGCAAGATACTGTGCAGCATGGACAAAAAGAAAAAAAAATGGCACAATGGTGCGGCCACATAACTTTGTAGGCCAGCGGATCCATTATGGCGCACCCATAATGCCGTATGCACCTACCACGTTTTTTCCTAATTTAACCATCCGAGATAGATTGGTAAATACATTTTTTTTTTTTAAGTAAAGCGAAAGTGTTTTTCAAAGGTTGAGAGGCCATCAGCAATTAGCTGTCTATTTCCACCCTCATAAAAACAATAATTAAAAAATAAAATACTTAAAAACAAAATCAAAAAGATAGTAGGTGTATGGGGTAATGGAGAAGCAGGGGAGGGAAGCAACGGACAGTGGGCATTGGAGAGGAAAAGCAGCACGCGAGGGAGAGCAAGACAGCGGTATGGCGAGATGCACATGAGCAATGAAGCAACACGGAGTGTGGGTGAGGGTGGGAGATTGGCAGGGGGGAGAGGCACCCAAGACAGCATACAAGAGGAGGGAGACAGCAAAACCAAGTATGCGGGGTGGGGATTCGGGTGAGAAGTAAATGAGAGATACAGCTGGAAGACACAGGCCCTCTCATTGAGTGCTTAAAGTAGTTCCCTAAAAATGAGCTGTGAAAGGATTGAAGGAAGCTAATCGGAGAGGTGGTAAAGTGGCAATGCTCCAGGGGAGAGACAAACACAAACAACGAAATTGTTTTATCTCTGTGCCATTGTGGTCTAAGTGATGAGCTTGTGCTCAGGTTTTATGGTGGAATGTGGAGTGCAGGGGTTGGAAAGTTGGAGATGGGGTAAGGGTAACGTACTCAGGGGCTTGGAGGATCCAGACTGCCTCCTTCCTTTTTTTTGTCTGTTTCTTGACGATTAAACTTGAGATGTTGAACTTCATCCATGTCCACTTTCCGCTTACCACACTGGTGGCAAGTGAGGCATGGCACTGCTACGGATTCCTTGTTCAGCAGGCGACGCACTGATACTAATTCGCAGATCAGCAAGAGCAGTGAGTCACGCAGAGCTGCATCCATGAACGTCGATTCACCAAAATGCTAGGGGTAGCTGAAGTGACATCACACACCTTTTGACCCCGATGACATCACAGGAAGTGACATCATATGAACTTTGACCATAAATGCCCCCTGGAGGTGGTGTCACATGACCTTAACCCTGAAGCCATCGTAAAAAGCCAAGAATATACCTTCTGTATGGCAGGGCCAATGGCAGACTAGCGAGCATAACACCACCTTCTCGCTCTCGCTCACACTCACACACATCTCACTCACTCACACTCAATCTTACTGACAAGTCATCATTGTTTGTCACCTACACTCATTTATTTTCACTCACTATTTTGTATATGCTCTAACTCTCACTCACTCATTCTTACTCTGACCTAATCGTACTTACTCATATTCACATGCACTAACTCTGTCATTTTTACTCACTTATTTCCAAACATTCTTTCTCCTTCATTCATACTCACTCTAACTCTCACTAACTCATACTTTCTGACTCACGTGCACTCATTCTGTGTCACTCATTCAAACTCACTTACATCTTACTTATTCTCAATTAATCCCTACCGGTCACTGACTCTTGCTCACTACCTGCTACTGACTCATTAATTTTTATTCACACGCACGCTCACACATTCAGACACATGCTCACAAACACCCACGCTCTCTTGCACACACACTCACCCAAAGATATGCACATTACATACATTTTATTTAACTTATAATATCTACCACTGAAGTTCCTGGTCTAGCTGATGGGGCTCCGTTTTTTTATCACACTAATAATGAATAATACATTTTAGTTCACTGTAAGTGTAATAAAAAAATGGGCAAAAAGCAAACCAGAGCACGAAGCTAATCAGGAAAGCTACCTCTGACTAACTGGAACTTATTTTGCTACCTCTGAGGCCAGAGGTAGCAAAAGCAGTGCTAGGAGCCTAAAGGGGCTAGGCAGGAGTCACAGCTGCGACCCCTGGCGAACCCAAAGTGACGTCCCTGGCTGCATCAAGCGCATAGCATTAGGTCCTAACTTGGGGATGTAATCCCCGCCACTGCTGGTTTGACCGCAGAGCACCGATCAGCCATTTTCCATAACTGTTACTCGGCTGACATTCCAAGACGCCATCAACTCCCAGAACAAGTTTTTCAGTGATATCATCACACTTGTAAGCGTGTGCGTGGGTAGTGGCAGCCATCTTTGCTGCCTGATTTTGTCCTCTCACAAGGGACAGGCGTCTCCCTTATAACAGGCTATTGTATCCTTGCTCTTGAATATACCAGTGAAGGCTGAGTCTGATATTGGCATTTTGCTACTGATGAGCATCTTTACTATAGATACCATTGCTTATTTGTTTCAGTGAATGTTCTGTGTAGCTTAATTGTTTTTGTGATTCATTTGTGGCAGACACTATTGTTGCCTGTTTTGTACTGCTGCAAAGGTCAGGCATTTTTGGTGAGCATGAGCCTTATTCTTCAAATCTGGCACTGTATTTTAAACCAGCATGCAAGTGATCAGTCTGCCTCCTCTGTTTTTACAGTCACCTGGTGAACCACTTATTGCGTGGAAAAAGTGGTAAAGAGCTTTAAATGCTTTTCTGTGTGCCACTGATGGTTCAAAATTGAAACCTGATATTAAACAAGCATTGGAAATGCAATAGGTCTCGCCTTTGTGTAAGTTAAAGCAATTTGTTTTGCGAATGGTATTGTTTTTTTGCTTTGGTTTAATTAGTTTATGTTATTTTATGTTGTTAGAATTGTATCTGTTAGCTGTGTTGTAGTTAAAGCATACTTTAATAGGAGAGTAGAAGTGTTGAAGATTTGTGAGGCGAATGATTAGAAGAACAGCATGAGGGTGAATGAAGTATAGTAAGGAGTAGAATATTATTATGGAGAAGAAATGTTTGGGGGTAGAGTATATAGGGTGAAGGAAGGAAGTGTGGAGGAGAATAGTGTTGTTTGGCATGTTGAATAGTGTGGACAGTAGTATAGTGTATAAGGAAGGACAGACTAGTAGTAGAGCAGTAGGTGTGATATGAAAGGAGTGTGACATGTAGGAGAATAGTGTGAGTGAGTTTGAAGCAAGGTAAGATTTTTTTATTAGCATTAGGTATAAGGAAGTATATAAGTGTAGAAGAGCACTGTGAGGGCGTTTGTAGGAGTTGGAACAGGAGAAGAGAATAAATCTTACGTTGCTAAACATTCTTTGTAAAACGTAACACAAGAAGCCCCAAACATATAAGAATTATTCAGACGTTGTTAAACAGTATTTATAAAACGTGGGCTTGCTTGGGATGACATGCTTCTTTAAAAAGGTTATTTCAGATCGTATACTGAGAGAAGTCTGAGTCAAGCCAAATATTTACGATTGCTGCTGGAGACAGTCAATCTGAGGTTTGGGGGGTGGCAGAGCGACAAAAGACCACAGCTATCTTTGGTGGGAAGAATCCTATCGTGGCATGCTGCGGTCGGGGTGGGCGCGGCCTGCATCCAGCGCCCTGATGCTCTGCTAAGCTAGGCATTCGCACTGCCTGCCCATTGTTCTTCCCGTGGTCCATGGGCAGCGGGGACGGGGAGATGCGTACTGCTCGCGTGCCACGAGCCGAGAGAACCTCAGCATACAGGCGTGTTAGGGGTGCAATTATGCATCAATTCTATAGATTAGACACGTGAAATGCCAATAGGTGGCATGTAAACGCTGCAGCTTCATGCAAAGAATGTACTCATTTTCTATGTGTGGAAAAGACATTACGTCTGTTACATAGTAATGAAAATGGGATCTTGTTTCACAATAAGTCATGTATAGGTGTTGTACACACATAGCGTGGTAAACATATTATGCACGCACTAGTTGTCAATAACCCTGTTATGGGATATATTATCACAAGGCTTCCTATACACGAAGCATGCATATTCACCATGTAACTCATGTTCTTTACCTTTCATCAACACCTCTGTAGGAAATACGTGTTTATTCAGGGGTTAAATGCGCAATGGAAAACCTAATCCTATGACACATTTATATGTCAGAGGCAATTAATGACATCACGGGACTAGGCTTGGTTGACTTTATTTACCCCTCAAAGGATGCGCACCTTCACTTGTTATTTAAGTGAAGTGACCGCCAAGGTTTTAAAATAAACATTGTCTCCATAAACGGCCAACATTAGATTACCTAGCAGTGAATGTCCACACTAAGGACGGACAAGAAACCCTCCACAGATGTGTAATGGCCCCGAGAGGAGAGGTCTTATTGGACTAAGGACATAACATGATTTTAAATCAAGATAATGGACACACAAGTAGGTTTAATGTACTAAACATGCAACACTTGTAGGTAACCATCACAAGTGCATGCAACAGGTGGAGAGCTGGCCGCAAGTACCAAGCAGGTCCGTCCATTCGGCAGCACAGACTCCAATGAAGGCGGTACAGCCTTCTTACACACTTGTACATGCAAGTAAACGAGGTGCTTCACCCGTGTTCAAGCATCGCACCAGAACCAAGCTTCATCACACACAGCTTCGCTACTTGTCTGTACACGGTTGATTTTCGCAAGATATTCCGACAGGTTCCGCTTTCACGGCACATCGATTAACATTTCAAGAGGTCAGCTCTTTTTTGCAAACGCAAAGTGAGCAACTTGCGCGGCCTCGATTCCCAATTAGAAGCCCTCCTACATTACGGTAACAAAGTTGGCGTCAGCCTGTCCCAATTAAAAAGAAGGGCATGGTTTAAAGCCCCCTTCTCAAACCGTATCGATTCCAAAAGGCCCTCGCATGGCGAGTGCAGCGCATGCACGCTGCTAACGCCAGGCAAGACCTAAGAATGGCTGTTCATTTACTAGGCTTGGAAGGTGATGAGATTTTTGTGCATTTGTCTCTTTTCTTACCTGAAGATAAAGAACTAGAAGAGTATGTTAAAGCAGTCAGAAGATTATAAAGATATTTCTGTAAGCCGCCTAACTTGGTTGTTAGGAGCCATAAGTTTATTTCAAGAGAGCAACATGCTACGGAATCGGTAAACATGTACGTTACTTCTTTGCCCGTATAAGCAGCTAAATGTGAATTTGGTGTATTCACTGATCAACTTATAAGAGGTCAGTTGGTTACCAGGTGTTTTAATAAAAAATTGAAGAGAGGTTACGGTCTTGTAAAAATCCTTCCCTGGAAGAAGCTGTGGATATTGCTAATAGTATCCAACATTCTAAACTATCTGTCAAAGAACTGAACAAGAACACACAAGAAAATGTGCTAGTGGTTAAAGGGACCAAAACCTTTACAAGTAAACCTGTTTCTGTTGAATGGAAAAAATGTGTAAATATTGTTATCATTGTGGATTTAACCCCTTCGGTGCTCACGACGGCCAGGAGCCATCATGAGACACAGTGGGCGTGTGCTCATGACGGCTCCCGGCCGTCGTGACACCCACCCACGGGGGAAGCGCTGGCGCTCCCCGCGCGGGACGCCGATCTTCGTGCCTGCACCGGGGAAGGCAGGGGAAGACCTTCCGCATCACCCCCCCGCCCCCCCACCGGATCATGTAATGCCTTCCCCCGCCTCCCCCTCGTCATCAATGACGTCAGCGCGCGAGGCGCGCTGACATCATTGGAGGTTTCACTTTGTTTCCCGACACGCTGGAAGCAAATGCTTACATCATTGGAGGTTTCCCTTTGTTTCCCGACACGCTAGAAGCTATTTGCTTCCAGCGCGTCAGGAAACAAACAGGTGAGTTTCTCCTCGTGGAGGGTATATTTTAAAAGGCATCGGAGGAAAGGAAAGGGTTTTCCTTTCCTCCGATGTCTTTTAAAAAGCATTCCTGCTGCAGCGCGATCGTGCAGCAGGAATGCTCGTGTTTTTTATTTTTTAAAAGACCCAATTTGTGTCGGGCAGCGGCCCCTTGGGCGAGGGTCACTCCTCTTGGGGGAACAATATGTGCAGTTGGGTCTGCCCCCTGTGCCCACTAGGCCACCAGGGATTTTTTTATAAATTAAATTATGTTTTTGGGAAGCGGCCCCTTAGGCAAGGGTCGCTCCCCTTTGGGGATCATTTATTTTAGCCATTTCGGCCCCCCCCTTGGGGGCAGATCGGCCTTGTGAGTCTAGGCCCATCTGCCCCCAAGGGGGGCAGAAGCCATTAGACACCAGGGATTATTTTAGTGATGTTGGGGAGCGGCCCCTTGGGCAAGGGTCGCTCCCCTTGGGGGAGCAATATGTTTTTGGGGAGCGGCCCCTTCAGCAAGGGTCGCTCCCCTTTGGGGAGCATTTATTTGGGCTGTTTCTGACCCTTTGGAAGGGCAGATCGACCCAAGTAAACAATTAATTTCATTGTATGCCCACTAGGCCACCAGGGATTGTTTTTGTGTTGTTGGGAGTGGCCCCTTGGGCAAGGGTCGCTTCCCTTTATGGGGTATTTATTGTGGTCGTTTTTGCCCCTTTGGGGGCAGATCGGCCATATGTTTTCAGGCCCATCTGTCCCCTAGGGGGGGCAGAAGCCAGTAGACACCAGGGCTTTTTAAATGTTGATGTTGGGGAATGACCCCTTGGGCAAGGGTCACTCCCCCTTTATGAGGGTGAATTTTTTGGCTGTTTCTGCTCCCTGTGGGGGCAGATCGGCCTTATGCTTTTTGGCCCACCTATCACCTTTGCTTGGCTGGTGGATAGTATGCAGACTAGTGCATTATTTGCATATGTGATTGTAATGTTTTATTTCTCCTTTTTATTCTAGTGTAAAGCTTTTGATTACTGTTTACGGTTTCGGCAGTGGTTGTTCTGCAGTTTTGCGTAGTTGCTTTTTTTTGGTAAGAAAAACATTTTTGTTGTATTTACTCCAAATGAGTATTATTGTCATGCATGAATTAATTTTTTTGTAAGTGGTGTCATAATGGCAGCATATTTAGTTAGTGTTTTGAGCATGAAATTCTTTGCAATGTGTTTTGCATTGTCTGAAGTGTAATTTTCTTTCCTTTTTTAGTGGGATATTGTTGATCCTTACTGTGTCTGTGCAGGGTAGGTGGTGGTGAGTCTAGCTGCTTCTGGCAAGTGAGTGGTATCGTTTTGGAGTATATGGGTCTTTCTGATAAAGACGCATTTTGTTTATTACTTATTTTACAAAGTGTTTGTTGTTGTTGCCTTGTTTGACAAGTTACCTTTATTAGTAATGATTATGGCTAGCCGTAGAATGACTGCTCAGCAGGTGGTTGGTATGCTTCTTGAATCTTCCTCTGAGCAGGATTATAAGTCTGAGGGAGAGGAGGGAGGGGAAGATTCAGGCAGTGAGTTTTCTCTCCACATGGAATCATCAGATGATGAAGATACTCTCAGTGTGGATGAAGCTACTTTCAGTTCGGATGAAGTGCCTGTTTTAGAGGGGGACACTGATGTGCCGATGGTGGAGCAAGAGACATCGGTATTGCAGCCTGAGACTGCAAGGCTTCCTACTGGAAGTGCTGGACTTTGGGTTAATCCAAACATTGTGTAGCCGGTGTTGCCTGCCTTTAGTGTGGATGCAGGGTGTAGAGTGGATTGCGATTTTGCTTTGCCAATACAGTTTTTTCAGTTGTTTATGGATGATGTATTTTTGGCTGAGATTGTTGAGCAGACTCATTTGTATGCTGAACAGTTTTTGAGAGACAATAGTGCCACACTTAAGCCCCTCTCTAGAGCTACCTGGTGGACTCCCACAAATCTGGATGAGATGAAGAAGTTTTTGGGTTTTACTTTTTTGATGGGCTTGATAAGGAAGCCATCCATGGCTTCATATTGGTCTACCAGTCCCTTGATGGCAACGGCCATATTTCCTGCGATTATGACCCGTGATCGGTATTTACTTTTGCTTCGGATGTTGCATTTTGTTGATAATACTTTGGCGTTGCCACGAGATCACCCTGACTGTGACCGTCTTTTTGAGATTCGACCTGTTCTTGATCACTTTGTAGATCGATTTTCATAGATCTATACTTCAGGGAAAGAAATATCTATTGATGAGTCTTTGGTCCTGTTCAAGGGCCGTTTGGTTTTTAGGCAGTACATCCCTAGCAAGAGGGCACGTTATGGAATTAAGCTGTATATGTTGTCTGAGAGTAGGACAGGATATGTTTTTAACCAATCTAACGGAACGGGTTTAGAGACACAGGAAGTAATGGCGCTCAAAGGGTAAACGTCTAGAGTTCAATTGCACAAAGTATTTGCGAAAGGTGCAAACTGTAAGGGAAAACCCTAAAACCCCTAAATTAGTGCAGGAAAACCTAACACTCAATGGAAAATAATACAAAACAGTGCACACAATTCATATTACATATGGTAAGTAAATATTAAACAATAACAGGATGGATCCATCGAAGGTATCAATTCTTGGTGTGTGTTCCGACGGTTCCAATGCAATCCTCGGCACGAGGATTGCATTGGAACCGTCGGAACACACTCCATTATCCGTCCATTCCCAGGGGTGTGTTTGACACAACACACGTGTCTCCCACGGTGCGTCATTCTGTTTAAATAACCTCAGTGGCATTCCCTCTCATAATTAAGATTGTGACATGCTACATACCCTATTGGGTTTTGTATTTGCAGAGACGTGATTCTGCCCAGTCACCTCGTAATATTAAGAGTGCTGTACCTTAGTGATTGGTGTTCAACAAATACTCGTTTTCGTACGCTAACCCAGATTTCCGCTCGCGATTGAGCCTTGTCCCCAGATTTCCTTGGTGGATATACTCTACAGCCCTGAAGATTCAGAGACTATCTCTCTGATGAAACACGTGTCGGCTGGCTGTTCTTTGAACTTTTCAATAAAGAAGAATTGATACCTTCGATGGATCCATCCTGTTTTTGTTTAATATTTACTTACCATATGTAATATGAATTGTGTGCACTGTTTTGTATTATGTAGGATATGTTTTTAATTTCCGTGTGTACACTGGTAGGTTTTCCCCTATTGACCCCCCTGGTTGTCCGTCCACTTTTGGCGTTTCAGAGAAAATTGTGTGGGAACTTGCTAAAGGACTGTTTAACAGAGGCCACCATTTGTACCTTGATAACTTCTACACTACTGTGCAATTGTTTAAGGAATTGTTCAAAGTGGACACTTTTGCCTCTGGCACAATCCACTCTAACCGTAAAGGTTATCCAAAAGAGCTTGTTTCGAAAAAACTTCAGAGGGGACAGTGCAGTTCCTTGCGTAGTGATGAACTAGTAGCTGTGAATTTTGTGGACAGGAGGGATGTGTACATGCTGACTACCATCCATGATGAGAGTATTTCACCTGTGGCTATTTGGGGTCAGTTTGCTGAAGTACGCAAACCTGTGTGCATTTTAGAATACAATAGGCACATGGGTGGTGTTGATAGAGAAGATCAGAGGTTGGAACCTTACACTGCTATTTGTAAGGCTTACATTTGGTATAAAAAGTTGGCCATCCATCTCTTCAATTTAGCAACTTTCAATGCTTTTGTTGTATACAAAGAGTGTTTCCTAAGTCAAAGTTGACTTTTGTTCTGTTTCAGCAGTCTGTGATAGGCAACCTTGTAGTTGTGGAACAGGCAAGTGCTTCTAGAGTTGGAGTGGTGGAGGATGTGGTTAGATTGAAAGATCGTCACTTTCCTGATTTAATTCCTCCCACGCCCCCAAAAAACAATCCCTGGATGAGATGTAGAGTCTGCTTGCGAAGAGGCGTGCGGAAGGAGATGCACTGTGCAGATTGTCCTTCTAATCCTGGGCTGTGTGTGCCCTCATATTTCAGATTGTATCACACTAAAAAGAGTTTTTGGGAGCAACCGTGAGTCTAATAGTGTACTGCCTGGTCTGTATGGTTTTATATAGTTGTTCAGTTTCATGTTTGGCAATAGAATGATGTCTTTAGTTACTGCTGTTGTTTTTGTAGTTATAGTTTTGTATCTAGTTGCAATTGGTTTGTGTTTTCTTTCTTGTTTAAAAAAAATGTATGACGTTGTGCGTGGGCGGGCGCTTGGCTGGCGGTGTGCGTGGACTGGTGCTTGGCTGGCAGTGTGCGTGGACTGGTGTTAGGCTGGCGTTGAGTGGGCTGGCGCTTGGCTGGCGGTGTGCGTGGACTGGCGCTTGGCTGGCGGTGTGCGTGGACTGGCGCTTGGCTGGCGGTGCGCGTGGACTGGCGCTTGGCTGGCGGTGCGCGTGGACTGGCGCTTGGCTGGTGGTGCGCGTGGACTGGTGCTTGGCTGGCGGTGTGCGCGGACGGGCGCTTGGCTGGCGGTGTGTGAGTAGGGACTTGCTGCTGGTCACTAAACACACTGCTAGCTAAACACCACTCCACGCAATCCCTGAGCTGGTGTGGTTGCTGTGTCAGGAATGTGGACGTGTGAAAGTGATGGGCCCTTGAATGGCACGGTCTGCTGGTGAGAGTGTTGTAAAGTGCTGGGCCCGCAGCTGGCAGTGTGAATGGTTTTGTATGTGTCACACGTATGAAAGGTGTATGAATGGCCTTGTAAAGCGGTTGGTGCCTTGTCGTGGCTTTACAGCTCACGAGCTGTGAGTCAATGGTTCAATTTCTCGTCCTTTCAATTATTAACAGTGCATTTCATTTTTGTGAAATCTCTGGTTAATACAACTGTATATACTGAACCATCACTCACCCTCGTGCCAAATCCAACCAGTATGTCTGTGTGCTTGAAGAATAGGTGGTGTGCAGAAATATTTGTCTTTTCTGTCTTTCTCAAGCAGGGTGTACCTTGTCCCTTTTTGCGAATGTTGTAATGTGTTGGTTTCGTGCCCGGTGATGTGAATGGTCTTGTGTGTATTAGGTATGAAAGGTGTGTGAATGGCCTGTAAAGCGGTTGGGGCCTTGACGTGGCTTTACAGCTCACGAGCTGCGAGTCACTGGTTTAGTTTTTTGTCCTTTTAATTACTGACAGTGCATTTCATTTTGTGAAATCTCTTGTTAATAAAATTGTATATACTGATCCATCACTCGCCCTCGTGCCAAACCCAACCAATATGTGTGTGTTTGCTAGGTTTCCCTGGGTGCCGGCAGAGCTATGATTCAAAAACTACAGGTAGGCACTGTAAAAAAAAAAAAAAAAAAAGAGTCATTTTTCACTGTGAGAATGTGGTGTGTCCACCTTGCGTCTTGGGCCGTTTTCTGTCACGGGCACTAGGACTACCCACACAAGTGAGGTACCATGTTTCTCGAAAGACTTTGGGGAATGCGGGGTGTGTTGAATTTTGTGGATCCACGCGGATTCCAGAACTTTCCACCACAGAAATGTGAGGAAAATGTGTTTTGTTTGACAATTCTTTAGGTTTGCAAGGGATTCTGGGTAACAGAACCTGGTGAGAGCCAGTCAAGTTACCCCATCCTGGATTCCCCTGTGTGTCTAGTTTTCAAAAATGTATAGGTTTTCTAGGGTTCATTAGGTGCCGGCAGAGCTAGGGTTAAAAAACTACAGCTAGGCACTTTGCAAAAAAAAGGGTTAATTTACACTTTGAAATTGTGGTGTGTCCACGTTGCGTTTTGCGCCATTTCTTGTCGCGAGCACTAGGCCTACCCACACAAGTGAGGTACCATTTATCTTGGAAGACTTTGGGGAACGCGAGGTGAGTAGAAATGTGTGGATCCACGCAGATTCCAGAACTTTCCACCACAGAAATGTGAGGAAAATGTGTTTTATTTGACAATTCTTTAGGTTTGCAAGGGATTCTGGGTAACAGAGAACCTGGTGAGAGCCAGTAAAGTCACCCCATCCTGGATTCCCCTGGGTGTCTAATTTTCAAAAATGTATAGGTTTGCTAGGTTTCCCTAGGTTCCGGCAGAGCTAGGGTTCAAAAACTATAGCTAGGCACTTTGAAAAAATTACCAATAATTCTCATGCTAGTATGAGTATTGCCAATTTCGGAAATGTGCAGATATCTACTGTTTCTAAACTCTATATTGTGTTCCCATTTCAGAAATACATAGGTGTCTTTCATACCGGTTTTTCCATGTATACATTTTCCAAGAATAATTGCTATATACCCGGTACATAATAAAAAACCATTGCAAGTCGCTGCTCAGTTTTTGGCTCTGGGTTCGTCGGGTTCTCAGTGAAGCTACAAGTCCTATATATCCCCACAACCAGTAAGGTTCAGCGGATGTAACGGTATATTGCTTTCAAAGAGCTGTCATAATTAGAAGAAGTTACAGGTGAAAACGTTGACACAAATGGCTGTTTTTTTCAACCAATTTAACTGTTAGTTTCTATAAAGAAACCTTGAAGGATCTACACAAATGACCGCTTGCTGAATTCAGGATTTTGTCTACTTTTCTAAAATGTATAGCTTTCCAGCATCCATTATTGCTTTCATACCCATTTCTACCATTAACTGGAAGGAGGTTGAAAGCACAAAAAATAGCAAAAATAGGCTATGTCCCAGAAAAATGCCAAAACGGTGTAAAAAATGTTGGTTTTCTGAGAAAAGTCTGTCATTCCCTAAAAGCTGGGGAAATGGTGATTTTAGCCCTACAAACCCTTTTTTGATACCTTTTGCAGGGGAAAAAACAGACGCTTTCATTTGCAGCACCTTTTCCCACTTTTTCCCCCAAAAAACAAAATGTAGCTGTATTTTGGCTAATTTCTGGGCCCCCTCTACGGGAATCCACAAACCCTGGGTACCTTTAGAATCCCCATGATGTTGGAAGAAACGGACGCAAATTTGGTATGGATACCTTATGTGGTCAAAATGTTACAGGGGCCTAAGCGCAAACTACCCCAAATAGCCAACAAATAGGCTTAGCACAGGGGGGGAGGGGGGGGGGGGGAAGGCCTAGCAGCGAAGGGGTCAAGTTTCACATTCCCACTGCTGAGTGTGGTGACACCTAACCTGCTGCTTCTTTAGGAGTAGCTGGGCCTTATATCTGACCGTATTTCTGTACCTTGTAGTGCACAAGGCGCAGGGAGGTGCATGGCTCCCTGTCCCGGCTGGCAGCCATCTTAGGTCGGCCGCACCTGTTTTAATGTGTTTATATTTTTGCTTGTTTCACAATTGCTTTGATGTTATTCTTTTAACTCAGTATTTATTTCCCTGATAGCTCCATTCTGGGAAGGGAGCCTACCAGGTCTGGAAAGGAGCGACAGGGCTCCAGTTTGTCTTTTTGTCCCCACTCCCCCCAATTATCATCGCTTAGCCATGCCCTATTGGAGGCGGGCTATAAACCTATGGTAGCTGCGCAGACGCGCCACAGCCCACCGGCGCATAGATGGCGCCAGGACCACTATCTTTTCAGCGCCAGCTGCCCTGTGATACTCGGCAACAGAAATTCTGCATGACCTGTTGCAGTAAGTGCAATTTTACCCTTGACACCCTGCTTATGACAAAGTCGGAAGGGAAGGCTGATCTTCATAGCTTTGAGGCAGCTCAGTGCTTTTTATTAAATTTCCGCTCCTTACCTAAACACAAGCTTGAGATTGCGGGTTTACTGGTTAGTCATCAGCCAGCCGCATTATTCCTTGTCAAAACTTGGCTTACTGCTCCATCCGCCCCTGAAAGTCTTGACACCGTGCCTCAGAATTATGCTATCCTGAGACTTGATAGATCCAACCAAAGGGGTGGAGGGCTTACAGTTATTTTTAAACGACACCTTCGCTGTAACTTTACGGAGCTAAAGATCACTGGCTGTGAGGTAGCTTTTTTCATCTTATCATTAACGAGCAGCTGTTCTTTAGCAGGCTTTCTCGTCTATCTCCTGGCCTTGCTCCTTGGTTTGCAAATGCCTTAATGGACATCATACCTTCATATGCCATAAGTATCCTTGGCGACTTTAATATACATTTTGGAAATGCAAGCTGTTGCACAGCATCACATCTGGTCGAGGACCTTGGGTTGCCACATTTTAATCAGCTAGTGCGAGCCCCTATGAGCACTTGGGGTCATATCCTTGATCCTATTTTTTCCAACTCTTCTCTGGTGAAGGTGGCTTCTCCCACCCCCACAGCATGGTCAGATCACTTAATTCTACCTTTGCAGATTTCGGGTTTTTCTTCTTTCTCTACTGTCTTTAGAGCCCATGCTACCAAACGAGTATATGGTTCTTAATTATTCAATCAGCCTTTACTGCAGTTGTGAATCGTTTCTTTTTATTCATTTAAAAACTTTTGTATAGCGCGAACAAGAACCTGAGAGGTTTCAGAGCGTTTCACAGAAATAGGCGAGGAGAACACGGTAAAAGGGAACATTGTAAGGCGGTAGCAGAGGATACCATAATAAGTTAATAAAAATGTACAAGGATGCGCACGATAATTACTTGGTACAATAAGGTAGACAATCCTGGATAATACAGTGCTTGAAGAAAACAGACGACCAATGGTTATTTACGGCAGGAACCTGTCCATTAGGAGTGTTTTAACCCCTTGTGTGCCACGCCCTTTCCCCGCCCTGTGCCGGGCGTTGCATTAGCGGGCGGGGTTCATGACGAGCTGGACTCGTCATGGGCACAGCGCAACCGCGGCCCATGACGACTCCAGCTCGTCATGGGCACACAAGGGGTTAACTTAATGTTTGAAAGCAGCTGTGTAAGGAATTCTGCAGATTTCTGGCGGGAGCGAGTTCCAAAAGTTTGGTGCCCGAGCCTTAGAAGGCTCGAAGTCTTGTTCTCTTTTTGCGAAAATACTTGGGTTCAGGAATAGAGCATATGCACTTCTTGATGGTCTGCCCCGATAGTTCTAGTTTTTGATCCAGGTAGCCAGGGATTTTGAAGTGGAGGGCTTTGTGCGTTAGACAGGCAATCTTTAGTTTGAATTCTTACTTTGTAGGGTACCCACTTTAGAGATCTTAAAGCTGGGGAGATGTGATCAGTTCTTTTTGAGTCACTGATCAGTCTGGCAGCTGCATTCAATGAATCCCTGAGCGGGGCCAAGGTATGTTTGGGGAGGCCACATAACGTTGCGCTAATATAGCCTAGTCTTGGCAGGACAAGCACTTGAACCACCATCTTGAGGTCCTCTTGAGGGGGGAATGGTTTTAGATTTCTAAGAAGCCTCATTTGGTAGTTGGCGCCCTTACATTAATGTTTTTCTTCATGTTCAGGTGTGAGTCTAGGGTGATTCAGAGAGATTTAGCTGAATCAATGATAATAGGAGAGCAGTTGAAGGTAGAGAGGTGCTTCATCCACAGGTTAATCTTGGGGGTGTGTTTAGGAGGGGATATGAGAAGGAATTTAGTTTTGGCGGTGTTGAGCAGGAGATGGTTCTCAGTTAACCAGCTTTGGGTAATCATCAGGGAGGAGTTGAGTGAGATGAGGTCTTCAGAAGAGTTGATTTTCATGTAAAGTTGCGTATCATCCGCATACATATGAAAAAGAATGTTCATGGATTTAAGAGCGCTCGCTAGTGGTTCCAGAAAAATATTGAAGAGTATGGGAGAGAGTGCCGACCCTTGCCAGACCCCCATGGAGACTGTGGATGTTTGGGATATCGTATGGTTCACTTTAACTCTTAGGGATCTATTGCGAAGGAAGGAAGCGAACCATTGCAGTACCGGTGTCAAGGCTCACCTTCAGCTTCCCGCTGTCTTGCACAGGAACAGAAGCTGCTAGCTTCCCGACTCCCACTACTAATCACTCAGCCCCAAGATATATCTTTGGCTCTAACTGATCAGCAAGGGGAAAGGGGGAAATTGGATAAAATAACAAACGAGAGAAGAGACTGGTTCCTGACCTTCTGGTTTTCCTATCTGGAATTCTTCTTCAGCTATCTCTCTGCTACTGAAGATTTCCTGAGGTAACTAAACACACAACATTATATTATTATTCCTCCTCTACTCTTCTCTGTCTCTTTTCTTCTCTTTTGTAATGGTGTTTCCTACCTACCCAGTATCCTGAACTCTGTGCCTCTCTTCTTGTTCAATTCTGCCTTTTTCTTCTTTCTTGTTATTGATGTCACTATTTATCTGTAAAACATATATTCTTTTTTAATTATACCTATTTATCTTGTAGTCTTAATATCTTTTAACTCCTCTTTTGACCTACCATCAATCTTTCTTCTCGCGGTTTCTCTTCTTTCTTTATTGCTTCTAGCTATACTAATAACTGTTGTCTTCTAGATGATTCTTTTGTGCTTAACTTCTCCAGTTGCTTCCTCTCCTATGGTTACTGTGAATTGTTATGGCTCAGGTAAGTCTTACTCCTTACTTTCTTTGTTAACAGTTCTTATTGTCTTTAATTATTTTTTCCCTTAGTAACCTCTTCAGTAAATACTATAATTTTCTTCTTTTCTTTTTAGGACTCGGTATGCTGATCTCTGCTGTCCCTGGTAAGTCTTTACTTATCGCGTCACCAAACACTACTTATCATTTTTATGTGACCTTAGATAATCTATCAATAATTCACTTAGCTTTCTTCTGTCTTCTCTTCAGGTGCTGCAGAATTTGTGTCTTGTTTCCTGTAGCGACGAGGAAAACTTCGAACTCTACTCTCAGTAAGTAGCCTCTACGGACTCTGCGGCTTTTTCTGTTCTCTTCGGTAAGTATCGACACAACTCTCTTGTGTCACTCTGGAAAACTTCTTTGACAAGGTATTCTCTTCAGAACTGGGAACTCTCTCGAACACGTCTTCTCTGAGGAAAAATCTTGGTGAAGTGCGCACTACCTCAGGCGCGCGCGCGTCACATCGTCTCTCTCTAGATCTGTTAGCAACTAGACCGCCGACCCCAGCGTCTGCGCGGCCATCTTGGAAATGCGGGCATGCCACAAACTCGACCATTGAAACCCATTCAAGACTGAAGCGCCCATTGAACTTAATTCCTTGCGCTTCGTTTTGGAACTCACATTAGGGATCCTGACAACCGGACCTGAAAGGCCCATCCTGTGTTCCAGAATGGCGAAGAGGATATCGTGATTAACTGTGTCAAATGCAGAGGAAAGATCAAGACGGATTAGTAGGCAGGATTTGTTATGGTCTAACAATTTTAGGATGTCGTCCATGATGTGAAGGAGCGCGGATTCAGTACTATGACCGCTCCTAAACCCTGATTGATGTTGATCCAGGAGATTGAAAGTCTAAATGTGCAAGCAGAGTTGCGATTGGACGCATTTTTCATGGAGCTTGGCCAGAGTAGGGAAGTTGGAGATGGGATGAAAGTTGTTGAGGTCAGATCTATCCGCATCAGGTTTTTTGAGAATGGGTGAGACCTGAGCTGCTTTTAAACATTCTGGGATCTTGCCTTGAGATAGGGAGGCGTTGACAATCGTTGTCCAAAGGGGGATAAAGGGACCCTTGATTTCTTTGAAGACAGACTAGGGTAAAGGGTCGCTGAAATGATTTGAGGGGATAATGTTCAACAGAATTCTGTAGATGTTGTTTTCACTGAGGAGGGGGAAAGGAGCTCCAGGTGGCCAGGTTCTTGGTGCTAATACTAAGTGGCTTTAGACTCTCAGAGAGGGCGGGAACAGTCGCACTCGCAGATGGTGTAAGTAGGGCCCTCTTAGATTCGAGCTCACGACTGATGTGCTTAGTTTTTTCCGTAAAGAAGATAGCCAGATCGTTGCAGGAGGGTGAGGTGACTGTTGATTCGAAATGCTTGGGTGCAATAGCGGATTGCTGTTTGACAATTTCAAAAAGTTTCTGGGGATGATTTGAGGCTTGAGTGAGTTGGACTCTGAAGTATTCGGCCTTAGTCATCTTGATTTATTTATTGTAAGAACTCCTAACCGATCTAAGGAATTTTAGATGATAGATGGAGGGTTTGGCTCTCCATAGACGTTCAGCAGCCCTTAGGTTACGGCGTTTAGAGTTTAGGTTGCCGTTGACCCATGGTTTGGAGATTTTGCCAGAGGCATTTTTTTGCTGTAAAGGAGCTATTGAGTCCATGATACCAGAGTTATAGAAATCAGTGAGATCATGTACATCAGTCACGTCAGTTTGGGAGGACAAGGCATTTTTACAGTCAATAGCTAAACGGTCCGTGTTAATATTCCTGAGGTCTCTTTTCCACTGTTTAATTTTCTTTGGTTGGGCCATTTGCCGTATCACCTGCCTGTTGATAAAGAAGAAGATGCTGTAATGGTCGGACCAATAATACGGAGTAATGTCCTCCAATGTGATGACATTGACTTTTGAGATAATAAGGTCCAGAATCTCTCCTTTGTTATGAGTTGGCCGATCACAAAATTGGATAAGGTCCAGGTCAGATAAGAAGGTAGATCACCACTTGGTCATTGGGTTTGGACCAGTGAAGGTTGAAATCACCAAGGCACATTTGGGATGCTGATGGGTCATCATTGGAAGATATAATTTCCATTAGGTGTTTAGTGAAGAGGAAGTTATCGCCAGGAGGGTGGTAGAAAGTATGAAGTTTGCAGACCGAGATGTGGTTACTAGATATGTTGAGACAAAGGTATTCAACTGAAGGTGAGGAGGGGGTCTCCATGTGGGAGACAGATAGTGTGTTTCGGTATATGCAAGCTAGTCCACCGCCCAGTTTTGTTGTTCTGTCTAGACGGATTATGTTGTGACTAGGGGGGCACTAGGAGATCTAGAATGGGGGTGGAGGAAGGATTTAGCCATTTCTCTGTGAGGATGATAATATCTAGCTCATTGTTTTGTATGAGATCGAAGATATCTGAGGAATGTTTGTTAGCTGATCTAAAATTGTGTAATGCACATTTCAGTCTTATGGGCGTGTGTGATGTAGGAGTCTGAGTGATAGTCACTTGCTTGAGGTTGTCGCTATTTACTGTTGTTTGAGGGCTCCCTGTGTGGGTTGGCAAGAATGGTTTGAATTTGGGGCATAGGGACCTTGTCCATTTCTACAGTGGCTGAGTAAGAGAGGAGTAGTTCCTCACTCTCACTGGACACAAGTTCGGCCATCGTTCTTTTAGGGCGGGAGGGGGCGTTAGGGAGGAGTAAGGTTCTGGAAATTAGGCGAGAGGCATGCTGGTCCAGGCCCGAGGTTGCTCTGGTGGGGACTGTGGATATTTTTCCTGAAGAGCTCAGAGAATTGAGCAGGGGCAGCTGGTTAAGCGAGAGAGCTAACAGTTAATGGACTTCTTGGCTGAGAAGGTTCTCTTGGAGAGATAGCTTGTCCAGACGTGCCATCAAATCTGAGTGTTGGTTTAAGCTGAGGGGAGGGGTCCTGAGGAGAGGGGGGGACCACTCGCGATCGTCATCTGAGGTGAGATGTGGATGCGAGGGTCCGGGGGAGGGGATGCATCCTTAAAAACTTGTGGGGACCCTGCTTGATTGGAAGGAGTGGCAGGGGATGGAAAGTTGTTAGGAGACAAGCAGTGTGGTGTAGTGGAGGTGTTCATAGGGTGATTAGGTGTGTTAGGATAAAGGTGTATCAGTGACGTCGGTCCTGTGTGTTCAATCAATGAGAAAGGGTTAGAGAGGGAGGCGCAGGCTGAATGAGCTACAGCTGAGAGAGGAGGGGTTATGGCTTGGGAGGGCATCCCGATGGGGGAGACGCCAAGCATTTGGCTTACTGACAGCGAACTAGGTGGGGCATTCAGTGAACTAGGTGGAGCAGGCTATAGGGTGCCCTTGTAGTTGCTAGAGCTAGGTCTTGTCGCAGGGGAGTTGTACTGTTAGCCAATGATTTTTTAATCTTCATAAAGAGTTTGTCAAACTGCTCTAGATTTCGGTCTGATGATTGAGTGAGAACGATCCCATTGTTCTAAATGGTAATTTTGAGATCGGCTTTGAAGATTGGAGAGGAAGTAATGGAAAGCCTAAAACCATGATGTGTTTTCCTTATCTGCTTGACCTGAAAGAAGGATATGAGGGTTTTCCTCCATTGGGCCCTTCTGTTCGTGAAGATTAGGTCGTTCATGACGTTGCCATTAGACATAGGGGAAATAGTGTCTGATATAAGCATTTCCGGGTGTCTTCTGATTATATTATGTTTGAGTTCCTTAGCAGCATTTTTAGTGAGGTTAGGGGGGTAAGTAATCGTAAAGGCATTGAAGGCCACTTGTGAAAGTGAGCCTTCAATAGGGCTGGTGATGGTTGTAGCCATGGTGGGGGTAGAGTACGGTGCGAGGAGAGAGTATTTGAGATTGGGGGTGGAATGAGAAAATGTATAGCACCCAGGATCTTAATGCTAGTAATCATATTGCCAATCGCCAGGCAGTAGCTTGGATAAATGATGCTTTGGATACCTTAACTCCCCTGAAATCATGCAATAGTACTTGCTCTAAACCGACAGCAGAATGGTTCTCGGAGAAACTCTTGAGTATGATACAGGCATGTAAACTTTATTACTTTGGGACTCTTCCAGTCTGGATTCCGGAAAGCTCTTTGCCCAACTGACCACTTTGATCACGGGGTTCATCTGGGGTGCGGGGAGGCGGAGGGTAGCGCTGCTTACTCTACAGCGACCCAGGAGTGAGGGAGGCCTTGCCGGACCTGGAGTCCTATTACCATGCTGCGCAGCTCCAGTGGTTCACAAAGTGGGTGGCGGGTCACATCAGGCGTCCGGAAGAACAAAGAGGGGCGGATCCGAGCTGGTCCCAATTATCTTGTGTGCTGCTCCGGGTGCCGGTGAGAGACGCCTCACTGCCTCTGGACTTGAGGGTGGTTCGACAGTGCTGGGCGCGGTTGGCTAGGAGGGCGTGTGTGATCATTCCTTACGTCCCCGAGATCCCTCTGCGAATGTGTGAGGCGCTACCCCACGGGGGAGACTGGAGCCGGTTATTGGCCTGGGAGGAGGCGGGAGTTGACATTGGGAGACTTATATGAGGATGGTAATCTGCTCCCTTTTGACGACTTTAGGGAGCGGCATGATCTCCCGCGGGGGGACTTCCTATTACATGCAGCCTTGACTGCGGCCGTGAGGAAGCACTGGCGGAAGGGGATGGTAGAGCCGGACTCCTCTCTTGCCTGTCAGTATGTAGTGATGGCGACGGGTATCTTTAAGGCGGTGACTTGTCTCTATAGGCGGATTACTGGAGATATGCGGCAACCCCTGGCTGCCCTGCGCGTCAAGTGGGAAGCGGACCTGTGAGCGCCTATTGCGGACAAAAACGGAGGAAATCATGGAGCGCCCTTGGAAGTGTACACGAAATGCACGCTTCCAGCTTATTCAGTTTTATGTTTTTCATAGGGCATACCTTACCCCTCGCAAGATAGCAGAGTACTTTGGGGGGCCAGATGCTTGCCCCCGATGTGGTCATGGTGGGGCGACTGTTCTTCACATGTTCTGGAACTGTCCGCAGGTGACAGGGTTTTGGGAGGAAGTGGCGACGTTACTCCTGACGGTGACAGAGAGGGATTTGGAGGTGGGCCCGGGGGTCTGTTTGCTACATGGATTTCCGCATACTGCAAAGACTAAGGCCACCAGTAGGTTTATTGACCTGGGGCTGGTCCTGGCCAAGCGGGAGATTACCTCCCATTGGAAGGCGCGACAGGGACCTAATTTCTTACGATGGACTAGGGAAATGGAGAAATGGGCGGGAAGTGAGGGGACTTATAGATTATGTCTGGCTCGACGTAGTGAAAATGAAAGATCGAACGACTGGGCCCGGGCATGGTTAGCACTCCTGGACTTGTTCAAATGCTCGGCTGTGGGGGATGGGGGAGATCCAGTGGGGGATGATGGGACCCCGGTTCCTTGAGCGCCCTGTAACAGGCTTCCCCCTATGCTCTTGAGGCACTCTCTGTTGGGATTGCTGGGAGGCGGATCCGATGAGTGGTGGGTGAGGCTTTGATGTACATGTAATTCTGATAGATACTGTCGACCTGCTTGGGTGGGTGGGTAGAGTGGGGGGTTCGTTGGGGGGGTTGCTGGGGGATGGGGCGGGGGGTATTTTGGCTTTATCGCACACTCACTGTGGATTACTCCGGTGGATGCACTACCTTGTAGCACAGATACTGTTGGGGTGAATGTTGTACAGTTGTGGTCAGTGTGGTGGGGTGGTCACTGCACTACGTCCTGATTTGGCTGGAGGGCGGAGTAGTGGGGGCGGGGATTGACTGCATTTTGTTCTGTGACCTAATAAAGTCTGTTTAAAAAAAAAAAAAATGATACAGGCATGTAAACACCTGTGGCGTAGAAGCTACAAAGCAGTCATTTACCTTAATGCGCAAAAGGATGATCATAAATGGATTTGAAGTACCAGACCCAATTTTTTGCTCAGAAGATTGAGATAGCAAAAAAACTATTCTCTGGAGATCTTTCAGATAGTTAAATCTCTCACCTCTCTTGAACGACTCTCTTTCGCAATTTTCCCTTCAACTGATTATTGCAATCAGATTGTGCACTATTTCTCAAAGAAAATTGATCCTATCTATGCTTCTTTCCCGGAGATTGCCAGAAAATATCAATTCTCTATACTTGGGCAACTACCATTTGCTTTTTAGGAAGGCTTTCTCAGGCGAAACACTATCTGTGGCTGAGACCTGCACTTTATTTTCTAAAGTGAAATCAGGGTCTCCACTTGATCTGGCCTCACCTGCTATGTTGGAGTGGGGCATGAAGGCTATTGTCCCCTTGTTATGCAATCTACTCAATCTGTCCTTCTCAACTGGTTGTGTACCTTCTGACTGGAAACATGCTAAGGTAGCCCTACTGTTACAGCAGCCCTTGTAAGATCCTTCTAAACCTGAGTACCTCAGACAAATAACCCTGTTACCCTTCCTTGCCAGAGTGGCTGAAAAACCAATTAATAAGCAGCTGATGAAATTCACTGAAGAGAAGGAACTACTCCATGAGTCCCAGTCCGGCTTCAGAATGGCTTTGGAGAACGGCTTTGGAGGCTTGGTATGGGGGGTCATGCTCTTGATTGGATTGCGGACTTCCTCCAGGATCATACCTTCCAGGTTTTCCAGCAGTCATATAGCTCTGATATCTTACCCATCCAGCAGGGAATGCCACAGGGTTCGGCCTTGAGCCCAACCCGGTTTAATTTGTATATGCACCCCCTGGCGGAAGTAATTGAGTACCACAGCGTCAAGCTAGTGTCATACGCTGAGGACACTCGGTTGATTATTACCCTGCCACAGGATGACGGTAAAGCTGCGACCGATTTTAAGACATGTCTGGTGGATCTGGATGAACTCCAGATGCCTCAAACTAAATGCAGGAAAAACGGACGACCTGGTGGAAGGAAAGCAACCGTCTATTTGCTCTACTTCATGGTGGCCAAATGAACTGGGCACAACACCTACTCCTAAACCGAAGGTAAAAAACTTTGGTGTTTTGTTTGATTCCACCCTGTCATTTGACAGCCAGATTTCTTCCCTTGCCAGAACTTGTATCGCCATTCTAAAGATGCTTTGTAAAATCTTAGAGCTCCTGCCTGACTCTGCAGGAAAGACTAATTCAGGCGCTTTGTTGTCTCGCTTAGACCACTGCAATATACTTTACCTAGGCGCCTCTAAAGGCAGGTTGAGAATGCTTCAAAGGGTGCAAAATGCCACTGCCCAGATGCTTTTGAACATACCAAGATTCTCCCCCATGGGTACAGCTCTTTCTAAACTCCACTGACGTCCCATTCAGGACAGAGTCTTGTTTAAAGCACTCTGTTATTCCATAGAATTCTAAATCAGAAAGGTCCTCATTACCTTTTTCCTCTGATCAATCCTTATCTTCCAAGCAGAAGCCTTAGTTCTTCAGGGACTGCTCGGATAGTGATCCCCATAAAAATACAGAATACGTCTGGGAGGTGTTTCCTTTAGCTTTTTGGAATCTACTTCCTTTGGATCTAATAATGGAACTTTCTGAAATTCTTTTCTGGACAAAACTAAAGATTTGGTTCTTCAGACAATCTTCAAGCTACTAGTTAATACGAGGCAGGTTCTACGAAGCTCTAAGTTAGAATCCAGGACGGGTACACTTCGAATGGAGTAACCAGCCACTTTATAAACTTCTAACATAATAAATAAATAACAATGATAATTCCACATTTGTAAAGTGTGTCTTATCACCCCTAAGGGTATCCAGGTGCTGGGGGCCATCGGGGAGATTAAGTGAGCTATTGCCCATAGTCACATGATGCTAAGCTGCCACCGGCGATCAAACCATTAGCCCCACGCACCAGTCAGCCACTCTGGCCGCTTCGCCACACCTCTCCCTTATTCAAGCAATGTCCTGCTTTGGGGAAGAACTGTAACAAATGTGGAGTTTCTGGCTGTTTGCTAGAGTGTGCTGGATGAACACGAAGAAAAATACTTTGAATGTGGTGTTCGATAGTCGAGGGTTAACAGATAGTATGGACAATTTACTGTTGCGTATTAGGGTTCGTGAAAATGATGTTCCCAAATCCAAAGATCCTATTAAGTATTTTGCCATAAGGGGTGCATATGTAGCTTTATTAACTGACTCTAGGTCCAAAACCACCATTATTTCTAAGAGCACATTTGTTAACAAAATCATTAGCATAAGTTTGTTACTGCCTGATATATCTCTATAGGATATATTGGTGACAAAATTGATTTAGAAGGTTTTTTGACACGGTTGTTGATTTCAAAGGGAGAGAGGTAAAGGGTAAAGTGTATGTCTCACAGAAGGACCCGATATTCTTGGTTGGCATCACAAGGCATGTGTAGGAATCATTTTTAATCCTGGATGTGGTCAACAAGTATTGTTTGTGGAAGAGAACGCACTGTGTTGTGTGAGTGATTTGAAAACTGTGTTGCAAATACATGATCGTGTTTTTGAGTACAAAAAGGGAAATTAGAATGGTTTGAGCATGAAATCACACTCAAGGAAGGCCGTGTGCCTAACAAACACAAATTAAGATGTGTTCCTTTGAGTATCGGGGAAAGCTTGGAGAAAATTCTTATTCAATTGTGTTAGGGTGGTGTAATAGAAACTTTGGATTCTTCATTATGGGTTTCACTTATTGTGGTTGCAAAGAAAAGAAGTGGTGAGCAGAGGATGTGTATTAATCTCAGGAGCCCGAATAAGGCTATATGGGTGAATGGGCATCCTTTGCCAAAAATTGAGGAAATGATCATCACTTTAGCGGGGGAAAGGTTTGTTTTTAAACTTGCTATGAGGTTCTACTAAGTTGTGTGTGCCAAGGGCTCAAGACATCTTACAGCTTTTTTGTGACTACTTGTAAGTTTTTTCAATTTTGCAGAATGCCTTTTGGCCTGGTGTCTGCTGCGGCAATCTTTCAATATGCAATGGGAGACGTTTTGAGAGGTTTGGAGGATGTCTAGGTTTTCCAAGGTGACATTTTAGTTTTTTTTTTTTTTTTTTTTTAAAAACCTTTATTTACACATCGAATATTCACAGTCATGGGCCTACAACCGCCTGGGCCGGCCGCTAATGTAGAGAAAACAACAATAGAGCAGTTAGAAGAGCCGAAGCGAACCGCACACCTAACGGCTGCAGCCGCCCACAACTGAACATAGTATTTCAGAAAGGTTTCTTATTAACTTTTTACAAATAAAACAACAAAAAGAAACTTACACCAGGCAAAAGAACTCCATTAACGGGGACTTGCTCTCTCATGGGCGGGGGACAACAGCGACAACGCAGCCAATTACACATTTATTTGCGTGAAAAAGGGCACGGGGGGCAGGGAGCGGCTCGGTCATCCCTCCCGCAAAGCGACCAGGAACATCAAAGTCAAGGGGACATCGTTACGTCTGGTGCGACCACCAAGGGGGGGGCGCAGATATCCCCCCGATAGGAATTCCAGGGACCCCACATCTTACTCCATGCCCTAGGCTTGCCTCTGGCCACATAAACCGTCTTCTCTCGGAACATGCACCAATCCATGTTTTCTTTCCATTTCGTAACTGTGGGGGGCCGGCCGGACCCCCAGAGCTGCGCAATGTCCCTTTTAGCGATCATGTTGCCCAAAGTCACCCAACGTTCTTGTGCCACATCGCAGTCAGTCAGTTCCCACACATTCAACACACATCGCCGAGCCTCAGGGAGCAGCGCCACACCCGTAACCTCCTCCATCACTGCATGTACACCAGTCCAGAAACGTATCACCTTCGGGCACTCCCACAGAATATGAAGAAAAGTACCAAGCAAGCCACAACCGCGCCGACATAAACCATCACTTGTGTAACCCATGTGAAGCAAGCGGGGACCGGTGACATAGACACTATGTAGTATCTTCAACTGCACAAATCGAAGGCGAGCCGGTATAGCAACCTCCCTCGGTGAGGCTACGGCCGCGACCCAGTCCTCGTCATCCAACTCTAGGCCATCAGCGACCCAGACCTCTCGCAAATGTGTGAGAAGGTCCGCTCGAGTATTAATCAGTTTTTTGTAGATCAGGGAAATAGTACTATCTGGCAGGTAACCATCAAGCAGACGATCTTCCAACGGGGAGGCCTCGGGGATAACTGCAGGATTCGGGAAAGCTGAGAGTAGCGTATGGCGCATCTGCGCATAACGAAAGAACTCCCTATCGCTCAGCTTATATTCCGTCTGAAGAGCTTCAAACGATTTAAAAGCGCCCTTCGTCCAAAGATTCCCCCACCCGACTAATTCCGATCAAGTCCCACTTCTCAAAGCCTTTCGAACGCCATAAACCTCCCAACGCGTCCGACGCATACAGTGGAGTCGCACGAGACAGACGGCCCGTCCATCCCGTTGCAGCGGTGGCACAACGCCAGGCGCGCACCGCATTTTTCGTAGG
This sequence comes from Triturus cristatus, assembly GCF_964204655.1. Lineage (NCBI taxonomy): Eukaryota > Metazoa > Chordata > Amphibia > Caudata > Salamandridae > Triturus > Triturus cristatus. The sequence goes on from NC_140580.1 coordinate 152,109,367, forward strand.
ACCGGTCAATTTAGTACTTCCCTTCGTAGAATAAAGCGCCCTATTGAAATCTCTGCCCGGCAACAGTAGCTTATCCATCTCGTACGCGGGGTTCACCGCCGGGCCGTATGTCCCATGATTCACCGCCACCAACTGGGACGCCCAATAATATCGTCTAATATCAGGGAGAGCTATGCCACCGTCGTACCACGGTAGGGTCAATTTAGCGAGAGCAATGCGCGGTCTCCCATCCCAAACCAACTGCCTCTGTAAGCTCTCTACCTCACTAAAATATCGGGCGGGCACCACGTCCAGCGTATTCTGCAATGCATACAGAAAGCGTGGAAGAGACATCATTTTGAATAAGGCTGCCCGGCCAAGCGGCGATAGCGGGAGCTTACGCCAACGAGCTACATCGGCCCGCAGCCGCTGGAGCGGGGGAAACAGATTCAGAGCATAACGGACCGCCGGATCGAGGGATACATGGATACCTAGATATTTGAATCCAGAATGTGAAATCTGAATTGGACAGCCACGCGGGAGAAGAGGGGGGTCGCCAACCAGCACATAGACACAGGATTTCACCCAATTAATGACAAGCCCTGAATTGCGACCAAAGGAGTTCAATACATCAAATAAGACTATTAACGATTTCCGCGGAGAGGTGAGATAGAGCAAAATATCATCTGCGTAGAGTGACACGCGATCCTCAAACGTCGTTGTCCACCGAATACCCATCATGGAGGGTTCCCACCGGAGCCACGCCGCCAGGGGCTCCAACGCAAGAGCAAAAAGAAGCGGGGACAGGGGGCAACCCTGCCGCGTGCCCCTGCCAAGCAAAAAGGGGGCAGAAACTCTACCATTCACCACCACCTGCGCCAGTGGTTCCACGTATAACAACTTCACCCATCCAACGAATCCAGGTCCAAAACCAAACCTAGCCAGCGCCGCCCAGAGATATGACCATTCCAGCGTGTCAAACGCCATCGTGGCGTCAAGAGACGCCAAAATGGCAGGCTCCCGAATAGAGTCAACTCTCGCGAGGACTCCATGGAGGCACCGCAGGTTCAGCGCGGTGTTGCGGTGCGGAATAAAACCAGACTGGTCCGGGTGTACCAGGTCACCGATGACTTTAATCAGACGATTAGCGAGCACTTTAGCGAGAATCTTGGGTTCAGCGTTTAGGAGGGAGATGGGCCTATACGACGCACAGCAATCACGCGGTTTGCCCTCTTTATGGAGCACCACAATGGTCGCTAGACGCTGATCACGCGGTAGGGTGCCGGCCTCTCGGGACGCAATAAACATCTCGCGGAGATGAGGTGCCAACCTATCTGGACGAAGCTTGTAGAGCTCGATAGGAAGGCCGTTGGGGCCGAGAGCCTTTCCTGAACGGACCGAACGAATCGCCGATGCTATCTCATCGTTTGTAAGCGCCGCGTCCAGCAGTTCTTTATCATCGACCGAAAGGCACGGCAATGAAATATCTAGCAGCAATTGACGAGAGTTGTCTTCTGGCCTCTCCGAAACCGGAGAGTAGACGTCCCGCAAATGGTCCGCAAAGCAGCTCACAATCTCCCCCGGATCCGTAACACTCACACCATCAGCACGCACAATCACCGGGACCACACGACTCGCTCGCTCTCTCTTCTCCAGCCATACAATCAACCTTCCAGCCTTGTCACCAACATCATACAAGCGCCCCTGTTGCTCCCTACTAGCGAGCTTGGCAGCATCCGTAACCAACGCCCTGTAATCCGCTTGTTTCAGGCAAAGGGCATGGAGTTTGTCCCGTGTGACCCCTCGCCCGAGATCTTCTTCCAAGTCAGTTATGTCCGACTCCAGGCGTACCACCTCCTCAGTTTTACGCCTCTTAGCATGGGAGATCAAGGACAGGGCCTGCCCACGGATGACCACCTTGAAAGCCTCCCACAACGTTACGGCCAATGAGACTGAACCCTGATTTTCCTCAAAATAACGGTCCAGAGACTTAACCAAAAGGGCACGAGTCGTGGGGTCATGCAAATACCAGGGATTAATCGGGACCACCCTCCCCTCTACCCCCATGGCCAAATCTAAGTGGAGCAGGACCGGGGAATGATCAGAGATGCCACGGGCCAGATGTCTGACCTCCCCGATCATTTGGGCTTGGGCGGCCGGCATCAGCATATAGTCCAATCTAGATAAGGAGCCGTGGACGCCAGAGTGAAATGTAAATTGGGCGAGCCCCGGATGCATTGATCTCTAACAGTCCACAAGCCCCATAGTGTCGATAAAGCCACCCAGCCAGGAGTGCGCCCCGGGGAGGTCTCTGGGAGGGTGCCGATCCTCTCTAGCCGACACCACAGAATTGAAGTCACCACCCACCAGCAAGAGGCCCTCCGGGAGCCCAAGCAGCAACCCTCCCAAGTCCGCAAAGGTAGTGATTTGCAACCCCAGGGGGACATAAACTGAAACCAAACACAAAGTCCGTCCTTCCCACCGGCCCACCAACACCACGTAGCGCCCCAGGTCGTCGTGTATCACCTCATCAATTTCCAGCGGGAGAGAGGATCGAACCAAAATGCCCACCCCTCTGGAGCCGGTAGTAAAACCAGAGTGGGCCACCAAACGGTAGCCCTTTCTATTCATAGCATGGCATGAGTGTCCCACCAAATGCGTCTCCTGCAACAGAACCACATCAGGAGAGAGACGTTTCAGATACTGTAGCACCACCCCTCGCTTCAATCGGTCCCCCAAACCATTGACATTCCATGTTAAAACGCGCAACCCCCTACCCCCCATTTCCACAGCAACGGACACCCCACCCACGTTGAGAGCTAAAAACAGCACACTGATTGCCTGGTATAAAACGAACACCACACAAAAACAACACCCCTACCGCCACCCCCCCAACTCCCGCTACACACCCCCCCACCCTGCACCCCTGCACAGGACCATTAAGCCACCCCAACTGGCAGTGTGCCTGTCGCCCCCCCCATAAACCTACTCTACGGAAAGAAAGAAGGAAAAAACCCCCCGAGGAGGAAGAATCTCACCAGATACCCCGCGGCCTCCCAATGATGAAGGAAGGGTAATGCAGTCCTAGAAAAGAAAAACCCCAGTACATCAAACCCAAGTCGGGGGTGAACACAAGATTGTCAAGGAACCACAAGTCATTCGTTCACCCTTGTTCCGCTGATCCACCACCCTCATCCGCAGCTCGTTCCTCCCCGCCGTGCCGACGGTGCAAAGTGTCAAGCCAATCCTCAACCGCCTCGGGCCGGTCGAAAAAATGAGTCCGTTCTTCCAGTTCAATACGTAGCTTGGCCGGGAAAAGCATAGAGTACTTCAAGCCCATGTCCCTCAGCCGCCGCTTGACAGTCATAAAGCCCATTCGCTGTTTCTGCACCGATTGTGTAAAGTCAGGATAGTAACTGATATCCGCATTGTCATATGTCCTCGGGCCATGCACACGGGAGGCCTGCAGGATTGCGTCACGGTCCCGAAAGTTGAATATCCTGGCAATGATAGGTCACGGTGGGGCCCCAGGCCTCGGCCGGCCCCCCGGAACTCTGTGTGCCCGCTCCACCGTAAAGAAGTTGCTGAGGCCTTTCGGCGCTAGTTTGGTCAGGATCAGATCTTCCACAAAGAGATCTACCGGCCCATGCTCCGACCTCTCCGATACACCGATGATGCGTACATTATTCCGCCGGGCCCTGCTTTCAAAATCCTCCAGTCTCTTAGCAGAGAGGTCGCTGAGGGCCCGCAAACTACGGATCTCCGTCTGCAATTCAGAGACATCTGTCTTGAGGCCTGAGGACGTGAGATCGAGCGATTTGACCATCTCACTAGTTTTTGACAGATCTGCCTTAAGTAAGTTGATATCGATCAACACGGTGTCAAGCTTGTGGGCCAGCGAGTCGAATTGCTGGCCGACCGAGGCCTTCATGGCGTCGATGGCACCCATGACATCTTGTAGTGACAATTCCGTCGAGGGTGACGGGCCCTCCTTGGCTGCATCTGAAAGCCCACTCGATCCGGGAGATCCCTTCTGCTGGGCGTAGCGGTCCATGTTGTTAGCTTGCACGTAGCTACCCCTCCGGGGAGCTCTAGACTTGTGCTTGTCACCGTCCAGCCGGGTCGTCATCACTCAGCAGGGAGAGCAGATCTAGTATACCTGTGAGGTGCAGCAATCACCCTGGGGAGTCCACCTGACTGATGGACAGCCCCCTTTATCAATGCCACTCGACCGCTACAGATCGGTCCCAACGCAGAGCGACTGCGAGCGCCCGCCACCAGACACGTAGAGGAAAGTCAAAAACGAAAGTGAAACCAGGGGGGGACGGGCCCGCCCAAGACCCTAGAGCCGTTGTTGTTCGATTGGGGCTCGGGGACAGTGCCAACCCAAGTCCGGGGTGGCGCCACGGAGCAGGCCTCTCTCTGGAGTACAGGATAAGTCGAGTTCCCAAAGTCCGATTTAAGTTCCGAAAACGGGAATCACCTCCGCTTCGGTTCACCAGGAATATTCCTTCAAATTAACAGGATTACAGCCAGGATAGATGTGGGAGGCCGCGAGGGTCCCGGGAGCCCTGTGCCTACGCGTCCATCTTGGTTGCGCGCTAGGCTCCTCCTCGACATTTTAGTTTTAAGCAAGGACTACAATGAACATACGTTGAGGTTAAATGTTGTACTGTGCGCACTGAGTGAGTAAGGTCTTAGATTGAGGAAAGACAAGTCTGAGTTCTTGTATGCAAGAAGTGGATTATCGTGGAAACTTTATTTCTGTGCAGGGTATTCCAAGGTTGATGAAGGCTACTGAAAAAGTGGGTACCCCAGAGAATAGGTAACAAGTTCAGGCTTTCTTGGGTGTGTGTGAAATCTATACAATAGGTATTCAAAACTTTGCTACCAAGGCTGAACCTCTACATGCCTGATTGTAAACAAATACTACTTTTGTGTGGGGTCAGTCCAAAGAAGATGCTTTTCAGGAGGTGAAAAAGAATTGTCCAATGTTCCACTTCTCAGTCCATATCAACCGAAAAAGCCTTTGGTGATCACGGTGGATGAGTAGCATTGGTTTGGCGGCTGATTTCTCTCAAGGTTAATGTGAATCTAAGCGTGCTGCTGCATTTGTCTCATGTACCTTGAGGTCTCAGAAAAGGCTTTATTCAATGATAGAACAACAAGAGATGCTTACTTGGGTGGTTGAACATTTTAAACCTTATGTTTGGGGAACAACATTTTTGTTGCAGACCGATCATAAGTCATTTGTACCCATCATCAGTGGTTTTAACGTTCATTCGAAAAAAATAACTACAAGGTTGGTTAGATTTAATGTGAAGCTTCTAGAGTATCATTTTGAAGTTGAATACATACCTGGAGGGAAGAATGGGAAGGCAGATTGTCTTTCTAAGCTTCCTTGTTCTTTAGAACGAAGCAGATGAAAACCTGGAGAGTCAACAAAGGATTGTTTGGTAGCTGGTGTTGTTTGGAGTGGAGGTAAGTGGGAAGTGTGTGAGTGAACAGGGAAAGAATGCACTAGAATTTGATATGGTCTTAGGGAAGGCTATGGAGTCCATGATGGATGAGTGGCCTAAAGAAAAGAATCTTTCTTTGGAGTTGCAGTCCTATAGTAATGTCCAGACAGAGTTGTCTGTGGAGTCTGAAATTCTGTTTAGGACAACTTGATCCCCCCCCATTGCTATCAGTGGTAAGTTGTTCGTCTTACGCATGAGGGTAATATACATATGACTCTTAATAAGAAAAGACCCAGGGAAATCTATTGGTGGCCTGGTATGGATAGAGGTAGGTAGGATGTTGTTGAGAGGTGTTTTACTTGTTCTCAGAATGACAAGAGATGGAAGCGTTTCACACCGCCAATGAGTGAAGTAGGATGTCTAGAAAGCGTTTAGTACAAGGTCAGCATTGATTTTTTGGGACCATTGTAAATCTAGCTGAATGTGTAATGGTTTGTTATTGTGCCAGTTGATCATTTGTCAAAGTGGCTGGAGGTGAAATTTGTGAGGGAAATTAGTACAAAAGTGGTTATTACTTCCCTTACAGATGTTTTTGTTAGGGAGGGTTTCCTTTCTGAAATTGTTTCAGATAATTGCGTGCAGTTTGTGTCCACTGAGATGAAGGAATTTCTACAGGGACCAGGTATAAAACACAAAAGATGCAGTTGATATCACCCCAAAGCAATGGTCAAGTGCAGAGGATAAATAGATTGGTGTTGGCGTGCATCAGGGGGGCTGTGATTGAGGGTGTGGATGTTGCTGATGCTGTTCAAAGAATGTTATGGTCATATTGCAATATACCACAGTGTCACTGGTATTTCTCCATTTGTAGTGTTGAGGGGGAAAAACAGCATATGATTACTTAATCCATCTTGGTTAAGTAGGTTATCCAAAAACAGTGACGGGGTGAATTGTGGCATGGAGAAGATTTGGTCTAACATTCAAGTGAGTCAGAGTAGGAGTAAAAGAAGGTTGATGTGGTCAAAAGGACTAGGTTGCAAAGGTGGTTTGAAGTTTGGTGTTCCTTTTCAGGTGGAAGTGAGGATGGCTGTGCTATGAAGTTGACAAACGGCCAATGGTGGAATGTTGTGCGGTTGGTCAAGGTACAGGAAGTTACTAGGAGTGATTAAGGCATTGGCTTTCCTGGGCTGGATAAAGAGAAAAGGCAAAATGTGGCCACAGGCAAAAAAACTTCAAATTGATGGCCACGTCATTGCTGGTGCACAAAGTCAACGTGTCAAACGTTCACGTAGAATTCCGAAGAAATTTGAAGATTTTGTTTTGGAGTAGAAGTTTATGTACCCTCTGTATGTAGATTCTGATATGTCCATGTTATTATCTTGATATTTTGATCTTGTTTTTTGGGATTAATGGTATTAGGAACCCATTTTGTTTTTGGTTTATTGTTTAATGATGTTGTTAGGAGAAGGGAGGTTTGTTATATCAGTTCCATTGTGGTCTCAGTGATGAACTTGAGAGCTTGCGCTGAGGTTCTATGGTGGAATGTGGAGTGCGGGGTTGGAGCGTTTGAGACGGGGAGGATGAGCAACGGACTCGGAAGACGCTGGCTGCCCCACAGAAAGCCACTAAATAGGAGGCAAGGGAATGAGAGTGACAATAAGGACACTTAATGGTAAGCAGTGGGAGGCCTTGAGTTGTCTGACAGGGATGGCCTAACAATTCTTAAAGCCTGCTCTTTGGTCATACCATGGTACAAACAAACTTGTTATCAGCTTTTAGAGACAAGCTAGGAGGGGTTGGTGGTAACACAGAGTGTGGAAGTGCATCTAAGTGTGGAAATATCACACAAAGGAGGGCGCAAGAAAACACATGCACGCTCATAGAGTGCTGAATGAAAACGAAAAGAGTAGTTATATAAACGTGAGCAGCAGAAGGATACAAGTCAGCCAATCAAAAGTATGGTAAAAGAGGCTATGCTCAAAGGAGGGACAACCCAAGAAGAAGTAAGCAGGACATTTAATAAAAAGAACCAATGTTAAGTAATTAGTGGGCTCTAAGCCCAGTATAAGTTTATGCAATTGTCCTCAAGAAGTTTTCACCTACTAGACAGCTTGAAGCTGCCTGGCAGGCGAGACATAAAACTGCTGAAAGCAATTAAATCAAATTGGGCAAATTTCACTTTTTTTTACCCCATCCTCTATTTTCGACCCCCCCCCCCCCGGTTGAAGGATCTGCATGAAATTTTCATAGTCAAAAGACATCTGATTATTTGGGGGGAAACTGAAAAATTCTGTGCAGATTCATCAATGGCAGCAAGATTATTTAAAAAAATATGCTTTTTCTTTTTTTTGTAAACAAATTTTATTCGTCAAAGACACATCCAGCGAAGCTCTGTGACCCAGAGACTTCAACCATATCAAAAGACAACATACCAGCTTTGACATTTTTCTCATGAAGTATCGTATACAGACTACAAAGAGACATGCAGAACCAAAGCAGTCCCCTCTCTTAAAAAAACATAACACCACCCCCCACCCCACTCCCCCACCCATCGCACTGTCCATCCAGTCAAAGCAGCAGATCTATGCACAACTACTATTCTGTTCCGTCCATGACCCATACCCCCCAGACCCGGCTGTGCCTGGTACTCCAGTGTGCCATGCCTCTTTAAAGCTAGAGGGAGATGGTCCACCACCCACCCAACTATTCCTCCAATATGGGCTCTAAGTCCAGTCCCCTGTAGTCCGCCCAGCGCTTCCATATTTTATAATGTTTACGGGGGCAGCCCCGTGCCACATAGATGGGGGCCTCCAGTCCCATACAAAAATCGAGACCGGTCTTCCAGACAGATAGTGAAGGTGCGACTGTCGCCTTCCACGCCCTCGCTATATCTCGCTTGGCTAGAGTAAAACCCAGGAGCATCAGATGGCACTTATAGACATTGCCCCCTATATCCTCCATCACATGCAAGAGCACCAGTTTGGGGGACCGTGGGATTAAAAAAATATGCTTTTTCAATGGAAATTCTCACATAACCATAGCTACACAGGTTTCACTTCCTTTTTGCATAAGCTCTAGATGGGCACGTCAACTTATTTTCACCTCTTAATCAAGAGTAAAGCAGCACCCAAGAATCACGGCTTTCAAAGACAAATTAGTCATAACAATGTTCTTCAGCAGGAGAGAGGGAGACCTGGTAGCATATGTGGTGGCAGTGCAGCGGGAGGCATTGACGGTGGGGGTGTGTGCATGTGTGTGCCCCTACATTATGTTTGGCTGCTTTTATTGCCCAAAATGGTATAAAAAGCATATTAATAGAGATCAGTGACATGTTTCCATTCCATACTTCGTGGAAAGACACTGAACTGATAGCCCTAAACCACTCTGCAAAGATCTACCACTGTCATTGTTTCATCAACATTCTTTGCATGAAAAGTGAACAAAATCTGAACATTCAAATTTAACCAAGTACCATTGTTATCTGCACGTATACATCTTATACAATCTCCCCCTTCTTCATACAGAATTTATTTTCTAATAAAGAAAATCATGCTATTTCTAAAATTCTCTATTTGTAAAGACCTAAATAATTATCTCTTTTTTTTTTTTTTCATTTCAAATCTTTTTTATTGAGAAAAAAATAAAGAGATGACAAAGACATACAATAAATGACAATAAATGACAATAAATGACATATGCAATCCCCGAGCCCCTGAGAACTGGCAAATCGATAGGGGAGTCGCCCCCAACACAGACATATATGGAGTCATATTCCTATATACATAGTAATAAGATCCGTACATCAGGACTATAATTCTGACCTTACGTCCGAATAACATGGACGAACTTGTAGTGAAACTGAAATTACTGAAACTGAAACTAAATGAATTAAATGAAATGAAATGAAATTAATTAAATGAAATTGAATTAAACTAAGATATGTCATGAACCCCATATCGGCCCCCAGACTCCGATTGCGCTATGGTGAGTGAGCGCCATATCAGCCAATGCCCTATATCCTGTGTGGTACCTTCAGAGTCCGCCACGCCCTGTATTCTATAGCCTAGTAGACATAATTCTGTCTCTTCCCCTCAGGGCGGGTCAAATGAGAACGAAGAACTGTCCAGGGATTTCCAGAGCCTCCTATTGGGAGCGCGCCACGGGGATGAGTGTAGCGCTGGATTATCAGCTCCTCTTAGAAACGAGAGCCATTCCTGCCAAACCCTGAATGAGACCTCAGAGGCGCTCTTCCATTTACATAGTACCACCTTGCAAGCTAGAGTAAGCAGAATATCTAACAACTGACGGTCATTGTCATTATGAAGCTCGTGATCCAGCACCCCCAATAGAACATAGACAAACTCCCTCTTAGATTTGATCTTAAAAATATGATCTATGCAGTCAAACACTTTCCCCCAAAACAGTCCTAGCGCAGAGCACCCAAAGAGCATATGAGCTAAGTCACCCACCGCCGAATTACAGTTCCAACATAGGGGGCTATCCCTCAGATGCAGTCGATGGAGTTTTTCTGGCGTCCAGTATGTCCTGTTAAGGAGCATATATTTGGTTTGGGCCAGAATCGGGGAGATCTTATTCGTTAGGGCAGCAGCATGTATCAAGTCCCAGTCAAATATCAAACCAGTAGAGTTAGGCTCAGATTCCCACTTGGATTCATTTTTCTTGTATGCCTTCCTTGGGGTAGGGAGGAGTAATTTATAGATTTTAGAGACAAAGTGACCCGACCTCATAAGTCGTGGAACCTGGGTCTTAAGCCAAGGGTCGCTCGAGCTGAGGGAGCGAGTAGACAAAACGACCTTGAGTTTCAAAAAGTCATAAAAATCCATTGGTGAAAGATTGTGGCTGGCCTGAAGCGAGGAGAACGGCAATGGATGTCCTCCCTCAAATAAGTCCTTCACCAGGTTAATGCCTTTCTTAGACCAATCTCTCCACTGCAGAGGTTTCCCTTCCATCTTAAACGATGGATTATACCATAACGATACCATAGTAGACTTTCTCCATAACAAACCTGCTTTATGAGTCTGATCTAGTCTCAGAAGCGCTCTTCTAGTATTTAGTAGGATGTATTTGGAGTGGGGCAGATGGGATAGATCCATTGAAAGTAATGCTATTAGGGGGGCATTACCAACCAGAGATTTTTCAATCGCAATCCACAGCGGGGTGTAGTCCGCGTCCTCACTCAGCCACTGCGCCCCCTGCTTACATAGAAAGGCCGTCTGATAGTTCCTAAAGCTAGGAAGACCCAGGCCGCCTTTTCCTTTTGATAGCTGTAGCTTCTTCATAGATATCCTGGGTTTCTTCCCCTGCCACAGGGACCCACCAAATAGCCCATCCACCTTTGTCAAGAAGGCTTCCGAGAGCGTCATTGGTAACATGCTCGCCAGATAATTTACCAATGGTGTCACCATCATTTTTAGGGTTTCCACCCTGCCCCACCATGACAGGAATTTCGGGGACCACCCCTCTAATAATTTAGATATTTTCTTCAGAATCAAGGTTTCGTTCACCCCCAAAGTTGTGATTAGGTCCTTATCAAATTCCAGCCCCAAGTATTTAAAGCAGCCTGGCTGCCACGTCAAACCTGAGTCCCCCATAATCTCTCTATTACCCAAATTATTCAACAATTTAACCTCTGTTTTATCTTTATTCAGCTTGTATCCTGACACCCTGGAGAAATCGTCAATGGTAGAAAGGAGAGCCGGTATAGCTTCTTCCGCCCTTTCTGAGACTATTAAAACATCATCCGCATATGCGGTCAACTTTATTATACAGTCTTCAAATGGGATACCAGCAATACCATCGTTATTTCTCAATCGATAGAGAAAGGGTTCAATGGCCAATAAAAACAGTGAGGGTGAGAGAGGACAGCCCTGTCTGGTGCCTTGGTGTAAGTGAAACGAGGAGGAAAATGAGCCGCCAGCCCTAACTCTCGCCGAGGGACAGGAGTATAGAGACATCACCATCTTTATAAAAGTTTGACCCAGGTTGAACTTATTTAGGACTGCATTCAAATAGTTCCAATCGACTCTGTCGAATGCCTTCTCGGCATCAAGCGTGATTGCAACAGTGGGTGTAGATAACAGTCTTGCCCTTTCAAGTACATGCGCCAGTATCATGGTATTATCGCTAGACAGTCTATGCTTTAAAAACCCCGCCTGTGAGGCATGTATCAATTTGGGCAGGACCTTTTGAAGCCGGTTAGCCAAAATCATGGCTAGAAGCTTACAGTCAAGATTAATGAGGGAGATAGGCCTATAATTCTTTGGTAGCGCCGGATCTTTCCCCTCCTTTGGCAGTACCGCAATGATGGCTTCCGACAACGTTCCCCTCACTTCCCCCACAGTACTGATTTCTTGGAATAGGTGTAAGAGTGGTCGTGATAATAGTGGGGAAAAGCTTTTGTAAAATCTAGCGGTGAACTCGTCCGGTCCGGGTGCCTTACCGCATTTTAACGATTTAATGACCATCTCGACTTCCTGGAGTGTGATGGGACCGTTAAGGCCATCACGATCTACAGTGGAGAGGGAGGGAAGATTGCAGCCATCCAAGTAACCGTCTATTTTGGAATCGACTACCTCCGTGTTCTTGGCATAAAGTTGCTCATAAAATTGTTTGAATACTTCCGCTATCTTGACCGGGTCAGAGTGTGCTGTTCCCCCCTGATCTTTGATGGAGATTATCGTATTTTTTTGTATTTTAAATTTGAGGTATGCCGCGAGGCTTTTCCCTGCCTTGTTGGACGCACAGAGTTTGAATTGCTTCCTCTTAGTCAACCAAATCCCTGCTCTCTCACTGACTATTTTGTTATATTCATACTTCTTATTTGCTAGTTTATTCATTGTGTCCTCTTTCCTATCAGATAGGTGTTTCTTCTCTAGCGCGGCAATTTCTCTTTCTAAAGTCTCCAGAGCTTTATTGTGTTCCTTATTGATAACAGATTTTATTTTAATAACAACCCCTCTTATTGTACTCTTTAGCGCCTCCCAACGAATCAGATCAGTAGTATCCCCTCTACCATTATGTTCTAAATATTCTCTAATCGCGGACTCTATCTCTACCTTATGTTGTTCTTTATCAAGGACCTCCTCATTAAACCTCCAGATTGATTGTCGAGTAGAAGATTTAACATTGGAGATGGACAAGGAAATACAGGAGTGATCGGATAAACCCTTGGCTCTATAGATGTTCCTTCCATTCTGGGAATGCCATTCTTCGTTATAAATAGATAGTCGATCCTGGAGAATGAATCATGTGGTGGAGAATAAAAGGTATAGTCCCTCCCATCAGGGTTCTGTAACCTCCATGTATCTACCAGCTGGAATCGAGTGCACAGATTAGTAAAGGCCTTATGAGATCTATTGCTACGAAAGGAGCATCTGGAATCCCTGTACAGCACAGGATCAAATGGTAGATTAAAGTCTCCTGCCATAATGTGTATGGCTGAATCCGGGATAGTCTCGAGTTGCTTAGCCAGATCAGACCAAAAGGTTAGGTCGCAGGTATTAGGGGCATAAACATTTGTCACATAAAATTCAGTGTCGTCTTTAGTCAGCTTGGTCGTAACCCATCGCCCTTTTGAGTCCGAGTCGAAGGAGAGCAAATCTACGTTAGATTTTTTTGCAATCAATGTCAGGACCCCATTTTTCTTTCCTATCGCCTCAGACCCTGCGACCTCAACAAAGAATTTATTCCTGAGAGTATGAAATTGTGAGGCTTCAAGTTTAGTTTCCTGCAACAACACAATATCACCTTTTTGCCTACGTAAATACTCCAGAATCTTCTGGCGCTTAACTGGCTGATTGAGACCCTTGACGTTGAGAGAGAGTATTTTCAAGTTATTCATTCTCGTTACGCCTATAGGAGTATCAATAGCGGATAATGACATAACTAATCAAGAGCCAACATGGTGGATTGTTAACAAACTACCCTTAAAAGTGTTTACTCGGTCCTCCCTCACTCTCGCCAAAAACGCCCCAACTCTCACAGCACTGGCATGAAGATAGAAGTACAATCGGCAAGGGCAATAACAGGAGAATGATACTAGACCTGGAATGCATTGCAACTGGACATAAACACTATCAGGATCGTGACAGCCACCCCAGCGTAGACATTGGCAGTAGAAAGAGTCTGAGTCTGGAGTGCATTGGAACATGACAGAAACATAAGTAGGATCGCGGCAATGCAATCGACATAGGCATTGGCAATAAAATGGACCTGGTATGCGCTGGAACATGACATAGGCAACAACATAAATAAAAATTAACACAGAAAACAAACACACACACCCCCACTCTCCCTCTCCCATCCTCCCACCTCCCCCTCACCCTCCCAACCACCCTCCCCCACCCCTCCACCCCGAGATAAACTAGTAGGCATGGTGACACGGAAAGACTAGTGTTCCTCCCATGGTCACAAATCGCATTCGTGTAGGCAATTCGGGAATTAACCCAACATCTAAACAGCCCAAACCTGAGCGCCCATTAAGCAACCGAGCCTATCCAGGCAACAACTAACTTATACAATTAAAGCTGACGCTAGGTCACCTCCCATTGGGATTATCAGCATACATCAACATTATCAGTCTTAAGTACCCACTCTCACTGACCCTAACCCATTCTAACAAAAAGGCACATCCGAGCAGATCAATGAGCAAATAGTAGATATGAACGATTCATGGCTAGTAACCAACACTCGAACAGAGCACAAGTCACCCAAGAGCACAGAAGAGAAGACTTGCTTCCCCCTCTATTCCATGGATAGAACCCAACATTGCAGCAGTGCAACAATACATCAGGACCCAGCAGTACATGACCACAAATGACACAACGGGATAATAATCTGCTATGGAAACAGAGAGTTCTGCCTAGATGATGAAGTAGAGGCCGCCGCTGACGTGTCCATATGTAGCTCATCGCCTCCCTCCAGACATTGCCCGAGCTTCAACGGATCCGTGAAAACCTGCGGAGAACCTTTGATAAAGACACGGAACTTTGCTGGACCCACAAAACCAAATTGGTGGCCCAGCGACTTCAACTGTGGTCGCAAAGCAAGAAAAGCCTTCCTCGTGTCGACAGTTTCTTTACTGTAGTCCTGTGATATGTACACTTTACTAGATTTCCAGAGCACATGGTTATTTTTGCGCACAAATGATAGTATTTGTTCCACATGTTGGTAGCGCAATGGTTTGCATACAATAGGTCGCGGTCCCTTCTGTCCCGGCATGATCCTGCCCGGAACCCTATGAGCTCTATCAAATTCCAGTGGGTGATGAAAGTTAAGATTAGTTGCCTGCGAGAACCATGTCTCCAAAAATGGGACACAGGACCCGTACGTTTCTTCTGACCCCTCCGGTATCCCAAAAATGCGTAGGTTCCCCCTCCGATTTCTGTCTTCCAATTCCGACAGCTTCCTTGACATCTGCTCTGTGGAAATATGTAGGTGTTTCAAGGAGCTACACGTCTTGGTCTCCGAATCCTCGAGGTGGCTGATTCTCGATTCCGACTCCGTCAATCTGGCATTAGTGTCTCTGATGTCTTTGCGAATTGCTACGATTTCTTCTTTTGTAGACTTCGCAATCTCTCTCACCTCTTCCAATCTATTTAGTATTATGTCCATCGTGTCCGTCACATCCTTTTTACCCTTGACAGGTGAGATCGGATTAGGTGGCTCCGCTTTGAGTCTTTTCAGATTCTTTGTTTCTTTGTTTGTTTCTTTGTCCCCCATCTTGTGAGCGCACGTAGAGGCTGCTAAGCTCAATTACAAATCCCAAAGACATTCACCTCGGCAAGGGTCCTTCAATGTGGTCTCTCTCCCCAAAAGCAGTGTGGGTAGGAATCCAAAATCTTAGAGCATACCTCAGCATACAACAGCATCCCGTTTGGGGCCAGCCAACGCACTGATGGAGCGGCAACCCGCGACAAATCCGAGTCAATCACGCCTCTTCTTAGCTTACTGCTTCCATGTGCTGCTCAGGCATTAGCTACACTGTCGGTGCACGTGCAATCAGGAAGCCCCCTGCATCATCAGCACTCACAGCCTTCATTAGTGCTTATTATGTTCATCGTGCTCCTTATGCCGACATTCATATTCCATGCTCATTTGTATCTGTTATGCTCCTTATGCTCCATTCATGCTCCACGCGTAAGTGAACTCCCAGCATCCTGCCACTAAGTACAGCGCCTCAAAGGAGCCCACTATCCACCACCGCTACCGCTATTCTGTGAGAGAGCAGACCTGCGCAGCTGACTAAATCATAATTGCACTCTTATGTGCCATGTGCAGCCTTACTTCGCCCATCTTGTTTTACATCTGTAGTCCACGTTGACCTCGTCCTCAACACAGCAGTCCTCGCAGCCTCACGAATGCACAGGGGCTCCGGGGAACCCTGCCGCCGCCATTTTATGCCCTTTCATACATCGGTGAATCACGGCCAACCCGGCACATTGGTGGTGAAAGCTACAGTTCCCAAGGTGCTCCCCGCTTGTATGCACCAACAGCGATCTCGCACTGACCTTTCCTCAGTTAATCCTCGGTGAAGCCGATTCGCGCTCCGAAACCGGGACTCCAAGGATTCCCGTCGCCGCCATCTTGCGTGTCCGCGTTACCTCTCCTGTCGGGGAAGCGCCACCTTATTCAAACCTGTAAAGGTCCCCCTCACTCCTGTTGTTGCGTGCAGACCCTACGACCCTCCAAGGCAGACCTTCCAGTAGTGCAGTAATATCGGCAGCGTCAGCATCCGCCCGGTGGCCAGCAGGGTCCTACGACCGCGTGTCTCGCTCGGGATCAGCCTCCAGGGGACTCGGCAAGAACTCACCGACAGGGCAGCCCAGGCGTCTCAAACTCGAACCAGAGTCAGGCATTGAACTCCGATCGCCAAATCAGTCATTTTCCGCTTGCATGGCTTGACTTGGACTCCTTAAACTGCTTCAGATTGCACGACCACGGGAGGAGCAGTGCGCTAAGCCGCCATCTTCCCCGGCGTCCAAACCACGCCCCCCTAATTATCTCTTTTTTTAAGAGCAGAGAACCAAACAGTAGAGAGCAGCAATTAACTTACAGTTTTGAATGGACATTTCCCTGTTTAATAAACATAACTACCCATCATAAATATATAATATACAAAATAAATAGAGGCATCCTTTGAAGCATAGTCCTATGTTGGTATTGGAGTCTCTTCTTCTGGTGACATTTAAAAACCCCATAGCCTTGAGACCCCTGAATTAGGTCTTCACCAGAACGCCTCAATGGCAACACCGGACCACATTACACAGTAGCCTCTTTAAAAACAAATCAAAAGAAATGGGCTACAACGAGTACCATCAAAAGGAACAAAGTATCCCTGTGTGTACAAAAGCTGCTGCAAAGTCCCACTAAACAATTGTCAACGTATGGGTTCCACAAATAATGCAAAACAGCCTGGCGTAAACGCTAATGTGGTACACTACTGTGAGCACACAATGTACCTTCCTCTAAAAAAAGTTCTGTGTTGTCTTTCTATTATTTTCAATAGTTTTGTACTTCAAGTAAATTTCTCGGCAGTTCTCGTACTTCTGTGAATTTCATCATGATCCCAATTACTTAACCTTTACAGATGAACGTTCACATCAAGTGCACTACCTTTATAAAGTAGTTGCCATTAATCTTTCTAGAGCAAAAATTATTTTGAGACACAAGGAAAGAGCTTCCCTCCAGTTCCAAAATAATTTTGGGTTTCTCTCACTGAGGCACACAGCAAGCTGACATCTCAAAGACTGAAAGTGAGACAGTTTGGACTTGTTTCATTTTGATCAATGTTCGGGGGGGGGAGCCAGGATGTGCGACTGGTGTGCCAGCTCTGGGCGCTGACCTGTGTTTGGCAATAATTTATGATTGGAGAGATGAGGAGCACTTTTTCCCGGAGGTAGTGAGAGAACCCAAGGAGGCGGTCATGGGGCGTGGGGGCGCCAACAAGGATTGTCGCACTCTGCACCACCAGCGCTAAAGCCGGCCCTGGGGGGAAACCCTCACGGAAGGCACTGATCCAAGCATGAGTGGTACAGTTGGAAAGGGGGCAACATTTCTTCTCTTAACCTCTCCCAAAAGGATCCCTACTTGAGCTCGAGGTGACCCCCAAGCAGCACTAGACTCCAGGGAGGGCCACGGAGCACTTCCCAAGGCATGAGGTAGTGCTTCTCCCACTGAAAGATTATTAAGACTAATATGCCCCCTTCGTGCGGGTAATAGGGGAAGTAGCCATAATCCACACAAATGGCAGACGGCCCGCTGCATACGAGAGGTGAATTTTTTTTTTAAACGATGAGGGGAAGATGGGGTGGGATGACCCACCGTGACATCAGGCTATGACTCCACCCAAAAAAGGGCACCACAGCCTATCTGCCCCCTCACGGAGTGGCATATTGGATGTGGTCACCCATTATGCCCCCACTGATGGGCAGGGCAATAACCCGATTAGACAGTAGGGAAAATATAGATTTTTTTAAAATAAAGAAGAGGTGGGTGTGCCATGCCCCCACCCATAGGCATCAAAGGTTTTTCTGCCTCACCTCACTCCGCAGGGCAGATTGAGGGGCTACCCCAAAAAACTACGCGGGAGTGGGGCAGATTGTCAGGGTATATCCGTAATTTGCCCTCTCTCTTTGAGAGTGCCCTGGTGATTTGTACAACTGTGGTTGGGGAACAGAACAGCAACCAACATCCTAAGAAAAAATACGGCACCAGACCTACCACTAGCAGTATTCCAAACAGAAACTACCATTCTTTTGAATCATCAGTTTCTTCCACATCCAACAATCACAATGCACGTTGGACTTTCAGATTCGTTGCGTAATCTAATCAATTATGTAACCGCAGAAAATTCTATTTAGTGGCTCAATGCAGAAAGTTGAGAGATTCTGGCCAGACAGAATGCATCAGGCATGGCAAGAGAGGTAACAATCGATTCGCAAGGACTTTATTTAAATCACTCCATGTAAGACATTACCATCTCTTCAAACAACCATTCTCTGTCAAAGGGCGTGGCCCTCTGATCAGCTTGAACATCTCTTGAAAGGTTGGTTGATTACATCCACACATCGATTTATGAGTTGCTTTCATAGATTTTTCAACAATATCTGTTCAATCAAGTTCGATCTTTAAGACATGCCAGCCCAGTGTTCAAACGTTTTCAGCATTATTGTGTGGTGGCAATGTCTGAGAAAGTATGCAGGTTCAGCAGAGATGCTTTAACATCCTCATCACAGAGAGAAGGAACTCTTCTCTAATGATGGCTAGTTGGGGTTTCAGTAACTCTGAGGAGGGAATCTAGATTGAAGATCGCAGAGAAGGTGGTTTTGAATGTGGTTTGAATCCACAGACTTAAAGTTATCTCACGACCTCCCTTCCCATGATTTTGCTGAGAAAAGGAAGGTTGTGGATACCTAGTAAAATGGCACTATTTTGGTATTCACCCGTTTCAGAAGTTTACGCTACTAGACGCAATCTGATATTTAGTCAGGCCATCACGTGAAGAAAGACAATGATGTCAGATAATCCTTCACTGGCCATGCATTAGGTCAAATCTCCACCAATACTAAAGCAAACAGGTTGAAATTCAATTCATCACACCATGTAGTCAAGTTGTGTGAGTGACTTTGCAAAATACCTCCTTGCAGCCACAATGTCAGTGACCTTGGTAGCAAAAACTAGTCTAGGCTCATCCTCTCCATTTCAAAGGATGAAAGTTGAAACAGCTTGTAACGTCAGGCATACTAGCATATTTATATGCAGAAAGGCTTCCCATTGAGAACACAGCCCGGTGATTCTCTATTCAACAAGTTGCTGAAACTGTGCTGTCAAGAAAGTGTCAGTGGGCACTCTGGGGGTGAAATGACTGCCCACACTGGCCATGTTTGACCATCTTGGAAACTTGACATGCAACAATCAAGGGACCATCACCATGTCAGAAGCTCTTCCATAGTACTGGTTCCACTGGCTAACAGGACACCACTGAAGGGGGCACACTGAACTGTGCATGAAATGTAAGCACCAAGAGAAATTGAAAGATGATATCTGAAAAATTAGGGAAAGTCCCAAGTTTAAGAACAAATGGCAAATAATGTTTTTCTTTTCATTCGAGTCAACGAGGCCTGCACCCCTAAACTATTCTAGTTTGAGTCATCCAACAAAGAATTTGCGGTGTCATGACTGGAAATAATGGAGCCTAGCCGGCCCAACAGGTGCATCAGTCACCACCACAAGCATTACCCTGACAAGCTTCTTCATCTTATGCCATGGATTCATGATGGTATTGGTCTTGTGTCAGGGTCAGAGCTGCCAGCGTCTGTTTGTCTATAACAATCTGCTGCAGAGGAATGGATGCCAGAGGCTTCGCAAAGGGTAGGGGTGCTTTTCTGAATACATCTAATACGGTCTTCAAGAAGGCTTTAAATTCAGATGTAACAGTAATAGCTGGAGAAAAAATTAATCTTGGATTGTAGCATTTCTAAAAAATGTAACACTAAAGATTTCAAGGTTAGTGACTTCTAGCCTTAGATGGAGGCTCTGATCTTTTCCTACAGGTAGGAGAAGAGCTCTCTTTCCAGAGTATCTTTTTTTGGTTCTCACAATGGAAAAAATACAACATCTCAATATAAGTCTTTCTTTTTCTATAAGATATAGACCTAACTTAGAAAAGGGACCGTGATCTCAACCACTTCTCTTTGGGTGCTCTGATTCTGGTCAAGAAAAGCTAAGCATCTCCTTCTTTAAAGCAGTGTTCTTTTCCACCCATAAAGAGCACAAAACAAGTAGAAAGGACAATGAACTAAGGTATCTGCCATTTACCGGTTACTCAAGAAAAAATGATGAAGAAATGGTTTTGTATAATTCCAAAAACAAATAAGTAACAGGGGAAACTTGGAACCTTGTTTCAGCAAAACGTGAGGCAGAAAGTGACTTTAGAAGTGTGAATGGCACCTTAATGGATCTATGGTATCATATCTGGTAAAGCTGAGTGAAGTTGCTCTGACAAAGAAGATATTGCTGACATTGCCAGTCGGACATCTAGAACGACTTATCAAAGCCCCCATGATGTACAGAGCGTGAGTGACAAATGTGGCCAACCCTCTTTTAAGCTAATTAGTTGACTTGCAACTTTAAGTTGTTTATATGATATAGCAACACTTGTGGAGTCAACCAGACCTCTGTGGTACAGTACCACAAGTGTGTTCCCCAACCCAATCATCCAAATTTTGTCATCTGATGTTTTGTGTCATCTGCAAAACAATTTTGTCAATTCTCCATGGATGAAAAATCTTAATTTGATTCATGTTCATAACTGTCTGGATTAAGGTTTATTTCTCCCAACTCACTGAGTATCATAAGGTTTGTAGAAAGTCTGAATTCATCTACAGGCTTTTGGCTATAGGAACCTTTTTCGATGTCAGAAGCAACCTATCATCTATGCAGTTAGATAAAAAGATCTTGAAACTTGTCCTGAGATGCCACCACCAAGGAGATGTTCTGAAAGATGTTGTTGCGAATTTCAGCTATGCATAGTAAAGTTAATTGGTAGTGAGATGCCACCATCATAAGACACCTGTAACTGCAGTGATTTTATTTTCCCTGACAGGAAGGTGAAAAATTGCACTTTGAAGATCTGTTTATCGAAACCATAAGATTTCCTTAGTTGAGAAATGTATTGATATAGCCATCTTTAACTTCTTTCTATGAATATCTCTAACTATGAATATATTCATACAGTTACAATCTAATCACTCCTCATGTTTAACATTTACATGTGCCCCTTGGTCAAATTTGGCATGTGGTTTTATATGTATGGCGACGTCACCCAGGCCTCCAGAAATGGATCACTGCCCTAATCCTTCCAAGGCTGTACAAAATCTGGGTATGAGTGCAACTTACAATAACTCAGTGAAAGACTAAGTGAACCAAGTGGCAAACGTCTGCTAGGGGAACTGGAAAACATTAAAACTGTTACTGCCTTTCTTAGTCTGTATCCTCCACATTCCAGTGGAAACTATGCCGATTCAATCATGGCTTAACTATATGAATACCATCTATGAAAAATGTCTTTCGCATAGTCCGGTTTACTCTGTTCAGAGTTGCAATTCCTAATTTGAACCTTCAGAAACCGTAAGGTTAAGGCCAGCAGCTGAGCATTCTAAAAATCAGCAATTAGCCTATGGAATTATCTCCCTTTTCATCTGCAAGCCAAACCTATTTATTTATTTGAAAAGGTTTATAAAGCGCAAGTATGACCCGGCAGGGTATCAGAGCGCTGTACAACATAGCCGACTGGTTAAGTCAGAGCAGGAAAACGTAATAGATAACTACACATATACAGCAGAAGCACATTGGAGACAAAAAAATGGACGCTAAAACAGTTAACAAGATGCAAATTGCATAGTAGATAAGGGAGGGCAGGGTTGTACGGTCAATTTAAATAGTTTTTTAGGCTAAAGTACAATTGTCGCATGTAGCTATTCAGCAGCAGACCTTTGATTTATTTTTCAAATGTAGAGGTCGAGGGGATTGTTCAGATTTCTGGCGGGAGAGCGTTACATATTTTTGGTGCAAGACCGGATAAGGCGCGGATATAGGCTTTCTTCTTTTTGAACTTTGATGGTTTCAGCAGTAGATTTTTTAACTTCTTAGGGCGCGATTTTCACCTGATAGTTCAAGTTTATTTGTAAGGTAAGTGGGCATGTTCTGATGCAGTGCTTTGTACGTCAAGCAGGCTATCTTATACCTGATCCTTGAATCGAGGGAAAGCCAGTTTAGTTGGATTAGATCAGGTGTGATATGGTCATGCTTTCTTGAACCTGTGATGATCCTGGCAGCAGAGTTCAGAGTGGCCCTTGAAGGGGCCAATTTAGCTTTGGGCAGCCTAGCCAGGGTCGCAATTCTGTAGTCTAAACAGGAGATAACAAGGGAATAGACAGCTTGTTGCAGGTCAGTGAGTGGTAGGAACGGTTTGATTTTCCTTAATGTGGAGAGTTGGTGGTTGGATCCTCTCATTGTCGCACTGATGTGATCCTGCAAATTCAGGCATTTGTCCATAATTAGACCAAGTGATCTAGTGGAGCTAACAACATGTGGGGTGCAGGTGAGGGCTCTTAGTTGTTTGTCTTGAATGGGCACAGTATGATTGTGGGGGGCAAGAAAGAGGAATTCCGTTTTGAGTGTAGTTAGCAAAAAGTGGTTGTGAGATAACCACTGTTGGCTTTTTAGAAGAACACAGTTGAGAGTAGTGATGTTGTGTGGTGAAGAAATTTTCATATTCAGTTTATTATCATCCACGTACAAATGATAATGCATGTTAGTCCGTTTCAGAATTTCGGTGACAGGTTCCAGACACAGGTTGAAAAGAGCTGGTGAGAGTGCGGATCCTTGCGGACCTTCAATCCAGACTGCTTACTGTTGGAAAGGTCGTGGTTGACTTGGATTCTTTGAGTTCTACTTTGAAGGAGCGAGGCAAACCAATTTAAGACTGGACCTGATAACCCCATCCTTGTTTTAAGGAGGTCAATTCATTTGTCGTGTTTGGTTGTGTCACACGCGGAGGAGAGATCCAGCAGTATACGTAGGCAAGGTTTGTTCTGGTCAAGTAGTCTTAGGGCATCGTCCACAGTGTGTATTATAGCAATTTCGGTACTGTGTACAGATCTACAGCTAGATTGGCATTGGTCAAGGAGTTGAAAATGTTCAATGTGATTAAAGAGTTGTGTATGTACTATTTCTCAAGTAGTTTGGATAAAGTCATGATATTAGAAATTGGTCGAAAGTTGTTAGGATCAGGTAAGTCTGCCATAGGTTTCTTTGGTATGGGGATGCCTTGTCCAATCTTGAGGCAATCTGGAATGAAGACTTGTTTGAGAGATTCATATACAGTCTTTGACCAGAGAGGGGAAAATGGATGAGGTAAGCGCTTTAAAGAATTTGGTGGGCATATGATCGTTGAAATGATTTGACAGTTTTAATGTAATTATGATGTTAAGTAGTTCAGCATAGTCCGGTAGTCTGAAGGTATTCCAAGAAGCATCATTTTTTGTATAGGCAACCAAAAAAACCAGAGGAAAGCTCGTTCAAGGTGTACTTGAGGCGGGGGTGGAGTGAGCTTGATTCTGTAAATCTGGTAAGGAGAGTTGCAGATCTAATTTGATCTTTCTTGTTTTTTCAATGAAGTGGGCTGAGAACTCCTCACTGCTTGGGATTGAGTCTTTAAGTGTCAAGAGTTGATTAGAGGGGTGGTTCAATTGTTTATGGATGTATGCCGAAAAGTTTTTGGGGTCTGTTTTTGGCCTGGTCAAGCTGCGATTTAAAGTGATCAGAACCTAATATCACTAGGTTCAGGAAATTACTTAAAATTAATCTCTTTTAATATTCACATTCAGTCCTAGTTAACAAAAGCTTGTGCTTTATAAGTAAAATGACAGTGTAATGGGTCTTATGTGCTATTTGGACAATTTTTATCCACCAGAAAATACAAATCATATATACTTTGTATCTCCTCCCCTGCACAAATGCCTTCTTCAATAGAAATGTTGCAACTGAAGCAATAAAAAACATTGTTACCGCTGTGCTGTTACATCCCAAGAAACTGGCTGAATTTGAGGCTGTGTCTGGGACCACACTCAAACATGTGTGGTAATCTATTCTCCGCCCAGGGGAAAGAACTGTGTCCAGATTGAATGGAAGGGGTGTAGGAACCTGTCAAAGTTTGTTTTGTTATGGATGCTAAGTGGCTGCAGAGGTTGTAGCAGCACCTCTTCCTTTAACTGTTCTGTGGTTAAAAGGGGCTATTGTTAAACTTCTGCTGTCCCCCACTGTAAAATGAGCACAGTTAAGGTCTTCTTATGACAACCCCTTTTTACCTCTTGAATGCTGAAGGTTTCATTTGCACCAGGACCTGACTGCAATGCCTGTGATGTAGTCTTCATAAATTTAATGTGTCATATAATGCCTGTGCCAGAGCCAAAAATCGCCTACACTGAAAATGGAAAATTGACTATATGAAGCTGCACCTCTGACAGGAGGCCTGGCGATCAAGCCCAGATGTGCCTACAGAGCACCATTACATGTGACACTTCTCTGGAGTTAGATCTGCTGCTGCTACATAAAGAAATAGTCCCCAGAATACAAACTCTTTCTAAGAAGAAAGGTGAGGCTCTTTGGAGGTGGGGAGATGTAGTTCTACTCCGATTAGCTGGTAATCTGTTAAGTATGGCTGACGTCACTAGAAAATCAGTTGAGCCAGAGTCTGGCAGGTTCGATTTTTTTTCCACACCGGTGAAAACCACCTTGATGAAGGCATATGCTAGAAAGACTATGTTAACCTGAAAGAAGAGAGCCTGTATTGTAGGTACAAAGCCCTGAAGAGTCAATGAGGTCTCCAATGTCTAAAAAAAAAAAAAGAGCCGTGAGAATTGGCCTGCTGAAAAGGAAAATTAACTCCTAGGCACCAAAATGCTCATTAGGTCCACAAATGACAGCGGTCATTTGTTTGAAACTCCTTTATGAGTAAGGGGATCTCTAGAGGAGTTATCTTGAAATCTGCTCACTCATTTCGTGCATTCAATGGATCATCTAAGGCAGTAAAATAGACTTTCCTCATCAAAGAAGCTGTGATAGCTGGCCTCTTTGCTATTCTCCTTTTACTATCATGCTCATGTACCGCTTTGTTCGCCATAAGTTGGTAGGGTATGCTCAGACGTGAGTCCCTTGCTCCCTTTGCCACTGGATTCAAGCAAGCCTGGCTGAAGACGGCTGAAATGCCAGAAACCGGTCCTAGGAAGCTTGTTTCCGGTCCAGGGAAGGCATGGCTTGGCAGTTCGGGCTGGACTGTTCCCATGAGGCACAGGGTCAGACTGATTTGCATATGGCCATGTCTGAACTGGGGTGGCAGAGTGGGCTAAAGAACGGTGATGGATCAAACCCAGATCTGTTGACTGGGTGTGAGTGTTTGATTGGTTCTGATGCTCCGTCCATCACCACCCCCTTTTGTACCGCTTTGTTCGCCATAAGTTGGCAGAGTATGCTCAGACGTGAGTCCCTTGCTCACTTTGCCACTGGATTCAAGCAAGCCTGGCTGAAGACGGCTGAAATGCCAGAAACCGGTCCTAGGAAGCTTGTTTCCGGTCCAGGAAAGGCATGGCTTGGCAGTTCGGGCTGGACTGTTCCCATGAGGCACAGGGTCAGACTGATTTGCATACGGCCATGTCTGAACTGGGGTGGCAGAGTGGGCTAAAGAACGGTGATGGATCAAACCCAGATCTGTTGACTGGGTGTGAGTTTTTGATTGGTTCTGATGCTCCGTCCATCACCACCCCCTTTTGTACCGCTTTGTTCGCCATAAGTTGGCAGGGTATGCTCAGACGTGAGTCCCTTGCTCACTTTGCCACTGGATTCAAGCAAGCCTGGCTGAAGACGGCTGAAATGCCAGAAACCGGTCCTAGGAAGCTTGTTTCCGGTCCAGGGAAGGCATGGCTTGGCAGTTCGGGCTGGACTGTTCCCATGAGGCACAGGGTCAGACTGATTTGCAAATGGCCATGTCTGAACTGGGGTGGCAGAGTGGGCTAAAGAACGGTGATGGATCAAACCCAGATCTGTTGACTGGGTGTGAGTGTATGATTGGTTCTGATGCTCCGTCCATCACCACCCCCCTTTTGTACCGCTATGTTTCACCGCATCCAAAGCAGGCTGCACAGATCTACTTATGGAAGGAGCTCTTTTGGAGCTGAAATGCTCAGCACCATACATGCTGGAACGATGGCGCAAATTTCCTCTTGATGTGAATAGATCAGCAGATTCTGAAGCATCCTACGATGTTGAGTGGGTCCACACCTATGAAAGCCTAGGTGATAAAAATGCCTTCCAAGCATGAGAGAGAGCGCTGCACTGGGTGAAAGGCATGACAGGCACCTTCCCAATATGTGTGAAGGTCTTACCCCAGATCCCATATCCCAGAAAAGAGTCATTCCTGAGCACATTTCTTTGCGAAAATGAATCTAATGGCTCTTATTTTTAATTTCTGCTCTCGAGAGCCTAGGCTGAGAGGACTAGAAAACAAGCTGTAACTGGTGCTCCTGATATCCGAGACAAGTCTTCAAGCAGTGTCTGCAAGCTGGAATGTAATGATCAAGAAGGCGGCTAAAATGTCCATGCTCACATTACATTTTGCCATCACAGTCTACAGTATTTGAAGAAACAAGTTTTGCTTAATAGCTGCCTACCAAAAGCTTTTCTTACCTGAGAGGACGCTGTTACACATCATCTTTCTCACAAAAGTGAAAAGAACATTCAGCGATATCAAAAATAACTGTATATATTGTAAAAATAAAGATTAAAAAATCGGACCTGAAAAGAAAACATGTTCCTATGTCCCGATCTATAGAATCCAAAGAAATCCGAGTTGATATGCTTACCTAGGAATTGATCTCTGCACCGAGTAATTTCCACTCACCCTACAAGTAAAGTTTAAAGGGGCATCACATTTCTGATAGGCGCTGAACTCTGGTCTGAGCTGTTCTTCTGTAGTTTCACATTTTCAAAATGGATTTTAAAAAAGTGGAAGGAAGAAAAAGTTTCATTCAAAGAAAAAAATAAAACGATTGAGCATTTAAGATATCGACCCTGAATGAAGGGATCATTATTTGATTATGATTCTGGGTAAGACCCTTGGTGGAAAATAGCCATCATTTAGCCCCAAACCCACGAATTGCCTTTATTTGGTGCCTAATGTATTCACTTGCAAACAGCTTATACACACTTCTGTTTTCGTAAGTACTCAATGTGTAACTTCCCCTGAACACAGACACCTCCAAATGGGAGCCTCCTTTCCACCGCGCAATGGGTGGTGCATCAATACGCCTTCTTCGTTCTCGCAGCAAATATTAGTATTAACTTTAGTAACAAGGATGATAAGTCAAAATGTTATCCTTTTTTTAAATGAATATTTTCGCCTTCAACTGGTCACAAGAAGCTTATACTAATGAACAAATCCATGTATGCGACTTGAGCAGTGTCATTATGATAAAAACAAAGACCAATAAACTCAATGCGTGCGTCATGGGGCTGGCAAAGGTCATGGAAGTCTCATGGCCAGGAATCCCTCTCCCTCACTTAACTGAACTTTAACTAGGCACATGTTGAGTGAAGAACTATAAAATATTCTGTAAAGCAGGTTTTTTAAATTACTCTCCTAGCATTAAACGGGGCCTCTTCTGTTCATCTAGCCTGCTCTATGGACTCGTATATTGTTTCACAATTCTGAGTACAGCAAGCATAAAAACTAAAATGTATACAAAATAACGGAATAGCTCAAAACTGGGTGAAATTCTCGGAATGTTCGATCATACAGAGAGCAATGTGCTAACAAGGTACATCATATAGGCATTAGAATTCACAGGGTGGAGTCTGTCAGACAGAGCAAGAGGCTGCACAAAGACCTCAGAGGTGTCTGAGAGACGCCCTAAACTTTACTTCATGAAGGTGCATTGTTCACTAGCAGAGCCAGACAGCGATAGGAGCCCCAGCCACTGGCAACACACCACAACATTCATCTCCGTTAACAGAAAATAGCAAAAAGTAGAAAGCGTCAACCAATTCAATGACCTGAGGAAAACGTTGAAAAGTGCAGCTGTTGGAGAGGTGTGTCGTCTGGTGCAGCAGAGATACTGAGGATCAGAGGGTGGGAGTCTACAAAGTTCTGCGCCTGTAGTTTCCAATATACGCTCACTGACATGGACGTTTTGTGACGCCAATACTGCAGTATTATACATCAACTCTAATAAAATATAACAGCATTTCATTCATGTTAGTGCTCAACTATAGGACACTGCTGCTGCTGCAAATAACACAAGCGTTAATACTTCATTATGAATTCGGAAATACAACAGATTTAGTGCTAAATAACCTCTTGAGAATGCAAAGTGGGTGAAAGGGAGAGTTATGAGACCATTAGCCCTTAGTCTACTGACTGGCATCTCTAAGAGGTCTGTGCTGTGCCACTGAGATGCTGAATCAGCATCTGCGAGGAACACAGACAGGGGCACACATCTGGCAGTGCTTAGCACTTTTATGCCGGTAACTGTACTATATATATATATATATATATTTATATATATTTGCATGCATTACTTCATATCTATACAGAGAGAGAGTGATAGAGAGAATCTCTCTCTCTCTCTCTCTCTCTCTCTCTCTATATATATATATATATATGTCTCAAACTCCACTTTCGTTCTCCCAGTCTCGTAACAGATGAAGCGTGGACCACAGAATATATATATATAGATCTATAGCATGTATGCAGATTTGATTGACGTAATATGCTGTGTATTACCACTGTTGAATGTGGTGAGGGGTCATGAGTAGTGATGCCCCTCTCTAAACAGTGGTAATAAATGGCACTCTGCTCAGATGCACATATGCTTCACGCCAATGCATTTTCCTTGTATATTTGCTTTAACAAATGTATTCAACCAAAATTATGAGGCAAGGGGTTACATTAGTGCGGGAAGGTAAAGTGAGACTCAAAAGATATTGATACTATTAGGAGTGTTGTTTCCCAGTGTAAAGTAATTGCTCCATGCAATCTGCGAGGCGGTCAGAAGTACTTTTCTCACTTTTTTCTGAACTGTGGCAATAAGCTCAAACTTGAGCATTGCATTGTAGGAATAAATGAGTGAATAAATGTTTCTTAGTACAACTGTTCATTGGCCACATTTACTCTCACTGCAATGTGTGTGTATATATATATATATATATATATATATATATATATATATATATATATATATATATATATATATATATATATATATATATATATATATATATATATATATATATATATATAGATATGATCAAGGCCACTTGAGGTGCGTCATACAGCATTTTTGGAAAAATAATTAAATGAAAGCACTTTACTTCCAGAGTCCTTGCCTGTTTCTTTGCAAAATGTGCATCTGCAGTATTGGTGACATTTAAAATCCACTCTGCCTTTACCTAATTGTTTATGATGTCACCAGAACCTCTTGATGCAAAATTGGATCATATTACACAGTTACCCGTTACTCATTGTGATACATACATATATATATATATATACATATATATATATATATATATTACCTACTGGCGGTCGCCAGTAGGTAGTTATAGTTAGGACCCCTTTTCCATAGGAAATCCGCAACATTCTATTTTGAATAACTTTGGCGCCGGTCGACGAATCCTCGCGAATTTCTCAAAATAGGTGGGGCGCTACGCTCCGCTCCTACCCTGAAAGTCTCGGGGGGATTCGTCAAGCGGGGGCTGAGATAAAAGGGGGGTCCCAAAACGCGTTTTTCCCATGCATTTTTCCGTAGGACCTTTAGACAGGGCTACAGCCCGAACGGCTGAACAGAATTACTAGAAATTTGGCAGAGAGGTAGTCCTCAGGTCAAGGAAGTGCCTTTTGTAGGTTTGGTGTAAATCTGTTCAGTAGATTCTGAGAAAATAGCCTTTAAATCAATATATATATCTGAGCCAGCTTACGGTACGCTTACCGTAAGCTTACCGTACGCGTACGGTGGCGTGCGCGAGCGCGATTCTGATTGGCTGTTACATCTAAGTAAACATTCGAATCGGTCGAAACCAGGAAGCGGCGGCCGCCATTTTCTCTCTCGCACTCTGAGGGGGGGGGCTGTAAATAAAGGCAAAAAACATATAAAGGGGCTGTTTAGACAGCGCCCATGCACATAGCCATGTTAGTTGAGTCCTCAAAGGCCAAAAACGGTAAATTTTTATTTTTTGAAAATTTCGCCGATTACGCTTACCGTACGCGTACGGTGCGCTTACGCTAAAAATTTAAATAAAAAAAAAAACACTCTCTGTGCATGGCATATTATTGTCATCACTTACAAATTAAATTTAACAGATTACCTATCACAAGGAAGCGCATAATATGTCCTCCATGTGCGCACGGTGCGTAACGTGGGCACGCGGTGCGCGTAGCGCACTGCGTGCCCACCTTGCGTGTATGGCACTAACTGCGTAAAGTGGGCGCGCGGTGCGCGAAGCGCACCGCGTGCTCACCGTGCGCGCACGGTGCGCGAAGCGCACAGTGCGCGCACGGAACGAACTGCGTTAAGTGGGCGTGCACGCCACGAATGGTGTAAAGTAACTTAGCATTTACCATAGGTTTCACACACGTTATAGTTAGGAATTAGCATTTAAAAAACCTTGCAAATTCACTGAAAAAACCATAGGTTTCAGACATGTTATAGTTTTGAGGATTGCGGTCGCGTGAGTTATAGTTGCCTGCACTAACTATAACGGGGGAATTTCATTGGTTTTTTATCAGTAAAATTTCCGCTAACTATAACATGTCTGAAACCTATGGTTTTTTCAGTGAATATATATATATATATAACATTATCACAAAGGAAGAGTGGATTATAAATGTCACCAATATTGCAAGATTGTAATATATGATTGTGTTACAAGTTACCCACTATGTATTTTTTTTAGATTCTATGATTTTTTTTGGGGGGTGGTGGGTAGTGAGCTTGAAAAAGCTACTTTCTTCAAACTTCCGCTAGCAGCAGGCACTGGTCTGGAATTAGTGTGTTTAGGCTTTTACTTTTCAATAATACATTATTTCTAAAACAATGGACGATGATGAGGGCAGTGGATTCTGTAGTTTCAACATTTTACCGCACAATTCTAGATTTAGTGAATTTGCCACATATTTTACCCCTACTTGTAGGTTTCATCAACAAAATTTCTGTCGCTCAAAAAGATGAAACATGTAGTGCCAGAGAATGTGCAGGATCCCTTGCATTCTTTGCAGCAGTATTTAGATAACCTTTCCTGCATAATTTGGTCCTCTATGCCCCGGAATCCTAGTTGCCCTGCCAACGGTAAAGCTCTGTATTATGGTATGTCAGCTGTCACTACGATGACCATATTTCAGAGGGTACATTGAAATAGTTTCAATATTTTAAGGGTCCCTCTGAAATACTACATGTTGTGCAATATAGGCAACCAAACATGTTTTTTAATATATATATATATATATATATATATATATATACACATATACATACACACACTTTTTTTACACTTATTTCAGACAGTATATAAACAACAGATTCAGCGAGGTTTCACTAGCAGTCTTCAAAAGCTGCTGAGCATATTGTATTAATCTCACTGGAATTCATATCTTGACAAACTCAATTTAACAAACGCAGAGTAATTATATATATGTGTGTGTATGTCATATATATATATATATATATATATATATATATATATATATATATATATATATATTTATTAGGTGCCAGAAACACAACACAATTAGGATCGCGTAATAACACTCACCACACACTTTGTGCCTCTTGCATTCATTCTTTACTGCCGCAAGTCGCAATGTATTCAACTGATGAGATCAACGGTTCATTTTTCTGAGTTACACATCACTGTGAATTGACCTTAACTATAATTTAACAACAATGGCGTCCTTATTAGCTACTTCCGTGTTTCGTCTATTTTCTACGGCAATGTGATATCGCTCCTTGTTCAGCGACTGCGGTTATTTCAAAAGTAAACTGTTTCACGCCAGTGCAATTGGTACGTGTTTTTCTGAATGAAATCTCTCCCTGTACGATACCTGCCGCCTCGTGCCCGGCTCCGGAGGGCAAGAAAACACAAGCGGGCATAGTGACTTGACCTGCTATAGCCGTGTGAATAGCCATTAAAGGAGAAATGAAAGAATACGGTGCTCAGAAACTCAGAATGGAAACAGCCACCCAAAAGCTAGAAAACACTCACCTCTTCGCGTAATTTTATCAACTGCAGCACGAGCGCACAGAGGAAAAAAGATAAAAAGGAAAGAAATGGCAGGAAAGAAAGATCAGTTGTGACAGGGTGTTGAATTAACATTGACAATTTATCTGTTTACATGCTTAGCATTTAGAAATCACAGACAAACACATTAAAAGGAGCTAAACACAGACAACATGCAGAGGGGTTTTGAACGAGTAAAGATCACTTTCGCGCACTGTCACATAAAAACAAGGGAAGAAAGTGTGAAATTCTCTTTTAAACCACATCTGAGGCACCATCATCAAATAAAGGGTGGATTGACTTTGTGGGTGTCTATATTACGAGGAAGGAAGCAAGTCTCCTCCTCGGCTTCCCTCAGATAGCACATACAAAGAAGCAAGTTTTTAGGACGTCCTTCCCTTTAAAAGTACTGTCAGCTTCCAACAAAAAACAGAATAGTGTCATATTTATGAATCACTGCGCAGAGGCGCGCCACCCCTTTTGAGCAACAAGCGACCTAATCTGCAACCGTTAAAATAAAAGAACGCTCATCATGTGGGTCGGGTGACAACATTTTTTCAAACCTTAGAGTTCCCCAAAGAAAGAATGCAGTGCAACCTCTAAGAAACAACGGAAATTCTTTTTTGATGTTTGCATCATTTTTTTTATACTTTCATAAATGGGCTGACCAATGCCGTCTTGTCACTTGGAAGTGGGGAGATTGTAAAGCTGAATGATACCTGGAATAATACCTCAATTATTTAACATTTGCAGCTGAAAGCAAAACATGCAAGACATCAGGCGCAGCGATCTTTTCGCATATGTATATTTCTTTGAATTTATTTATCTCAAGATTTGTCGTTTCCACGGTGTAGCTAAACACTGATGACAAGTCTATCATCAAATCGATGTGCTGCTTGTTCCAGCAAACATGCCTTGTGGCAAAAGAACCACTTATAAAATTGAATATTATATCAAATGCGCCTACATGCAGGAATGTTCTGATCTAATCAGATGGTATATCTTAATGTTTGCATGATACCAGTGCCAATCAACAATAGAATCAAAAAAACAAAGGACTGCAGCAAACACGAACCATGCACAATATAAGGAAATGTACAACGTTCCATAGCGACTAAATTTTACAGACGTGATTACTGGTTACTGGGTAACTCTAATTAGCAAGCTTCCTCATTTAACCATGAGCTTCTAAAAATGAAACAGCAGGACTGCGCACAAGCTTGAGTTGAAAAACAGCGGTCTTTCCTCTAAACTAAAATGAAAGAAGCAGCAATGTATGTAAAATTAGGGTTGTGGTGTGAGATAAAGGCGTCCTCCCAAAATGTGACACTGTAGAGCAGTCAACTAGTATATTAACCAGGGCAGTTGTCCAGGCCAAGGAGAAAGGGATATCTCTTCCGTCGAGGTCTCAAATCTACCCCTTCTCTTCCTCCTACGGTCACCTGTCTCAGTTTCCGTCGCCTGCAAGAGGCAAATAGAAAAACTTTAAAAAGAGGGGTGGGCGAGAAATGAGAATCTTCAACTGGATGGCAAGTTCTCACTTCTTCCCATGGTGGCCTTTCTGCAGCTAAGCACGATACTTAAGGGGCCAAAGTTTAAAACAACGCCCCTGCAATTGAGTCCGCATGGGAAGAGCCATCCTGCCGTCATCAATGGCCACTTGAAAATTCTGCACATTTGTTGTGGTTTTTTCTACCTTCATGAATGGAATCAAGACAAAACAAAAATGCTCTATCTTGTTTGTGCTGCATGGCTGATTTTAAGCTTCTAGCAGGATTT
This sequence comes from Triturus cristatus, assembly GCF_964204655.1. Lineage (NCBI taxonomy): Eukaryota > Metazoa > Chordata > Amphibia > Caudata > Salamandridae > Triturus > Triturus cristatus. The sequence goes on from NC_140580.1 coordinate 152,143,431, forward strand.
GTAGCTAGGCAAGGTAACTTCGCTTTTTTGTCTCTAAACGTTCGCCTAAGAGGGGCATTGAAATCCAGAAAAAGCTGTATTTTAGCTTTTCCACCAGTAAAGAAGATTCAAAAACGTCAGAGCCATTATTCTGTTTCGTAAAATGGGATAACGTTTCCTCAATAGTAAAACAGTATTAACACTTAAGGCATATTTTCTGTTTCCATCAAAGTGATCAGCATAATTTATGGTTGAAGACAAAGATTTTTGTTTCAATGCAAAATTTAATGCAAGCGGTAATCTGTCTCTTTGTAGCCTGAAAAATCTGGTTTATGCTAGTTTGAGCCAGCAGAATCTCTGGAGGCCAAGCCTTTGGCTGTGACTAAAAATTAAAAAAATAAAAAAGCTGCAGAGCATCTGTCGGTGTATGAGTGTATCCGTGTATGTGTGCGCGCAAGGCGTGTCACGTGACGAACTACGAAATTATTACGGAAAAAAAGCGATAACACCACAGCCGGCTCTGCCTGCATACAGATAACGAGTAAATGCTGAACTCTATTAAATGCCCTTTGCACATTATCGTGGGTCGAACACACAATTTTCTGAACTTATGATGGCGCTCTATTTATTTTGCTATAAACCCTCGGCATGTAACGAACAGATTTGTGTCTGGTAATGATCTGCTCTGCCAGGGCTATATGAAATGATACCAACCTTCTTCAGATCCGAGGGAATTAAATTGACCGCCTTCACCCCCCTGCTCTGTAGCTGAAGTCGAGAATACTTTATGCACAGCAAGGCCAGACCGAAGACGATCAAAAGTTAGCAGTCAGACAAGAAGTTTCTCTGTCTCTGCAGACACGTTCAGTTACTCTTCATTATTAATGTTTTTATACAGGAATACTTGTGTATGCCTTTTTTTAGCTACATTTCTCAACACTAAGTGACTTGCTGTGATCACCTGGGCAAATTTAAATGTACATTTACATTGAAAGACTTTCCATACAAAGTACATCTTGGATTTGGAATACTAGAGTTGGGGAATAATAAAGAAATGGTCATGGAAAGGATTTGATGTCTTCTTACTTTTGGACTGAGGATTTACGAGTTAAAATCAACCTCAGATTTGTAGTCAACAATGTTGGAAAATTCTTGTACAACAGCTTCAAGGTTGGTACCTCGATTAACATCAATGGACAGAATGAAGGCAACATGAGAACTTAAAAGGACTTCTGTATGTGTGGAGTTGTGACCTCTTGTGACTTACACCTGGGCAAGTAAATACAAAAAGGTAAGACAGGAAGCCAGTCAGCCAAACCAATTGATGGCATCACTGATACTTCATCTAAGCACATTAAATAATTCTCGGAAATACAGACCCTTATGTACCAACGCATTTCTTCAAGGAGCCAGAATGGGTAAAAACCTTTGATACGTCAGGCCATTAGTACCTGGATTAAGGACAGGATTATTCTGACCTTCTGAGCATATGGCAGTAGCATTATATACAATCTACCAGATGTGTGAGTTTATTGCAAGTTAGAGAACATATAAAGAGACAAATCAAGTGAGCCAATTTAATGTGTTCTTGTTCTCAATCAAACTTCAGAGGTTTACTCATAATATTCAATACAAAGTTTTTCATTTTACTCTCAAAATCTGTTAGGGACAGGATAGGTATTTGCATGCCAAAGTTCAACTTAGTTGTGCAAAAAAATCATGTGCTAAGACAAATTTCCAATCCTCATTAACAAAAACCAGGGCTGGCTGAATTTTAACACTCAAATGGTATATGTGAATATGGCCATTATTGCAAATGCTAGGTTTTGGGTTGCTGTGATGGGGTTTCTGGGTGGCCCTACCTGCAAAAGTAGTCTTGTATTTTTATAGGAGATACTAACCACAGAAAGGCTCACAGACTTACTCCTAGAAGGACAAATATACGTTTACCTCACTGATTTGAAAAAAAAAACTCTCCTTGCAACGTTTTTTTGTAAGTATAGCTTCCATATGCACGTTTAAACCACCAATAAAAGCCCAATGACGTAAATGAAATGGGCAAAATAATAAAAATCCTATTAAAGATTAAGTGACGCTTGAAGGTGGGAATGGGGATGTAAAAACGCTCAGCAGACATTTACATCAAGGGGAAATTTTGCAAATGTAACTTTTCTGCATGCAGGTGCTCCTGGAAATCGATTGCCATATATTTCAAGGGCTGCTCCTGGGAATTTTTGTCAACTCAATAAAAGTAAGAAGTTACCTTCAAATTTAAGAGTAATTCTAAAGGCGTACATTTCAGAATTTTTACTTTGGACTCCTATTTTTTGACACTTTACATGTGTGCCCCCATCAGCTGAATATTCTTAACTGACAAAGCGCCTTAAATACTTACATTTGGGTTCCCCCCCGACTGATGTCAAGATGTATTACTGCAGAACAAAGTACAGAGCTGAATACGTGTGCTGGCTTAAATTAAAAAAAAGTAAAGCAAAAGGTAGCATGTTAAACTATGCTCAAACCACTGCTAGAAGCCGGCAGTATTTATTATCCTTTTTTTAACAAGACATAGATGTGTTGTGATTACAGTCTGCTGCGTGTTGCTTTTATGCATATCACTTACACATACAAATTAATAGGATGTGTATTGAGTTTTTACTTTTTTGAAATGCTGTAACTTGAAGCAACCTGCTTGGCCCGTTTACAGGCACTTGATGATAAAAATACAAGCTTCCACCCTGCTCAGATCTAGCAGAATAAAGAGTGAGATAAAACACCCTTGGTAGAGGATCAAGTGCACATATTCAATACGGAAGACAGCAGCCCACAAACGTGCAGCCCCAATGCACGTCATTCAGCACACCTACGCCCTAGTTGTGCCAATCTTAATGCAGGGGACCTGAGGAATTCACACTGAGGCATGAAGTTATCAGGAATAAATAAAAAAAATCTATGAATTAACGTGAAATGTTTCAGACCAAATAAACAGCAATATGATGTAGAGACAAGACTCCATAATGCTTATTACTTCAACCACTCAGGAAAAGCTTAAGAGCCAGTGTCTGAGAGTTGGGTGATGAGATGACAGCAACCACATGCAATCAAGTAACCCAAAATCATAAAAAGTAAAAAAAAAAAAAAGGGGGATTTACTTCACTGATGCACGTTTTTATTTACTTGTAGCTTCTGTGCATATGTTTAAAACATTTTAAAAATACAATGCTCTGAATGAAATAGGCGGATACAATCATGTGGCTATCATCTTGTGTGGATGGCACAAGATTTGGGAGTTCTTCCCAAAAGGAAACCAGTATAACTTTTAAAAACGGGAAAGGTTGGTGGCCAAATGTATCCAAATCTTGCCCCCTAACCAACAACCAACCCCGCTTCAGTGTTCGTGTATCCAGCCTCTCCCCTGTTGTTCAGAGTATACCTAAAGCAGTGAGTGCTTGCGTACATGTTTTGTGATAACGCTGCAGTTACCAGGCATGCGAAAGGGGTATTGTTGTCTCTGTTAATTACTTGGTCCCTGTGATATGCGAAAAGGAACATCAAAACATACACTGCCCACTTACGCTGGAGCCATGCAGTTTACACAGCTAAATTTGCTATAAAAAAACGTAAATATGGCTTCCGTTCCTTTAGCAAACTTGGCTGTGTGAACTGCATGGCTCTTGTTGAAGGGGTGCAAACAAGAAAGGATGCTAGGCCATTCAATTCTTGCCCCAAAACTAGGAGCTTTCTTTTATTTGTTGGATAAACGGCGTTAATGTAATAAAGCTGTGTTTTTGTAAAACAGACTGATGCATTTTTTGCTACTTTCACAAATCCGTTTGCCTAGGACGGAGGTCTGTTCGGAAATAGTCAGTATCAAGCCTTTCTGAACAACAAAGGCGCGAGAAGAAAAGAAAGTGGGGACCATCGCAGCAAGTGATGGTGAGGCGAGGGTTTCTACGTTAGATCTCCAAGGCGACACTGAGAAGTTGATTAAAGCCCAGCTTTGCATTAAACAGTATCACTTCCGCATGGCTTGCTGCTAATGCGCGAGGGGCAGCCCGAGACGCCCAGTGGGCCTCTGACCCCTCTGGCCCCGCAGACACCCACAGGCCTCCGTGACCAGCATCCTACCTGGCTCTCCGAGGAAATCCCGTCGTCCCCCAGGAGCTCATTGCGCACTTCATCACTGTAGGCGATCCGCGACCTTTTCTGTGAAAAAAAGAAAGAAAGAAAGGAAAGGGTTAGGGGAGGAGCTTGGAGGCAGACACGATCAATCTCGAGCGCAGGCAATTTAGAGTAGGAAAGATCCGCGGGGATCCCTCGCTCCACAACTAGGCCAAGAAAAGAGGGTGCGCCTCCAGGGGGCGACATAGAGAGGGCCGGAAGTGGCAGGTGACATGAGAAAGTGACGCCTCAACAGGAGAAGCCTGTGCCACTCACACCTTGGCCTGACTATTGTGCAATGGCTTTGCAATACATAAATATATCACTATGCGAACTATGCGTTGCTGCATCTAGTCCAGATCTGTAGAGGGCGAAACGTTATGCCACAAAATGTAACAGAGAACATATCACTTTCCATGAGTTCAACATATCTACAGTAAATACTTTGTTCTGTTTATTTTCAAATAGAACATAATACTTGCCAAGTTTTTGTATGTTGTCTAACCACAATGAAGAGGCCCCATCTTTTTTAAATACACACTGATATTATAAGCTTTTTATTTTCTACACCAAACATAAAAGGTAAAAACAGCATCAAAATGATCCACAAATCATATTCTGCTCGGATATGTTTAGCAACAGGAAAATCAGACATGTGATACTCAAAAGCCTGGTCGAACCAACCCTTCATTCCAAGAACAATTGTGAAAATTGGTGTAGCAGCTCAGTTTGCCCCCTTGCACCATGAAGATCCGCGTTGGAGCGTGTTTATAAGGGGCAAAACAGCTACCAGTGCCTCAAATAGTAAATACGTGTAATGAATTATCAGTGTGTAACTGTCTGGGTAAGGATGGCATACAAATACTGTTAAGTGCTCTGTCTGGCACTTTCCCCACTTACATACTGTTCCTCTGTAAACTGGAACTAACTGAATGCTACACACATGCAGCACCTGGAGTATGCCATGTTGCTGCTACAATCTTCCCTGTATTCCTCTCCTGCTCCGGTGACATTTAATAATGCAAGTTAAATAAGTTATGTTAGAGGTTATGTGTAGCAAGACTGGATTAACTGGGCCAATTTGAGCCTCTGGAAATGACTATCTTGTGTGCAACCAATCCTTTACTTACTGAATGTGAGAGAGTTCACAAACGTCCTGCTTCACAGCAGTCCACAAAGGACCATGCATTTGATGTGAACGCCTGGCCTGATATAATATGGCGACCCAGGTCATTATGACAGTAGAACAACTTTTCACAATATAAGTGGTATCATGGGAGGGGTACATTAAGGGGTTAAATGCTGTAAGAAAACGGGCTTTTTGCAGGTTTCCCCCCAATGTTTTTCCCCATTTGGACATCAATGCTGATGGTTTTTGACTCTCAAAGTGCACTGGAGCCTGCTAAGCAGGCCCCGGTGTGAGGCCTCTCTCCTTAAAATATGATGCTTATGAACAGGTAACCCCAATTGGCAAGGACATTAACCCCCTTGTAAGTCCCTGGTAAGTGGTACCAGGGATACCCAGGGCATGGGAGTTGACGAGGTCACAAGGGTCTGCAGCATTGATTGTGCCACCATGAGTGACCCAAGCAAACAGATGACAGAAGGCCTACCAAGAGAGACTGCAGTAGCAGTGCCAACTGCTCCAACTCGACTTTGACCTCACCATTAGTGCAAAGGTCACAGCACTATTTTTAATATATGCCAGTCACCCATAAGGTATGCCTCCTGGCAGGGGGGCATTAAATTAAAGGTGTAGGCATATACGTGCAAGCTATCTTATATGTCCCTATAGTAGCATCCCTCCAATAGGGGCTACTATAAGTGTTCAGAGTGCCACTAGATAACATGGACTAGCACTCGGGCACCCCCAGGAGGCCAGTTCCATTATGGTCCCACTGAAAAGTGTCCTGTTTGGGGAAAAAGTCTGATTTGATGAGACAAGTTGTTTGATACCAAAGTCGGATTTAATGTGACATGCCCCAAAGTGGCTACTTTAAAGGTTACCTGCCTGGTTACCCCAGCTTTTCTTGTGCCCTGGCTGACAGCCTGCAGCTGCTGCCGCCAAGACAGGAATCTGATTTCAGGACCTGCACAAAGAAAAGGTACATAAAATTGCACTAGTGGCAACCACCCTGCAACTGCACGACTATGACTAGTCTTTGAACAGAGACCAGTTCCAAAGAAAAGAGGAACCCCACTGCAAGCCAAAGGCAACTCCAAAACTCCCTTGGACTAGAGGCACAAGTCCCCAGCAGCATGGAGGCAAAACCGCACCTGGATCCACAGAATCACTAGCCATCAGGTCCGCAGAGGGAATCACCCAAAAGTAAATGGTATAATGTGGGAAACATACTCCTGACCTCCAGCAAGTTTCTGGCGGCTACCGTTTTCCCCAGGCTCTAGGGCATTTAATTGACCTAAGGCTGAGGTTGCTGCTGCCAAGGCTTGTTGGTCTGGCAACCACTACCTTTGTTGAACACTGTGCTTCGATTGAACCCCACAGCATCTTCAACCCAAAGCCTGTGTGTCCCCGTTGTCGAGATTTTGCACCCCTTTCCTCACCGGCACAGTCAAAGTGGAAAAACCTGCACCCACAGGTCCCCTTTTGTAGCATCACGGGCAATGAGTTCCCCTATGCACCAGGGCCCTACGAGCCAGGTAAAAATCAACTGACCGTTGGAGACTGGGATCCACCCCACCTCCATGCCCCCCTGCTCACCCCCCCCCCCCGGTGGTTTCCACTGAACTCGACCTGCAAGTGGCCGATTGTCACCAGTGTATTTCCCTATTGATCACAACGTTATTGTTTTGCAAGATTGAAATGCACAGATTTATTTTTCCTTTAAAAATCCCTAATTCCAGTTATACTCATCCGATTGTCTTCATTTTTGCTGTCTAAAATTACATAAAAATCTGCTTTATTTTTGTAAATTAGTTTCAGTTTTCTTTCGAGCCATGTCAATTACTTATCCATGTATGAACACATGTAACTCTAGTAAAGCCTGACTCAGGGGTGTGGAATTTCTGTAGCCCAACACCTAGCACATTTTGTTTGGGGTCAAGGACAACAAGTTTTCATGTTTATCATGTGCACAGGACAAGTAGGCAACAGCCCCACAGCACAAACCCTCTGGCTGCCAGTTTACAGTATCACAGTATGGATCAGGGAAGGGCATTGTCTGCAGTTAAGGTAATATTTGTGTCCATATGTTAATGCTGTCTGAACTTTCATTGATGGCTCATTAATGCATTGCCTTTACTATTAGGGAGAGTGCTCTGGGGAAATATTGTTCAGACTGTACTACAGACAGTGTTTCCAGTATAAAAACGTGTACACACCTTTGCAAAGCTTAACAATATAAGGCTACGTGTAATGCTCTCAGAATGCTCTTTGGTTAGATGCAAATATTTGCAGAAGCTTGAAAGGAAAATTGAAGATTGTTTGCTCTCAAAATAAAATGTTCACAAAAAAAATGCAACTAGGGAAAAAAAGCTTTTTGCTAAACTACCTGGCCATTTTAGGTCCCATTTCTTTGAAGCAACATTTAGTAAAATGTGTTGATGCATGCTAGTATTTCCCAAAAAGTATGTATATTGGAAAATTAGTGTAACCAGTTTCAACGAGATTATAGGAAACATGAAAATAAACAAGCATTGGAAAAAGCCTATAGGTCTAACATGTGTGGCAAGCCTCTTGGTTTTGTCTAGTCCTGGGCGGTGAACATCGCTCAGTTCGCAGAGTATTTTGAACTCCGCGGAGCTCACGGAGTGCATAAAATTCCGCTTCGCGATGTGCAGCAGATTTTTTTCCCCGCTCACGTAAGTTCGCGAGTGCGAGCTGCAGCTCGGGTAGAATTTCTACCCGAGCGGCAGGAATACCAGTACAAACTGTAGATCGCACTGCACTCCGCCACTCGCGCAACTTCGTAGCAAAACTCTGCGAACTACGCCCAGGCTTAGTTTTGTCAATGTGTGTCTTGTTTTGACATGGCTTTTGTAAAACTTTATTGTGGTAGCTGCCGAGCTCTCACCAATATAACACACAATGGCAAAAAGCTAAAATATTTTTGGGTCTCAAAAAGCTCATGTTGCCCCAGTAGTTCCAGGCACTGAACAAAACTACTCAATATGCTGACATGCTCCTTGTGAAAGAGCCGAAAGCGGTCACTGCCAATAGATAGAGAGACAGAATTTAAAAATAAATATTAAACAAAAAAGGTATTGTTAAATGTCAGACCTAATTAGGGGATCAATTCTTAAATAAAGTCACAAAAGTGCACTCATGGTATATGTCCTTGCATTAGTGCAGATTTATGGCTTTCATGAATTCACAAGAATTTACAGAAGTAGAACAGGACATCCTATTCTTAAAAAATATTTGTGAACTGCATTTTAGCATGAGCAAATAAGCATGTGCAGATTTGCTCAGCCGAAAATCTGTTGAGGGTTTACAAGTTCACTTTACCTCCAACCACTTCTTTCCCAAACCTGGATGACATTTTACTTCTTCTCATAAGTACATTTCCAACCTTTCTCAGTATATGAAAAGACTAGAGGAGATGTGGTGAAAACCCCTAAAACATTAGGTTTGCAGGCTTAAAAGGACATTTCAACCCTGGAAGTATTGCTTATCGTTACCTCCAGGCCCGATATGTAGAGTTGGAGAAAGGGGCCAAAATAAGGGAATTGCTAGTAATCAAACCCCACTATAGTATGAGCCCAGGCATAATCAGAGAGGCTGTTATTAAAGCTTTAATGAGATTGCTGCCATCATTTGTCACCGCACTATAAGGTACTAAATGGACAAGTGGAGTTTTTTATAGGACAAGTAGACTTATGAAGCAACCTGTGCCATGGCCAAGTGGATACTATATTACATTTCACACCCATGCTGACTGCTCTGTGCCACACTGTCAGGTCTGAGCTAGGCATTTTTAGTATCCAAAGGACCTATCTGGGCTATTGTAAGATTATCCTACAAATGCCACAACAAGGTCACATTACTCCTGCCTCTTGCCTCAAACTACTCTTCAAGTTTAAGGAAGGAGAGGTCATCTGGGTATAGAAAGACACTGTAAAAGTAGCCCACCTCTCATAATATACTTGCTGTTGGCATGGGATCATATATGCCTTAGGGAAATCCAATGGCCTACGACAGATCATAGCGCCTTTTAAACAAAATTCTCATTAAAAAATAGGGCACATTAAGCTCTTCAGTCACCCTTCAGTCACCGGGATGTCTTTCTTCTTTTATATCAAATCAGTTTGCTCTGGCTCAGTTCAATACAAGTGAGAGGAAAACTAAAGGATTGGGAAAGACTACATCACAAAATATTTCTATTTTCACCACATATTTCATTATTTATTGTTGTGGCTTTATGTAGTAAAGATACAAAAAAGTGGTGGATGAACTGCTTGAATTATCCTCAGCCACTGGTAAGTACTCAGGGTCACATCCCAATCCATGGTTATTTTGCACACCATACCACCTCAGTTTCGACTCAGTCATATGCAAATCAGTCTTCACCATGCTCCAATGGGAACAGTGTTGCCCAAACTGCTGGCCAGGTTATCCCTAATCGGAAGCCAAGCAACCCAGGACAGGTTTTTCCCTAGTTAGGGGGTTATCAACCAGGTATGCTGAGGGGTTATACCCCAAAACCGATCCCTGGATGCTTGTTTCTGGTCCAGTATTGACCTGGCCTGGCAATTCGGGATGGACTGTTCCCATGAGCAACAGGGTCAAGACTGATTTGCATATGACTGGGCACAAACCGGGAGTGGCATAGTGAGCAAAAGAACGACGGATTAAACACAGATCTCTTGACTGGGGGGTGAGTGGTTGAAAAGCTTCAACACTCAGTCATCATCTTGTTGTGTTCGCATTAAAAATAATAAACACATTAACAGTTTGCAGAGCAAGAGTTAAAGTCATGTTAGCTTGATGCATATGGATCACAGGCTCCACCTCATATGCAAATACAGGCTCCCACACAAAGGTGGATGGAAACAGGTTTGTTCGGAGGGAGGGGCTCTCAAAACTAAAAGAACAAGGGAGACTATGGTGTGCAAGGCATACCTGTGAAGCACGTTTATCACCGAACATCAGCAAACTGCAACAGTTTAACCAAAAAGAAAGTTCAGCACAGTAGAGTTCAGGCAAACTGAACCCAGCTGATGAATTGATTGATGTGTAGGATAATGCCTTGAAGTTGACATCAAATGGCCACAGAACTGAATAGTGGTGCCACCGTTGCACATAGTGGCCGTCTAGCAGTGGGAGGACAGCAACCTTGTAGCATTCTGAGACCCATGAGCCAGCAATAGCCTAAGTCCTACTTTCCAGCATAAGACCTGTACGGGGGCTATACAACCAGACAGACGGCATAATGCCTTCAGTTATATTCAGGTAGCACTCAAAGTCATCTATAAATTCAAGAACTTGCTAAGATGAAAATACATAAAGACCAGTCTGTATGAAAAACAATTCTTATGAAACAAAACGCAGGGCTCGGAAGAGGACAGAGCCTGTCGCTCGCTCAATCTGCAAACAACTCAGTTTCCAAATATGCAAACAGTGCCTCCTGGCACTCACTGAAAAGCTGCACAAGATTACTGCCACAGCTGGAAGAAACACTGCTGGCTCTCCCATCACATGGTTACTGTTCTACATATTATACGTAATTCTGTTCTCATTGGTATCATTTAGTTAAGAGTATACACTTAAGAGATTCGATAAACTCACGCAATCAGTGCCTTAGTATCAACAATTTCACAAAGACCACCACGTCATAGCAAATCAGGAACAATGTTATCAGTTATTGTGTCCATACAAAAAGAAAAAAAATGATACAATAGTGCAATGTGTCCCCAGTGTGAAAATCACCACAAACAAAATATACACCAATGACAGCATACAAAAGGGCTGATGTGTTTGTAACATACAACCACGAAGAGTTCTAGAATCAGTCCATGTCAACTACGTATACGTATTTGTTTGTTACTCATCTGTTTCAACATTTTGACCTTTAACAAGGATTCAAAGGTCTCATCAGGACTACTAGTATATGGGGGCAAAAATAAATTATACATATAAATACACACATATAAATGTAAATGTAATGTGTAAATGTGTATGTACTTGTATAGCGCACTGCCACCCCCAATGGGGGTATCCTAGCACTTTTACTCATACCGCTGTGGAACCCTTCCTGGCCTTTCCCTGTGAAATGTCCACTCCTGGGCACCCCCATGGTGAAGCCAGGCATCCCAGCGCTGCTAGGGCCGTTGTGGAGATTAAGCAAGCTATTGCCCAGAGTTGCAGCGTGGAACTCATGATTAGAATAGGCACCGAGGCAAGAATTATCAGGTCCGAGGAAATTGAATCCAAGACCCGCCGAGGCGGGGGATTGAACTCTGGTCCCAGGCCAGAACTCTGCATCAGGGTCTGCCGCTCTAACCATTGAGCCACACTTCTCCACAATACATACATATACATACATATACACATACACATATATATATACATATACACATACACATATATATATACATACATATACACATACACATATATATATACATACCAACACACATATATATATATACATACACACACACACATATATATACATATACATACACACATATATATACATACATACATATACGTACATATACATACATATATATACATACATACATATACGTACATATACATACATACATATACATACATACACATACATATACAGATATATATACATACATATACATATACATACATATACATATACATACATATACATACATATACATACATATACATACATATACATATATATACACATACATATTCTCAATTTCTTCAAGTAACGACGCACACTCAGGAGTCCATTTGCAACCACAGGGGTTTATTTCAGTAAACCGCTACGCGTTTCGACACCGAGAGTGTCTTGATCACACGATTTCACCAGTGTTACATGACGTGTATATAACAACAAAGAACATAGAAAAGGCACTTCATTTGCAGCACCCACTATCGCCCCGTTTTTTGGCATCCATCTTGTAGTGGTAACCAATGAAAGTACTTAATACCTTAACATTTTGAATTATTTAAGTTTCATGTCTACAAAACCGACAGACAGTTAAACAAAATGAATAATTGTTGATAACATGTCACACAATGTATGATTTATACATAAACTGAAATGGTGTTGAAAAACGCAATAAATTCTGAAAACCATACATTGCATATATACATTTTAGATCTATTGCATGATACCTAATTTTAGAGGTAAGCATTGAAACTACATGTGCATGTTACATGCAAAGCATCTCTTAACATTAAAGGAGTATTCGTCCAATACTACAAATAAACGCGAACTAGTGTCCATGATTGAAGACATCGAAAGAGGTTGAAAAGTTTTCTAGGCAAGTGCCCTTTAAGTACTTAATTTGTTAAAAAGAGAAGTGGGACTAAATCAATATAAACGCCATATATACATACATATACATATATATACATACATATATACCTATACACATACATACATATACATACATACATATATATACATATACATACATATACATCACAGAGGAAAGTGAGGCCCAATACCAGAGTTCAAGCTGTTTATTTGCAGGTACATCAGCCATCAGCCTTGTCAGGGCAAGTTTTGTTTCCGATGTTTTTTATGGAAAAATTCCTATCACACATTGGTTCATTTTATGGCTTTTTTATATTGGTGTTGTCACTCTATCCGTGATAGTGAGTGAAAGAACAGCCAACAGGGCGGGATAAAGAATAATCGGTATCGATCCGGTCGTCTTGGTAAATAGATTTCTTAAGGATTCTCCCAAAATAAATTTCGGGCGTAATGCCACTCCAGGTCGCTTCAGTCAGTCTGTGTGGATCCACACCGACGGACTGAAATGACCTGTAGTGGCATTACGCCTGAAATCTTTTTTTTGGGATAATCCGTAAGAAATCTATTTACCAAGATGACCGGATCGATACCGATTATCCTTTATCCCGCCCTGAGGAAGCCTCAGGCCAGATGGCCATGTAAAGGGGTGAAACACGTGTTGGCTGTTCTTTCACTCACTATCACGGATAGAGTGACAACACCAATATAAAAAAGCCATAAAATGAACCAATGTGTGATTGGAATTTTTCCATAAAAAACATAGGAAACAAAACTTGCCCTGATTCTGTTTTGAACCTTATCTACATTAGGGGGTTAGGGGTTTCCCCATGTCAGGGGCAAGCGTCAAAGAAGGGATCTTTTGCTCAATATACGGCCAGTAAGGGATCGGGACCTTTTACCCCTTATCCTCCAAAACTATATCCGGTTGTTAGCAGCTCAGTCCGAGCCAAGAGGAAAAGACAAATTCAGGAAGTGAAAGAGGAACAATAATGTACAGTAAAGAATCTCTAACTTTACAGCTATGTCCAATTGCTACAAGCAGAAGGTAACAACGGAGTTGTGGGCAGAAGCACAGCAGAGCACTGCGGCTCGTATTTGGTAAAAGAGGCGGGAGGGGGCCGGGAGGGAGGACGGACGGGGGACAATAGAAAAAACATTTACAAAAGATGCCGGGTGGGGGGGGGGGTAAATGGGGGCCAAGAAAGACAAAAAAATACAAAATTAAACTTCCCTGCTGCCACATTGCATCGCGCTCAGCCACTTCTCTCCACCGCTACAGGCAGGCACAGGCTCCCAGCCTGCCCTGCGGCCAATCCTGAAGCTGCTCTCACATGAGAGAAGCTTCAGGATTGGCCTGTGCACCCATAATGCGCGCTCCAGGACAGACTTGGAGTCTGTGCCTGCTCTCTCCAGCCCCAGCAATGGAACAGGGGTTGCAGATGGGTCACTGTGCGTGTGATTTTCGGCCGGCCTGAGACCGCCGGCCAAAAAGCACATGTGCAGTGTAGGTAGATCCCCCAACTCCCCCTCCAGCCTATCGTAACTCTGACCCCGCCCCATGCCCTAGCAGAATCAAAATAAAATGATAAAAAGCGGGTTTTAAACCTGTTTTATTACCTTTACATTTTTTTAATTGCTGGCGCGGCCCTCAGCCGTAGCGGAGGAGCCGCCGCTGCTGTGATGTGCCCAGATTCCAACTAACATAACTGTATCCCTTGATGTGACTGCTGTGCTCTGGGCCTCCTCTACGCCATGGCACTACCCTCCGGTCTGGAGGAAGGGCTATGGCTGGAGTGGGAGGGAAGGGCGTAATATGTTACTAGAAACCAGATTCATTGAATGCCCACTGCAAAACCAGAGTCTCCTGAAATAAAACGTTCAATAAGGAAACGAAAGAGGTTCTTGCAAGCGGCTCATTTAATTATTCATTACATCACTATGGGGGACTAAAAATCTCTGCAGTAGGCAGCATTCCTTACTGATACTGTTTTTGTTGTTCTACTTTCTCACCAAAAATGTTACAAGCTGGCATAAGCTGCACAATTAACAGAAGGTTTCTACATTTCTTTTGATGAAGAGCCGTCAACAAGACACTGCAATTGAAATCTCAGATGGCCACATATAATTAGTAAATTTGCAGTACTGCAACTCTACAAATCTTCAAGATTTCTCGTTTATTACCAAAATGAGAGAAGTTCAGGAACAGGTTTGGCCTGGCGTTTCTGCACGTCATCAAATGTTACAATTACACATTTAAAAGTGGAGACCGTCAAACAAATATTGCAGATCTATTAAGTGCTACCAGTTTCTGGCATTTATTTTAGTGTTAATGAGCATTTGTACCAAAAAGTCTTGCATATTTATGACTTGAAGGCAGAAAGGAAAACGTGCCCAGATATCAATTATGCACCAAACCATTACCTTCAATGGCGGCGTCCCACTAAGAGTTAAGGGTACGATAATTAGCCACACGCCAGCACACCGCTCTGTACATAGCATAAAACATGTTCGATGTAAGCCATTTTATTAACGGGTAAAAGCGCGTACATATCCACTGAAGGCACTTTTAACTGAACAAATGGTTCTTGGCCACAAAGCGTCCATTTGCAACGACAATCTTGCCGCATAACTAGAACCTGGGAACTGCCCTGCCCCACTGCTTTTAAAGTCTACAGTCTCATGGCTCTTTGCATGCTCATATAACATTTACAGTCATACCTTGTAGTATGTGACTTATGATGGGTCTAAAATGAGAACTAAAACTCTCAATTTAGATTGGAGCTCTACTGTATAGGTGAGGACAAATAATTTATAACACAAGACCAACTCTACTCAACACGAGCTACTCTTAAACTATTAGCTTGTGAGCTACTAGCAGCTATACACCTAACTGTAAGTGACTCTCCTGTCTGAGCCCAGCCTACGAAATAACCTCATTGAATGAATATATATATTAAACTAATTTGAAAAGAGTGCAGTCAAGACGAAAATGTGTGTATTTGCGTAACTCATAAGCTGATGTTTGGAGAATAACGGATGAATTTCCAAAATATATTTAAAGCTGATATTTGAGTGATAAATCACGCGGTGTTGGGGAGACACACTACAGATATTATTGTCTTAGTGCCAGGGGCATTGCACTTATGGCTTTTATATAGTACCCATGCAGAGGCATGCCACATTGACAAAGATTTTTTTAAACTTTACTATTGACAACCGTGCCTGATGTACTGAGTTGGTTACTGCTAGAAATCTTCCATATGGTGGCCACTAATGTAATCTTGTCTGATACGGTCACTAAACCAGTCATTTTAGTAGCTTGTGATGATGTTCATTATACATAAGTAGCTCTTATTACAGAAAAGGTAGAAGACCCCTGCGCTAGACAAACATTAATGGTTAGTTTCGTCTGCAGGCCTATGGAGGACCCTAGGTCACAGGTAGACATCTCCCTGTCTCACTTGACTGCAATGAAGTTTCTGACAAATTAAAAACTTAACAAATGTGTCTTATCCTATGTATAACATGAAAATCTCATAATGCAGCTACTCTTCTCCTTATTGTCATCAATTCTGCCTTATTAGTAGTAGTACAAGTCAAAGTTAATTTAGACCTTTGTCTTAGTCTATTAAACCAAGCTATCATATAGACATATTGCTAAAAATAAAAACTGACAACAAAATGACATGAAATTTAATTTCTAATATGTTAATACTATTAGTGTGAACATGCTTAAAAATTACAACCACAAAAAAAGTAAAAAAGTAAATTAAAACCAACAATAGAATGCTATTTTCAAGGATAGATCTATTTCTCCCTGATTAGAAAGAATTTTGAGATTTTAAAGATTTCTAAAGCAGTTGCGATCCACAGGTTGGTCTAAATTTGTGTTCTAACCCATAGGCAATTATATCAAATTTATGCCACATTACCTGTTGGAGGAAAAAAACAATAGATCTGTCATGGCAAGACTAAATATTTTCTGACCCTGTATGCTTTAAAGGTCCTTAGGTTACTGGTATGCCTCATCCTCCTGCAATTTCCTGTAACTAACGGGATGCAATGGCTAAATTAAAAAAATGCATGTTTGTATGCATCAATGCTTTGTAAAGGTTGACACTTTTAAACTGCTAGTTATATATATATATATATATATATATTCCAAACAAGGTTGCCCTCTGAGGAAAGACCGCACCCGGGGAGTTAACACCTCCTTCGTGAAGACAGCAGATGGGCCAGCCTCCCCCTCCAAACAAGCGCCAAACATGTTTCAGACAGTAACGTCCTTGATCACTGGCAACAGAAGACGGACAGCAGCAGGTGGGATAAACGCCTCAATTTATTTAGATACGCCCCAGTGGGCGTTGAGGTCTCGCCAGATCGGCGTATGCAAAATTGCATGCTGGTTTACGTAGTCCCGCACATATAAATCCAAGTGGGTGCTGCTGTATGCCATCCGTTAAATAAATGTTCACCCCAGTGGGTTTGATGAAGGTTAAAAAAAAAAACTGGCACATCCGCCAATAGCAGAGTCAATCACAGTTGGGTACTACCCGGTCCTGCCGGGTCACCGAGTAAGACAACCCTAGGATCTGCTGTATCTGCGACGGGGCCTTTCCGCGACCGGACAGGCCGCAAAACATAATCCAAACAAGGTTGCCCTCTGAGGAAAGACCGCACCCGGGGAGTTAACACCTCCTTCGTGAAGACAGCAGATGGGCCAGCCTCCCCCTCCAAACAAGCGCCAAACATGTTTCAGACAGTAACGTCCTTGATCACTGGCAACAGAAGACGGACAGCAGCAGGTGGGATAAACGCCTCAATTTATTGAGATACAGATACAGCGGATCCTAGGGTTGTCTTACTCGGTGACCCGGCAGGACCGGGTAGTACCCAACTGTGATTGACTCTGCTATTGGCGGATGTGCCAGTTTTTTAACCTTCATCAAACCCACTGGGGTGAACATTTATTTAACGGATGGCATACAGCAGCACCCACTTGGATTTATATGTGTGTCTTTACCCAGTCACTATGACGAGACGTATTGACAGGGTTTCACGAATAACTATTGCATTGCACATTGGGCCATTATGAATTATTTATGTACAATGTATACCACTCGGTTTGTATATTGTTTACAATATGTTTTACACCATTCTAAGATGGCCACCATTATCACCCTTTGTTTTGCACTGCAAACCGGCAGTCCGTTGACTATGTTTATTTCACCCTGTACTTATGGATGTGTGTGATGAGATGCCACACTGTGTGACCAAGGGAGCGCGTCTCCCGAAACGCGTTACAGTGCGAATTAAAAGTTACCTTTACAGCGACTGAGAGTGCGTTTTGCTTATTAGCAGACAATTTGGATATATATATATATATATATATATATATATGTGTATATATATATATGTGTATATATATATATATATATATATATATATATATATATATATCTGCAGTTTTGTTTTGGGTGTCCAAGGTATTGGACCGGCACCAGCCCACCTCGGATTGTGAGTTCTGCAAGGGCTGCCGCCAGTAGTGGCTTGTGACTGCAAATGAAGTTTGACTAAATCATAGTCATCTCACGGCCCGGCGAACTTGGAGCGTATGCGGAGACCCAAGGAGGCTTAAGGAATGTAATTTGGCACACAGAGCCTCACCTTGCAAGACACCCGCCCACATGGATTCATCTTTAATTTCCCCACACAACACCGTCCCAACCGAGCTACATTTTGGGAGATGCAGTGTCCACAGCGCTGCTTACGGTGGGTGACCACATGATTGGGGGATGGTGCCGGTTCTCACCAATGAGAGGACTGCAAGAACATTTTAAGCGAGGGTGAGACTATATTCCTTTTTTAACAGCGGCATCTGAGGAAGGCCCTACACGCCGAAATGCATTATGCTTACCTGTTGTTCCAATAAAGCCTCCAAACTGGATTCCCCGTGTAGCCTCTTCCTTTCTGTTCGAGGGAGGTTTTGAGATATAGAGATATATATATATATATATATATATATATATATATTACCTACTGGCGGTCGCCAGTAGGTAGTTATAGTTAGGACCACGTTTCCATAGGAAATCCGCAACATTCTATTTTGAATAACTTTGGCGCCGGTCGACGAATCCTCGCGAATTTTTCAAAATAGGTGGGGCGCTACGCTCCGCTCCTACCCTGAAAGTCTCGGGGGGATTCGTCAAGCGGGGGCTGAGATAAAAGGGGGGTCCCAAAACGCGTTTTTCCCATGCATTTTTCCATAGGACCTTTAGACACAGCTACAGCCCGAACGGCTGAACAGAATTACTTGAAATTTGGCAGAGAGGTAGTCCTCAGGTCAAGGAAGTGCCTTTTGTAGGTTTGGTGTAAATCTGTTCAGTAGATTCAGAGAAAATAGCCTTTAAATCAATATATATATCTGAGCCAGCTTACGGTGCGCTTACGGTGCGCTTACCGTACGCGTACGGTGGCGTGCGCGAGCGCGATTTTGATTGGCTGTTAGATCTTAGTAAACATTCGAATCGGTCGAAACCAGGAAGCGGCGGCCGCCATTTTCTCTCTCGCTCTCTGAGTTGGGCAGCAAAAACGATGCCAAAAAATGTCTAAAGAGGCAGTTTCTTGAGATCCTAACCACCCAGCATTGATATAGGGGTCCCCAAACAACCCCCAAGCCCAAAAAAAAAAATTTTTTTTTTTCGGAAAATCGACGATTCCGCTTACCGTACGCGTACGGTAAAACATTTTTTTAAAAAAAATTATCCACACCCTCCCCACCCCGTGTGCAAATGGTGCCCGAAGGGCACCTTTTGTGCATGGCTTATTACAGGTAAGAAATAAACAAAGAATAAATTTCACAAAGATGCGCATAATATGTCCCCCATGTGCGCACGGTGCGCGAAGCGCATCGTGCGTACATGGCCCATCCCGCATAACGTGGGCACGCGGTGCGCGCAGCGCACCGCGTGACCACCGTGCGTGCACGGCACTAACTGTGTAAAGTGGGCGCGCGGTGCGCGAAGCGCACCGCGTGCTCACTGTGTGCGCACGGTGCGCGAAGCGCACCGTGCGCGCACGGAACGAACTGCGTTAACTGGGCGCGCACGCCACGAATGGCGTAAAGTAACTTAGCATTTAAAAAAACGTACAAATTCACTGAAAAAACCATAGGTTTCACACACGTTATAGTTAGGAATTAGCATTTAAAAAACCTTGCAAATTCACTGAAAAAACCATAGGTTTCACACATGTTATAGTTAGCTGGACATTTTATTGATAAAAAACCAATGAAATTCCCCCGTTATAGTTAGTGCAGGCAACTATAACTCACGCGACCGCAATCTTCTGCTGATGACATATGTGTCTTTATGAAAAAAAAATATTTGTAATATATGTATAGCTAAAATTTAATGGAAGAAGACATGGGCAAATAAGTGTCTAAATACAGTATTAGCATCAGCAGAGGATTGCGGTCGCGTGAGTTATAGTTGCCTGCACTAACTATAACGGGGGAATTTCATTGGTTTTTTATCAATAAAATGTCCAGCTAACTATAACATGTGTGAAACCTATGGTTTTTTCAGTGAATATATATATATATATA
Source organism: Triturus cristatus (assembly GCF_964204655.1). Lineage (NCBI taxonomy): Eukaryota > Metazoa > Chordata > Amphibia > Caudata > Salamandridae > Triturus > Triturus cristatus. The sequence goes on from NC_140580.1 coordinate 152,163,609, forward strand.
AAACGATACAGGTAAATACAGAACTCCCCCTTAATTTGTCTCGCTGGATTTTTTTCTTAAAAAGATAAGGGCAGTAGATCATATAGGAGAATTAAAATCCCAAATTAATATAAGTATTGTAACAGACTTCACGTGATAAATATTTTCAATTATTTTGCTACCACAGTAAATTTTACCTCCAAAGGAAATGGACACAAAGTAATACATAGCAGGGGTATGTAACATTACTTTGCCTTCCCTTTGATCCCCTACTATTTCCTCACCCTATTTTCCTCTTGTTCCATAACCTGGAGAAGGTATGCATAAACTTAATTTAACCCTTATGTCACGATTATTTCCTCAATATAACCATATTGTCCTTACTACTAACCTTAGTCATAATTCAACCACGTTCTGGAGTACTCCCCATATCTCGGTACCAACTACGCATAATCCACAGGCAACAATTAGGTTCTAACTTATCAATCACATTTGATGAAAAATGCTACTTTTGGAGTTTGTTGTAGGTTTCTTCCCCATCACCAATCGAAGATTTGATCAGAGATCAAATCCTAGTGGACATTATTTGCTTTTGGAAGGTTTCATTAAGATTAGTAACAAATGCAATAGTTAAAATGTTTTATCTTTGACTGAATAAGCACAGCATGCACTAGTATGGTGCATTTGTTGGTACCATTGGTGAGTTCAGGTTAAGGCTAGACATAGAGGTTGGGACCGCAAGGTACAGGGGAACATTCAAGTCAACTCACTATAAAATTGCTTTGTAAAAAAAATGTATATAGTCTGTGCATGATTTAAAAACGTTTTTAGTTATGCGTAGCCCTTTTTAATAGGGAGTGGGTTTTTTCTATCCCACTGAGGACCACCCCAGCTTTACCCGGGGTGCTGTGTTCACATTCTTTTCCCAATGTCCTAGAAAATATTTCCAGAACATAACAGCAGACTTGACAGCTGTTTGTAGACATTGTAAAACAGCAGAAACTAGCAGAAAACCAAATATTTAGCTCGAGACAACCATCTGTCAGCTTTCACACCTTCACCCAACAGTCCAAAAATGAAAGGCATTAACCGTTCAAATCACGACAACTCTTTGCAATGCAAATATCTCAAGAGATACTGAAGGTACTTACACAAAATCAATAGCTGATCTATTCTGAGAAACGTTTTATCATGATAGCAGGTTTGGTCTAATCTAATGCACAGTTTTTTCCTGCAGCAGATATCATAAATGTCTGAATAACAAAAACTGAAAATGGTACTTTCACACAGTCCCAAAAACCTTGGTCATCCGCACTACAAATCATCTGCACAAAATGTTGACCAAAAACCTGAGTTTGACGGCCCAAATGCCAGCAAATATCATACTGGTTCTTCAAATGGGTTCTCATTATTGTCTGACAAAACTGCATTTCCTATGGAAGCATCAAATCAACTATTCTTGCTGCAGTGGCGGCTGCTCCCGGGCAGCAGCAGTAGTAAGGTACAGCAGGGGTCAAAAAAATAAAAGAAAAGATCACTTACCCGCCAAAAGGCACAGATAGTCATGTAATATGACTGTACAGAAGGACTACTTGATGCAACAGAAGATACAGAAGCTCCAAAAGGATGTTCAGAGATTAGATAAGGAAAGGATATACCCATACTCCAAAGAAGACTACCAACTGCCCGGCAGCGACCAGTCATCCGATGAGGGCTCAATATCATCTCACAGGACATTCCAGTCATCCAACAGTGACTCCAGCAATGACAGACGAGGTAGTCACAGAAGCTGCCAGGGATTACTACAAAGGCCTCCTATGTATGGCTTCCATGCACCACCATTTCCAGGCTCTAACCCAATGTGGTATCCTTGTGTCCCCGGGCAACAACAACCGTTCCAACCCTTCTTCCAACACCCTGCCCCCAACCTTTTTTGGAGGAGAGGCAGAGGAAGAAGAAGAAGAGGCAACTACAAACAAGTACGATGGCAGGAGACGGAGACCCAATGCCAAACCAGAAGCCAGACAGCCCAAAAAAAAAAACGAATCGTCTACTTAGCAGATAAGACATTCACTGAAGACGAAACCACAGTCTTACAGAGAGGACTTGGTTTCGTTCCCACTCCTCGCGAAGACCAATTCCGCCTGACAGGTGAGCTACACCAATTCTTTCGAAAAATGTGAATATGCTCTTTTTTCCAAGGTATGGCTAGTCCCACCCAATCAGACTCAGGACTGAGAACCCCGTCAACTTTCACACATACAGCAGCTATGACTCCAAGTTAAATTTTGACATTTGAAAAAGCGGTACTCAGAGACGTGGGGGGATTAAAACAAACCAGAGCTTTCAACTATTTATCGAACACAATAAGGACAGCTCTGACCTCTGACGCAAGATGAAGGGATTGTCATCAAACCGGCTGACAAAGGAGGCGCGACTGTGATTATGAAGACAGATGACTACGATCTAGAGTGCCGATGACAATTGGCAGACACTAGATATTACAAAAGATTGGACATTGACCCCACCAGCAGTCTTCTCACGCGCCTCAAAATCATGGTAAACTCAGCTGAGAATCAGGGTTAGATTTCAAAATGAGAAGCAGCCTTTTTGGTGAACACATCGCCAACCACATCCTATTTCTATGCATTGCCCAAAATACATACGGAGACACGCCCACCTACTAGCAGACCCATTGTCTCTGGGATCAGGTCTGTTCTGGAACCTCTAAGCCAATTCTGTGATCACTTTCTACAACCATTGGTCAAAAAACACCGTCATTTCTGAAGGACACCAAGGATGTACTTAATCTGATGGCGAACATGGAGAACCAGGAGGAGATCTGCTTCCTTATGACACTCGATGTGGAGGCTTTATACACCAATATCCCTCAAGATGCCCAATAGAGGTGATCAACACTTTTGTAAGAACAGTCACTTTATCCACTACCACACCTGTTGACTTTATAATCGAATGTGCCTCCCTACCTCTGAAAAACAACTTCTTCTTGTATAAAACACAAATGTACCACCAAATACAAGGGACCTCGCCAGCCTGGCTTGCCTTTACATGGCCGATTTAGAGACATCTTTGCTCCCTCCAACCCATTCCAGATAAACATTATCTCATGGAAGTGGTATATAGAGGCCATCCTCGTCTTCTGGAAAGGAGACAAGACCAGCTGTGAGTCTTTTGAGAACTGGATCAACTTCCTCAACCCTTTTTTTACCCTTCACAAGATCGATCTCGGACAGGGACAAGGAGATCTCTTACCTGGACCTCCTAATTTGTCTTACTCAAGGCCAGATACACACAAGAGCTTACATAAAATCACAGATTGCAACAGCCTCCTGTCTTTCGAGAGTCACCACCCAAAAGCTCTCCATGAGAACCTCCCCTATGGTCAATACCTACATCTCCAAAGGAACTGCAGCAGCTTGGGCAACTATGCCAAACAGGCCAAAGACCTCAGCAAGAATCTACTTGAGAGGTACCATCCTCAAAGAGTAGTCAGGCATGCCCAAAAGAGAGCCCGCAATAACAACAGAGGCCCTACTAGAGAACACAACACGACCTAAGGATGACACCATGACGTGTTACTACAATGGTGTTACCACATTTACTCCCCTATGTAATAAAGTGAAAAATATAGTAATGAAACACTGGAAAATCTTGAATACAGGCAACTTGGAACTTGAGTGTCCACGCTTCGCCTGCAAGAGAACATCCAATTTGAAGGATCAAATGGTGCACACAAGACCACGGGCCAAAGAGTCCATGACTCAAACCACGCTCTGGAATGTACCCTTGTGGGAAATGTACTGCCTGCACCTCAACCGAACACTATAAGACACTACAACTGGGCACATTCTCCTGGACACAGAAGCAACACCCAAATTGCAACACTAAAAACAGCATTTATCATATAAAATGCCCGTGTCACATGCTCAATGTAGGCATGACAACCAGGCAGATAAAAATAAGAATAGGGTAACACAAGAGTACTATAAGATGTGAATGCAATGCCACTAAGATGTGTAACCACTTCAATGACCTGAGACACTCAGTTGACGACTTGAAGTGGACGATCTTAGAATCTAACCCGATGTGGGACCCCACCCCATTATTCAGATGAGAACAACGCTGAGTGTTCCGCCTCCACACAAATCGTGATGGTCTAAATGTTTAAATTCCCTTGACCGAGATGTAGGCTCTTCAATCCGGGCCACCCACGATACACAACCAACGGTCCGTGATTATGTGGTTACATTAACATACCCTCAGCCTGATATTAAATAGGCACACACAGACTTAACCAAGACACCCATGGTAACCCAATGGACGTCTCCCAAGGTTACCTCCACCAATATCCCCTAATAGAGACTACACTAAGACCACCAGACATCATGATAGGATACCACCATGACTAACAGACCACCTACGGTTTATAGGGATAAAGGATCTCACCATCCTTATGAGCTCAGCTGGTTTTAAGGTACCCATAAGTGATAACAGACTAGTTGTCTGTTTATGGCACATTTTGGGGTGTTATGTTAAGTTAGTTCCACTTTTATAGCGCACGACTCACCCGGGGGCATCTCGGCGCTGTTAGAGAAACCTGACTGAGAGACCAACCATAAGAAGTTAAAACAGGTAAGCTTTTAGTTGTTTCCTGAATGTGCTATAGATGGAAATCTCGCGAAGGGCAATTGGTAGTTTATTCCAATATCGGTAGAAGAGTAGAAGAGTTAGGATGCTTAGATACCTTACATTATCTCCCAACATAGAGAGCCTACTCTTTTTCACTAGTCTCCATAATACCACTGACACATGGAGATGGGTCTCGGTGATAAGACATTAATAGCAACTAGAACACACAAGTTCTCTCTCTATTCTTCCTGACCCTATCACTATTCCACAATGGGTATATATCCTAAAAAACTAAAAGCGACTAGTCACCTGAACGTCTGCATGACATGCACTTTTTAGGACATATACGCTCTCTAATCGATACCATAGCAAAGAGCCACTCCAATATTGCCACTGGATATGCACACTAAGAAGGACACGGGGTCGTGACCCGCCCGGTCTGAACCTGCCAGGGGAAACTCCTTTAAGATAGGAGCCCTCTACACCCGGCTGCACATTTTGGGAGAAGAGGAGTACCAGGGTAGGTGCGACGAGCGACTCGCACTTGGGAAGCGTGAGTACAATGACCAACATGAAACTGCACTACCGTACTATCTGCTAACGCTCTGCGGCCAACGATGGCTGTTTAGTTTAAGTTACTGATTCTATCCATTTTTTATCCTGCTCCCCTTCATTTAGTTGAGCACGCCAGAGCGCTGCGCCTCTGCCTCATCCCATGGTGCACCTCGATTCACAGTCTTAGGTAGGACCGCTACTTTCCTACATAAAAATCAGGCAATTTGTGGAACATGATCAAATGTCCGTTTTATAATGCCGCAACCACTCTTTTAGGTGTATCTTTACTTCTTGTGGTAGTATGTGACGATCATTAACAGCTCATTGGTTCACTGGGCAATATTTATTACTTGCACAGTGGCACTAGCTCTATTAATGAGGCCGATACCTCATTGGAAGACACAACATAATAATAAGAGTTGTACCTTTATACACATCACACAATGTCATTTGCTTTACATCCTTTATTGTTGCATGTGTATTCTGTTTGTCTGCATGCGTCTGGTAGCTACTTCAGCTCCAGACACACATTCTGGTCCACGATAAGGGACATTCTGGTTAATAAGATGGTCTTATGCCAGACACAAGACGACTTTGTTATTTATTTTTTAATTCTTTTTTTTTTCCAAATGGGTTGGACAGCCAACACCAAGACAAGTAAGTACCACTCATAGGGTACTTGTAGCGACACAATTGTGGGGTAGGAAAATTCATCCATTAGGTTTGTCCTGAAGAAGCACCACGGATCCTTTTTGGCCACTCGGGGCACAAAACATGTTGAACGGAGTTTGACACTGGCAAGGGGGCAAACGTCAGACTACTAGGGTACATCATTACCGTATGAGTAGCACTAACCTATGAGGTTTTTAAATCGGACGGGGAAATCAAGGTATTAAAAATTTTGGTTATATGCCCAATCAGTTTTAATTCACATCACAGCACACTCATCACCACCTCAGTTAGATATTACTAGCACTCATCAAACAGCAAAAAAAACAAAAGATCTCCGCTAAAGTGACCCTTCGGGGGACCCATAGGGCATTGCAGCGCCCGCCCGACGAGAAGCAACCACCCTATGATGAAGCATGACATCCCTTGGTAAGATGAAACAGTCTTGTTGACAGTTCCTCTCAATCTGTCCAGCCTCGATAGAGCTCCTCTTTCCCTTTCCTATTCGGGAACAGTGACACTCAGTTTTTGCATTTATCTCAACCCCAGGACCACGGGCACTGGACCTCTTTCAAGCTCCTAGTCCCAACCCCTCTCATTTGTTTAGATAGGGTCATGTAATAGTCCCTGGAAGGAAGAGAACTACTTTGTGTGTTGATGTGCTCCTTGTGAAAGAACAGAATGCCTTCACTCACAGTGAAGATAGTTAGCTTCTGAAGTGGGCTGGTTCATTGCCCCATGCTATATCCTGCAGGAGGTGGAGGAAATATGTGCATGACAATAACAGACCAAAGGATGAAAAGAGCTGGCTGAATGTGCCTGCAAAATCATTAAATATATCATTTTAGTAGAATCAAAAGGTCCTGGCTAACACCACACGTAAAAAAGTTGGACCTGCTCATGATTTTACCAACAGGACGTCGAATGTACACTTTTGACTCACTCTTTTTAATACTCTCTCCTTGTGCACTCTTCATTGTGCGGTGGAATTTTCACCATTTCGTTTACTCACCATTGGTCTATAGAACTTATCTACTTTATTATTGTCAACAGGTTTTTTCCAAAGAGGCGCGGGGTGTTAAAGTTTCTCAAAAAAATTAGACTCCCACCATATAAAATCTATACCCTTGAAATAGCAGGGCTTCAGCCACACAGAAGGGTGTTCTTGTACCGAATTCTTAAGACAACATTTTGATTCATTTCTATTTAGCATAAACACGCCCAGAGACAAAGGAATTCATTACCAGGTGGTTCAGGGCAAACCGATTACCTTCATAAAGTATTAGCAGTTTTACCACAATGATTTTTGCTCTTTATTTCAATAATTGTGCTAAGACCTCATACCTAGATACAAATGGCATCTTTTGCCACAATATTCACGGTAAAAAAGCCATGTGACTACGCTTACGTGCCACCAATCAACTACTCAAATAAAATAAAAAACAATGAAGCAGCAAAGTTTCTTTAAGATTAAAAGGGCTGAAAAATATTCACTCCTGAGCTATCAACGAAATAAAAAATGTGTCCCTTAGCCAATTGTGAGCGCGATGATTTGAGCTGGAAATGTCACAGACTCGGTTTCAGTTTGAAGGAATCCAATTCATAATGCATTTTATAAATACTTAATGACTTCCATACATAAGCTAGCCAAGCAAATCAAGAAATTGTCAACATTTTTTGTCTTAGTTGTCAGTTACCACCGTCTCTCGGTGCTTTGTGTGGCTTTCCCCAAAGAAGCCAGAAGCGCTGTAGAGTTGGGGACGCGGCGCCTTTTTCTGGGAGGCGCTAGGTGGATTCAGAGTATCCAAATAGTTTCTTCCAACCCCAGCACATTTTGTAAGGCGCAGAAGAAGCCTTTCCTGCATGTTTTAGCTGACAGACTATTTGACAGAAAGGGAGCAAAATATGGTGAGGCTGTGAGTGTACAAAGGGTTGCGCCCCCCCACAAAACGCTTAATGCCCTCACGAAGACAAATGAATATTTCACGCGGAGCATCTTCACGCGGGCCAATGGATGGGCGGAGGAGGAAACACCAACAAGAAACTGGTTATGCTCATCTGAGAACAAAAGAAAGGATCAAGAATAGACACATAATTCGCGTTTCTCTTTTTCACAGTCTACTCACACTCATCTAAGTGTCTCTACTGGAACCAATTTGCAACATTAGTACAGGACGCTGAGGTCTGAAATAGACGGCATCAGTTGTTACCACAGCTCTGTTCAGGGCGACCCAACATTATATTGATTAGTGACCAGAATGTGAAATAGAACTTGAAGGACAGAGTCAGTAAGAACCACATCGATTGTTTGAGTCAGCTGGAAAATGTATCAGGCGTGGCTACAAGCTAAGGAGGTTTGTCACACGATATTATGGTTACTACAGCGCTAATGTATCAGGAGTAACCACAGCACCGATTAGGCCCAACTGGAAAATATGTAGGGTGCCCCGAAAGCGTAACTTAAGACCAGTCCGAAAATGAATCAGCAGTGACCACTGCACCAATTAGGGAATTCAGGGAACACATATTAAGAGTGGCTCCCGTGTCCAGAGTGGCTCCCGTATCCAGAGTGGCTCCAGTGCCCAGAGCGACCACAGCACTAATTAAGACCAGTGTAAAAAGTACCAGCAGTAAACACTGCATTGACAGAATAGAAATGAACACAGTGCGTATTAGGGCAAGTAGGAACACACATCAAGAGCGACCAGAGTACTAATTAGTGCCCGACCATGAAATGCGCCAAGCAGAACCACTGCACCAATTAGTTTCGGAATTTAAAATAAAACAGTAGTGACCAGAGAGCTCATATTGACCAATAAAAATATCACGAGGCACCGCAGTTTCCACCTTACACAATTGATTGATCTTTTTGGTCACAGTACTGATACTGTCAGAACACTGAGTTCATGCCACTCCACCCATGTGCCATTTTTTTTAATGCCTTTCTTCTGCACTTAAGTAGAATCATGCAAGCATGCTCTTTTTTCAGTGAGAAACTCATGGATACGGATTGACTAATTTTCTTGGCGTGAGGGACAACCCTGTTCTGAATCCTACAATTTCCATTCCGTCTGTCTGTCCAACTGGCCCAAGTACCTGGTTTCCCCTGTAAGATAGCAGTGATCGCGGGCAAAGAAGCACCCTTGATTCCAGCCAATTGCAGCCTTTGATCTGCCTCGCTATGCAGAACGGGACTTCACGAGCCACGGTGTGCCCAGTCTGGCTAGGCGTCTTGGATTCTCCAGCACAACTCATCTACACATAACAATGAACAGAGTCGACCACTAACGCGCGCAAGAAGTTAATTTCCATGGCCTCCACATGGCAAAGCAATTGCTTAAATTGCCTCGCCTGGGAATTTAATACAATGTTATCATCAGGCCAGCCACACTGTAAATAGATTTATAATGCTTTCCATGTGCCGGCCTGGGTTGCATATGAAATAAGTAATGATCTGGTATTACAACACAATGAGCTAGTTCCTACACCTGGCACACCGGATACGTGGCTAAATTACTAGCTGTACAGCAACATCGGAACACAAAGAAGGAATTGGCAAAAAGACACAATATCCCAAGTGTGAGAACGGCTTAGGGTTCATCCTTAGATTATATATATATATATATATATAGTCATGTTAAACAGCGCTTCTTACCTCATCCCTTGTCCAGGCAACACAATCAATTTTTTTTTTTTTTTTAAAGTTCCATCCTAAACGAAGGCTGTCTGCAAACGTTACAAGTGGGCTTTGGTCTACAAACAGGTAGCGTAACGAGTTTGGAGCAGGTGTCAAGTGCTAAAGCACCTCTCCATTCCAATCGAGCAGACACGAAGTGACTCCCATGAAGGACTGCGTTACTATATAAATAAATAAAGTGGATTCATCAAAAGTTCGAAGTTGCACGATTTATATTATTGCCAAACCCTTCATTGGTATCCATGATGTAATTACCATGCACACATTCGGAGAGGTTTTACTTGGCGAAGTTTGTGCGGAAAAAGAAACGTTCAGTATTATCTTACAGTTGAAATTAGGATTTGTGCCATGGCCAGGATTCCCAGCCCCTTTGGGATGAAGGCCATAGTGTGAACTCTCCCATCCTTTGACACGATTCAGATCTAGCAACGAGACATTGCCCAACCACACACAGCACTGCAGATAAGAGCAAGAGACAAGAGTTTAATTGGATCACTAGATTATGTGTTTCAGTCTTTATCGCTTTACTGATTGCTCAAAAGCAAATATTTTTCAAAAAGAAAATCCAACTAATCGAACAACATCGTGAATTGCGTAAGAGAAGCAACAAAACAAAAAATCAAGAGGGAAGAATCAACAATCATGAAAAAGAAGATTATTCAAATGAATGTTGGTCTAAAGATCCATCTCTTAAATTAAAAAGATCCGCAGGATTCATTCTGCCCCCCCCCCATGCCTTCGTCGCAACACTCCATTACATGTTTACTCTGCTGAATACATCATGAGCGGCATGAGTTGCTAGTTTTTCAATTAAGTAAATAAACATGGAATTTGTTTTTTTCAATTTACATCCAAAAGGCATATCAAGGAATACAAAGTAGTGACCTGGACTCTTCTTACAGCCTTGCACATTTTAGATAAAAAATAATCTTATGGACAGAATCACCCAACACAGAAGGTGAGTATATTCCACAGAGTGAGAGTTCATTCTAGAAAGGTTTGTCATGAGGAAGGAAAAGGTCTAGGATTAATATAAGCAAGTTGTTTGACAAACGGTGCAAAATGAACTGAACTGCCTTCTACAAGGAGTGAAAGGGCAAATACATAATTGACAAAAATCATTATAGTAAAAAGCATGTGGCAGATGCATAGGTGTAATCATAATGCAAGATCGAAGAATTTACAGAATAATCAAAGTCTACTAGGGTTAAAGGCAGCTGCACAATGGGCACACAAGCTAGGCCTGGCAGTGGTCATTTGCAGCCAATGTCTATGCATGTGATCCCATCATCTCATGGTTGGCACTGGTGCTTCATGTTACACAAGCATCAACAGGGCTCCGCTACCACTAACCAAACCCAAACCCAAGCAAACAACACACTTTTACTTAGATTCTGACATCAGAGCATACAATAAGGCAGACAGTAGACGGCTCTCAATCCAAATTTACTTTCTATTACATTATTATTATTTTTTTTTTTACATATCAGTATTACAATTTTATAATCTTGCCACGACCGGAGATCCTACAGAAAGCAAACCCCTGCAGGTTTCCGACTGCACTCCTTTCATGGAAATCATTTCATCTGACCCTCTTACAAAAGTATGGAATATTTCCTCATCTGATTTACATGCCTGGGAGAGATGAGGATTGTTCAGTGCCAATGCATCCCTACAGACCGCTACCTTATTATGTTGTGAGACTCAGACATGGCTGCGCGGGATCCTTTCTTCCCAGAGCACTAACAAGCATCCTGATGTTCAAAGCGCACTTGCGCGCGAGCACCTAGCCCGCTCATTTTCATATATTTACTGCAAGGCAAATGCTAAATAAGTAAACATATGGAGGGGATGGAGACAGCCCCATGGCACTGCTCTGTACGGCCTGAGTCCTCCTCGCTCTATGCAAAAGTGGCGTATTGAAAAGGAGGCTGCGCCAAAAAATAAATAAATAAACCACCACCAAAAAATTCAAAAGAAACTCATATTAAAGTTTTGCCTGCCCCTTACTATTTTTTTTTTTTTTACCAATCTGAGGAGAACATGCATGGTTATCGAGAATTAACCTTTGTTTTCAGAATTTCATTTCTGATCATATAGACAGAACAGTGATCTGGTATTGAACACAACCAGGACAACAAGATGATCATTTTTGGAGTGTTAATCCGATTTTAAACAACAATACAGAAGACATTGACGTTTACATAGCTGCATCGACAACAGGCCGCTGAGTTAGAATAAGGTCTTTGAGACGGAGAACTGGGTGGACAAGAGCTGTTCCCTTCCTGGCTTAACTGCTTTAGTGAACTGGCCTGATGGCTGCAGCCCACCACTATCCCCGGATGCCGCCCCGCTCGCACACACTGCACCCCAAAGGAGGCTGACCATCCCAGGCCTACTCTGGGCAGAGACGGCTTAGGCCAGCCTGGGTGGGTGGGTTGGTGAAACGAGCAGTGAATACCTAGGAGCTGGGCTTGGCACCTCAAACATTCACAACTGCTGATCATCACGAGAAACGGGAACACGGATACAGGCCTAGTCCTAGTGAACTCCCTTGTCCCCAGAAACCTCTCCCACCATGTGACAGACACACTGAGCCACCACAATACACCTGATTTTGGCAAAAGTGTTAAACTTTTGCGTATTTCATTGTCAAGTGTATTAACATGGACTAATTTGCGGTTTTACACGACACAGAACTTAAGTTCACATTTTCACAGGATACTTGGACATTTTTACAGCACATGTGCACAGTGAAAAACACAAGTTTAGTCTGTGCCAAACTTAGGCACACAACCATATGCACCGAGAACCTTCGACTAGGACATTCATTTCCCACCACCCACAGCGGATGGCAGATGTTTCACCAAAATCAAAGCGAAGAAAAATGCGGGGGGAGCATACATTTAAATAAAAGATGTAAATTACCACAACCTCATTAGGCATCGGAAAAAGCTAATTATGAACGGAGAGAATGCTATGCAAAGTTTTGGAGCTATTTGTGGATGCTAAAGCCTCATGCTAGGCTGGGAGTTCACAAAAGAATATGCTGGAGCCGAAGCCTCACAAGCCAGGTACAGATGTGAAATCTGCAGCAGAGAAGGGTTTGAAAGACTGCAAAAGACAGCCTACAGCAAGGAAAACTATGCTAGGATAGCTTGGATATTGACGCCTGGGAGCGGCAAACATAGTGGTGGTATACTGAAAACTAAGTGGTTTATTAAAAGGGAATAAGGTGGAAAACGCCTCGCCCTGGCAGAGCAAGGGTCTATGGCAAGACACAAAATAGTAACCAGTTTATTGCACCGGAAGCACTATTCAATTTGCATTCTAGAAAAATACTAGGGAAAGGCACCAACAAAAATAAAAGAAAAAGATTAATTTGTGCCCTATCGGTTGATTAGCCTTGCTTTACAAATCCTGATTGATTGATCAAGAGGCAAATGGCATTTCTAATTATCATCAAATTAAATGTTAGAAAACCAGTGAGGTTGACCCGGGTATGCCCCAGTCATACCTTCATGTGGCCATCCACCACGGAGCCCTGCCTCGTTATGCTTCATCTTTCTATTAGTACAGTGTAACAAACAAGGCCTTCACCACAGCTGAGGGACCCTCCCTCTGAAGGGTATACCACAACACAAGGTATTGACCCTAGGAGTGGTCGTGAACCACAAAGGCTACTGCCAAGACCATGACTAAAATGAGTGCTCAAAACCATGAAGTCAGTCCCCATCCGACTAGAGGAACGAGACATTATCTTCCCAACCTTGACTGGAGTGCAGCACGGGCTGCGGATTAAAGGAGGATGGAACTTTACAGTCCTTGGTGTAACCCTAGTCCACGCACGGTCGTGCATGAAGGCACCTGGCCAAACTGTTCTCAACAACTGACCAGGCACCCAAAGTTTGCTCCCACACTAAACCATGACCATTCCTACAAGACTGAAACCTTTTGTGGGGCAGGGAAAGAAACTGACAACTCAAGGCTCTGTCCTTGTAAACATCTCCCCACTTTATATCTGCACACAACCAGACTTCAGGAATAGAGATCAATGTATTTCACATGACCTGTGGGGTCTGGCGGCTTTGTGCGCAGTAAATGCCTCACATTCAAGACCATCAGAGACACTGGGACAACTTGCACCAATCTTGCTCACTAATATCAAGGTGTCTCGGATTCGGACCACAGGGAGACTTTGCTGCGGATGAAGCTGCTCTGCACTGTTCTCAACAGCACGTTTTTCAATTGTTTTAATATAACTTCATTTAGCCTATAATGAACTGCGTAAGTCTCTTTAAAATACCTTCTTGTCTGGTGCTATTTCATGTGAAGGGCTGTTTTTTTACTATAACCACAGACTGTGCAGATGAGTTCAATTCGTCTTCTGCGTCTCGCATGCACAGGGTGTCAGTCTGGCTTGGATCTGCAGCATGACCCAAGCCTTGCCCAACTGGAGCTCGTCTACCTTTGGGAACATGAGGCACGAACCTCGGCTCAAAATGTTGGACTCTCCACACAGCAAGAAAGGGCAACATATCAGCCTTTAAAGATTGTGTGTCTTCAGCTCAGGATGCCAAGCTTTATTTCTCTTCCACTTGTTCAGGTAAATGTGGAGCAGTAAGAAGAATGGCTGCTTTTAAAAACACTGGGTGTCTACTTCTCATTTTATCAACTCCCATTCTTACATATTTGCCATCATTTACACACTTGGCAGGATCTCTGCCTTGTGCCTTTTGCCATAGGGCCTACTGGACATGCTTGGGTGCACACACTCCAAGAACCCTGGTGTCCCTCTGGTCAGGTCTAGCTGCCTATATAACTTAGCAGTAACTAGAATTACATTTCGGTCCTATCTTTCATTCCTCCTACTCCATACCACACCTGGCTGCTGTATCTCAAGACAAGAGAAAAGGACCTCTCTGGTCACTCATGCATGACACTAAAATGCTACATGCATACGATTACAACAAACAAAACCCTGACAACCACACCCTCGTCCAGAGTGTAGCGTGCTACCTATCTGAAAATGCACTTCAGCACCACATACATGGTTAAGAAGCGCTATATACATGCTACAATATATTAAAGATGTTTATAATCTCACAGGTGAAACACAAGAACATTTCACCCAGTCAATGAAGGGACTATCAGGTACAATCTATCTCGCATGAGTGCGACAAGGGACCACCAGACATGGTTGCCCACCGGGTATTACTAGGGTCCAAAAGGCATGTGGGCTAAAACCGGCCTTGGGACCAAATGAGATCATCAGGCCTGGGACCACAAAGGCGCATCACACACTGGAGCCATTAAGGACCGCCGGTCCAGGGTACAATGGTGGGTGAGACAACAATTAACCAGGGTTGACACAGCTATGCTTATCTTTAAAGTATGTCCAATTTAACAAAGTGCAACCTACATAGACCTCTATTATGAGCCTATCCTCACAAATCAGAATTTATAGCGTGTGGGGGCATTAGAAAACCTCTGCTGACACCTAGCGGGTGAAACAATGAATCGCAATCTCATGATTTTCTTTATATTTTGCTAAAATAGGCAACAATTGTAAACACATTCGTCGTTAGAAGTAATATTATGCTCTGCCCTGAAAGGCAGGGAAGAAGGGGAAATAAAGACGCCGCCAGTTTTATGCAAACCAAGAATGTACATAAAAAAACCAAGAGGGAACTCTAGTCTGACTGACCCGTTTTACTGTAACCCAATTATAAAATAACACAAACATATCCAAACTTCACTTGGATCAAATATTAATTTCAGCAGAAAACAGCGACTTCGTTGATACGCCAACTACCTTCATGGTCCCGATGTCGAAATAAACTGTGCGACATTATCAATATTCATCCCGACACTGTGCCCGCTAAGAACACGTGATCTGCTGCTCCTCAATGACACCACGCACCCCGTTTTATACTGGTCCAGTTAAAAAGTGGGTGCCTGGACACTGGCCTGTGCCGAACTTATAGGATAGCGGGTCTCGTTTCTTTTTAAAGATGTGTCTCAGTCTAATTCTCAAAAAGTGAAATGTTCCCCCGGTATTTTCACTCGTTTGGTGCTGTGCAGTTGTTACCCCTAATAGCGTTTCAAGGCGAGGTTGGTTCCATATAAATGTGACATTTGTCATGTGAATTCGGACGTCCAGTATTTTAGGTCACGTGCCTCAACAGCCAAAGCCCTTCACTTTTCTTAATCAAATGTGTATCTTTTTTTTCTCATGCAACACCCAAGGGTGTATCAAGGCTTGCTCTCCTCTCTCCCAAGCATCCCATGTCCTCTCTCTAAAGATCCAATCTGAAGTTCCAGTGACTTGCGCGCTGCTCTTTAGATCTTCCCCTAAATCTCTTCGCCCCACTACGCTTATAGCGAGTAGTAGCATCACTGAGCGAGGTTCTGGTCGTGGTTGCACACGCCCCTCCTCGCGTCCCCACTCTCTTTCCAGTTACTTTACACACATCCTTCTTGGAATCCCAGTCACTTATAGCCCAGAGCAGTTGTTATTACTGTGCCAGCAAGGCCAGTTCTTGTGGACCAGTCATCATATGCATGTTTGTGCTGTGTCTTATCATTGGGAGGAGGTCCCTTCAGAACATCTTAGCTTGCAGGAACAGCAAGGATGCGGCACACATCCCTACTGCTGCCACCATTTCAGCTGCCGACATGTTAACACATATCGAACGCCCAGTCATGAACCTCTACAAAGAATGAATGAATGAATGAATATTAGTCTTATAAATCGCAAACTTTGCACAAAGGCATCAAGGCGCTGCCGATAGAGCCAGTGGTCGCAGGAGGCACAGTAGGGAACCTAACAATTAAGTAGTGAAGAGCCAAGTCTTTAGGGCCTTGCGGAAAAGGGAGTGAGACTCTTGTCCCACACAAAGACGTCTTATACCTTCATGCACAATCCCACATACTAGTTGGCTTCAATTGAATATCTTTAGGCCCTTGGACATTTGGTGTAACGTTTAGTATAAGCAAGCCATGCAGATGACTTTCCTTAAAAAAAACTAACTTTATATTTATTAGTATCATCCTTCACACTGTCAGTGCTTTAGAGGGAAATGTGCAGATTTCTTTTTACATTATGCCCAAAAACTAAATTTCTCAAGAATCAAAACACACGTCAACTAAAGGCAGAGTAATGAAACCACAATCCGACAAGACAACCGTGACCTAGGATCTGGTACAACTCGCTGGCAACCTACGTCAGTCTGCCCTGAGATCAAAAAGTGCCCTGCCTGTCCCTCGGCAACTCTGAGGAGGACTTGGCCCTCACACCGACATGTCCTCCGCTTCCACAAGCATCAAGCTTAAAGAGGAATGATTGGCAGCACAAGCGACAGAGCCCTAACCATCCCCTCTGCCTCTCAAACTCTGGGCTTGGCTTGTACATGAATCTCCCAGAATAGATGTTCTTATCCTGCGGTCCAGAGATCCTTGGGGGTCAGCTAAGCCTACTCAGAGAATGCTTAGGAAATGACATAATATTAACACATTAATTAAGTGTATGTAAATAAAAAAGCTACATGTTAATTTGAGAATTTTAAAGTGTTTTGTACATTTAAAGTAATTTGAAATTGGAGGCTAAAAATTAAGTAAGCATCTTCACATTGATTCATGGAAGCAGTGCAAGTGCCTCAAACATAATATAGTATGGATGATGAGTGGCCTAAACTAAATTTTAGAAATCTCCTCTAACCTTCCCATTAAAATTCAAATGTAGACTTTAAAAAAATATATTTATACTTCATCGTTTGTGTATTTGTTTGACGGATGCTTGTCTCTATATTTTTTTCTGTATTGTTTTGCAGTTCAAACCATTAAAAATCCCTAGGCTGGGGTCCCCTGCTTCCAGTAATGACTGACTGGAGGTTTCCAGATTCCAATGAAGATTCAGAGGGGGTCCCCGGGTTCAAGCAATAATTAAGTGGGGGTCCACAGAATTCACAAGGTTTACAATCATTGCCCTGGAAAACGGCGCGGGAAGGTCCTATAAGGTTTCTCAGGCCTAGTTCTGAGAACACACCAATACCGTCACAGGAAGGGCACGGAGACAGTGCATGCATGACACACATCCTCTGAGGAGTAGAAACAGAAACGGCAGTGTAGTCGAAAAATAAAACCCTCTGATAACAAGCACATGACTTTAATTGCAATTTTTCTGTAGGTATGCGCCCGCCATGTTTAGGCAGCAGCGCTGTTTAAATATTAACTTCTTTTTTTATTTGTGGCACATGTTTACAATTAAAAAAAAAAAAAAAGTTCATGATTGTCTAGGCCAGACCTAGTGTCCTTGCCAATGCTTCTTCTTTAGGGTGGGTCCACCCAATGGGAATCAGACTAGCGCCTTCGCTTTTAGAGCATACGATTGCTTCGTAGGTTCAAACAGTTTCGTGAAATGTGGCAGGCCTGTGTAACTGAAATCGCAATCTCAGCTACATGTACTTTATATGCAAAACAGCAGCTGAGTTCCGAAGGCCGGCAAGCGACCTATCAAAGCTGCAGCGCGCAAAGGAAAAAAAAGCCATAAATCTTCCTCAGACTTCTCCGGATCACCGGCAAAGGTTGTGTTATTCCTTCAGTTGCACAGCCTTGCAAATGCAGATATATGCCGGTGAACTTTGCAAGATCTGATGGGATAATTGCTTGATACAAAAAACTTCAAATTACTGCTGCGTCTTTCACATACGTAGCACGCAGCGCACGTGGCGATGACCTCTCACCTCAACAAGGCTCGAGGAAACGCGTCTATGATTAATATAGTACGAAAATCCCATTTGTTTCAATTACAGCTGTGGAGTCGAGCAATGCAACGAATCAATGCCTGCCTTTAGTACGAAGGCCGTGTCTATATCTAAGCCCAGTGGTAATGAATCTGGCGGACTCACCTTAAGGGAAACCACCAGAAACGGGAAAAACAATTTCCCGACATGATAGAAGGGCATGCCTCACTGGACACAAGGCTTCCTCTGGGTAAAAATAATTCGAAGATTTGACAGAGGTGATTCTGGAAATCTCCCTTTCTTATGCAAAACACCCAGCGAACATATAGATGTAAATGCCAGACTTGATGCAGCAGGCAGGAAGGAGGTGACTTGAGTGGTATTTTTATAAGATTGGGGCAGCGGAACAAGGCCCATATTCTTTCCGTTGAGCGCTTGCTCCTGGTCCAAAATGTATAAAGTAGGGTACAACCGGTCCACCATAATCACCTCAGCGCCTTTTTAGGATTATGAAGCCCAACATTAATTCAACTGCAAAAGAATAAGCTTTGCAAACAGGAGTTAATCAGTTTCTATGTTTGGGAAACTCTGACAGGACAATAAAGTGATGTTCTGGAGATCACACAATTTGTCCAAGCGAAAAAGCTGAGAATAGGACTCAGGTTTCCCGGTTCCACTGTCAAAAACTTATCTAGCAGTTCACATCTTCCCCATCGGCTGGCCTGCACACTTTGAGGGATTTTAAGAAGTTGAAGGGAACCATATTCAAAAATTCACAACAGCTCTAATAAAGAAAAAGAAAATGAAAAAATCACCAGAGCAGGAATAATGCCAGCTTTTCGTGCAGTGCGGTCAGAATTATATATATCTAGCACAGTGCTTCCCAAACTTTTTTTTAATCACAGCCCAATTTTTAGAACCCCTTTTTTTTTTTACACCCCCAGTTTTAATGGCCATGGGGCAGGTGATTTTTTTAGAGTGCCTAAATCAATTCAATTTCAATAATCTTTATTCGGATAAAAAAGATATCCATGAAAGATGCACGTCATAAAACAATCATACAATCCATTAAAAGAGTTTGAATCGATTATGCACATACCGTGTAAAATCATTAATATTAAAACCCCTATGTACAAACAGATTAAAAAGATAAAAACGGGACAATCAATTACAGTAAACCTTAATATGCGACAATCGTGCATTGACAATATAGAATGTATCTGAAAACAGCCAATGAGTCCTGCACAATTATCCACTGCCTACTTCAATGGGCCTCTCCTCTGGTCGTTCTTAATTTAACTGCCAATCGCAAAAAGTGCACAGTACTAGATAAAACAAAAGGGTCAGTGGACATTTTGAGAAACAAAAGGGCCACTTTGGCCTGTCTGATTTTAACTCGTCTTAAGACAGTTTTTAGGAACCGGGACCTTGGGAATGCATAAAAGGGACAGAGTAGGACGAAATGTAGGGTGTCTTGCGGAGATCGTAGATCGCAGCCGCAACACCCTTTTAACCTAACATCGCTTACAAAACCAGCAGTGCCTAAATCATCCTGTGGTAGCGCACTGTTATCTGCACTGTGGTAGCGCACTGTTATCTACAGACAGCATATTTTCCATTGAAGTGGCCGCTAAAATTACACAGACATACAGTTTTACTGATAAAAATATATTGCACACAAATGATAATGTGCGGAAATCAGGTTTCAGTGAATATTTATCATGTGTGCATCACCAAGTAAAGTGTCTTGATTTGTGTTCATCTTATTCAAATATTTATTTCCATCACACTTCATAACTACAAAAAAATGGGCCTAATTTTTGGTTTTGTTACAGCTGAATGTATAAAGTTTGTTTACATGTATTTACATTTTCTTGCGCTAAAATTCCAACATACAGACTTTCCTTTCACACTCCCTGTACCCCAGCAAGATTGTCACATAATTTACTTTACTTTCTATGATCGCAAAGTGTGAAGAGTTTGTAAACACCACCAATCCCCATATTAAAAAATTTGCAGCAGGCGCATGGCTTCGGCGCCACCTAAGATGGCCGCCTAGAGGTAAAGCTCGGCCACACTACGGATACTTTATGGCATTTTCGGCTACCTCCTGATGTCTCGTTGGAGGAATTCTTCATTACGGGAAAGCGAAAGGTAGCATGAGGATAACGCGCTCCTTTTTTTTTTCAAATATTGCTGCTCAGTTCGATGTTTCTTCGGCCCTATGAGAATTCCCTCAGCCCTGGCCACCATTTTGTAATATTCTACCGATGCTGACGGAGAAGTGAATACAGGTCCGGTACTATTTCAGGTTGCCAACAGGTATAATGGATATAAAAGTGACTATGTTTACAGTTATCTGCCTCAGATAAAGTGCATCAGTTAGGCAGATATTCCTGTTGGAGGGGGTGTGTGCTGGAACTTGAGGAAGCTTCTCGTAACTATGTAGCTTAGGTCTACATTGGTCTCTAAATAGATATTATATACAGCGCTTGTGGTAATCTTTAAATTATATGCCTGTTGAGCCTATTCTACATTCTCTTTTTTTATGAGAAAATTGAAGAAGTCGCTCTTTGTTTCCTCACCCAAGGTGTAACTCCTCGTCACAATTGTGTGTTAGGTCTCCTCCTGATCTTTTGCCCACAGATAATTTGGACTCAAAAGGCATGGCTACTTCCATTGCTGCCCATACGGCCCCACTGCAATTGACAAGTAAAGCTCAGTCATCCTCTTCCACTTCCAAGAGATTGAAGCAAGGTCCTCCCTTACCTGAGAAAGTTATGCCTTCTATTTCTTTAGAAATGTTGGAGGAAATTAGGGCATTACGTCTTTTTGTGGAAGAGACTAATAATTGGATGCAACATCTGGATGATAAATGGTCAGCAATGGAGAACCGTGTTTCTGTGGTGGAGCAGCAGCTTGTAGACTTGCAAGATGACACAAAAGAAATCTGTTGTATGGAAAAGGAGGTCTTGAGACAAACGGCACACAGAGGATTTAGAAAATACAAACAGACGCAATAACGTACGACTTTATGGTGTTCCTGAGTCATTGGAGGGGATTGATCCTGTTTCTTTTTTCACCTCCTTCCTTCCAAAATTGCCCGACATGCCCTCCTCAACTTAGTTGGAAATTCAGAGAGCTCATAGACTTGGCCCTCGTTTGGCATAATCTACAGCTCCTGTCAAGCCCAGAGGAGTTATCATTCCCTTCTTGAAGTTTACTGACCTATTGTCAGTACTCTCTGCAGCTAAGATGAAACGGCAAGTTACTTGAATGGGTCAACATCTTTTTGTCTCAGGATGTCTCCAATGCTACTGCAGCCAGAAGGAATGAATTCCTTAATCTCCGAGCTCCAGATATGGCCTTTTTCACCCCTGCATTTTTAAAGTGACCTTCTAGAAGAATACTACAACTTTTGAAGACCCAGCTGAGCTTAAAAAGTTTATTCAATCACATTCTTTGGTTAACATGGACACAGCAGGCCCTTCTAATGGTTGACTTTTTTCTATGTTTTTCTTTTTGCTGGAGTTGTCCGCATTGCTCAATATGATTACCCTGCATTGTTTAATATAACCTTTTCAGTCACTGTTGGTTATGTCCTGATGTAATATTTTATTTGTTGTTTCTCTTTACAGATCCATTCTGTGTGTTTTCCATTATGCGGTTCTTCTTCCCAAGTGTTTATGACCCGGATGTGCGGCGGATTCCTTCCCTTTTAGGTGTGTCATCGCTTTATATATCGTCTCCACCCCATATAACTTTTTTTTTTGTGACGTCTTCAGTTTTGTTTTTACAGTTGTCCTTTTTTTGGATATGTACTGTCTCTTCTTTTTGTTTCTCATCTTTTTTTCCTCTTTCTCTTCTCATTTCCTTTATTCTTCGCTGGTTGCTCTTTTCTTTTTTCTTTCTATATATTTCTTCTTATTGGTCTTCATCTGGCCTTTCCTTACTTATTTCTATGTCATCAAGAAATGTATTTCTGATTTCTCCTATATAATTCAGGGTAATATCGAGGAATATTAAAGGATCTCTTAATTCAGTGAAATGTATCCCAACTAGGTAAATATTGTCCAGACCATGTTCTTCTTCAGGAAACTGACCTATCTGAATTAGAAGCTTTTAAGTTTAAGAAAGCCTGGGTGGGAAATGCATTTGAATCTCCTTCACTAAACAAAAAGAACAGGGTTGTTATATTGTCTAACAAATCTCTGAACATGACTTTGACTTCTCAAGAAATAGATGATATGGGCAGATGGATTCTTGTTAATCTTCTTATCAACAAATACCACTTACTGTGTTAAATGTTTATGCTCCTACACTCCCTGACCATCATTTTTGGCCCTATATAGCCAGGAAACGTATACAATATAAAAATTTACAATTTTTTTCTAGGGGGAGATTGTAATCAAATTATGGACCCCATTTCAGATATGTGTTCTTCTGTTCAATTTGTGGCCCAACGTATGCATAAACAATTCCTTTCTACAGTTAATAACAGTGGCCTAGTGGGTTCATGGTGACTTACTACAACACGGGATTATGCTTACCATTCATCCTCTCATGGTACACTTTCACAACTAGACCACATTTTCCTTTCCAAATCTCTCTCTCAGCATCTTTTATAATCTCAGACTTCGTCAATTATAATTTCTAATCATGCTATGTTTATTACAGACTTGGAGTTGGTACCTCCCTGTTCTTTTTTCATAGATGGCGGTTTAATAATTATTTTCTACAAGATGCTAATTTTTCTAGCTTCTTTATTTCCTTTGCTTCTGAATTGTTTTCCTTTAATGCTAATCCTACTATTTCTCCTTCTTTACTTTGGGATACTTTTAAAGCGTCGGCAAGGGACTTTATTTTAAATTATGTCTCTCAGCTGAAAAAGAGTTGTGCTAAGGAGCATAGTGCTTTGCTTTCTTCCATTAAATCTTTAGAACATTAATATTTTTCTTCTAAATTACCTTCTGATATTCACAAATGAGTACAAGCGAAATTAAAATTTTACTCTATCTCTACAAATGAAGCTACGTCTATACTTCTTCGGAAAAGTGCAAGATATTTTGGAGGGAGGCAATAAAGCAGGTCAATTATTGGGGAATTATCTCAAAACTATGAGAGCGAGAGAGGAGTTATTGAATCTGTGCTGAATGCACAAGGTAGTCCTCTTACTAATCACAAGGATATTTTAGAAGAATTTGTTAATTTTTATAAATCTTTGTAAATGCCTGAATGGTCGGCTCAATCTTCTACTGTTTCTGAGTACCTAAGCTAAATTTTCCATCATATTTCCCCTGATTTGGATTTTCTTTCCTTACAGAGGGATCTTACTTTAGGTGAAGTCTCCCATGCATGAAGTGTATTAAAATTGGGGAAAACACCGGGACCTGATGGTTTTACAGTAGAATTTTATCTCCACTTCCCTACTATTCTTCTTCCCTATTTATTCCGCTTAATTCTTTTGTTCATTCCTCGTCTATGGCTGGTACCTTCCAGGAGGCTATAATATGTCTCATTCATAAAGATGGTAAAGATCCCTGTTATTGTAAAAACTATAGAGCTATCTCTTTGTTGAATGTGGATTATGAGATTTATGCTAGACTCCTTGATCTTCGTGTAGAGTCCCTCCTCCTGTATCTTATAGGGAAAGAATAATCTGGATTAATTAAGGGGAGGCTTATATCAGATAATTCATGTTTATTATTTAATATCTTTAGTAGAGCCCCTCTACTAAAATCCTCACTTGCGGCTATCACAATAGATGCAGAAAAAGCATTTGACAGGATTAGTTGTTTTTTCCCCCCCAGAGTTTTACATAGCTCGACCCGAAGGTTTCAGGTATCAGAGCGCTTTACATGAGCACCAGTTAAGTTACACAAGGACACATTAATTTTTGTTAGGCATGCAGAGATTAAGTGATTTGCCAAGAATCATGGGATGTTCAGCGTCCCTGCCGAGACTCAAACCCAGTTGCCCAGCATCGAGGTCGGACGCTCTAGCTGTAAGGCCACATCCTCTCCCCCATAGTTGGGACTTTATGCTTCGATCATTAACTTGGCATGGTTTTGGTCCTACATTTTTAGCTTTGATTTCTCTCTTGTATCAAGCTCCTCGAACGGCGGTCTTGGTAAATGGTAAAGTTTCTTCCTACAGAGGTGTGAGGCAGGGATGTCTGCTATCTCTTTTATTATTTGTTTTGGCGCTGGAGCCCTTTCTTTTCTGGATTAGTCTTAACCCCTCGATTTCTGGCATCATTTTTGGGTATCATCACTTAAAATTTGCGGCATATGCAGACGATATTCTTTTGTTTATCTCTTCTTGAGAGCAGTCTTTACCTGCTCTTTTACAAGAACTTTCTTTATTTTCAGGGGTCTCTGGATATAAAATTAATAAAAGTAAAACAGAAATGATTCCTCTTACTAAATACACCTTTAGTCAGCCTTAGCTCATTACGGGTTTTCAATGGACTACACCTCTGTTAAAATTAAATATTTAGGCATCTGGGTTACGAACTCCATTTCAGAAACTATGCGACTTCATTTCAAAGAACCAACAACGAAGGTTAACTGTATTTTGTCCTCCTGGAATCCTCTATTTTTATCCTTTTGGGGTCGCTTAGAAGATATTAAAATGATGATCTCTATCTTTTTATTTCTTCATTCCATGTTACCAATTTCTATCCAGAAGTCCTTTTTTAAACGGTTTTATTCATTACTCCCAAAATTTTAATGGGATAATAAGAAATCACAAATTGCTCTGACCACTTTGCAACGTCCTAAAACGGCTGGAGGAGTTAATTTTCAAGACTTCTTTTCTTATCATGGAGCTTTTATTCTCAGGCAAGCTCGTCGTTGGACTTCAGAAGTGATTTCACCTTTTGTATCCATTATGGTTGGAACTTGAAAAAACTCTTCTTCTTCACTTTACTTCTAAAGAAATCTTGTCCCGTTCTTCCTGTATGTCATTTCTTTATTCTCCGGTCTGAAAGCATACAATTTCATTGATTAGGTCCACATTCCTTCCAATTAATTTATCTCCCTCATTATTTCTTCCAATGCCGATATGGTATAATTAGTTTGTTAATCCTAATTAACAACAGACATTTTTTGGCTTGCTTGGAAAAATAAGGTCCGTATGTGAGTGAATTAATTCTTTCAGGATAATGCTCCCCTTTCCTTTCCTCAATTTTGTCATATTTATCAGTGTCCCAAATCCTTCTATTCTCGCTTTAATTTATTGATGAATGTGATCTTAGACCAGTATTTCTATATTCGATCCTGTCCACCTCTGTTAGTCCCTTTATCATCTGAATTTACTAATCTCCTCAATTCAGGACCTAAAGCATACATTATTTACAAATATCTTTTGAACCCTGACCTCACTAGAACCAAATCGAAGGTTGAACTTGTATGGGGAAAGGACTTAGGGGTATGTTGCGATGTTGCTTTTTGGGATAAAATATGGATTTGTATTTCAAAAGTTTCTAGATCTGCTAGTGTTACTCAGACCCTTTTTTTCATTTATCACAGACGTTACTTCACTCCCCTACAATGTTCTAAGTTCTCCTCCAATGGCTCTGCTAAATGTTGGTCATGTGATTCTCCTCAGGCAGATTTTATACACAAGTTATTTCACTGCCCTATGACACTTTCTTTTTGGCACAGGGTTTGGTCCCAGATTCGACACATTTTTAATGCACACCCTTCTTTCAATATCCTTTATTTATTTTTAGGTACTCTGTCTCAGTCTATTTTTCAATTGTTTCCCAGAGATACATTGTTAGACATTTTATTAACACTGCGTTTCAGCAAATTATTCTAAATTGGAACTCATCAGGCAAATTATCATACAAAGTGTGGTAGGATTCTGTAGGTTTACATCAAATGGGTACTTTATACATGATGCAATGGTTTCCCTCTCATAATGTCCCCAAGTTATGGTAACCACTTACTCTTTTTCTCAATCAAATTAGTGGTACCGTGTCGCACACTATTTCCACGTTATCTGAGAATCCTTATCCTCCATAATCATTGTATTCTCGGTCTCCTATTGCATTAAAATGTACTTTATATATATTAGACTAAATGTTTTATCATTTTCTTATTATGAAGTAGATGATAACGTATTAATATGAAGTTGTTTTTATAATTTATATTTCAGAATTGTTCTCTCCTTCTCCCCTCTCCCCACCCCCCTCTTAAATTTATAAAGACTTTGATGTTTTATTGTTTCATGTATTTAGTAATAAGAGTTTCTCCTTATTTTTTGTACCTTCGCATGTGTTGATATTTACTAATTTGTAGCCTGACATCTGACTTCTTTTTCTGAAGTGCAGTAAATATGACAAGGTAAATTCAGAATTTAAAGACATCTTTATTTCTTGGACTTTCACGGCCCACCAAAAATAGGCTAGTCACCCACCATTGGGTCGCAACACACAGCTCGGGAAATGCTGATCCAGCATGTGTGATGGGCACATGGGAACTATGATAAGAATGCTTGAACAGGATCTGAGAGTCTGGTTAGAGTAGATGGATTAGTAAAGGTTTCAAAACGTTTGCTGTGTACATCTCTAGTGCTTTGTGGGTTAAAGATTATTCAGCAGATTAGGTCACCTACCTTCTTTTGGGGCTGGTAGGTGGAAGAAAGTTGATTAGTGCACTACTGTCTAGACTACAGCAACAGATTACAACACTAAATCTGCAGGGTGCAATGTAGAACATAAAGAGCTGAGAAAATGAATGGAAATTTAACAGGGACTCCCGCAAAGAGGTCACCTGGAAGTTGGTGCAGATACAGCTAGTGTACCATCCACAGGGAACACTTGTACCACTCCCTTTTATAGAGGACTATCAGGTGTGTTATATTCTAAAAGGAGCGATAAAGGAAAAACTGTAAAAGACACAAAGACTACAAATGAGAAACACAGTAGCAACTTCAATTGCAGTAGCAAAACATAGTAGCAACTTCAATTTCAGTGGCAATCAATTGTGCACAAAATCAAAAATAAAAAAAGCATAATTTTTGTGTAGGGCATCATACCTCACTTATCCTGCTGCTAACCACTGTAAAACTCAGGTTTTAATATTGGCCAATTGAATAGTGCTCAATTTGCCAAACTTGGAAGCCTGAGTTGGCCGGGATTTGAGTTTGTGACCTGCACATCTGTGCAGATTACTGCATATATTTGTGACGAGCATTCACCTCAACATGCTACCCTATAAACAAGGTAGCTCCATAATACAATAAACTTGGAAAGAAGCAGAGTGCTCCCCAGCATGCGTGTCGAACAAGGACACAACAGCAAGATGGCATTGCAGGGATCAAGGTGAGATGGTGACGTTCATGCAGAAATCCTAAGGAGTTTGCATCACACTCACGATTTCTATTTGGGAGTCCAGGCTGTGTCATAACAATGCATTGTGGTGGCTCTAGTATCAGGTTTATGCGGTAGCACATGCACTATGTTTCTACTACACATACCACATGACATGAAAAGTCGGTTTAGGGGTGCTCCATAATTCAGGTTGCTCTCGAGTAGGGAATAAAACAATTTCACACAAAGACTTGTGGAACAATAAATTCATGAGAATCACGTGGATACACATTTCCCAGGACGAGGAATAAGCTTCAAGTTTATTTTGGCACTATTCCGATTAACAGCCTCTAGTGTATCAGCAAGATATGCAACAGTATACGGAGTGCAAACGACATACTGTAAATAAAGAATGTACCAGCACTTTTTAAACACGGCACTTTGAATTTTGTGCAAGAAGAAGCAATACAATAATTGTTTTGTACAGGATGCTGGAGTGATATGAGGGATGCACATGAATAGCCTTATGAACTTCCAATAACCTGCTATTATTTTACAAAAGAAGGATATAAAAACGAGTACATAGGGTAAACGACAAAGTGCATGTAACAGCAGAACAACATTTAAAAAAAATAAAAGTTAGAAAAAGACCCATGGTAAAGCCTGACACAAGATGAGTGGGGCTAAGGAGAGGTAGAGAGAGAAAAGTTGAGTCATGGTAGCAGCCAGGTTAACAGATAAAGTTTTGCGAGACGTATTCTAAAGGCGTTCCCAGTTGAGAGACTTCCACAAAATGTACTACAATGGTGTGTGCATTCTTGGCAAACACCCTTGATTGGTTTCATTAACTAAAGCTCGCAGAAGTGTCCCTAGATTAAGTTCCTTCGGAATTGCTTGCAAAAGGTATCTTGAGTGCACATGAATAATGTTCTTTCAGAATGGTTAGTAGGCAGAATCAAAGTCTTCACAGTTATATTTTGCATCGCTCTCTTTTATATGGTATGAACAGGGTGACCAAGCGTGTTATGCATCGAGCCTGTGTTGTCGTTAAAGCACTGCGTATGGATAACTTAGCAAATGTTAAAAGAAGGCTTTTTGCAAATACGGTTTACTTTGACATGTGTTAGTTGCAGTTTTTGGTTATAGTAGTAGGGCTGCAATCGCAGACCGAAGCCTGGATTCGTGTAGTCGGTGTCATGACACACGGGTGGCATCTGGCCTTTATGCTACTGGTGTAATTTCTGCACCAGTGTACTTTGGCCTTACCTAAAAGTTAGAGTTGGCAATCGGAATTAACTATTTTTTACTGTGTTTAAGAGGCACAGCATATGCTCCAGAAGGTGTTTAGCAGTCTACTATGTCTTTACTCAAAGAAGCACTGGCAAAAAAACAGTAAATCTCATCTTTGGGACTGATTGGCTTTGCCAATGGTTTTTAGCAATGCTCTTGAGCATCCCAGGTGCTGCGCAGCATGTCTAAAGAGTTAACAAAAAAAGATGCTATAACACGTCCACCTGTCTCATTTCGGAGGTGTGCACAACACGCATGCATGGGCCTACATAATTATATAGGCGCTTTCTAGTCTTTTTATTTTCAGAGGGGAGTTAGACATGTAAATTGTAAATAAACATTTTTAAAAAAGGAGTGTGAAAGCACTTTCATTTTTAGGTCTTTGTGAGGGGTAGAAAAACTGAGGCCACGAGTGGGGAAGCAAGCAATATGTGGGAGTGAGGAAGCAGAGTGGGCGGGAGCAGAAGTATCACAAGTCAGCGGAGACAAGAAGGAGAGTGAAGGTGGGAGAAGCAATACCCTGGGAACGGTGAAAGCAACATGGATACGAGAGATAAACATGGAGCGCAGAGGGGAACAGAAGGTCATGGGCTAGACAGACGAACATGGAGCTGCTGGGGGGGAAGCACACATGCGATAAAGCAATGCAGGGTGAGGGCAAGTACAACACAGAGGGGGCGGAGAAGCACACAGGCAAGAGAGTGCAACACAGCGCGTGGCAGAGCATTAAACGAGAGAGACACCTGGAAAAAACATGCACTCTTGTGGGGTCCTTGAACAAAAAGAAAAAAAGTAGTGCTACAAAACTAACTTATAGGACACAAATAATGCATCCATGCTCCAGAGGAGAGGGAAACACAAGAAGTCAAAGTAAAACTCACACAAGCTGAAGATTAAAAAGCAAGCAAGTGACAAAGTCAACTAAATATAAGCAATAGGTGGGCTCTAAGCCCACTGAAAGCAGACAATAGGTCTTTTCACTAACAGACATCGTGTGGTCAAGTTCAACAAGACAATGAAGATGGAAGAGCAATGAAGATTAGTGTAAAGACACAATTAATCAAACACCCTATACAAGTTGGAGAAAATGATGAACTACAGTAAATCTGGATGTCCAAACTGACATCAGAGATCAAAGTAAAACTGAGATGAAACGAGGTAGCATTGTGTTTGGGAGGCAGGCACAAATTGCATACGTGATGGCGATCGGTCCGAGATTATTTAGTGTGTCAGTGAGGACAGTAGTGGAATGGCGTCCATTCCATCATCGTCGAGGCATGGTGGAGAGACGCGACAAAAAGAGACTGAGTAGGCCCAGAAGGGCAATGCCCAGGAGGGGCCACAGGCGACCGAGGCCCCGCTCGAGGGTAGTAGGCAAACGACAAAACAAGATGAAGAGTAAGGGAGGCGCGATCGAAATACAATACCAAAAGAGGGGAAAAAAACGTGTAACCCAAACAGGAGCACTGCAACTGTGTTGACCTGAAACAGTGAGCACACATCCAAACCAGTGGTAAGAAAACAATCAAACAATGGAACCGAGGACCATGCGCATTACCAGCAAGACGGGTCATCACATCACCTCGTGAATCAAAAGAATTCTTCGAAGAAAAACAACTTGCACACATCCAGGCCCAACACTAGAGGGCAGGAGTACGCACAGCATGTGTATCAACAGCCACACATGCCTCATCAGTTTTTTTTGCTTGGCTAACCAACAATATCTGTTTTAGAGTGGTCTGTAAATAAACCTGAACTCCTAAAGACGGTATACATACAGGAGTGGTTAGAAGCAAAAAACTATTATTACAGGTAAAGCAAAAAGAGGAACATGCAACACACACTGGTAATAAAGCAACTAAGACAGGACATCTGAACTGAAGATAGCAATGGGAGTTCAAGAACTGTCAAACCTTGGTGTTTCGAAAAACAGATGTTCTGAATGTTGAGGATAAAGAGAGCAATCATTGCACACAGTACACAAATCGCAATTATCAGCCCTAAGTTGGCCTCAGACATACACCCACAGACATTCTACGGTCCAATCAGTTAATGAAGACCAGTCCAGAATATCCCATATACCGGGCTACAGCAAAGATTTAGCACAATCTGAAAAATCTTTAATAGAGTCCAAATCAAATGACATCCCAGTGTATTAGGTAATGACACAGAGTGGCACCCCCAGACAGCGCGGAGCCACGCCGTGCACAAAGGCATACGCCAAATTACCAAGAACTAAAGAGCCAGAGAAAATTGGTAGAGCAATGAGCCTTTCTGCAAATTAACTTGCCTAAATAATATGAAAACTTTCTTCGAACACAGACACTGTATGTCTTGACAAGACACTGTATGTCTTGACAAGACACTGTATGTCTTGACAAGACACTACTGCTTAAAATTTCGTTATACCTATTTTTTTGCTGGTATTTTCCTTTTCCGTTTTTACATTACCTTTATTGCATGACCTCTACAACCAATTATTTCAATGAAAACCTAAGCAATTTGAATTTTTCATATTTGAGTACAGTAAAAGCGCTGAAAAATGGTAAGGTAAACTTCAATTGCGAAAATGTACACTGGAAAATAAATGACTTTCGAACCAATATGTTTAAATTTTAACAGCAATTTAAAAAAAAAAAAGAAGAAACGACTAAAAAGTCCAACTTTTAAGTATGTTCCATTTTACAATGCAAGAATGGTTGGGGAGGTACAACCTAAGTGGATGACCACCCACTGGTGCAGCACTTGACTTTCACTTAATTTGTGGCACAGGTACTAAGACACAGTGGAGTTTACAGACGATGTAACATGGAAAAAACAACTCCTATCCGGATTAAGCATTAGTAGAGGAGGAGCTTGGTGTAGTGAGTTTCAAATTAATGGGCACCTCACGTAAGCATGATGCCATAAACGGAGGGGTATACATGGGAAAGTTGGGTGCAGTGATAACAACAACAGTGGAGCAATCAAGTCCACCACTCATTCAGGTGCACAGATAAATCTGACAGCCATTTTCTTATCTACAGGTCTCTAGTTGATATTACAGCTTACCACCTCTTACTTATATCAACAAGCTTATATAAAGACCTAGCTGTTCAAACAAGTTGAGATTTAATTGGACTAGACAACAAACCCCTCTGATGGTGTTTTTACTGTAGTGCCAAGATATCTTTGGTAAACGTGTGCTCTATAAATTTATTTTAACATATAACATACCTGCTACTGAGATTTCTCAGGGCCTTCTTAAGTCTCAAGGAGATTATCATAGGTCTCTTTTAGGTCTTATTGGCGAACAACACTCTTTAGGCCTGAGAATTTGCAGAGGGAGTTAGTATGCGGCCTGTTTTGATATTGGTTCAGAATTGTGATCATTCATCAGAATAACTATACATTATAAACCAAATTAACTCTTCGACCTTTAACGATAGGTGTTATGACAACTCAATAGGAGGATAAAGTTACCTTAACTGTCCCTTTGTTACTCTTAGTCCAAAAGGCTCTTTACCATTACTAACCTTTGGGCATCCTCGCCAGGATAACAGTTTACATCATACAAGAGACACCTCCATTGCTGCATTCATCTGAGCCCTTGCCAGTTCCCCTCAACTTATAAAAGGAGTCAATTGGTGTGTGTGTGTGCAGATGAGTGGCAGGGCAGGAAGGCACTGATAATGAGAAAAAGAAGACGAAAAAAAGGAACGGAGGAACTATTAAGGTAACTTTTCCAATTCTAATGTCCTGGCTCTTTCACAAAGGGAAAGGGAGAAACAGAGGTGAAACTGGATGATTTAGGTCTTTAGGTGAGGCCAAAGGGGCCCAGCTAGAACCTCCTGCTCTTAATTTCCTCCTGGAAGTCTCTAGAGGGTAGTGTCAGCAAAATGTGTTTGGCTAGGTTGAGGGTGGAAGGGGAATACTGCTACATTAAGCAATCCAACATATCTTTTAGAACACCAGAAATGTCTTTTTAGCTCAGGTGGAGTGTGCCCAACACATGATTGAGGTTAGGTTAAATGTAGTTTAACAATAGGTGATGCATAACACATAACATCTGGCAAAGAGGCATTATGAGCTTCATCATCACTCCCAAAGGCCAAAAACAGCTGGTCTGATGAAATAGATAACTTTTGTGGCCCAGATAAAAGTTTAATGCACATTACAACACTGTGCAGATCTCCTCAGCTGAGAAGAGATTCCAGCATGGAAAGAAAGTCAGAGGAACACACTCTTTCTCCAGATGAAAAACCAACAGCACTTTCTAAAAGAAGAAAGGGCGAGCGTACTAAATTATTCTGTCTTATGGAACTGGTTTAGACTCTAGGGTGCAGCGGGACACTCTACCAGAGCAAATGGTTGGATTAGGCATGCCATACATCTAGTGTCACTGCATTTGCCACAACGAAGACTTTACCAAGCTTGTTCCAGATAGCAGGTATTCAGTTGTATTTATTCTTCAACAAATTGGCACCAAACAGGCATTGCTTCATCCACTAAGTAGGCTGATGGGCACAAATGCCCACGAAAAAACACTGCCAACTGCTCATATACTGGGCACAGTTTCTGGAAGCTGCAAGAATCTCTATGTTCTCAGAGGATCGGCATACGTTTTGAAAGGTCAACTCCTCAAGAATCATGTGTTAAAGGAATGCCTCTTTCCAAGGACTGGAGGTCTCTCCTCTAGGGGAGACATAAATGTTCCCTCTGTTAAGAACCCTCAGAATTACAAGGATTGGGTAAAAGGCATATGAAAACACCCCCATAAAGCTAAATATCAGGCTGTCCGCAAGAAAATGTGCCTCTGGCTGGTGAAATGATAGTGCATGGAGTTGAGATAGGTTGCAAAGGCCTCGAAGATGGGGCTGAGAACATCCTGGAGAAGCCCAAGCTTAGGCTGTCAAGACTTGTGATGTTTTTACCGGCTCTGGCGTTTTGAAGAGTTTCTCAACTTCAGTTCTGGAGAGTTCTGGTCTGCCCGAGGTAAGGACGACCCCTTCAGGTAGCCACGGTGCCGCTAACAATGAAATAGCCAAGCAGACCATGCCCTCCTAAAGGAGTCCCAAGAGGAAAGAACCCTGTAGGCAAAACCTCTGGTGGAAGTGGGAACTCCGGGAATATAGAGGAAGGAAAGAAACCTCCAGAAAGAGAAAAAGAAGGCCAGGAATCCGAACTGGCATAGAAGGCCAACTCAGGAACAAGGCAGGCAACAGGAATCACAGATACACCCTGCAGGAGCACAGGATACCAACAGGAGTGAGGACACACCAGCAGAAGCAAAGAGTATTGCAACGCAAGGAAATGAAGGATCCATCCCTTTAAATACCCATGAAGAGGAAGTGACCAAACAGGTACAGGAAGTGACCACCATCTTGGATAAGGAAAAGGATAGTGGACGGAATAAGAAGGTCGCCATATTGAATTGGTAGAGTAGATACTTCCCAAGGCCTTCTGGGAAGAAGACTATGGAATCATGGGAAGGCAAGATGGCCCATGAAGATAAGAAGGAAGAAATATCTATCCAGTGAAAGGAATGCAAGAATATAGTGCCCTAACATGCGAAAATAAGAAGCCGCAGTGCCAAAATCTGGAGCTGCGGCATTCCTGTCATGCAAATTGTTAGACAACGGGCTGCCGTGTAGGTAGGCGACGTGCCCAACACAAAAAGAGAGCAGGCGCCACGGGACGCACCGTGACCCCAAAACAGCAACAGCGGGCCACCGTGCAGCACCCCGACGCGCCTGAAGAAAATCGCAGCCCGCAAGGAAGAAGCGGGCAGCACCGTGGGCCGAATCATGGTCCGCGGTGCAACATAGGCAGTAAACTCTGGCGTGGTCAATCCCTGCAATATAGGAAAGCTAGCAGGAACATGCCTTGTTGTAAAGCCCCTACACCTCAGAGATACAGTAAGCTGACAGAACTTTGGGAGCCAACCGCCTCTTGATGCTTGCTCAGGAGAGTGGCTTTGCCTGTTTGGACCATCACCACCATTACAGGGCTGAAGGGAAGCTTACCAGGAAGACTGCCTTAAGCTCCAACACATTTATGTGCAGGGACTGATCCAATTTGTTCAAAAAAACACAGATGGGGTGTTAAACTTATTGTGGCCCTCGCCTGTACTACGAGGAGTTGTTGTGACTGCAAGCTGAAGATGGTCCGGCATAGCAAAATTGGAATTCCACTAAATGGTTGTGAGAATAAATGAATGAATGAATGAATGAAAGGACATTTATAGAGCGCATGGTTACTCGGGAGCATCCCAGCACTAATAGCGTTGTAGTTCCGACTATACACAGTTTTTAGAGGAATAAATACATTTTGAGTTGCTTTCTAAAAGTCAGGTAGTTAGGTTCCAGGCAGACATTAGTGGGTAGATGGTTCCATAGTTTGGCAGCATTGACTGAGAAGCGACGTCCTCCACTTCGAGTTCTTTTTATTTTTGGAATTGCCGCCAGTAGTTTATTATCTGACCTGAGAGATCTATTGGAACGATAGGGGTGAATAATGCTGCTGATAATCTGAGGGCCTTTGCCTGAGAGAGCTTTGTGCAGGATACATAGGGCTGTGAATTGGACTCGTTCTTGAATGGGTAGCCAGTGTGGTGCTGACAGTGCCGGTTTAGCAGAAAGGCGTTTGGGGGTGTTCATAAGCAAGCGTGCAGCACCGTTTTGAACTATCTGTAGTGTCTTTATAGTTTTGGTTGGGGTTCCTAAATATAAGGCGTTCACATAGTCCATACGTGACAAGATTAAGGCTTGGACCAGTATCTTTTTAGCTGAAAAAGGAAGTGCGGGGAGGATCTTTCTTATCATTCTTAGGATTCCAAAGCAACAAGCTGCCACCCTGTCTGCTTGTTCTAGATCTAGCTTAGAGTCAAGCCATATGCCTAGACTCTTGATGTGTTCCTTTGAGGCGGGAGGGGTCCCCAAGCAACTAGGCCAGAAAGATCTTATAGCCATTGAGGTAAAATTATCCAGGAGCACGAGCTCAGTCTTAGCTCCGTTTAGCTTCAAGTAAGATTCATCCATCAACTTGACACCTTTTCCAGGCACAGTGCCAAATCAGAGCCTGTATTTTCTTTTTGATTGAGCGCGACCACCAGCTGGGTGTCATCAGCGTAGGTTTATAATCTAAATACCAAACGGTGTAACTACATCTGCCAGTAAGCTCATGTATACATTGAATAGAGTGGGGCTCAAGGATGAGCCCTGAGGGACCCCACATCTAAGTGGCATTCGCTAGGAGGTGGATCCTTTTTCAGAGACGGCAAAAGATCTGTCCTCTAGGTAGGATTGCAGCCATTTGAATGCTGTTCCTGCCACTCCTATCCTTCTCAAACGTTGAACCAACAATTGGTGGTTCACCGTGTCGAAGGCTGCGCTGAGATCTAACAGAATAAGTGCAGCGCAGCCCCCTCCGTCTAGGATTTTTCTAAGTTCTTCCATTGCTATTTGGAGTGCAGTTTCTGTACAATGTTGTGGTCTAAATCCATTCTGTGACGGATGCAGACGAGCATTGTCTTCGAGGAAGGAGGATAGAGTTAGGTTAACGTATTTCTCCGCTAGTTTACCAATCCCTGGTAATAATGAGAACGGTAATTGGCCAAAACATCAGGGTCCAGATTGGGCTGTTTTAAAAGTGTTCTAACCGTGGCCTGTTGCCATTGAAAAGGAACTATTACAGTTTCTAAAGAAACGCTTATAACATTTAGAATAACTGGGGAGACGGTCTCAGTGATTAGATTTAAGATATTAGGTGGAGCAGCATCTGACGGTGAACCAGATTTGAGCTGACTGAGGAGTCCTTGAAGGGCAGGGAGACTTAGGGGAGGAAAGACCTTCAATAACAGGTCTCCATTTTGGCCTATTTCTTCAAGTACCGGTAGGTTATGTGAGACCAACACTTGAGGAAAGGAGTTATAAATTGTTTGAATTTTATTGAAGAATAATTCTGCCATGTTATTACACCATTTCGGTGTGTCTGGAATGGAGGTGGGGGCCGTAGGAGGGGTGATGAGAGACTTTACAATGCTGAAAATTTCACGTGGACGATTTGTTGACAGCGTGATTTTTTCCTCATAGTAGAGAGCTTTGGCTGCCTTTATTTCCATTGTATAGGTCTTTATAGCCTCTCAATATTTATTTTTATTGATTGCCGAGGGGTATTTCCTCCACAATCTTTCCAGCTTTTTGCTAGATTGTCTAGGCTCCCTAAGTTTAGGAGTATACCAGGTATTTTGGTTGGATCCCGCTTTACTATGAATCAATTTTTTTGGTAAGACCTTATCAAGTGAGGACTCAAGCCAATTTACTAGGTTGTCATTAGCGGTGATTGGATCAATTTCCAAGTTGGGAGCCGTATTTTCCAAGATTGTCACCCATGATTTTTTGGGCAGTTTCGACGAGATCCGCCCCAACTTGCTAGTTTTTTTTAGTCAGAGTAGTTCCAGACTGTGTTATCCAAGAAAATTGTATTAAAAAGTGGTCAGTCCAGGTTATTGGAATATGGTCGTTGACCAGAAGATCAGGGATATTTGAAACAATTGGATCCAGTAAGTGGCCTTTACAATGAGTGGGTCCTTTAACTAATTGGGTAAATTGGAGCATCTCCAGTCCTTCTATTAGTTCTATTCTAGGTGGAGATAAGTATCGTCGAAATGGAGGTTAAAATCCCCAAGAAGGGGTTAGGTTGGGAGTGGAACTGGATAAATTAGCAACCGTGTCAGGGAGCTCTTTACAAAAATTGCCTAGAGCACCTGGTGGTCGGTATATGAGAATCCCTGAGAAGGTCAAGATGTGGGAAATACTTAAGACAAAGTGGATACTTTTGCAATCTGGTAGAGGGTTATTAGTGGAACACAAATTTATTTTTGTATATAATAGCTAGTCCACCACCTCTACCTGTGACGCGATCTAGTCTAACCTCTAGTGACCTCGCCATTCGAAGACTGGAAAGGATGAATAGCCTAAGATGAGTTTCAAGAGGTCTTCACACAGCAGATTCCAGTTCCCTGCTGGAGGAGTTGTGGGGAACATATGTGGAGCTTTGAATGGCGTTTCCTTCTTATGCAGGGTGCTATGAGTCCAATCAGCCTCTAGAAAAAACAGGCCGTCGGGGGTTTTTGTAGGTGAAAAAGTGATACACTGCATGGATGAAGGATGTCACCCTCTTTGAAGTGGGGAAATCCATTGATAAGCTGTAATCCAAAGACACCCCAATTAAATTAGTCCTTTCGAAAGGAGCCAGAAAGGATTTGGGGCAGTTTGCGGACTATTCACGTCTTGTACAGGGTCTCTAGAGCTTGAGCTAATGCAAACTCTGCACCCTCCATGAATGCTCCACGAATGAGGCAGCCACCTAGATAAGAATAGCAGCAGACTTCCTCTTTGCACTGGAAGGCAGTCTACAAGGCAATGGTATTGGTAAAGGCCCAATGGTCAGTACTGAGACAAAACATGTGTTCTGTACAGGTTATTATAGGGCTGATAGTTTGAAGCATTAATTTCTCTTCTGTAGACAATGATCTACTCCACTGAGAGTGTCCAATATTGTTCCCAGGTAAAAAAATAATTAGATTAGAAGAGAGAGGATGGCTTGGGGGTGTAGATGGGAATCTCTAAGAACTGAGAAACAAAGATGTTGTCTGTAGCTTCTGCTTGGCTTTTTTGAAAGATGACCCTTTAACCCGCCAGTGATATATATACAGTCATATAAAATGTTTCTTCTATTTCAAGTGTTCTGCTACCACCTGCATGAATTGTGTATGCAGGGTTGAATGAAGACCAAAAGGTATAACTATATAGGTTATAGTGTTTTCATTTCACAAAAACATCAATAATTTCACGAGAGTTGGACGTGGAAGTAGGTCTAATTACCAAATGTTGTTGAGAATATATTTGGTATAGCACCAGCATCCTAATTTTTTTACACTTTCTTCATTTGTGTGCGAATTTTAGATCGAAAATGGGTTTTAATTCACGTTTTGGGCCTTTATTTCGAATGACATGAATTTTTTTTTTTTTTTAAATACCTTTATTCAAACCTCAAAATGACACAGCTTCACACCTACAACCCAGTGGGCCGGCAGCTCAGTAATTCACAGCAAGTGACACAGATATTTAGCCAGCAACCCAAGCGGCAGGCAGCGGTCAGCACTCATAGGCACTAGACGGTCCATCACTCAGAATAATCACATGTTGCACCAAACCCATCATTCCAGGACATCAGTCATATTGTACCGTTGGCCGCCAAGAGCAGGCAACCACACACATCGCCCCCAGGCCAGTACCCCACAGTGCTTCCAGCAAGAGGGACCCCATGTCAGCTTATGGAGACCTAACCATCCGTTTTCTTAGCGGAAATCATACAGCGAGTCTAACGTTGACCCGCATCAAATGGGATGTGACCAAAGCGGTGTCACTTGTAATGTTTAAGAAGGAGAATCTCATAATTCAAGGTCATGTGTATTTGTGGCAGAGGTGGCAGGAACAGCCCCCCCGGAAGCAACCTCTTTAGTGAATAGGTACGTTGTATATAGTCCCCAGAAGTTCTTGGGTCTACTCCTGAGGGGTAGTAATTCACTAAAGTCTCAGTCTGAATGCTACAATCTAGCATATCATGCAACCATTGCGCCATTGTGGGTACCGACCCTTCAACCAACACATTGCCGCTTTGCCACCAATAGACCCATATCAACCAACCTGCGGACCACTTTAGGGAGTCGTTTAGAATACCCCAGGAGAGCCAAGGACGGTTCAGGGGGTAGCTCCATCTCCACCACCCTGCCCAATTCCAGAAAGATCTGTTCCCAAAATTTATACACCTCAGGGCAATGCGAAGCCAGATGGACAAAGTCCGCTGAGAGCGCGAGCATCTGTCACAAGCCGAGTCCTCCCTGAGCCCATATCGGTATAGTCTCTCTGGGGTATTATACGCTCTATTCAAAAACTTGAAGTGGACAAGCCTATGTCTGCAGTGTAGTGAAATTTGTCGGGTGCTAGTACAGCAATAGGACCACATAGTATCATCTATGTCCTGTTGCAAGTCTCGTTGAAAGGCTGGTCTGGCTTTCGTGTATTGATTCGCCCCATGTGACATTGCCAGTTTATAAACGTTGGAAACCGCCTTACGCGGTGATTTATCTTTAATGATATACGACAGTTCCATCATTTCTGGCGGCTCCTGCAGATCATCCCCCAACAGTTCCCGGAGGGCTCCACGCATCCTGTGGAACTGAAATCTCTGAAGCAAAGTACTGTCAGCGGCTGAGCCCCCCACTTCTTCCCATGTCTTCACTACCCCGTCTTGAAACAAGTCTCCCAACTTCAAAACATTCAGCGCTTGCAAGGCTCGGACCACTCCTTTGTCCCGGCAAGGGGCGAGCCAAAGGGCCCATTCAATAGGCATCGCCGGCGAGTACAATCGCGCCCCCGCTTGCAAATTCAACAGTGTGTGCCAAGCATGGCATGTCGAATTAAGCGAGTCGAGTATCCCCGTCCTGCGGTCAGGGTCCACATATCGTGGCCGGCAGAGGTAGCGGGTCAGCAAAGAGCCGTTCCAGGCGCAGAAATGGGATATCAGGCGAGCCGTGCATCCAGTGGTACGCCAGAGCAGCTTGCGCCGCTCTGTAATACAGATTCAAATCCGGGGCGCCCAGCCCACCCATGTGATACGGGAGGGTAAGTACCTGCTAACACACCCATGCCTGTTTGCCTGCCCAGGCTAGCCGTATCAGTAATGCCTGGACTCATTGAAAAAATTATACCGGTAAAACAATGGGAATGTTTGTGAACAAGAATAGGAATCGGGGTAAAATCACCATCTTCATGATGGACACCCTACCTAGTAATGATAGCGGTAGCTTAATCCAGCTCTCAACGTCATCCTCCAGCCTACTGACCGCAATACCGTAATTCTCCTGAAACACGACATCCGAATCCGTACTGAGCCGTATACCCAGATACCAAATCGACTCAGTGGACCAGCATAATGGATATTCTGGTTCAAACTGCGACGTAGCCGGGGTGAGTGGGAAAATTATGGATTTTGCCCAGTTGACTCGCAACCCCGACAATGCTCCAAAAGGTACCACCTCTCTAAGAATAGAGGCGAGATTTTTCTCTGGGTTTCGGACGTACAACAGTGTATCATCCGCATACGTGGCGATCATAATCTTATATGTCGGGAAACTAGTACCTTTGTGTCCGTGGTACTCTCAGAGAGCGCATGCCAATGGTTCTGCGACCAGAGCATATAAAATGGGGGATAACGGGCAGCCTTGTCTCGTTCCTCGTGTAATAGCTATGGGTTCCGTAACCAGGTTACCTATTTTTATTCGTGCCGTGGGCGAATCATACAGCACCCCAAGCAGCTGAAGGAAGACAGGGACTAGCCCCATCCTAGTGAGAACATGCTGCAGAAAAGTCCATCTCCATGTCGAGAATGACCGCGACGGCCTTAGTATCGCGTCGGACATGCGGAATGGTACCGAATACCGTGCGTAGGTTGTAGGTGAGATTCCTATCCGGGACAAACCCCACCTGTTCCGGAGCAACCAACAACGGCGCCAGCGGAGAAAGACGGTTAGCAAGAATTTTTGCAAAGATTTTGGTATCCACATTAAGCAAGGAGAGTGGGCGGTAAGAACCACACTCATCCAGCGGCTTATCCGGTTTAGGTATGGCGACAATAACCACCTCTCTCATCGAAGGTGGCATGGTGCCTGACACACACATGTCATCAAATAGCGCAGCTAGATGCGGCAGTAGCAGTTCCAGAAATGTCTTATAGAACCCGACCGTTAGGCCGTCAGTCCTCGGGGCGCTATTCGCCTGCATTCCGGACAGTGCCAGCAATATTTCATGCTTTTTAATAGGCCGCATAAGAAACTCGCGGTGTGTGTGTTCGTAAGAAAGGGCAATTTGATATGCTCCAAGTAATCCAAGATTTGATCCCCCGTTCCGGCAGTCCGGGAGGCGTATAGTTCACCGTAATATCTCTTAAAGCGGTCCGCTATATCCGCTTCATATGTAAGTAGATTACCCTCTTCGGACTTAAGCTCCGTGATCAGAGTTCTCCTGCGCTTAGCTTTAATGATCTGCGCCAAAACTGACCCCGGTCTATCCCCCTCTCCATAGGTGCGCACCGT
Source organism: Triturus cristatus (assembly GCF_964204655.1). Lineage (NCBI taxonomy): Eukaryota > Metazoa > Chordata > Amphibia > Caudata > Salamandridae > Triturus > Triturus cristatus. The sequence goes on from NC_140580.1 coordinate 152,205,650, forward strand.
TGCGTATTTGCCCATGTGTTTCAGTTCACTATATGCAGCTTCCTGGTACTCCCCCAGGTGGTCCTTAATGGCTTGCTCAATTGCCTCATCCGGGTTCTCTATCAAAGATTGTTCTAATGTCCCCAATTCTCGTTCTAAAGTAGAGAGCTTGCCACGAATCGAGCGGAGGACCGAATGATTTGCCATAGCCACGCCCCAGATATATACTTTGAACGTTTCCCACACTGTTTGGAAACTGTCCACTGAACCCACATTAATGGGGAAAAAGGATTCTATAGCTTCAGCTAGTTCAGCTTTAAAAAGGGGGTCAAGTAGTGAAAAGGGGGGGAAGAGCCTACTGAATGGCGGTATAGTCCTCTTTGGTGTTCTAAGAACCAGTAACAACGGGGAATGATCCGATAGAGTGCGCGGTAAAATCAAGCACTCCCGAACATGATCCATAAGAGAAGCAGAGAGGAACCAATAATCTATACGGGTGTGTAAGTTGTGATACGCAGAGTAATGTGTATATTCCCCTTTGTCTGGATGCCCAGAGCACCAAGCATCGCAGACGCCCAATCTCGTCATAGCACAATCAAGTGCCCGTGCCGCTGCTGTGGTCCTCCTTACTGGGCCCCCGGATCTATCCAAGTTTGGCACTCTGACCAAATTAAAGTTCCCCCCCATAAGTACCGTGTCTCAGTGTATCTGGCTACCACGGACTCCAGCGCTGTGAAAAACATCTGACAGTCATAATTAGGGCCATATACATTCACTATAAATTATGTCAATACCTTTTCCCTGACACCTGGAGATAACATAGCGACCGTTCATGTCCGATTCCAATTGGACCAATGTGTAGAAAGATTTAGCGTTAACCCATGTCAGTACCCCCCTAGCATGTGTAGTAAATCCGGAGACATTAACATGGTCCGCCAGTCCTCTGCAGCGCAGAATAGCACTGTTCAGTGGGAGGTGGGTCTCTTGAATCAGGGCCACATCAATATTCTGTCGCTGCAGGTACAGGATTACCTTACGCAGTTTGCGATGGTCATTGAGCCCCTGGACATTCCAAGTAAGTGCGCAAAGGGATCCTAGTTGCGTCGGCACGTGAGGCTCACTGTGTCCCGTCATCTGCCGCTACGCTAAATGTGATGCATCCTGGACCATGCCACCTGTGTCTAGTGTGCCTGTCCAGCGAAGGCCAATGTGAGACTTTAAACAACAGAAACAATAAACAATCCCCATAACCCACATTCCCCCCTCCCACAACAGACCTCCCCCAACTTGGTTGTGAGACAATCCCAGCAGCATCCAAACTATCACCCACCATCCCCCCATTAAACAGTACCCCCGTCGTGTGTTGCACTCGTGGGCAGATGTTGCTCAACATCACAAAAAAATACAATGTAAACCTCTAACAGCCCGCTCCTCACACATCGTTCCAAACATAGGCAACAGCATCGCTATCCCAATATGCCTAGACCCCAATCAACACACAATTCACTAGTGCAGCAATGGAAGCTTTCTGCCGAGTGTCCAGCAGTTCCAGTGGCTCAGCCCGCACATACCTAAAAAGCAGTTTCAAGTTCCACGTGGCCTCCACCCATGACAATCACTTAACGTCCGTCCCATATTCTGAGTGCGCTGATGTCAGGGGGCCGCTCCGTGACAGAACCAAGGTATATAGTGTACCCAACTCAGTGTTGACTCAAGCCCAGCTGCCGGGGTCCCAACTCCACCGCTCTCATACAACATCCACCTGCGGGCCCGACCCCCCCGATCCCATATACATAGTCATACTTACCAATGCGCCGCGATTCTCCACTGTTAGTCCTGTTCGTCCAGTTCATTCCCTGCCGCCTCACCATTCCGCTGCTTTTCCGGACTGTGGCGCCGCTCTTTAGTCCAGCCTTTAAGCGCCTTCTGGAGCACCTTGGGGTCCGTGAAGATATGGGAACGTCCCTGCGTATTTACGCGCAGCTTGGCAGGATACAGCATAGCGTAGCCTATGCACAGTTCACGGAGTTGCTTCTTCATGGGGATAAACTGCCTACGGGCCTCCTGCACTCGGATCGTAAAATCTGGGACGAGCGAAATCTCCGAACATTCATAGGACAAGGAACGCTTGTCCCTCGCTATACGTATGGCTGCATCTCTGTCTCGATAGTTGAGCAGTTTAGCGATGATCGGACGCGGCGACGCCCCTGGAGATGGGCGAGGCCCCAGGGAGCGATGCGCCCTTTCCACTACGAACATTGAAGAGAATACCCCTTCTCCCAGCAGCGTAACCAACAGCTTCTCAATGAAGAGCTCCCTGTTACCAGTGTGAGTGGACTCCGGCAGGCCAACAAATCTAAGGTTACATCTACGGAAGCACGCTTCTAAGTCTTCAGTTTTATCTTGCAGGACGCGCATAACCCTGCCCAGCTGTTTGTGTTCAGTATCTAACGCAGTATTCGCTTCTTCAACCTCCGTTAGCCTACGCTCCGACATGTCCAGTCGCTCGGCATGCTTGTCTAAGCGCTCGGACATTCTGTCCATCCTATAGGTGAGGGCGTCCATTTTCGTACCCAGTGCGGTGATGCCGTCCTGTACATTTTTCTCCATGGTCAGGAGCATACTCCGTATGTCAGTGCAGGAATCGACTGGCGCTGGGGGCTGCACACGGGGCTCCTCCTCAGTTGAGGCATCCTGCGACTTCGACTGCCTCTGATCAAAGGAGATTTTAGGCTGGGCCCTGTCCACTCTGCCCATGATTGGTGCCAGCCGAGTGCCTTTCGCAACACTTCTTCTCCCCAAAGCTCCAAAGAGCTATGTGCTGCTCCACTAGACCAGCTGCAAGGAGCTCCAAGTCGCCTCAAGCCTTTAGCGCCTCTCGACTGCCCCCTGGGTAGTGCCCGTTCTCTCAGGTGGTTCCGTCCTGCCCTCCAACGTTAGCACTCAGCTCCCAATAGGACCCGCCCGTCGTTCCCCAGTCGGCATCAAATAGGGTCCAATCTGCGCGCACCATGCACGGGACCAGTACCCGCCGGCAAGATCAATGGGGTATCGCTGGAGATCTACTCCGGGGGGCGCCACCCATGTACAAAGCTCCACAGCGATGAAGCACTGTTAGTAGTCGGTCCTCTCCCGGTTACTAGCAGGGTGCGCGTGCTATTCTCACACATCAGAGGTGAGCAGCGTCTCCCAGGACCTCAGCAGGATAGGGCCTCCATGCTCTCCCGCCCCGCAGCAATCTCCGTACCGATTCTCATTCCGCCCTGTATATTACTGCAAGGGACCATCCTTCTGGCTCTGCGCCCTCTAGCTCACGCTCCTATGAACTGCCCAATGTAGCGAGGCACCGCTCACCAAACTCCACAGACACCAGCGCGGCCAGCGTACTCCACTCAGAACGTTGGGGGAATTTGTGTCTACAATTGAGCTCTGCACACTGAGCCCTAATACATCTCCGGGGGTGCCTACATTCATGCCCAATGGGCACCATCCAAAGGCCCACAGTGACTACCATGCAGGGAGGGCAGTGAACCAGGACCACACTCGAATTGGCAGGTCAACCCTCTGCTGACGTCCTACACCATTGTAGTCTGCCCTCCCCTCCACTCGCCGAACTCACCGGGGGCTCCGAGTGCACGGGAACCGTGACTGTGTCTCTGATCGCAAGTAGCGGCTGGCACTAGGGTTCTGTATCCACAATACCTCGAGGGCAGCCAAGAACACTCCGTCGAACCCGCCTCAGGCCATCCAGGTCTAGCTGCGCCGGACCTCCCGGTCACCCTAGCCGTCCCCGCAGCTATCCAGCCGAATCGGGAAGGGCCCGCAGAGACTCGCAGCAGTTCGCACAGGGCTACAGGGCTCCGACGAATGCAAAAACAACACTTGATGGACAGAATGCAGAACAATGTCATGCATTCACCCCAGTACAGAGATCTGTGCCTAAATCCATTGTTTTTTTGCTCACCATGCCATTCCAGTTTGAACCCAGCCATATGCAAATCAGTCTTGACCCTGTGCCTTATGGGAACAGTCCAGCCCTAACTGCCAAGCCAGGTCCTCCCTGGACAGGAACCAAGCATCCTAGGACCGGTTTCGGGGTTTCACCCCCTTCAGCCAGGATAGCTTGATTCCAGTGGCATGGAGAGCACGGGACTCATGTCTGAGCATACCCGTCCCACTCGGGGTGACAAATGCAAAAACAGTGGATGGACAGAATGCAGAACAATGTCATACATTCACCCCAGTACAGAGATTTGGGCCTAAATCCATCGTTTTTTTGCTCACCATGCCATTCCAGTTTGAACCCAGCCATATGCAAATCAGTCTTGACCCTGTGCCTCATGGGAACAGTCCAGCCCGAACTGCCAAGCCAGGTCCTCCCTGGACTGGAACCAAGCATCCTAGGACCGGTTTCGGGGTTTCACCCCTCTTCAGCCAGGATAGCTTGATTCCAGTGGCATGGAGAGCACGGGACTCACGTCTGAGCATACCCGTCCCACTCGGGGTGACAAATCTAAAAACAACAGTTGATGGACAGAATGCAGAACAATGTCATACATTCACCCCAGTACAGAGATCTGGGCCCAAATCCATAGTCTTTTTGCTCACCATGCCATTCCAGTTTGAACCCAGCCATATGCAAATCAGTCTTGACCCTGTGCCTCATGGGAACAGTCCAGCCCGAACTGCCAAGCCAGGTCTTCCCTGGACTGGAACCAAGCATCCTAGGACCGGTTTCGGAGTTTCACCCCTCTTCAGCCAGGATAGCTTGATTCCAGTGGCATGGAGACGAGCAGAGCGACGCTCCCAGTCCAGCGACGCCGGTCCCGCTCCTCAGTCGGACGGACTCGCTCTCTCCTGGCCTCTGCCGCTGGTCTGGAAGAACGCCGCCTCCAGCCGCTCCCGCCCAACGGCCGGTGCCTCAAGGATCCGGCACACCAACGCAGCAATCCTACCGCGGGCTCCAGGCAGCGAGCACCAGCAGGGACCGCAGCAGTCGGGCCGGCGTCACTGGGCCGTTTCGCGCCAGCGTATCACCACAGCCCGGGGATCAGCAGCCTGCAGATTGGGCGGGCTCAGCAGCACGTAACTCAGCCGCCAGTGGGTTAGACCGGATCTGGGTGCAAAAGCCGGGTCCCTCGTAGCAACCCAGTCTCAGGCCACGCTAGTAGGCAACAAGTCAGAGTGCGCTGCTGCCGGATAATTGCCGGATAATAGAACAATATTACGGAGCTAAAGGCTCAAGCGGCCATCTTCGTCGCGAGCAAGCTCCGCACCCCCCATGAAACTGGTTCTGTTGCATGCTTTTGCAGAAGGATCTTGGTCATGCCTTGAAGAAGGTGCTGCTGTGACACAGGTAGCATTTTCTTAAGTGGCATGGCACACCAGAGAGCAATTTTAAACAATATTCAGCACCCATATGCTTTTGAATAAATATTTCCATGCTGAATGATTTATGATACTATGCCTCACTGGAGAGGTGCACATAGGAGGGAAAGGAGAAAGACATTACTTGGTAGGACCAGGACCCTTTCCTGCTGCAGTCGATGGATGCTGCCCACCTCTTCTCTGGGGCGGTCTCTGCTCCTGGTTAGGTTAACTGTTGCGACTATTAGTATTGCAACTAAGGGTTTGCAGATGACAGTATCCTCTGTTTGGAATCTTTGCCTAGCCTCCAGAATAGCCAATTTTAACTGTCAATTTTACCGGATGCATTTCTTCATCCCAATGAAAAATAGAATGGAAGATATATAATTTTCTGCTACACATCAGAATAAAATATTGCTATGCTCAGGCAGTATAGACTAGGTATCTATGTCCCATTGATATCAATGCCCCACAAGATCAGAATTAGCAGCAGAAGCACTAATAATCACTTGTTGGATTCAAGCAGTCACTCATTGAGGAAATGAAATCCTGCTGTCTCTTTTTAGTAAGCTCTCCAGAAAATCTATGGCTAGGCTCAACAAGGAATCTGTCATACCGACCCAGCATAGTGGCAGATATAGCTGCCTTTGTAAATGTCTTTACACGCTGAGAAACTAACTTTCCTTTCCACCACATGCAGTAGCTTGGTCTCTTTGTTATGTGGCTTTAATGTCAAGGGAGCAGATGAATGCCTTTGCTACACTATTGTTACTATTTTTGAATCAGGAGGATCATCGGTTCTTAAGAAAGGAGGACCTTACTTAGGTGAGAAATTTCTCAATCACCAGTTCGAGACAAAGTCTCGAGGTGACTCACGGCGAAGAGTTTAAAAAATGACTGAAGGCTATATGTGTGGCCACCATTGGGATGTTCAACTTAACTGTGCCGCTCGCATGGACATGGCGGAATAGTGGTGATTTCATCTAATGGTCACAAAAATTATGGCAATGCTAGTGGTGTGTTTGAAAAAGAAACGTACCTCCTTCAAGGAAATAGAGTTCTTATGTCAGTCCATCTTCTCTTATGATGGCTGTTTTCGCAGAGAGCTCTTTTTTTTTTAACCTTTCTTTAGGGTTAAATAGAACACATTCAATGTACATGTTTACAGCATTTACCCGTTGCAATTACTTGCAGTTTAGTGTCATAGTATTCAGAAAACTTACATTGTCTAACGATCCTGTGAGTCCTCCAAAACTTCCCCCACCCCCCTTTACCAGTTCCTGCCAGACAATACCCCACACCTACATCTAATTTAGTCTGTTAGGAGTCTATTGCTCTTGATTCTGGACTACGTGTAGTAGTCGGAGTGTGGTGTTCTCCTTCCCTGGAGTCAGATTGAGTTTGCCGAGCTTTCTCTTCTATTTCTTGTATCATTACCCCCCCCCCCCCCCACGCCAGCAACACTTCCGGGAGCTTATCATCTCTCCTAGTCTTCCCCATATGGTCTTCCTCAACCAATGCCCATTCTTTTAGATCTTTCTTCCATTTTTCCACCTGTGGGCCCTGCGGAGACAACCAGTGAATTGCTATTCTCCTCTTAGCTATCGTAAGTCTCAATATCAGGAATCGTCTAGTAGTTTTACATTTGGGATTTTTAGGGATCAAGCCGAGAAAGCATGTCCTTATATCTGGGGTCATCTTCCAACCTGTGATTATATTCAGTTGTGTCAGAACCTTGGCCCAGTTACGTGGCAATGCCATACCACATGGATTAAATCTGCCCGAGTTTGCTGGCAGCGAGGACATTTGGGGTCTTGGGATATATTGATAGCATTAAGCTTCCTGGGTGAAAGATAAGTCACATGGACTATATTCTATTTTATGTGTTTGAATCTGTTGCAAATTGATACTTTGCGGACACTTTCATGAATCTTTCCCCAGTCTTTTGCCGTTATCATGTGTTCACTGATCTCTTGCCATTTTTCTTCCACTTTCAGGGTCTTAGTCTTTTTATCCTCTCTCAGTGCCCTATATAAATGAGAGAAGTTTTCGATTAGCTGCCATTGCAATTATAGTGACTAGTGTGCGTGTAGGCTCTGGGGCCTCCGGGAACGTCGGCCAAAGTCGATGGCCTGTTGCTTTGATTTTAGCATATTGTAGGAATTGACCCGCCCCTGATTCAAACGTGTCTACTGCATCCTGATAGGTAATAAACCTATTCTCTGGGTATAGGGCGGAGATCATCAGGCAGCCCCCTTCCTTATATTTTTCGATTGACATAGCTCATTCTTTTTGAGCGAATTGTGTCATGACTCAATTATCTGCCTCCTGTGCGTATGGGACACTTTTAATAAGTCTCTTAGTTATTCTATCCCAAATATTGGCCATTAGCCCAATTAATGGGAGGTAGTATAAAACATGCGTTCGAATTGTCCAAAGAAGCGCTCCGAGCTGTTTTCGACCATAGGAACCCTCTAACAGGGCTCGCTCCCAGAAGGGGTCTGTATCTACCCATGGAATTGCGTGTTGCAATTGGGACGCCGGATAATATAACTCTAGGGTCCGGGATTTCAAGACTTCCCTTGCCCCATCGTCTTTTCATCCCCTCCAACCTTACCCTGCATCTCTTTCCGTTCCATAATAGCTGGGTGAGAAGTACGTCTAATTCCCTGAATATCATATGTGGTATTTCATAAAAAGATCCTTGCATTCTGTATAAGCACCTGGGTAGTACCACCATATTAATTAAAACCATTTTCCCATCAGGGATAATTTTAGGGTTTTCCAAAACTTTATACTCCCTTATAAGCCCTTTATTATACTGCCCATATTGTATTCATAGAAAAAATCTTTCTCCCTGGCCACTTGAATCCCAAGATATCTCACGGAGTTTTGTCCACACGGGAGTCCCAACTCAGTGGACTTTGATGCTACTCTCCCTTCTGCCTTCCCTATCGGGTATAACTGCGATTTTTGTTTATTGATGCGTAATCCCGAGGCCTCCTCAAACCTCTCCAATGCACGGAACAATAATATTGAAACCAAATGGGTCGGGCGTCGCAGGTAAATTAATGTGTCATTCGTGTACAATTACACTATATGTTCCGTTTGGCCTATTTTGATACCATGTCCTTGCAGCTAGGTCCGGAGGTGACCTGCCAATGGCTCCATTGCGAGGGCAAATACCAAGGGGGACAGCGGACATCCCTGTCTTGTGCCCCTTTGTAGCAACATAGCATCCAATACAAACCGTCCCGGTCGGACCCTGCCATGGGTCTCACATAGAGTAATTTGACCCATTCCACGAACTCTGAACCCAGTCCCATTTTCAGGAGGACTTGCCAGAGATATTCCCAGCGGACCGAGTCGAACGCCTTTTCAATAACCAAAAGAGCCAACGTGCTTTACCCTGCTTTTTCTCCAAGAGACTGCATTACATGCGCCAGACAGCGAATATTTCTCAGTGTATTCCTACCGGGTATAAACCCTGACTGATCCACATGTACCAGCTGGGGGAGATAGTGAAGCAGCCTACTTGCCAGCACCTGGCTGATTAGTTTAAGGTCTACATGACATGGGTCTATATGAGCTTGGGATCATCGGGTCCTTTCCTGGTTTCGGAATCAGCACTATCAATGCTTCCCGCATTGAACCCGGCAGTTCACCCCTCTCTTTTGCTTTGTCGAAGATCTCTAACAATCTGGGAGTCACCAGCCCGGCATATTCTTTGTAGAATTTGGCCATCAGGCCATCCATACCTGGAGATTTAGCCATTCTCAAATGGGCTATTGCCGCTTTTATTTCTGCTTTCCTGATAGGACCCCCCAATGTTTCCTGAGCCTCAGAGTCCAGGCTGGGCACTTCCATGCCTGCCAGGTATGGTTTGGCTATATGTGGTGTTGTGGGACTCAGATTATATTTTAGTTAGATGTATTGTGAATGTCTCGTTGATTTCATGCTGTGTATAGACCATATGCTGCCGGTCAGTTTTAATTGCCAGGATCGGTTGGGGTTGTGTCTCCATATTAATTAGCCTTGCCTGGAGGCGGCCCGCTTTATCTCCTTCCGTGTACCATCTACTCCTACTCTTCTTTGTGTTATATTTGTCTAGTGTGTCCCATAGCTCCCCTATCTTTTGTCTTTGTGCTGTCCATTTATTAGGTTCCTCTCTATCTGTGGGGAGTGCTTTTTCCAAGACAGCTAGCTGTTGTTCTTGAGTTCTCAGATCGCTCTCCAGCACATTTTTAACTCCGGTCTCCGTAGACATACATGCCCCCCCTCAGGACCACTTTCATGGCATCCCATTCCTGGGCTTTGGTACTAGCGGTGTTCCACTTTACTTCAAAATACCCCTGAAGCACCCTGCCGACTGTAGCCTTATAGACTGGATCAGTTAATGCTTTAGTATTAATCCTCCAAAGCGGGATCTTAGATCTCGGCCTGCCCATAGCATACACTATAAGTAGAGGAGAATGATCTGATAAATAGTGATCTAGATATTGTGCCTCCTCAATTCTATTAGCTGTCCTCTTCTGTATGAAAAAATAGTCCAATCTGTTATGTGTGTTACTAGAGGGAGTGTGACAAGAGTATACTTTTTGGTGGGGGTTGTGATGCCGCCAAATGTCCACCAAGTTATAATTTAGTAACATCTGACGGATAGCTTCTCTGGTTTTAGGTTTGGCCCCTGGTCTGGGAGGGAGTCTATCCAGAGTACCATCCAGGGCACAGTTGTGGTCTTCCACAACAATCCGTTCTACTTCTAGAGCAAGGTCTATCTGGCGCATAACTGACCCCAAGAACACTCCATCATCAATGTTTGGGGCGTATATGTTTATCGGGCAGACCTTTCGTCCATCTGAAGTGCCACCCACTATGATAAATCTTTCTAATGGATCTGGGTTCGATGTTTCTACTCTAAATGGGACTCCTGGTGCCATCCATACCAGTGTGCCCCTGGCATATCCTGAGTAGGATGTCACACAAAACAGACCCCTCCATCATCGCTGGACATATTTAAGGCAATACCCCTACAAGTGTGTTTCTTGAAAGAAAGCTATGTCCACTTTATATCGTTTAAGAAACACAGCCACCCAGATCCTTTTAATCATGGTATTTAGCCCTCTAAAATTCCATGTTATGAACTTGTATTTCTGTCAGTCATCTCTTATAGCTGCTTCATATAGTGGTGATGTTTCTCATTATCTCGTTGGGGGGAGACAATCCTATCAGCTCGGGCCTGTGTCCCTTTTAGACCTATAGATTTTGCGGGATATCCTCTCTGCAGACTTCCGGTAGTGAACTTTTTAACAAAACTATGCAATCGTGAATGACCCCCACTCCCTCCCCAAGGCAGTAGTAACTGATGCCTTCGTTGAAGGAGTCAGGACTCCGCCCCATGTTGAATCCCCCTTCCCACCCTACATCCCATTCCCAAACGTTGCAATCAACCAATTCAGGAAATAAATTCAAAGAAAAATCTGATGTCCGAATTTCGGCCAGACTATCGGGCACCAGGCCGCCCCGTCCATCTCGAGGCATAGCAAGGCCGCTCCAGTGCACCACAGTTGGAACATCCTAAATTGGATTGTGGAAGAACCATGTCCAAACTCTAACATCTCAGTCGTTATCTCGTAATCTTCCCGAAATATCCCCCCCACTTTTTAGCCATTATTACAGTCCAGCCTCCCTTAATGATGATTCCTGTACTTACAGCACCCGAGTCGGTACCAGTCTGCAGCCTCAGCCCCTTTACAGTTTCACTATACCTCCGGGGTCTTGCTCGGTTTAGCTGGGTTGACCCTCCTCCTGTGACTGGGTCTCTTGTACCAGGCAAAGTGGGGAGAACTGGTTGTGTGTTGGTATCCCCTCTGATTCGGCACGCAGGGTGCCGTCCGGGCCCACCAATATCCGCCTTGCCTCAAGTGCGTTCCTGGGCTTATGTCCCTGTTCTCCGGTGATACGACGCTGACTTTTCTGTCGTCCAGATCTCCTTTGCTGCTCTCGCCAGCCTTGATTCTGGTCTTGCCCAGCAAGGCCCATCAAGTCCATCCAGTCCATGGTCTCCTATGGTGCAGTGTAAAAGTAGACCCTGCTGTCGTGCTGTATTCGAAGCCGGGCCAGGAACATGAGGCTATATTTAATGCTGAGGTGTCTCTGAGACGTCGTTTGACCCCCAGGAAGTCGTTCCAAAGGTCTTGTACCTTCCTAGTATAGTCAGGATAAATTTGAATGTCTCAATCTTCAAACTTGGGAGGGTCATGCGTACGTACAAATTGCAGAATTACATCTCTGTCTCTAAAATTGAATAAGCGGGCGATTATTGCTCTAGACGGTACTCCCGGTCTCGGAGGGGGTCCCAGGGCTCGATGGGCCCTTTCTATTGCAAACAGTGTAGAGAGTCTGATGTTTGTGAAAGCTGACCTTATCCATTGTCGAGGAATAGATCAACCGCCGGGCCCTCAGATTTTTCCGGAAATCCGAGAAATCAGAGGTTATTTCTTCTTGACCTCCCCTCCGCGTCTTCAGCTCTATCTTCCAAGCAGGTAGACTGCTTCTGGAGCGAGGTCACCATTTTGCGTAGTGTTTGGACTTCTCGCAGCGTGCCCAATTCTCCTTCTAGGTTTGTGAATCGGTCCGCCATTTTTCTCAAGTCTAGGCGCAGGTGATTAATATCCATTGCCATAGTATCCATTTTTGCTTCAAGCGCTACCCGCGAATCTCTAATGGTGTCTAAAATCTCAGCCTTATCTTGTGCCATAGTACCTTGATGCGGCACCTGCCCAGGGTCTCTTATGTAGGAGTCGGGTGTCGTTGGGCCTGGCACTGTGTATTGCATTATCCTGTTAGCCTGTGCTCTCCTTGTTGGTTTATCTTTGCCCATAGTCGAGCCGTAACAGACAGTTTCAGTTGCACCTTTTATCTCCTGGTCCTCCTTGCGACCCCAATACAGAATCAGTCGGGACCCCCCTGTTAATAGTCCTCAATAACTTTTCCAGAGAGGCTTTTCCCCCAGGCTCAGTCTCTGCAAAGCACATTTATCAGCCCTCTCAGGCCTGGCTGATAACTGTACTAAAGGGGTGTTTTCCTTCGGGGTCTCAGCCTCTTCCTCCCAGGCCCATGGGGAGTCAGGCCTTTTCCCCTTGCTCCACTTTACGGTGATGGACCACTATAGTGCCAGATCCACCGCAGGTTGTAAGCCCCGGAATGTTTCACACATCCCAGGCCAGCAAGAATATCCGGTCTCAGCCAGGGGGCCCCCGGTACCACAGCCTCCTCGGCTCCCTACCAGCGTATGGGCAGACAAATTCCACTTCAAGGGAGGTGAACCCCGCTCCAGGCGGCACCTGTGCGCACTCTCCTGAGTTCCAAGCCCAGGGGGACCACCCCTCTGCACTCCAGGTCATCGCGCTTCTGGTGATCGTATGGGGCTGATTTAGTTGTTTTGATTGGGCCCTTTGCGATGCTGGCGCAAGCAGAGCAGCTCGCACGGCTCTCGGAGTTGATTCGTCCCGCCGGGGCCCAGGATTCTCCGCCCTCTGCTTCTTCAGCCTCCCGGGTACATTCAAATCGAACCCGCACTTGCTCCGGGCGAGTTCCGGCACCACCATCGCGGCAACTCCGTTTACAAAAGAACATAAAACATTATTGGACAGCTTTAGTCTCACGATCAGGGGACAACCCTCTTCAGGGGGTCCCCGGTCTAGTCTCTCTTGGCGCTGAAGACCCCACGGATGCAGAATCACTCTGAACGAGGGAGAGGTGCAGCTATTTTGGAGTCAGACAGGCCGCTTCTGCCAAGAAATTACTCTTGGTTTTTCTCCGTGGACCGATTCCTGCTGCATCCGTAACTCTTCTTGCTCAGGGGGTATTCTGTTGCCGATTTTTGGTGAGTTGTTGTCCAGAATGCCAAGATTTAGGGAGGATTAGTTTATCTGGGGCAGGAGCTCCAATGATACACAACTAGCCGGCCATGATGGTAAGCCATGCCCCTCCGCAGAGAGCTCTCTTATGGGTATTCTGTCCTATCTTTGAGAAAAAGTTCTAGAAGCTCAGACATCGTGCAATGGCACTTTTGGGTCTCTTCTGGAATGGTAGTAATTATCAAGGGCATCTCCAGGGGAGTGCCTGAAGTAGCTAGTACTCCCCATGAATGAACTGGTGCTGGATCAGTAAAAGGTTCCATAATATGTAAATGGTTCCTTTCAAGTGGAGTGGAGGTGTTATCTTAAACTTTTGAGTCTGTTGATACTGGGAAGTGTCTTTACATTGATATTCTTGAAGATGAAGCATGCAGCAGCCATGAAAGCCAATATCTGGTGGGGGAAGCCTCCTTTGACCCTTAGTATGTCACCAATGTAATTTCGGTCTTCGACAGTAAGCAGGTTGCGAGTGTAACTTATTTCTATGTCGATCCTCTTGAAATTAAGTAGCAATTAGGTCTTTCTTCTCTGCACCTTTACCTGTCTCTGCCTCATTGGGTGTCCTTGGGTGAGGTACAATGGCTTACAACAGAATGAGCCTGCTCGCTATCCTTCACAACCTGTTTGGTCCTTGCAGCTCCGATTGCTGGAATCCTTCTAGCATCATACTTTTTCATAGGCTAATGACTTCCCTTTATTTAAGGGTCCTTCAGTTCATCTTCTGACAAAATTTGCACTCTTTCACAATAAGCCAATCTGGACGGAAGACCACATAAAGAATGGCGGGTCTTTTCTCAGCCTCGTTCCACAAAGTACCGGTACTCAAAGAAACTTGAAGGGATTTTGCAGGGAAAACAAGATTAAAAAAAGGAGGGTTCTCAGTGGGAAAAAGTGCTCCAAGATTCTGCTTCTAAAAGAAACTGAGTGAATGGGAAATGAAATCCTGAAGTATGAAAAATTTTAGAGGGAAAAGATGAAAATTATAGAAAATAGTGCTCTTGGATCTGTTACACTTCCGTTGGGAAAAAACTGAAGCCATTGCCTGTGCAAAGCATGATAGGAAGTTGGAGCCGGTTGGCCAGCTTAAAGGTACAGTGTCAAAATACAGCACTATAAAACAGCTATCTGATTTGATATCTCCCATTTTCTTTCCCCTTTTACTTTTAAAAGGTGGCAGGAAAGTTAACCAAGCAGCCGTTTTTCGTTTAATACATTTTTAAATATGAAATGGCTTTTTATAAAACCAAACAGTTTCTAGATAAAATCAAACCGATTTTAGTCAGAAAGCTATATGTGCAATTCAGGCATGGGTCCCTTCCACTATGTACCTATATGTCGAAATGGGCGTGCTCGGTTAAGCAGGTCGAGATGGCTTGTCCGTCCTGTGTTTATGGAGTAGAAACTGTGGCCATGCCCTATTTTTTGCCCTGATTATTGTAAAGCCAGGGTGAAATGGCTAATCCCAATCTGCAGGAATCTAGGACCCAGACAGTATGTGGAGGCTCACAGAATTCAACACACAGACACTAGCAAACACATTTTGTTCCCAGTATCAAGGTACCTATTTGATATGTGGCAACAGAGGAGGACAAATGTTCAACCACTAGCGTAGGTTGTATCTGTCGAGTTGCTTTTATGCCAAACTCACCCTTCACCAGGAACTGGGCACACAAACTCTCCATACCATTCTTAGGACTGGGTAAATCTTAAATTATTGCATTAGCATGTGAAGTCCATTAGAGCCCTAAGCTAAGCCGATTGGCTGATAGCTTGTTTCTGACTACTAATGTTTTTTTTTTACCTCAAATTTGTACAATCAATTTTACTGTTTTATACGGTGATCGATAGCATTTTGTTAATTTTAATAACTGCTTTTGTTGTATTTACATGCCCTTGCCTGCCCTTGTATCCTTCATTCGCAATTTCAGAAATGCTATACTGTTTGTGTGATTTTGCTATATGTATGGTCTTTTATAGTGTATTGCCAAAATAAAGAATATAGATTAAAATGGCTATATATTTTTTTTAAAATGTAAAAAGCCGGACAGTACAACATTCAGTTAGTCTGTACCATATTAGTACATTTAAATATGCCTTTTAAAAAAATACATAATATATGTTGCAAATTGCTCTGGGATCATGCACATCAGGGTGACTATTCAACTATTCATAACTATTAATCAGGGTCCCATACTGAAGAACAATATGCATTAGTCCATACGTGTCAAATTGGGCCAACGTGGACATACTGACTTCAAATTTTGCCCTATTGTAAAGGCCTTATAGAAACATTGAAGAACCAATATAATATAGTAGACAGTTGCAATAAATCAAAAAAGCAGTATTTCTAGTCTAGCCTCGAACGTTACGTTCCACAGCATGTTCCGAAAGGCTTGAGTCTCTTAGGATCTTCACAAATGTTCTGGTTAACACAGTTGTGTTTGCCCACGAGCACAAGTAACACCTAATGCTTGCCCAATGACATTTAAAGTAGGGCTATTGGTGTGTAACATGGGCTCCTTAGTACTCACTAGGAGTTGGAGGTCTTATTAATTTCCTGCAGGGCTTTAAGTGGGCCGGGTCTGAGCACGGGCAGTTTTTTAAAGGGGGCCTCGAAACGGGTCTCTATCGGAGACGTTACGGCATGACGTCATGCCAGGTGACTGTTGTAGGGAAAGGGAAATCCTTTAAAGAGAGTCATTTTCTCTCTGGATATCCCTTCTCTTTTTGAAACTCAGGAGCAGCGACATCATCCTAGGGTCACCAGGGCTTTAAGTGGAAGCTGTTTCAATATTACGTACAAGCCATAGTTGCTGCTTATTTATCTTATGCAACTAACAACCACTGACAAAGCCAATAGCCCTGAGTTGTAGATATGATGTTACTTGTATCATATATCTGGCTGCAATGACAGAAACAGCAAAATACAAGTATGCTAAGATTTTTAGCCTATGTGTTTTAAGCCACGTCCCTGATTACAATGGCCACGCCTCTTTGTGAGACCCCCCAGTTTGTTCATCCCACTTAAAGCCCTGATTTCGTGTCACACTAGTACGAGGCAAATCAAAGCGAAAGAAGGGGCAGTACATGGCTGGGGGGCTTCCATATCCGTCACAAAACATGTTCTTCAGGACTTCAGGGCCTGGCCTCTACTGGGCGCACGAGGCGATCTTCAGGTGAAATACAGTGGCGAGCTGCTGGGCAAATACCATGATTATCTGCTGGAAAAATACTGCGACAGGCAAGTGGGCACCAATGTGGTAAACTACTTGCAAATACCGGGGTAAACTGCCTAACGAAGACCTTGGCAAGCTGCTGGGTAATACACAAATACTGCTCACATCAGTTGGGGAAATAATTTGCCCAATCTGATGCAGAAAGTAACCCTCTGCGACGCTGCTAGGAAATGAACGTGGTCGTGTGCTGGGCAAACACCACGACAATCCCGAGTAAGTAACGCAAAAAGAAGACGCAGCGGAAGAAAGAAATGAAAACAATGAAAGAAATTGCGACGTCATTGCTGCTTGGTCTAGTTTTTTAAAAGCATATGTGGGTGTGGTCGGAAGGTTAAGCTAATGACGAGGCAGAGACACTTCAGGGCACGGCACGTGCGGCTGGCAGCGCGCGCCTCCTCACTTTACGGCCAGCACTGTACATAAAACCAGACACAAGATAAAAGATCCGTAACGCCACTTTACACTTGACCAGCTGAGGTTACAAGTCACAAAGCGAGTGCCGCGTCCCCGCAAAAAATCAAATTCTGGGGCAGGGGTGAGTGGGGAGAGAGTGGCAGCGAAGCTTTGAGCTCCGGCTGCAAGTGTCTCTCTCCATGCGAGGGGCATCGCTGCTAGAGGCAAGCTGGCGAGCAGCCAGGGCCCGGCTGCCAGCAAAAATGGTGTCACTTCCTTTGAACATCTGAAGTATGTTTACCCAATAGATTTCATTAAATTACACTTCCATTAGGAAGCATACAATGTTGATACTCATCTGAAAGATAAAAGGGATCGCTAAGAGGCATGTCATCCCGCTCCCCAGCCGATTGCTATTTCTGGGCCAATCAAGGAGAGAAGCCAGAACAATACTTAGTTAAAAAAAAAATGCAGCGTCTCCCAGAGGGGCGACATGCTAAGAGACTGCGGTGCCCATTATCAGAATGAGCATATCATTAGTGACAATACAAACATCGCGGTATTTGAATACACAACGAGATCGCCGCATCTGGGTCATTAGCTGGCATTGTAGAGCAGCCTTCGCAAGAGTTGGCGCGCTCGTTCGCCGAGATTTGACACTCATAAGTTTGAGGTAAAAAATCTTTGTCTCTTCCCAAGAACAAACTAAACCTATAAGGGAAGTCACAGCGCCTGGTGCACGTCAATTAAGCAACGTGCAGCCAAGACAAGCGACCATGCCTCGACTGGTGTGTTACACCCATCAATGAACGAGTTTGTTGGGCAGTTTTCTGCAGGAATAAAAAGTGCCTTCGTGAATTTGTATTAACTTCCTGAGGTGTTTTGTATTTTGAGAAGCAGACAGCACATAGCTCATGTTTTCTATGTTTGTGCCGAGTTGTTTTGGTGCATTGCATACCTATGGTGTACAGTGCTGCACTCCCAGTTCAAAGTGCTGCACTCCCAAAGAGTTGCAGCAACGCAAAATGCATGTTTTCATGATCATGAACGGGGACTGTTTTTGTTTGCAATATCATTGGATTAAACATGTATAAAGTACTACAAATGTAAGTGGCAACTAACAATATACTAGCGGCAACACCTCCACTATGGCGGAGAGGCGTTGCCGCCCCCTTTCCGCAGATGCAAACGAAAAATAAAAGGCTGATCATTTCATTTTTCGTCCTGTAGCTGAGTCTTGGGGGCAGGGCCACAGCACTGCAGCAGAGGCACGGGGGCAGGGGGCGGGGAGGAGTTTTGGGCATTGCTGTCAGTGCACATGACGGTTTAGACAGCCGTCAGAGGAATGGCCAAACCATCATGTGCACTGACATCTCTCCAACTCAGCTGTGTTGCTGGGTGGATAGACCAGCAGGCATCGGCACAGGCTCCCAGCTCCGGATAGAGCACAAAACAAGCCCACTCTGCCCAATTTCCACACTGCTCTCATGGGTTTGAGAGCAGAGCCTGGATTGGCTGTAGGGAGTCTGGGAGCTTCAGCCTGTGCCCAGAGGAGCAGAAGACCTGCGAGCAGAAAACCGGCA
Source organism: Triturus cristatus (assembly GCF_964204655.1). NCBI lineage: Eukaryota > Metazoa > Chordata > Amphibia > Caudata > Salamandridae > Triturus > Triturus cristatus. The sequence goes on from NC_140580.1 coordinate 152,224,130, forward strand.
GGTATGTTTTTTTGTGTGTATGTTTTGTTAAAGCCCCCGGCGCTGCCCCACCACATTTCCCAGACACCAGTCACTACTGTAATATACACGTCCCCACTCTCACCTATGAAGCCCACACGCTACCTTCTGGTACTGGCGACACAGTTTAGCATTGTAGGTTGCACTGAGCCAAAATGCTTAGGGTGCAGCATTTGGTGCAAAATTTGCGATGTGTGCTAGATGGAGGATTCCATGAAGTTTAACTCTGCATGTGAGATTTAATGGCAAAATCACTTCCTCTAGCTGGGCACAATGAAGGGTGAGATTTCGGTACCTGACTATCATTAACAAATCCAAAGCAGCAATTAGGCCATACTAAGACCAGGCTTAGAAACGTCCACACCTTGAACAACAGACTTTACAGCCTGACACCCCACCACCCCCACAATCTACCAACTTGCAGTGCTTAGGAATAAATACTGAACAGCCATCAGAGGAGCCAAGACTTTGGTAAAGACTTGGGGAGCCGACTTCAGACCAAATGGCATAACCAGGAACTGGAAATGCGACGCCCCCATAGCGAATCTCAGAAACCTCTGATGACCTGGGTGAACAGGCACATGCAGGTAAGCATCCTGGAGATTGATCATAGCCATGAAGTTCACCTTGGAGACATGAGGAGAATGAGCTGCTGGAGAGACAACATCTTGAAAGGAACCAATGTCACCCATTTTATGAGGTGTTTGAGATCCAACTACAGGCACAACTCCCCAGACACCTTTTAAACCAGGAAAAGGGTAGAGTACACCCCATGGCCAACCTGATCCAGAGGTACCGGAATGACAGCTCTCTTCTACACCAAAAACTAAATCCCTTCCAGCAGAGCCTTACTTTTTGCCATATTCCATGTTACAGGCATAGGGGTGCGCCTTGTGTCTGGAGAAAGAGAAGCAAAATCTATGAGATAGCCGTTGTGCAGGATACTCCTCACCCATTTGTCAGAAACGAAAAGCACCGATGCTGGGAGGAACGCTGTCAACCGGCCACTCACAGGAAGTGCGTCAACAGGACTCCCATAGTCAGGAGCACCACTTTACCCCTCCAAGCTGGAACTGCTTCTTGCGGAAGGCATAGGAACGGGTCTCCCTCCGAGGAAATTACACGGTGTGCCTGGCATCTAGGTGATTCCAATTCTTATAAGATATGCCAGAAAAAGATCTGTGGGACCAAGTGTGCTTTTTATCCTTCTTTAAATGACTTCTGGATCACAACATCAAAACGTTCACCGAATAGTTTACCATTGTCGAACGGCAGTTTAACAAAGGAAGACTTCTCAGCCAAATCGCTCTTCCAGTCTCTCAGCCAAAGGTTCCGCCGGGCCATGATAGCAGAGGAGGAAACCACAGCAGCTGCTTTAATCGCATCATCCGAAATGTCCGCCAGGAACTTTGCCTGCTGTTTCATATGCGCCAAGACATTCAACACACTGGACCCCTCTTGCATGGCCTCGGCCATAGCCTCAAAGTCCTTCACTAAAGTCAAAGGAACTTATTAAGCGCACATATCACCAGCAGGTCTTGTGGCGCTTGCGAAGACTCTGTGCGAACTGACAATCTGATATGACGGCATTATTGGTGGTCAAATAGCCAGGTTTTTAATTCCTTGCGGAAGAGCTTATGATCAGAGGTGGAAAGAAGATGCGACGGAAGCTTGTTCCAGAAGCAGGTGCAAGAAAAGAAAAGGATTGACCGCCGTTCCTTGCGGTGCGGATTCGTCGCGGGGTGAGGAGACATTTAGTACTAGATCTAAGTGATATACTTGGCTGATAATAAACTAAGTTTCTAAGCAAAATAGCTTGGCCTGGTTCTATACAAGCTCTTGTGAGCGAGACACAGGATTTTGAAACGGCCTTGCTTCTTAACAGGAAGCCAGTGAAGAGTACTCAAGCTGGGCGCAGATGGAGCTCTTGATGGAAGGTTTCAAATCAGTCTAGCAGCGGTGTACTGCAAGACTTGAAGCTTGGAGTGGAGCTCCTCATTTATGGGAGCTAAAAGGGCATTGCCATAGTCCATTCGGCTTATGATAAGCCCCTGCACCAGCGGTTTTCTGGATTGGATAGGAATCCATTGAAAGATTATTTACGCAAAATGCCATAACAGATACCTATTACATGATTTATGTGGTTTTTCATTGACAACTGATTGTCAACCATTATTCCGAGGTTCCGCACTACAGGTTTGGGAGATGGACATGGGCCTAGATTCTGAGGCCACCAGTTACTGTTCCAGTACTCATCCGCTTTCCCAAAAAGAATGATCTCCATCTAACTTCCATTAAGCTGTAAGTGATTGGTACACATCCAGTTGTTGATACGGGTCATGCATTTTTTTAAACGGATCATTGTACCTGTGGGGTCAGGGCCAAGAGTGATTAACAGCTGAGTGTCATCAGCATATGACACTACATCAAAGCCGTAGGACCTGATTACACTGCCCAGAGGTGTTACATACAGGACTAAGGACTGGGTAGTCAAGGCCCTATATGAGGCAGCCCTGAGCACGAGACTGGATGCTGTGAATAATTTCTTCAAAGCCTCCTCCACCTTCGATCCACGTAATCCGAAGGCAAACAATCATCAGGATTTAAGGAGGATCTGCCAGTAAGAGGAGCCAAAATTGAATCTACCTTAACCGAAGATGGAAACAGCGTATCTCCATCTTCCAATGCATAGGACTTCTGAAGAAAGCAGGAAACCTGTCTATGCTCAGGCTCATCCCAAGAACTAAAGATCGCCTCCCTGATCTTTGGGTGCAAAGGCAAAGCGAGTGCCGCAGGCTTTGCAAATTGCGGAAATAAGTAATCACCAGCCCCCCTCCCCTGGAGGCGGCGCCATACCCAGATTGGCATGAATATGTGACAGAATGTCCACCACTTCATCCCTGGAAATGAACTTTCCACCAGGCACCACATGTCTCTCAGGGACAGAATCAGCTGAAGAGTCAAAATCCTGACCATTCTCCAACAGGACTGAAGCATGCTTGGCTTTATGTTTGCCAGATAAGACTTTAGCAACAGAAGCATCTATCATTGCCTGTACTTCGACAACGTACAGGGAAACAGATACCCCTGCTGAGGCACCAGCAGCTTTGGCAGCCACTTCCCGCCGATAGTCACTGTCGTCCCCTTAATCAGGAGTGTGTGATCTATGTCTCTTTGCTGTATTTTTCTCCACAGTGAATCACACAGAAATCACAAGAAACACCTCACCTAAAATAGTCCCCAAAGAACTACCATTGGGGGAAAAATCTCTCCAAAAATAGTTAAACCTGTAGAAATGACCCAACCATGCCTGGCCAATCACCAACAGACAAGTTTACATTAACTAATGACAGCGAGAAACCCATGTCTTCATATAAATAATGCCCCTAAAAGCCTCGCCGTAAGCCAAGCAGACTGAGCCAAACCGGATAGAAGCATAAGTAAAAGTCTGTAATTGCACTAATCCCCAAATTGTCAATAAACCATGGGAAGCAATGCCCCTTTAACAAATGGGTGCTATAGTAATCCGCTACACACACACCACCGGAGAGAAGGCACAGCAGACCTCTGGCCAGGTGAATCAGCTTTGGTATGCGAGCCATGCCCACCCTGGCCAGAGGACGGCACCGCAGATATCCGCCAGGGAAAGACACCTGAATCCCCTTTACCAGAGAGTCTGCCACACCGTTAGCAGACACTTATTACCTCACTGGCCATAGGGGACCTTAAAACACTTACTTGAAACCTCTCGACGGGGAGAATAACATCAGCATCCCCATTGCACCGCCATAAGTATCAGCATGCATCTTCTATAAGCACCGTGCTGAACTACGCGGACAGCCCAAACCGCTGGAGCATGGAACGGCGCCTGCCCGAATGTAGTGCACAAAAAAGGAACAGGTAGTGAGGAGGGGGAGGGTTTTATATGTTGGGAAGGGTTGCGAATGGCGGCCCAGGGGCCTCAATGTGCGAATTATTACGGAGAGCGGGACAAGGAGGTAATGCAGGCAATACACTTCAACTGTCTGGGAAACTTTCCTCACTCATCTTGTGCTATGCCATGCCATAACCAGAGACATCCAAAATGGATCCCACTTTGTTTTTGTAATTAATACCCTCAGTCAAATTTTCAGGATGGACACGATAAGCCATTCATTCCAGCATTTGCAAGATCTTCATCTGCATTATTTCACCCTGTAAGTTCTCTCACACTGTTATAATCATGAGGATACTACTACTTTTGAATACAGTCTAAACCTATCATTAGTTTCCTGTATATGCAGCTAGCCATTATTCACGGCTCCAGCCTTTGAGCAGATCAGCTGTTCTAGTAGAAGTGGTGGCCTAGTGGTAGCTTTCCAGCAGCTTTAATGTCTGCTTGGTTTTAGTGCTCATCAAAAGTATCTAATATAGCGCTATGTTGCATGCAAAGGATTCCTTTTACAGTTTTGCATCTGTACTCTGCATGCAATCTAAACCCCCCCGCATTAACAGTAACATTGAGCCTACCTTAAAACTTATAGTTGCTTGTCCTTTGCTTTCAAATGATCATCTACTAACTTTACATCCTGTGCATGCCTCCTCTCTCTCTGCACAATCTACTATAAGTCACATGCATGTTTGCCTTATTCTCTATTATTGTATTTCTGCAAATTGCCCACATCTCATTTCAGAGATCACAGCCTAGTCTTTAAAAATGCATTCCTCTGCAACCTAATAGTTGTTTCCCATTAATAGTGCCAACTATGTGTATGATGACATACCCACTTTTCCTACTAAAGATCACTTTTAAGTCCTATTAAACTGACCTACCACATAGGAACTGGATTAAATGCATGGCTTCATTTCCTTATGAGTGTAAAACTAATCCCAATAACAAACAATAACTACTGGAATCCCTCTCCCCAATAAACCTTGACGTAGGGTGTCGGGATGCCTAGACACCACAGAGCAGCGATGTAAATTTGAGGCTTCACTGGCCTGTGACCGGAGAACTGAATCACAGTCACCAATTGATGCTGAAAGGGAGAAGGATTTGTCCACCCATCCTATCTGCACTTCTCACTACACTGGAGTGTGGCATCACTCTTTGACACGATGTTAAGGAGCAAACTGCGCTTCAAACCTCACAAACCAAGCGCGTAGTGTGGTAGCTAATGATGTGACTAGGGGCAATAAATAACGCTGTAGAAACTGTGAGAAGATTATAGAGTAATGCCAAGGACCAAATTATATAACAAAGCTGATTAATTGCATTTTACATTGACATTTCCAAAGATGAAGAAAGCATAGCAAAGGCAGCTTGTGCATTGGTCAGTTTGGGCAAATGTGGTTTTTGCACTGGTTGGTTGGTGAAAATGACATTTTAATTTGCACTAATTGTGCCGCATTTGTGGAATTGTTCCACAATCTGGCCTCAAACATCAGAGGAGAGTGCAAACACATGCCGAGGTGATCTAGTTCTGCACCGTTCCGTTTACACACTGATCTCTGACCAACTCGCTCACACTGGCTCGACATCCTTGGATTCCCAACAGGTCGTCAGATCGTGTTTAACACCATTTGACCTCTAGAGGGAAGTTCAACTGGCGAACGCTGGTAATTACACATTTTATAGAAGCACTCCCCCCACTTGTGGGCATCCCACTGTGACTGTCATTTTCAATTTGGGATGGGGGTGGAAGTCTCGATTCAGGAACAAATGACTACTAATTAACCACAACCTTTCCTTTCTCACGGCCAAGTAAAGAGGCCTCCAGCGAACACTTCAAAGGGATTGTTTGCATTCCTAATGGGGCTTTAAATATGTATTTGACAAAAGAAAACCTCTCTTGTGGGAGCTAAAGTACCCAACACCCTGTACATAGGATCACCAGGAACTATACACAATTTTCGATTCGAAATTAGCTGTAGGACTTTGTTATGCGTTTAATAGTGCACAGAATCCTTTGCATTTAATAGTGCGCAGAATCCTTTGCACTACTGTGAAAATGGGCAGCAAGCATATCTTTCCCAAAAAAGCTAGTGCTATTTTACTCAGCTGCAAAATAATATTTCTTACTTGATTTCGGTATTTTTGGGTTCTGACAACCACACCTCATTGGTTTAACTTTAGAAGCCGCTCTTTTAGTAATGTATCATACATACTCCAGAATTTGGATTGTGAGCACATACTGACGTTTTCCTCCTTCCATAATCACTTTCTCAATTAGAAGAAATTAGATTCCACACTGAACACTCAATGCCGATTCTCGAAGGAATCTTGCAAGCCATCAAAAGCATTGACAGTAAGATGAAAACAAAATGAGACATTCTGTACTAGCTTCTCCGTGGTATAACCAAAATATAAAACATAAGGAAATCTTTTTACTGCCAAGACTGCTCTAAGAAAGGCATTAATATGATAAAAGACATGGGTTCCAAAAGAGATGCTATTCCAGTCTCACAATCAACTCGAAATTCGGCCTTACATACCTTTACTTCTATAAATAAATGTCTTGGGCGTAAAAGCACTCTCTCAAAAACAAAACACTTTCACTATCCAGGCCTAACCCTCTGTGCCTCCAAAATAAATGCTTTAATGTCCCCTAAAAACTCGAAATAAACTAAAACTCTAAACAAACCAAATGGAAACTCTTACTCAATGACTATAATTTGCTCAAATCCTCTACAATACATTGAGAGGGCATCTGGACAAGACTTACTCAGTGTAAGATTGCACCCACCTTTAGCAATGTAAATTATGGACAGCACACGTGGCTCATTTGACTCTTACCAAGGTACACAAGCTAAGACTACTAGACTCGGACAACTGCTGGAGATGCAATGAAAATCAAGGCCACCTCAACACATGCTCCTAGAATGTTACGAAGTCCAAAACGTCGGGAAAGAACGTCCGACACATTCTTAACATAAAATGAACTCCTGACCTTGCTTCCATCACTCTGGGGATCTATACTCATTACCCAAAATCTTAGCAAATAAGATATCTTCCCCCTAGACATCTTACTAACACTTGGAATTAAATCCATACTCTCAGAATGGAAAGACCTCACAAAACTATCCATGCACACACATGGTGGGCATGAACAGAATTTACTAGGTGAGCAGATACTACTCACTCAACTCCATACACCCCCATTCAACACTGAAAATGTATATTTGGAATAGTATGGACAAATATATACAAACAACGAAAACAATGTAAAAGTGTATTAAAAACATACAGATACATTAGATGGGGCTTAACACCTCTACAAAAAATCTGGTCCTACCTAACCCACAAAAAAAATCTTATCCTTCAGGCCTGATTGTGGTGAATAAATACATTATATTGTTGTCAACAACAACTCTGGGATTATGCATACTTATGTCATGATCTAAGATACCTCCACCTAGAGTACAGTATATACTATTGAGTCACACCATATACAGCATACATGTTTATGTCAAATGTGATCACAGTAGAAGTCTTTATTATAGTTAGTCTTTTTTTTTATGATGAGCCTTAAAACTCAAACATCTTTTCAAATAAAAAAAAAAAGTTGTTGAGGACTTGCATTTTCAGTACTACACTAAGATGCCCATTGAACAAAAACAGTAAATATTTAGATTTAGTTATGATTTTTAAGAATTCCAATATAAATATTTAAATGAACTATTGCGACCACAGAATTGCAATTGTAGCATATTATTAGCAGTTGTTAAAATGACACAAAGCAACCAGGCTCGTTTTATTTACTCCTCGGAGGACAAAAGGTTTAGTCAGCTCTGTTGGCATTCACACCGCTGACCTGCAGATTACGTGCACATCTCTGCAGGATGTGAATTAACCCAACGAGCACTCTTACAGATTGATATTTGTAGCGCAATAACTTACCACACATTAATATTACTAAACAAATCTGATTAAAAAGAAGATACACATTCCTTTATGTAGCATAGTTTTGGCACAGCAGGGGCAAATGAAGAAAACACTCCGAAATTACAATTATGTCCTACGAAATGAGCCTAATTACCTCACACAGTTAACCCCAACACCCAACAGGTAAAGTAATTGGTTTATAAAGCAATCGATTCCTTTCATTCGCTGCCTGAACCAAGCCTTCTGGTTGTATCTGGCAAAAAAGAGATTACACGAGTCTGTGGAGAGCTCGAAACACATCTCCGAATCTGTGATTACACTGCTAAACCAGTCAAGTTTTCAAATTATGCTGAAATGTGTTTGATAGTGCATGAATATTTAATTAAAAATTGTTTTCTACAAAAGGAGAAATGTTTGCTTTCTTCCTGAAGTCGAGGCAACCATGTTTGGTTTACAGAATGTGTGTAGTGAGCCCAGTATCTTACTGGAGAGCATGAAAATTAACATATTTCTGATCAGTTGAATCATAATGTCCTTGTTTCCATATTTTTTTAAATTAGCTCTTGGTCAATTAAGAAGATGTCAAGATTTCTATACAAAAAAAGGTTATTACCAAAAAATGTTTAGAATGCAGCCAGTGTGAGAAGTGCCTTTGCAATGCCACCCAGCATGTCTTCCGGAATGCATCTTCTCTTGGTATGAAGACCAGCCATATGGAAGCACATCTCACCAAGCCCCAAAAGGAGCAGTCTGGCGAGAACCGATAAAGCAACGCTCTCTCCGGGAGACATTTTAAGCTAGTCAGGCATCTTTCTGCCTCACTGGGCTCCACCAGGGAGGTGCAGCACGCGACTCGGGGCACAGTGAGCAGGCGATCAATGTTTCGACCTCTGTAATTGAACGGAGAAATGGAAAACAAACATTGAGGCATTGACGCGCTGAGGGTATACAAGCAATTATCGCAAAAATAAAGCAATGATTCAAGCATACTCTCTAACTGTTCGCTAATTTCTACAAACAGGAGAGGAAAAAAGGTAGAATTTGAAGGTCCCTATCACAAGGGGGAGAAAGGACAGTGTTTAGTGGTTCCACTTGCAAGCACTATTGCTTAACTAGCACACCCCGTCAGAGTCTCAGCATGCATTCAGAGGACTGGTCTGCTGAATGTGAAGCAACCACAGGAGCAAAGTTACCAATGCTCCTGTGCAGAACCTACTAACACATAACCTGGCAAAAACTGATGAACAGCCAGGGATTCTGTGCCTGGTGGGAGAGGCATCAACCCGGTCTTATCAGATGTTGTAACTGTGACCCAGGACCTTTTTTTTCATCCACTCTCTATGATTTCATCAGTTGAAATATTGCTTCATTGTGCTTTTTAGGACTTCAATTAGGCCAAAAGAGATGTAAGATCTCTTCCGGTGATATCAGTGATGCGTATTCTACCCATATACATTTGGTGCAATGATGCCGAAGACCACTGCAAGGAATGTTTTTGGGTTTTAACATTATGTAGTACGCTCCTGCAACAGGAATACAGCAATACAGTTCTGGTGTAGAGATCATATATGACACTCCACAGGCATTATGCACACTGGACAACCACGTCCACTGGAGCAACCTTTCCTCCTTCAACATAGCAACTATTATATGTTCTCAGGTTTCAGATAAAGTGCTGAACACTAGTCTTTTTAGTGGTGGAAGTATGAAGACAAAAAAAGGATCCACCAAACGTGAAAACAGGCTAAAACGTGCATTGCTTAAGGGAAAATTCTGAGATGGCAAACAATCAAAACATCAAACAGTGCTTCTGTCTCAAAAAACAAATGCAGGTCCAAAGAAAAGGCTTGGTGTCAAGAAACCACACCGGAAGGCCTGATTCAGAGCTTGGCAGTCCGCTCACTTGATTGAGATGTTGGTTGGACACTGTAAGGAAGACTGACGCAGTCCCGCCGCCTCCACCAGAATCTTTCTCCTGCGCTGATGGCATCAGAGGCAGAAACTGCTGTCGGAGGGAGCCTTGCCAAGATTCTTGCTAGCCAGCTTTCAATGTGCCTTTCCATCGAGGCAACTGTGGCGGAGAAACCTCCAAGCTCGAGCTGGCGGAATGGAAGAAAAAGAGGTGAAAAACATACCTTTTTCAGGATGCCACCTCAGATTCCTTTTGGACCCCACTGTCCAGATCGATCCAGTGCTTCTGCTACTTGACCACAACACTCAGCCACCTCGTTGCCGGGATCAGAGGTAGGCTTTTATGGTAGGTGTGGGTGTACATTCAATAGTGTGTGTATGTTGTTGGTGTGCAATGCTATATGTAAAAATATGTGCAGTACACATTATCGACATATTGACAGATTCACAGCATATATGTGTATTGAGATGATAATAAGTTGTACTTCCCTTTCTCGACACTACCATGGCCTCACTCCTTCAAGACGGCGCCGCCAGGACACAACCAGCATAACAGTAACATCTAAATCTGCTCGGTGTAAACCCGCAGGCATGACGGCGATGGAGTACTACTGTTAGGAAGTAGAGAAGACTGCCACGCCCGCGGTCTCCTGTCTATTGCCGCAACATCTAAATACAGTCGGCAGATCGCGGTCAGCTTAACGGAGTACTTTGGACTGCCACCGCAGCTGGACGGCAGTAATACTGCGAAGATCTAAATCAGGGCCTGTGTCTAGTGTATCTGTAAACTTCAAAAGGACTTCACTAATAATCCTACCCAACTAAATGTATTTTTAGAAAAGAAAAGGACACAAAATCATTATTGTTTCACAAATGGTGTCATTACTCAAATTCGGTCGCGAGAACTGTTCAGTGCAATCCTTATGCCTATGGTTCAAAGCTTTATATACAATTCTCAATTACTTAGCAAATAAAAGAAAAAAGACTAACAAGAAACCATTCAGAAAGTCGGTAATGAGTAAAACCCTCAAAGAGGACGTCTGCTTTAATCTGCACGTAGTTCAAATCATGGCAATACCTGGTCAGCCCCCAAAGCTGGAAAATTATACACAATTCAATGGGCAAATGGCAACACTAGTTAGTTACAGAACTTAGAATCGACAGATGTGCGGTATGAAGTACTACATGAAAATAATACTAATATTAATTACGTTTTAGCAACTTAAATACCTGAGCAATTAGCTAAGGGTCAAGCCCCTAGCTGCTCTCAGAAAGGGGAGAGGGTGTGGCCTAACTGCTAGAGTGGTCGACCTCGAAGCTGGGGAACTGGGTTCGAGTCTCGGCAGGGATGCTCAACAGCCTGTGATTCTGGGCAAATCACTTAATCTCCCTGTGCCTGACAAAATGAATGTGTCCGTCTACAATGCAAATGGTGCTCATGTAAAGCGCTCTGATACCTTCGGGTCGAGTCCGTGCTATATAAAACTTTATAAAATAAGAGAAAAAAGGGCTAGAGGAACAGGGAGAATTTAAATATGGGTAAACACAAAAGGACATGCCCCTGTGAGTAAACCACCATACTTAACACAACATTTTGCCTCCTCAATATCCACAGACCCACCTGAATTATTAAGTCTCCTCTTTTAAACACTTTTCCAGAGCTTCAGCTTGGCCACGGACTGGTATGTGCAACTGGAATGGTGAGTGTCCCGGAGGAATGTAACAAGCCAAATTCCTAACATATCAATCAAAGTTAACATATCAATCAAAGAGAAGTACAAATATTTGAAAGGGATACACTAATTATTATAACAAACCAAAGACCCCGCAAGTATGTAGGATCCATAATAAAAATAACTGTCCGGAATCACAAAACATACTCAGCAACTACGTTCAACTTTACAGACTCAGGACTGGCAGTGATTTAGCTTAGTGAAGGCCTCTAAGTGGGTGGGGGGAGGAGAGAGAATGAATGAATGAATGAATGAATATATATATATCCTCCTACCAACCCCCTCCCCCAGTGCAGGCTGCGTGTTTTGGTGCAGAACAAAGTGAAGAGTCAACCTGCCACACATCCCTGTGTGCCATGCCTACAACCCAGTGCCCTGGCACAGGTCAGCCACCCCTCTAGCTGGGTGCCCTATACCAGTGGGGAGGGTACAGGAGCATGAGCCCTGTACCCATACAGTGTCTAGACCAATTCTTAGACACTGTAAGTGCAGTAATGCCATTAAGAGCATACGGTGATGAGAGTTTGACATTACAAACTCCACAGCACCATAATGGCACAGACACTGGTGGATTCCCTGGTTGGTACACACCAGCCTGCCACCCCGACCTCCAGAACCCTGGGAGGACTGACTGCCTTCAACAAAGACCGGATCTCCTGTGAACAGCAGCTCTGTCCAAAAGAAACTACCAAGACAGACTCCAAGTCTGCTGAGGACAAAGAAACCAGACGCCTGGAGCCACCACTGCACCCGATGCCTATGGCCCGATTCCGAGTGGCCCACCGGTCCCAGCGAGGTCTCCCAGCGCTCCAAAGTCCGAGTCCACAGTGGGTTAACCCCTCCAGGACTCCCCAACGTCGCTTGCAGCCTCTGAATGGAGACCCCCCCCCCCAACCACGAGTGGCCCGGTAAGGTGAAATCCAACCTCAAAAGACACGCCTGCATCCAGCCGCCCTGCGCCCTGGAGAAGAGAACCCGAGGTGCACTTACGTCCTCGAGCCCTCCAACTTACCTGCCCAGCTGTTGGTTACTCCCGGAAGTCTTCCAAGACCGAGCCTGCAGTGCAGATAAAATCCAAAACCGGCAACTCCCATTGAAAACAACAGGGTACCCGATGCCAAAACAGCGTCCTGCATTCAGCTGCCCCAGCGATGTTGCTGGTGCACTTTGTGTGCTATGTTGGATCCCCCTTTGCCCTGAGCCTAACACCAGGAGCTTTGCTTCCACAACCTTGTGCAAAAAGAACAATTGATGGACAGAATGGAGAATAATATCATACATTCACCCCAGTACAGAGATCTGGGCCTAAATCCATCGTTTTTTCGCTCACCATGCCATTCCAGTTTGGACCCAGCCATATGCAAATCAGTCTTGACCCTGCAACCAATGGAAACAGTCCAGCCCGAACTGCCAGGCCAGGTCCTCCCTGGACTGGAAACAAGCATCCTAGGACCGGTTTCGGGCTTTCAGCCCTCATCAGGCAGGATAGCTGGACTCCAGGGGCATGGAGAGCACGGGACCCACGTCTGGGCATACCCGTGCCACTCGGGGTGACAAATGCAAAAAGAACAATTGATGGACAGAATGCAGAACAATATCATACATTCACCCCAGTACAGAGATCTGGGTCTAAAACCATTGTTTTTTTCTCACCATGCCATTCCAGTTAGGACCCAGCCATATGCAAATCAGTCTTGACCCTGCAACCAATGGAAACAGTCCAGCCCGAACTGCCAGGCCAGGTCCTCCCTGGACTGGAAACAAGCATCCTAGGACCGGTTTCTGTCGGTGGGTCTGGACTGTTCCCATGAGGCACAGGGTCAAGACTGATTTGCATATGGCTGGGTCTAAACTGGGGTGGCATGGGGAGCAAAAGAACAATGGATTTAACCCAGATCTCTTGACTGGGGGTGAATGTATGATTTATTCAGCATTCCATCCATCATTTGTTTGCGTAGCACTTTCATCCTAAGTGGGATGGGTATGCCCAGACGTGGGTCCCTTGCTCACTTTGCCACTGGAATCAAGCTAGCCTGGCTGATGAAGGGTAATACCCAGAAACCGGTCCCAGGATGCTTGTTTCCGGTCAGGGGAGGACCTGGCTTGGCAGTTCGGTCTGGACTGTTCACATGAGGCACAGGGTCAAGACTGATTTGCACATGGCTGGGTCTAAACTGGGGTGGCATGGTGAGCAAAACAACAATGGATTTAACCCAGATCTCTTGAGTAGAGGTGAATGTATGATTTATTCAGAATTCCGTCCATCATTTGTTTGCGTAGCACCCACAACCTTGTGGCCTGCACGTGAGCAGCTACCAACCGGAGGCCCCTTATCCCCCATGGGGTAACATTGGTCCTTAGCACTATGCTCCCGGCCGCCCTAGTGCCGATGAGGGTGCTTTGAGATAGCATCCTCGACCCTGGGGGAACCCTGGTTCTAACCCCAGATACCAACTCCCACAAATAACTACTTACCTGTAAGCTGATAACTCTATTTCCTTCCATAGGATTGCATAGATCTTCTAAGTGTGGAGTTGGTTTGTATGAAACACTGAAAAACTGCAAATGTAAAAAAACTGATTTACTTACCTTTTCTCTAGGAAATGTCCCAGTGTGATATCTAGGCATATCACACTCAGTAGAAAAACTAACTTAAAAAGTAATCGAAAAAGTAACGTACAAAGTAATCCGTAAAGCAACTGAAAGAAATTTCGAAACACTGACTTACCTGTAATTCTATCAACTGCATTTGAACCTGCATTCAACTGTAAAACATTTGCATAAGATTTTGCAAAGCATTTATTTCACTTACCTGCACCAGGCCTGGCTTGGTTCTAGAAATAAAATAACTTAATAATATTTTTGATACAAACAAATTGGTCTGAGTTCAGTCTTTGAGTGTGTGACATAATTTGGTGCCTGAGTGTGTAGAGCAAATGCTTAACACTACCCTCTGATAGCCCGCACTACCACAAATAGTGAGTAAGGTGCTATCTACTTTTACCTCTGCCTACCTTTGGGGCTCCACTGGACTCTGTGCACACTAAACCTTATTTTGGTATAGTATATACAGAGCCAGCTTCCTACACAGAGGGGCAGGCTCACTGACTCAGTTGAGGTTTCAGGCAGAAGGTGTACTTAGAATGATTAGGGGATGTCCTTCTTCTGGAAGTCCAGAAATATGCTCCCTGGGCTACTGCAGAGGCCCAAATGGCTGAAGCATGTTTCAGTTCTAAGTCGTGTGCAAAGTAAATTTAGCCTTGGCAAGCATTTTTTTTTATTCTTTTCAAATTCTGTTAAGATATTCCAGAGTGAAAATATTTAAAAATTAAAGATTGAGTATATTGAATTCTGGGTATAGTTTGGGACAGCTTAAGATATGTGTGTGTTTTTCCATGAAGCATTTGGGATAGTTTCTTTTACTTTTTTAAACATAAACATAACTTTACAGACAAGCATTCGCAAGGCTAATAGTTTGGCACTCGTTATAAACGCAAGATGTATTGGCTTTGGGAATACTTTTTTTTGCTGCTCCAAAACCATACAATGAGCACACTTTTCTTTGCTACTTTCTACTTCTATTTCCCTTCTCTCATGGCATTTTTCCTTTTGTCACACTCAGTCTTTTTTGCTTTCTCCGCGTAACTACTTCCTTTCTTTTTCTCCCATCCCTGGTTTATTGTTTCTGCCTCTCTCGGTCACTTATTTCTCGCTCCCATTCCTCCATCAGTTCCTCCAGAGGCATTCTCTTTCTCTCAAGTTTATATTTAAAGCGATTTCTTCCTCGCTTTGCTTCTAGTATCGCTCCCCGCTTTTTTCATCTTTTTTCTCTCACAATGGCTTATGAGCTCCTCTCGATCACGCAACCTGGTTAATGAACAGTTTCCTCGGCCCATTTTCCTAAACTAACAGACTAGGCCTGTCTTTCCACCAATCAGTTATTTTACACTGTTCTCATTGGCCTCACACTTTTCTTCTTCCCTCTCTCCACCCACAAGAAAGTGCTTCTCATTTTTGTGCAATCCCATCCTGTGGTCTTTCCCCGTTGTCCCTTATTTAACTGTTCTGCATTTGATCACTTCCTCTTTTCTGTTACAAGAGCCCTTTCCTAAGTAAAGCTTACCCCCCCCCCCCCCACACACACACACACCTGACTGTCCTCTCTCCTTATTTAAATAGTTTGGGAAATGGTAACAGAGTCTCCAGTGTTGCAAGTACTCTAGAATATGCCGTAATGACCCAAACCCTTCTTGTTTCGAGCATAGCATGTCTTTTCAATATGTATACTAGTCAAAGTTACTTTGCTTTTAATGCTCAATCAAGCAAAAAAGCTTACTAATGACAAGAGATGGCCTACATCACATAATACAACACTGTACAATTTGGAAAGAAATTCTGAGTGGACCAGATTTTAATTTAGTATCATTTTATTAAGTAATTTAAGATTCTTATATGGCGCTTCTCTAACCACAGGGTGTCGCAAAACAGCTGTAGCTGAGAATTCAGGGATATAAATAACTGTTAGGAGACCATAACAAACCAGCTTAACACCACTGTGTTTGAGCGAGGAGAACTAGAATGAGGCTGCAGATTATTAAGGCAAAAGTAAAGGCATCAGGTGAGCTAAGTATTATTATTGGAATGTGGAGAACCTCTTATGTCTCGACCTCATTAATGTTTCTGCTGCATTTGAAACTCGCCACAAAAATAAGAAAAACCTTGATAAATAAATCAGAAAACGTATACGCTCCTTAAAACCAACAACTTGTCCTACAAAGAAAGGTTACTTTGCAGGGGTGGCATCAGCATGTGTTACACTGTCAGAACCTGCCGGTGATCAGCTTCATGTACAAGCAATAACTAAAAGATGTCATCTGCATATAGAAACCACGAACAAGAGCTGTCAGCTGCATTTTAACACCTCTCCAACCCGTCAGCTTTCATCCGGTTTAAAAGCACATGTTTAATTTATTAGTTTGGGTAAATATACAAAGTTGACAATTTGGTGTCACTACCATCATTGATACGGTAAATAAGGACTGCAGGCGAATGTCAAAAAAAGTTATTGAAATCTTTCCCGGGCTCCCAGAATCAAATTGCATTTATTTATTGGACTCGGCTGTCATTTCACCTGTCAGATGCAGATACCTTGACGTAGCTTGGATTTTTATGAAATAGTTCTACCAGTGCAAATTCTTAGTGACTTGCTTTTGGTTGTGGACTTGATGGTTCACAAGGTTAGGTGGTGGTAAATGATGGCTTTTTAAAGATTAACATAACGACAAACAAATACATAGTTAGACAAAATGCATAATATGTGCATTTCCAGTCGCCTGTCAGAACACCCATTTGCTCTTCAAGGCTTTCGTCCAATTCTGTCATTCTCATGCAGCCAATCAGGTTTAAATTATTCCAGCACCACCGCTTTTCAACAACTACCTCTAATTGCAAGTGGTTGATGCCCCTGGTCATTGCTAGGATAATTTCATTAGCAAACAAGAGACCTCTCCATTTTGATGTGCGTGCTGCTGGACATATAAGACAGACATAGGAATTGAAAACCCCTGTGAACTCATGACGGCCAGTAAAATACAAGAAGTGTATTGTGTGACCAAACCAGGGAGACCGCCACTCTGGAGGAACACCACCGGGCCTAATCTTCAGGTTCTGGAGGATAATCATAACTTGAAACTGTATCCTGCCTTCAGAAATGGAGAAACAGAAGACCATTCCACGCAACATGAGACTACACATGCTATCAACAGCTATGCTTAATTTCAAGGATATTTTACCGTTTAGGTTAACCATGGAAATCAGAGACAGAATAAGAGACCTAGCGCTTGACCAGATTCTAAAATCTACTGTTTCCAGAAAATAGGACGTCAAACAAAACCAAGGTCACAGAATATATTTGACAGGACAGGATTGGATGCGTTTCATCTCCCTGAAAAAAAACATATGATTATCCTTGAAAATAGACATAAAGTTGAGACTAAAAGACAGTTGTTAATGACAATTTCCAAGAAAAGGGGAAGAGATATGGGGGATAATATCCCAAGGTGTACTGCAAGAAGACTAAGCTATTTCTTATTCAACAGCCCAGGCTCTATGGCATCCTTTGTCAGACTAACCTAACAAAAAAAAGAAATTCAAGACAAATCTAATTTGAAAGCTATGATGCTGATGCAACAACTAGTTTCAGGTCACCGAAAAGAATATGGGGCACAATGGTTAGTTTAAAAAGTGAAGCTGCAAAAAGGTGACAGCTTTAGCTGAAATTGAGGGAAAACACCTGTATATGGTAACCATAGACCACGAGGGATAGTTGAGAGTAAAAGATGCAAATGAACTTAGAAGATATGTTCAACAGCTTATGTGCACATGGGGAAAGCATGTTGCAGAGGATTCAGTAAATGGGGCAAAAACATAGAATGCCTGCAACTATTTTACCAATAGACAGCTATATGGTCCAACTCACAAGCATAATGCTTCCAAAATTCATGAAACCCCCACAAAGCTATGATAAAATATGACCTAACTCAAACACACTCACACTGGTTAGGAATGGAGGGTCACAAGGTCTACCAGCCCACACAACTTCTTTGTAGGCAACACAATATTCTTACAACCACACCACTCGCACTTACTCGGGCAAAAAGGCTGAATGTCGGCCCTCTGCCACAGAGACCCTACATCGAGTAAATTTACTAATTAAGATATTGGTCAGTCTACAAGAATGTAAAGCACCAACTGAGCTGTACAAAAAACGCAATAATGTAACATATGCTACAAAGATCTGCATTTGCTTTGTATACGACAGCTAAGTCTTTAGAAAAGGGGTTCTGGGACTTGGGTGCAATTAATGTGTCAATGAAGTCCCTGCTTTCGGTAAGGAAGGATTTGAGTTGGTGGCAATCATTTGATATTACAGAATGAAATGGATTGTTTGGCTTTACATAAAAACAGCAGTAAGGTAAATAGAAAAGTGAGGAGATATTGGCCAGACTCACCTGAAACTGACACCCCAAATATTATTATAGAAGTTACATACTTTTTAAAAATTATTTTGGGCTTCTGGGTTGGAGATTTTGAGGGTCTGGATGGACATTTCACTCTAAACCGTGGTTAATGGGCATTGGGCTCTCTTATCACACAGCTACTGTGCAGCAGAGAAGAACCAAATGGCTACATAAGGTACCCTTTGCATACCCATTCAATATCGCAGAACACAAGCGAACATCAGCTTTTCGGTGGTTGGCTGCCGAATTATACCACTGTAGCCATGATCTCAGGAAACCACACATCCTCTGTCTATAGGCCTGAAGGAGTTTGAGCAGTTCAGCAATACCTTTCCAAGACTGAACCAGTGGCCGGCTACACAAATGGCCATGATCTTGTCCCTTTAAAAATGCTTTGTTGCTGGTTACAGCCTTCTTGTCATGCCTAGCACGGTGGCTTTTCTAGAGTCACTTTGCTCATTACAGACTGACACATGGCAGCCAGGAGGTGCTGTTGATCTTTATTTTGCATCACAAGTTGACTATGCCTTACCTTGCTTATATATTGAGGTGTACATACACCTCAATTTATTGTCACAGAGACAATAATTAACTAAAGTTTTATTTTTCTCTCCTTTTTGTATGTAGATGAAATGTAGGAGGGAGTGGAGTGTAATGATGTCACTGCTTGGACACGTGGAAATAATTTCATGTTTTCCTTCATGTCTTCAGTCTTGCACATCCCAATTCGTATCCCTCTTATTGCTGTGATTGTAGCTTGTACACAACAGAGATTGTGGAATAGTTCTGGTGATCAATTGCTCATATGATCTGCCTAACCAGAATGTCAAGTTTGACTCATACTCACCACTCTGCTTATTGTAGCATTTTCAAATCAGGGGCCTCCCCCCCAAACCTTAAATGATGGCTCTTGGTAAATAATCTATTGCCCAAGATTGAATCCTTGCCTTTTCCCCGTACCATGAATTACTGAAATACCTACCATAGTCCCTTTGTCTTCCAGGATCTTACATTCTGCCTTGAAGATGTTATTTACAGTGCCCACCTTACGTCATTTTAGCACCCTTGTCTAGACTTATTTCAGTCTCTCATTGTCAATCTGAAATGAGGTCTCCGAAATTATGCACAATGTAGGATTTAGCACAGCTACCAGCATAAACGTGTAGATCAAGGCCCTCAGCCTGCCTCAAAGCGCTGGGAACAGGAGTGAAAAGGAGGGGCATGCGATGAGAAACAAGGGAACAGTCTTGTGACTAGAAAATATATCCCAAAAGTCCGATACCAGTACCACCCAGATTTTGGCGACTTAGTGCATAATGCGCATTCAACCATATATGTCTGGGAGCACATCTTTGGAGCAGAAAACGCACGGATAGGGTAGTTTCCTCTATGCCTGTCAAGAATCCACAGCCGTAAGAGTATAAGTTGGCGATGCAAGTTCTTCATAATCATATCTCTTCCCCAGCTCTCACTCAACTACAAGTTTGCATTCACAACACTGTATGGATTTTGTGAACAGCTATTAAATATAGTTATCTAAAAAATGAAGTCCGTAACTCAGTGATGGCTTAAAAATTACCAGCTACTACGGTATGGGAAATCCCAAAGCTTTCCCGAAAGGTAGACGCAAACTTACAGTCCAGGGGCTCAGCTGCAGACAAATGCACCAATTATAACTAAGATCTTTTGATAACAGTGTAATAAAAATTGGCAAAGTCAATTGGTCTGGCCTTGGGAAGCTGGAACAATGATTATTGTTTTGTTTTTATTTTGTTTTCAAGACCAGACAAAAATATATAAATAAATAAAAAGACAGAAAACATTGCTTAAGCTAAACGTGGAGGTCATATGTTGCAAATAAACGTTTACATTTAAAAACAATAAACTTTGCACTTAATTTTAATAGTGCATTCCGGGTGCCTTGTAGCGGGGCAGGTATTCCCAGAAGTAGTAAAGGTACCATTTTTAGTTTGAATGCACATCACATGAAAATATGATTTTTACTGTCACAAAAAGTAAGCTATGGACTGAATCACTGTAACCTGAAAAAGGTTTAAATACACTACAGCTTTTTGAAATATTATAGAAAAAGAATAAAGACTGAAATGAAAAAACAATGGCAAAGTGAAGTATTAGCGTGCCAAAGTGCACTGCTTTTTAGGATAATGTGCACATGTGATAATATAAAATGCAGTCACTTGTAGTGCAAGAGAGCCAATGACTGGGTATGTTGGCGTGATGGTCGGTTTGTTGGCGTCTAATAAATGTTGTGTGGGCATTAGATGGTAGGTGACGTTCCAATTGGCAACGGAGTGGAGCAGCGGATAGCATATTAACGCCTCTTGTTTATTTATTTTTTAACGCCTCTCTGGCCCTTGGAGAAGGCTAGGTAGGGAGGGGTTCATTTCCTTACTTTAACCATGGGCAAGTGAGCGCGTTCTCTATGAGCGAGTGGGAGGCTCATTTCCCAATGTCTATGGGCAAAGCGAATGGATTGAACACAGTATTTTCCTTCGCCACCCTCAGGGGGTGAACAGATATTCCACACATAGGCAATGCAAAGGGAGTGAGAGATTTTCTCTTCCTTGCACTTGGGCAAGTGTAGATTTTTTTTTTTTTGTTTGTTTTAACAGCAGCCCACAGCTTGCCCGGCCAATGCGAAAGTAGAAATTGTCTAATCCCCACAACATACACAAGACTGCAGAAGGGATTAATTAACACATCTATCCATGAGCAATGTAGGAGAGAAAGTGAGGGCAGTCATTAGCCCTTTGGTTCTGGCCAGGCCAGGCCAGGGGGTTGGAGGGCTTTGTTTTATACTGGCCAAGGAGAGATATCCGGGCTTTCCATCTGATGACTGGGCCTGGTCGCTTTCTTCTGAATACAGCAGCACTGGCTTTCCTGCCATGCTGCTTCATCTTATTCTCCTTAATCTTTTTTGTATCTTAATGTTGCTAAATGTTGAGGAAAACCCTTTGTGTGTGTCCACTGCACATGTACAGAGATTTGCACAAGCATACTCTGTTCAAGCTGTCCGTGATCCAGAAGTTCGAGAACAGTGCAAACATACATACTTTGACATTCTCACTGGACACTGACATTTTGCTTCACGTCTCCAAGACAATTGAATGGGTTTACATCAAGTAGAAGGCACTGAGTGACAGAAAAGCTATAAAAATATAGTTACCAATTGTTCAGCTGTTTTGTAAACGTCCTATACGAAATATTTCTTTTTGGCGTGTGAAGAAAAAAAGTTGGGGCCCCCATTATAACTCATCTTTTTAATCTTGTTACCAATTTTCCCAAAATCAGGAATGCTCTTACATATCATGGCAACCTTTTATTGCCCAAGGTCTGATTCTCATTTGTCGGGGGGGGGGGGGGGGGGTTTGGGGGGTTGGAACACAAACATGTTTCTTCTCAGTTAAATACAACATGCAAGAGTACATCTGTAGCCTCTATGAGATACTTCTATGTGCAAACCTTTGGAAGTCTTCGAAATTCGTCCCAGAATACCTACCATCTGTTTCTCCCCACACATTCTAAACTCTGCTCCACTCCATACTGAGGGAAGGTAATTTAATCATATTGTCTGTCTATTTTAACACATTCATGTTTCGGCTCACAGTGATGTCTAAATTAAGAACAAAATGGTAGGCGATATGGTGAAGTGGGAGGAAGGTGAGGAGAGCGGTGTGGTTTATAAAAGCTTTAGGAATGCTTCCATCCATCTTTAAGATGTGTTCCTCTGCAAGTACCTCTGAGAAAGTACCCGTCACTGGAATTTACTCACCACATGGCGCAGGGAGGTGGCAGGCAACGGCCCAGCCACAAAGCTACAGCGAGATGCTGCTGCTGAAGTCAGCCCTTTGGTTTCCAAATATCAAATTTCATTTCTTCTATTAATTTTTAAACCCTGGCAGCTTTCAGTTAAACTAAAGTGAACATCAAAAGAATGACAAATAAACAGCGAGGAACACAATTTGACGACACAGATTTATTTGAATGTATTTTTTTAAACAGGCTCCATCGGATCTGTTTAATAGGCTGACAGTTGCACTGGACTGCTTAATAAAACATTGGACGCAGCGTTTCCAGCTAATGCAGAAATGCAAATCCCAGCAGAGATATTTTATTCATGAGACAGTAATTTCAGAGACTAGCAAAAAAAAAAAAACACAGAGGGGACAGATTTGAATAAAGAAATTCTATCTTACGAGGCACTGCTGTCATCTAGTGTCAATAGTCGGTAAAGTAGGATTTTTTCCTACACAGTTTTAACAAGGTCTTCTAAATAAAAACGGTCATAAAATTCCCCCAACTAATACAAAGAAACCTAGGGCTTGGTGTACTAAGGCTTTTCATAATCACAACGCACGCGATTTGCAAAGTCACAGGCTCTACAGAACCATCGTAAGTTGTTTTTGGGCCCTAGGCAATACATATTTTGGGGCTCTCCAGCTAGAGCATCTTTAAATGTATCACCCATTTCCAGCTAAATCAACCAATCACTATGCCAAACAATAATTAATTTTACACTTACACTTTCAGATAGCGGGGCAAAAACACATGTCTCAACCTACCCAATGTCCACTAGCCAAATAGTATCAAAAGAAAGCCTGAAGAAGCATTACCAAGGATCACTTATTTTTATAATTCCATCTAGATTTGTCTTGAAAAACATGTTACTTACCTTCAGTAACGCCTTATCTGGAAGAGACATGATCTAGCCGCAGATTCCTTACCTTTGAACTTCCAGGCGTCAGGCTGGATCAGAAGATTAATCTTAGCAGTACCCCTACGCACCGGTAGGTGGCGTCGGTGGGCTCCACCTGACATCGTCGTCGTGTTAATCGTCGTTGTGACATCTGCGTTATCAATATAACCGCCACTCTAGGGCGCTGACGTCAGTACTTTTCACGACTTTCCACACCAGAAGCGCAGAGCCATGAAGTGACTGACCATGGTGTGTTAAAAAACAGCTAGGGACCTGAAGAGGAACAACCATAACACTAGAAACAATTCCGCAGTGCGGGGAGGATAGGTGGGTCGGTAAGGAATCTGCAGCTAGATCATGTCTCTGCCAGTTACCAGAAGGTAAGTAACTTGCCCATCTGATAGGGCCATCTAGCCGTATGCAGAGACGCTCACGTGGCAGCTTGACAGATATCATCAATCGGAACTCAACGCTGGAGGGTTGTGGTAGTTCTCAGCACCATTATTTCCGGAAAAACTGTCAGGCAAGGAGGCTGTGATGACAGAGCTTACATTTCGCTCACCCTCCTAGCAGAGGTAATTGCCACTAAGAATGCCGTTTTGATGGTGAGCAGTTGTGCATCGGCTCAACGGGTACACACATCATGAAGGTGAGGACCAAATTAAGGTTCCATTGTGTCATAAGAAAGGGATAAGGGGGAAACAAGTGAGTTAACCCCTTCAAAAACCTCTGCATCAGAGGAGACTTGAAATGTGAAGGCTGATCTGGTAGCCGAACAAAAGCTGAAAGGACCGAAAGATAGCCCAAAGTGCCCAGGGAAGAGCACTGCTGAGCCAAGTAAAGGATAAACAAAAGGATATCTGCCGAGGAAGGCAGATTAGGGGGTCAATTGACCTTTCTGTACAATATTTACAAAATGTGTTCCATCTGCAGGCATATACCGATTTCGTGGAGGGACGCCTGGCTGCCAGAATAACCTAACAGACTTCGGGAGGGAGGTCAAAAGCTGTCAACAGTCGCCGCTCAATATCCACACAAGGAGGCAGAGAGTGGACAGGCTTGGGTGGAGGACACTCCTCTGCTGCTGCGACAGAAGATTTGTGCCCAGTCCGGATTCACAAGAATAACCTGTGCTCGGTCGCTCCTGATTTTCTTGAGCACTCTTGGCAGGAGTGGTATGGGCGAAAAAGCATATAGGAGGCCAGAGCTTCCCTGGAGGCAAAAAGCGTCGCGAGAAAGAGCCGCCTTGGAAACTCCAACAGACTCAGAGGCATTCTCACCAAAATCCAGGATAGAACCTGAAACATCGGTATCATAGCCTGAATATCCCGGACTTGCCGTTCGGGAGGATAAGTCTGAAACTGCACCATGTCCTGCACCACTCAAGTGAAAGGGAGCGTCTGAGAGGGGGTCAGGTGTGACTTCGGGATCTTGTGGTCGTGAACCCCACAGAAGTTTGGCTCAATGATTAGAGCGGCAGACCCTGATGCAGAGGTCTAGCCCGGGACCAGGGTTCAATTGCCCGCCTCGGCGGGTCTTGGGCTCAAAATTCCACGGACCTGATAATTCTCGCCTCGGTGCCATTCCAATCATGGAGTCCCACTCCGCAACTCTGGGCAATAGCTTGCTTATTCTCCACAACGGCCCCCACAAAGCTAAGGATGCCTGGCCTCCACCTTGGGGGTGCCCAGGAGTGGACGCCTCACAGGGAAAGCCAGGATGGGTTCCACAGCGGTATTTGTACAAGCGCCTTGAGACCCTTGCGGGTGAGTAGTGCGCTATACAAGTATCAATTTACATTTACAGAATGCAGGAGGTTTGCCGTAGTCTGGAGGTGGGAGACAACTGTTTGGGACAAGCCCGCCTTCAACAACCTGTCGTCGCGATAGGGGAAGACTGGCACCCCCGATCTCCACAGATTGTCTGCGACCACCGCCATCACCTTTGTGAACACCCGAGGGGCGCTGGTGAGGCCAAAGAGGAGCACTGCAAATTGAAAGTGCCTGTGGCCCACTGTAAACCGCAGGTAGGGACGATGGGCAGGCAAGACGGGGTTATGAAAATAGGCATTCTGCAAGTCCAACGCTACCATCCAGTCTTGCGGGTCCAGGGCAGACAGGACCTGAGCTAGGGTGAGCATCTTGAATTTCTCCTTTTTGAGTAAGTAGTTAAGGACTGAGGTCTAGGACAGGCTGAAGGCATCTGTCCTTCCTTGGGATCAGAAAATAGCGGGAATAACAACCACAGCCTATTTCTGGCCTGGTAACCCTCTATAGCCCCCTTGGCCAAGAGAGTCTTGACTTCCTCGCGGAGCTGGGTATGGTGATCTTCCTTCAGCCAAACATACACTGGAGGCATAGCTGGAGGGGTAATCTCGAAGGGGAGGAAGTAGACCCTTCAGACTATTTGCAACACCAACTTGTCCGATTTGATGTTCCAGCAGTGGTGGAGAGGATGGCATACTCTGCCACCGACTGGCTGTGAATGATCTTGGGGTATCCGGCTAGGAAGGTTTTGCGGTGGAGGAGGGGATCGTGGCTTGGCTCAACTTCTGGCCTCTCGACCCACGGGGTTGGGGTGAACCGCGTCCACAGCCCCGCAGAGGTTGCTGAACTTGCGGGGCCTGCTGGCCGGTATAGGGTTGGCACGGTTGGTAGCCTCTTCCGTAGCCACGAAAGGAGCGAAAAGCAGATGCGGGCCGGGAAGTTGTGGTGAGGCCCAAGGACTTGGCCGTGGCCCGCGAGTCCTTGAACAGCTCAAGGGCCGAATTGATTTGTCTCCGAAGAGATGGGAGCCATCAAAGGGCATGTCCATGAGGTTAGCTTGGACATTCCCAGAAAAACCAGATGTTCTCGGCCAGGTGTGGAGACGTACGCCACCATCGTGGAAATAGCTCTGCCCTGCAAATCTGTTGTGTCCAAGCCACATCTGATGGTGAACTTTGCTGCACCTCTCCCGTCTGAAATAGCTTGGGAGAGTAGAGCCTGGTCCTCCTTCAAGACTCTGGGCAGCACGTGCGCAACCGTGTCCTATTTCGAATGGGGATAACGGCCCAAAAGACATGCAGTGTTCACGGACCACAATGCTAGACTGGCGGAAGAAAAATGTGTCTTTCCAAAACTCGCCAGTCTCTTGGATTCCCTGTGCGGAAGGGAACGTATCATGGGAAGTGGAAGCCTGGACCACCAAGCTTTGTGGGGTGGGCGATGAGGAAAACTGGGTTGCCCGGTGCAGGGCGACATCGGCGGGCAAACGGGAGACTCTGTGCTGGGTTTCAACCAGGTGCCTAGAAGGACGTCCGTTAAGTCCTCATTAAAGGCAGTAAGTGTTCCGAGCTGGAGACCCCAGGCTGCAGGATCTCTGTCAAGATGTTAGTCTTGACTGCCACCATAGGGAGCTGCAGATCTAGGACCTCTGCAGCCCTACGCCCCACCATAGCAAAGGATGCCCCCCTCCTCCGAAACCAGGGTAGATGGAGACAGCATGCCAGAGTATGGGGAGGTGTCTAAACCACTGGCATCAACCAGTTCCTCATACCACTCCGTATCTTGTGGGTGCAACATTTCTAAGGGATCCTGCTCCCCTCCTAATTCTGTTCATCCATCCCTAACCCTTCAGAATAGGGCAGGTTGAATAGCATGGCACCATAAGATTCCGTCGGCGCCAGTCTCGGCGTCGGAGGACACCAGACTGGCTCCGCATCGTCGAGAATGAGGATCAGGGAGGTGCCGCAGGTGGCGCCGGTGACGCAGAGGATCTCGGCACTAGTCGCAGCGCCAGGGAAGGTCGCTACGGAGGTGCGACCGGCAGCCCCAATAGGAAGCTGTGGCGCCGGGGCCTGCGCCACAGGCGCAGGAGCCACGGGGACTCCGCCATCATCTGAGCCAGCTGGTCCCGAATACACAGCGGCGGGGTCAGGCCGCCCAAATATGGCGTACATGGTGTCATAGAACTCCTAAAGCAGGGCTAGGGTCGCTCCCGGACTGGGGAAGGTAAGGAAACACAGAGTCGACCCAGGCACCCGCTCCCTGGAGTGGGCCTCGAATGCCAGGGTTCCTTCACCGCGTCGTAAGACGGGCAAGGGTGATGTCGAAGCAGGCTTCGGCTTCTTGCGTTTTTTGTGGGGCCTCTCACCTGACCGGCGAAGAGGACTTCGATTCACGGGAGCGGTGCTCGGACCTTCCTCTCGACGGAGACCTGGACCGGGATCAAGACCGACGAGGCGACCCCCACGGTGCTGGACGCTGGGCCGCGAGCAGCTTTAGGGACCGCTCCCTCAAAGCCTTTGGCACCATGGCCCGGCAGTCGGAGCTCAACTTGCAGCCGTGGTCAAGCTCCAGACACTAGAAACACACTAAGTGGGGGTCCGTGAATGACATGTTGTGGTGACAGGCGCCACATGGCTTGAACCCAGAGGTCTTCTTACTTGACATCCTACACACAAAAAGAAGTCAACAAAAAAAATCGAAAAAAGTCTGTCAAAAATTGACATGGATTAGCTCTCGTCAACGGATCGGCGCTGACTGGAGCGGAAAAAAAGAACCACGTCAGCGCGCCGGAGTGCCGGTTATATTGACAACATGGATGTCTCGGCGCCAATGAACACAATGAAGATGATGTCACGGGGTGTCGAGGGTTACTGCTAAGAAAAGATTTCTGGATCCAGCCTGACGCCTGGAAGATCAAAGGTAAGAAATCTGCGGCTAGGTGTCTCTATCAGATACAACATTTTACATGTAATTCAATATCTAACTAGCCGCCATTTCCATTGTAGGAAAAAACTATATTTTACACCCTGAGTGGGCCCCAGAGCAGCTTGCAAGTCTATTTTGCCCCAATCCACCGGGCCGCATACGGGTCCCGATCCAGTTACGAACCGCGGCCTCCTTTTCATTATCAGGATGTTGCTTCCCCCACGGCAGGTCTGCAGTGTAGTCAAATTATCTGCCAAATGCCCAGCAGCTTGTAGGGGCGCACTCCCAGCAGATTGCACCATCCGGTATATTTCATGTGGGAAGAGACTCGCGTTGCTGCTCCCCAGGTAACCTCATGGTGTAAAATATTGTTTTAATTTGTGACTTACAAGCAGGACCCACTAGAGGTGACATTTTGTTCTATATGGGACTACCTATCCCAGCATGCAAGTGGGCATGAAGCGCGGCCCACAGAGGGCGGGGCATGCATATAATAAAGATAATCAGAACAGACTGCACAAGCCAGCATACAAGTGACCTTTGATAAAGAGGCAAAAGCCTTGAAGCACAAGTTCCTTACCTTCGGTAACAATAGATCTTTAAAAACATTAGTAGTGATAGATTCCTACCTTAGAATTACCCCCACGCGTCAGACTGGATCCGGAAAGTTTGTCAGCAGTACCCCTGCGCGTCGGAAGGTGACGTTGTGCGGCTCTGCGTCCGTTGTTGGCATCGTGGTCGCCAAGAGGACGTTGTGGCAGCTACTTAGACGCCGCCCTCGCGCGCTGACGTCAGTTCTGTACACGACTTTCAGCGCCAGGAACGCAGAGCCATGCAAGATACTGACCACTGGTGCCTGAAACTAGGGCCCTGAAAAGGATGACCTTGACCCTAGAAATAAGTTCGCAGAACGGGGAGGATGGGTGGGGCGGTAAGGAATCTATCACTACTAATGTTTCTTACAGATATATCGTTACCGAAGGTAAGTAACTTGTGCATCTGAAAGAAACACGTAGTGATAGATTCCTTACCTTAGAATAGATACCCCAGCAATACCAACCCCGGTGGCGGGTCTGCGAACTAAGATCAAACCAGAAAGTCCTGGAGAACAGAACAGCCAAAGAAGCCGTCTCTCCGGACTTGGCTGTCCAGCCAGTAATGCTTGGTAAAGGTGTGCAGCGAGGCCCATGTAGCTGCCTGAAGGATGTCCTGCAAGGGAACTCCCCATCCCAAAGCAGTAGTGGCTGCCGTCGCCCTGGTAGAATGGGCATGTAGCCCCACCGGAGGCTCCTTTTTAGCCAAAGAATAACAAGTCTTTATGCACAGACCGACCCACCGAGAGATGGTCCGCTTGTGCACAGCCCGACCTTTCTTGGCGCCCACGTAGCCAACAAAGAGCTGGTCATCCACCCGGAACTGTTGAGTGCGGTTCAGGTCGAATGAGAGTGCACGTTTTGGGTCCAGACGGTAGAGCCTCTCTTCCTCTTTCAAGGGATGCGGAGGCGGAAAGAAGGTGGGCAAAGTGATGGTCTGCCCGATGTGAAAGGCAGTGACAACCTTTGGCAGAAAAGATTCGACGAGTCCTTAGAACAACTATGTCCGGTTGGACAGAGAGAAAAGGAGGTTTAGAAGAAAGAGCCTGGAGCTCACTCACTCTTCTGGCAGAGGTGATGGCAACCAGGTAAGCAGTCTTTAAAGTGAGAAGCCGAAGAGGACAGTTGTGAAGTGGCTCAAAGGGAGCACACGTTAGATATGTCAGAACCAGGTTCAAGTCCCACTGAGGCATTATGAAAGGAACAGGAGGGAAAATATGAGTAATGCCTTTTAAGAATCTATTTATAACAGGGGACTTGAAAAGAGAAGGCTGATCTGGAAGCCGTAAAAAGGCAGAAATGGCCGAGAGGTAGCCCTTGACAGTGCCCACAGCAGAGCCCTGCTGGGCCAAAGAAAGTAGATATAGAAGGACCTCTGAAAGAGAACAGAAAGGGGAACCACAGCCTTTGCTGTGCACCATGCCACAAACCTATTCCACCTGCAGGCGTATACCGTCTTAGTGGAGGGCCGCCTGGCCGTCAAGATTACATTACAAACTTCGGGAGGCAGGTCAAAAGACGTCAACTGCCGCCACTCAATCTCCACGCAAGGAGGTGGAGGCTGTACAGGTTCGGGTGGAGGACCCTCCCCTGGTGCTCCCGAAGAGGCAGTCGGATCGGGGGATCGATGGCCATGCTGAGTAGCTCGGGATACCATACTCTTCGAGCCCAGTCCGGAGCCACAAGAATGACTTGGGCACGGTCGCGCTTGATTTTCTTCAGCACTCTGGGCATAAGTGGTATAGGCGGAAAGACGTACAACAGTCCGCAACCCCACTCGCGACGAAAAGCGTCGCAGAGCGAGTGCCGCCTTGGAAATTCCAATGCGCAGAACTGATGACATTGCGTGTTCTCTTCGGTGGCAAATAGATCTAACCAAGGCTCTCACCACTGCTGAAAGAGACCTTGCGCCACATCCGAGTTCAGACGCCATTCGTGATCCATCATGCACTAGCGGCTGAGTTCGTCCGCCCGGGCACTCAGAGAACTTGCCAGATGTTGAACCACCAGGGAAATGACTTGATGTTCCAGCCATGTCCAGAGGCGCAGAGCCTCCTGACATAGGGTGCACGACCCCACCCCTCCTGTTTGTTGCAGTACCAAATGGCGGTGGTGTTGTCCGTGAACACCTGCACCACTCTTCACCGGACAGAGGGAAGGAATGCCTTCAGTGTCGGATCACCCGAAGCTCCAGAAGGTTGATGTGGAGCCCAGACTCAGCCAGAGGCCTCTAATCTCCACCTCTCCTATGTGGCCGCCCCATCCCAGGAGGGATGCGTCCATCACAACTGTGTGCTCCGGATGGGGAAGGGAGAGGGATCTGCCATTGACCCAATCTCGATTCGTGAGCCACCACTGCAATTGTTGTGCAGTGCCCTCTTAGATCTGGACGTGATCGGACAGGTTGCCCTGATGTTGTGCCCACTGGAACTTCAGGTCCCACTACAGAGCCCGCATATGCCATCTGGCGTGATCCACTAGCAGGATGCAGGAGGCCATCAGGCCCAAGAACTGGAGGGTCATCCTGACCGAAACCCGGGATAGAGGCAGAAAGATCGGAATCATAGCCTGAATATCCCGGACTCGCTGCTCGGGAGGATAAACTCAAAACTGGGCCGAGTCCAGAACCGCTCAGATGAAGAGGAGCTTCTGAGAGGGATTCAGGTGCGACTTCGGCACATTGCACAAATGCAGGAGATCGACCGTAGTCTGGAGGTGGCAGACGACTTCTTGGGGCGAGCCCGCCTTCAACAACCAGTCGTCGAGATAGGGTAAGACTGGAACCCCTGATCTGTGCAGATGAGCTCCGACCACCGCCATCACCTTCTTGAACACCCAAGGGGCACTGGTAAGGCCGAAGGGGAGCACAGTAAACTGAAAGTGCTTGTGGCCTACCGTGAACCTCAGGTACCGCCGGTGGGCCGGCAGGACGGGGATGTGAAAATATGCGTGCTCCAAGTCCAACGCTCCCATCCAGTCTCCAGGGTTAAGGGCAGACAAGACATGAGCTAGCGTCAACATCTTGAACTTCTCCAAACCGGAGGAAGCAGTTGACATTCCTGAGGTCCAAGATAGGACGCAGGCCCTTGTCCTTCTTTGGGACCAGAAAGTAGTGGGAATAACAACCATGACCTACTTCTGGCCCAGGAACGCGCTCAATGGCTCCCTTGGCCAAGAGGGCCGCAACTTCCTGCTGAAGAAGCGCAAGATGGTCCCCGGACATGCGGTGGTATTGAGGTGGCATGGTTGAAGGGGTAGTCTCGAAGGGGAGGGAATAGTCCATTCGAACTATTTGCAGCACCCACTTGTCCGAGGTGATGTTGCACCAGTGGGGGAGATGATGGCAAATCCTGCTGCCCACTAGTGTCTGATGGGCCTGAAAGGACGGACTAGGAAGGCTTGGAAGTGGATGCTGCGGGAGAGGAGGTGGACTGACCCGCCCGCTGGCCCCCAGAACCGCCTCGGCGGTTCCCACGTCCTTGGCCGCACTGAGGTTGTTGTTGCGCTGGCCTGTGGCTCTGAAAGGAACATGAAGGGGCAGAAGGCGGAGGAGGCCGAGTGGCCAACAGGTCAAAGGACTTGGCCGTAGCCCGTGAGTCCTTAAAGCGCTCCAACACACTATCTGCCTTATGGCCAAAAAGGCGAATGCCATCAAAGGGCATGTCCATCAGAGCTGGACATGCCCCCGAAAAGCCTGTTGTCCTCAGCCAGGCATGGCGCTGAAGCGCCACCACCGTGGAAATCGCCCTGCCCAGCGAGTCGGCGGTGTCAAGCCCACAACAAATGGTGAACTTAGCTGCGTCTCTCCCAGCTGCTATAGCTTGGGGAAGGACTGTCCGGGCCTCCTCCGGACGGTGGGGCAGCACCTGGGCAACCGTATCCCACACAGAGACCCAAGAGGCATGCAGTGTTCACTGACCGCAGCCCTAAGCTGGCAGATGAAAACAGCTTCTTGCCAAGCTGCTCCAGCTTCTTGGATTCCCTATCCGGAGGTGCGGAAGGGAACGCGCTCTGGGAAGCAGAGGTTTGGACAACCAAGCTCTCAGGAGTGGGGTGTTGGAATATGAGGAGGGGGTCGCCCGGAGCTGGGCGATGGCATCAGGCCACGTTCCTGTCCACAGAAGCCCCTGTGTTGGGCCTGGACCAAGTGCCCAAAAGAACGTCCGAAAGCAAGTCATTAAAAGGCAGCAAGGGCAGCAAGGGCTCAGAAGAAGTTGCCGCCGGCTGAAGCACTTCTGTCAGGAGGTTAGTCCTGACGGCCACTGTGGGGAGTTCGAGGTGGAGGGCCTCGGCCGCCCTACGCAACACCACTGCGTAACTTGCTCCCTCCTCCGTAGCCACGGAAGGAGGAGACAGCATGAGAAGGTCAGGTGAGGTGTCGAGACCGCTGGCATCCCCAAGTCCTCTGCCCAGTCCGGATCATAGTCACACTCTTGTGTGAGAGGGTCCTCAGACCCCTCCTAGTCCTCCCCTTTCTCCGAAGTCTGTGAAACAGGCTGAAAATAAGGAGGACGGATGTAGGGGTAGAAAGGCCCCAGCGGCGTCGGAATCGGCGTCCGGTTTGGGGCTAAAACCAGGGGACGGCGTCGGCGGTAGCCCCAGACGACGTCGGGCCGAAGGCACACCGGCGGGGACAGGCGGCACAAAGAGTCGAGCCATGGCAGCAAGAAACTCTTGCACCTGAGCAGGGGTCGCCGACGGACCCGGAAAAGGTGGGTAGGCCGGCGGCAACCCGCACCCTCAGCCGCGATGCGCGACGGGCGAGGGGAAGTCAAAGAGCGACGACGCTTCTTTGACTTCTTTTTGGAATGCTTCGACCTACCTGACCCCAAGAGCAAAGACTTAGATCCAGACGAACGATGGTGACGGCTCCGCCACCGATCCATTGACCTTCCACGGGACCGGGACCTTGAGCGGCGCTGAGCCGACTTCCAGCAACTTTCAGGACCGCTCCTGCAAAGTCTTCGGCGCCATGGTCTGGCAGTCGGGGCACGACTTGGAGTTGTGGTCGCGCCCCAGGCAGTAGAGACACACGTGGTGCGGGTCCATCACCGACATCATGCGGTGACAGTCCCCGCACTTGTTAAAACCGGGCATCCCTACGACACCAGGAGTCGATCGACTCAGAAGAAATGAGGTAAAAGCCCTCAAAAACAAATCCGTCAAAAAGTGACTGGGGGTACTTGCTCTTCCCGGATCTGCACTTGCTGGCACAGAAAAAGAAGGAACTGAAGTCAGCACGCGAGGGCAGCGCCTAAGTAGCTGCCGCGATGTCATCTCGGTGACCACGACGCCAACGACGGACACGGAGCCGCACGACGCCACTTTCCGACGCGCAGGGGTACTGCTGACAAAAACCTTCTGGATCCAGTCTGACGCCTGGGGGTAATTCTAAGGTAAGGAATCTATCACTACGTGTTTCTTTCAGATAAGCTTCAGGTCGGATTAACAGTAACCGGGGAGCAGCAACGCGAGTCTCTTCCCATATGAAATATACCGGATGGTGCAATCAGCTGAGAGTGCGGCCCTACAAGCTGCTGGGCATTTGGTGGATATATATACCTTGATAAATTGGTAAAGCAGCAAGGCATGAACGACAATCTGAATGGAAGAAAAATGAACATCCAACACCTGCTCTCACAACAAAACTAAATGAGCCTTCGAAACCTCTGAACAATGGGAACTGTGAAATAAGCATCTTTGAAATGCAGAAAAAGAATACCACATCACAAACCCCAACATAGCATCTAACAACTTAAAACATCACATAGAAACAAGACTTAACCGTTTCCCAGTACCACAAAACACCACAACACAATTCACTATACCCCAATCCAGCATCACTACTAAATTATCTACCTCACCATAATGCATGCACTATGACATCCCACTCTACCACGTGCGATTCCACTGCTCCACAACATTTCATTGTACGAAATGCCACTCCACTATATTACACTCCAGTGTATAACACTCAAACGCCACTCAATGCCCTTCCACTGAAAACCATTCTACTCCCATCTATGACACTCCATGACACGCCAATCCACGCCACTGTACCCCAATCCACTCTATGCCTCCACTCTAACACACTAAATGACACGCCGCTCTACTCCACTCTATGTCCCATTACTGTACGTCACTACTCCACGCCACTCCACAACACGCAAATACACTCTGACACGCCACACCACTCTACCACACTCCACGGTACCACATGCTGCTTCACTCTATGCACTCTACGACAGGCCACTCCACTGTACGACACACCACTGTACAATACTGTGCTCCACTTTATGCCCCTCTGCTCCACTGTAAGACAAGCCATCCCACTCCATTCTATGACACATCGCTAGACT
This sequence comes from Triturus cristatus, assembly GCF_964204655.1. Classification (NCBI taxonomy): domain Eukaryota; kingdom Metazoa; phylum Chordata; class Amphibia; order Caudata; family Salamandridae; genus Triturus; species Triturus cristatus. Next base: position 152,259,038 of record NC_140580.1, read on the forward strand.
CTTAACAGGCCACTCCACTCTACGACACGCCACTCCAGGACACTTCACAACATGCGTTTCCACTCTACAACATGTCACTCCACAACACACTGCAAAAAGTTTTTCACCTAATATATGATGATATCAGTTTGAGGTTAGTGCCCGTGGTTGATTCTGCCGGGAGTAGGTTTTTCATTACCTTACCAGGTGGGCTTAGGGGAGGTTAACACATTTTTATGAGTGATCTCCTGATTTCTTTATCTAGGTGTGGCTCTGTTTTACTTGGTTTTGATATACAACGGTGTTTCAAGAGGGAATACTTATCTCTTCACTTATTCCTATCTCAAGACATACAGTTATAGGTAACAAAGCCTACTTTCACTGTGTCCCCCCCACTCCTTTTTTACTCATGTTATGGTTGACACGGAACCCTACATTTTTCTCAGAGACCTCACTGTCCACCTCAACAACCCCAACAACGCCAACACCGTCAACCTTCTGGACACCATGAACAACATTGGCCTTACTCAGATAGTCCCTGACCCCACATATATTGCAGGACACAATCTAGATCCTATATTCACCACCAGCAACAGAGTTAAATACAGCCACACCACCGAGCTCACCTGGATCTCCAAGAGCGCCGACAGAGTCACCCCAGCAAACCCAAGCAAACCCAACAGACCCTCCAGACAAGCCAAATGGTAAACCCCGGAATTGAAAACCTCCAAACACAACTGCAAACAGCTGGAAAGGAGTTGGCGCACCAACAAGGAACCCGCAAACAGACCCCATTCAAGATTTCACTCAATCAGAACCACAGACTCCTGAAAGACACTCGATGGGATGCCTTAGTCAACCACATTGAAGACAGCCTCAACAACAGCAAAGAAGTCTTCAGCATTGTCAAGGAGTTCTCTAACCACTCACCGACTGAAAACATCATCACCCTGTTAGAACTGGGGGTCTCTAGTTGCCAGAGGTAGGTACCTTTGACCAAATAGGGACCCTTGCTTCTAAGTCAGGGAAAGGGATTACACTACTGGATAACCCCTGCTCACCCCCTTGGTAGCTTGGCACGAGCAGACAGGCTTGTCTCAGAGGCAGTGTGTTAAGCATTTGTGAACACAGAGTAATACAGTGAAAACACTACAGATGGACACCACACAGGTTTTATAAAAATAAGTATTCTTTATATAGACTTAACACAAGATCACAAACGACAAAAATCCACAATATTGTACTCAAAATTGAATTAAAGGTGGTAGAATTAACTTAGTTCAAGTTGATTGTGAATGCGACACAGTTCTCACAAAAGTACCTGCATGCGGAACGCAAAATAAACAAAAAGCTTGCAGCGTTGGAGATGCGTTGGTTCCTTGCTTCGGGGGAGACGATGCGTCGCACCTCAATGCTTGCGCAGAGTAGGGGATGCGTCTTGATCCTTACCGGAGAGGAGGTGATGCGTAGATTCTCGTGCTGCAACCCAGTTGCGATGCGACAAGATGGCGCCTCGATGCGTTGCGACAATCCGGTGCAGTGCGATAAGATGGTGCCCTTGATGCGACGATGTTGAGAGGATGTGGGCACGCCCTGGAAGCCTTGCAGCGACTCTGTACTTTGGAGCCGCGACAGGCCCTGCGACATGCATCTCCGATGATGCGACAGCAACCCTCACGCTTGCGAAACGCTTCTCCGGTGATGCGACAGCAGACAGCTGCGACGAAGGCACGCTTCTGCAAGATGCTATGACTACAGCTGCGGCGGTGACACGCTTCTTCTTGTTGCGTTGCGCTTCCAGCTCCCAGCGACACGCAGGCTTCTGCAGATAGAATTCCCAGCAAGGAAATTCAGAGAGGAGCTGGTGGTGAAGTCTGTTGTTCCTGAGACTTCAGCAGGAGGCAAGCACAAGTTCAAGCCCTTGGAGAAATATTCTGCAAGATGATGAAGTACACACAAAAGTTCCTTCTCCTCTCCTTGGCACTGAAGACACCACTGTAGGCCAACACAGCACACTGGCAGGGGGACAGTCCACTCCTACAGCTTCCTTTGGTTCTTCTCCTTGGCAGAGGTTTCTTCTTGTTGTTCCAGACTTGAGCTAAAGTCTTGGGGTCTGGGTCCCCATATTTATACTACTTTTCTCTTTGTTCTCTGAAGGCAGAGAGGCCTTTGCCTAGTCCAAACCAGTTCTGGTCAGTCCTGGAACACTTTTTTTTTTGTTTTTAAATAATTTTTCTTTATTACCATTAACAAATACAAACATAATTGAGCCATACATCATCATAAGTAATGCCGATATTGATTGATATCATACACCACACGCTATCCATTCACATTTCAAATTATACATAGAGATATATTTAAGTCAGATATCTTACAGTTCCATCCGTATATCGCCACCCATTTTTCCCTCACCAAGACTCCCCATGGGTAGCACCGCGTCAAACTTTAGTCACTCAAGTCTGATTCTGAGTCTTCAGGTGGTGGGGCACATATGTTTCCCCGAAAGGTATTCCAGTTACCCCACACACGTTTCCATTTGCGTGGGCATCCCCTATTGATAAAAACTGCCTTTTCCGCTACCATGGTACTATCAAGGTTCAGGCACCATTGCTGATGGGTGGGGGCCATCCGTGCCCCCCAGCGCTGTGCGATGTTCCACTTGGCTAACGCGAAGGTCAGTGTCACCCACTCTTGCGCCGCACAACATAGATCTGTTGGCTCCCACACATTAAGTATACATCTACGCGGCTCAGGGGGGACATCAACTCCGCAGACCTGAGTCACCGTGGCCGCCACTGCCCCCCCCAGTAGTGTTGAATGCTAGGACAGTCTCAGATGGTGTAATAGAATGTGCCTATAGATCCGCAGCCTCTAAGGCAGAGTGGCGTATCTGCCTTCCCTATTTTGTGAAGTGTCAATCTGGTAAAGTACATTCTGTGCAGTATTTTCAACTGCACAAGTTTTAGTCTGGAGGGGGTCGCAACCTCTCGCGGGGACGCAAGCGCCTCCTGCCAATCTTGCTCGTCCATCTCACCTATCTCCGCCTGCCATCTCTCCCTAAGGGTCTTTGTAGGGTCTTTCTGGTTATTAATCAGCTTGCGATATGTGCATGAGATCGCTTTTTTAGTTAGAGAGTCAGTTAGCAAACGGTCCTCCAGAGGTGAGGACGCGGGCAAATCGCTTCCTGAAGGTATGACCTTTGTAAGGGCATGTTTTATTTGTAAGTACCTATATTGCTCTGTCTTTGCCATCTGGCATGTGGATTGGAGTTGCGCTAATGTGACCACCTCCCCCTTATTCCACAGATCGCCCACCCTGGAGATGCCTATCAGATCCCACTGCTTAAAACCTTTGCTCTTTCGTAGCTTACCAAGCTGGGGGGAGTCCCACAGTGGTGTATGTTGGGTTATCACCCCCTCCCACCCCAGTGCTCGCTGTGCTTTAAACCAAACCTGCACCGTATGGGCCGTAGGGCCGATCAGTTTGCTTATTTTTGATTTATCATATAGAGCGCCCATTATTCCGTCCGTGCCCATCATGTGTCTGTCCATACGCAGAGCCGGTTCGTACTGGGGGCCGTGCAGCCATTGGTTGACCACTATCAGTTGGGAGGCCCAGTAATATAGATTAATGTTTGGCAGCGCAATGCCACCGTCATACCAGCTCCGCATTAACTTACGTACAGCTATACGATGAGGTTTCCCTGCCCATAGCAGGTGACCCACCTCCGCCGCAATGGCTTTGAAGTATGAGTCGGGTATTGGCATGGGTGTATTCTGTATTGCGTAAAGAAACCGGGGGAGGGCCATCATTTTAAACAACGCAGCCCGCCTCAACATTGTCAGCGGGAGTGAGTGCCAATTCCTCACATCACTCTTTAATCTCTGCAGCGGCCGAAGCAGGTTACGTTCTGTAAAGTGTGCATGGTTTGGTGTGATGTGAATGCCAAGATATTTAAAACCATTCGGTGCTATCTGGATTGCAGCTCCTCTGGGCAGGCGCGGGGGAGGGTGGTTAAGTATATATAGTACAGATTTGTTCCAGTTAATGGAGTACCCAGAGACCCTGCCGTATGAGGCGCAAATGTCTAATAGGCTATTGAGGGAGCGCTCTGGCTGTGTTAGGTATAGTAGAATGTCGTCCGCATAGAGGGAGATACGGTCCTCCCAGTCCTCTGTCCACTTCAGCCCTTTTATCACCGGGTCTGTCCGAATCCATGCCGCAAGCGGCTCCAGCACCAACGCAAACAACAATGGGGAAAGGGGGCATCCCTGTCTGGTTCCCCGCCCCAGCGGAAAGTCTTCCGACAGTCGCCCATTGACCGCTACCTGCGCCAGCGGCCGTGAATATAGCAGCTGTATCCATGCATAGATTTTGGGTCTGAACCCCATGCGCTGCAGTACCGCGAAAAGAAATGGCCACTCCACCCGATCAAAGGCCATACTGGCATCCAGTGAAAGGATGACCGCCTCTTCTTGTATGTCAGGTGAGCTGGCTAGTATACCGCGTAAGCGTCTGAGGTTCATTGCTGTGTTTCTGCCTGGCATAAACCCGGACTGGTCCGGGTGTATGAGCGTTGGGGTTGCAATCTAGTCGCGAGCGCTTTTGCCAGTATTTTCGCTTCAGAATTGAGGAGGGAGATCGGCCGGTAGGAGGTACACTCCTGGGGGGGTTTCCCGGGTTTAAGTATCGCTATTAGTGTGGCTACCCTTTGGTCTCTCGGGAGCATCCCTTCTTCCAGACTGGTCTGGTACATACTTAATAAGTGTGGTACCAGTGTGTCCGTCTCTCGTTTGTACCATTCCACCGGGGTCCCATCGCTTTCCCGGTTTGGAGGCCTTTGATGGCCGCAGCAATTTCCTCAGTGGTGAGGTCTGCGTCTAATAACTATGCGTCTTGCGGGGTTAATTGTGGGAGCTGTATGTCCCGGAGGAATTCTAGATTTTCATCCACCGTCGCTTTTGCTATAGGAGTGTATACCGTTTCGAAATGCTGTGCAAAGGCCATTGTGATAGCATCTGGGTCTGTTATCGTCTCTCCGGTAGCTAACTGAAGGTGCGCCACCCAGCGGCTGGCCCTCTCTTTTTTGTCTAGCCATGCTAGTAACTTACCAGCCTTGTCCCCTGCTTCATATATTGTATGGCGTGTTTTTGTGATCCGAGTCTTGGCTACCTCCCATACGTGGTCTCTATATGTCTGTCGAGCTAAATGTAGGGCATGGGTGTTAATGTCATTTGGATCTGCTGCATGGTCACTCTCAGCGCGGTCTACCGCTCGTTCCAATTCCAATACTTGTTGTGCTAGTGCTCGTTTATGTGCGGTGATCGTTGAAATGGCCTGTCCTCGTATAACTACCTTATATGCCTCCCAGAGGATGCCTGGGGATTTAACTGTATGTGTGTTTTCCTGGAAGTAGTGCTTCGTGGTCTTCTGCATGGCGTTTCTAATCTGTGGAACTATAAGGTATCCCGGGTGAATGGGGAAAATACGTCTACGACCCCTGAGCTGTGAGGAATATGTTAGTAGTAGGGGTGAATGATCAGAGATGCCTCTCGGGAGATGTTTGACCTCTTGTATGCCTTCTAATCCTGTTTGGGCGGTGAGAAAATAGTCTATTCGGGAAAGACTATTGTGCGCTCCCGAGTGGTGTGTGTATTGATTCTCTGAGGGATGGCGCACGCGCCAGACATCCACCAGGCCTAGTGCGTCTGTGAAATCTTGTAGGGACGGGGAACCCGCTCCGCAACCCCTGGGGGGCATCTATCGCGCGCGGCATCCATCACGGTGTTGAGGTCCCCTCCCACTATGAGCTCCCTGGGGGGGGCAGGTCTAGCAGGAACTTGCCAAGGGCTTTGAAAGCTAACGTGTGTAGTGCCAGAGGGATGTATACCGAGACAAAGTTGAAAACCCGCCCTTCCCATTGACAGGAGGCCGCTGCGAAGCGTCCCTGATCATCAGTCCAGGTTGCAGTGAGGATCAGAGGGCAGGCCCCACGAAGCAGAATCCCAACCCCTCTAGAGCCTGATGTGAATTCAGAGTGGGTCACCATTTTGAAGCCCCATCCGTCCAATGCTTTGACTGCTGTACCTACCAGGTGTGTTTCTTGCATCAGGGTGACAGGCGGGGCGTGTCTTTTGAGATATTGCAGCACTAGGCCTCTTTTTATCTTGTTACCAAGGCCGTTTACATTCCAGGAGACCACTGTTAGAGGCGACCCCAGTGTATTCGCGTTGTTCGCTTGCGTCCTAGAGGTAGTGTCTGTCATAGCCCCATGGGTTTGATGACAAGGACATGAAGGCGAGTCTTAGTCAGTGACATACCTAGCTTGTGTATTGACTCTTGCGTGATTAATTTCGATAGATGTGTATGTGCTCGTGTACATAGAACATAATAAACCACTGAAAACATAAAACAAACTTCACTTACTGAAAAAAGAAAAAATGAAGAAAGAACAAACCCCTTCTCCTCCCCCCTCCCTGCCTCCCTGCCTGACGGATTCCCAACTACCCGCCTCCCCAACAATGCAGAGTGCTTCGATCCCATTAACAATACTTGCATGCGGGGGGAGGAAGTCCGAGAAGCGCTTGGAAGTCCCCCTTCTCAAAGACTAGCAAACAAACTATTAGTCTTGTCATGTGCGAACATCGATAGAGTTCAAGTGCGTCGTGCCATTTATATTCCGGTGATGTCGCTCTAGACCCGGCAGCGTTGGTCAATCTCCGCGGCTACTGTATCCCTCTTGTTCCGATTCTTCCCGTGCTCACAGTTCGTCTTGTGCTTACCACTGCTTACGGGCCAATTTTTACTTTGGGTCAATACACAACAGTTTAAGGGCAAGGGACATCGCTGTCCAGCCGACTGTGCGGGGAGGTCTCCTTGTTGGTCTCAACAGTCCGATCGTCCGCTTCATTCCCCTCCGGGAGTTGTTGCGTATATCTTCCTCCCCGCCGGGGTCCACCTGCCCGTCGCCAGCCCTCTACCCCATCCCATGCCTCCTCCGGCGTGTCAAAGAACCATGTCTTCTCTTCCGCCACTACTCTCAGCCGGGCCGGAAATAACATGGAGTACGATAGTTCTCTGCTTTTGAGTTATTTTTTAACCTCCATGAAGCTTCGTCTTCGTTTTGTGACCGCCGTGGTGTAATCCGGGAAAAAGGAGATCACCGAGTTATGGGCCCGCACCGGGGGAGCCACCCGTGCGGTCTGTAGTATGATGTCTCGATCATGAAAGTTGAAAATACGAGCTAGGACAGTCCTGGGTGGCGCCCCCGGCTTGGGTTTGCCCCCCGGGACCCGATGTGCCCTCTCCACTGAAAAGAAGGAGGAGAGCCCCCTGGGCTGCAGCTGGGTTTTGATCAGCTCTTCAATGTAAAGATCAATGGCTTGACTACCTTCGTTCTCCGGGACTCCCGTGATTTGTACATTATTGCGTCTAGAACGCCCTTCCTGGTCGTCCAGTTTGGCCGCCATGATCTTGTTGTCAGCTTCCAGTTGACGAACCTTCCGTTGTAGCTCGCCTGTGTCTGTCGCAAGCACGGTCGCCTTCTTTTCCACCTCGGTGACTCTAGTGGCCATTTTCTGAAAGTCTGCTCTCAGAAATGAGACATCAGAGTAGATTGATCCTACTGTGGTTTGCACGTTCGTAAGGGCAGACATTATATCTTCAAGTGTGACTTTGAGCGACCCTTCCGATGTGTGGCCCACTTCCGCTGGGGCACGTCGCTCAGGCATTGCTGGAGAATCTTTAGCATACGCATACTTATCCAAGTTGAGCTGCGAGGTCCTGCGAGGCCCTCTGCCCCTCATCTTAGGCAGATCAACAAGGTCTCTAAGGGCCTATATCCCACCACTGGGCGGTATTCGCCGCCGCCTGCCGAGTGTCAACAGGACACACGCGGCCTGTCGGTTTTCCCGCGCACCCAGTTAGATGAAAGGTGGGCAGGATTGTAGCCCCCTCAGGACAGGTCGCCTCCGCGCATCCAGGCAGTGTGGTCCCGCCGCAGGGTGAGGGTAGGAGTGGCGCCGCTTACACTCACCTCCGGATATTCGGTGTCTTGTAAGGTCGATTCCCCCTGGGCTGTGAATCACCACCGCGTGCCGCGTATCTTACCGGGTAGTCATCACTCCTGGGCTCAGTTATCTTGATAAATCATGGATTGAGCCAGATGAGCCCTTGCGGTATCCCCAACCAGTTGGCTCTCATGCCCACCGGCTCTTCACTGCGCCGCTTGCTCCCTGTGTGTTCAGCGGATTATCCAGTCCAGGCAGGCGCCCACACCACCAGCACTCTTCAATGCCTCCGCCGAAGCCGCCACGTCTGTCCGGCCACACTCCTTTCCGGCCCCAGCACAGAGGTCCAGACTGCTAGCCGGTGTCAGGATTACTTCTCCAGCGCCGCAATCCACGTGGCCCCAGCAGCCTGCACCTTTAAAGTTTAGTCCCTGAACTTCGTCACTTCAAGATGTCTTGCAGGGCGTGCTTATGGTGGGGGCAAATCCTCTGCGTGGGCCTCAATCTGCTACCATCCCGGCCGTGCAGCCGGCCGGTACTGTGCCCCTCAGCCCACCCCTCAGTTAGAGGGACCGCGTCGCCTCCTGCACTTGCCTCCCTCGTGGCTCCTCAAAGAGGGCAGGGTCGCGGCAGTCAAATCAGCGCCGTAGCGTCGCAGCGTCTGGGGCGGCAGTCGCTGGGCCTTCGGCGACGCGGCAAGTCGTGTACTCCTCCGCCGGGCCCCCCATAAATCGAGGCCGCTGCTTCTCCCAGGTTGCTAGGCCGCTACACGTCAGCGGCTCCTGTCCCTCGTGTGACGTTGCTGCCGAGCCGTAGGCAGAATCGGAAGACGCCTCATGTCTTCCGATACCTATTAAATGTCTTTGAGAGCGGATTTTATATCAGATAGGGCGTCGGATTGTGATGAGAACTCGCGCTGGTCTCGGAGCTCCTTTACGCCGCAGCCATTTCTCTCGGCTGCAAGCCACGCCCCCTCCCTGGAGCACTTTGTTGACAAGACTCCTTCTTTCCTTTCACAGTGCAGGGCAGCGACATCAGACGCACTACAGGAGGTGGAGCCAGAATTGTGGAGGGAAGGCACAGCCCTATTAAGGTCCCCGGTGCAACTCCTCCCACCCATCTACATGCAGATCTTCTTATTCAGCCCTGTGCTGACTCACCCTCTCTCCTGGAATCCCCCAGCCCCTGTCACTGACAGAACCAGACACACAATACACAACCTAGCAGAGGGAGGCTTGGACAGTTAAGCAAGAAAATACCTACTTTCTAAAAGTGGTATTTTCAAACACAGAATGTTAAATCCAACTTCACTAAAAGATGTATTTTATCATTCTGAGTTCAGGCATACTAAACTCGAATTTCTACCTAGTTCCCGGAGTCAGTTAGGATTATAAGATGTAATAATCAAACTGCCCATTCTGGCCTATGGGGAACAGGTAGCCTTGCAATGGTGAAAAACGAAAATGGCTGTAATTCACTATTAGGACATGCCACACACACCAGGGCATGTCCTGCCTTATACTTATAATGCACCCTGCCCTTGGGCCTACCATAGGGGTGTCTGATATGAAGAAAAGGGAAGGTTTAGGGACTGGCAGGTGGGTGCACTTGGTCAGTCAGCATGGCAGTACCAGACTGCTCATAGGCTCTGCAATGGCAGACCTGAGACACACTCTACAAGCTGCTTCTGTGGGTGGCACAACCAGTGCTGCAAGCCCACCAGCAGCATTTGATTTACAAGCCCTGGGAAAACATGTACTAGGGTCTGACAAGTAAATCAAATAACCCAATCATGGAGTCACTAATCAATACATCACTTTAACATAGGGAGCACTTGCACTGTGGCACTGAATAGCTGTGACACAGTGCCCAAAGCATCTAAACCAGCTAAACATATCAAAAACAGAGGAGGCAATCAGAAAAAGTGGAAGGGAGACTCACGCCAATGGTACCAGGTCTAACACACCCCCTCCCAGGAACTCTGGGACACTCTAGCGGACTTCTGTTCACCATCTACAGAAAGTTCAAATCCCAACCCACAGTCACTGACCCCCTCAGCCTCTTAGATCCTGCAGACGCCCCGTCAACAGGATCACCGTCTGAAACCAGCTCACCACGCAGAACACCGCTGACATCATCTGTTCCGCCCACTCTGGATCTTCCATGGACTCCTGCTCGCACCACATGTTCAACATCATCAACAGCACCATCAGCAGCAAGCGCACAAACATCTTCAACATGTCCATCACTTCAGCCACCTTCCCGGAGGGCTGGAAACACACTGAGATTGAATCCGTCCTCAGGAAACCTTCGGACGACCCTAACGAGCTCAAAAACTACTGCTTGAAAAGGCCATCAACCAGCAACTCACAGAACACATAGAGGACAATGACCTTCTGGACGCATCCCAATCCGTTTTCCGCTCCAACCATAGCACAGAAACTGCCCTGGTTGCTGCCAAAGAAGACATCAGAACCCTCCTGGACAGAGGACAATCAGCCGCCCAGATTCTCCTCGACCTCTCAGCAGCATTCATCACTGTCTCCGTCCCGACACCCAGCTCATGCTCTCGCTTTCCAAAGTCCTCCCCACCATGAAGGCCAACTTCCACCTCTGCATGACCAGCGTCGCCTACTAGATGCAAGAGAACTGCCTGAGGCTTTACACAGACAAGATGGAAGTTCTGATCTTCAGGGCACCGCTTTGCGGTGGGACAATTCCTTTTGGCCCACTAACGTGGGACCCCCCCCCCCCCACAGACCACAGTCATCCTGGACAGCAAACTCACCATAAAGAGCCAGATCAACACAGTCTCCTCTGCCTGCTTCCTCACCCATCGCATCCACAATAAGATCTTCAAATGGCTCCCTGTATCCACCAGATGTACAGTCATGCAAGCCCTCGTCACCAACCGCCTGGACTATAGCAACACTCTTTATGCTGGACTCCCATCACACCTCCTGAAGAGACTTCAGACCATCCAGAACTCAGTGGTCAGACTCAGATTCAACTTCCCTAGATGGACCCACATCACCCCCTACCTGAAGAAACTCCACTGGCTCTCCGTACAAAAGAGATGCCAATTCAAGATTCTGACGCACGCCTACAAAGCCCTTCACAACCAAGGACCAGCGTAAACTCAACCACTGCCTGAGCTTCCACAGACCCTCAAGACTCCTGTGCTCCACCTCCCTCGCTCACACCCCCTGCATCCGCCGCAGCAACATTGGAGGTCGTTTCTTCTCCTACCTCACTACAAAATCTTGGACAGCTCCTCCAAGCATCTGAGGACCTCTACCTCCCTTCAGGAATTCAGAAAGGTACTCAAGACCTGGCTCTTCGACTGAAGCCCCTGAGCTGCTTGGACCTAGCACCTGTATACCCTTAAGGGTGATTAGCGCGCTCTACAAATCCTGATTGAATGAAACCCCTTTCACTGGCATGCTTCTCAGAGTGCTCGTCTTTTTATTTAACAGTAGTATAAATTTTTCATGCACTGTAAAGTATAAGGGCACTTTACAGCGGAACATGAACAATGTCATAAGTGTCTTAAATTGAATAAAGAACTAAAATAAAAACGAGCACACTCCTAGAAATAAACAATAAATAAGGTTATAAACTTAGAGCATCAAATAAATCAGTGGGGACAATATGGCTAAAGATCAGCAGAAGAAAGATGAAGCAAAGGAATAAAGCACTCTGAACATTAAGGGCCTGATTATGATGTCACAGGTGAACAGGAGCAGGCCATGAGACTTTTCAGTCCCGGAAAACCCTATGAAGAATATCAAAGCACAACTAACGAAGTGCTATTGCGGCTATATAGGCTTGCAGTGATGACCATAGCTCCGGTGGTCACAAAAGTTTGGACCCGGCCAACAGTTTCGCGGATGAGGCTTAACCCCGCATCGATTATCCCCAGTCGGTTGGTTTACATTATTGACACCATCGAAGATTCATTAAAGGGAGGAGACTGTGTACCCCCACACAGAGGAATACAAGTGAGATACCATCTGTGGTGAGAAGGTTTAACCGTGAAAGGAGAGATTTATAATCCTTCGGTCTACTCTAGAGCAGATACAGTTACTTGGGAGATTTGCTGTAAGTGTTTGCTAGCCTGAAGAAGGTGGGAAATTAAAAGACACCACCGAAACGCGTCGCTTTGTCTATAGTTCTGTAGGAAGGATTCATGCAACAATTTGCTGAAACAAAGGAATTTCTGGCTTATGAAGGCATCTATAACAACATTTGACTTGAGCAGAAGAAGAAAATATAATGCTCATTGTACATATATTTATGAACATTATCATCTAGGTTCATGGACTTTGAGTGCCTTTAATATACAATATATTGTTGTCTGTTCACTTCCTTAATGATCATTAGGTTCTCCCATTTTTTTATGGATATGTTTTTAAAAGATTTTATGATATAAATAAAGAATACATTATACATTTTCTACATATTGTACTTTCGGACTCTATTGGGTGCTCATATTTAGTTCTATTGAGTGTATGTGAGTGATTTGGTGTATGCTTCACAAGGAACCCAAGGGGATCTTTTCATTTGACATAGTGTCTTTTGTTGGTGTCCTGTCCCCCTTTGGTGTAGTGGGACCCCTCTCGCTTATTTGTTGAGTTTGCGACTGCACCATATCGGAACCGCAGACCTATGGTTGGGTAGTTCCTTCCACAAAATGGTGTAGGTCGGAGGCAACTCCGACCAACATCGTAATAATGGCCTAAGGGAATAATAGGGCAGGGTAGGGAGAGTGAGAAGTATTAAAAAGTGACAGAAGAAGACTAAGTGGCAAGAGGAGAATAAGAAAAACCAAGGACCAGTGGGGATTTCATCAATCAGAAAAGGTGAGCCACAGACAAATCAGTCATGAAGTGCTCAAGGAAGAGTTAGCAAACTTAAGGTAAGCTCTATGCAAAAGACCCCTCCTCCAGGGAACGGGGACATGGTAAGCATCCACAAGTTATAAAAAAGATGTTTAAGGCGTGAGGATCCACAGCAGAGCAACAGCCAGAATGAAGTGAAGGAGAGTAATCCATATAATTACAGAGTAGGAGAGAAGAACATGGGTGAGAAAAATAGCTGACAATCTCATTTGGAGCAACGCAAGAATTGTGGACAACTGGAAACAGTCAAAAGTACCAATTATGGCTTTTGGGTTAGATTAAGTCTTTTCTATTTCAGTGTACTCTTATTTATTTATATCTATACACTGTAATAGTATTAAAGAGCTTTACAAAAAATCATCAAGTTCAATCCACAGATAACAAAGTAACAAGCTATGGGGAGTGGAGGGTCAGAAATGATCAACCACTTTAGTACATATAGTCTTAGGGCCTGATTTAGTGTTTGGTGGGTGGGACACTCGGTAACAAATGTGACAGATACCCTGCCCGCTGAAATAGAAATGCCATAGAATATAATTAACTTGTAATATGGCGGACAGGATATCCGTCATGTTTGTGACGGAATATCCCATCCAACAAACTCTAAATCAGGACCTTGATTAGATTTCAGTGTAGATTTAGCTTCAGAGTCAAAAGAAGTAACTAGTAAACAGGTAGCTGAGGCAGTAATATCCTCTAAAGAGGAAACTTGGTGAGAAGGCATTAACAAGAAATTTCTACTTCTTTATGTAGTCACGCAGAACTATTGTCCTAAGTATAATCTGAAAATGTGGGACATCAAACTGGCAAAAAAACAATTGGCACACACACCACTCAAAGTCTGAAAGAGTTTATTAAAAAAAGAAAAATTGACTGTGGGCCAAAAACACGCAGACCAAGGGGAGCCGTAGTAGACCATGAACTAAGTGAGATCTCTAAGAAAAGGCAAGTCACAAATATATAGTATACCAAACACAGGCTGAAAGAGAGGTTGAAAGTGCCATAGACAAGTACTTTCTTTAGGTATAGTTAGCACAGGCAAGAAAACATGGCAGTGACAGTTACGCTAAAGAAATCATATTTACTTGACACTACCTTTTCTGAAAGCTAGGTCTTCAGGTAATGCTCTTAGTTAGAGAGTTCCAAGTGTATATAGAGCCGCTATTAAATGTCCCGCTTCAGTACTTGAGTCATTCAGAATTTTGTTGTTTCCTGCTGTAGAGAGTTCTTACTCCTTGAACCTCCGAATCCACCATTAGATCCGCTAGGTAGCTTGATCTTCTTAGGTGTAAACTTTACAGATGAGACAGACAATTTTAAGTTTTATCTGGGCCTCCAGCAGATGCAAATGTAACTCCCTTCCTAAATTTCGGGTCAATGTAATAGGGGAACTTCTCAGGTATCAACTGTGCTCGAGTGGAGTATTGTTTTTATTGATATTTGTACAGTGAAAGGTAGACCTACCACAATTGTTCTGCCATATTCTATTCTGAAGATAATTAGTGCCTTAGTGGCTGCCGCCAGCTGACCTGGCAAGAGGAACAGCTTTGTTCTTTTTTTTTTTTTTAGAGAATGCAGGTGAAAGTTGGAAGATTTTTAAACCTTTTTTGCTCTTTCCACCTTATAACTCTCTTCTAAGACTTTCCTTTGAAAATGATCATCTCTGAAGTTGTGTTTTGTGATAGGTAAAAGATAAAAACTTAGGTTTAATGTGTTCTTCCTGTTTTAAGCACCTCCATTTTTTCAGTCTGAAGACCTGATCCAAAATCCTAATAAAAACATATTTTTTACCTCCTTCACCATTTGCGAGGGCCGTGAAAAAGGGTTGAAACATGCCAACCTTAGCTGAAGGGTACAAGGACAGTAACCCTACCCCAAACAGACCCACATTTTAAACAATTTTTAACCATACAAGTGGTACTCAAAATAAAGAGATAACAAGTTATTTTAAGATATAATCTCATTGTCAGGATTAGACCATTATCCAAAGTGCTCTCTGGAAGATGGTTGAGCCCAACCTAGTTTATAGGGCCCAGGGTGCGACTCAATGATGAAGCATAACACCATTAGAACGTGTGAGGTTCCATAATAAAAATAATTAATATTCCATTGGAGCAACAGGACCAGATCATCACTTTTTTTACTTGAGTGGTAAGGTCGTAGGAAACCTATTGTAAAAGTGAATATTAGGAGAATTAACAGTAGTGGCCACCAGCTACCTACGAATTACAGGTTGTAGATGGTCTGGGCCTTTCAGTCAAGTTTCTTATTTTTTTTTTAATGATAGGTGTCTGTGTGTCAAACCAAATATGAACTATCTCTGGGATTTATGGAACATCTAATCAAATAACTCAGTAATCGGACACAGGTTATTTTACAGTTCATGACGGAAAACAACGCGTGATAAACTACCAGGGGCACACGTTTTTCTTTGATCATATGTACTGATTTTTGTATGTATTTATGTAACTATTGTTGAGTTTTATTTATCTCAGTGAAGGATCAGAGTTATGACCTACCCGGAGAACCTTCTGTCTCCATTTCCCCTCTAAGCGTCTCTGAATGTTTATTGTACAAAGATGAGGCGTGTTATTTCCCTTCCCAATCCCTGATGCCCCACAGTGGAACTTTTAGCAGTGGTAAGCGCACATCAGCTGGCTTCAGTTGTCTTCTCCACTGTCACTCAGGGACAGTTGTCTACAGCTCCAGCAAGGGCCATCTTGCTGAAATTAGATCCCACTGTTTTATATGTAACCATCCGAGTGATAAAGCATTTCTTGGTGTGTATTAAGAGCATACTCCCCTTCAGTCAGAAGGCCCACACATCCAATATATATATATTATCTCTACAACATCTGTAGTGTAAGGCAACGTTCCTAGCACTTTTTTTGAATTTTAGAGATGCTTTAATCATATTTTAACATTATGTATTTACACTATTTTACAAACATTTCAATGGCGCGGATCGTGCACAGGCTTTTAGATTCAAGCCGGATCGTTGGCTCGGCTCTCCGCAGTGGCGTAGCTAAGGGGGGGGGCGGACCGCCACCGGCGGCACTGTCTTGGAGGCGGCGGCCGCGTGGCACTGGGTGCCCGTTGCGGCGGCCTTTATAATTTATTTGGGGACACTCACTGTCTAACACTTTGTCAGTCAGTGTCCCCAGTCCCCAAATAAATTATAAAGGCCGCCGCAACGGGCCGCCAGTGCCTCGCGGCCCTCTTTGAAGTGCAAGCAAGCTCACGTGACCTGCTTGCCACTACTGCCTGCACGCACGCACGCACGCACGCACACTGCACGCACCGCATAGTGGTGGTGGTGTGGTGCGCGCGCGAGTCGCTACCGGTTCACCACTCAGTCTCTCCTGGGCAATGCCAACCTCCCGCGCACAGACACGGGCTAAGGCGGGGACGAGTCACAGCCAGGTCCCGCAGTCATGCTGAGCTCAGCTGCCGCCCGAGGTGCACATCGAGCGGGTGGCATTTATCGAAGGTTTGTGCTGCACGTTTAGGCGGTGCCATAATTCTGCACAACGCGAAAGCCAGCTTCGAGCTACTCGACCATGTCCCGGTGGGGATTTTTTTTTTTTTGCATCTTTTATAGCGCAAACTCGACCCGAAGGTATTGGAGCGCTGTACATGAGCACCGTATTTACATTACATATTCAGGCACGGGGAGATTAAGTGATTTTGCCCAAAATCACAGGATGTGGACGCGACCTCCAGGCTCGAACCCTGGTTTCCTGCACCAAAGTCGGCAGCGCAGCCGACGGACCACATCCCCTCCCGTAAATGGATTGAATCCCACCACCGACGCACGCCATCCAGGACAGGCGGGCCCAGGCAACGCCGGCCGCGGCTAAATTAAGTTGGTCAACAGCCTGCTAAGCCTGAGAGCGGCTCAAAGCAGCATGATGAGATCCCGCCTGGCGACTCGACCCATGACCTCAGGCCTACCTATAGGTTACTCGAGTGAGGCAGGCCTTCTGAGTCGCCGGCGAACCTGTGCAGAAGTATAGGAGCTGTCTAAGCTTCTCATGTCGGCACCTGCGCGTGGGATCCGATGCACAGCTCCCACAAGAAGTCATTCATCTTCAGGAGTCAGTACGAGTGCAGGTATGTTTTAAAGCAAACACTTCTGTGCAGTGCCATATGTATTTTTTAGACTACTTTTACAGTCTGCTGCATAACACGCACTGGTGCAAGTACTCTTAGATTGTGCGGGCTTTTTAATGCTCACTCTCTCAAAAAGTATATATTTGAAATAAAACTGCTTACAGCCGAATTGTGACCCCTAGGCTATGTGTACTTTAATCAAACTTTTCTCCTGAGGCTTGCATGCACCCCCATGCTTGATTGTGTCTCAATGTTAATTGCTTAGACTAGCAATGCAACGTAGCTTCAGATTGTTAATAAATAACAGGCGGTGACGCACACCCTACTGTTATCAACGAATTGATTTTTATCAAATTGCTCAGTGTGTCCTTTTGGGATAAATTACAGTCTGCAGAGGGGTTGTGACCTCTAAGCTACGCGTGTACCCTTCCATTTCCAGTGCTTTGAAGCCGTTTTAAAATCTTCCTACAGTTTCTTGTTGCTCAAATGGGTGTAATTTCTGATATTTATGTTGCCTTTGTTTTTATTGCTTGACTTTCCTTGCGAAAAAAGTGTCACTCATAGTTGTTGAAATGTCACTCATAATTACGCTGACATTATAAAAATGTCACACTTAGCAATCTGAAACCTTGGCAGCTATGCTTCCTTTATGTCCGGCCTGCTGCTGTTAGCTGTACTTCCGGTGCCAGCTGCGCCCCTCCACGTGCACAAACCATGAGCTGAACATTGCAGGCATTGCCCTGTAGAAACCTAGACATGGCCGCCGGTTGTACAGTGGGGTGTATAAAGTATAGAACCCTGCGAATGCTGGTAATTTCTACGTTTTTATTTCTTTATTTGAAATTTTATACCACACGCAGACGAAGTACTCTACAGTTTTTTATTTTTACAAAAAATGCATCCAAGTCATATAAATCCATGTTAGCAAAGACGTGTTGTCTTATAGTGAACGTTAAGTAGTCCGTTTGTTCTTCACTCTACAATATTTGATTTAACAATGACACTGCATATGTGGCGGTGCAGGTGCTGGAGAGAGCTGCAATTAAATGTCACAAACGTAAGTGTTAGTGTTAGGTGTTACGAGGCATGAATATGGAGTTTTATTGGATAAATAAAAAATCCATATTCTGGGTGCTTTTATTGAGATGGAGTAAGGGCCTACTTTGGAGTTTGGCCGATGGGATGCTCAGACACAAATGTATTACAGGTGCATTGTAGCCTATAGCCTTTGTATACAGAGCACAGGATATGTGCCACTGTGTGGCAGAGTATTAGGATGAGGCTGATGGTTAGATGAATGGGATAGGGGTGGAACGAGGTCTGGAATTATTAGCATCGCTTGGATTAACAATAGGTTTAGAGATACATGTATGATTATGCTTAGATTGCGGGTTAGTTTTAAGGTTTGGATGAACATAAGTGTTTCGATTGGGTCTTACCGCAGGTTTGTGGTTAGGGTTTGTGTTTTAGGTTTAGAGTTACAGTTAAAGTAATTGAGCCAACAATTGTGCAAGGAGGAATCCAGACTGCTTAACACCCAGCCTTAGCACAGAGGCCAGCAATTTACAAATAAACATAGAATTGTCAGAGACTGTATCAAGCTCTGAAAACTATAAAGGGCCTACCACAGCAGGCTTCTTTTTTTGGTCACTCTGGTGAGACACTAAAAACACACACAACATGCGCCCTTCTTTAAAAATGCAAATTAGTAAAATATCTGGTTACCACATTATCAGGCCAATACCTGCCTTAATAATGTCCAGAGGGCTTGTGACACATTCATATGGGAGGGGGACTAGAATTTCGTTGAGTCAGAGAAGGTAATAACCAAGAGACACAGGATTGGGAACACCTAGTGGTGCTCGAACAATTTTCAGAGTGGCGTCGCTGCCATCAGTGCTTCATCACTGAACTCACAATGTTGAACATATATCATTAAAGCATGGTGTGTTTGCGCAGTGTCATTTATAGACAGCACAATCTCCATTGAAGTGGTCACTTAACTTGCAAAGACATACAATTTTACAGATAAAACTAATGTAGCGCACAAACGATGTGTGGAAATCGGGTGTCAATCAATCAAACAAACAGGATTTGCATAGCGCTACTTATCACCTGTGAGGGTATCTAGGCGCTGGAGGGTAGGGGCGGTGCTGCTGATTAGGGACGTTAATCGAATAACCATGTTTTTAGGCCATTCCTGAAATCCTGCAGGGGGGCAGTCTGTGTGTTCTCCTTTGTACTGCCTGTCACCGGTGTATTTAACTGTGTAGCCTTGGACGGTGTCATGTATGTGCATGTCTCTTGCATGATCGAGGTAACTATTAGCGGTGATACTATGTGTCTCTCGGTCCTTTTTCCCCGGCACCCCTCATCCCCCTTTCCAGGGGCGGCAATCTGAGGGATAGCCCAGGGCACCACAAGCTCTAGCTACGCCTCTGGCTCTCCGAGCTCTAATTTTACACAATGAAGCTTTATGCTGTATCAAGACCAGACACCGAAATATGCAGTCAATGAGTTCATATAATGTTCTATAATTGAGGTATACATTTTTTTTCTAAAAGTATGGTACAATCGGACAAATGTTTAGTCAAATTACGTTAAAATACAATGTAACAGTTTACAAAATCTGCAACTTCATATTTACCCACAAGATGGCGGCATACGCCAACATTTGAAAGCGCTGTTTAGTTTTGTATGAGAGTAATTTCGAGCTAAACCGTAGACTACGTATGTTTTATACAATTACTCAGACCACATCGAAAATTATATTAAGTATAGTTTGTTGTAATTCGACTCGCCAACGAGACAAAGGTTACACATATACATTTAGAACTGCTATTATATTCAGAAAAACCACACCTAGGGCACAGGGCGTGAGTTCCCATGTTTCTCTGCCTGTATGACATGTACCCTACATAGGTCGCAACACTAGAGCCAGGAGACCAGGCCCGGCTCTAGAGGGAGGACCAGGTGTGCCAGGCTATCCCAACGAGTCCCCTGGCCCTTCCGGGGGGGGGGGGGGGCAATCACAAACTGAAGGGTCTCTGAAGGTTTTTTTTGTTTCATGCATGTCTGCGGATCTGCCTATGGACAATAAAAGGAATTATTGAAGAGGGCAATAGAGTGGACTTAAATGCCACCAACATGAGCATCAGTAGGGAAGGTCAGCAAATCTTCAACCGAGCCTCCAGGGTTGTTCCTAGTCTCGAAGACTGGAACAGGGTGGGTGCAGCTGGTCTGCCATCCTTGGTCTCCGTTTCAAAAGGCCTCGCCAGCATGGGGTTTCCTGCTCAGGAAATCCGATTTTTTAGGTCTCGCCTGACCCAGCGCATGCGCTGGTCTGGCGAGACTTATTGAGAGGGCTCCAAAAAGTGCTACCAGGCCAGCCTAGAGCTACAGTGCATGTGCGCGGGCGCGCGCGCCGCGCTTACCGCGATTACTTTCACTTTCGTGGCCGCTTTGATGTTTGATCGTGATCACTTTCGCGGCAGCTTGGCCTAGCCAATGGGTCTCGCTTTTGGGACCTTATAAGTATTTAGTTATGCATCTGTTGCATGGCTAAACACTTATAAGGTCCCAAAGGCGAGACCTATTGGCTATGCCAATGCTTGTTTCTGTTAGCTGTGGAGACCGTGAAAAACAGCTGCTGTCACTCTTGCAGGCTACTCACTGTTAAACCTGTCACAAAGGGTGGGGTCTCTGCAGTTCTGAGGCAAAAGTGCATTTTTGCCCTTGGGTGCAACCTATTCCAGGCATCCTTTATTTGATGATGGCTGTAAGAGCAGCAAGTTTGATCTGTGCACTCACGATTGACCATTAATGAATATTGAGGTTGCATTACAGGTGGGTGTCTGAAAGGCTGGCAAGGCTGGGACAGAGTCAATTATGTATCAGCAAATATCTCAATTATTTTTTTCATGGGCATGTGAATTCTTCTTGGCCTTTCTGTCCTTTCAAGGACAAACTTTAATAAAATGTTCTTATTTCTAAGTACATTTTAAAATGTTTTCCTTTTGTGCTATTTCATCATACCACACCAGATTCCATCACTGTTACCCATCCAATTGGTTTAAATACGCCATCGCCATTCATCTTCTTTCAAGTTACCCTTGGAGAGACACTACAACTCCTGTGTAAAATTGTGTTTACATGTGATATAAACAATATTTGTTGCCATGCATGCATTAAACTGCACCATTGACCAGTTTTTTCCATTTTCCTTAGGGGAGTCTCCCTAGTCTTAACTATACATTATTTTACTATTTTTTGTAATCATTTCTAGTTGTACACATTGCTTTATAATATGCTGCTTTGGCCTTTCATAGTTCTAAAAATCCCATACTGAAGAGACCCATAACTCCGTCTACATATTTCTTCAAATAACAGGAACCTTTCACCAGTCATTATCACATTTTACTTTAAAATGTGCTTTCTTCTGATGTTGATAATATTGTTATCACTGAGCGGACTAATACTAACACTTGCTATTTACATTGCTAGAAAACAGTACAATATGCTTTAGCAATCACTACATAAAAAGATTACTATTTATGTAATGACAAACAAAGTTTTAAAGGAAGCTAAATTTAAACCTGATGTACACTACAAAACACAAAATATAGCAGGTCTCAAAAAGTCCTGAAACACACTCATTTAAGTGCCCTTTTAAAACAAAAAAATAATAGAACTATACTTTGCCTGAAAAATGCAAGGAGTGATGTAGTACAATATCATTCTGAATTAGCGAAGGATTTTGTTTAGCACTAGATGGGTTATTTTAAAAGCAAAGTAACTGGTGTGCTTTAGTACCTTGGAGATAACTTCTTTAGTAATGTAGTGAGCACCGCCTGTAGCTTTACCTCTTTCTGAAAATCTTTGATTAAATTGAAGGACATGACTAAATAGAGTTATGTAGTGCACCTCTTACAGGGCTGTCAAATCAGAATAATGCATTCTTTCCATCTTTGTTTATTAGCACACTTTTCATACATATTTTAAGGCTCTTTGAGAAGTGCTCACTTGAAAAGTGCAAATCTGGCGAAGTGTTGAAATATAAATTGCAAAAAAGGTGCTTGCATTGCAGCATCTGTGATGCTGCCGCTGCCAGATCCTTCCTCAAGCATGCAGCACGCCAGCCGCGACTAACTGGCGCCCACTTCCCCAAATGTGTTCCCTTCACCAATGCTGGAACTACCAAGTACCATGACAGAACTTCCAGCACCATGGGAAGTGAAGAATGAGGCTAATCTGACAGCGGCTACTGCATTTCCCCACTGTCACCCAGAGCTTAAGGCCCTGGGAGAGAGCAGGGTCATCAATATCTGTGCAACCAGATGTTCGATAAAACCTCCAACTGTAAGAAATAGGACAGGACTGATGCAAACCTAAGTGGGCAAAGTTTATAATTCGCACAACCATAGTTCCCCATTACCAATATAGGGTTCTTATTCATTGCGCCTGTGAAATATCAGTTTCAAAACCACTGTTGAAAGACTATTATAATTATAATCTAGAACCTAAAAAGACAGACTTCCATTTATGGTTAGCTGTGGTACCAAAGCATCACCCAAACGTACATCTCATGAACTTCAGACATACCTTGTGTCCAAAACACAACTCCCTGTGTTCATCTCGGATCATGGCTGTGCCTAAAAAGCACTGAGCAGAGGCACTTTTCTGCCAGTGCACATTGGGAATGGCCTACAGCTGTTCCTAATAGGCAAGGAGCAGGGTCTGCACCGATGCCCAGTGTCCAGTAAACCTGCACACAATACACAGTGGGCGCTAGATACAAAGCACAGCCAATGGTCTTATTCATTAGACCCAACATTATGAAACATATGTAAGTTTGCTTTCTAGACATTTCATAACTGGACAGATGTCAGTGTCTCAAACAACAGACCTTTCACAACCCTTCGTTGATGTTTGCCCTCTTGCTAACTACTTGGCCAATCCATGCTTCCGCATGGCCCTCCTACTTCCAGAATCTTGGAGCCCGGTCTGCAAGAGCCTGACTGAGGGAGGGGGTCGGTCAGCAGAAAACAACGAGATGATGAAGTACCTGGATTGCATGTTTGTGGCGGATGTGCCCACGGGGAATATGCATTTAATCTGTGTATGTTAACAGGAAAACAGGATAACCCACGGACGACAGTGGAAGATGATCACTGGCATGGGCAGAGAGAAATATTTCCTAGATATGTGTTAATGTGTCGGCACACGTATATGTTTCGCTGCTGTTATATCCACAATGCTTTCTACTTTCATTTCACCCTGATGAATATCCGAAGCTGCTAGACCAGACTATTGTACTTGACTTCTTTTACTATAAAATAATAAAGAAAAATTTAGGGGAAAACACCCAAATCCACAATAAATAAAGCTACTGTGATGAAGAATTCAAACACTTGTACACTTCAGCACAAAGAAGGCATGAAGAAGTCAAGGCCCAGTAGCAAGCTGCTCTATCGCTCATTGTCGACCAATCAGTCTTAAGACGTCCCTCTCCTTGTTCAGCACATATGTCATTGAAAACAGTGGGTGCGGTTTTACGCACAGGCCTGCTATACAAAACGTGATCGATAAACTCTAGACTTATTTACGCATCTTTGTGCCATGACACAATAGTGGTTGGTACGACCGCTAGCGGGGCTTCACCGCCTTGTTAGGGGCAGTAAGCGCTATCTAAATGCAATTTCAACTAAATACTCTGTGTACAAATGTGAATGGGATGTGCTCTAATAAACAGGTCATTTCTTTAGTGAAGTGATTTCAGGTGCAAGAAACAATGCAAACAAATCTTCTCTTTTAGCAAACATTACTTTGGCAGATGGACTTACAAAATCCACTTCTAGCTTGCTGAACTCCTGTTTGTAACTGCGCATCCGGGCGCCGTACATCGCCCGGCTCGGTGCAGGGATTTCTCGCACTTCCAGGTCCATTTGTTCAAGCTAAGAGAAGGGAGAAAGAAAGGAAAGTGACAAGCAGATCTTGGGCAGGTCCTAGTCCTCTTCTGTGCTTCCTTTTACAGACACTGAGCAGTACTGGGCAGCTAAAAGCATAGAATGCCCTTTATGATACCACCCACCACCACCCGCTTACTGCTGGTTCAAGACTCGCACCTATTCCCTTCCAGACTTGACTCTCAGTGTAGCGAGTGGGAACAGTCAAAGTCTTCTCCGGGAGGCAGTGTGCGGGGCAAAATCTCAGAACTCAACAGTCAAACAACAGACACAATAAAGTATTGTCCAGCCTAAGTTTTTATATTTAATTAAAAATTAAGTACTTTAATCTCAGAGCAAAATGAACTAGTACACACTGTAATGGTGGTATAGTTACAGGATTATGGTCCTACTACCGCACGTACTACCCATTCACTACACAAACACGCCTCTGACATGCACAGGTTAAACGGTAAAGATGTATCCTGTTAACTTAGCCTCTGCTCTCAGCCATTTTGTCTGTGAACATCCATTTTGTGTTTCTATGGGGGGCTTTGTAAGGTCAGGGAGTTAAGTGTTCAGCAAAAGCTGGTTGTGCTGATAAAGCTTGTGTGGAAGAATAAGGGCTTAGCCCCCAACAAGCTGCCCCGAGCACACAGATGTTCCTATCTACAAACTCACCAACGCCTGTAATGTTCCCAATCTATCCTTGAGAGTACCGTGGGTGGGGGCTTATCAGAAGTTAACTGTTAGCATTTTGGCATGACAGAGGGGTTTTTAGATGGGGTCATGCTGCACCAAAACTGTATAAAAGATGTGTTTGAAACCATGCTCAAGTAGTTCCCTCTTGGACACTGGCAGTGCCTAATGAAGGAGCCTGCTCGTGAGTGTAATAAACTTGTATTTTGTTTCCACTCCAGTTTTGATCCTCATTTGTGAACCCGTAGACAGAGGGTGTCCCTGCACCAGTGGGATAGATACAATTCCCATTTCTACACATACACAATTTAAGTGCAACAGACTAGAGGTCACACAAAAGTGGAACTCCAGACAAGTAGGGTCAGTGGACCAAAATCTTCTCTGACATAGAAAAAAAAGCCCGTCATAACTAATGATTCCCAAAACTTGGTACATTACCACCACCGCTTTATGTGACTAACCTATGACATGAACAGCAGTACCATATCAGCTATGATGCTCGATGCTCCCCTCCAGGTCAGAGAATAGGTTCTGGACTTCGCGTTTCAATGGACAGGCCTAGGCCTCTGCGCGCACCCTAGAATGGTCTGACGGCAAGGTCAAACAAAAAGTTCAGGATAACAGGTTCACATGCAGCACATTTCCATTTTCTGCTCCAACTATTCTAACATGGCAGAAGGACATTTTAAAATGGCAAAGTAAGAGTAGGACCAAGTAACAAAACAATGTGGAACTATGGAGAAAAAAAATTAAGTGGCTTTACAACTGCCTGGCCCTCAAACCTTAAAAAAAAAATATATATTTATATTTAACAAGGATAGCAGGGCAGGAAGCACTTAAGAGGGCAAGTGTGTATGAGGGCAAGGAATAACCAGGAGAGAGCGACAGTAAAGAAACCCATGCCCTCCCTTGGAGGGTTGATTACCAGAAAAAGAAGCCCCCTAAGATCGGCAAAGGAAAAATGCAACTCATCCAATCAAAACACTGTGAAGACCAAAATCCAAAAAGGAAAGTCAACAAATGAAACATCCACCTGTGATAAATAACAAAGACATTCAACCATTAGAACAGGGTTGATCCAAAGCCTACTCTAAACAGGTGTTGTGTACTGGAAACAATAGGCCTGCCTTCAGACAACTTAAGATGTCTGTGGCAGAGACCTAAAAATAATTGTTTAGGTACACAATGCATGGATGCGCTTTTAATCGTTCCAACGCTGATAAACAGAGTAATATTACATTTGATAATAAAATGCTTAGAAAGAGCAAACAAGCAGTATTGAACATTGAATTAAAAAAATATAATTGATGTCAGAAGGGTAGGCAGAAAGCTTTTGGGACGAGAAGTCAAGATAAAGGTCACATTTTGCTAACTCCTACATCCTGGACCCATTCCTAAAGATACACATCAGGCTTACACATGGAGTACACAACTCAAGGTACCCAGGCTTTGGGCACACTGGACATGAATGTCAGGGCAGGTGATACTTGATAAAGGTTTTAAGCAGCATTGGCGGTCATCCTACTGGCATCAACACCACCATGAGAAATTAAGAGCTGGTCCGAGAATACATTTTCTCAGAGGTTTCACTCAGTTGTAACATGCCTTACAGATGTTGGCTTTTGAATGTCTCAGATAAAGCTAAAGAAAATCACTGCAGGAGTTCCTTATCTACACAAGAACTCACAATAAGTGCCAAATGATTGAACTGATAAAAACGTCAAAGCTCAACATTCACCAGCAGAATACGACTTCAGCCAAATCACTATGCTTCCCGCTAGATAAATTCACAAATATTAAGCTCCATGTCAAAGAAATGACCAATGGTCAGATTGCTTGTCTTGGGTAGCTGTTACTGCTCTACCCGATCAATAGAGGCTATGGTTTTCCACATTCTGATTTTCCAACTGCAGGAACATTCCACCAGATTTTACCAGCTAGAAAATTCAGCTTGAAAAATCATGTGCTGATGTGTCTGAAAGCTCAACCTGGACATGGTTTCTAACTGACTCACCTCAGACAATACGGAAGAGCACAGAACACTGCACCCTATCAACCCACAGCCTCTCCGGCCCTGACATCTTCCCCAGCCCCTATCCAGCAGGTGGTAAATGGGAGAGGATTAGTCTGGATAATTCCAGGTTTGTGTGTTAGTCTCCACTCCTGTCACAAACACTTGAACTCACATGATTTAGGTGATGAGGTACCAGCCAAAATCTTTCTGGGCCAAACGGCACCCACACAACTAAATCTGGCCCACTGATAACTGGGACCTAGAGTGCTAAATTCAGCTGAAAATGCTTTACAATATGAAATGCTTAATCCTTAAAAATGGCCTTAAATCAGATGTCCAAGCACTGATGATATCATGCACTGGCTATTACAACACATTGCCTGTTGCTCTGCCTAACTCGCCTGTATCTCTTTATTCTGAACCGCACTGATCATTAACAGCACACCATCTGATCAGATTTCTCCCATTCATCAATCCCCCACTGGCTCCCCTAGAATGTTGTCTGCCGAAAGTCCATCCTTTAGGGTCACTCACTATTATTCCCCCAGTGTATTTCACACAGATAGTTGAATTCCCTGGCACAAATATACAAAATACCTCTATACAAGTTTTGAAGCGATGACTACTCTTTATTCCTGTAAGTCTACCAATTATTCAAAGTTCTTCCTCCACCATACCAAGGGCCATTGGAATTATGCAGCAGGGTTGCACCAAATTATGCGGCAAGAAAAGTTCATGCCTTTTGAGGATGCCCCATTCATTGCTTAACCCCTTCGCTGCGGCGGGAATTCCGCCGCAGCGCTGGGGGGGGGGTTTGGGGGCAGCGCGGTGGCGCTGTGCTCATGACGGAGTGGTTCCGTCATGGCTCCGCCCACTGCGCTAATCGCCCGCACAGGCGGGGAATTAGCGCCGCGTGGGCGGAGCGGCCGCCAACGGCCACGGCATGACGGAACCACTCCGTCATGAGCACACGGCGACCGTGGCTCATGACGGAGTGGTTCCGTCATGAGCAGGGGAGGGGTTAAAGGAGAGACAATGTTTGCCCATTAGTACTCCGCCCTCTCCTAACCTAAAGTATAACCTCATGCTTGTCAACATTTTACAGGCGAAACGTAGGAAAGTTCAGGAAACAAAAAAATCGGGGAATATTTCTCCCCATTAACAAACATTGACACTGAGGAATCTTTAGGCAGGACACATGTAAAATAAAGCAATTTTTGGCTTTACAAATCTGGAGTTTCCAGTCTGAATCGCTATTGTACGTATGTAACCTGAGTGTTTCCAAGTAAAAAAGGCTCAAAATAACAAATTAGATTGTAATTGCATTTATATAGCACATGCTACTTATGAGGAGGGGTAGCAAGTGCTATACAAATGCAACAAAAGGAAGAAAGAGGGTTTTTGTTTCTTTTTCAAATGGATTTACAATGATTGAGTGTCCATCAGAATTATTTGCCAACAGCATCATCTATTAAAAAAAACAAAATTCAAAAACCTTTATTCGGTCTTAAGAACAATAGCCCATAAAAGTACATAAAAATAATGCACATAACTGTAAACACACATAGGATTTTAAAATAGTCATATAATAAGGAGTATTTAAAAGTACTAAAAAAGACTTTTGAGGTACGAGACTAACACGTCAGCTAATACATCAGATATATAAGCAAGCTGAGCAACATGACCATAAAATTACATAACAATATTATGCATAGCTATAAACACTCACGCAGAATTAAAATTAGCAAAAGTTAAAAAAGTGTTTCGCGAGGTGCACAGGGAGCAATTAAGGATTCGAAAGTGATATATCGGAGAATACATTAGTCATCAGAAAAAAGGGAACCTAAAATGCGAAAACACAATCAGACTGCAGTGCGCTGTTACAGAATAAGGGAAAAAAGCTGGGATTAATGCACCAAGAGGGGGGGGGGGGTAGAGAGAGGGCAAAAAACCTCAGATAGATCATCTATTCTTTGGGGGTGCGGGGCTGGGAGGTATAAGAGCACTTTTGGCTTATTTTTTGGCCAGTACTTGGAGTTTTTAAAAGCTAAGAACGTGCAAATGATGTTGGCAAATAAGGGTTGATGATGGGTGGCACCAGCACAAATTATTGGTGAGAGAGACTTTTCAAACATCATCCCATAGGTAGTCTCTGAAGTCCCTGGCAGTCTGTTCTATACCAGAAGGAAGGCCAGCTAAGGCCCAAGTATTGATGTTGCCAGTCAGGGTGATGGCTTGACAATAAAGTCATGGCACAGTTACTTTAACAGTCACGCAATTAGTCTAAAATTCAGTGTACACAGGCAACGGCACAGAGCAACCCGTCCCTGTGTTCTTCTACCCCATGATTGCTCTGTGGCTCGCTTTGGGTAGGACCTGACAAGTGCACCACAGTAAGGACAGTGCCTAATTTGAGTCGGTGGTTACAGGTGGGGTACACCAGCACCCATTTCTGGGGACCAACAGCGATTTTGACTCATCAGACTTTGACCCAGAGCAAGAGAGAACAGAATTGGCATAGCCAATAGGTCTCGCTTTTGGGACCTTATAAAGTGTTTAGCCATGCAACAGTTGCATAACTAAATACTTATAAGGTCCCAAAAGCGAGACCTATTGGCTATGCCAATGCTTGTTTCTGTTTATTACTTCTATGTAGTAATGGCGGCACTCGTGCTTTAGCTTAAACATTTTAATCTAAAGTTGGGTGCCGAGATTGCTTCAAAAGTAAAGAATTGTCTATTTCTTTACTTATGAAACAATCTCAGCACCCGACTTTAGCCTAAGATGTTTAAGCTAAAGCACGGGTGCCGCCATTACTACATAAAAGTAATAAACCGGGCGGCCGCAAAAGCGCGGCGCGCGCGCCCGCGCACATGCACTGTAGCTCTAGGCTACAGTGGTAGCACTTTTTTGAGCCCTCACAAAAAATCTCGCCAGGCCAGCGCATGCGCTGGGTCAGGCGAGACCTAAAAAACACAAGAGGGTGAAAGACGAAGGAAGAGAAACTGAAAAAAAAACAGTGACAAAGAAAGAAAGCAAGGATAATAAAGTACAGAGTGAGATAATGTGGTAGAAAGTGCCTGGTGGTTGGCTGGAGAAGAGGCACGAAGCGGAATCTAGACTATGATGCCTTGGTATTTACCATGCTGACAATTAATAGCACTTCTGAACAAAACAGATGGCCCCTGCATTTATTATTTTACAAATTAAGAACCGAGCAGGGACACACATGAGGTGCACTATTCCACTGTGTGTGCTGGGTGCTGACCAATCGTAGTCCATCTCACAGAAGTCTGTATCTGACTTTTGCCCAGGGAATATGGTAGACAAACATAATAGATTGACAAATTGGATCAACATGGCTCTGGGCATTAACAGCACCTGGCACTATGACCACCAAAACCTTCTTTCGCATAGCATGGTGTGCCTCAGTCCACTTGGCTTTTGTGTGCTTTACCTCTTGGTCCTACTTACCATATCTGCAAGTGGCAGTTGGAAAACATGGAAAAATAGGTGCACAGCTCCAAATCAAAAACATACACACATTTAAAAGGCTCGGTTGAAAAGCATCCTGGCTGCACAACCTCTGGGCCTTGCGGTCTTCGAGCTGACACACTTTTGCAATCACTGCCTTCTGCTATCCTATGCCAAGTTCAAACTGGCTAGTGTAGCCCTCTGTGTTAACACATCTGCTGCTGAAAAACAGTCCAAATGCCCGCCCTCCCTCCCCATTTTAATGTCCACCTTTAGGGTGGATTTTAAAGCTCGAGCTCGGTGCCAGAGAAAAATACAAGTTACTTACCTGTAACTGTAGTTCTCCAGTATTGGACCTTTCATAGATTCACATGCCTGAATCATTCCTCGTCGTCGAGACGGGAGTCTCCGGTACATAAAAAAGCATTGCTTAGTGTTATAGCAAACTGAAAAAAGGCCTAGGCCCATTTTCCTTTGCAACCTATAACCTTCGTTATGTAAAAAAGGACTAAACTTGTCCCTGAACCAATCAGAGCCTCTCACCCTCTAGAACACTCCTGAGAGAACCTTCTGCCCCTCAGATTTTCGTGCACTTGTGCAATAACACCCTTTGTGCTAAATCCGAGGTGAGCCTCTCGGGAGGAGGGTGGGTTGCATGTGAATCTATGAAAGGTCCAATACTGGAGA
The DNA here is from genome assembly GCF_964204655.1 of Triturus cristatus. Taxonomy (NCBI): domain Eukaryota; kingdom Metazoa; phylum Chordata; class Amphibia; order Caudata; family Salamandridae; genus Triturus; species Triturus cristatus. The sequence goes on from NC_140580.1 coordinate 152,289,861, forward strand.
ACTACAGTTACAGGTAAGTAACTTGTTTTCTTACTCCAGTATTGGAGCCTTTCATAGATTCACATGCCTGAATCAGAATAGCGAGCAGTAAATAAATGCACATTTTTTGTTACCCAGAATCTGAATCCAGGAAACATATATAGTGTGATAAAGATGGTATCTGTAAACCAAATTCCACATATCAAAAATACATTGCAAATGGTAATACAATAAACAACAATAAAATGTGCCAAAGTACCTAATAAAGGAAGGAGGGATGGTAAAGAAGGTTCACCGTTACTAGATAAGGTTCCTCAGCACCGCTTCTCCCACCGCCACATCTCTCCCTGTGGCTGCATCCAAGCAGTAATGCCTGGTGAAGGTGTGTGTACTCGTCCAGGTCGCCGCCCAACAGATATCCTGGATCGGTACTCCTGCGAATAGAGCAGTAGAGGTGGAGACTGCTCTTGTAGAATGTGCACGGACTCGTGCATTCAGAGGTCGTCCAGCTGCCTGATGACAATACTCTATGGCACTGGAAATCCATCTGGCAATTCCCCTTTTTGACAAAGGGAAACCCTTCCTGGGTGCGCTGAAGGCAACAAAAAGCTGTGAAGACTTGCGGAAAGGCTTAGTTTTCTGCAAATAGAACTTCAAACAACGCTGGACATCCAGCGAGTGGAGAGCTCTTTCCGCCGCGGTTGATGGTTGTGGAAAAAATCTTTTGAGAATTAATGGTTCGTTCAAATGAAAGTCAGTTGGAACTTTAGGGATGAATCTTGGATTAGTCCTGAGTATTATCCTGTCCTCTTTGAACTGCAAGAAAGGCTCTTGGACCGTGAGAGCCTGAATCTCCCCACTCTCCTGGCTGAAGTGAGCGCAATGAGAAGTGTAACTTTCCACGAAAGAAATTTCAGCTCCGCCCTGTGAATTGGCTCAAAGGGCTGTTTCATCAACTGGGAAAGAACGACGTTCAATTGCCAGAGAGGTGGTGGAGGTTTTATTGGAGGGAAAACTCGGAACAGACCTTTCATAAATTGTTTGATGACTCTAGCAGACCACAGAGATGGACCAGAGGCAGTTCTTCTAAAGCGTGAAATTGCAGCTAGGTGTACCTTTATAGATGCATGAGCCAAACCTGACTTAGCCAAAAGCAAGATGTATGGAATAATCTCGTGAGCTTCTGAATGCAGCGGATGAATGTTAGACCTTTTGCACCATAAACAGAACCTTTTCCACTTCATCCGATATGTTTTGTTTGTACTATCCGCTCTGGCTCTAGATAGAATCTCCCTGCACTCCGTAGGGATGTTCAGATGCTGAAATTCGCAGTATTCAGGAGCCAGGCTGCTAAATGCAGAGATTTCGGATCCGGATGAAGAACTTCCCCCTGGAACATTGTCAGCAGAGACGGTATCGGCTGCAGGCAAATCGGGTGCTCCTCTGACAGTAGAAGAAGCTCCGCAAACCAATGTTGTCTGGGCCACCACGGAGCTATCAGGATTAACCTGCATGGTTCTTTCTTGATCTTCATAAGAACCTGCGGCAGGAGGGGAATTGGAGGAAAGGCGTAGGCAAAGATGCCTGACCATGCCATCAAGAAAAAGCATTCCCCCAAGATCCCCGTTGGGGAGGCCAGCTTGCGAAGAACCGGCATTTTCTGTTCTCCCTTGTCGCAAAAAGATCTACTGTCGGAGTTCCCCATTTCTGGAAGATGTTGTTCAAAATCTCGTTGTCGATCTCCCATTCGTGACAGACAGACTTTAGTCTGCTTAGGGTATACATCTTGGTGTTCTGGTCCCCTGGAAGATTTTCCGCTGTAATGGATACTTCGTGTCGTAGAGCCCATTCCCATATCCACTGGGCTTCCTGAGACAGGGAGAGTGATCTTGTTCCTCCCTGTTTGTTCAAATAGTGCATTGCTGTTGTGTTGTCAGTTCTTATCAACATGGCTGCACCTTGAATCCTTGGCAGAAACGCCAACAATGCTAAGCGGACGGCTCTGAGCTCCAAAAGGTTGATATGCAATTGCTGTTCGTTCGCTTTCCAACGACCGCTGACCTGCAGATCCTGAGGGAATGCTCCCTATCCTTCCAAGGACGCATCTGTCGTAACCACCAATGGAGCTGGTTGAGTCAGGAAAGAAAGACCCTGCGAGATGTTTCGTTTTCGGGTCCACCATGTTGCCGCGTGGATCATGATCGGCGTCACTTTGATTATATCCTCGAAGGATCCTGTCGCTTGATGCCACTGAAGATCCAACTGCTCTTGTAACGGCCGCATCCGTAGTCTGCAGCAAGGTACGAGGGGAATGCAAGAGGACATCATTGCCAGCAATGACTTGTACTTGCGTACTGAAAGAGACCTTCTTTTTATAAACGCCTGGGATAGAGATATTATTCTCCGCTGTCTTTCCTCCGTATCCAGAATTGCTCCCAAGAAAGTGATATTTCTGGACGGTTGCAGAGTTGACTTCTCCTCGTTTAGAGTGAGGCCTAATCTGGCAAATAGTTCTATGCAAGCCCCTGTTGACAACCGGGCTGCCGCTGCCGAAGGAGCCTTGACTAGCCAGTCGTCGAGGTAAGGAAACACTTGGTGTTTCTGTCTCCTTAGAACCGCTGCCACTGGAGCCAGGCATTTTGTAAAAATCCTCTGGGCTGATTTCAGACCAAAAGGAAGCACCTTAAATTGGTAATGATCCTCGGCCACCACGAACCGAAGGTACTGCTGTGTGAAGGATAGATTGGGATATGGAAATACGCATCCCGTAAGTCCAGTTTGGTCATATAATCCCCTGGGTTTAATAGCAGCAGAATATCCTGGAGGGAGATCATTCTGAAGGTTTGATCCTTGAGGTAAGTATTTAGGGATCTGAGATCCAAAATGGGGCGCCATTGAAGAATGTTTTTCTTGATCAGAAAAAAACGGGAATAAAATCCCCTTCCTTTCTGGGAATTTGGTACCGGGTCTATTGCTCCCTTTCGGAGCATTGTCCAAATTTCTTGACGCATCTGATGTAAATACTTGACCTCTTGAAATCTTGGTGGTGTACAAGGGGGAATTTCCAGAAACTCTAGAGTATGACCGAATTGTATTATGTGGAGGACCTATTGGTCCGTCGTTATCTGCTGCCAATTTTGAAGATGATAGGAAATTCTTCCACCCAGGGGAATATGCGACGTATGAGGAATAAGTGTCACCAGACTGTCATTGTCTTCGGGTGGTGTCTTTCCCTTGGCGACCTCCTCGACCTCTAGGAGTAGATTTTGTGAAACCTCCTGTCTGTCTCTGTGAATATTGTTGACGATATGGCTGAGATTATGTGGAGTAGGAAGAATAGCGGCCTTGTTGATAACCCCCTCTATAAGAGGTTTGGCCCCTACCTCTTGAGCCACGAAAAGGAACTTTTCTATACTGTAATGTTCCCAGAGATTTCGCTGTTTCCGTATCCTTCTTGATACTCTTTAAGGCCTCATCAACATGCTTTCCAAACAGATCTTCCCCATTGAACGGAAGATCCAAGATCTTATTCTGGACTTCAGGCCTAAAAGATGTTGCTCTCAACCATCCTTGTCTGCGTAAAACAGCCGCTCCTCCCAGAGATCTGAAGGCCGTGGTCGCAATGTCCATTGCGCAAGCTATGACTTCAGACGAAGTCCTTTCACCTTCCTGGAGGATTTTCCTGGCCTCTTGTCTGTCCGCTTCAGGTATGCTGTCTATGTATGGTGATAGGCAAATGTGGTGCGACCTATCATACCTGCCCAGGGTGGCTAGGGCATTTGCCGCCTTGACCAGAAGAGCAGACATGGACGAAAACCTCTTCCCTGCATTATCCAAGCGCCTACCCTCTCTGTCCGGTGGCGCTGAAATTGGAGCAGACGGATTTCTCAATTTTTGTTGCGCCGCTTGAGTTATAACCGAGTCCGGTTTGGGGTGACCTAATAAACAAGCCGGAGCATCCGAAGGCACTTTGTATTTTTTGTCCAGCCTAGCAAGCACTGGAGTAACCGTTGCCGGCGTCTCCATAACTTTGAGACCTTCCTCCCATAGATGACTCACAATTGCAAAACGGTTCTTTGAAATCATATAAAAAGCATTCTGCTTTATCCGATGACATATTGAGCGCGAATCTCTGCGCGGCTCTCTCAATCAGATTATGGAACCCTCCAATGTCCTCCGGAGGGGAATCCACAGGTCTCGGTGACGGAGATGAAGGGGACGGAATCAGATAATCATCCCATTCCTTACTAGGATCTGTTATCTCCCCTTCCTCCTGCTCTTCATCGTCAGATGTGTCTAGAACCGGTTGTGGCAAAGGTGATATCGGCCCAGGAACCGGTACCTCCTGTATTCGCACTGGTGTACATGGAACAGAGTGCGACGGAGCCACTGGAATCCTTTGGGTAGAATGAGGCAAAGGATGCCTCCTCTTGTAATCATCCAACATGAACTGCAAATCCGTCAGTAGAGAAGCTGGAACACTCACCATCTCTTCCTGATCATGTTGTCGGGGGCGGTCCTGATAACCCCCAAACTCATCCTCCCAGTCATCCTCCTGACATTTAACATGTAACTGAGAGGGGCTACTCGCATAACCAAACGGACCCTCATTATCATCCTCCTGCGAATCCTCCTCCTCCAATAAATGGGATGGAACCAGAGGCATTAACTTACTAGGAGACGTAATGTCCGGGGTAATCCTTCTTTTCCTGGCAAAATCCCGCTTTTCTGGGTTTTTTCCCTCGTCGCCGAGCCCGTCGCCGAGATTGCCATAGTAACCGCCGACGACACCGTTGTCACCGATGCCGCCGTAGACATCGTCGTCGACGATGCAGTTGTCACCGTCGGCGACGGTGCCGTCGACGACGCAGTTGTGGTCTTCGTCATTGTCGTCGACGCTCTCGTCGTCGACACTGCCGTCGACGATGCCATCTTCGACGAGGGTATAGGTTTAATAATGACCTTTACCCCACTTTTCTTCGTCGACGACGCTACTTTCTTCATCGACGACCCGTCGACGATGAGGATTTTTCTAATTTCTCCTCAGGTGAAGTAGACGCTGGCTTTTTAAGCGTATGTTTAATTTTAAGGGGTGATTTTGAAGGCTCAGAACTTGTTTTCTTTGAATGTTTCACCCCTGAAGCATGACCCTTGCTCTCCTTTTCCTTAATTTGAGGAGATTTTGAGGGACTGCGCTCTGAAGACCCAGAAGTGGCCTTTTTAAGAGCCTTCTCAGGTTTCTCCCCTGAGGTATGAGCCTGAGGAGATCTACCTCTCTTCTGAGACCTCCTTGAAACAGTTGACGCCTCATCACTGTCACTAGACACGACGTCCTTCCTGGTTTTAAGTTTTTGGAGCCAAATTAACAGTCTGCCTTCACGATCCCTCAGAGTCTTATTAGAAAAGGTACGACATACCTTACACTCCTTCGCCTGGTGGTGTGGGTAAAGGCAGTATATACAGTCTTTATGAGGATCGTCAGTATATAATCTTCTTTGAACAGGTGGCACAGGCCCTAAACAAGCCCTTTTTCTCCTTATCAGCCATTCTTCAAAAGATGATGTAGAAAATTAATTTGAAAAAACTCCTCAATCTAGAACCAACTGTAGAATTTGAGCAGAGCTCAAAGGAGACTCCCTAGCACAACGTGCGGTAGAAAATCTGAGGGGCAGAAGGTTCTCTCAGGAGTGTTCTAGAGGGTGAGAGGCTCTGATTGGTTCAGGGACAAGTTTAGTCCTTTTTTACATAACGAAGGTTATGGGTTGCAAAGGAAAATGGGCCTAGGCCTTTTTTCAAGTTTGCTATAATACTAAGCAATGCTTTTTTATGTACCGGAGACTCCCGTCTCGACGACGGGGAATGATTCAGGCATGTGAATCTATGAAAGGCTCCAATACTGGAGTAAGAGAGTTTACTTTTACAGAGGTGAGGGACCCACTGAGGATAAGCATGGCTGACATCTGAGTTAATATCCTGAACTAACCCAAAGCCCCACCACAGCATCAAAGCAATGAAGTAGTCAGAGACCACACATCTCGGAAAAAACATACCACAACCACATCATGACATTGGCAGCTCCATAAGACAAAGAATAGGTACTGGGCACGTGCCAGCAGAAGTCGAAGCAGTCCTAGGTGTATCCAAACAGATCAGGTACAAAAAGGACAGCAATCATGAAACCATCCCCGCAGAATATGTAAATGTCAAGTAGAAGTAGAAATATGCGCCTCTCACAGAACAGGTGGATATAAGGAAGGAGCAGTGAAAGCTTCACTCCCTCAAAGAACAGGGGCAACTGAAGTGACAGTAGTGCAGGCTTCACTGTGTTAAAGAATATGTACGTCCTGGCAGCAGCATTGTACGTTTCACTGCATATTGGTGCAAGTTTTGTTTCCTCACAAAACTGGTACTTATTGCTAGCAATAAACATGCTTTCCTTGCTTGCAATAGTTAGCAGCAGTGCAAGCTTACCCTCCATTTAGAATAGACACAACCTGGCTGCTGACAGCACATATGTAGTCACACTCTACTTTAAATGCTTCTGTTGTATCCTGAAACTTCTGAAGCTGTTATGCTCAGTCCTGCTGTCACCACAACGCCTAGTGTTGGCATGTCTTGGAGCCTTTCTATTGTCACAGTCTTGCTTTCATGGCCTGCAGGTCTTAACACTGCCATTCCCTGCAACTCGTGCTCTTGCCGAAAGACTGTTGCTGCTATGATATAGCATCAGTTCCTGCAGCTCTCACTCTTAGTACTGCTGTCAATGGATAGAACTCATGGCAGTTGCCTTGCTTCTTTAGGTCATCATGCACAGTGGCGTCAACCACTGCTGATCCAGCTGTCAGTCCTCCTGCTGTGACGGCTCTGAGCTTGGTTGGAGTAGGCGAACCTCAAATTTAATGGATGGATGTGTCTAGCATAAAACCTGTAAGATTATCTCAAATTCAAGGGTACTGGAGGAGAATTTTATGATAAGACTAGAGGCTAATATTAATACAATCTCCTTTATTGCCACCCCTCTCAGCAGCCTCTTTAAATAATTTAGAACACTTAACATCAAAAGTCCAACATTATAAAAGGCCAGAACCCTCTGCTATCTACCTTTTTTTGTTGTTGCCGCTGCTCAATTCGATAAGTACATTTCTTGTTTCTGAAATCTAATGAGATTGTAGGATGTTTAATTGGTAAGATATTGGATTGTATGTTATTTATTAGGGAGGAATAAATGTTGTATTTTTGGTTAAAATATACATATAGAGTGATAGAGTAATTTCAAGGAATATTATTTATCTTGATTTTTAGTGGCTGGTATGTTCATATGTTGGTGGTATACTCTGAAGTAGGGCGTACTGAATCTTTATTTAAATGAAGCTCTTTTCAGTAACATTGAAGTTGTAGGAATGGTACAGTTTGTTGGGCTTTTGCCGTTGGGGCGAGGGCTCAAGCATTCAAGATGCTATTAGTATGTGCTGGAGCGTCCGTGTGTGTTCTCGAGCCTCTAGTGAGGCACGTGGCTGTTGCCATTGGCTCGCTATTCAGGCCGCGAGTTGTGTGTGTAGGACGTGAGGTTTGTGACATCTTTATGTCTTGTCCATGCGTATTACTCCGTCCGCTGGGGGAGGATTGCGCCGACAGGCGAATCTTTGATTGTTTGCAATACTGAACCTTGCATATGCGAGAAAAGTTATAATAAGCAAAGCGCCCACCTCTGTACAGAGCCTCGCTTTTGCGAGGGTAAATAAAATAGACAAGGACTGGTAAATAGGCATGCCCGCCTCACGTACTACATCGAGAAAGAGTGGTCATTTCAGACGATTGGGAAATTTTAATTGTGGCGAATTGATTTTTATCGGAATGGCTGATCATATGTTGACAAAAACAGCTGGTAATAACCGTCATAGAACCCCAATCTGTCACTCAGTCAGCTTGCAAAGCAACAGTGTTAAGAATATAGGAGTTTTGTTAATGTTGGTGTTTGAGTTAGACCTTGCTAGGTGTATTACTGGGAAATGACAGACGAGTGGACAGGGTAGTAAGGATGTGCTTTTAGAGGATAAGATAAGTGATATGTTACAGAAATTTGTAAATTATCTGGATGTTAGAACTGAGAAGAAATTAGAGGCACTGTTCCACAATAAGAGTTTGCTGTCTTATGAGGAGAGGTTTTGGTCGGCTGGGGAAGACTCTCAGAGTAGGAGAGGTGGAAAAGTTAGTAAGAAACGGAAACACATTGATTCTAAAGGGAAACAGTCTAAGAAGAGGAAATTTACTGATTCAAACAGTGATTTTTGTGAGGACACACATGGGGAACAGCAAAAGGGTCTAGAGAAGAATAGGAAAGGTTTTAAGAGTGCTCGTAAACATTCTGTTGTACAATGTGACTAGTCTTCTGGGAACGCAGAAGTGGAAACAGGTTGCTCTCCAGATTTTGATTCTGATAAGGACAGGAATGCGAGGCAAAGATCAGCTCAAACGGAAGGCACTTTAAGCGGGAACGATGGAGTTTTGAATTACCCCTTAGTGGAGTTCATGTTTGATTACATGTTATTAAAGCATCAGCTCTCATCAGAATGGGCCCCAGCAGCAAATGTCACAGATTATGTGGAGACTTGGTCAAGGAATAAGATTCCATAAGACGTTAGACTATGTCTAAAATCCGAATGTCCCAGGCTTAATTTAAGGAATATGGTTATATGTACGCCTGTTCTGGATGCAAAGATTTTAGCGTTCATTGACAAGGGTGGACGAGATTCCAGAAAGGAGTAGGATATAGACCGGAGGATGTGCCAGCACAGATTTCTGGATCTTACAAGGCCATTAACAAAGATGTTTGATATGGCAGAGGAGGCATAAGTGAAAAAGGAGTGTATTAATGTTGAAGAGTTAAGGGAATGGATACAGAAAGCAGTCTGTCTACTAGACAATGCTAACACAGCCATATCTATGGAAAGCAGAAAAAGCATTTTACAGAAATAGGTTGAGCTAGCCAATAATGAGGCAGGTCAAGCTGCTAATGGTTTATTATTTGGAAACGCCTTTTTCCCGATTTCAAAATATCTTTATTGAGAAATTTTATGCAAACAAAAAGAGAAAACAGAACAGGAGTTGGGATCAGGGCAAGGGCCCCTAAGTACATATGACTGTGCTTCACCGGTGCAGCAGATAGCTGTCAACATTAGACGAACCCCTTGCCAGTGATGTCCCCCCTAAATCTCCAACTCCTGAGGAAGGAGAGGAAGAAAAGAGCAAAAAAAAGAAAGGGGAGAGGGTGAAAGGAGAGACAGAAAGGGGGGAGAGAAAATAGAAGGGAGAGTTATCCGGCGCCTCCAGCTTCCAAATCATATAACATATTACAGCATCAAGTGTCCGACCAAGTCAGTAGCCATGGTGTGATGACGACATGGGAATTTTCTTCCAGAAAGTGAAGTCATGACGGCTTATGAGAAGCAAAATAGTCATCCAGGGTAGACCATGTGTTCCTCGTGGAGGATTTCCAGGGTGACTGTTGTAGGACAATATTATCTGCTCCCCTGAGGTGAATGACCCAGTTCATCCAACAATTGTAAGAGACCTTGCTAGTATCCTTCCAGTTGGTAAGTATCATTTTAACAGCCAAAATCAATAGTAGATCAAGGAGATCACGATCCCCCTCCGAGTGCAAATCCTCCTGTAAAAAAGCAGTTACCACGGACGATAGGGACCTAGGAAGAAGGCAGTTAAATAAATTAGACAAAAACAGATAGACCTTATCCCAGAAGGGTTTCACAACCGGGCAGTGCATAATAAGGTGAGCCAAATCCCCTTTGTCTTGCTTACAATTCCAACACACATCATCTTCCCGGATCCCCATGGAAAACAGCCTGGCCGGTGTCCAAAAGGCTTTGTGTAATAGCCAAAATTTCGTTTGGGAGAGGACTGGGGAAATCTTATTACGTGTGACTGATCTCCATAACTGGGGCCAAGAATCATCGGATAGCTGAGTATCAGACAGTCCCTTCCAGTAACCTACCACCTTAGAATTAAGCTTGGAGGACTTTGGGCGCAGAAGTCGCTATATCTGGGAGACTTGATGACCAAGCCTATTAAGTTTTGCCACAAAGTTGGGTAGCGATGGTGAGCTGGGAGACACTCTGGATTTCGCAATAGCAGCCCTCACTTTCAGGAAATTATAGAATTCGATATCAGCCAAGTGGAAGCGGGCTTGAAGTTCCCTGAATGTCAAAGGATATGTGTCATCAATCAATTGATGTGGGAAAAAGATACCTCTTCTACACCAAGAGTCAAGTAGTAAAGGCTCACCATTATAAAGGAACTTGGAGTTCAGCCAAAGTGACTCCATATTGGATCCCCTCATACCAACCTCCAAGAACCTATCCCCTTTTAAGAGAGCCAGTTTAGTATTCCTAAAGATGGATCTGGAGTGGGTGGCGACAAGGCGGTTGGCCGTGAGAACTGACAGAGGACGTATGTTCTGTAAAAGAGCCCCTTCCACCTCCAGCCACACCGGCATATAGTGATCAGGAGGGGAGACCCAGAGCAGACCCTGCCTCGCTAGAAAGGCATATTGGTATAGACGAAAGTCAGCCAGGTTAACGCCGCCCATAGACTTGTCAAGCCTCAATTTACGGATACTGATTCTGGCTTTTTTACCACGCCACAGAAAGGACGTTAGAAGAGTATCTAATTTATGGTGAAAGGAGTCGGTGAGTAGCAATGGCAACATACTTATGAGATAATTAACTAAAGGAGTAACCATCATCTTGATAGTTTCAATTCTCCCCCACCACGTGATGAATTTAGGGGACCAGGTTTCCAAGAGTGTTTTAATTTTCTGTAGGAGTACCTTTTCATTTTGATACAGGGTGTCCATGATATTATTACCAAATTCAATCCCCAGATATTTAATAAAACTCGACTGCCATGCTAACCCAGAGTCCCCCAGTATTTCGCTAGTACAAAAAACGTTCAGCGGTTTAACCTCCGATTTATCTCTGTTAAGTTTGTACCCAGAGTGCAGTGAATACTCTGCAATCGTCTCCATTAGGGCAGTAATGGAGGAGTCTGGGCGCTCTGTAACTATCAAAATGTCATCCGCGTACGCGGCTAGTTTGACCCGGACACCGTTGATGTCCACACCCGCAATATCCCCGTTAAGTTTGATAGCCTGAAGAAGGGGTGCTAACGCCAGGAGAAAAAGTGATGGAGACAGAGGGCATCCCTGCCTGGTACCCTGATATAGGGGGAAGGGTTCCGAAAGAGCCCCATTGACAGCTATACGTCCAGTCGGTTTTAGGTAAAGTGACATAGTCATTTTAATAAAGTCCTTACCCAAGCTAAAGGAATGCAGACAACGCTCCAGGAACGGCCAAGAGACTCTGTCGAAGGCCTTCTCGGCATCTAATGTGATGGCGATCGAAGGTACAGTTTTGGTTGCAGCATTTTCTAATACGTGGCATAACAGTCGTGTGTTGTCATTAGATAAACGGCTACGGAGGAACCCCACTTGGGAATTGCTTATCAATTTATGAAGGACCGAGTTGAGTCTGACAGCGAGAATTTTGGCATAAATTTTGCAGTCAACATTTATAAGTGAGATGGGCCTCTAATTTTTTGGGAGGACAGGGTCCTTCCCCTCCTTGGGGATAACTACAATATTAGCTTCAGTCATGGAGTCGGGTGTGTGTCCAGTATCAGCGATATGATTAAAAACCTGTTTCATAGCAGGACCTAATTGGGTTAAGAAAGACTTATAGAAGGATGCCGTAAAGCCGTCCGGCCCTGGAGCTTTATTTTCCTTCAAGGACCTGACCGTCTTATCTATTTCCGAGCTGTTGATTTCCATTGCTAGCATGGCAGAGTCATCTTCTGAGAGACGTGGCAGATTAAGATCACGGAGAAAGGCAGAGCACTTCTCAGTGTCGAAAATCTGATTGTTTGAGTACAGGTCCTGATAGAATTGTTTGAAAGTATTGAGAATGTCCTTGTGAGTTGTGTGGGTTAGGTTATTAGCGTCCTTGATTGAAGAGATTACGTGCTGGTTTTGTCTATGTTTAAGATATGAAGCCAAGAGTTTCCCCGCCTTGTTGGCCTCGCAAAGATTTAATGCCTTAAATTTATTAATCCACACCCCCGCTCGTTCACTCAATATCTTATTGTATTCATACTTCTTCTGTGTCAGAGTCAAGAGTAGAGTGGAGTCATTCAAGGAGGCAATATGGGCGGTCTCTAAGTCTCTAATTTCCCGTTCTAATTGAAGAAGCCCCTGGTTCAATCATTTATTTATTTTTGTTTTTATCGCAATGATTATCCCCCGTATAGTGGCCTTCAATGCGTCCCAGTGCGTGTTTATGTTAGTATCAGACACCTTGTTGTGGGCAAGGTATTCTGAAATGGCCTCCGCAATCTTTTTTTTATCTTCAGGGTCCGATAGGACATCGTTGTTAAACCGCCACCGTTTGGGAGTTTGTTCTCTGTGGCTACCGGTTAGGGTAAGAGAGATGCAAGAGTGGTCGGAAATCAATCTTGGAGCAATATCAGAGGACTCAATGAGGCTGGTGAATGCGCCGGAGACAAGAATATAATCAATCCTAGTGTATGATTTGTGAGGGGCCGAGTAGAAAGTGTAATCCCTTGAGTCTGGGTGTTGGAGTCTCCAGGGATCTTTAAGGTTAAATTTAGAACAAATAGTGGTGAGCTCAGCATGTGCGCTCGTGGGATGGTATTGGCAAGTGGACTGTCTGTCAATTATCGGGTCCAGGGGGAGATTAAAGTCCCCTGCCATTATTATTAAATCTTCCCGAGGGATACCGTCTAGTTTGTCAGACACGCCAGACCAAAAGGTGGGATCATCTGTGTTGGGCCCATAAATATTGATCACATGTATTACGTCTTCGCCCCTCCTCAAGTGAGTGAGCAAGAAACGGCCCTCATCGTCGTGCTGGGAGGATTCTAGCGTGATGTTAGCAGATCTCGAGATCAAGGTTAAGACCCCTCGCTTCTTCTTAACTGCCGATGAGCATGCCAATTGCGAAATCCAGTTGCCTTTCACCAGATTATTGTCAACTTCTGAAAGTTTAGTCCCCTGTAGGAGCACTATGTCACTTTTGGTTTTGGCTAAATACTCTAAGACCTTACGCCTTTTCACAGGATGATTAAGGCCTTTAACATTTAGAGAGGCTATCGTCAGGTCACTCAAAAGGACCCCTTGTTTGTCAATGGTCATGAGTAATGTATCTATATGGTGAATTCAACAAGTATGGGTCGTGACATAAGGATAAATGCGAAAATTCTAAAGACCCCAGCGCAGGCCCAATGTGGGAGCCAATATAAACATACATCCACAACTGTATTCCACCTCTGGAAACCGGACAATCCCATCCCGAACAAAGCATACAGTACATAGGCCACTTGACATATCTAGAGAGTAGGAGGCGCCAGATAGAGAGAGGAGACAGGCAGAAGGAGGAAAGGAAAGAAAAGAGAAGGCAGAAGGAAAGTAGAAGGAGAGCAAATAAGGAAGCAACTGTGAAAACCATAAAAATGGTCATATAAACGTGGGCGCTCTCAACCCAAACCCCCCCCACACCCACCCACCCCACCCCTCCCTCAAAACCTAGCATGTGGGAGGTGCGACGACAAAAGCGTCCACCCGCCCCCCAGGGGAAACAACATGGTCAGAATATATACATAAACATACCTTCCCAGTATCCAACTCTCAAAGCGCCGTTGGTAAAGAAAGCAATTCGAATACAAATAACTGTCGACATATCAGCGTGGCAAATCAAACAAATAAAGATCTGTACCACCCATAGGACACAAACACCAAATGAGCTAATACGTCACATCGGAACCCCTGAACAGGGCAATAACAAGAAGAGCAGAGGAATCAATACATGCGCTACGGTGGGCCTGGTGAGGATTTTCTCTTGCTGGCCAGAAGCTGTGATGAGTCCATGTCCTGAGTAGGAGGGCCCTCTAGATAGGACGCAAGGGCTCCGGGGTCATTGAAAAAGAGGCGTTTCCCCCCCTCGGTGATCTTGAACCTAGCAGGCCCTACGAAGGAGAACAGGATACCTCTGGATTTCATTTTGTCTCTGAGACTTAGGAACCCCCTACGAGTGTCCACAGTAGGTTTCGAAAAGTCTTGGGTAAAGATGATTTTGTTACCCTTCCAGATGAGATTGTGATTTTTCCTGGCGTGGGCAAGTATTGCTTCTACGTGGCAAAAACGTAGGGGTCTACAAATGATTTGGCGGATCCCCTGCCTAGAGGAGAATTTGAATGAAGGGATTCTGTGTGCCCTGTCCAATTCAAAAGGCTGATCGAACGTTATACCAGTGAACTTAGGAATCCAGTCCTCCAGAAAGGCTAAACAGGAGCCCAGAGGATCCTCTGAACCCTCCGGAACACCAAGAATTCGGATGTTGCCCCTACGGTTGCGGTCCTCCAACTCGGCCGTCTGCCTCAGGAGCATGGAGGATATGTTCGACAAGGCTTTCATCTCCTTACTTGACTTGGAAACAATGTCCTCAACATCACTGATCCTCTGTTCAGCAACGGAAAGTCTGTCATTCACAGCATTCATGTCTGCTCTGATGGCCATTATCTCCAGTTGTATAGTGTCAGTAGTTTGTTTGGTCGACTTGGCCAATTCATGGACATCGGCCAGCTTTTTCAGAATTAACTCCAAGGTGCTATTGATGTCTGGTTTCATTTTGATAGGAGAGTCTGACTGTGAAGGATCACCTTTGTTTCTCTTGTGTACCAGTTTAGATTCGCGGTCAGCCATTCTGGAGGTCGTGGCAACAATTGGATAAGTAGCTGGCCTATGCTCCCGGCTTGCAATATTGACTATCGACTACCAACAGCGCCGAGCTCGGGAAGAGAGAAAGGCTGCGTAGACTTTATGAAGATCGCATAGTATGCGAGAGACCCAATGGCCACAACCCTGCAGCCGGTCGACCAGACACAGAGGCGTGAGGGGGTTAGTCGCCAAAAGGCCGTGCGGCAGAGCCACAGAGGCAGCAAGAGTCTTGATAAGGTGGACAGGTACCCTCAGCTACAGGGCCAAAGCCGTTCCCAGCCTGGTGACCCAAGCCTACCCTCCGCTGAATCGTCGGTTGAATCGCCCCTGGAGCACACAGGACACGGGGCTTAGCGTGGCCAAGTCTGATACACGATTCCTTCCCTCTGTAAATCTCCAACCCTAGATCGCGTCAGGCTCATGAGACCAGGAGTGGGAACACTGGGAGTCAAGTTCAGGTGTTTGCGCACTGCTATCTGGGAGAGAGACTAGCCCGACACAGCCCATGACTTGGGATGGGTTGAAACCAGGGTCGCGCTGGCAATTTTGTGGATAACCCTCTCCTTGGTAGGCTTTATCTGAGTAGCGCTGGATAGACTAGCGAAATTAATAATAATAGCGCTTGGGTTCCCTCCGTCTCGCCGTCACCGCCGCCGCCATTTTGAGGTCAGGCATGTTGATGTAGTGGCAGCCAGCTCGCAAAAACAGCAAAGGCGCCGAATAAACAGTGCCAACAAGGCGCCAGCAATGAAATTAAGCAGCCAATAAAGATAGAGCATGCAGGGTACTTGCAGGTAGACCACGGGTCTGACGAATAATAACAGCGCTTAGGATCACTCCGTCCCGCCGTCACCGCCGCCGCCATTTTGAGGTCAGGCATGTTGATGTAGTGGCAGCCAGCTCGCAAAAACGGCAAAGGCGCCGAGTAAACAGTGCCAGCAAGGCGCCAGCAATGAAATTATGCAGCCATTAGAGATAGAACATGCAGGGTACTTGCAGGTAGACCACGGGTCTGACGATCAGGGACATCCCGCTCGGACTAGCGGGGAGGCGCCATCTTGTTTCTTTTCCTTCGCTTCGCACCGCGAAGCAAGATGTCTCAAAGATCGCCTACGCAGGGACCGCCGCTGTTGTCAGAGGGCTCCTCTTGTGCCCGGCATCTTACGTGGTAGGATGCGCTCGGCCTGAGTCGCGAACAATCACCACAGGACACGGGAAGGGCAGCATTTTCCCCCGGGCCAACGGAGCGACGGAGTCAGGCGGCCATCTCGACTGCCGTCCAAGCCACGCCCCCGGAAACGCCTTTTTAAAAGAGATGTTGAAATATGTGGGAGATTTTAGATCTCTGCAGAAATCTCAAAGATTTTTTTTATTTTTTAAAGTGTTTGACAAGTGTGTTTTTTGTTGGGTCGGTTCTCCGGCTGGGGTCAAGGCATTACAGGCACCTCATTGTCTTGAAGTTTTAGATCCAACTTTTATCAGACCTCCTACCAGACAGGTGGTTTTTACCCTCAAAAACAAAGATCTAGAGGGAAAGGAAACCGAGGAGAGCGTTGAACTCGGGGATCCGGTAAGACAAGACACTTTTTGTTACACTGTTAAAACTGGGCAGCAGACTACCAAAGTTTTTCGGCAATTGGTCTTGGTTAACAGGGAATCCTTGGGTATTGGAAACGGTGTCAGGTTATCACATAGACTTTCTGGAAGAACCAACACGAGTACATCACCCGAAAATTAAAAGGTTAAATACAGAACTTACAGATTTGGTGAAAAAGGAGGTTCAGGAGTTGGTGGCAAAGGGAGCTATTGTGGAGGTAAGAGAAGAAACAAAGGGATTTGCAAGTAATATATTTCTAGTAAAGAAAAAGGACAAAGGAATGAGGGCTGTAATAGCGTTATAATTGAGATGTGGTGTTTTCTTAGCCCTTTCAAAAAAGAAAGGATTTCAGGGCCAAAGACTGAAAAAAAGATTTATTAACATTTTGTACACTCCCTTAAATGGTGGAAAATACAAAAGAAAATAATAAGGTACTTATCTGGACCACGATCGCTGTTCTACCCTCATAGGTACAATGGGGATACATTACTAATAATAAATCATGAAATCTTTGAGAAAAAGTAAACATTTATGCTATATATCATGTTGTACTTTAACCCCTTCCCTGCTCATGACGGAACCGTTCCGTCATGAGCCACGGTTGCCGTGTGCTCATGACGGAACGGTTCCGTCATGACACGCCCGTTGGCGGCCGCTCCGCCTGCGCGGCGCTGTTTCCCCGCCTGTGCGGGGGGAAAACGCAAATGGGCGGAGTCATGACGGAACCGTTCCGTCATGAGCACAGCCCAACCGTGGCTCATGACGGAGCGGCTCCGTCATGAGCACAGCGCCACCGCGCTGCCCCCCCGCACCCCCCAGCACCGCGGCGGAATTCCCGCCGCGGTGAAAGGGTTAAACTATAGTGCATATGCACATAAACAAACCTGAACCTTAAACAAGAAACAGCGTAATCAACGTGCGGCTTCTGTGTAATACCTACATAACACAATAATTTGCATATAGCCTACTCACTAGACATCATGGGGAACACAACATAATGCCTAGGAGAAAAGATCAAAAGAATGCTATTGTTCACAAGGATTAATGAAGGTGAACTTTTGGAGTATCTTCAACTACATCCTTAAAGTTCTTTGTTACATCAACTAAGGAAGTAGATGTGATGTAGGAACCAAGTCAACCTGGGAAAGCGGTTTTGAATCCAGCATGGCACTGTGATGCCAGTGGTATAGAGGATGTGGCGTAATAGCCAGAAATGCCGACTTTAGCGCTGGGTAACCAGGTTTGAATCTCGGCATCCGCTCAAAATCTCCCCCGCGTCCCCAAAAAAATATGGCGGTGTACTTATGTAATGTAACTGGTGCTCATGTGGAACCCTCTAATGCAGAATCAAGTTCATGCTATATAAAATTGCAAAAACATAAAATAAACTGTGATGCCAGTGTAAGTGTGAATCTAAATTAAATATTTTAACTCCCACTTCACATGTACAATCTTGCATCGTCTTCCATCACTCCATATAAGGTACAAAGCTCTGCTGCTCTAGCTAGGTTCATGATATATAAATACATACATGTTTTTACATTGTGAACAGGTATCCCAGCTTATTCCACTCTGTGAATCCCCCCTACCTTTTAAGCTCTTGGTGAATCCTCATGATTTTGAAATCCAGAAAGAAGCCCTGCATAATTTCCTGCATCCCAGTACACACTCTACACCTTTAATGCAGTTCATATATATCAGCTTCTCGAGGTCTGTAAGAGCAGTTTCTTGTGCTCATGTTGAGATCCTCTCATAAACATCTTGTTGCCTGGAAACATTTGTTGAATATGGAGCTTGTGTTGCTTTTAGTAAGAAAAAGCACCTTTCCAATAAAGCTTCAGTGCTTTCTTTTCTGTGTGTCAGACATGAACAAGCATCCATTGGTACCTGCCATCTTGCAGCCATCAGATGCTCACAGGTCCGGTGGAAACTCTTGAAACTCCAACAGTGCTTACTGTCTCAGTGAAAAGTGTTGGCAAAGCCAACAGATCTGGCTATAATACGCTAAAGCAAGAATACAGGCATACACAAATGTTGTTTGCAAGTGCTAGAACATTAAATCCAAACATATTGGCATGTGTGGTCTCATATTTATTTTGCAAATGTGTCTAACCCATTGCGTAAAGGGATGGCTGTGGCTGAAGTATTAGCCCACCTCCTCCCCGAAGTTCGGGTCTAGTTGTGCCCCTGAGAAGGCCAACACAAATTTCAAAGCATCATGACGTTGCTGCGCGATAAAGAGCAAGGTCTGGTGCAGTTGCTATAAACCGAAGAAACATGATTGCACAATCCATCCTATCTAGGTAAATACCCACTACTTTAAAGTGAAATAGGGTCATTTGCATTGGCTTTTAGCACTATTGACTCCTTTTGAAGGTTTACCAGTAGCAGTACCTGTATCGTAGTCTCACTGAGCATGAGGCCACTATGATTCAACCAAGTGGCTGCTGCATCCAAGCCATCTCAGATTGGGATAAATCCTCAAAATGGCCACTAACCCAAAGGCAGATCTGAGTATTGTCAGTGTCTGAGTGAAAAGGTAATCACCAGCAATTGATTAGCGCTGCAATGGGTCAAATAAAGACGTTGCGACAATGGGAGCCCCGTAGCAGCCGCAGTGAAAGGCGACAGCTGATGACTTAAAATCTCCACCTTCACATATTGTTCTCTCACTATACGGATGTGTTTAAATCCCTTCAATGTTGAATACAACTCCCCAACTGCTCCTCGGAAAACAACGGCAAGAAGCCCAAAGCTGTTAAAACCTGCAGCTGGATCAAGCACAGCAGAATTTAAAGGAAGCTCCATCATCTGCAATGGTTTGTACGTCATCCATCACTACCACCAGCAAGAGTTCAGTCAGAGTCTTGGGGTGAAACTAGATTGATTTATATCTCACCGTCCCACGTTTAACCTTTTAATGTTGGCATTAGATAGGGAAAGCTCTTACTATCATTCAAAATCTTGACTATTCACACAAATCTCTGTTTAAAATTAATGATATATGTAATAAAAATGAGTTATTGAAAAAATGTATGTCCATCATTAAAGATTGTACAAAAAAGGGGATAAGTACGGAGGAAACAATATATCTCTTTTATTTAGGTATGGAGAACAATTAATTACCCCATCTACAGTCCTCAGTCCTACACAAGTGTATTGCCTAACTATTTAAGGATACACATACACAATGGGACCGATCTTTGAACAACACATTAAATGACAAAACATTATACAAAATTACACAAATACATGAAAACAGTGTGTAAAAAACAACCTATGAACTAAATTAAATGTTACCAATCCCTAACTCAATATTGCTACTAGTATTCACGCATATAATCTGAGTGATACACACAGAAGTAGTCACAGTGTGCCAGTAACAAAGGCACCCTTTTAGCCTTTTTAGCTCATATATGGCACACAAATCTAATCAATCGCTTATTTTTATAAGGACTGCTCCGAAGCTTGTCTTGTTGACGCGGACGCGTTTCAGCCTTTAAATTCCTTTTGGCCTCCTCAGGACAAGGGCAATGGAACAATGATGGGACAAAACTCCTTGAGTGTGACACGAATCTCGTGCAACCAGGACAAACTACATACACCTCTCTCACCGGTGAGGCTAAACGTGAATAAATCACTACTTCAGGGATTCGCACTGCCTGCCAATCAGTTCAGCCAAGTGCCACCAATCACTTTTCCGATCCTCTACTCCAACTGTCAGCAACTGAGGTCAACAATGACTCTCTCAATCCTCCGCTCCGACCGTCAGCGAAATGCAACATATCACCCCTTAAGGTTTCAAGGCGCTGGGGGTCGTCGGGGAGATTGAGTTATAGCCCAGAGTCGCATCATGCTGAGCTACCACCGGGCATTGAACTGTGATCCCTGCGATCCGCAGTCAGACGCTCTGGACGCTGCGCCACACCTCTCCCCTATTGGATAACTAGTAACACTAAACGTAGTCAGTGTCATTGTATAACATCCCACCTCATACAAAGAGCAATGTCGCAGCAATTGCTGTGTGGAGAAGGCTCTTTGTCAGCATGTGGTCTCTGTGTATCCATTGAGAACCTCATAAACTTTCAGTTAAACCAGAAAGCAACTAGACCATGACAGGATATCAGCAAATGCACTGGGGAAGGCGTCCCATTTAAAGAATGAGAGCAACACATTTTAGTAATGGTGCCATCCATCAAGATTGAGTGGTGGTTCATAACTTAGATAAATGAGAAGCACTGGCATGGCCAAGACATCTAGCTTTCACTTTGTGAAGAGCTCTGCAGAGAGTTACATCCGAATAGAGCCATCTTCAGCGGGAGAGGTCTGAGCAAGTGTAGCTAGCAAGGCTGCCAGCGTCAGGGTGAAGACCCTGCCAGGATTGGAGAAACAGCTTCTGACAGAACTGAGCTGGCCTTGTGTGCAGCAAAATGTAAATGTAAATGTGCAGGAATTTATATAGCGCAAATCACCAAGCGGTCTCTAAGCGCTTGCTTAGGGAACCCGTCCTGGTATTCCCCTGTGAGATAACCCGGCAGGGCATCCGCAAGGTGAAAGCCAGGCATCCCGCCGCGAGGGGCCCATGTAGCAATGAACTAATTTGCCAAAATCAGTGGCAAAGGGTAACTAGTCACTAAATTTATTCAACATGTATTGATAACAAGTACTCGCAACAGACAGGTACATCTGTCCGCAGCAGAATGCTAAAACCGACCCCATAGAAAGTCAAACCAGTATAAAACCAGAAATAAATAAATAAAACTAGCATCAGAAGCACATCATCACAGCAAAAAAAAAAAATATTTGCATCAAAAAATCAAGGAAATCACACAAAGTTGGGTTGGAATTTAATAGAAGACTTCAAGTGAACACAGAAAAAAACACAGTGACAATCTAGAATTAGCAAAATTATGTCCCAAAATACTTATCAAACTAGGTGTGTAGGCCTCGGGAACCTGCTTCCAGTTAAGAATGTCTTCAAGAAGAAAAACCTGTCCCTGACAAGAGGGATTATTTAAAAAGCACAAGGCCCTCCAATGGAAACAATCGTAACAAACAACATTTTTTATGAGTATATGTTCAGAACAAGGTCATTCAGCAAAAACATTTTACATTTGTTTTTAAAACGTCACAGTGAAACTAAATGCCGGGTTATTTATCGCCACAAAGCTTTGAATCAGAAGCCCTGCCTAAGGGTTTAATTTCCTAGACAGCTCGCTGCAAGTGCACGTGGGTGGAACAGGTGCGCAATAAAGTACATAAGAAGTTAATGTAATGACTACATAGATTCGTTAATCCTAAAGACTGTAATATTACAGCCTGCAGAGGACAGGGAAAACTACCAGCACATTCAACTGCCACCTCGCCGATCAACAGGCAACACTCTCTTACCTGTGCTGAATCTGAGAAATTGAAAGGATTGATGCATGTATTGGTTGTGTGCCTTGCTAAAGAGTAACTAAAAATGGGCAAAAGGGTGTTCTAGGCTTGGAATTAGCCCTCTTGTTAAAGTCCTAGGTGCACCACACTTCATTGACTCCAAAAACTTCTCTTTCTCAACTCTATCTGGGGTATCACTTTGCTCACGTTAATGTAATGCTTCTCAGCTAGGCTCAGGCTAGGGATACACCACCTCTTTTGTGCCACCATTTAAATACATAGGAGTAGCATATAAGTATTTTGGAGTATGGTTCGGAGTGAGGGGTGCAAATTACCACCCTCTGACCTCCAAAATGTCCATGGGTACCTTCTAAAAGATCACTGCACATCGCCTTCTAAAAGAGATCTCAGGCCTGAACTGTTATCAAAGCAAAATCCATGCTTTCTCTCAAGTACGGTAACAAGGCTTATCCATGAAAGACTGCCAAATAGCTAACGCAGGGTAGGTGCTTGAAACAGCTGTGTGGGCTATGAAATGCAACACTACAAAAAAAATTCGAATTAGACTTTGGTTTAGCTCTCACGGTCAATGTTCACATGGTTGATAATTCAAGAATTTAAGGTGCAGCCCAAGCTCATTATAATCTTTCCTCTGTAAGAAGAACTATTTCTGGCAAAGAAGACAAGAATATCCCATGGTCAAATGTATTTTAATTATGTGCTTTAGAACCTGTTTGCCAGCAGTAAACTTGCTGCTGGCCAGTAATACTTTTTGGTTAGGAGAACTATTGTAGATTAGCTAAAATCAAAATCCTTTGAAGAAGACTATTTTGATTTTGCTCGATAAAGTTCCTGGCTGGCTCTCGACTTGTACAGAATGGGCTTCGGACAGAGAATTTAGTTTGACTCCATCCTTGTGACTGCAAAATCCAAATTCATAAGGATGATATTATTCTCAATTACTTTACACAAATTTAGGTTGATAAGGAAATCGGTCCCAATATCACAGGAGAGCCATCTTTGTAAATAAAGCACAGTCTTTAGGCCATATATTCAGTACCTTTACCGTAGAAAAGGAATGTAGAGCGAGGCTAAAACCAATATACATAAAGCATAGCCTCCTCACTTGTTCCACAATGTAACATTGTATGAATCATAATATAGTGGGTCGCCTGGCTAAGTCTATTTTCATTGTGATATTGGTATGTGGCTAGTCCTTTGTGTCACAAAACAGTCTGAAGAAATTAGATAATAAATTTGTGGGTTCAAATGTGTTGGCGTTTCAACCAAAACAGAATTAAAGGGTCATTATCAGGACAATGGAATTTTGAGAATAGGCAAACTTTTAACATCTTCTTCAAATCTATGCCTACCTAGCATACTTCACTGCAAACAATGACATAAATCAAGCAATCATCAGACCTTCACACACTGCACAAATCTGCTCCTACTTCAGGAACACTTCAACCTCAATCCTCTACAACTAACAATGTAAACCTTGGCCTACACCTGCTCAATAGGGAGGCACTTGCATAAGGAAACATTATAAATCAAGGAAGTGTCTCAAACTTTGCTCTCAGACAGTTTAAGTATGCCATACAGGTAGCAGCTAAGTTCTTTATCAATTCAAAATAAACAAACACAATAGTAGCATGTAGAACCTGTGGCAAAATCAATGACTGATGCCCATTGTTCATTTTGAGATATATACATCCCAGGGACATAACTAAGTGGTTTATTCAACTCACTTGACGCTTCCAAAGAACAGGATTTGGTTGGGTTGGTGGATGCGGCTAGGGAGAAGGTGAGCGCAGTGATTACTGGTCCTCATCTCGTCCAATGTGCACATAGAGGCTATATGTTTATGTACGACTTGGGAGGGGTTATCTTTTTTTCTCAGTACTGTGTAGGTCCCCCGGCTAGCTTTTGCTTTGCCATTATGACTTTTTATTTCCCTTTATATCAATCTGTGTTTTTTTATTATTGTACCCTTAAACTTCCCTTGTGTTAACCTTACCTAAACATATGTTTACTTGTTTCACATTATCCTTACCTCTCTTCCCGTACCCAATGATTTTTGCTTTCAAGGGTTTTGACTACTCAATGGTTTTATAGCCCAGCTTTAAGGGTGCCTATACTAATCCTGCCAACGCATGGCCAGCCATGTCTTTTCTGCTAACAATTGCTTTTATTAGCAGAAAGGTATTTGCAGAATTCTTAACTTTTTGTGAGTTTTCCCTCATGAAAACTTGCTCATTAGTGCATTTGTGCTGTCCTACTTAGACTTTTTTCATCACTCTCCAACATAATTAAAGCAAGGACAGTCCCTGGGCTACAGATGGTTTGGTTCTGTATCTGCTAAAATCCACCAGATTCTACAGCTTTTAATGAGAGAAAAGGGTTCTTTTCGAACCTTTAAGCATTACTCATTTGAAAAAGTCTACTTCTTGGCCTACCCTTTTGGATAATAAATTGTGATTAAGCTACTAGCACACTACCTGCACTCTGACCCCAGAAACACGTTCGTCATTCCCATAGGTCAGCCAGATGGGGGCGCAGATGGTTTATACAGTCCAAGGCACCTCTGTTGCTCCCCATCTGAAGTCCATAGCAAATCAATTCGCAGTCAGAACAAAAAATAAAACCTAGATGTTTTATAAACCTAACCAGTCTGAACTGTTCTCCGCTACTGTTCTGTCACCAATGCTAAAAGATGCTCCTGGACTTAGGTTTTTGCTTCCTATAAATGTACTTGTAGAAAGTTAAATAATGATGCCTACACTTCCTCGGACCGATTCTCCTAAGGCTCTCAGAACCCGAGATCAGCACTTTTGCCTATCTGTGCCGATTCTAATCAATCCTGCAAGTTATTGCATAATCAGCACTTGTTTTAAGGGTTACAAGGACATGATGGGTTAACTGGCATCACCAACCAGGAATCTAGTTTTCCTAGTGAAGTAGAAACCTGCATGGGCAAAGTGTGTATCAGCCACTTGTTCTCTAGCAACAACATCCTTTTAATTATTACTATCAATTTGAAGCAATGCAAGCATAATGGAACCTATTTATTTATGGGTACTTTCTGCCTAGCAGGAGGCAACACTGGAGGAAATTAGGATAAATTGATTACAGAGTAATTGTGAATACTTAATAAAGCAGACAATAACAGGCGATAAAAAAGAAAGTCATTCTAAACCAAACTTTAGAAAAGGTTTTGATATTCATACATCAAGATGAAAAAAACACACATTTGGAATAAAGTAAAAGATTTCTAGAAAAGGAGTAATGTGTATAAAAGGATTATTTGGAACAATTTAGAGCCCCATTCCAAAACACTGATCCGTGAGCCACAGAAAAGAAGATGAAGCAAGACAGCTGAAGGTGACACAGAGGTTTACAATTACAAGTGGGTTCTGAAATAGCACTTTAATACAGATTGTTCTAATTTGAAGGCACTTAATGTAATTGTTACGCTTCTGATCCCTCGTTAGAGTATAATGTAAAGTGGGCTGGTTCTGCTTCGGTCAAAATGAAATGTAAAGCAGCATGTGCTGTAAACTAATGAGTACTGAATAATTTATTTTCTTCAACAGGTTGTATTTATAACATACATTTGAACATTTTCAAGTCAGATAAGCCAGGAAAATGAGGGGCTGAGCCATTTCCAGATAAGTAATCAAGCTAATCAAAGCAGGCACAGCTCCCCCACTCCAGCGGCTTAAATCCCATGTTACAGTCAGACACCTAAACTCAAATATAAAAGCTGCCACTGAGGGGACACATCTACCACCAAATAAAACAACCGCTGATCATTTACAAATTCTGAAGTCATATTTCTTATGGGTTTCAGAGAGCGCATTAAGGTAACGAGCTTTAAAAAGATGGGAATCTTTATTAACATGCCCTAAATAATGGTGGTTAGCCTGTCCCGGTGTTTATATCTGAGATAACTGAGGTGAGGAAAGATGCAGGAAGAGAACGAGTTCGCCCAAAATCACAGAGTGGGCAATGCAAGTAAGCAGAGTGGTCTCCAAGAGATTCCAAGTATGAAACCAGACAAAATCACTCGCTAAACCTCTTAAGACTATTATCACATTTCTCTAACAGTAACACATACACTTCCACTCTAGACAACGCTTCTTTCCACTACAATACATATCATACACATTTCTACCTTTTCAGGTGAAACAAAAACAGGCAGGTTGGGGTGCCTTGCGCAGAAAAATCTACATTATGGGTCCGGGTTCTCTAGTCTTAAGTGTTGAATTTAACAGTGACTGGTCAACAAAATAAGACTATGAAATACTTACCAACTCTTTTGCTTCTTCCAACTGTTTTTCAACTTGTGCAACCATCTGCTTCTTCTCATCTGAAAAACAGTCGAAAAATAAACCAGTTACGTATCACGTTAGCATATAAATCGCACGTATTTGCGCTGCCAATGTCGAGGCCCAAAAAATACAATTCCAATAATTAATGAAGCAGTTTTACATAAATGATCACGAATATTTTCATGGGACCCCTACAGCAGCTTCATGTCCTTGAAGACCTTTTGCCACTAAACGCACTTTTCATTTAAAGAATTCAGCATTAGGCACTATATTAAAAAAAGACAAAATGAAATGGGATGTTCAAACTGGTGAAAATGAAGTAGATTTTGAAAATGAACCAATATAAACTAAGACAAAATCCCACAAACTGAAACCCAATATACAACAATGTTGATAAAAAAAGCCAAAGCATTAATTCATATTTAATAAACTTGATATAGATCTGTATACAATATATAATATGATCACAAATGGCACTTCAATCCTTACATAAATCTTTCTCCACTCATGGGGTCGAGGAAATGTATTCTTCCACAGTCTTCAGGTAACGTTTGCAACTGAAAATGAAGTCAATGCTGCAAACGCAGCTCAAAGCCTCACCTGGCCTCCGGCGCAGCATGTCCCTTGCCTGATGTTATAGATTGGAGTGCTCCCCACTAACCTTTACACTGCACACACATTATCAACACTGGGATCCCAAGCCCTTTTAAATATCACGTTTGGAGAACCATGTACATAGTCTACAAATATACGCTATTTAAACTGCTGAGGTGAACCACTACACAGCCTTGGAAACATTGTGTGCAAGCATTCATACCCATCTCCAGCTCAAGCAACTCTAGTATTAACACTAAATCATGCATGCAGCCCCGTAAACAACAGAGGAATTGTATGAGGGTTGTGGGTTGTCAGGAGGAGAACAAGCATTGGTAATGCATCAGTTTAGCCTATGTAAAGAATAAAGAGCAGTTTTCATCAATAATCATCCGGGATAAGGAAAGAGCTCCCAGACAGATAATACAGGAGTGGAGAGGATGTGGTGCTGCAGCCAGAGCTGCTGACTCAAGAGCTGTGGATCCTGGTTCGAGTCTTGGTGGCGCAGCGCAAGATCCTGTGATTCTATGCAAATCACAATCTCTCAAATAATAAATGGTTGTATAAATATGCTGCTAGAGTAAAAGACAAAACATTATGAAAATCTAGTTCCACCAAAGCAGATGTTAACAGTAGTTCGGCAGCAGGAAACTGATAAGAGAAGCAGATGAGGAACAAGCATTGCTACAGCTAACTGAAATGGAGGACAAGTAAGTGACACACACAGGAACCAATGGGAAGCCAGGAAAGAGGGGAGGCACGATACAAGTCCCTTTTAAGTTTATATTAAAAACAATAGATTTCTCAAGCGCAGCGCAAGCGCTGTGCAGGTGAAACCAAAAAAGACATGGGTGCCTGGTGAATCTACATAAGTCAGTAGACACTGTTCCTTATTATCCCCGGTCTGAGTCAGTGACTTCCTGTATAGAAAGCTTACTGTGGCCATTGTTCTGTCTTCTGTTTTACTGTGGTCTATCGGCGCTAGAATCTTTCTGTCTCTCAGGAAGTATAAATGGGAAATGATCTCCCATCAGCCAGAGAAGCAAGCTATAAGCAGCCTGTGAAGGAGCTCGTATCCTGGTGTTAGTTACTCCAACAGAATGATATTCTGCTGCAAGGCAAATTAGAATTTCCAA
Organism: Triturus cristatus; assembly: GCF_964204655.1. NCBI lineage: Eukaryota > Metazoa > Chordata > Amphibia > Caudata > Salamandridae > Triturus > Triturus cristatus. The sequence goes on from NC_140580.1 coordinate 152,317,680, forward strand.
GCACAGAGATAGCCCGCAGTATGTGACCCTGCATGGAACACATTAGCCCTCTCAAGATAACAATGCAATCAGCTTGCTTTTTGACAAAGAAAAGGCATTCCTTTGGTCTAGCCTCAGGAAGGTCTTGTTAAAAAAAATATTATTTTCTCTTAAACCAGAGGCAACCCCTGGTAGTAAGTATCATGAACCTCGTTGACGATCCAGACCCAACAGCGGAAAAAAGAATCTGAAGATGGCGCCCCAAAGGTGGGACTTCCGCAGGAAGCACGCCAATGTCACGAGAAGTACACCAAATGGTGGGACGTCAACGCCCACCTGGGCGACAAAAAACCCCCCCAAAAAAACCAAAAGAAAGACTACGAATCCGGACCCAACCACCAGATCGCGGAATAATGCACAGCATAGTGAATCCAGAAAGATTCACGCTGCAAAAAGATTATTTTCTCTTAAACCAGAGGCAACCCCTGGTAGTAAGTATCATGAACCTGCTTCCTCCACACGAGTTTACATTTCAGACCATTTAAAGATATTTAGAAGCTGTTTACTTCAAATTAAACCTTTAACCTTCATATTTTTCCGCTTTCTTAGCCGTCACCTAATAATATGATTCTCCATTTTACACACACTAGTACTTCAATTTTATTAATACACCTGCGTTCTGGTTCCACTTAAGAAATAGGAATTAATGGCAAAATAGAAAAAGTGTGTGAGGCAATAAAGGTCCTTGGGAAGCTCTGGCTGTTCAACCCATGTGAGTAACTGAAACCTTCTTCGAAGTCAACATTAATTTGAGAACTATAAAGCCCATCACCGCCTTTGTGATACAAGCCAACCATTTCCTGTCACAAATAGCGTCATCTGTTGGACTGGATCTTCTAGCAGCAAGACACTTTCCTTTTGAAGTCTTGGAGCCAGATCCCAGAGATTTAGAAAATACGGTCAATGCGGTGTATTTCTACCCAACTTCATGTGAACTCCAAGACTCTACCTATGCGCTAAGTAAAAAGAAATCCAGATACGGACAGCAAGGCCAACCGAATCAGAATCATGCCAATTAAAGGCATAAAGCAACCGACAATATCCACCATCTTCCCTAGCTTCATTTAATAATCTCTATACCTCCGTTCCTTTCATTGAAGCAAATAAGAACTCACTCTATCCGCACATACTTTTGGCTGAGGTCAGTGGCACAAGCATGGATCAACAAAGCAAGACAAGGCTTCCTTTGTGTAGGTTTTGGCAGTTAACACCGAAATCTGGTATATATATATATATATATATATATATATATATATATATTACCTACTGGCGGTCGCCAGTAGGTAGTTATAGTTAGGATCACGTTTCCATAGGAAAACCTCAACATTCTATTTTGAATAACTTTGGCGCCGGTCGACGAATCCTCGCGAATTTCTCAAAATAGGTGGGGCGCTACGCTCCGCTCCTACCCTGAAAGTCTCGGGGGGATCCGTCAAGCGGGGGCTGAGATAAAAGGGGGGTCCCAAAACGCGTTTTTCCCATGCATTTTTCCATAGGACCTTTAGAACGAGCTACAGCCCGAACGGCTGAACAGAATTACTCAAAATTTGGCAGAGAGGTAGTCCCTAGGTCAAGGAAGTGCCTTTTGTAGGTTTGGTGTAAATCTGTTCAGTAGATTCTGAGAAAATAGCCTTTAAATCAATATATATATCTGAGCCCGCTTACGGTACGCTTACCGTACGCTTACGGTAAGCGTACGGTGGCGTGCGCGAGCGCGATTCTGATTGGCTCTTAGATCTTAGTAAACATTCGAATCGGCCGAAACCAGGAAGCGGCGGCCGCCATTTTGTGTATTTCACTCTGAAAAAAAAGAGTGAAAACAAGGAAAGGGGGCAATGAGGAGAGTTACAGACCCCCTAACATTTGTAAGGGGGTCAAAGAAGGACAGAAAAGTACAAAAAAAACATTTATTGATTTTAAAAAAAATCACGGGGTACGCGTACGGTAAGCTTACGGTAAGCGTACGGTAGAAAAAAAAAAAAAAAAAAAAAAAAAATGAAAATCAGATTTAAGTGTTTAGATATTAGGGGGCTCTAAAAAGAGCCGTTGTGTTTATGAAATGATTTTTTAGTGGTACCTACAAGTAAGTACCGATGCAGAGTCTAAGGTTCAAGAGAAAGACTCTGTTCCCTTCATCATTGAAGTGCACACCATCTCCTCTATAAATGTCTTGCATGTCATAACGCAAGTTGTTGTGGTAAATGGCACCCATACCATAGTCACGGAGGAAAGCAGAAACAGATTTGTTGACGTGCTTTCTTGCTTTGTCATCGCACCGCGTGCCCACCGTGCGTGCACGGCACTAACTGCGTAAAGTGGGCGCGCGGTGCGCGAAGCGCACCGCGTGCTCACTGTGCGCTCACGGTGCGTGAAGCGCACCGTGCGCGCACGGAACGAACTGCGTTAAGTGGGCGCGCACGCCACGAATGGCGTAAAGTAACTTAGCATTTAAAAAACCGTACAAATTCACTGAAAAAACCATAGGTTTCACACACGTTATAGTTAGGAATTAGCATTTAAAAAACCTTGCAAATTCACTGAAAAAACCATAGGTTTCACACATGTTATAGTTAGCGGAAATTTTACTGATAAAAAACCAATGAAATTCCCCCGTTATAGTTAGTGCAGGCAACTATAACTCACGCGACCGCAATCTTCTGCTGATGACATATGTGTCTTTATGAAAAAAAATATTTGTAATATATGTATAGCTAAAAATGTATGGAAGAAGACATGGGCAAATAAGTGTCTAAATACAGTATTAGCATCAGCAGAGGATTGCGGTCGCGTGAGTTATAGTTGCCTGCACTAACTATAACGGGGGAATTTCATTGGTTTTTTATCAGTAAAATTTCCGCTAACTATAACATGTGTGAAACCTATGGTTTTTTCAGTGAATTTGCAAGGTTTTTTAAATGCTAATTCCTAACTATAACGTGTGTGAAACCTATGGTTTTTTCAGTGAATATATATATATATATATATATATATATATATATATATATATATATATATATATATATATATATATATATATATATATATGCAAAAGAACACACGCACCCATCCGCTGCGTGAAACAGGCCACTCCATCATACTGTTTAAAATTCATTTATTTCTGGCAAATATAGCATGACGCGTTTCGAGGTAAGAACCTCTTAATCATATGCAGTAGTCCAGGGGAGGGTTCATTGGATTATTTAAACGTGACTGAAACATAGAAGAAGGACCAGTGTCCACTTGTTTGTTAAAGAGGCAGTTCATATTTATGATTTTCGATTTTCGATTTTCCATCACGCATACAAAATGCTTTCTTTATTAGTCTTTCATAAAGAGTCTCTAAGGAGATTGCGTGATAGTATGTTTCAAATGTGCGATTATGACGCTTTCATTCGTGTGCCCCTAGAAGTTAGGACTACAATCCCCAGGGTGCCTCTTTCATGTGCATAGTTATTCGTTTCTTCAATGTAAGTCTTGGCACAACTTCATCATGCATTTACTCGGTGCCACATGCTTAAAAAGCCTTTAGCTGGGTATAGTACCTTTACTGTGGCTGCATCCAATGGTCCGAGTAGCAGGAGAAAGTTCCATAACCATCCCGGTTTCTGTAGATTGTCTCTTGCCTTTGAAGCAAATGTTCATCAGCACGACGTGCTTAAGGACAAATTCCTCGAGCAAACTCTGGCTAATTCAAAATTCATCTCCCAGGCGAGGTGGGCCTCTCAGGGTGACCCTTCCAATCGTTCCTTTTCAAAGTAAATTGCTTCAGCCGGCGGGCGCTCAATTGTGGAAATCCAAACAAGCTTTTCTGACAGAGAGAGCGCCTCAGCATCTTGAGTCGGGGCCCGTTAGAGGTGTGTCAGACACCTTGTAAATGCAAAAGAACACACGCACCCATCCGCTGCGTGAAACAGGCCACTCCATCATACTGTTTAAAATTCATTTATTTCTGGCAAATATAGCATGACGCGTTTCGAGGTAAGAACCTCTTAATCATATGCAGTAGTCCAGGGGAGGGTTCATTGGATTATTTAAACGTGACTGAAACATAGAAGAAGGACCAGTGTCCACTCGTTTGTTAAAGAGGCAGTTCATATTTATGATTTTCGATTTTCGATTTTCCATCACGCATACAAAATGCTTTCTTTATTAGTCTTTCATAAAGAGTCTCTAAGGAGATTGCGTGATAGTATGTTTCAAATGTGCGATTATGACGCTTTCATTCGTGTGCCCCTAGAAGTTAGGACTACAATCCCCAGGGTGCCTCTTTCATGTGCATAGTTATTCGTTTCTTCAATGTAAGTCTTGGCACAACTTCATCATGCATTTACTCGGTGCCACATGCTTAAAAAGCCTTTAGCTGGGTATAGTACCTTTACTGTGGCTGCATCCAATGGTCCGAGTAGCAGGAGAAAGTTCCATAACCATCCCGGTTTCTGTAGATTGTCTCTTGCCTTTGAAGCAAATGTTCATCAGCACGACGTGCTTAAGGACAAATTCCTCGAGCAAACTCTGGCTAATTCAAAATTCATCTCCCAGGCGAGGTGGGCCTCTCAGGGTGACCCTTCCAATCGTTCCTTTTCAAAGTAAATTGCTTCAGCCGGCGGGCGCTCAATTGTGGAAATCCAAACAAGCTTTTCTGACAGAGAGAGCGCCTCAGCATCTTGAGTCGGGGCCCGTTAGAGGTGTGTCAGACACCTTGTAAATGCAAAAGAACACACGCACCCATCCGCTGCGTGAAACAGGCCACTCCATCATACTGTTTAAAATTCATTTATTTCTGGCAAATATAGCATGACGCGTTTCGAGGTAAGAACCTCTTAATCATATGCAGTAGTCCAGGGGAGGGTTCATTGGATTATTTAAACGTGACTGAAACATAGAAGAAGGACCAGTGGGGCGCTCCGTTCAGCTCCTACCCTGAAAGTCTCGGGGTGATTCGTAAAGCGGGGGCCGAGAAAAAATGGGGGTCCCAAAACGCGTTTTCCCCATGCATTTTTCCATAGGGACTTTAGTCGCAGCTACAGCCCGAACGGCTGAACAGAATTATGTGAAATTTGGCAGAGAGGTAGCCATAAGGTCCATGAAGTGCCTTTTGCAGGTTTGGTGTAAATCTGTTCAGTATTTCCTGAGAAATTAGCATTTAAATCAATATATATATCTGTAAGCGCGCAGCGTGCGCGCACTGAGCAAGTCCTGTGCGCGCACCTTGCCGATCGCGAGCGCACTTCTGATTGGTTGTTAGATGTCAGTAAACATTCGAATCGGTGGAAATCAGGAAGCGGCGGCCGCCATTTTGTCTCTCGCATAAAGAGGGGGTGAAAAACAAAGGGGGAGAACTTGAAAAGGGGGCAGAGTGGGGAGATATTGACCCACTAGGCATTGTAAGGGGGTCACAGTAGGACCTTGTAGGGCAAAAAAAAAGATTTATATTTTGAAAAACAATATCGCCGAGTGCGCGCACCCAGCGCGCACCCGAAAATTTTTTAAAAACAAAAAAATTTCGCAATTAAGTAAAAAGATATAAGGTGGCTCTAAAAAGAGCCCTTGTGTTTATTGTGTGTTTTCTGGTACCTACAAGTAAGTACCGATGCAGAGTCTAAAGTTCAAGAGGAAGACTCTGTTCCCTTCATCATTGAAGTGTACACCATCTCCTCTATAAATGTCTTGCATGTTGTAACGCAAGTTGTTGTGGTATATAGAACCCATACCATAGTCTCTGAGGAAAGCAGAAATAGATTTGTTGACGTGCTTCCTTGCTTTGTCAATCTGCGGACAAAATTGGTTGGACCAGTTCCACTTTTGCCTTTGGCATATGTTAGAATATACAAAGGCAGTTTGTGGAAAAAGCGACATCAATTGCACAAAGGTGTCCTTAATAAGCATTTCCAGACCTACTCCAGTTAAAGTGCCTAGGTCATTTCCACCACAGTGCACAATAATAAGGTTAGGCTGTGGGAGATGTAGAAAGGTTTTCACCAAAGGCATTAATTGGTGCCACTTTAACCCTCTCTGACCAATCCATTTAATGTCTACATTTGGCAAAGCAAGGTCTCTCACCATACCTCTTTTTCTGCAAATTTTTCACTCCAGAAGACATAGCTGTGACCTACAATCCACACTGTGAACATCTTCAAAGGAGATCTGGATGCACTCAGAAGGTGTCTTTCAGTAGAAAGGCAAAAAGAAATGAAAGACAGTTGAAAAATGGGGGCACACATACTTTTTTTTATAAAAAGAACTCATTGGCTGTTTCAAACCATTCTACACTAAAACCTAGGCTGTATGTTTAAATTTGAAAAAGCATGTTTTGTATTGGTTCAGAAAAATGTGTGACCAAAGAACATTAGTTTGGATTTGCTGTTAGGTTTGAAAAGTCAAGCACTCTTGCTCTTTGGAAATGAAACATTGTCTGCTGAACTTCTGACCTCTCTGCTCACACCGGTGTTCCATGACCTGTTGCTATGGTAGCAGGCAGAAGTCAAGTTGGGGGAAGGGTACATTTGGAAAGGGGTTGAAGTTTTCAACCAATAGAAATGTGTGATTTCATTTGAAAAAATGTGGGAAGCACTGAGATTTGAAATTAACATGTATATGTGTGAAAAAACAGAGGGAAACTGTGCCATTAACTGGTTCTGCTGAGAGGAGAGAGGTGTTCAGCTCAGAGATTCTGGTCTGATAAACTGCTGTGTGACTGCCACATTTCTTTCACAACTAACTAATTTTAAAGGTGAGTTATGAGTTTGAGAGGGGGTGTTTGTGGTTAATTTAGATATAAAAAAAAGAATTGTGATTATTTGTTTAAAGTTGTGATTCACATTTTCTGTTTTGGGAGATATTTAACTGTTTTGAATATGTAAACTATTATGGAGTATGTTTTCACCATAAGTTAATGTGTACTGGTAACAATGAGGAATACTGTTTTGTGCCTACCATCAAACCATGAGTCTGTGTGCAGAGAAGAATTGTTGACAGAGATTTAATTTGTGTTGCTGTTGAAAAGTAAGACTTGCAGTTGAAAGAAAAGGACAGCTTCTTTTTAATTGTGATGGTTAGCATTTAGCAGAAATCACTTTGAAAGAAAAGAGAGGAAAATGGCAGCACATTTGAAAAAAGCATTAGTTCTGTAAGAATTGAAAACCCAGGAAAGGGGCAGCCTGTGTTTTGTGCCTACCAACACAGCATGAGTCTGTGTGTATGTAGGAATTGTTGTCTGAGATTTAATTTGTGAAGTTGTTGTTCAGTAAGAAATGCAGTCCTAGGAAAGGGGCAGCCTGTGTTATGTGCTTAAAATGATGGCATGACTCTGTGTGCACACAGGAAATGTGGGCAGAGATTTAATTTATGAAGTTGTTGTTCAGTAAGAAATGCAGTCCCAGGAAAGGGGCAGCCTGTGTTATGTGCCTAAAATGATGGCATGACTCTGTGTGCACACAGGAAATGTGGGCAGAGATTTCATTTATGAAGTTGTTGTTCAGTAAGAAATGCAGTCCCAGGAAAGGGGCAGCCTGTGTTATGTGCGTATAATGATAGCATGAGTCTGTGTGCGCACAGGAATTGTGGGCAGAGACTTAATTTGTGAAGATGTTGTTCAGTAAGAAATGCAGTCCCAGGAAAGGGGCAGCCTGTTGTGTTTACGCCAGACCTACCTGCGGAGCCTTGTCACGCTACACCATTGCCGCCATTGCCGCCACCGCCAAGGGTCAAACGGTCACCAGCATCTTCCGCGTCGCCGCCCCGGGACTGCAATTCCCGGCAGCCTCAGCGGCGGCGCGACGTAGTGACGCGGAGTAAGCGCCAGGAGGCGCATAAAACCACAGAGGGACCGGCGGAGCGGGGGGGAGCAGCCTAACGCCAGACCTACCTGCGGAGCCTTGTCACGCTACACCATTGCCGCCACCGCCAAGGGTCAAACGGTCACCAGCATCTTCCGCGTCGCCGCCCCGGGACTGCAATTCCCGGCAGCCTCAGCGGCGGCGCGACGTAGTGACGCGGAGTAAGCGCCAGGAGGCGCATAAAACCACAGAGGGACCGGCGGAGCGGGGGGGAGCAGCCTAACGCCAGACCTACCTGCGGAGCCTTGTCACGCTACACCATTGCCGCCATTGCCGCCACCGCCAAGGGTCAAACGGTCACCAGCATCTTCCGCGTCGCCGCCCCGGGACTGCAATTCCCGGCAGCCTCAGCGGCGGCGCGACGTAGTGACGCGGAGTAAGCGCCAGGAGGCGCATAAAACCACAGAGGGACCGGCGGAGCGGGGGGGAGCAGCCTAACGCCAGACCTACCTGCGGAGCCTTGTCACGCTACACCATTGCCGCCATTGCCGCCACCGCCAAGGGTCAAACGGTCACCAGCATCTTCCGCGTCGCCGCCCCGGGACTGCAATTCCCGGCAGCCTCAGCGGCGGCGCGACGTAGTGACGCGGAGTAAGCGCCAGGAGGCGCATAAAACCACAGAGGGACCGGCGGAGCGGGGGGGAGCAGCCTAACGCCAGACCTACCTGCGGAGCCTTGTCACGCTACACCATTGCCGCCATTGCCGCCACCGCCAAGGGTCAAACGGTCACCAGCATCTTCCGCGTCGCCGCCCCGGGACTGCAATTCCCGGCAGCCTCAGCGGCGGCGCGACGTAGTGACGCGGAGTAAGCGCCAGGAGGCGCATAAAACCACAGAGGGACCGGCGGAGCGGGGGGGAGCAGCCTAACGCCAGACCTACCTGCGGAGCCTTGTCACGCTACACCATTGCCGCCATTGCCGCCACCGCCAAGGGTCAAACGGTCACCAGCATCTTCCGCGTCGCCGCCCCGGGACTGCAATTCCCGGCAGCCTCAGCGGCGGCGCGACGTAGTGACGCGGAGTAAGCGCCAGGAGGCGCATAAAACCACAGAGGGACCGGCGGAGCGGGGGGGAGCAGCCTAACGCCAGACCTACCTGCGGAGCCTTGTCACGCTACACCATTGCCGCCATTGCCGCCACCGCCAAGGGTCAAACGGTCACCAGCATCTTCCGCGTCGCCGCCCCGGGACTGCAATTCCCGGCAGCCTCAGCGGCGGTGCGACGTAGTGACGCGGAGTAAGCGCCAGGAGGCGCATAAAACCACAGAGGGACCGGCGGAGCGGGGGGGAGCAGCCTAACGCCAGACCTACCTGCGGAGCCTTGTCACGCTACACCATTGCCGCCATTGCCGCCACCGCCAAGGGTCAAACGGTCACCAGCATCTTCCGCGTCGCCGCCCCGGGACTGCAATTCCCGGCAGCCTCAGCGGCGGCGCGACGTAGTGACGCGGAGTAAGCGCCAGGAGGCGCATAAAACCACAGAGGGACCGGCGGAGCGGGGGGGAGCAGCCTAACGCCAGACCTACCTGCGGAGCCTTGTCACGCTACACCATTGCCGCCACCGCCAAGGGTCAAACGGTCACCAGCATCTTCCGCGTCGCCGCCCCGGGACTGCAATTCCCGGCAGCCTCAGCGGCGGCGCGACGTAGTGACGCGGAGTAAGCGCCAGGAGGCGCATAAAACCACAGAGGGACCGGCGGAGCGGGGGGGAGCAGCCTAACGCCAGACCTACCTGCGGAGCCTTGTCACGCTACACCATTGCCGCCATTGCCGCCACCGCCAAGGGTCAAACGGTCACCAGCATCTTCCGCGTCGCCGCCCCGGGACTGCAATTCCCGGCAGCCTCAGCGGCGGCGCGACGTAGTGACGCGGAGTAAGCGCCAGGAGGCGCATAAAACCACAGAGGGACCGGCGGAGCGGGGGGGAGCAGCCTCACGCCAGACCTACCTGCGGAGCCTTGTCACGCTACACCATTGCCGCCATTGCCGCCACCGCCAAGGGTCAAACGGTCACCAGCATCTTCCGCGTCGCCGCCCCGGGACTGCAATTCCCGGCAGCCTCAGCGGCGGCGCGACGTAGTGACGCGGAGTAAGCGCCAGGAGGCGCATAAAACCACAGAGGGACCGGCGGAGCGGGGGGGAGCAGCCTAACGCCAGACCTACCTGCGGAGCCTTGTCACGCTACACCATTGCCGCCATTGCCGCCACCGCCAAGGGTCAAACGGTCACCAGCATCTTCCGCGTCGCCGCCCCGGGACTGCAATTCCCGGCAGCCTCAGCGGCGGCGCGACGTAGTGACGCGGAGTAAGCGCCAGGAGGCGCATAAAACCACAGAGGGACCGGCGGAGCGGGGGGGAGCAGCCTAACGCCAGACCTACCTGCGGAGCCTTGTCACGCTACACCATTGCCGCCATTGCCGCCACCGCCAAGGGTCAAACGGTCACCAGCATCTTCCGCGTCGCCGCCCCGGGACTGCAATTCCCGGCAGCCTCAGCGGCGGCGCGACGTAGTGACGCGGAGTAAGCGCCAGGAGGCGCATAAAACCACAGAGGGACCGGCGGAGCGGGGGGGAGCAGCCTAACGCCAGACCTACCTGCGGAGCCTTGTCACGCTACACCATTGCCGCCATTGCCGCCACCGCCAAGGGTCAAACGGTCACCAGCATCTTCCGCGTCGCCGCCCCGGGACTGCAATTCCCGGCAGCCTCAGCGGCGGCGCGACGTAGTGACGCGGAGTAAGCGCCAGGAGGCGCATAAAACCACAGAGGGACCGGCGGAGCGGGGGGGAGCAGCCTAACGCCAGACCTACCTGCGGAGCCTTGTCACGCTACACCATTGCCGCCATTGCCGCCACCGCCAAGGGTCAAATGGTCACCAGCATCTTCCGCGTCGCCGCCCCGGGACTGCAATTCCCGGCAGCCTCAGCGGCGGCGCGACGTAGTGACGCGGAGTAAGCGCCAGGAGGCGCATAAAACCACAGAGGGACCCGCTTCGCGGGACGCGTGCGGGACGCGCCGGGCTAAGCCCGGGCAAAGGGCGGGCCGTCTGTGGCCGTCAGGGGCCAAAGGAGGCCGGGCCGGGCCATACCCCTTTCTTCCTAAACACAACCAGTTCAGGAGGATGCCCTCTCCAGGACCCTGCAAATTTACTGCCAGGGAAGGGGGCTGCAACGCAGGGACGTTGGACAAGTACTTCAAACCTACCAAAGAAGATGTAGGTAAGGAAAACTCTTTGGAGAAACGCAGGGCCGAGCGGCGGCGCTCCATCGATTCCATGAAGAATACGCCCCTGCCAGAGATCATCCCGTATCCCATTACCCAAGAGGATGGCACGCCCCCACTTAGTCTAAGACCTTTGACTCCTGAGGACTTTCCTCTCTTATTGCGGGACATCCCCACTTCCCCCGAGTTGGTCCCTGGAAAACTCCTAGATATAACCACTTCTGGGACTTGTCCTACTCCTGTTAACCTGGTCACTCAAACTCCACCTCTGCATGCAGCCAAGAAAAGCAAGTCTAAACAAAGAGTTGAGGTAGAGTTGCACAGGCCCCCACCGAGTAAACGTAGTAAAAAGTCAACGGGGGGCAGGGGGAAAGCCAAACTGTCGCATCTAGATTTTGGCAAAAAACACACACTTGTACCCCAGCCTGGGAGGGATAATAAGATTGCCCCGACTGATCTTCTCTCAAAGGTCTCTAGTCCAACTAGAGCTACTATTCTAAACACCCTAGTGGCTGACACACTTAACCCTTCTACAGCTATAGGGAGCCTAGAATCGCTACTGCGTTCTCTTCTACAGCCCATTAGTGATAGTCTGATAAAAGTAGAGAGTAGGCTCACTTTATTGGAAACAGCTCTTACTAATCTGAACACCTTAGTTAGTAAGCAATCCAATAATACGGGACCTTATCCCTCCGCAGGAAACCTTACTAAAAAAGGAATTATGAAGGGCAATAATAAGGTCTCCCCCCAGAGTGCGACTACTGCCCCTCCTTTGCAACCATTAATGGCTGTCTTAGACCAGGCACCGCGCTGCAATGTACATAATACGCCCAGAGAGGCAATGAATTCTGCCCCTCAAAGCTCTCACATGGGGACTATTGACGGCAATCCAGAAGTTGGTGGTATCCCTTTACCCTCCCCGGGCCGGCCGGCTCCATGTCCACGGAGACCAGACTTGCCGCCAGAGGCTAATAGTCTAACGGTGGTCCTAGCAGGCGCCCCCCGCTTAAGACTAGGGGAGAACGAAGATTACCAATCACTAAAATACAAGGTCATTAAATGGCTGAATTGGAATCGACCCCTACCGTCCCATTTTAACAATGAGATTATTATGGTAAGAAGGGTCTCCTGGTTAGGTAAAACTAGGAAATCAATAATAGGGGACTGTATCCTGACAAGCTTTAAGGACCCGGGCACTGCGCGGCACATTTGTAAAGGAACAAATAGGTCACTGGACTCTACTATCCAGACCATGCCAGTATCCTTTTTTTTCCCCCCTACCCATATGCATCACAATCCGACACAAGATGAGTGGGTGAGGGTGGAACAGAGACATAGATACAAGGATCATATACAACGTCCAAGTCTTCAAGTGCAGGACAGGCCCTACTTCCATTTTAATCGCTTTAATTGCCTGAATGGTTTGGATGGGGTTGATTGACTCTCTAGTCATAAGCGAATGGCTTTGGATTGTGGTGTTTGCAGTTCTCCTAAGTTACCTACCTCGACTGCTGTCGAATTGGATGGGCCACGGAACAATCTGGCTGTTTTGGATAATTTATTGGCCCATAATGTTACCAATGCCCTTGGAACTCCGATTGACCCATCACTGGTGGAGAATGTCCGCAGTAGACCTTTTGATTTACCTGCCCCCACTGTTACTAGTACGTTAGAATCCCCGATTTCAGTGGAGCCCGTAATTACATCTTTTAATTCTCCTGGTCCGGCACCTAACACCCCCGGATTTCTGAGGCTAATCTGTTGGAATATCGCTGGCCTCGCTAACAAACTGGAAGATTTGGACTGGGTAAACTACATCGAGTCGGGGGATATATGTATGTTCCAGGAGACCTGGGCCAGAGAGGAACATGGCCATCAAGGCTACATGTCATTCTCCATTCCAGCGAGATGGGAGGGCAAAGGCCGGCCGTCAGGAGGACTCACGACTTGGGTTGCATCCCATCTGGGTTGTGTGGCAACTCGGATCCCGACCAACTCTGAGGACATCCTTGCAATTTCTCTATTATGGCCCAACAGAGTTAAACTGGTGCTTATTAATATTTATTCCAGGCCAATGGGGAATGCAAAGGAATCGCCGACCATAGATGAACTCTCCAATTTTCTAACTGACCTATCGAGTGACTCATATTATGTCGTGGGAGGGGATTTTAATTCTCACTTTGAGCCACTCCCAGGTCTAGTGGATGGGTTATCATCTGATGAAGAAGTTAAATGGGCAGTCCCTATGGTGGAAGCCCCACCTCCAAAGGCGTGGACCCCTTTAGCGGTGCAAATCACAGCACTCACCCTGAAGTTTGGACTCAGAGCTTGTAATGGGCGCATAAAATCTGACATACCCAGCAAAACCACCTACAACAGGCTGGGTAGAGAGTCCCGCCTGGATTATGTCTTGGCTCAAATAGTGAAGTGGCCGACAATTCAGGACTTCAGGGTGATGGAAAGGTCTGATAGTGATCATAACGCACTTGAGCTCGATCTTGTCCATCCTGGCCCCCAAGCCCCTCTGAATATTGTGGTAGAAAATACCCCTGCACTTCTCCTCGACAACAACCGCAGAAGGATCAGGTGGGAGCATTTGGCCACGAGTAAGAATAAACTCCCTAGGCTCTATGACGGGATAATTCCCATTTTGGAAACTGTGGGTCGCCTGGACGCCGAACCACTCAACAAAGACTCCCAGGGTAAATTATCCAAAGCCCACGAGGAACTCATAAAAGCTGCGGCACCCCATCTCACTTGTAGCCCGCGAAAGGCAAAAGGGGGGCGTCCAGGAAAAACACTATGGTATAATCCGGCCTGTAGAAGGGCTAAAATAGAGCTCCTCAAACTAATTAAGGAGGGTCTTGGTGGGGATACCCTAAAACAAAGCAGGCGAGTTTATAAGAAACTCACTGCCCACGCTAAGGCAGAATGGGAGGAAGAACAGTGGGAAAAACTCACTAAGGCACTAGCGACCCAAGACCATCGGTTGTTCTGGAGGATTGTGAACGGGGGGTCGGGGAACTTAAAAATCGGCACTAGAGCCGAATATTGCTCCTGGGGTTTGGCAGGCTCACTTTCAGACCCTATATAGCCCTGACTCGGAAGAATCCCCTGTTGATGATGCGGTAGGCTTCCCGGACTATGGAGGGGAGCCGATAACGCTTGGTGAAGTGACTGCTGCCATTTCAGGACTTGCCCCTGGAAAGGCGCCGGGACTGGACGGACTACCAGGGGATATGTTTAAGCAGGAACCTGCTGTATGGGCCCCTTATCTTACCGCCCTCTTCAATGGAGTTACTGGTCGTATGGAGATCCCTAATACTTGGCTGGGGGCTGAGGTGGTCCCCATCTTTAAAAAGGGCTCACCTCTCCTCCCAGCCAACAATAGACCAATCAGCTTGATCGACGTGACGCAGAAGCTGTTTGGTAGGGTGATGCTGAATAGGCTACAGGACTGGATTGAGGAGGTGGGAGCCCTTAGCCCTTATCAGGCGGGATTTAGGAGGGGGGTATCCACAGTGGACCAGGTTTTTAGATTGAATCTGGTTTACTGGCGGGTAGCAAAAATCGAGGGCGGTAGTTTGTACACAATTTTTGTGGACCTACGGGCCGCTTTTGATTTGGTGCCCCGGGGGAAACTTTGGAGCATCTTGGCAGAGATGGGCGTCCCCCCGGACATCCTCTTGATCTTACAGAGACTGCATCACAACAACTATGCCCGAGTGAGGTGTGGGAGGGCGGGGGAACTGACCGACAGATTCCCCGTTGACCGGGGGGTAAGGCAGGGCTGTGTATTGGCACCGACCCTGTTCTGCCTCTTTGTCAACGGGGTAATCGCCCATTTGAATGCCACCGAATACACTGACGCCCCGAAATTGAATGGCAGCAGGGTCCCCGCAATTATGTTTGCGGACGATACCCTGCTGCTATCCAAAACCCCTATGGGTATTCAGAGGATTCTCGACTCCTTCGTGGCCTTCTGTAACGATAGGGGGCTCGAAATCAATGCGGCAAAAACCAAATATATGGTTCTGAACCCGAGGCAAAAACTTCGCCCAAACCCGCAATTGGGAGTTGGACGGCTGGAGAGAGTGACTACCTTCGAATACCTTGGTGTGACTATTAACGAGACCATGACGTGGGGATCTCACTGAGTAGGGCAAGCCTCAAACTCACGCAGATCACTGGGGGTATTGCTCGTATGATGAATGGTTCATCATATCGTCCATTGGGGGCATTGATCCAGATATATAAAGCCCAGGCTCGGGGAGCGATAATGTATGGGGCGGAAATATGGGGCCACACATCCTGTAAGAGTCTGTCAATAGTGGAAAACAAGTTTATTAGACAGACAGCCGCACTCCCTCCCAGCACTCCGCTCCTCCCCTTGAGGCTTGATCTGGGCCTACGACCTTTAGCTGATGAAATAAGCCTGAGACCTCTAGCATTTTGGCGTAGGCTGTGGAGCAATATCGATCTCGTAGAATACAGGGCGGAATTGGCTGAACTTTTGAAAGAACCAATGGCGCTCAGTATTCCCTGGGTCAAAAACATCCAAGCCACCTGTGTGGGAATGGGGCTCCCCGACCTATGGAGTGACCCAGCGAGAGCCGCACCGAAAATATCCAAAAAGGTCCCTGGCTAAGGTTTACCATGAATATAAACTAGACAGGGCTCAAGCTATCCAGGCAGAAGGGTCCCTAGCTTCTGTATTCATGCAGAGCAAGGATGTCTATAGACTGGAGAGGGTGCTGGATTCCATCGCCCCCGTACTTACCAGGAAGCTGTTTCTCCAATGGAGATACGGCACATTGCCGTTTAGATTTTTCACAAGTACCTGGTCCGCGGGTCCCACCCTAAAGCAGTGTCCGGCTTGTGATGCCATGGAAGAAACTGATTTGCATGTGGTTTTCTTCTGCCCCGCCTATAAAATAGCACGTAAATACTGGCTCCTCCCCTTGATAAGGAATATGGGTTGTAGGGAATACGCACCAATGTACAGAATTTTAAAAACTGATCTCTCAGGGCCCATTGTCTTCACATTAGCCAAATTTCTGACCAATGTTTGGCACACGCGCAACCGAATCTTAAAGGCGTTAGGACCCCTATAAATGTTTTTAACCTTTTATAGAGCTTGAATATGTATATTGTACTCATGATTATCTTCACTTTGATAACTGCTGTTTAATAACTTTTTATCTCAAATTCTGAATTATTTATGTATTTATGCTTGTACATATTTTACCTGTGCTTTTATGGTCATCTGACCGAAATAAAGCTATCAAAGTTTAAGTTTAAGTTTACACAAATTATCCCTTAGCACACATGCACTGTTACATACATCCCTGCAGTCTTCATGCAGTTCTGGAAGTCTCTTTGCTCATCTGTCTTGCACCAGACAATACACAGTGTTCAGAAACACACTCTTGGCACACACGCAGCAGCTTCTCCAACACTCTCATGTGTAGTACTCAGCTCTGTGTGCTGTTTCAGATAGCACTGTGTAATGCAAACACATTCAACGTCACCAAGGCCTCATTTAAATTGATCTAGTCTAATCACTCACCCTGTAACACATGGTCATGGTCTTAAGGAGCTGTTAGGACATGTGCTGTTTTCTGCTTCTGTAAATGATAAGGGAAATGTATCAGGCTGTAACAGTAATTTGGTACTATTCAGGGACACTGTTTTGTTCCAAAAAACATAGCATGAGTCTGTGTGCGCACAGGAATTGTGGACAGAGATTTAATTTGTGAAGATGTTGTTCAGTAAGAAATGCAGTCCCAGGAAAGGGGCAGCCTGTGTTATGTGCGTAAAAAGATGGCATGAGTCTGTGTGCACACAGGAATTGTGGGCAGAGATTTAATTTATGAATTTGTTGTTCAGTAAGAAATGCAGTCCCAGGAAAGGGGCAGCCTGTGTTATGTGTGTAAAATGATGGCATGAGTCTGTGTGCGCACAGGAATTGTGGGCAGAGATTTAATTTGTGAAGATGTTGTTCAGTAAGAATTGCAGTCCCAGGAAAGGGGCAGCCTGTGTTATGTGCCTAAAATGATGGCATGAGTCTGTGTGTGCACAGGAATTGTGGGCAGAGATTTAATTTGTGAAGTTGTTGTTCAGTAAGAATTGCAGTCCCAGGAAAGGGGCAGCCTGTTGTGTTTACACAAATTATCCCTTAGCACACATGCACTGTTACGTACATCCCTGTAGTCTTCATGCAGTTCTGGAAATCTCCTTGCTCATGTCTCTTGCAGCTGACAATACATAGTCTGCAGAAACACACTCTTGGGACACACGCAGCAGCTTCTCCAACACTCCCATGCGTACTACTCAGGTCTGTGTGTAATGCAAACACATTCAACGTCACCAAGGCCTAATTTTCTTTGCTCTACTCTAAACACTCACCCAGGTTGCAGATACTTATGGTATGAAGTAGCTGTTAGGAAATGTGCTCTTTTCTGCCTCTGTGATTTTCCAGGTAAAATGTGTAAGGCTGTAACAGCAATTATCACTTGATCTACCAGAGTAGTAAATGTGCTTTGAATTTGCAAATCAAATTCTGTTTTCTGCTTAGAAGCACACCATGAGGCTGTGTGCGCACAGGAATTGTGGCCACAGATATAATTTGTGTTGCAGTTGTTCTGTTAAAAAATGCACTTGCAGGAAAGGGGCAGCTTGTTTTTTTTCAACTGTGGTGGTTAGTACTGTGCACAAATTAGTAAATCACAAATGAGAGACAAATGGAAAAACATTTGAAATAAATGAAAAGTAAAAAAAAATATTTTAATGAATTATAATTACAAAAAGGATTTTTTTTTAGTTCCTTGCAGGTATTGCTGAGCAACAGTGAAAAAATAAAATGCCTTTAAGGACAAGAAAAAGGAAAGAAAAGCAACAACAAGTATATCTGGACAAAACTGGGGAAAAAAAAATAGCAGGAGAAGCTGGTGATGGCAAAAAGAAAAAAAGTCTACTGGTAAGCAGAGCAGAGATTTCTTAAAAAAGATTTTCAAAAAACAAAAAAATGGCAAAAATAACTGTAAAACAAAGAGAGTTTTATGTACAAAGCAACAACACAGTCAACAGCAAAAAAAAAAGCTAATGTACAATCAGAAGTATGTCAAACTGATTTAACACGAAAATTAGATTTTAAAAACATTCGTCGAAAAATGTTTCATAGAAGAGTGATGTTAAATTTGCTAAAGGATGTGAAAAAATATAAGAAAAAAACAAAATTTATTAAGAAAAAAAAATGTATAGAAAATATTGTAAGTAAGGCTTTGGAAATAAAAAGAAAACTTTTTATTCTAATTTTGAATAGGATGCGTAGATTAGAAAAATTAGTGAATGCAATGAAGTCACAAAGCAAAAGGAAAAGAGAAGTGAAAAAAAGTAACTTTTGTAAAGTGTTCTTGGGAGAATGGAAACACAGTTCAAGTACTGAACCATTTTTTAATGAAGAGAGTTATCTTCAAAGTAATAGTTTGTTGCATGCAGTTGACACCAATGGTAGAGCATATGAAGTTAAGGATGGTTGTGTGATGCAAAAAGAGAAAATGGTCCCAAGAAATGAGGAAGAAGTAATGGCTGCTGAGGCTATGGGGAGACGTCCAAAAGCCCCAGTGTACACTTGGAACTGTAGTAGTATTTGTACTGTGCGTCAGGAATCTATTGATAAATTACGTGACTTTCCAAGAGAATATAGTAAAAAGAGTGTAAAACAGAAGATGAAGGTGCTTCAAATACTAGATCCATGCAGAGTGAGAGAAAATATTGGTTTGCAGGGACATTCTCTGGCTTGTCTATCTAGAAAAGTGTGTAAAAGTGTTTTTCATCATTTTAGGATGCTGGCTGTTCATCATACTGAAATGAGAAAGTTTGTGAGAACATTGTATTTTGCTAAAAGTCCAGCAGTAAAGTTGAATGAGTTGAATAATGCTCTGTTCCGTGGATCTGTATCAGATGTAGTGAAGGTTACTGATGAGATTCAGTTTTGTTACTTTGGTCCAGAACAAGAAAGTGCAGAAAAGGACACAGTAAATGAGGAAAATGAGGAACAGAATGTAGAACTCATTATTACTAAAAATTTTGAGGATGAAATGACAAAATTTACTATCACCTCTAATGAAAGACCAAATATTACTTGTATTTGTTGCCGCAGAAGTCATTATAAAATTCAAACAAGGAGTGTTGATCTGTATAAAAAAAGTGAAAATGAAGATAATTATAAGTGGAAGGATTTTGCAACATATATATTTCTTGAAAATTGTTTTGAATTGGGTGAAGATCAGCGTATGTGTAAATACTGTTATAATAGGTTAGAAGAAAATAGAATGCCGACCAGAGCTGTACATAATAATTTAGAATTGGATGCTATTCCTGCCGAACTTTCTGAATTAAATACATATGAGTCTATACTCATTCAATGTGTTCATCCGTTCCAGACCATAGTACGTATGGAGCCCAAAACTGGTAAATTACCTCCTTCTGATTTACTGAGAGGTTTAAAAGGAAGAGTGGTGTATTTGCCCTTGGATTTGAAAAAAAATATGGAAACTATTGATGCAGATACTTTGGAAACTGAACCATTAGTAATTCTGGTTAATGGTGTAGCTACAAAGAATAAGAAGATTTGGCAAGAGCTGGTGGATGTACGAAAAGTACAAAGAGCAAATTTGTATTTGAAAAAAAATAATAAATGGTATGAATCAATTTATATAGAAGAAGAAGAAGAAGATTTACAAGAAGACACAGAAACACCAACTGGTCAAATTGAAAAAGTGGACAAGTCAAAGGAAGAAGAAATTTATGAACATTTTAGCATACATCCTCTTCATTCAAAAGAAGTTATGGGAGACACTATTGATCTGTTTCAGATGAAGAAAGCAAAAGGAACTCCCGTGAGTGTATGGGAGGAGAGCTTGGAAGCTCGATGTTTTCCCCAGCTGTTTCCTACAGGAAAAGGAGGACGATACGATGAACGTCCAGAACAGATTCCAGCTTCTGAGTATCGGACTACAAGACTATATGCAGAAGATCCAAGATTTCGTCAAAGTATTCCTTATTTGTTCCATCTTTTATTTGAAAGCGACTTGTCTGCATTATCTTATGCAGTAAATCACATTTTAAAAAGTGGAGTACATTTACAAAATGTGTCTGCTAAGGATTTTATGGAGAAAGTGCAGCACCGAGATGATCATTTGGAAACACAACTGATCAATCTGATGGCTTGTCAGCGTGGGACAAATGAATATTGGTACCGACGCCATGGTGAATTAAAATGCATGTTACGGAATTTAGGAACTCCTACATGGTTTCTAACCCTAAGCTGTGCCGAGTACGCTTGGGATGATTTACTGGATTTTCTAAGAGAGGCAAATTCAAACATTAAAAACATTGAATACAAGACAGCTGGAGAACTGTGCTCATTGGATCCAGTTAATGTTTGCAGATATTTCAATCATAGATTTGAGGCTATGATGTCCTTCATCTGCAATAAAAAAAAATCCACCTCTTGGAGAAGTAGTGGATTTCTTTTGGAGAAAAGAGTACCAGTCAAGAGGTGCTCCTCATATTCATATGCTGTTGTGGATCAAGGATGCCCCAAAGTTTGGAACAGATACTGATGAAGCAGTGTTATCTTTCATTGAAGAATATGCAACATGTGCTATACCTAAAAGCACAGAAGAGAAAAAGTTAAAAGAGCAAGTTTTACGTTTCCAAAGTCATCGGTGTGGAAAATACTGTCGACGGAAGTACAAGACGAAAGATAAATTCTACACAAAGTGTCGATTTGGATTTCCTAGACCTGTTCTTTCAAAAGGAAGAGTCAACAGTTTTATGTCAGCTGTGCGACATACTATAACCAGAAAATCTCCCCAAAATACCTACAACCTAAAAAGAAATGAAGAGTCAAAATGTATAAATGACTTCAACCCAGTCATTTTATCCATGTGGAATGCTAACATGGATATTCAGTATGTGGCAGACAATTCTATTGCTGTTGCTCGGTATGTGACAGCTTACATCACTAAATCTGAGAAAACAGAATTGAAGGAAATGTGGGAAGAGATTTCTCACGAGAAGACTGTCAGTAAGAAGCTGTACAGTTTCAGTTTAAAGATGTTATCGCATCGAGAAATTGGATCCTACGAATGCTCAGATAGGTTATCATCTGCAAGTCTTTACTCGAAATCCAGAAGAATAATTTGGGTAAGCTTACGCCTTGCAGGAATGAGAAATCGGGTACTGAAATCTGTTGGAGAAATTGAATATTTGGCCGAGAATGACCCAGAAAGTACAGATATTTTGAAATCAAACATGTTGGACACATATTACCCAAAGAGAAGTCATCATCTTGAGAACATGTGTCTCTATGAAGTGCTGCAGAACTACATTTATTCACGGAAAGCCACAGAAGACATCAACAATGGAAAATATAAAGTCATTAGTGAGGAAGGATGTTTGGTGAAGCAAACAAAAGGAAGTTTGATAAATCACAGGAAGCTCAGTTGCGAAACTACTGACAAAAAGGAATTTTACTACTTGGCTCTTTTACAGCTGTTTAAACCATGGCGTTCAGAGGACGAACTACTAATTGGATGGGCCACGGAACAATCTGGCTGTTTTGGATAATTTATTGGCCCATAATGTTACCAATGCCCTTGGAACTCCGATTGACCCATCACTGGTGGAGAATGTCCGCAGTAGACCTTTTGATTTACCTGCCCCCACTGTTACTAGTACGTTAGAATCCCCGATTTCAGTGGAGCCCGTAATTACATCTTTTAATTCTCCTGGTCCGGCACCTAACACCCCCGGATTTCTGAGGCTAATCTGTTGGAATATCGCTGGCCTCGCTAACAAACTGGAAGATTTGGACTGGGTAAACTACATCGAGTCGGGGGATATATGTATGTTCCAGGAGACCTGGGCCAGAGAGGAACATGGCCATCAAGGCTACATGTCATTCTCCATTCCAGCGAGATGGGAGGGCAAAGGCCGGCCGTCAGGAGGACTCACGACTTGGGTTGCATCCCATCTGGGTTGTGTGGCAACTCGGATCCCGACCAACTCTGAGGACATCCTTGCAATTTCTCTATTATGGCCCAACAGAGTTAAACTGGTGCTTATTAATATTTATTCCAGGCCAATGGGGAATGCAAAGGAATCGCCGACCATAGATGAACTCTCCAATTTTCTAACTGACCTATCGAGTGACTCATATTATGTCGTGGGAGGGGATTTTAATTCTCACTTTGAGCCACTCCCAGGTCTAGTGGATGGGTTATCATCTGATGAAGAAGTTAAATGGGCAGTCCCTATGGTGGAAGCCCCACCTCCAAAGGCGTGGACCCCTTTAGCGGTGCAAATCACAGCCCTCACCCTGAAGTTTGGACTCAGAGCTTGTAATGGGCGCATAAAATCTGACATACCCAGCAAAACCACCTACAACAGGCTGGGTAGAGAGTCCCGCCTGGATTATGTCTTGGCTCAAATAGTGAAGTGGCCGACAATTCAGGACTTCAGGGTGATGGAAAGGTCTGATAGTGATCATAACGCACTTGAGCTCGATCTTGTCCATCCTGGCCCCCAAGCCCCTCTGAATATTGTGGTAGAAAATACCCCTGCACTTCTCCTCGACAACAACCGCAGAAGGATCAGGTGGGAGCATTTGGCCACGAGTAAGAATAAACTCCCTAGGCTCTATGACGGGATAATTCCCATTTTGGAAACTGTGGGTCGCCTGGACGCCGAACCACTCAACAAAGACTCCCAGGGTAAATTATCCAAAGCCCACGAGGAACTCATAAAAGCTGCGGCACCCCATCTCACTTGTAGCCCGCGAAAGGCAAAAGGGGGGCGTCCAGGAAAAACACTATGGTATAATCCGGCCTGTAGAAGGGCTAAAATAGAGCTCCTCAAACTAATTAAGGAGGGTCTTGGTGGGGATACCCTAAAACAAAGCAGGCGAGTTTATAAGAAACTCACTGCCCACGCTAAGGCAGAATGGGAGGAAGAACAGTGGGAAAAACTCACTAAGGCACTAGCGACCCAAGACCATCGGTTGTTCTGGAGGATTGTGAACGGGGGGTCGGGGAACTTAAAAATCGGCACTAGAGCCGAATATTGCTCCTGGGGTTTGGCAGGCTCACTTTCAGACCCTATATAGCCCTGACTCGGAAGAATCCCCTGTTGATGATGCGGTAGGCTTCCCGGACTATGGAGGGGAGCCGATAACGCTTGGTGAAGTGACTGCTGCCATTTCAGGACTTGCCCCTGGAAAGGCGCCGGGACTGGACGGACTACCAGGGGATATGTTTAAGCAGGAACCTGCTGTATGGGCCCCTTATCTTACCGCCCTCTTCAATGGAGTTACTGGTCGTATGGAGATCCCTAATACTTGGCTGGGGGCTGAGGTGGTCCCCATCTTTAAAAAGGGCTCACCTCTCCTCCCAGCCAACAATAGACCAATCAGCTTGATCGACGTGACGCAGAAGCTGTTTGGTAGGGTGATGCTGAATAGGCTACAGGACTGGATTGAGGAGGTGGGAGCCCTTAGCCCTTATCAGGCGGGATTTAGGAGGGGGGTATCCACAGTGGACCAGGTTTTTAGATTGAATCTGGTTTACTGGCGGGTAGCAAAAATCGAGGGCGGTAGTTTGTACACAATTTTTGTGGACCTACGGGCCGCTTTTGATTTGGTGCCCCGGGGGAAACTTTGGAGCATCTTGGCAGAGATGGGCGTCCCCCCGGACATCCTCTTGATCTTACAGAGACTGCATCACAACAACTATGCCCGAGTGAGGTGTGGGAGGGCGGGGGAACTGACCGACAGATTCCCCGTTGACCGGGGGGTAAGGCAGGGCTGTGTATTGGCACCGACCCTGTTCTGCCTCTTTGTCAACGGGGTAATCGCCCATTTGAATGCCACCGAATACACTGACGCCCCGAAATTGAATGGCAGCAGGGTCCCCGCAATTATGTTTGCGGACGATACCCTGCTGCTATCCAAAACCCCTATGGGTATTCAGAGGATTCTCGACTCCTTCGTGGCCTTCTGTAACGATAGGGGGCTCGAAATCAATGCGGCAAAAACCAAATATATGGTTCTGAATCCGAGGCAAAAACTTCGCCCAAACCCGCAATTGGGAGTTGGACGGCTGGAGAGAGTGACTACCTTCGAATACCTTGGTGTGACTATTAACGAGACCATGACGTGGGGATCTCACCTGAGTAGGGCAAGCCTCAAACTCACGCAGATCACTGGGGGTATTGCTCGTATGATGGATGGTTCATCATATCGTCCATTGGGGGCATTGATCCAGATATATAAAGCCCAGGCTCGGGGAGCGATAATGTATGGGGCGGAAATATGGGGCCACACATCCTGTAAGAGTCTGTCAATAGTGGAAAACAAGTTTATTAGACAGACAGCCGCACTCCCTCCCAGCACTCCGCTCCTCCCCTTGAGGCTTGATCTGGGCCTACGACCTTTAGCTGATGAAATAAGCCTGAGACCTCTAGCATTTTGGCGTAGGCTGTGGAGCAATATCGATCTCGTAGAATACAGGGCGGAATTGGCTGAACTTTTGAAAGAACCAATGGCGCTCAGTATTCCCTGGGTCAAAAACATCCAAGCCACCTGTGTGGGAATGGGGCTCCCCGACCTATGGAGTGACCCAGCGAGAGCCGCACCGAAAATATCCAAAAGGTCCCTGGCTAAGGTTTACCATGAATATAAACTAGACAGGGCTCAAGCTATCCAGGCAGAAGGGTCCCTAGCTTCTGTATTCATGCAGAGCAAGGATGTCTATAGACTGGAGAGGGTGCTGGATTCCATCGCCCCCGTACTTACCAGGAAGCTGTTTCTCCAATGGAGATACGGCACATTGCCGTTTAGATTTTTCACAAGTACCTGGTCCGCGGGTCCCACCCTAAAGCAGTGTCCGGCTTGTGATGCCATGGAAGAAACTGATTTGCATGTGGTTTTCTTCTGCCCCGCCTATAAAATAGCACGTAAATACTGGCTCCTCCCCTTGATAAGGAATATGGGTTGTAGGGAATACGCACCAATGTACAGAATTTTAAAAACTGATCTCTCAGGCCCCATTGTCTTCACATTAGCCAAATTTCTGACCAATGTTTGGCACACGCGCAACCGAATCTTAAAGGCGTTAGGACCCCTATAAATGTTTTTAACCTTTTATAGAGCTTGAATATGTATATTGTACTCATGATTATCTTCACTTTGATAACTGCTGTTTAATAACTTTTTATCTCAAATTCTGAATTATTTATGTATTTTATGCTTGTACATATTTTACCTGTGCTTTTATGGTCATCTGACCGAAATAAAGCTATCAAAGTTTAAGTTTAAGTTTACACAAATTATCCCTTAGCACACATGCACTGTTACATACATCCCTGCAGTCTTCATGCAGTTCTGGAAGTCTCTTTGCTCATCTGTCTTGCACCAGACAATACACAGTGTTCAGAAACACACTCTTGGCACACACGCAGCAGCTTCTCCAACACTCTCATGTGTAGTACTCAGCTCTGTGTGCTGTTTCACATAGCACTGTGTAATGCAAACACATTCAACGTCACCAAGGCCTCATTTAAATTGATCTAGTCTAATCACTCACCCTGTAACACATGGTCATGGTCTTAAGGAGCTGTTAGGACATGTGCTGTTTTCTGCTTCTGTAAATGATAAGGGAAATGTATCAGGCTGTAACAGTAATTTGGTACTATTCAGGGACACTGTTTTGTTCCAAAAAACATAGCATGAGTCTGTGTGCGCACAGGAATTGTGGACAGAGATTTAATTTGTGAAGATGTTGTTCAGTAAGAAATGCAGTCCCAGGAAAGGGGCAGCCTGTGTTATGTGCGTAAAAAGATGGCATGAGTCTGTGTGCACACAGGAATTGTGGGCAGAGATTTAATTTATGAATTTGTTGTTCAGTAAGAAATGCAGTCCCAGGAAAGGGGCAGCCTGTGTTATGTGTGTAAAATGATGGCATGAGTCTGTGTGCGCACAGGAATTGTGGGCAGAGATTTAATTTGTGAAGATGTTGTTCAGTAAGAATTGCAGTCCCAGGAAAGGGGCAGCCTGTGTTATGTGCCTAAAATGATGGCATGAGTCTGTGTGTGCACAGGAATTGTGGGCAGAGATTTAATTTGTGAAGTTGTTGTTCAGTAAGAATTGCAGTCCCAGGAAAGGGGCAGCCTGTTGTGTTTACACAAATTATCCCTTAGCACACATGCACTGTTACGTACATCCCTGTAGTCTTCATGCAGTTCTGGAAATCTCCTTGCTCATGTCTCTTGCAGCTGACAATACATAGTCTGCAGAAACACACTCTTGGGACACACGCAGCAGCTTCTCCAACACTCCCATGCGTACTACTCAGGTCTGTGTGTAATGCAAACACATTCAACGTCACCAAGGCCTAATTTTCTTTGCTCTACTCTAAACACTCACCCAGGTTGCAGATACTTATGGTATGAAGTAGCTGTTAGGAAATGTGCTCTTTTCTGCCTCTGTGATTTTCCAGGTAAAATGTGTAAGGCTGTAACAGCAATTATCACTTGATCTACCAGAGTAGTAAATGTGCTTTGAATTTGCAAATCAAATTCTGTTTTCTGCTTAGAAGCACACCATGAGGCTGTGTGCGCACAGGAATTGTGGCCACAGATATAATTTGTGTTGCAGTTGTTCTGTTAAAAAATGCACTTGCAGGAAAGGGGCAGCTTGTTTTTTTTCAACTGTGGTGGTTAGTACTGTGCACAAATTAGTAAATCACAAATGAGAGACAAATGGAAAAACATTTGAAATAAATGAAAAGTAAAAAAAAATATTTTAATGAATTATAATTACAAAAAGGATTTTTTTTTAGTTCCTTGCAGGTATTGCTGAGCAACAGTGAAAAAATAAAATGCCTTTAAGGACAAGAAAAAGGAAAGAAAAGCAACAACAAGTATATCTGGACAAAACTGGGGAAAAAAAAATAGCAGGAGAAGCTGGTGATGGCAAAAAGAAAAAAAGTCTACTGGTAAGCAGAGCAGAGATTTCTTAAAAAAGATTTTCAAAAAACAAAAAAATGGCAAAAATAACTGTAAAACAAAGAGAGTTTTATGTACAAAGCAACAACACAGTCAACAGCAAAAAAAAAAGCTAATGTACAATCAGAAGTATGTCAAACTGATTTAACACGAAAATTAGATTTTAAAAACATTCGTCGAAAAATGTTTCATAGAAGAGTGATGTTAAATTTGCTAAAGGATGTGAAAAAATATAAGAAAAAAACAAAATTTATTAAGAAAAAAAAATGTATAGAAAATATTGTAAGTAAGGCTTTGGAAATAAAAAGAAAACTTTTTATTCTAATTTTGAATAGGATGCGTAGATTAGAAAAATTAGTGAATGCAATGAAGTCACAAAGCAAAAGGAAAAGAGAAGTGAAAAAAAGTAACTTTTGTAAAGTGTTCTTGGGAGAATGGAAACACAGTTCAAGTACTGAACCATTTTTTAATGAAGAGAGTTATCTTCAAAGTAATAGTTTGTTGCATGCAGTTGACACCAATGGTAGAGCATATGAAGTTAAGGATGGTTGTGTGATGCAAAAAGAGAAAATGGTCCCAAGAAATGAGGAAGAAGTAATGGCTGCTGAGGCTATGGGGAGACGTCCAAAAGCCCCAGTGTACACTTGGAACTGTAGTAGTATTTGTACTGTGCGTCAGGAATCTATTGATAAATTACGTGACTTTCCAAGAGAATATAGTAAAAAGAGTGTAAAACAGAAGATGAAGGTGCTTCAAATACTAGATCCATGCAGAGTGAGAGAAAATATTGGTTTGCAGGGACATTCTCTGGCTTGTCTATCTAGAAAAGTGTGTAAAAGTGTTTTTCATCATTTTAGGATGCTGGCTGTTCATCATACTGAAATGAGAAAGTTTGTGAGAACATTGTATTTTGCTAAAAGTCCAGCAGTAAAGTTGAATGAGTTGAATAATGCTCTGTTCCGTGGATCTGTATCAGATGTAGTGAAGGTTACTGATGAGATTCAGTTTTGTTACTTTGGTCCAGAACAAGAAAGTGCAGTAAAGGACACAGTAAATGAGGAAAATGAGGAACAGAATGTAGAACTCATTATTACTAAAAATTTTGAGGATGAAATGACAAAATTTACTATCACCTCTAATGAAAGACCAAATATTACTTGTATTTGTTGCCGCAGAAGTCATTATAAAATTCAAACAAGGAGTGTTGATCTGTATAAAAAAAGTGAAAATGAAGATAATTATAAGTGGAAGGATTTTGCAACATATATATTTCTTGAAAATTGTTTTGAATTGGGTGAAGATCAGCGTATGTGTAAATACTGTTATAATAGGTTAGAAGAAAATAGAATGCCGACCAGAGCTGTACATAATAATTTAGAATTGGATGCTATTCCTGCCGAACTTTCTGAATTAAATACATATGAGTCTATACTCATTCAATGTGTTCATCCGTTCCAGACCATAGTACGTATGGAGCCCAAAACTGGTAAATTACCTCCTTCTGATTTACTGAGAGGTTTAAAAGGAAGAGTGGTGTATTTGCCCTTGGATTTGAAAAAAAATATGGAAACTATTGATGCAGATACTTTGGAAACTGAACCATTAGTAATTCTGGTTAATGGTGTAGCTACAAAGAATAAGAAGATTTGGCAAGAGCTGGTGGATGTACGAAAAGTACAAAGAGCAAATTTGTATTTGAAAAAAAATAATAAATGGTATGAATCAATTTATATAGAAGAAGAAGAAGAAGATTTACAAGAAGACACAGAAACACCAACTGGTCAAATTGAAAAAGTGGACAAGTCAAAGGAAGAAGAAATTTATGAACATTTTAGCATACATCCTCTTCATTCAAAAGAAGTTATGGGAGACACTATTGATCTGTTTCAGATGAAGAAAGCAAAAGGAACTCCCGTGAGTGTATGGGAGGAGAGCTTGGAAGCTCGATGTTTTCCCCAGCTGTTTCCTACAGGAAAAGGAGGACGATACGATGAACGTCCAGAACAGATTCCAGCTTCTGAGTATCGGACTACAAGACTATATGCAGAAGATCCAAGATTTCGTCAAAGTATTCCTTATTTGTTCCATCTTTTATTTGAAAGCGACTTGTCTGCATTATCTTATGCAGTAAATCACATTTTAAAAAGTGGAGTACATTTACAAAATGTGTCTGCTAAGGATTTTATGGAGAAAGTGCAGCACCGAGATGATCATTTGGAAACACAACTGATCAATCTGATGGCTTGTCAGCGTGGGACAAATGAATATTGGTACCGACGCCATGGTGAATTAAAATGCATGTTACGGAATTTAGGAACTCCTACATGGTTTCTAACCCTAAGCTGTGCCGAGTACGCTTGGGATGATTTACTGGATTTTCTAAGAGA
Organism: Triturus cristatus; assembly: GCF_964204655.1. Lineage (NCBI taxonomy): Eukaryota > Metazoa > Chordata > Amphibia > Caudata > Salamandridae > Triturus > Triturus cristatus. The sequence goes on from NC_140580.1 coordinate 152,347,230, forward strand.
GGCAAATTCAAACATTAAAAACATTGAATACAAGACAGCTGGAGAACTGTGCTCATTGGATCCAGTTAATGTTTGCAGATATTTCAATCATAGATTTGAGGCTATGATGTCCTTCATCTGCAATAAAAAAAAATCCACCTCTTGGAGAAGTAGTGGATTTCTTTTGGAGAAAAGAGTACCAGTCAAGAGGTGCTCCTCATATTCATATGCTGTTGTGGATCAAGGATGCCCCAAAGTTTGGAACAGATACTGATGAAGCAGTGTTATCTTTCATTGAAGAATATGCAACATGTGCTATACCTAAAAGCACAGAAGAGAAAAAGTTAAAAGAGCAAGTTTTACGTTTCCAAAGTCATCGGTGTGGAAAATACTGTCGACGGAAGTACAAGACGAAAGATAAATTCTACACAAAGTGTCGATTTGGATTTCCTAGACCTGTTCTTTCAAAAGGAAGAGTCAACAGTTTTATGTCAGCTGTGCGACATACTATAACCAGAAAATCTCCCCAAAATACCTACAACCTAAAAAGAAATGAAGAGTCAAAATGTATAAATGACTTCAACCCAGTCATTTTATCCATGTGGAATGCTAACATGGATATTCAGTATGTGGCAGACAATTCTATTGCTGTTGCTCGGTATGTGACAGCTTACATCACTAAATCTGAGAAAACAGAATTGAAGGAAATGTGGGAAGAGATTTCTCACGAGAAGACTGTCAGTAAGAAGCTGTACAGTTTCAGTTTAAAGATGTTATCGCATCGAGAAATTGGATCCTACGAATGCTCAGATAGGTTATCATCTGCAAGTCTTTACTCGAAATCCAGAAGAATAATTTGGGTAAGCTTACGCCTTGCAGGAATGAGAAATCGGGTACTGAAATCTGTTGGAGAAATTGAATATTTGGCCGAGAATGACCCAGAAAGTACAGATATTTTGAAATCAAACATGTTGGACACATATTACCCAAAGAGAAGTCATCATCTTGAGAACATGTGTCTCTATGAAGTGCTGCAGAACTACATTTATTCACGGAAAGCCACAGAAGACATCAACAATGGAAAATATAAAGTCATTAGTGAGGAAGGATGTTTGGTGAAGCAAACAAAAGGAAGTTTGATAAATCACAGGAAGCTCAGTTGCGAAACTACTGACAAAAAGGAATTTTACTACTTGGCTCTTTTACAGCTGTTTAAACCATGGCGTTCAGAGGACGAACTACTAATTGGATGGGCCACGGAACAATCTGGCTGTTTTGGATAATTTATTGGCCCATAATGTTACCAATGCCCTTGGAACTCCGATTGACCCATCACTGGTGGAGAATGTCCGCAGTAGACCTTTTGATTTACCTGCCCCCACTGTTACTAGTACGTTAGAATCCCCGATTTCAGTGGAGCCCGTAATTACATCTTTTAATTCTCCTGGTCCGGCACCTAACACCCCCGGATTTCTGAGGCTAATCTGTTGGAATATCGCTGGCCTCGCTAACAAACTGGAAGATTTGGACTGGGTAAACTACATCGAGTCGGGGGATATATGTATGTTCCAGGAGACCTGGGCCAGAGAGGAACATGGCCATCAAGGCTACATGTCATTCTCCATTCCAGCGAGATGGGAGGGCAAAGGCCGGCCGTCAGGAGGACTCACGACTTGGGTTGCATCCCATCTGGGTTGTGTGGCAACTCGGATCCCGACCAACTCTGAGGACATCCTTGCAATTTCTCTATTATGGCCCAACAGAGTTAAACTGGTGCTTATTAATATTTATTCCAGGCCAATGGGGAATGCAAAGGAATCGCCGACCATAGATGAACTCTCCAATTTTCTAACTGACCTATCGAGTGACTCATATTATGTCGTGGGAGGGGATTTTAATTCTCACTTTGAGCCACTCCCAGGTCTAGTGGATGGGTTATCATCTGATGAAGAAGTTAAATGGGCAGTCCCTATGGTGGAAGCCCCACCTCCAAAGGCGTGGACCCCTTTAGCGGTGCAAATCACAGCCCTCACCCTGAAGTTTGGACTCAGAGCTTGTAATGGGCGCATAAAATCTGACATACCCAGCAAAACCACCTACAACAGGCTGGGTAGAGAGTCCCGCCTGGATTATGTCTTGGCTCAAATAGTGAAGTGGCCGACAATTCAGGACTTCAGGGTGATGGAAAGGTCTGATAGTGATCATAACGCACTTGAGCTCGATCTTGTCCATCCTGGCCCCCAAGCCCCTCTGAATATTGTGGTAGAAAATACCCCTGCACTTCTCCTCGACAACAACCGCAGAAGGATCAGGTGGGAGCATTTGGCCACGAGTAAGAATAAACTCCCTAGGCTCTATGACGGGATAATTCCCATTTTGGAAACTGTGGGTCGCCTGGACGCCGAACCACTCAACAAAGACTCCCAGGGTAAATTATCCAAAGCCCACGAGGAACTCATAAAAGCTGCGGCACCCCATCTCACTTGTAGCCCGCGAAAGGCAAAAGGGGGGCGTCCAGGAAAAACACTATGGTATAATCCGGCCTGTAGAAGGGCTAAAATAGAGCTCCTCAAACTAATTAAGGAGGGTCTTGGTGGGGATACCCTAAAACAAAGCAGGCGAGTTTATAAGAAACTCACTGCCCACGCTAAGGCAGAATGGGAGGAAGAACAGTGGGAAAAACTCACTAAGGCACTAGCGACCCAAGACCATCGGTTGTTCTGGAGGATTGTGAACGGGGGGTCGGGGAACTTAAAAATCGGCACTAGAGCCGAATATTGCTCCTGGGGTTTGGCAGGCTCACTTTCAGACCCTATATAGCCCTGACTCGGAAGAATCCCCTGTTGATGATGCGGTAGGCTTCCCGGACTATGGAGGGGAGCCGATAACGCTTGGTGAAGTGACTGCTGCCATTTCAGGACTTGCCCCTGGAAAGGCGCCGGGACTGGACGGACTACCAGGGGATATGTTTAAGCAGGAACCTGCTGTATGGGCCCCTTATCTTACCGCCCTCTTCAATGGAGTTACTGGTCGTATGGAGATCCCTAATACTTGGCTGGGGGCTGAGGTGGTCCCCATCTTTAAAAAGGGCTCACCTCTCCTCCCAGCCAACAATAGACCAATCAGCTTGATCGACGTGACGCAGAAGCTGTTTGGTAGGGTGATGCTGAATAGGCTACAGGACTGGATTGAGGAGGTGGGAGCCCTTAGCCCTTATCAGGCGGGATTTAGGAGGGGGGTATCCACAGTGGACCAGGTTTTTAGATTGAATCTGGTTTACTGGCGGGTAGCAAAAATCGAGGGCGGTAGTTTGTACACAATTTTTGTGGACCTACGGGCCGCTTTTGATTTGGTGCCCCGGGGGAAACTTTGGAGCATCTTGGCAGAGATGGGCGTCCCCCCGGACATCCTCTTGATCTTACAGAGACTGCATCACAACAACTATGCCCGAGTGAGGTGTGGGAGGGCGGGGGAACTGACCGACAGATTCCCCGTTGACCGGGGGGTAAGGCAGGGCTGTGTATTGGCACCGACCCTGTTCTGCCTCTTTGTCAACGGGGTAATCGCCCATTTGAATGCCACCGAATACACTGACGCCCCGAAATTGAATGGCAGCAGGGTCCCCGCAATTATGTTTGCGGACGATACCCTGCTGCTATCCAAAACCCCTATGGGTATTCAGAGGATTCTCGACTCCTTCGTGGCCTTCTGTAACGATAGGGGGCTCGAAATCAATGCGGCAAAAACCAAATATATGGTTCTGAATCCGAGGCAAAAACTTCGCCCAAACCCGCAATTGGGAGTTGGACGGCTGGAGAGAGTGACTACCTTCGAATACCTTGGTGTGACTATTAACGAGACCATGACGTGGGGATCTCACCTGAGTAGGGCAAGCCTCAAACTCACGCAGATCACTGGGGGTATTGCTCGTATGATGGATGGTTCATCATATCGTCCATTGGGGGCATTGATCCAGATATATAAAGCCCAGGCTCGGGGAGCGATAATGTATGGGGCGGAAATATGGGGCCACACATCCTGTAAGAGTCTGTCAATAGTGGAAAACAAGTTTATTAGACAGACAGCCGCACTCCCTCCCAGCACTCCGCTCCTCCCCTTGAGGCTTGATCTGGGCCTACGACCTTTAGCTGATGAAATAAGCCTGAGACCTCTAGCATTTTGGCGTAGGCTGTGGAGCAATATCGATCTCGTAGAATACAGGGCGGAATTGGCTGAACTTTTGAAAGAACCAATGGCGCTCAGTATTCCCTGGGTCAAAAACATCCAAGCCACCTGTGTGGGAATGGGGCTCCCCGACCTATGGAGTGACCCAGCGAGAGCCGCACCGAAAATATCCAAAAGGTCCCTGGCTAAGGTTTACCATGAATATAAACTAGACAGGGCTCAAGCTATCCAGGCAGAAGGGTCCCTAGCTTCTGTATTCATGCAGAGCAAGGATGTCTATAGACTGGAGAGGGTGCTGGATTCCATCGCCCCCGTACTTACCAGGAAGCTGTTTCTCCAATGGAGATACGGCACATTGCCGTTTAGATTTTTCACAAGTACCTGGTCCGCGGGTCCCACCCTAAAGCAGTGTCCGGCTTGTGATGCCATGGAAGAAACTGATTTGCATGTGGTTTTCTTCTGCCCCGCCTATAAAATAGCACGTAAATACTGGCTCCTCCCCTTGATAAGGAATATGGGTTGTAGGGAATACGCACCAATGTACAGAATTTTAAAAACTGATCTCTCAGGCCCCATTGTCTTCACATTAGCCAAATTTCTGACCAATGTTTGGCACACGCGCAACCGAATCTTAAAGGCGTTAGGACCCCTATAAATGTTTTTAACCTTTTATAGAGCTTGAATATGTATATTGTACTCATGATTATCTTCACTTTGATAACTGCTGTTTAATAACTTTTTATCTCAAATTCTGAATTATTTATGTATTTTATGCTTGTACATATTTTACCTGTGCTTTTATGGTCATCTGACCGAAATAAAGCTATCAAAGTTTAAGTTTAAGTTTACACAAATTATCCCTTAGCACACATGCACTGTTACATACATCCCTGCAGTCTTCATGCAGTTCTGGAAGTCTCTTTGCTCATCTGTCTTGCACCAGACAATACACAGTGTTCAGAAACACACTCTTGGCACACACGCAGCAGCTTCTCCAACACTCTCATGTGTAGTACTCAGCTCTGTGTGCTGTTTCAGATAGCACTGTGTAATGCAAACACATTCAACGTCACCAAGGCCTCATTTAAATTGATCTAGTCTAATCACTCACCCTGTAACACATGGTCATGGTCTTAAGGAGCTGTTAGGACATGTGCTGTTTTCTGCTTCTGTAAATGATAAGGGAAATGTATCAGGCTGTAACAGTAATTTGGTACTATTCAGGGACACTGTTTTGTTCCAAAAAACATAGCATGAGTCTGTGTGCGCACAGGAATTGTGGACAGAGATTTAATTTGTGAAGATGTTGTTCAGTAAGAAATGCAGTCCCAGGAAAGGGGCAGCCTGTGTTATGTGCGTAAAAAGATGGCATGAGTCTGTGTGCACACAGGAATTGTGGGCAGAGATTTAATTTATGAATTTGTTGTTCAGTAAGAAATGCAGTCCCAGGAAAGGGGCAGCCTGTGTTATGTGTGTAAAATGATGGCATGAGTCTGTGTGCGCACAGGAATTGTGGGCAGAGATTTAATTTGTGAAGATGTTGTTCAGTAAGAATTGCAGTCCCAGGAAAGGGGCAGCCTGTGTTATGTGCCTAAAATGATGGCATGAGTCTGTGTGTGCACAGGAATTGTGGGCAGAGATTTAATTTGTGAAGTTGTTGTTCAGTAAGAATTGCAGTCCCAGGAAAGGGGCAGCCTGTTGTGTTTACACAAATTATCCCTTAGCACACATGCACTGTTACGTACATCCCTGTAGTCTTCATGCAGTTCTGGAAATCTCCTTGCTCATGTCTCTTGCAGCTGACAATACATAGTCTGCAGAAACACACTCTTGGGACACACGCAGCAGCTTCTCCAACACTCCCATGCGTACTACTCAGGTCTGTGTGTAATGCAAACACATTCAACGTCACCAAGGCCTAATTTTCTTTGCTCTACTCTAAACACTCACCCAGGTTGCAGATACTTATGGTATGAAGTAGCTGTTAGGAAATGTGCTCTTTTCTGCCTCTGTGATTTTCCAGGTAAAATGTGTAAGGCTGTAACAGCAATTATCACTTGATCTACCAGAGTAGTAAATGTGCTTTGAATTTGCAAATCAAATTCTGTTTTCTGCTTAGAAGCACACCATGAGGCTGTGTGCGCACAGGAATTGTGGCCACAGATATAATTTGTGTTGCAGTTGTTCTGTTAAAAAATGCACTTGCAGGAAAGGGGCAGCTTGTTTTTTTTCAACTGTGGTGGTTAGTACTGTGCACAAATTAGTAAATCACAAATGAGAGACAAATGGAAAAACATTTGAAATAAATGAAAAGTAAAAAAAAATATTTTAATGAATTATAATTACAAAAAGGATTTTTTTTTAGTTCCTTGCAGGTATTGCTGAGCAACAGTGAAAAAATAAAATGCCTTTAAGGACAAGAAAAAGGAAAGAAAAGCAACAACAAGTATATCTGGACAAAACTGGGGAAAAAAAAATAGCAGGAGAAGCTGGTGATGGCAAAAAGAAAAAAAGTCTACTGGTAAGCAGAGCAGAGATTTCTTAAAAAAGATTTTCAAAAAACAAAAAAATGGCAAAAATAACTGTAAAACAAAGAGAGTTTTATGTACAAAGCAACAACACAGTCAACAGCAAAAAAAAAAGCTAATGTACAATCAGAAGTATGTCAAACTGATTTAACACGAAAATTAGATTTTAAAAACATTCGTCGAAAAATGTTTCATAGAAGAGTGATGTTAAATTTGCTAAAGGATGTGAAAAAATATAAGAAAAAAACAAAATTTATTAAGAAAAAAAAATGTATAGAAAATATTGTAAGTAAGGCTTTGGAAATAAAAAGAAAACTTTTTATTCTAATTTTGAATAGGATGCGTAGATTAGAAAAATTAGTGAATGCAATGAAGTCACAAAGCAAAAGGAAAAGAGAAGTGAAAAAAAGTAACTTTTGTAAAGTGTTCTTGGGAGAATGGAAACACAGTTCAAGTACTGAACCATTTTTTAATGAAGAGAGTTATCTTCAAAGTAATAGTTTGTTGCATGCAGTTGACACCAATGGTAGAGCATATGAAGTTAAGGATGGTTGTGTGATGCAAAAAGAGAAAATGGTCCCAAGAAATGAGGAAGAAGTAATGGCTGCTGAGGCTATGGGGAGACGTCCAAAAGCCCCAGTGTACACTTGGAACTGTAGTAGTATTTGTACTGTGCGTCAGGAATCTATTGATAAATTACGTGACTTTCCAAGAGAATATAGTAAAAAGAGTGTAAAACAGAAGATGAAGGTGCTTCAAATACTAGATCCATGCAGAGTGAGAGAAAATATTGGTTTGCAGGGACATTCTCTGGCTTGTCTATCTAGAAAAGTGTGTAAAAGTGTTTTTCATCATTTTAGGATGCTGGCTGTTCATCATACTGAAATGAGAAAGTTTGTGAGAACATTGTATTTTGCTAAAAGTCCAGCAGTAAAGTTGAATGAGTTGAATAATGCTCTGTTCCGTGGATCTGTATCAGATGTAGTGAAGGTTACTGATGAGATTCAGTTTTGTTACTTTGGTCCAGAACAAGAAAGTGCAGAAAAGGACACAGTAAATGAGGAAAATGAGGAACAGAATGTAGAACTCATTATTACTAAAAATTTTGAGGATGAAATGACAAAATTTACTATCACCTCTAATGAAAGACCAAATATTACTTGTATTTGTTGCCGCAGAAGTCATTATAAAATTCAAACAAGGAGTGTTGATCTGTATAAAAAAAGTGAAAATGAAGATAATTATAAGTGGAAGGATTTTGCAACATATATATTTCTTGAAAATTGTTTTGAATTGGGTGAAGATCAGCGTATGTGTAAATACTGTTATAATAGGTTAGAAGAAAATAGAATGCCGACCAGAGCTGTACATAATAATTTAGAATTGGATGCTATTCCTGCCGAACTTTCTGAATTAAATACATATGAGTCTATACTCATTCAATGTGTTCATCCGTTCCAGACCATAGTACGTATGGAGCCCAAAACTGGTAAATTACCTCCTTCTGATTTACTGAGAGGTTTAAAAGGAAGAGTGGTGTATTTGCCCTTGGATTTGAAAAAAAATATGGAAACTATTGATGCAGATACTTTGGAAACTGAACCATTAGTAATTCTGGTTAATGGTGTAGCTACAAAGAATAAGAAGATTTGGCAAGAGCTGGTGGATGTACGAAAAGTACAAAGAGCAAATTTGTATTTGAAAAAAAATAATAAATGGTATGAATCAATTTATATAGAAGAAGAAGAAGAAGATTTACAAGAAGACACAGAAACACCAACTGGTCAAATTGAAAAAGTGGACAAGTCAAAGGAAGAAGAAATTTATGAACATTTTAGCATACATCCTCTTCATTCAAAAGAAGTTATGGGAGACACTATTGATCTGTTTCAGATGAAGAAAGCAAAAGGAACTCCCGTGAGTGTATGGGAGGAGAGCTTGGAAGCTCGATGTTTTCCCCAGCTGTTTCCTACAGGAAAAGGAGGACGATACGATGAACGTCCAGAACAGATTCCAGCTTCTGAGTATCGGACTACAAGACTATATGCAGAAGATCCAAGATTTCGTCAAAGTATTCCTTATTTGTTCCATCTTTTATTTGAAAGCGACTTGTCTGCATTATCTTATGCAGTAAATCACATTTTAAAAAGTGGAGTACATTTACAAAATGTGTCTGCTAAGGATTTTATGGAGAAAGTGCAGCACCGAGATGATCATTTGGAAACACAACTGATCAATCTGATGGCTTGTCAGCGTGGGACAAATGAATATTGGTACCGACGCCATGGTGAATTAAAATGCATGTTACGGAATTTAGGAACTCCTACATGGTTTCTAACCCTAAGCTGTGCCGAGTACGCTTGGGATGATTTACTGGATTTTCTAAGAGAGGCAAATTCAAACATTAAAAACATTGAATACAAGACAGCTGGAGAACTGTGCTCATTGGATCCAGTTAATGTTTGCAGATATTTCAATCATAGATTTGAGGCTATGATGTCCTTCATCTGCAATAAAAAAAAATCCACCTCTTGGAGAAGTAGTGGATTTCTTTTGGAGAAAAGAGTACCAGTCAAGAGGTGCTCCTCATATTCATATGCTGTTGTGGATCAAGGATGCCCCAAAGTTTGGAACAGATACTGATGAAGCAGTGTTATCTTTCATTGAAGAATATGCAACATGTGCTATACCTAAAAGCACAGAAGAGAAAAAGTTAAAAGAGCAAGTTTTACGTTTCCAAAGTCATCGGTGTGGAAAATACTGTCGACGGAAGTACAAGACGAAAGATAAATTCTACACAAAGTGTCGATTTGGATTTCCTAGACCTGTTCTTTCAAAAGGAAGAGTCAACAGTTTTATGTCAGCTGTGCGACATACTATAACCAGAAAATCTCCCCAAAATACCTACAACCTAAAAAGAAATGAAGAGTCAAAATGTATAAATGACTTCAACCCAGTCATTTTATCCATGTGGAATGCTAACATGGATATTCAGTATGTGGCAGACAATTCTATTGCTGTTGCTCGGTATGTGACAGCTTACATCACTAAATCTGAGAAAACAGAATTGAAGGAAATGTGGGAAGAGATTTCTCACGAGAAGACTGTCAGTAAGAAGCTGTACAGTTTCAGTTTAAAGATGTTATCGCATCGAGAAATTGGATCCTACGAATGCTCAGATAGGTTATCATCTGCAAGTCTTTACTCGAAATCCAGAAGAATAATTTGGGTAAGCTTACGCCTTGCAGGAATGAGAAATCGGGTACTGAAATCTGTTGGAGAAATTGAATATTTGGCCGAGAATGACCCAGAAAGTACAGATATTTTGAAATCAAACATGTTGGACACATATTACCCAAAGAGAAGTCATCATCTTGAGAACATGTGTCTCTATGAAGTGCTGCAGAACTACATTTATTCACGGAAAGCCACAGAAGACATCAACAATGGAAAATATAAAGTCATTAGTGAGGAAGGATGTTTGGTGAAGCAAACAAAAGGAAGTTTGATAAATCACAGGAAGCTCAGTTGCGAAACTACTGACAAAAAGGAATTTTACTACTTGGCTCTTTTACAGCTGTTAAACCATGGCGTTCAGAGGACGAACTACTAATTGGATGGGCCACGGAACAATCTGCTGTTTTGGATAATTTATTGGCCCATAATGTTACCAATGCCCTTGGAACTCCGATTGACCCATCACTGGTGGAGAATGTCCGCAGTAGACCTTTTGATTTACCTGCCCCCA